>NC_135239.1:191036256-192467756 GCF_051348905.1 Ranitomeya variabilis
ATGGGGGATCTAAAAAATGCCTGTCCCAGTACCGGTATCATCCAGGAAGAGAATGAGTGTGTAGAGAGGTGGCAGTTGCGGAAACAGACGAGCCACACCATGCATATTGTCCATTTGGAGTCACCACCCCCCACCTTTTCTGTGTCCCACCCCTCCCTTAAAATAAATACCATTCTTATTCCATTTTTCCTTGACAGATTAGTTGTCATAATTTGGCAGGAAGAATTATCATAGCGCATCAGAAATAAAGCACAGAACTCATCCTACAGTAGGAAAATATGAAACACATCTTCCTAAGAATAGCTCCTCAATAACCTCAGTTATTAGTTTGGGCAGATGATAAATGTCAGAGCGGCAGGATAAAGCTGGTGTCAGCCTACATTCACTTATTTGATTCTTCTATTTCACATAAATATTCTGATTCGATTTGCTGAGAGCAGAAAATAAACATAAAATTATAGCGAGTGCATGCAAAAATCCTCAGGAAAAATTATTCTGTAACTATTTACTATCGAATTCTCTGTTAAAAAAGGATCCAAAATAATCTATTATAACAAAGGAAAAATGAAAAATTAGAAAATGTTTGCTAAACCTAATTGCAAATCGGTAGAGGGAATAGTCATGTATTCACCATATACCCAGGGGTGTGATCAAGCCCGGGCAACACTCTGCTAAGATTTCAGCTGCCAGGGTAAATCGCTAAATAAGATTAACAAAAACGTACAGTTCTGGTATAAAGAAAATGGTATTTACAGCCCGGCTTTATAAGTTGAAGATACTTAAATCCTTACTGCATTGCAGCGTAAATATACCAAGGTAAGAACCCATCATGCCTCTGAAAAAACTCTAACCCACTAAGACATAGTTGAAGATATCCTATGATATCCAACACCAACACAATACCAGAAGGTTGCTAAAGAGAACCTGTTAGGTGATTCACGCTGCCCAAACCATGGACAACACACATAGAAGCCTGGCTGCACAATTGCCATTAAGTATATGATTTTCTGAAATGCTTTTGCTAACATATACTTTAAAGATCCAACTGGAGATCATAGTCGGAGACGAGTCTTGTCCGGCTCCATCACTGACTGGCTCTTCCCAGTGCTATAAGTCTCTTCTTGTGTTTCTGGCCCCCTGACGAAGGCTTTTTGAAACGCGCGTCGGGGCGATTTTACGTGTGGTTGAGCTTCCCTCCTAGTGGTGTCCACCTTAAGATATTGTACCATTCAAATATTCCTGGTTCTACGCGACTTATATTTCTAGCATTGGCTATGACTCTATGCCATCTACAGATTTGGATTGCTGACACTCAGTCACCTGGCTTTTATTGAGGGTATACGCATAAATATAGGTCTAAAGTATATCATAATGAATATTGGCTGCCTATGTGGGTAGTTCTTGGGTAGCCATATATTTATTCCTACATATATGCTTTATGTTCTAGCTCTCCATCCGTACGTCCTACGCACGTTTTTCCCACACCTTGTTTCTCCCCTTGCCTGTATAATGGTATGCCTCAATAAATTGATTTAACTTTTTGTACCTTAATCTGGACTGTTTGATCGTTTTCTCTTCTTTTTTTGTGGTTTATGCATGACGATCTGTCTACTATAGTCTGTATTTTAGGGCAGCATTATAGATACTTGGTATTAACCTATTTTTTATAATATTTTTGATCATGCTACCATCACTGCTGTTGAACAACTTTTAAGTTTCTTCTTGTGTGCACATGATGAAGAGACACCTACAGAAGAGCTGGGGAACATAGCCGGAGACGATCTTCAAAGTATATTGTACACACAAGAGAGAGACCTGTCAATCAACTGGAGCGGATGGGTGGGGAATTGATAAAAAGGCCAGGGGGCTGCTCCTGATTTGTCAGAACTCTCATTATGGTCCCTGTCCAGCTTTGCAGTCACTCAGCCGGGCTCTTATTCTTGCTGCCAGTGGTTCAGACAGCATGGATCTAATTTTACGTTACCTTTAAAATGGCTGTAATGTTGTTAATCTGCATATAAAGAGCAGATAAATGCTACTTGGATTTAACGGAAAACAGAAATCTAACACATGGCCACTTTTTAAACAGACATTTGCAAATGAACTAATTATTGTAGAGAAGAATTGTGGAGAAATCACAGAAAATTGCTCTCATCACAAGGTACGTTTGCAGTCCTGAGTAACAAACATTGAACTTTTGCGCTGATTCCGAATAACCCCAATCACTCGGTTGTACCTCCCGTGTAAAATTATGTAAGTTCTCTGAAATATTCTACATTATTTTCTGTGCTGTTATCACATAAATCGCGACTCACAATGCATTCAATTTCCCGGAGCAGCAGAGTGATGGGTTATATAGTAGCCGCCAACACCAGTAAGGCGGGAACTCGACATTCTAACACTATTGCCTGGTGAATTATTTTATGCAAATCTCTGACATTCGTTAGTCCTCATGCATCGAGGTACAGAAGTCCTCAGCAGAGGCTGCAGTGGCTCAGGAACAATATTTCTAGACAAGAGGCCGTTCTCTGTTCTTGTATTAATGCTTATAGTAATAATTCATAATTAATAATTAACATTTATAGCAAAAAAAGACAGGAACACATTTTCTGGGTGTGTGAGTACGGAGAGAAGAATTATCAGTACATAAAGCTCTCTGTGCCTATAATATTTTGGTAAGTAGGGTCCGACTTTCAGGACCCACTAACAAATAGGACAATAAAGGGATCATGGCGCTACAGTTAATGCAATGCAACATCCTCTTTATTGTCTACATAGCATAGTGGCCACGCTTGGTACTGCAACTTGTCCCATTTACCCAACCTCTTCATTGTGCTGATTGGTGAAGGTCCTAGAGATCATATTAGCCACTGAAATGCCAACTTTGTCTGGTATCAGAATAAGTGATATTCTGCCCCGATCCTTTCTTCATTCCATGTTATCCATGGATAGAGTTAGGTAAAATGTAAGAAAGTCATAGATTCCCTTCTTCTCCATTCCATGCATTTACATTAATGGAGGGGGCATCACTACATCATCAAACCCGCCAAGGACATCACGACGGCAGCAAGGGCAGATGAGTATCCTTGCAGAGGGGAAGGGCAATCTCACTTTCAAGTGACACACCGTATTCTATTAATTATAATTACAGGACAGTTTTTAGAGGGCTCAGTGTGGCATCAATAAGAGCTGGACCGAAATTTGCCATAAACCTTATATGACAGCTATCCCTCCAAACTCCCCCTTATACATAAACATTCCGATCGGTTAAGCATTCATATGTTTTCAATGGGGAGAGCAGGAAATCAGGAGGCCAGCATATACTTTATAAGTTTTGCTAATATTAAGGGGATTCTGAAAACTTTGATTTAATGTATTTGAGGGGGCCTTTGCGTAAAAGGTAAGGATATGCTATAATAGTAAGGAGCCAAATACGTAATGTCGATAGCCGGTAGATTCTCAAGAGTAAAGCTGTAGCTAGAAGTGTTTATAATGGCCTGGGCAGGAAGGAGAACAAAAAAGAAAGTATAACAATTATCAGTAGATGTCACTACCCTGGAGTTTGCCGTTTTTTCTGTCTGTGACTGCATTGTATCACTAATGTATTTACTCGAAAAGTCAAATAACCGGTGGCACAATCTTGTTTGTGAAACAACAGCTTCCATTGTTCTGGCTATAATGGAAACTGTAGTTTCCCACTGTATAAACTTACAATATAAAGAAGTGGTTAACCTGAATTAGCAACTAGATTCTGGGGTGGACATATGATTGGTGCAACCCATGCAGGACACAGGGGCCCAAAAGGTAAGGGGGCCCATTTCTACTTCCAAAGCAGGTGTGTTTATTAAAAATGTGGATAGTGCTCTTGCCACTGAGCAACACTGTTCTGTCGAGAATTCAGGGGTTAGAAATAGAGCATAGATAAGGACATGGTCCTGAAAAAGGGGCCATGGTCTAAAATGGTCGTGTTTATGCCCTGAAACACTGCTCGCCACTGATCCGATTCTCCTTTAAAGCAATTTAGAACTATTCTGGTTATCCAAATGGCATGGACTGTTGACTTGGGGATATATATTACAGGTGGGCCCGGCCTTAAAAATTATTATAAAGAACATTTGAATGAGATGAACAATTGAGTTTTCTATGGAAGCCTATAGACCCTAATTCCTGCATTGTATCAATTAGTTTACTGCAGTAAATCCCTGTATACCTTCCACCATATTCAGTTACAGTTTTATTACCCTGATGCACTATTGGATTGATTTTCTATGTTTTTGGCAGAGCTTGTATTGGAGTGATGCTTGGACTGCCTGTCATCTCTTTAGCTGCTGTCATTACCTGACCCCCTTGAATTTTGAACTAAAATAAGTTTTCGACCTTGACTTTGTCCTTGTCCTAGGTACAGTCTGAGTTGATGGATTCTTCACATCATTATAGGTACAGGGGACGCCATGTGTCTATGTTCCGTACATTGTAACGGCAAAGGATATGGAGTAATATGGATGGAATACAAAATTTGGGGAGAGTCCACTGGATTGCTCTTCTTCTCTCATCATTTGGATTACTATTTTATTACAACCATTTTGATGGCATGTTCATGCAGCCTGAGGAGTTCACTCAGGTTGGAGGCCACATCTTTTCGAGCAGTGACAGCAATTACCTTGTCGTATTGTATAAGTTAATAACTTTTCAACTGTTATTAAGAAATCCATATTCACATTGTTGGAAATTCTAAAAGATCTTCCATTCAATTTACCCAAACCGTGATAAATAGACATAGACCGACCTTGTGTCATTGTCCACACATTAAAAGTGAAATATTCCAGAATGGGCAGAAAGAGTCATGCAAAAGTTGGCCCTGACTGTGTCGCGTCCTTATTTGTATTCATCATGAGGGTCTTTGATTTGTCTTATTAGGCAGCTATAGACCTACATTGATAAAGAACAGAACTGTGTTTGACATGGAAAATAAGTAAAAAGTGCGTCTGATGATTACTTTCACGCAGGCTGAGTCGTCCTCCAAGAGTTCGTACTTATAAGCCAGCTTTGTTCTGGTCGTCGAATCTGCTGATGTTGATGGATGATGAATGCAGGATTGTGTGAGGGTAAAGCACAATTCCAAATTAAGGAATTCAACCAGCAATAAGTCGGTTCTCATGGTGGTAAACCACTGATTGGCAGAGGCTTATAGGAAGTTTGATGCTAATTTTGTTCTAGCAAATGCACAAGTAAACAAAGTTATTATATGTCATAAACATGTAATACATACGAAGGTTAAAAATTAAAGTTTTCCTTTAATTTCTTTTGATTTTTAGCTCCATAACTTCCTGCACCTGTAAAAAAGCAATCCTTTCATAGAACCTGAATGTCTGGTAAATTAGATGTTATAAACATAAGGATGAATGACCTCGGAAAGATCAAAACATCCAACACCACGGAGACACCATCACGTGTTTCTCAACGCAAGCAATGAATAGCCAGGTCTTTCACCGGGAAGGAACAACCACGGGAAGGGCAGCATCCAATAAAGGAAAACCACCTATGCCAAAACATGGTATCCATCCACAGACAGCTGTTTCGGGGTATTTGCCCCTCATCAGTGTGGAGTAGGAAACTGGCTATTAGGAGCAGTGCCTAGTGAAAAGGCTATAAACATAAGGATGAATGACCTCGGGGAGATCAAAACATCCAACACCGCGGAGACACCATCACGTGTTTCTCAACGCAGTGATCTGAGTGTTCTGGATAATTTCTACATGCATTTGCATATTTCCCATAAGGGATGGGGGCAGTGTTCTGGATCACTGCGTTGAGAAACACGTGATGATGTCTCCGCGGTGTTGGATGTTTTGATCTCCCCGAGGTCATTCATCCTTATGTTTATAGCCTTTTCACTAGGCACTGCTCCTAATAGCCAGTTTCCTACTCCACACTGATGAGGGGCAAACACCCCGAAACAGCTGTCTGTGGATGGATACCATGTTTTGGCATAGGCGGTTTTCCTTTATTGGATGCTGCCCTTCCCGTGGTTGTTCCTTCCCGGTGAAAGACCTGGCTATTCATTGCTTGCGTTGAGAAACACGTGATGGTGTCTCCGCGGCTTTTCTATATCGTAAATTAGATGTGGCTGAATTCCATGCCTCTTGGAAATGTGTTGGGTTCAACCATGTGGTCAGCTTAGAATTAGTGTTAGGACTCACATGGTGAGAAGAATTTACTAAGATGCAGGTCAGGTGAACACATGATGGATGGCTGCATCATCCAGGACCAGGACAATGGACTATACTGGAAGGAAGGCAAAGAGGTGAAGCAGGACACACCAGAAGGCATAAAAGAAGGACTGTAGATACACAGGAGCAGCAGATGAGTATTAATCAGGGAATTGCTGCAGCGTAATCTGTACGAATTCAAATAACAATTTGCTATGCTTACAGCAGATGAAGGGTTGATCAGCAGGTCTGAGCTAAAATGTAAATGCAGGTGGTAGAAATCACAGGAGTTTGCAGAGATTATTGCAGTGTAATGTGAACAATTCAAGATAACAGTTCATTATGCTTACAGCAGACAAAGTGTTACACAGCATTTCAAAGCCAGGAAGTAGATGCAGGTTTTTAGAAATCATATGAGTTTACACAGATCATTGCAGTTGAGAGAACAGCATGGTGGCAGACTCTTAAACAAGCGAATGAATACTCAGACATATGTGTTTGTAAATGGACCTTAAAACGCCTTCTAGGATGATGTTAGAGAGGATCACCAAGCAACTTCTTAAATGTGATGTGTAGCACTGCAAAAGGCATTGGCTATAGGAGAAGGGAGCAGAACCCTGCCCTAGAGTCCAGGTGTATATGCGTTTGCTTGAATTCTTAGGATATTTATATTCTCTAAATGAATGATCTCTGTCTTGTCCTTTTTGCATCTGTATCACATCTACAGTCCATAAGCCTGCTATTTACCTGCCATCCTTTGCGTAGCTATTCTAAGAAGGTCAAATGGGGCTGAATATAGAACAAAAAGGAGATGTTTTGTTTTATCCCAGTAGCATTCTGACTGATGAATGCAGTATGACTAAGTTCCTTTAGCTGAACCAGTATGTCCAGTCTTGGGCACCACCACTAAGTAAAATATTAATAAGACTATGCAGAAGTAATGAAATCCTGTATGAACATTACTGAATAACTATTTAAATGTGTTACATGAAGGTACATATTTCTTCTTGTGGATGGAAAGAATTCTCATAATTCCATCAGCGACAGTGGGCTTGTGTTAATGAAATGGGTGGGACACTTCAAAAAACACCTTATTTAATTATCACCTTTTCTATAATTTATACAAAAGGCATATGTTACTTTTTTAAGTTCCATTAATTATTAGCACATAGTGCAAAATATTCAATTTATTGCAAACCCCATGACTGTAAGTTTGCAGTAAAATTGTAAACTATTTCTTAGAGTTTAGTATAAGGTATGTGCACCTTACACTTAACTTAAAATATTCTTGTAGATTTTGTTTATTTGTGTTGATTATATTATGCACAAGTTTGTATTTGGCTTGATAATTTTTTCATATAAAGTATTTCTTAAAGGGAGCCTGTTACATACCCAAAAACTATGAATCTGCAGATATAGTGTTAATCTGCAGGTTAATAGGATCACTATGCTGTTTGGCTGCATTACTGAAAGCTCAGCTACTGGGAGAAAATTAAGGTTTTCCTCCTGGAAGCTGCCAGCTTTCATCCATAGACATGTGCATGGAGCAGCTACGGTCACCACTCACAGCATTGTTAGCAGCGACTGTAAGCACTTCTCAGCACTTTGATTGGCAGCTTGCTCTGCACAGATGTACTGCAGAGTGAGCTGTCAATCAATGTCTCGTGGCATGCTTATAACCCCCACTCACTGTGTGAGCAGTGACTAAAGCTGCTTGGGACATGCCTCTATGACTGAAAGCCAGCAGCTCCTGGGAAGAATAAAGTCCATTTTCTCCTGGTAGCCAGGCTTTCGATAAAATAGTCAAATAACATTGTAACTTTCATTCCTCTTTCAAGATCTATTGTCCAGATCAAAGAGTGGATATCAGCAGTACTGTAAGGTGCCCGAGCTGGGTAGTCATGGGTGAGCTGCTGCTCGCTCATGCTCTGGCACGCGACAAGAGAATCAACTCCCTGTCTGCTATCAGGTGTGGGGTGCATCACACTCACTTGTGGGCCATAGGCCTCCGCTGGCTCCTGGCTTCCACCTTCCGAAACCGATGCACACAGTCCAGGGGACACCAAGTGCTTAACAACAGTCAAACGGTTACTGAACAGGTCACGGTCATTACAGTGGAGCATGTGGGGTAGGGCACAACAGCTTAGTCTTTCCCTCAGGTACCGGACATAACTTCAGCCCTAGCACTTGCTCTGGATGGAGCATCCCTTTTCCTGTTGACACCACTAACACTGGGGATTCCTCTACACTGATGGCAATGAATCTGGATTCCATTACCTTCCGCCTTAGGGAGTTCATGTCCACCTTTCCTTGCAGTCTTGCGGGCATGATGTGCCCGATGGCCCTAACGCCAACCTCAAGGTCCCAGGCCCGACACATGGATCTGCACGTAAGGGGTATATGGCAATCCCTGAGTAATAAGCCCATGTTGGCCCTAGCAGCCCACTGCACGTGACCTCAACAATAAATTTGCTTATCTTTACATCTACTCCTATCTAACAAGACCTCCTCCCAAATGTGGGCTTGTCCCAAACTGTAAATGTTTCCTAGGTAACCTACAGTATGCTGAAGGGCATTCTTGTCCTTTCACCTATATTCTATGCAAACACTTATTCCTATCTTATATACTACTATGGGATTACTGCATTAACTTTACAATTCTATACATTGTACTACTATTCCTTATTCAGACTTGTTAGGTACTAACCATATTTCCCTTATTATTCGGTGCAAAATCATTATTGTAACACAGGGATTACATACATAAACATCAGACACATAGAAGCGCATACACTGTTCACATTACGTTTATTTCTAAGACAGTTGTCTTCAGGGTAGGAACTGGGTAAAATAGTCCACATCCTCACGGTACCAATCACTCCGAAGGACCTGGAATTTCTATGAATTACGTAGAAAACTGATTTTAATTGGCAATGTGTGATGCCTTATTTCACCTGCGGAGGCGCTGCATGGGAACTGAAGACTTGGAAACACCATTGCTTTTTAGCTGATTCTTGTAGAGATACCAACTGTGACCAGTCAATCATTGGGTGAACCTTCTATCAAGAAGGCCTTTCTCAAAACACACACATCCCTTTTATATACACATTTCTCCAACACCTTTGCCTCTAAGGTAACTTTCCATCTGGTTTCCAGATGCTTTCCATGTGGATCTTGAGATGTTAAGAGTTACGTCTATATTATTTCACATGATACAAGTGTAAAGACTTATTTTTTATTTCTAGCAGATATAAAGTTACAGAAGTTCCAAAGAGGAGGCCGGGTTTTGACATATCCATCAATCCACTATCTAATTTGAGATGTGAAGCTATTTGACATAAATCTGCGCAGGTGTTGTTAACGTCTGTGGAAGATTAGAAAATTCTTGTGCTTTCCAGAGTGCAGAACTTTTTTTTTTGCAGCGTGGCAAAATAGTTTTAGATGTGTTATAATATATTTATATAATTCTAAACTACAAGAACCAACTAACTGATCAACATCCGATACAAACTGAATGGGTGCTGGTCTGCTGTACCTGAGAGGGCCACTAATCTTTGGCCAGAGCTGTTGTCCTCCGTTCAGTAGACTGTTTACTTATGGCCGCTAATAACAGCTGATTGTAGGGGTACTAGATGTTTGACCCCCCCCCACGGATCTGATACTGCTGACCTAGCCTAAAGATAAGTCATCAATATCAGAGAAATTAACTATCCCTTTATTAGCAAAAAAGTGGGATCCACCAACTATGTTACATAATAATAATAATCTTTATATAGCACTAACATATTCCGCAGCGCTATACAGTTTGCACACATTATCATCGCTGTCCCCGATGGGGCTCACAATCTAAATTCCCTATCAGTCTGTCTTTGGAATGTGGGAGGAAACTGGAGAACCCGGAGGAAACACGCAAACATGGGGAGAACATACAAACTCCTTGCAGATGTTGTCCAAGGTGGGATTTGAACCCAGGACTCCAGCGCTGCAATGCTATCCACTGAGCCACCGTGCTGCTCACACCTATGATCACTGCCCAACAGTCCCTGTAACAGGGAGAAATCCTATAGGATAGATTTTGCATTGATTCTATTTTTCTGCTGAGAATGTGGTACGAATTATGTGTCTCTAAGGCTAGGCTCACATTGCGTTAACAGCAACCCGTTCAACACATGCGTTAACGGGCTGCTGTTAACGCAAGTGCCGATATGTCATGTCGCTAGTGCAGATAGAGCTAGCAGATGCTCTATCTGCGCTAGCAGTGACGGACCCGGAAATGCTGCAGCCCGCATCCCAGGGTCCGTCACTCAATGACGGCACATCGCTAGCGATGCGCCCGAAATAGAGATAAATGGCAGCGTTAACGGACTGCGTTACACCGCGTTACGCCGCGGTGCAACACAGTCCATCTAACGGACTGCTAAAACGCAATCTGAACCTAGCCTAAGTACTTTGCAAAAGTTTTAGGCAGGTGTGGAAAAAATACTAAAAAACTAGGAGTTTTAATAGCTTATATTTATCAATTAACAAAATAGAAGATTTATCAATAGAAGAGAAATCTAAATAAAATCAATATTTGGTGTGGCTCCCATTTGCCTTCAAAACAGCATCAAAGCATTAATTCTTCTAGACTAGTTGGCCCATGCAAAATTTTCGCAAATTGGTTGTCGGGGGTGCAGGCAATTTCAGGAAAATTAAGCTGGTCAAATGTAAATGTATTTAATGAGATGATGAACACAGAGAGGTATGTGTGTCACTGACATATATATATATATATATATATATATATATATATATATATATATATATGTTTTCACGAATATTTGAGCCCATGGATCCATTATATGTCCATTTTGCAACCCGGCGAGAAAATCTCGCCACACGGATGTCATACGGATGTCATACGGATGCTTACATGAGAGAAAATCGCATCCTCGCATTGCACACTGATGACATACGGATCACTGCTCAGGGAACATTTCTGCGATTCTTGTCCGTGTAAAGCGGATCGATTTTTTTATACGTTGTGTGTGACTCCAGCCTAAAGGAGATCCCCCCAACATTAAACATAATAGTATTTTACTTACTGATCAGAAGGGATATGATTGTCAGGACTTTGCAAAAGAACAGGGGCAGCAGCATTTTTTCCCCCCCACAGCAGCACTGCCATCTATCTGCAGTGTAGGGAAGTGCAACACAGCCCTATGTATGTGAACGGAGCAGCTCCCTGTACAGCAGTGCCACTTTGACAGTAAAAATGATGAAGGATAATTGACCCCATAACTGAGCGTATTTATACCATTGTATAATAATTGGGAATATCTCTTTAAAAAGAAGTAATATCTGCAGATTATTTTACCTTTTTTTCCCTACGGTTGGATTTTTTTTTACAATTTTTGCAAGGTTGTTTCCACCAATCTCTCCCATCGGGAAAATGTACAGTCTGAGTTATGTCATTGCTGCAGTTTTTTACTTGGAATCAGAGGTGACTCCAGGTCACCAATAAGCTGCAACCTGAGAAGGAAGATAGACTTTTCAATGATTGTTCAACAATACAGAAAATCTGATGGTTCAGAACCTGTCCAGTCCCTTTTAGGTGCATTCATTTATATCTTCAGTTTTAAAGCTGAAGTCTTAAACAGGCAAAGTTTTACTTTTATTCTACTTCCACATATGTAGGAAATATTTTATATGTACCTGCCTGAAATCAGCAGGGTAGGGAGTTCGGCAAGCTGGAAAGCCCCCAAGGCAAATGTTAGGATTTGTTTCAGCTTTGTGGTACTATGCTTTGGGGTAGTGTGGTGCCACCTGTAGATCATTTTTCCTTACTGCAGGTTTATGAAAATGAATGTTTAAAGTGTATTTTGTGATCATATCATGGATGTGTGGTTTGTTTGGCTATTTTCTTGTTGAAGGGGGCAAGTTTATCTTTCAACTGGTGTATCATTTGTGTGTGTGGGTGCAGTATGAACGGAGATACTAAATAATCACCGAAATTGAGTGTTTTGAAATAATATAGAAGGATAGTTGTGCTTGCATACGGTTTTTGAAAGACCTTGGCAGTGAGGTTGCTCCAAGCATCTTGAAAAAGTAACCACAGATCTTCTGTGAATATTGGCTTGAAAAAATCCTTCAATCTCTTCCTGTAATCCCAGACAGACTCGATTCTTTACAATGTAGATAGTTCTTGATGATGTTGGCTGTATGTTTGGGTCATTGTCCAGTTGCAGAATAAATTTGAAGCCAATTAGATTCCTCCCCGATGGTATTGAATGATGAATATGTATCTGGAGTATCATCGCGACAGGCTGCTGTGTTGGCAATCCATTGGCACCCCACAATTGCATTGAGTGGGGCCAATGGATGGGTGGAATGGCGCTCCCTGGACTTGGAGCTATAAATACCACTGACAGAGTTTGACAGCAGAATTTAAGAGACTAAGAGCAATGGTTGGCGCAGATGATGGCTGAATAGCACAGTCACAATCTGCCAAAGTAATGCAGGCTCAGCTTCTGAGCCTGCTTGAAAAACAGGGATCCAACATATGGCGAAACAGTCCATAATACGCTGGGAAGGGTTTAGTTGTGTATTCAAAGTTTCCATAGAAGTGGAGTGGTTGAGAACCTAAATAAACTCCTAGCTTTCATTACAGTTTAGACAACCATGGTTTTGAGAAAAGAATAGTGATAGTAAGTTAATGTAGTGTTGCTAGAGCAGAAGATGAAAAGGAGAAGCTCTGAGAATTGTTGTGATTGCTGGAAGACTGTTGGAATGGAATAATGGGGAGAAGAAAACAGCGGAGACCTTGGAGTTCCCTCTAGAGAAGAGAGAGGAGGAACTGATGAATGGAGGGCTGCTAGGAGCAACCTGAAAGGTATTGTGAATCTAGGAGAGTCCTTAGGCCAATTGTGGTTGTAGAAAGTTAGCCTGTACAATGCGGATGGAGCTGTGAGAAGTTTTAGCTTGTCAGAGGGACATTAGTGAAAGACTACAGAGGTTTGTTTGCATGGACAATGTAATAAGCCGCTGGAACAATACTTGTTTGTGCAACATACTGAAGAAAATTTATAGACAAAAAAAATCTGTGAAAAAGCTGAAGTTGAAAAGAGGATGGCTTCTACAAATGGCTAATGATCCTAAACACACGTCAGAATACACACTAGACGACCTCAAAAGGCATAATCTGTAGGTTTTACTATGGCCCTCACAGTCCCTTGATCTGAACATCATTGAAAATCTGTGGCTAGACCTTAAAATAGCAGTGCATGCAAGACGAACCAGGAATCTCACAGAACTGTGCAAGGAGAAGGACCCAGCTAAGGGTGCTTCCTCTTTGACGGGTCCGGAACCATTGGGGCTGTCACCTATGTTGCAGAGGGGAAAGCCTAAAGCCCCAGACCGTTCCTGGCAGTTGAGAAAAGGGGCATGGTAAAGCTGAGGGAACTGCAGCATGCGAGAATTCTGACAGTTACGGTGAGTACATGCAGAGTTCAAGAGGTCAGAGTAGAGGCTCCTAACGCGGAGTATCGTGAGAGAGCAGGCCTAAGAATTGAAGGCCAGACGGCGATAAACGAAGACTGCCATCAGAGCCTTGTACTGATTTTGCTGACACCGCTAACTGTGAGACAAACAGCCCGTGCACGGGACATAGCCTCGCGACCACTCAGACCAGAGAGTCGTACCACCCGTTGTGAACTTTATCCTGTTAAGCTTCTAAACAGACCCCACATGGGGAAACCACTGAGCAGAACAGAGACATTGCCTTGTGTATTCATTCTCCTTCTGAACCCAAAGACGGCATCAGGACCACAAGGAAACACCGCCCATGACAGGACCCAAGATGCCATCTTCTCCAGGACGCCATTCTCTCCAGGACAATGCCGAATTTCCACTGCGCAATTGCCTTGGCGCCACCGTTTGCACCCAGGGAATACACTGAGGGCTGCGTCGGATTAATAAGTTTATATCCTCTGAACGTATGGTCTTAGTTAATTATTTTACTACTGTGTTCCAAGTTACAGTAATTTGTATTCAGAAATTCCCCTCTACTGGACTTCTCCCTGCATGGAGTATCCACTGCAGAATTTAATCCCCTGTTAACCCTTGCTCTGACTACGTTCCGTTACTGCATCCTAGGTGCCTGCTGTCTCCTTACAACTGGAATTATTTTCCAAGGAAAAATGGATGAAAATCCCTCAAACAAGAATTGAAAGATTCTTGTCTGACTACAAAAAGAGTTTACTAGCTGTGATACTTTCAAAACAGGGTGCTACTAGGTACTAACGATGTAGGGTGCACAAACTTTTGCATCAGCACATTTTCCTTTTTGTAAATTTTAAAATATAAAAGATTAAAATATATTTTGTTTTAGCCTAAAATATAAAGGACATTTTTAATCTTTAACTTTAGGCCTTTTAGAGATCATTTCATCTGCTTAACTGTCCACAAAAGCAGCACTTTTGACCAGGGGTGCCCAAACTTTTACACGTCACTGTAAGTAAATAGTAATAGTACATGCAAATAACATAGGGTACTTAGTTAATGCTATTGTTAATAATTGCTATAATGACATAGTTAATACTTTCTTATTCAGCAATCTACAGAAATTGAAAAAACTCAATCTTCCAATTTCTGTAAATTGCTGAATCAGAAAGCATTGAGAAAAGCCGATGAGAATCTAATTAGCACGTGACCTCTCATTCACATTGGAATTAGAGGGGAATCTATTAGATGTGCCTTTTCTAGGGTGGCTGTACCCTGCTTTTTTTTAGGCTGGAGGGGCAATATCCATGGCCCCTTCCCAGCCTGAGAATACCAGTCCCCAGCTGTCTGCCTTATCTTGGCTGGTTGTCAAACATGAGAAGGACCACGTGCCATTTTTTTTACTATTTATTTAAATAATTTAAAAAATGACATGGGAACCCTCTTTTTTTGATAACCAGCCAAGATAACGCTGACAAATGAAGGATTGCAGCTCACAGCTGCCAGTTTTGCATGGCTGGTTATCAAAAATAGAGGGGAATCCATGTCATTTTTTAGAAACATGTATTTATTTATAGCGCAGGCGCTGGCTGATGAATACTCCCATCAGCCCTGTCTGCTCAAGCTGTTATCAGCAGCAGCAGGCATACGCTGATGGGAGCAGTAGTCCCATCATCTGATGCCTGTGATCAGAGGTAAGCTTTTAACCTCCAGTCACAGCTACGAGCTCACATTGTCATCTGACATCATGGGAATCGCAGTGCTCTGACCAATGGTAACAATCTTACAGCCGATCAGAGCCACGTGTTTTTCAAGCTGTCACGCAGATGACAGTGTGGGAAACATGACATCACGCGAATTTACCAAACTGTATCCGAACTTTGCCAATTTTAAGGGAAAATGCTCGGGAATCCAAACACAAATCTGAATCTGCTCTGCAAGGTTTGTGCCAAATTTGAGATTGACAAACGTTTTCCAAACAAGTTCGCTCATCTCCAAGTGGGTGCGGATGCCGGACTTTACTGCTCAGGTTTGCCCATCTCTACTAGCAACCCATTGAGGTTCACTTAAAGTTGCTTTAAATATTATTATGCCCTTGATAATGAGTTTGAATTTTCCAGACGAAAAGAAAATCAGCAAATTTCGTAAACCTAAAATAAAAGGTTAAATACACTTCCAGGGTTTGTCCTTCAGCCCCCTAGAGATATCATGGCAGCCAGTGATTAACCCATGGGATATCTACAAATCAGGTGTTTCTTTATCCTTATTCTTAATTATAATAGCACATACAAATCCATCACAAAACTATGCAGGTAATTGCATATTAGATCTGGTAAATGGCAAACCAGCTGACAAAGCAAACAAAAGCCGCTCTCAAGATACCGACGTAACAGCTCACGACCCTTTACAAGATGAAATAATCTGCAATTTGTTCTTTTTCAGTAAAATTCATCTCTTCACATCTGAAAAAAAGTATTAAAATGATATCATTACATGGAAGAAATTGCATAGTCTGATCACACAGTATTGTCTGCAGTTTCAAAGCTGGATTCTCTTTTTTGAACTGTGATGGCTTCAGAGGCATTAGGGAACAATGGCCAAAACTATTAGCCCAGATGACACCTGAGATCTACTGAATACTGCCACTATTCAAAGACACCATCATTCTATCATATTCTACAACCTTGGTTTAAAGTTCTTGATAGCAGTTAGAACCAAGTTATTTTCATCAGTAAATCTTGAGAGATTGAACATTAAAGAGATTTACAAGATTTTTGAAACAGGTCTTATTTTTCTAGAAATAGTGTCACATTTGTCATCGCCAAAAGCTCCGAAAATAGGCATATGGTCTATATGGCATATAGGCATTTGGGAATCAAAACATTAAGGAGGTGACTTGTTCTGATAAACCCCACTTATTTTATATCAAGTGGGTGTACATGTGCATTACTTACCTGGAGAAGAGATGGCACCATCATACACTGTGGGAAGAAGACAAGAAAGTGTAATTTTCTGGGAAATGTTCCACTGGGAAACCTTGGATTGTGGCACCCATGTAAGGTAACTTCCGCACATACCACCCAACTAAACACTGTACAAACCAAGTACCCCTCCAGGATACAATTCAAAGTACTTGTTTTCACCCACAAAGCTCTCCAAAGTGCAGCCCCCTTACATCTCCTCCCTCATTTCGGTCTATCGGCCTAACCGACCACTGCGCTCTGCAAATGACTTTCGACTAACCTCTACACTATTCCGTACCTCCTACTCCCGACTCCAAGACTTGTCCCGTGCTGCGCCAATCCTCTGGAATGCTCTACCCCAAGATATTAGGACCACCTAAATTTGCATAGTTTTAGGCGCTCGCTCAAAACACACTTGTTCAGGGCGCCCTATCACGTTCACTTATCAAAGTCATTTGACAAGTGTGTGTGTAGCCCATTCACTATCTCCATCCATCCCCCACACCCTGAAGATGGCTGGACCATCATTGTAAATACATCAGTGTAAATACACACCTGTACTTTGTATCTCCCCCACATCATTGTAGATTGTAAGCTCTCACGAGCAGGGTATGTAAATAAAGATTATTATTATTATTCCCTACTGGCTGTGCCCCCTTCAGCAAGATAATGCTCCATGTCACAGGAATGAAGGAACGTGGAAAAAGAGTTCAAGATATTTACAGAATTGTTATTGCATACGTTGATCCAGTCAATTGACATTCGGGATCAGGTCATTAAAATTTGCTCTTTTAGGGCAAACATTACGGTTTTACCTTTACCCTTTCCCTTCATCTTCTCCCATCCCTCGACTGAACTTGATGGACAAGTGTCTTTTTTCAGCCTTACTATGTAACTACGTAGTTTAGTCTCTAAATTCCTGAGATCTCAGTCCGATCAAGCATTTGTGGGATGTCCTTAAAAAATAACTCTGATCCATGGAGGTCACACCTCACAAGTTACAGCACTTAAAGGATCTATTCAAGTCTTGATGCTATATACCACATGAAACCTTGAGGTCTAGTGGAGTCCATGCCGCTATGGGTCTGAATTGTTTTTGGTGGCACAGTATTAGGCAAGTGATTTTGAAGTTATTACTTAATAGTGTATATTTATATTATGAATTTAGGCACTCACTCTTTGACCCCCAAAAAATCTGACATAAATATTTCACAAGGATAAAAAAACGACGATAAATAGTCCAGAATGATACCAAAAAGTGAGGTCTAAGGGGTAACGTTTCTCCTTATGGAGAGTGACATACCAGCTGGCTTGTCAAGGTAAGGAGGCTTATTCGCCGTGCAATGCTCCTCTGGGAAATTAAATATGCAAATTGCCTCTTCTGAGAAAAAGAGGACTTAACTCAATAGCGCCACCTGTTGGAAGTAGCGATCCTACAAGTCACAATCAACCCTTTAACGAGTCATGCAATATGACTTAGGATAAAAGCCAAATCAGTATCTCAATTCACAGACACGGTGTTTCGGGCTGTTGGCCCTCATCAGTGCGAAGCATGAGAACTGATTTGGCTAGGTGAGAGGCTCTGGACTGGGGTCTAAGGGGTAACGTTTCTCCTTATGGAGAGTGACATACCAGCTGGCTTGTCAAGTTAAGGAGGCTTATTCGCCGTGCAATGCTCCTCTGGGAAATTAAATATGCAAATTGCCTCTTCTGAGAAAAACAGGACTTAACTCTATAGCGCCACCTGTTCCAACAGGTGGCGCTATAGAGTTAAGTCCTCTTTTTCTCAGAAGAGGCAATTTGCATACCAAAAAGTGACAAATTTTATCAATGAACAATTACACTTACAGGGCAGAGGGGGGATAGGATACATATACACATGTGGTGACAAGCTGTAAGAAGAGGGATGCGCAATATAGGAACAGTTGCATATATATCTATATATTATTTATCATATCTCTTGACGTGAGACAGGATGTAGAAGAGATACTGTATTGTGCAGAGAATCATGTCATTGTATCAATATAATATAATATATTGTAGTATGATACATTACATATACAAGTAAGTATAAATCATCAACATGCACCAGTGCCAGTGTGCATAGAATTTAACTATGAAAAACAATGTAAAATAACTTGGACATCATTGTTATGCAGGGGTTCCTAGAGATTGTGAGTCCACCCCGACGCGCGTTTTGATCCTGCCTTCATCAGGATAGAATATATTATATATAGATGTATATGCAACTGTTCCTATACTGTGCGTATCTCTTACAGCTTGTCACCACATGTGTATATGTGTCCTAACCCCCTTCTGCACTGTAAGTGTAATTGTTCATCAATACAATTTGTCACTTTTTGATATCATTCTGGACTATTTATCATCGTTTTTTATCCTTGTGCATGTATCTCATGGTGAGTTGTCCTCTTGAGTCCGTATTCACATTAGCATGTTTGATATGCTGTTATATAATCTTGACTAGCTTACATTGAATTCAGCAAGTCCCAATTTTCTATGAGTTATTTTTATAAATATTTCACAGTCAAACAGTATACATTTACTGTATATTTACACAAGTGTAAATTAATCTGGTTAAAATGGGGGTAAAGGAGTATTCTCAAGTTTTGGATTTATCCCCTTCTCATGGGAAAGAGATAACTTCCCGATCGATGAGTGATCAACCACTGCTCCATTCACACCAGGTTCTCACACCAGGTTCTAGGGATTACAAGGAACAGGGATTCCAGCTCACCAGTCTTGCAGTATAATCCTCATACAGGTTCACAGGCATATGAGCTTGTCAAACATTAACAGTGATAGGATATCTGGAAATCTTCAATTATATTTCAGGAATATAAATGTAGACTGGACAGCTTTTTCAGCAAAACCAATGTGTTTTGACCGGATTATGTTAATCATTGTTAAACATAAGCTATCAGCCCATGAAAGGAGTCGCAATAAGATAGGTCCCAGCAGAAAGAATCGCCTTATCGTAGCTGCTGGGTACACATGAACGGGCCAATTTATACCCTAAGTATTCTCATTTTTTCCTATTTTCTAGAGCAGTAATGCAATTCAAATTTCGTGTATTTCATGTTTGCATGCTATAGCTCTGCAAAGTGCAGCTTTATTTTGTTAGTTATGTATGGAGATGGCTACTCTTAGTAAGCACCTGCACAGACATGATTTCTGTTTGGAAGTGACAGTCCGCTTTAGATATTTGTATAGGATGAGACCTAAAGCCATGTGTCATGCCCGCAGCTGGCACATGTGGTTTGTGAAACCACTGTGCCACAGGGCCGGGCCTGCCTAGGAATGGACATAGCTAAGCTGCTACTTGGTGCTCACTGTTGCTCCTGATGTGGAGACAGGCTGGACCTCAGGTAGTCTCCATGTACCACTCTTATGCAGTCCTCGATACTGCTGATGCTGACCCCAGGGGTCAGGTTCGCTGACACGGACTCGAGCTACGTTCAGACAGGACTGTTTCGGGGACACTCGTACAGATATATGGGTCTTGGATACTGGTAGTGGCACCAGCAGCACACAGACTAGGTGATGAGGTTCAGACTCTTGCCACACTAGGACAAAGGACTTTGAGTTCAGGTCTGGTCACGCTTGGATCTGGGGGCGAGGTTCAATCACTGGCCACACTAGGACAAGGACTTCGGGTTCAGGACACTGGCGACACTGTGACCAGGGATTTGAGTTCAGGATACTGGCCACTCCAGGAACAGGAATTTGATTTCAGGACACTGTCCACACTGGGACCAGGGATTAGGGTTCAGGACTCTGGAGACACCTGGATCAGGGGTTTGGGTTTAGGCCTGGACCATGGCATTCATGTTAAGGACACTGGCCACACCGGGACCAGGGAACCTCACAACTGCAATGGTAGAACACCACCGCACTCCCTAATGACTAAATGTGCTGCTTGGTGGCTCCCTTTAGGGGGAAGGAGTTTTTTTTATACAAGATGCCTCTCAGCTATTGGCTGGGAGCCATCTTTCAGGTGCACCATTATACTTTGTGCCTCTCAGCTACAGACTCAGGGCATTTTACTATATGCGCTCTGCCCCTTCAAGAGCAGGGGAGCGCACGCACACCGTAGGTGTGCCGCCGAGACTCAGTACAAGAACTAAACAGGGAGCATGACGACGGAGCAAGCCGTGGGAGCATGTCATGCATTTGGGGCAATAAGTATGCCGGCGTCCTTGCACGGAGGGGGAAGGGGAAGTATGCATGGCCATACCGTTATACCATGTGATTCTGTACTATGGATAATGGCCTTTCAGCTTCTGCTGGTTTTAAGTTGTGATTTCATAAGCTATTTATTTACCTGCAAAGACGAAATGGCTCATGGTAAAATGAGAGAGAAAAAGTATCTGATAAAAATGCTCAATAAAATAATAATTAAAATCCCCAGGGGTCCCAGCTATGTGTCTTTCTGCCTGACAATGATTTGTAGGTAAAACATTACTGTGACAGACACGTTACCCCGTTGGTATTCATCAGTGGAGTACGGTGATAATATGACATCAGCTGTTTGGTTGGAAATGTTCAGAAAATGGCACCTGTCAGTGTTTATTAAGCCAATCTACCTCGGCTAACTGTATACAGGCTGATGTTTGTGCAACTCTTGTGGATTACGGGTCTGTCCATCAAATCCTGGGGAAACTTAGTATTAAAATGTTGAGGAATACTGCAGATGCAAAAGGAACAATTTTTGCATTTTGTCTGAAATTTAGACAGGGTACAGTAAACTTACACCAGACAAATGAAAATGACATCAAATTTATCACAATGGCAGATGCTTGATGGTCAATTGGCACAGCTCTCTACTAAAGATAGGCATCTTTATCATTGCTTTGGCATATTTTATTCTAGTATTTTGTGCCCCCAAATTTGTAATTGTATGTGCATTATTTGATTACTCTTCTCCATGTTCTTACTCATTAGACACCTTTCTAAACTGTCAAAGAAGGTGAAAAAAATGTCTAAAACGTATACTAATATTGACAATTTGTACCTTTTGTTCCCAATAGGCATAAGGACAACAAGAGAAAGGTATAAATTTCCTAATATCACTGTAAGAAAATCAACTATGTTTATTCCAGCTTCTCTGTTAGGCACGACAAAGATGTTAGGCGTCGAATGCGCAGTATAACAGGCCCCTTAGACAGGATTACTGACAGTAATTTTGGCCAATTGACCAGCCATCAAGATGGACACCAGGAAGGGCTATCTTTGGTGTTCTGGTGAGCATTCTCTTGCGCTCTATTAAAGGGGTTGTTCAGGCTTGGGGTACAAGTCTGCAGTCACTCTATGTGACTGCAGAATTGTGAATTCGAACAGTGTGCACACTGCATTCACTGTCAGGATTCTCTGGCATCCGGAGCAGGCTGGCACGTGTTTATTATACTATTTGTGTCATTAAATTTGTCAAATATCCCGGGGCCTGACACTCCTTCCCTGTCCCTAGCGCTAGAGGGAGCCCTAGCTATCCCTGGTCCCCAGATTACTTCTAATGGTGAAGACACCTGGGCCACGTATCTTGCTGAGCTCCTGAATCCTCCCTAAGTCTGTTCCCTCCCCCCACCCAGGGAAGAGGGAAGTAGCAGTGTATGAAAATACACCAATCAGAATAATAAGGGAATATGTAGAGGGATAAAGGAAAATACCAATCATACAAATATCCTTTCACAAACAATAGAGTGGAACACTGGGGAGTGATGGAAGGGAAAAATCAAGAGGGAGAAGAAGAGGATTTGCATACAACTAAAACCAAGCAACAGTCTTTAGATAAACTATAGCAAAAATAGTGGAGGGTCTTTGGAGGGATATATATATACTGTCCCATCCCCTGATGACGCCTCTAGCGCAGTGAAATATGTTAGGGGATCGCTGGTTCTAAAATTTCTAGTCCTATTCTGCCAATATGTATTAGCATGCCGGGTGCTATACATTTTATAAGCATAAATTAGTAGGAATACTGCATAAAATAACAGCAGAATTTTAAGACAGATTAGAGACAACATTTTTTATACCCTTTGTATATACTTTATTTTAGATAATAGAAACAAAAGTTAAATGTTATGGTCTACCAGTGAGGGTTTATTTGGGGTTCCCAATTTGGAAATTTTGTCTTTAGATAAATTCACCAAATACCTCCTCAAACAACAAAACTCCTCCAGCTCCTGAACTATGCAGCATGAAGCTAACTCTGGCAATACTTGCCAGATTCAACTATTTATAGGAGAGGGGAATGACCAACACTGAACAGCTGAGAGCTTCAAGCAGGTAAGCTTCCAGGAGCTTTCAAGTGAGCAGATTAACGCCTGCACTGCTAGAAGAAACCTGCACTGTATAAATTGAAGGTGAAGTGCTTCTAATCAGCGCAGGAGTAGGATAAATCAGACAGCACGGTCTTCTGGTTCCTCTATGTGAAGGTAAAACCGTGACAATTTGCGTACATGTAGTCATGTGCTGACTAGACTTTTGCGGCCTCACGTAATATCAGTGTAGCTGGGGAGGCTGGACAAGTCTAATCGGAATGTGGCCGGAAGTATTCAACTCACATATTTATGTTAAGATGACCACTTGATCCCGACATCGGAGAATCCTGACCGTGCACACTATTCAGTAACACAGACTTGTACACCATGCCTGGATAGCCCCTTAGCTTTGCAATCTGTGTGAGCTATTGCATTCTATACCACCATCGTGTGCGTCTCCGGTTGCAGTACTTGTGTTCGGATAACGTTTTTTCTTAGCACAGGGTCAGACAAGAGAATAAAAAGTCATTTGATTCTCATCCAGAAAACTCATGTGATTTTCCTACGTAATGTCCATTTACCGTCCATGTGGCATCCATATGTCTGTATTTTACGTCACTGTGGCATCCATTTTCATACATCAACATTTTAAAATGTACATGATCAGATAGGGTGTCTGAGGATAAAAAAAATGGCAATGTATTCGTAAGAATTAAATGCAAAATTAATGATCCATATGGGATCCAAGTTTTTTTATGCACCCATAGACTTGAAAGGGCGAGTACTCAGAAGAGAATAGAGGATGAAGCAGTTTTTTTTTTAACACAGACTCTCAGTCATTATGAAAAACTGTCATCTGAACTGCCCAATTGAATTACATCGATCGTTGTGCTGTCCCATTTTTACTCGTACAGAGCGTATCCATATTGTGTGCTCTTCAGATCAAGTCCTAAAACCATTTCCCTAGATTAACCCCTAAATGCCTTGCTTCCTGCATCGTAATCTCTGCACATGTCACTGAGCATGCTCACATTACTCGCAAATATCAAACTCCTCATTTGAAGCTCCTCAGTCTTTTTTACTTTCCGAACTTGCTGGGAAAAGGGGATGATCGCTTTCGCTTAAGTAGCTCTTGACTGACTGACTGCACCTTCTTTTCTATATGTGAAAAAAGGGCACAAGGGCTTCACATATTCAAGATGGGGCTGCAGAGCCCAAATTTTTGGACTTTTGGGGGTCCATGCTAAATAACCCTTTTATATAAGGGCAGCACGGTGGCTCAGTGGTTAGCATTGCAGCGCTGGAGTCCTGGGTTCAAATCCCACCAAGGACAACATCTGCCAGGAGTTTGTATGTTCTCCCCGTGTTTGCGTGGGTTTCCTCCGGGTTCTCCGGTTTCCTCCCACATTCCAAGACATACTGATAGGGGATGTAGATTGTGAGCCCCATCGGGGACAGTGATGATAATGTCTGTAAAGCGCTGCAGAATATGTTGGCGCTATATAAAGAGATTATTATTAAGTATTTCTAAAACAAGTTTTTTTGCAAAACGTGTGAAAAAGTGAAATATTGCATTTTTTCACTATATATGACTCCATATAGTAAAAGATTAATATTTAATATGTTCAGCTCCTGTACAAAAAAAACCCAAATCAGCTCAATCCCTGATGCAGATATATACTGTATATTCGGAAATAATCCTATGGATCTGCGGCAGGATAATATATAACATTAAGCCTTTAGAAGAATCACCTTGGCGTCTAGCTTGGGCTGCAGAACTCAAGTATTGAGACTATAGTCATTGCATTTATATGCAACCCCCATATGATTGCCTTAATCGACAGTATCAGAATATTGAACTTCTGCTCCTACAGAGATACCGACAATTCAATTGCTATAATTATAGGGTCTTATAAAATACATTTATAGAGAACATTCTTCAATGGTTTTCCTTTATGCTACCAATGGATGGCTGCAATATCCTCTTATCATTCTTTTGTGACTTAAATTGTGGCTTGGGGATGACTTAACATCTACTTTATGGTGTGTTGTTGAAGGATTTTATTAACTTGCAATGACTGTTATTTTCGGCTATTATACAGCGAGATTATATACTTTTTGCTAAAAAATGTCTTTCTTTTATTTAGCACCAAATAAAGGACCACTTATATAGCTCATGATTTCATAGCTTTCTCTAACTCTAGAAACCTCCTTTACTTTGCAACTTTGGTTAAAGAGAAAAAAAAGTTTCTTTAAATGCTTTAGACACCTTTGACATGAAAAAAAAAAGATTTTTTTACATATATTAGCAGTTAACTTTCATTATTATAATTGCACAAAGTTTCAGTCTGAAATCTTCATTCCTTCATTCATTTCCAGACCTTCTAATATGCAGTGTATAACCTTTGTCACATCTTAGAGTTTGCTTTTGTGGGTGTTATCCTCCCAGTAATACAGGCTGGATGTGAGGCCTGTGAATTCCTTCCATTAATATAGGCTGGTTATGAGGTCTGTGTGTCCCTCCCAGTAATGTGTGAGATCTGTGTATTCCTCTAAGTAATATAGGTTGGATGTGAGCTCTATGTATACCTCCTATTAATATAGGCTGGTTATGACGTCTGAGCGTCCCTCCCAGTAATTCATGCTGGATGTAAGGTCTGTGGGTTCCTCTCAGTAACATAGGCTGGATGTGAGCTCTATTTGTACTTTCCAATAATACAGGGTGGTTATGAGGTCTGTGTAGCCCTTCTAGTAATAAAGGCTGGATGTGAGGTCTGTGCGTTCCTCCCATTAATATAGGCTGATTATGAGGTCTGTTTGTCCCTTCCAGTAATACAGGCTGGATATATGAGGTCTGTGTGTTCCTCTAAGTAATATAGGCTATATGTGAGCTCTATGTATACCTCCTATTAATATAGGCTGGTTACGATGTCTGAGCGTCCCTCCTCGCAATTCATGCTGGATGTAAGGAATGTGGGTTCCTGTTTGTAATATAGGCTGGATGTGAGCTCTATGTGTACATTCCAATAACACAGGTGGTTATGAGGTCTGTGTAGCCCTCCTAGTAATACAGGCTGGATATGAGGTCTGTGTGTTCCTTTCAGTAATATAGAATGGATGCGAGCTCTATGTCCCCCCATTAATACAAGCTGGTTATGAGGCCTGTGTGCCCATCTCAGTAATAAAGGCTGGATGTGATCTCTTTGTGTCCCTCCCATTAGTACAGGCTGGATGTAAGTAATATGTGCTCCTCCCATTAATACAGGCTGGCTACGAGGAGAATTTTAAAATGAAGACTAGTTAGAAAGTTGCTTAACTTTGCATTTTGGAAGCAAATTAACAATTAAATAAAATTATATGCTAAGGGGTACATAGCCTTTAACCCCTTACCGCAATACGACATACTGTATATTGCAGTATATAATATAAGCAATCTGACAATTTCAGGTTTAAGTCGTCTTAGGGGACTAAAAAAATAAAGTAAAAAATAAAAAATGTTTCAAAAAAATAAAGAAATATTCAAGTTTAAACCACTTATGTGTTCCTCAATTTGAAATAAAGAAATAAAATAATAATAATAATAATAATCTTTCTTTATATAGCGCCAACATATTCTGCAGTGCTTTACAGTTTAACAGCTTCAAACACAACAGTCATAAGTAACAACGTTAACAGTACAATAATTAAAGCAACACAAGCCGCCCCTGCTCGCGAGAGCTTACAATCTACAATGAGGTGAGGGAGATACAAAGTACAGGTGTGTATTTACAATGATGTATTTACAATGATGGTCCAGCCATCTTCAGGGGGTGGGGGATAGATGGAAGTAGTGAATGGGTTACACACAAACAAAATAACTGATTAGGGATCATGATAGGCCGCTCTGAACAAATGTGTTTTGAGGGCGCGCCTAAAACTATGCAAGTTGTGGATGGTCCTAATTTCTTGGGGTAAAGCATTCTAGAGGATTGGCGCAGCACGGGAGAAGTCTTGGAGTCGGGAGTGGGATGTACGGATTAGTGCAGAGGTTAGTCGGAAGTAATTTGCAGAGCGCAGAGGTCGGTTAGGCCGATAGACAGAAATGAGGGAGGAGATGTAAGGGGGTGCCGCACTGTGAAGAGCTTTGTGGGTGAGAACAAGTACTTTGAATTGTATCTTGTAATGAATGGGCAGCCAGTGTAATGACTGGCGAAGAGCGGACGCATTTGAGTAACAATTAGCTAGATAGACGACCCTGGCTGCTGCATTAAGGATAGACTGGAGAGGGGAAAGTCGAGTGTGGGGGGAGGCCAATTAATAGAGCATTACAGTAATCCAGGTGGGAGTGGATCAGGGCAGCAATGAGGGTTTTTGTTGTTTCTATAGTGAGAAAAGGGCGGATTCTAGAGATCTTCCTTAGGTGTAAGCGGCACGAGTGTGCAAGAGATTGTATATGGGATGTGAAGTAGAGATCGGAGTCAAACATAACACCCAGACAGCGTGCCTGCTGCCGGGGTGTTATTATGGTGCCACCCACAGAGAGGGAAATGTCAGGTTTAGGGAGGTTAGTAGATGGTGGGAGCAGAAGAAGTTCAGTTTTGGAGAGGCTGAGTTTCAGATAGAGAGCGGACATGATGTTAGAGACTGCAGACAGACAGTCAGTGGTGTTCTGTAGTACAGCGGGGGTAAGGCCAGGGGATGACATGTATAGTTGTGTGTCATCGGCATAAAGATGGTACTGAAAGCCAAATCTGCTGATGATCTGTCCAATTGGGGCCGTGTAGAGGGAGAAGAGAAGGGGGCCAAGGACTGAGCCCTGGGGTACCCCGTCAGTGAGAGGAAGAGGAGATGAAGTGGAGCCAGAGAACAGAACACTGAAGGAGCTGTCAGAAAGATAGGAGGAGAACCAGGAGAGAGCAGTGTCCTTAATGCCTAGTGACTGGAGCCTAGAGAGTAGGAGAGGGTGGTCAACAGTGTCGAAAGCTGCAGAAAGATCGAGGAGAATGAGCAGAGAGTGGTAACCGTTACATTTTGCTGTCAGAAGGTCGTTGGTCACTTTGATGAGTGCAGTTTCTGTCGAGTGTAGGGGGCGGAAGCCGGACTGTGAAGGGTCTAGGAGGGAATGAGTGGAGAGGTAACTGGTAAGGCGGGAGTAGACTAGGTGCTCCAAGAGTTTAGAGATGAAGGGGAGATTGGAGACCGGTCTGTAGTAGTTTGTGCAGGATGGGTCGAGGGTGGGTTTCTTTAGTAACGGAGTAATGATAGAGTGTTTGAAGGAGGACAGGAAAATGCCTGAGGAGAGTGAGAGACTAAAGATTGTAGTTAGGTGAGTTGTGACGACTGTAGAGAGAGACTGGAGGAGGTGTGAGGGAATGGGGTCGGTGGTGCATGTAGTCGGACGAGAAGTAGAGAGGAGCCTGGAGACTTCTTCTTCTGTGATGGGATCAAATGCGGAGAGTGAGCCAGGGGAGATGTAGGGAGGGATGGGAGTCACTGAACTTGGTGTCTGGGAGCGGATTTCCTGACAGATATTGTCTATTTTCTCTATAAAGTGGGAGGACAGGTCATCAGCACAAATGTCTGTGATAGGGGCTTGAGCTTTTGGCCTGAGGAGGGAGTGAAAGGTGTCAAAAAGTTTCTTGGGGTTGTTGGATAGTGAGGAGATCAGAGTAGTTAAGTAGGTCTGTTTGGCGATGTGAAGGGCAGAGTTATAGGTTTTTAACATAAATTTGAAGTGTATGAAGTCTTCTGGTATAAAAAATAAACATATTTGATATCAAGTTCATAAAAGTATGATCTATAAAAATCTAAAATTAAATCACCTAAGTCGTAAACACCGTAATAAAAAACAAAACAAAACTCCAAATATGAATATTTTTTTTGGTCACCACTCTTCCCTAAAAATGCAGCCAAAGCAGATTAAAATGTCATACATAGCCAAGCATTGTATCTATAAAACCGTCAACATGTCTCTCAAAAAACAAGCCCTCACTCAGCTCCATCAACAGAAAAACAAAAAATGTTTTGTGACTCAGACAGAAATAGTGACACAAACCACCTAATTTTTTTTTTTCAATAAATTGTTTAATTTATTTTCACCACATAAATGAAAAAATGGCATGGAATCATGATTCAGAGTAATCTTTACAACCGGACCAATGTTGCTGTGTTCCCTGTCGGTTTTTTTGCCTTCATCTTCCAGAGGGAGACACGAGGTGACCACTGCAGCCAATCAGCAGCCACAGATTGGCTGCAGTGTTGTTGTTCTGAGTGAACAAGAAGAGAGAACAAGGGAGGAGCCTTTCTTCTTCCAGTTCGAATCAAACATCACTGTTGCAGTCAATCAATAGCTACATAGTTACATAGTTACATAGTTATTAAGGTTGAAGGAAGACTGTAAGTCCATCTAGTTCAACCCATAGCCTAACCTAACATGCCCTAACATGTTGATCCAGGGGAAGGCAAAAAAACCCCATGTGGCAAAGAGTAACTCCACCATGGGGAAAAAAATTCCTTCCCGACTCCACATACGGCAATCAGACTAGTTCCCTGGATCAACGCCTTATCAAGGAATCTAGTGTATATACCCTGTAACATTATACTTTTCCAGAAAGGTATCCAGTCCCCTCTTAAATTTAATTAATGAATCACTCATTACAACATCATACGGCAGAGAGTTCCATAGTCTCACTGCTCTTACAGTAAAGAATCCGCGTCTGTTATTATGCTTAAACCTTCTTTCCTCCAGACGTAGAGGATGCCCCCTTGTCCCTGTCTCAGGTCTATGATTAAAAAGATCATCAGAAAGGTCTTTGTACTGTCCCCTCATATATTTATACATTAACATAAGATCACCCCTTAGTCTTCGTTTTTCCAAACTAAATAGCCCCAAGTGTAATAACCTATCTTGGTATTGCAGACCCCTCAGTCCTCTAATAACCTTGGTCGCTCTTCTCTGCACCCGCTCCAGTTCAGCTATGTCTTTCTTATACACCGGAGACCAGAACTGTGCACAGTATTCTAAGTGTGGTCGAACTAGTGACTTGTATAGAGGTAAAATTATGTTCTCCTCATGAGCATCTATGCCTCTTTTAATACATCCCATTATTTTATTTGCCTTTGTAGCAGCTGCCTGACACTGTCCACTGAATATGAGTTTGTCATCCACCGATACACCCAGGTCTTTTTCATTGACGGTTTTGCCCAGAGTTTTAGAATTAAGCACATAGTTATACATCTTATTACTTCTACCCAAGTGCATGACCTTACATTTATCCCCATTAAAGCTCATTTGCCATTTATCAGCCCAAGCTTCTAGTTTACATAAATCATCCTGTAATATAAAATTGTCCTCCCCTGTATTGATTACCCTGCAGAGTTTAGTGTCATCTGCAAATATTGAAATTCTACTCTGAATGCCCCCTACAAGGTCATTAATAAATATGTTAAAAAGAAGAGGGCCCAATACTGACCCCTGTGGTACCCCACTGCTAACCGCGACCCAGTCCAAGTGTGCTCCATTAATAACCACCCTTTGTTTCCTATCCCTGAGCCAGCTATCAACCCACTTACACATATTTTCCCCTATCCCCATTACTCTCATTTTATGTAACAACCTTTTGTGTGGCACCGTATCAAAAGCTTTGGAAAAGTCCATATATACTACGTCCACTGGGTTCCCTTGGTCCAGTCCGGAACTTACCTCTTCATAGAAGCTGATCAAATTAGTCTGACATGAACGGTCCCTAGTAAACCCGTGCTGATACTGGGTCATGAGGTTATTCCTCTTCAGATACTCCAGTATAGTATCCCTTAGAATGCCCTCCAGGATTTTACCCACAGTAGAGGTTAAACTTACTGGCCTATAATTACCGAGTTCAGTTTTTGCCCCTTTTTTGAATATTGGCACCACATTTGCTATACGCCAGTCCTGTGGTACAGACCCTGTTATTATGGAGTCTTTAACCCCTTCCCGACCCATGACGCCACGTAGGCGTCATGAAAACCCGTGCCAATCCGACCCATGACGCCTATGTGGCGTCATGGAATGATCGCGTCCCTGCAGATCGGGTGAAGGGGTTAACTCCTATTTTACCCGATCTGCAGGGAGAGGGGGAGTGGTGCTTCAGCCCAGGGGGGGTGGCTTCACCCCCCCGTGGCTACGATCGCTCTGATTGGCTGTTGAAAGTGAAACTGCCAATCAGAGCGATTTGTAATATTTCACCTAAAAAACAGGTGAAATATTACAATCCAGCCATGGCCGATGCTGCAATATCATCGGCCATGGCTGGAAACACTAATGTGACCTCCCCCCACCCCACCGATCGCCCCCCCAGTGCGCCGTTATAGGGTCCGGTCCCCTCCGTCCGCCTGCCGGCTCCCCTGTCCTGCTGTCCGCTCCCCCGTCCTCCTGCCCGCTCCCCCCCTGCTCCTATGTCACCCCCCCGTGCTCCGACGCCCTCCTCGTGCCCCGATCTCCCCCCCCTTATACTTACCGAGGCTCCCGGTCCCCGTCCGCCTCCATCATGGGCGCCGCCATGTTCCAAAATGGCGGGCGCATGCTCAGTGCGCCCGCCGGCCGGCAGATTCTTAGAGGTACATTTTGATCGCTGTGGTAGGTTCTATCACAGCGATCAAAATAAAAAAATAATAAATAAACCCCCCCCCTTTATCACCCCCATAGGTAGGGACAATAATAAAATAAAGAAAATATTTTTTTTTCTTTTTCCACTAGGGTTAGGGTTAGAACTAGGGTTAGAACTAGGGGTAGGGTTAGGGGTAGGGTTAGGGGTAGGGTTAGAACTAGGGTTAGAACTAGGGGTAGGGTTAGGGGTAGGGTTAGAACTAGGGTTAGAACTAGGGTTAGAACTAGGGGTAGGGTTAGGGGTAGGGTTAGGGTTACGGGTAGGGTTAGGGTTAGGGGTAGGGTTATGGCATGTGCACACAGAGCGGATCCGCCGCGGATCGGCCGCGGATCGGCAGCGGATCCGCAGCGGATCGGCAGCGGATCGGCCGCGGATCCGCAGCGGATCAGCAGCGGATCCGCAGCGGATTGGCCGCGGATCCGCAGCGGATTGGCCGCGGCTCCGCAGCGGATTGGCCGCGGATCCGCAGCGGATCGGCCGCGGATTGGCAGCGGATCCGCAGCGGATCGGCCGCGGATTGGCAGCGGATCCGCAGCGGATTGGCCGCGGATTGGCAGCGGATCCGCAGCGGATTGGCCGCGGATCCGCAGCGGATTGGCCGCGGATTGGCCGCGGATCCGCAGCGGATTGGCAGCGGATCCGCAGCGGATTGGCCGCGGATTGGCAGCGGATCCGCAGCGGATTGGCCGCGGATTGGCAGCGGATCCGCAGCGGATTGGCAGCGGATCCGCAGCGGATTGGCCGCGGATCCGCAGCGGATTGGCAGCGGATCCGCAGCGGATTGGCCGCGGATTGGCAGCGGATCCGCAGCGGATTGGCCGCGGATTGGCAGCGGATCCGCAGCGGATTAGCCGCTGCGAATTCGAAGCAGTTTTCCATCAGGTTTACAGTACCATGTACACCTAAGGAAAACCAAATCCGCTGTGCCCATGGTGCGGAAAATTCCGTGCAGAAACGCTGCGTTGTATTTTCCGCAGCATGTCAATTCTTTGTGCGGATTCCGCAGCGTTTTACACCTGTTCCTCAATAGGAATCCGCAGGTGAAATCCGCACAAAAAAAACACTGGAAATCTGCTGTAAATCCGCAGGTAAAACGCAGTGCCTTTTACCTGCAGATTTTTTAAAAATCGTGCGGAAAAATCTCACACGAATCCGCAACATGGGCACATAGCCTTAGGGTTAGGGTTGGAATTAGAGTTAGGGTTGGAATTAGGGCTAGGGTTTGAAATAGGGTTAAGATTAGGCTTGTGGTTAGGGTTACGGATAGGGTTAGGGGTGTGTTGGGGTTACAGTTGTGGTTAGGGTTGGGATTAGGGTTACGGTTGGGATTAGGGTTAGGATCAGGGTTGGAATTAGGGTTACGGGTGTGTTGCGGTTAGGGTTGTGGTTAGGGGTGTGTTGGGGTTAAGGTTGTGATTAGGGTTATGGCTACAGTTGGGATTAGGATTAGGGGTGTGTTGGGGTTAGTGTTGAAGTTAGAATTGAGGGGTTTCCACTGTTTAGGCACATCAGGGGTCTCCAAACGCAACATGGCGCCACCATTGATTCCAGCCAATCTTGCGTTCAAACAGTCAAATGGTGCTCCCGCCCTTCCAAGCCCCGACGTGCGCCCAAACAGTGGTTTACCCCCACATTTGGGGTACCAGCGTACTCAGGACAAACTGGGCAACAACTGTTGGGGTCTAATTTCTCCTGTTACCCTTGCAAAAATAAAAAATTACTTGCTAAAACATAATTTTTGAGGAAAGAACAATTATTTTTTATTTTCACGGCTCTGCGTTATAAACTTCTGTGAAGCACTTGGGGGTTGAAAGTGCTCACCACACATCTAGATAAGTTCCTTCGGGGGTCTAGTTTCCAAAATGGGGTCACTTGTGGGGTGTTTCTACTGTTTAGGCACATCAGGGGCTCTGCAAATGCAATGTGACGCCCGCAGACCATTCCATCAAAGTCTGCATTTCAAATGTCACTACTTCCCTTCCGAGCCCTGACGTGTGCCCAAACAGTGGTTTACCCCCACATATGGGGTATCCGCGTACTCACAACAAACTGGGCAACAAATATTGGGGTCCAAATTCTCCTGTTACCCTTGTGAAAATAAAAAATTGCTTGCTAAAACATCTTTTTTGAGGAAAGAAAAATGATTTTTTATTTTCACGGCTCTGCGTTGTAAACTTCTGTGAAGCACTTGGGGGTTGAACGTGCTCACCACACATCTAGGTAAGTTCCTTGGGGGGTCTAGTTTCCAAAATGGGGTCACTTGTGGGGTGTTTCTACTGTTTAGGCACATCAGGGGCTCTGCAAATGCAATGTGACGCCCGCAGACCATTCCATCAAAGTCTGCATTTCAAATGTCACTACTTCCCTTCCGAGCCCTGACGTGTGCCCAAACAGTGGTTTACCCCCACATATGGGGTATCAGCGTACTCACAACAAACTGGGCAACAAATATTGGGGTCCAAATTCTCCTGTTACCCTTGTGAAAATAAAAAATTGCTTGCTAAAACATCTTTTTTGAGGAAAGAAAAATGATTTTTTATTTTCACGGCTCTGCGTTGTAAACTTCTGTGAAGCACTTGGGGGTTGAACGTGCTCACCACACATCTAGGTAAGTTCCTTGGGGGGTCTAGTTTCCAAAATGGGGTCACTTGTGGGGGGTTTCTACTGTTTAGGCACATCAGGGGCTCTGCAAACGCAACCTGACGCCCGCAGAGCATTCCATCAAAGTCTGCATTTCAAAACGTCACTACTTCCCTTCCGAACCCCGACGTGTGCCAAAACAGTGGTTTACCCCCACATATGGGGTATCAGCGTACTCAGGAGAAACTGGACAACAACGTTTGGGGTCCAATTTCTCCTGTTACCCTTGGGAAAATAAAAAATTGTGGGCTAAAAAATCATTTTTGAGAAAAGAAAAATTATTTTTTATTTTCATGGCTCTGCGTTATAAACTTCTGTGAAGCACTTGGGGGTTCAAAGTGCTCACCACACATCTAGATTAGTTCCTTGGGAGGTCTAGTTTCCAAAATGGGGTCACTTGTGCGGGAGCTCCAATGTTTAGGCACACAGGGGCTCTCCAAACGCGACATGGTGTCCGCTAATGATTGGAGCTAATTTTCCATTCAAAAAGCCAAATGGCGTGCCTTCCCTTCCGAGCCCTGCCGTGCGCCCAAACAGTGGTTTACCCCCACATATGGGGTATCATCGTACTCAGAACAAACTGGACAACAACATTTGGGGTCCAATTTCTCCTATTACCCTTGGGAAAATAAAAAATTCTGGGCTAAAAATCATTTTTGAGGAAAGAAAAATTATTTTTTTATTTTCACGGCTCTGCGTTATAAACTTCTGTGAAGCACCTGGGGGTTATAAATGCTCACTATGCATCTAGATAAGTTTCTTGGGGGGTCTAGTTTCCAAAATGGGGTCACTTGTAGGGGAGCTCCAATGTTTAGGCACACAGGGGCTCTCCAAACGCGACATGGTGTCCGCTAACGATTGGAGCTAATTTTCCATTCAAAAAGTCAAATGGCACGCCTCCCCTTCCGAGCCTTGCCGTGCACCCAAACAGTGGTTTACCCCCACATATGAGGTATCGGCATACTCAGGAGAAATTGCCCAACAAATTTTAGGATCCATTTTATCCTGTTGCCCATGTGAAAATGAAAGAATTGAGGCTAAAAGAAATTTTGTGTGAAAAAAAAATACTTTTTCATTTTTGCGGATCAATTTGTGAAGCACCTGGGGGTTTAAAGTGCTCACTATGCCTCTGGATGAGTTCCTTGGGGGGTCTAGTTTCCAAAATGGGGTCACTTGTGGAGGAGCTCCAATGTTTAGGCACACAGGGGCTTTCCAAACGCGACATGGTGTCCGCTAACGATGGAGATAATTTTCCATTCAAAAAGTCAAATGGCGCTCCTTCCCTTCCGAGCCTTACCATGTGCCCAAACAGTGGTTTACCCCCACATGTGAGGTATTGGTGTACTCAGGAGAAATTGCCCAACAAAATTTAGGATCCATTTTATCCTGTTGCCCATGTGAAAATGAAAAAATTGAGGCTAAAATAATTTTTTTGTGAAAAAAAAGTACTTTTTCATTTTTACGGATCAATTTGTGAAGCACCTGGGGGTTTAAAGTGCTCACTATGCTTCTAGATAAGTTCCTTGGGGGGTCTAGTTTCCAAAATGTGGTCACTTGTGGGGGAGCTCCAATGTTTAGGCACACGGGGGCTCTCCAAACGCGACATGGTGTCCGCTAAAGATTGGAGCCAATTTTTCATTCAAAAAGTCAAATGGCGCTCCTTCCCTTCCGAGCCCTGCCGTGCGCCCAAACAGTGGTTTACCCCCACATATGAGGTATCAGCGTACTCAGGACAAATTGGACAACAACGTCCCTGGTCCAGTTTCTCCTTTTACCCTTGGGAAAATAAAAAAATTGTTGCTAAAAGATCATTTTTGTGACTAAAAAGTTAAATGTTCATTTTTTACTTCCATGTTGCTTCTGCTGCTGTGAAACACCTGAAGGGTTAATAAACTTCTTGAATGTGGTTTTGAGCACCTTGAGGGGTGCAGTTTTTAGAATGGTGTCACTTTTGGGTATTTTCAGCCATATAGAACCCTCAAAATGACTTCAAATGTGAGGTGGTCCCTAAAAAAAATGGTTTTGTAAATTTTGTTGTAAAAATGAGAAATCACTGGTCAAATTTTAACCCTTATAACTTCCTAGCAAAAAAAAAAATTGTTTCCAAAATTGTGCTGATGTAAAGTAGACATGTGGGAAACGTTATTTATTAACTATTTTGTGTCACATAACTCTCTGGTTTAACAGAATAAAAATTCAAAATGTGAAAATTGCGAAATTTTCAAATTTTTTGCCAAATTTCCGTTTTTTTCACAAATAAACTCAAAAATTATCAACCTACATTTACCACTAACATGAAGCCCAATATGTCACGAAAAAACAATCTCAGAATCGCTAGGATCCGTTGAAGCGTTCCTGAGTTATTACCTCATAAAGGGACACTGGTCAGAATTGCAAAAAACGGCAAGGTCATTAAGGCCAAAATAGGCTGGGTCATGAAGGGGTTAAAGATTAAAAATAATGGTCTATCAATGACTGTACTTAGTTCCTGCAGTACTCGGGGGTGTATCCCATCCGGGCCCGGAGATTTGTCAATTTTAGTTATTTTTAGACGCCGCTGTACTTCCTGCTGGGTTAAGCAGGTGACATTTAATGGGGAATTATTATCACTAGTCATATTGGCTGCCATGGGATTTTCTTTTGTAAATACTGATGAAAAAAAGTCATTTAGCATATTGGCTTTTTCCTCATCCTCATCCACCATTTCACCCAGACTATTTTTAAGGGGGCCAACACTGTCATTTTTTAGTTTCTTACTATTTATATAGTTAAAGAATATTTTGGGATTATTTTTACTCTCTCTGGCAATGAGTCTCTCTGTCTCAATCTTTGCTGCCTTGATTTGCTTTTTACAGAATGTATTTAATTTTCTGTATTTATTTAATGCCTCCTCACTACCTACTTCCTTTAATTCTCTAAATGCTTTCTTTTTGTCCCTTATTGCGCCCCTTACAGCTCTATTTAGCCATATTGGTTTCCTCCTATTTCTAGTATGTTTATTCCCATACGGTATATACTGTGCACAGGTCCTATCCAGGATGCCAATAAACGTCTCCCATTTTCTTTGTGTATTTTTGTGTCTCAGGATATCGTCCCAGTTAATTGCACCAAGATCCTCTCTCATCCGTTGGAAATTTGCCCTCCTGAAGTTTAGTGTCCTTGTCACCCCCCTACTACCCATCTTATTAAAGGTTACATGAAAACTTATTATTTTGTGATCACTATTCCCCAAGTGACCCCCAACCCTTATATTTGATATGCGGTCTGGCCTGTTGGTTAATATTAGGTCTAGCAGTGCCCCCCTCCTTGTTGGGTCCTGAACCAGTTGTGAAAGGTAATTGTCTCTCATAGTTGTCAAAAACCGATTACCTTTACTGGAACTGCAGGTTTCTGTTCCCCAATCTATTTCAGGATAGTTGAAGTCCCCCATAATAATGACTTCTCCTTGAGTCGCAGCTTCATCTATTTGCTTTACGAGGATATTCTCCATTGCTTCCATTAGTTTTGGAGATTTATAACAAACCCCTATCAGTAATTTATTATTTTTTCCCCCTCCCCTTATCTCCACCCACAGAGACTCTACATTTTCATTAGATTCACCTATATTATCATGCAGGATGGGTTTTAAGGTCGATTTTACATACAGACACACCCCACCCCCTCGCTTATCTGTACGGTCATTTCTGAAAAGGCTATAGCCCTGCAAGTTAACAGCCCAGTCATGGCTCTCATCCAGCCACGTCTCAGATATCCCCACCATGTCATAATTATGCTCCAACAACATTAGTTCTAATTCATCCATTTTGTTGGCGAGGCTTCTGGCATTAGTATACATGCACTTGATGTTACTCTCTGTACCTCTATTCTTTCTTAAATTACTAACTGTTCTAACCCCACCCCCCATGCCTCCGCCACCCCCAACTTCCTTATTTGTGCCCAGGTCTCTATCTGCACTATCTTCCCCTCCTATAAAATGAATACCCTCCCCCCCAATCCCTAGTTTAAACACTCCTCCAACCTTCTAACCATTTTCTCCCCCAGCACAGCTGCACCTTCCCCATTGAGGTGCAGCCCGTCCCTAGCGTAGAGCCTGTAGCCAACTGAGAAGTCGGCCCAGTTCTGCAGGAACCCAAACCCCTCCTTCCTACACCAATTCTTGAGCCACTTATTAACCTCCCTAATCTCCCGTTGCCTCTCTGGCGTGGCACGTGGTACAGGCAGTATTTCGGAAAATACCACGTTGGAGGTCCTTGCTTTCAGCTTGCAGCCTAATTCCCTGAAATCATCTTTAAGGACCTTCCACCTACCTCTAACTTTGTCATTTGTGCCAATGTGCACCATGACCGCTGGGTCCTCACCAGCCCCTCCCAGTAATCTGTCCACCCGATCAGCGATGTGTCGGACTCGAGCGCCAGGTAGGCAGCACACCGTCCGACGATCCCTGTCTTTGTGACAGATTGCCCTATCTGTTCCCCTAATAATTGAGTCCCCCACTACCAGCACCTGTCTGGCCTGCCCTGCTCTCCTTTTTCCCTCCTTACTGGAGCAGTCACTCCTCCGGCTTTCAGAGGACATGCCTGGCTGCAGCAGTGCTACCCCTGCACTGGCACCCCCCTCATCTGCCAACTTAGCAAACTTATTGGGGTGTGCCAGATCAGGACTAGCCTCCCTGGCACTCTTCCCTCTACCCCGCCTTCTATCTGTCACCCAGCTAACTGCCACACTGTCCTGCAGCTCCATCCTACCATCCCCCTCCTCATCTATCCCATTGAGCGTCTGCTCTGTGAGCAGAAGACTCCTCTCCATATTGTCTATGGATCTCAGTGTTGCCAGCTGCACATTTAGATCCAGTATCTGGGTTTCCAAATGCACAATGTGCTCACATCTCGCACAGCAGTATGCACCCTCGACCGGCTGGTCAAGGACTGCATACATGTGGCAAGATGTACACTGGATGGCATTAACAACAGCTGCTGATTGTGTGCAGACAGGATGAGGTGATCCTCGCCAAGAAAGATCGTGAAAAAAATGGTGGGGCTTTGGCAGCTTTGCAGAGGAACGGTGGGGTCTGGCAAATATATATTTTTAAATTTAGGATAACCATGCTAATTTTTTACAAAGTCATTAAAAGGAGGGCATCATTCCACAAATGTGGATATTTATGGGGGCATCTGCTTTAACAAAGCTCTAGAAATTTTTACCGAGAAGCCTTCATGAGGATTTCAGGATTTCTTTTTGTACAATGCTTTGATATCCATTTATAATGACAAACTCTTTACATACTCGACAATTGCGGGCAACTTAATGGCTCAACAAGCTGTAATCAAGCTCTGTCTAACGAGCAGGGTCTCCTTGAATTGTTTATCAAGACTGGCGACATCACATTGACCTACAAACTGTGTCCTACATTGTGAAAAGCCCACTTTGCCAGGAAATTAATTGGTAATAAGTGCTGTTCGTTGGCTAAATGGCTTTAATTTAGCTTCCAGCAGGAATTGCATTAAACACTTGTTAATAAGTTAATAAGCTCAGTGCTGGCGGAGTCACACTTTGCTGGTAGCAGAAGCAACACTATTTTGTGGGAACCGGATTCTGATTGAAAAAAATCCAAAATGTGAATTGACAATTGGACGATCACTTAGTTTCTCATCTTGTTTGAAGGAAGAAATCAAGAACATGATGGGAAATTGTTGCTATTTATCATCTGAATTTTATCATCATTGGCTTTGAAATGAGACTTGGGCCATTAACGAGCATTAGGAGTTTTTTTTAACTTGGCAAATATATACGAGAAAGTCTGAAAATGGTGGATTTTACTTTCTCTTGTACAGTTATGTCCTTCCTCCACTGCTTCTGCCTCTTCCACCTCCACTAGGGCCACCACCTGCGCCCTCAACCTCTGCCTTAATGAGACATGCGTTCCAACAGTGCAGAGCGACTCCCCAACAACTCTAGTTAAGTTCTGTTACGTTTATTTCAAAGGGTTGCGTGGATTAGAAAACTCATTTCCAAATAGTCTGGTCTGGAATTCTGGGTTAATTGAGGTCCTCGTTCATAAATGATGTGAGCATGTAGCATCCGGAAGGATATCTCCAGACAGTTGAGCATGTCCATCCTGGTTGAAGGTAGTGGAGTTGCCTATCTATTTTGACGGAGGTTCAGCATAGTTCTGTGCCATGTATTTTTGTGTTCGCCAGATTTTCTTTCCTACATCACAGGTTTTACATTGAAAAACACTGTAGAAAAACAGACCCTAGGTGATACCCTAATAAAAAAATAAAATAGATACAGGTAATGTGCTCACCAGATCGAGTTGTGTAGGCACAACTCCTGTAAAATCTCAATAATGGTTGTTGATGCCCCTTGGCTAGGGGATGAACGCAACCAGGATGTTTGAAATTAAAAACAATTGACGGTTTGGCCTGCGCTAACCAAAATAAAGAACCTTGGTCCAATAAAGAAGCATTTTTTCATTCCACAATGCGTTTCCAGCCTTGCCACATGACTTAGAATGAAAGACAATCCAAAATCTCAATTTGCAGGCACATGTTTCTGGGTATTGCCCCTCCTGGGTGCAAAGCATGAGGTCTCATTTGGCTTCATGAGAGGCCTCTGACTTCAATCTAAAGGGTAATATCTCTTTTTCAGGAGTGTCATATGCCTGACATGCCAGTGCAAGGGGTCTTATAGGCCATGTAATTCCCCTCTGAGAAATTGACTGAGGCAAGCCACTGTATACAAGGAAAGACATTACCCATTAGTAACCAGTCAGAGGTCTCTCATATACAGTCAAATCAGAACTCGTGCTTTGCACTGAGGAGAGGCAAAACCCAGAAACACTAGTCTATTAGTTGAGATTCTTGTTTGGCTTTTATCCTAAGTCATGGCAAGGCTCATTAAAGAGTTGATATTGACTTTTAGGATTGGTGGCGCTAGATGTTATGACCCCAATGGCGAGGGTCTCAGAAATATCAGCAAGTCTGCGAAGTACAAAAATCCAGCTCATAGGGCAGTGGTAACTGGGTTGACCATATATCTACTCCTAACGCCAACACTAGAAGTAGCCGGGGAACATGCCTACGTTGGTCGCTATATGTCTCGCGCCAGCCGGAGAGCTAACTACCCCTAGAAGAGGAAAACAAAGACCTCTCTTGCCTCCCGAGAAAGGACCCCAAAAGTAGGATACAAGCCCCCCACAAATAATAACGGTGAGGTAAGAGGAAATGACAAACACAGGGATGAACTAGGTTTAGCAAAGAGAGGCCCACTTACTAATAGCAGAATGTAGTAAGATAACTTATATGGTCAACAAAAACCCTATCAAAAATCCACACTGGAGATTCAAGAACCCCCGAACCGTCTAACGGCCCGGGGGGAGAACACCAGCCACCCTAGAGCTTCCAGCAAGGTCAGGATACAGATTATATACAAGCTGGACAGAAATGCAAACAAAAACAAAATAGCAAAAAGCAAGAAAGCGGACTTAGCTTAATCAACACAGGAACCAGGATCAGTAGACAAGAGCACTACAGATTAGCTCTGATATCAACGTTGCCAGGCATTGAACTGAAGGTCCAGGGAGCTTATATAGCAACACCCCTGACCTAACGACCCAGGTGAGCATACAAGGGATGAATGACATACCCAGAGTCAAATCACTAGTAGCCACTAGAGGGAGCCAAAAGGTAAATTCACAACAGTACCCCCCCCTTAGTGAGGGGTCACCGAACCCTCACCAAGACCACCAGGGCGATCAGGATGAGCGGCGTGAAAGGCACGAACTAAATCGGCCGCATGCACATCAGAGGCGACCACCCAGGAATTATCCTCCTGACCATAGCCCTTCCACTTGACCAGGTACTGAAGCCTCCGCCTGGAGAGACGAGAATCTAAGATCTTCTCCACCACGTACTCCAACTCGCCCTCAACCAACACCGGAGCAGGAGGCTCAGCAGAAGGAACCACAGGCACAACGTACCGCCGCAACAAGGACCTATGAAATACGTTGTGAATGGCAAACGACACCGGAAGATCCAGGCGAAAGGATACAGGATTAAGGATTTCCAATATCTTGTAAGGACCAATGAATCGAGGCTTAAATTTGGGAGAGGAGACCTTCATAGGAACAAATCGAGAAGACAGCCATACCAAATCCCCAACACGAAGTCGGGGACCCACACCGCGGCGGCGGTTGGCAAAACGCTGAGCCTTCTCCTGTGACAACTTCAGGTTGTCCACCACATGATTCCAGATCCACTGCAACCTATCCACCACAGAATCCACTCCAGGACAGTCAGAAGGCTCCACATGTCCCGAGGAAAAACGAGGATGGAAACCAGAGTTGCAGAAAAATGGCGAAACCAAGGTGGCAGAACTAGCCCGGTTATTAAGGGCAAATTCAGCCAACGGCAAGAAGGTCACCCAATCATCCTGATCAGAAGAGACAAAACACCTCAAATACGCCTCCAGAGTCTGATTAGTTCGTTCCGTTTGTCCTTTAGTCTGTGGATGAAAAGCGGACGAAAACGACAAATCAATGCCCATCCTACCACAAAAGGATCGCCAGAACCTGGAAACAAACTGGGATCCTCTGTCCGACACAATATTCTCAGGAATGCCGTGCAAACGAACCACGTTCTGGAAGAACACAGGAACCAGATCACAGGCACAAAACAGGCGCCGAAGTAAACCGGCGTTTCAACTCCTGGAAAGCCTCCACGGCAGCAGGAGCCCAGTTAGCTACATCAGAGCCTTTCTTGGTCATATCCGTCAGCGGTTTAACAACGCTAGAGAAATTTGCGATAAAACGACGGTAGAAGTTAGCAAAACCCAAGAACTTCTGAAGACTCTTAACTGACGAGGGTTGAGTCCAATCATGAATAGCTCGGACCTTGACTGGATCCATCTCCACAGCAGAAGGGGAAAAAATGAACCCCAAAAAGGGAACCTTCTGTACACCAAAGAGACACTTTGAGCCTTTTACAAACAAAGAATTTTCACGCAAAATCTCAAAAACCATCCTGACCTGCTCCACATGCGAGTCCCAATCATCAGAAAAAACCAGAATATCATCCAGATAAACAATCAAAAATTTATCCAGATACTTCCGGAAAATTTCATGCATGAAGGACTGAAAAACTGAAGGTGCATTAGAGAGCCCAAATGGCATCACCAAGTACTCAAAATGACCTTCGGGCGTATTGAATGCGGTTTTCCATTCATCGCCCTGCCTAATGCGCACAAGGTTGTACGCACCACGAAGGTCTATCTTGGTGAACCACTTGGCACCTTTAATCCGGGCAAACAAATCTGACAACAGCGGCAAAGGATACTGAAATTTGACAGTGATCTTATTTAAAAGCCGATAGTCAATACGAGGCCTCAAAGATCCGTCCTTTTTGGCCACAAAAAAGAATCCCGCACCAAGAGGGGAAGAAGAAGGACGGATATGCCCCTTCTCAAGAGACTCCTTGATATATGAACGCATCGCAGTATGTTCAGGTACCGACAGATTAAACAGTCTCCCCTTAGGAAACTTACTGCCAGGAATCAAATCTATAGCACAGTCACATTCTCTATGAGGAGGCAGTGCACTGGACTTAGACTCGCTGAAGACATCCTGATAATCAGACAAATACGCCGGAACTTCCGAAGGCGTAGAAGAAGCAATAGACAAGGGCAGGGAATCTCCATGAATTCCATGGCAGCCCCAACTAGACACTGACATAGCCTTCCAGTCCAAGACTGGATTATGGGTCTGTAACCATGGCAAACCCAAAACAACCAAATCATGCATTTTATGCAGAACAAGAAAACGTATTACCTCCCGATGTTCGTGAGTCATGCACATGGTAACCTGTGTCCAAAACTGCGGTTTATTTTTTGCCAATGGCGTAGAATCAATACCCCTAAGAGGGATAGGATTTTCCAATGGCTCCAGAACAAAACCGCAGCGCTTGGCAAATGACAGATCCATAAGGCTCAGGGCAGCACCTGAGTCCACAAACGCCATGACAGGATACGATGACAGTGAGCAAATCAAAGTTACAGATAGAATAAATTTAGGTTGCAAATTACCAATGGCGACCGGACTAACAACCTTAGTAAGACGTTTAGAGCATGCTGAGATAACATGTGTAGAATCACCACAGTAGTAACACAAGCCATTCTGGCGTCTATGAATTTTCCGCTCACTTCTAGTCAGGATTCTATCACATTGCATTAAATCAGGTGCCTGTTCAGACAACACCATGAGGGAATTTGCGGTTTTGCGCTCCCGCAACCGCCGGTCAATTTGAATTGCCAGGGCCATGGAATCATTCAGACCTGTGGGAATGGGAAAACCCACCATCACATTCTTAATGGCTTCAGAAAGGCCATTTCTAAAATTTGCAGCCAATGCACACTCGTTCCACTGGGTCAGCACGGACCATTTCCGAAATTTTTGGCAATACACTTCAGCCTCGTCCTGGCCCTGAGACATAGCCAGCAAGGCTTTTTCTGCCTGAATCTCAAGATTGGGTTCCTCATAAAGCAAACCGAGCGCCAGAAAAAACGCATCAATATCAGCCAATGCTGGATCTCCTGGCGCCAGCGAGAAAGCCCAATCCTGAGGGTCGCCCCGTAAAAAAGAAATAACAATTTTCACTTGCTGAGCAGAGTCTCCAGAGGAACAGGGTCTCAGGGACAAAAACAATTTACAATTATTCCTGAAATTTCTAAACTTAAATCGGTCTCCGGAAAACAGTTCAGGAATCGGTATCTTAGGTTCTGACATAGGATTTCTGGTAACATAATCTTGTATGCCCTGCACACGAGCAGCAAGCTGGTCCACACTTGTAATCAAGGTCTGGACATTCATGTCTGCAGCAATCACAAGCCACTCAGAGGTAAAGGGGAAAAGAAAAAAAAAAACGAGAGAGAGAAAAAAAAACTCAGAACTTTCTTTCTTATAATCCCGCTTCTGCAATGCATTTAACATTTAATACGGGCCTGGCAAACTGTTATGACCCCAATGGCGAGGGTCTCAGAAATATCAGCAAGTCTGCGAAGTACAAAAATCCAGCTCATAGGGCAGTGGTAACTGGGTTGACCATATATCTACTCCTAACGCCAACACTAGAAGTAGCCGGGGAACATGCCTACGTTGGTCGCTATATGTCTCGCGCCAGCCGGAGAGCTAACTACCCCTAGAAGAGGAAAACAAAGACCTCTCTTGCCTCCAGAGAAAGGACCCCAAAAGTAGGATACAAGCCCCCCACAAATAATAACGGTGAGGTAAGAGGAAATGACAAACACAGGGATGAACTAGGTTTAGCAAAGAGAGGCCCACTTACTAATAGCAGAATGTAGTAAGATAACTTATATGGTCAACAAAAACCCTATCAAAAATCCACACTGGAGATTCAAGAACCCCCGAACCGTCTAACGGCCCGGGGGGAGAACACCAGCCACCCTAGAGCTTCCAGCAAGGTCAGGATACAGATTATATACAAGCTGGACAGAAATGCAAACAAAAACAAAATAGCAAAAAGCAAGAAAGCGGACTTAGCTTAATCAACACAGGAACCAGGATCAGTAGACAAGAGCACTACAGATTAGCTCTGATATCAACGTTGCCAGGCATTGAACTGAAGGTCCAGGGAGCTTATATAGCAACACCCCTGACCTAACGACCCAGGTGAGCATACAAGGGATGAATGACATACCCAGAGTCAAATCACTAGTAGCCACTAGAGGGAGCCAAAAGGTAAATTCACAACAGCTAGAGTTCAAGACCTCTTCCTCTTTGAAGAGGCAATTTAAATATCTATTTTCGCTTGATTGTGTTTTGTCACACTGGAAATGGCAAGAAAATGCCAGCTCAGACATTCGCTATCTGAGGGCGGTCACTGCTGTGATGATTTTATCATTTTTTTTTTTTAAGCTTTTCTTCTTGGTGCAGCATATTCTAAGATGAGTGATGCAAAATGATCAGTGTTGGAAAAAATTACAAGATTTTGTGATATGTGATACACTATGTTGGTAGATGTTTATGCTATATGTATCTACATTACATTGTATCCACTCAGTGGATGTGACGTAAATTGCAGCCTATGAATAGTTCCGCTAATACATTAAAATACAACATAAGCATTTTTAAATGGGTTCCAAAAACCCAGGTGTAGGTTGTTAAAAAAACAACAACTGTTCTTTACTCACGCTCCTCAGGTCCTACACTAAGTTTCCGTCACTGTTCCCAGTGTCTACTGCTTTTTGCAGCCCCCAGTTTTCTGCTTTAGGAAGGCTGGTTGTCAAAAATGAGGGGACCCCATGCCATTTTTTCTTAAATTATTTATTTAAATAATTAAAAAATCAGCGTGTGAACCCCTCTATTCTTGATAACCAGCCGTGCTAACGCTGATAGCTGAGAGTTGCAGCCCCCAGCTGTCAGTTTTGCCTGGCTGGTTAGCAAAAATGCAGGGGAACTCATGCCAGGTTTTTTAAAATTATTTATTTAGATCGCCAGCACCGGCTGATAAATACTCTCATCAGTTGCCACCTGCTCTCGCTGTTATTATTGGCAGCAGGCGTAGGCTGATGTTGCCAGTACTTCCATCAGCTGATGCCAGTGACTGGAGGTAAACTTTTTACCTGCGATCACAGCTGCAGGCTCAAATTACAGGATGGGCTGTCTGTCCGGCGGTAATTATTATATTGCCGATCAGAAGCAGTGTTTGCCGCACTGTCATACACATGACAGCATGGCAAACACTGAATATTCAGGCCCCCCATTTAAGTGAGTGGGGTCCGGGTTTGGGTCCGGATACTGAACTTTTTTTTACCTGTTCGTCCGAACCCGCTGGACCAGAACATGCAGGGGTGTGCCCATCTCTATCCAGCACACTATATGTTGAGAGGGGTTAATCGGCCACTTTAAGGGCTGGGTTTTTGTGGATAATCTTGGATTGGGTGGGAGGTTGTACACCTTATCTCCACCCCAGGGTGTGGTCTGGGGGTTAAATAGTCGGCCTTCAGAGGCATTCAGTATTCAGTGTGTCTGGAGAAGCTAACTCAAGAGAAGTGTTTGTGCTAACCTGAACCGTGTATTTAAAGGGAACCTGTCACCCCCAAAATTGAAGGTGAGCTAAGCCCACCGGCATCAGGGGCTTCGATTCACCTTTGATTTTGGAGGTGACAGGTTCCTTTTAACCCTGAGCGGGCTGCTCTCTGCTACCACAAGGACTGTGTTTTGTGTTACTAGTTTGTTTTGTTTTCCTGTTTTTTGCCCAGAGGGCCTTGTTTTTTTTTTTTTTTAACTTCACAATGGTTTATGCCACATATATAATAAACCAGTAAAGATCTTAAAGAGACATGTCTATCTCTGTGTACAACTGAGAGAGCCGATCTACCACAGCTGTTGTCAGCAGACCACGACAGTAGCAACGGAGACTCATTGACGGAACTGGGGAGGGTGAACAAAACATTTTTTTTTAAAACAAACTGCAGCAGGAGGTCAGAGTTTTTCTGAAACCAAATTTAAGAAAAGGTATCTGGGGACACATCTGTATACTGCTTTTCTGTCTGCATGGCGCCTAACACAATATAAACTCTCTTTTATTAAACGATTCCTTGCAATAAATTCTGCGTCTTCTGTATTAGGTACATTAAATACCAGGGACTGCTTTGCTTTACTTGCACAACCAGTAATATCCTTTTCTTTTGAGAAGATGTTTACGGCTGTATTTTAACACTCTGCCTTTCAATTCAAGGGAGGAAAAAAAGAAAAAGCTTCTTTCCAGCTTTTGTAAGTACTGTAAGGCGACTTGTCAAGGCGTAAATCAATACATATACCGGCATTATGATTATTTCATTATTATTATGGTCCTACAGCGATTTTCTTTTCATTTCTCCTGACAGCTAACACAGGTACGGAGAGTTTATGACTATTGTCGCCGCGTTACCTGCGTTATTGGAACAATGCATCACTTGGACACAGATACATTTGATTGGCAGGTGCTCCATCCAGATGCAAAGCCCTGGAATATCCCCAATAGCAGCTTCTGATCCCATCGCAGGATTATCTTTTTTTTATCTATGTTGACGGAATCAGCGCTTCTGGCTAGAAATATACGAAGAGCTGAAACTAGTAAAAACTCCATGGTCATCGACTCCCAAGGGCCAGGCTTTTAACTGGGAAGCATGCCATGTTACATAAATGCTTCACTTTCCAAGGCTAGGTTCTGGACTTACAAAGAGGCATAGCAAATAGATGTTTAATCAAGTATCTGTCTACCTTGACTGCTAATAATGGGAATTGTAATAGTCTTCAATAATACCCTGGGAGCTATGATAAAGTGCATAAAATAAACACTGCACAAAAAAGTATAAAGTGCTTTAAAGGGGCATTCTGACGCATATCCAAGATCCTATCCCAATATATAATAGGTGTAATAATAATAATATTAGCAAATACCTCCAATTCGAAATGTAGTATAGTTTTTCTGATTAGCTGGCATTGCAGGACCTTAGCTATCCATGGTTACGACCACTGATATAGTGACAGTTAGTTGCTAGTGGTTGTAACCATGGATACCTAAGGTCCTGCAATGCCTGCATATGAGGAAAGAGACATAGCGAATCAGAAAAACTATACTATATTTCTAATTGGAGGTATTTGCTAATATTATTATTGTTACACCTACTTCATATTGGGATAGAATCTTGTACATGAGAATAAACCTTTGAATCCTGCCACCAAAGGGACCTCATGTACACACAGCATTAAAGGGTTATTCTCATGATGATAAATGGTTAAAATAGCAAAGTATTTGTAAAAACATGCAAGTTTGCAGTTTAGCTTGATGCCTAAGTTATTGGCTCCTATTACATTCTATTACAGGTGGCTGGACTCCTAGACAATATCTGCAGCGTTTACAAGCTCTTTCTAATAGAGCTTGTAAGCGCTGCTCTGATGCAAAGTTACTTCTTTCTGCTGCATCGGAATCAGCATTGCAAATAGGACACTTTTTTTCGCTTGTCTGTAAAAAAAATGATGCGTCCATACATTTTTTTGAAGCTGAAGAAACTTTCACAGAATATTGTGTCTGTATTATCATCATTTTACTGGGAATGCCGATGATGTCTTCTTATCAGAATTATGGGCTGCAGACATACATCACTTAAAATTTTAATAATTTATTATGGTTTTCCAACGTGTCCATAAACAATGTTGGATGTCCGTGATTTTTTGAAATATTGTCCCCCAAAAAAATCAAGTTGGCAACTCTGATGGGAGAGTGCACAATTCTGGCCAGTGGTTCATCAGTGCTGATAGTCTGAACTGTCCACCAATCAGGAGTACAGTGCTCCCCAGCAAATAAGAAGATGGGATGCTGTGTGCTCCTGAATCTGTTGGCCAATGAAATCTGTGTACCAATTTCTAGAAAATTTGTCTGAATTGAATTTCAGGAGATTTAGTCATCTCTAGTCTAATGATTTCTGGGCTATAGATATTAAATTGAAGAGAGGAACCATCACAGCCCGTTACCCCATTGTCATAAATGTAATGGCAGAATAAGACCATCCCTTTGACCATCTCTTGAGAGGGTACGTGTCACCATTATATTAAGGATAGAAACATGGCTTCATCATACTGAAGATAGAAGCATGGCTTCATAACATTGAGGATAGAAGCATGGCTTTATAATATTGAGGATAGAAGCATGGCTTCATAATATTGAGGATAGACGCATGGCTTTATAATATTGAGGATAGAAGCATGGCTTTATAATATTGAGGATAGAAGCATGGCTTTATAATATTGAGGATAGAAGCATGGCTTCATCATATTGAGGATAGACGAATGGCTTCATCCTATTGAGGATAGATGCATGGCTTCATCATATTGAGGATAGAAGAATGGCTTCATCCTATTGAGGATAGACGCATGGCTTCATCATATTGAGGATAGAAGAATTGGTTCATCTTATTGAGGATAAACGCATGGCTTCATCATATTGAGTATAGAAGAATGGCTTCATCCTATTGAGGATAGACGCATGGCTTCATCATATTGAAGATAGATGCATGGCTTCATCATATTGAGGATAGAAGAATGGCTTCATCTTATTGAGGATAGAAGAATGGCTTCATCCTATTGAGGATAGAAGCATGGCTTCATCGTATTGAGGATAGAAGCATAGCTTCATCATATTGAGGATAGAAGAATGGCTTCATCATATTGAGGATAGACACATGGCTTCATCATATTGAGGATAGAAGCATGGCTTCATCACAAAATTTAAATGGAAATAAGCGTTCTAACCCCTTTTGGTTCTACGACATTCCTGCTGTGGACAGGTAATTGAAGTGGGTTATCTTATGGAGAGCAGACACAAAGTCTGTACAAGAGGCCGGGAGGTGAGACTTTTTCTGTGTTGATAACTCTTCCTTTCTTCAAAAGCAACACAGGGCAATGATATCAGATGCTCTGGCACCGGATACTCATTATGAATATACTTTTTTTGTTACAGGTATATGTCTTATAAATATTGGAGATATATTTTCGGTGTTGTGATGAAGTTGCTAACACAACATCGTCAGGTGGTCTGCTGATCAGCCCCAAATTAATTTTGTCTCCTATCTATAGGGAGCTAAAGTCATGAAATGAAATATAGTGTTAATATCTCCCTCCTGGGACCTACAGGGGGACAGATATCCTTAATATCAGGGATCTCATAATTTTTTGTATATGAGACACATCTCCAATGCCAGGCCCCATCTGAGGTCATCAAGGTGAATTTCTTGTATCTGCTTATTAAAAGATTCTGAATTATTATCATTGTTCAGTTCTGGGAGATACTGTTTGCTGTAGGATTGTACCATTTTGAAACAGAGCGCTCCCGTCCATAAACTTCTGCGCCCTTATTCTTTTTATTTTAGGTGATTGCATATACTGTATTGTTTTGTCCACTTTTGTAATATCTTTTGTATATTTTTTATAAACACTGCCTACTTTTTGGACTAAATATATAAAATGTAATACTTTGTATCTCTTAGTCTATAACTTGCATTCCTGAAGTCTCATGAGGTCATATGTTACAAGTATCAAGTGTTCAATCGGCCTGTATAAACGATTGGTGGTAGCAGCTAGTTTTCCCTTGGAGGTGACCATGACAAAGTATATATACAGCTCTGGCAAAAATTAAGAGACCACCACATCAAAGCCCTGTCATGGGCAGCCCAATATCCAGACCTGAACCCCATTGAAAACCCCTGGAATGTAATCAAGAGGATGACGGATAGTCACAAGTCATCAAACAAAGAACTGCTTAGATTTTTGCACCCGAAGCAGCGTGAAAAACTGGTGGAAAGCATGCCACGACGCATGAAAGCTGTGATTAAAAATCATGGTTATTCCACAAAATATTGATTTCTGAACTTTTCCTGAGTTAAAACATTAGTATTGTTGTTTCTAAATGATTATGAACTTGCTTTCTTTGCATTATTTGAGGTCTGAAAGCACTGTTTTTGTTTTTTAATTTTGACCTTTTTTCTTTGTCAGAAAAAAAATACAAAATTTATTGCTTGGAAATTCGGAGACGTGTTTTCAGTAGTTTATAGAATAAAAGAACAATTTACATTTTACTCAAAAATATACCTATAGGGAGAAAAATCAGACAAACTTAACATTTTGCCGTGGTCTCTTAATTTTTGCCAGAGCTGTATACTCCATGTGTTGAAATCGGAGGTGAATATACTGTTCACTGTGAAGTGCCCAATAATTTGCCTAGTAGCGAAAGCAGCCGCAACCTCATCAATCAATTGTCAGTCAATTGTGTTAATGTCCTGACAGTTTGGGCAGCAGAGTGTTTTTCATGACACCCAACATGAAGCTATTACTTTATAGTGACTCTCCAATCTGCACATTAATAGGCATATTAATTAATGCCTCCATGATGCAGTATTCAAACATTAGATCACAGACTGTGCATGAGTCAACAGTGTGATGCAGCAGCAAAAAAGGCAAACAATTCTAGGATGTATTAAGAAAAGCACAGAGTCTATATCACGTGAAGTAATTATCACCCTCTACTCCTCTTTGGTCAGGAGTAGTGTTGAGCGATACCGTCCGATACTTGAAAGTATCGGTATCGGAAAGTATCAGCCGATACCGGCAAAGTATCGGATCCAATCCGATACCGATACCCGATACCAATACAAGTCAATGGGACTCAAGTATCGGACGGTATTCCTGATGGTTCTCAGGGTCTGAAGGAGAGGAAACTCTCCTTCAGGCCCTGGGATCCATATTAATGTGTAAAAGAAAGAATTAAAATAAAAAATATTGCTATACTCACCTCTCCGACGCAGCCTGAACCTCAGCGAGGGAACCGGCAGCATTGTTTGCTTAAAATTCGCGCTTTTCTTTCCTTACGTGAAGTCCCGGCTTGTGATTGGTCGCGTGCCGCCCATGTGGCGGCGACGCAACCAATCACAGCAAGCCGTGACGTAATTTCAGGTCATTCAGTATTTTAAAATTACGCTCCGGCTTTGTGATTGGTTGCGTCGCAGTCACATGGGCGACGCAACCAATCACAGCAAGCCGTGACGTAATTTCAGGTCCTTAAGGATTTTAAAATTACGTCCCGGCTTTGTGATTGGTTGCGTCGCAGTCACATGGGCGACGCAACCAATCACAAGCCGTGACGTCACGGGAGGCTGGACACGCACGCATTTTAAAATGCGCGCGTGTCCAGCCTCCCGGCTTGTGATTGGTTGACCGCGACGCAACCAATCACAAGCCGGGACGTCACGGGAGGCTGGACACGCGCGCATTTTAAAATGCGCGCGTGTCCAGCCTCCCGTGACGTCACGGCTTGTGATTGGTTGCGTCGCCCATGTGACTGCGACGCAACCAATCACAAAGCCGGGACGTAATTTTAAAATCCTTAAGGACCTGAAATTACGTCACGGCTTGCTGTGATTGGTTGCGTCGCCCATGTGACTGCGACGCAATTAATCACAAAGCCGGAGCGTAATTTTAAAATACTGAATGACCTGAAATTACGTCACGGCTTGCTGTGATTGGTTGCGTCGCCGCCACATGGGCGGCACGCGACCAATCACAAGCCGGGACTTCACGTAAGGAAGTAAACGCGCGAATTTTAAACAAAAAACGCTGCCGCTTCCCTCGGTAAGGTGCAGGCTGCGTCAGAGAGGTGAGTATAGCAATATTTTTTATTTTAATTCTCTCTTTTACACATTTTTACATTAATGTTGTTTCGATTCCGATACCCGATTGTTGTGAATTTACCTTTTGGCTCCCTCTAGTGGCTACTAGTGATTTGACTCTGGGTATGTCATTCATCCCTTGTATGCTCACCTGGGTCGTTAGGTCAGGGGTGTTGCTATATAAGCTCCCTGGAGCAACGTTGATATCAGAGCTAATCTGTAGTGCTCTTGTCTACTGATCCTGGTTCCTGCTTAATTAAGCTAAGTCTGCTTTCTTGCTTTTTGCTATTTGTTTTTGTTTGCATTTGTGTCCAGCTTGTATATTATCTGTTTCCTGACCTTGCTGGAAGCTCTAGGGTGGCTGGTGTTCTCCCCCCGGGCCGTTAGACGGTACGGGGGTTCTTGAATCTCCAGCGTGGATTTTGATAGGGTTTTTGTTGACCATATAAGTTATCTTACTACATTCTGCTATTAGTAAGTGGGCCTCTCTTTGCTAAAATCTAGTTCATCTCTGTGTTTGTCATTTCCTCTTACCTCACCGTTATTATTTGTGGGGGGCTACTATCCTACTTTTGGGGTCTATTCTCTGGAGGCATGAGAGGTCTTTGTTTTCCTCTTCTAGGGGTAGTTAGTCCTCCGGCTGGCGCGAGACATCTAGCGACCAACATAGGCATGTTCCCCGGCTACTGCTAGTGTTGGCGTTAGGAGTAGATATATGGTCAACCCAGTTACCACTGCCCTATGAGCTGGATTTTTGTACGTCGCAGACTTACTTGTTTCTCTGAGACCCTCGCCATTGGGGTCATAACACCCGATACCACAAAAGTATCGGATCTCGGTATCGGAATTCCGATACCCGCAAGTATCGGCCGATACCCGATACTTGCGGTATCGGAATGCTCAACACTAGTCAGGAGGCATCTGGAATACTGTGTCCAGGTCTGGGCACCACATTGAAAAACTGTTGCAAGTTCAGAGAAGAGCTGCCAGGATGGTGAGCGGACTACAAACTATGTCCTACCAGGAATGATTAAAGTATTTGGGAATGTTTAACTTGAAAAAAAGAAGGCAAAGAGGAGACTTCATAGCTGTCTACAAATATCTGAAGGGCTGTCACAATGTAGAGGGATCATCATTATTCACATTTGTCTGAGATGATTTAGTGACTCCTGCATTGAGCAGCGAATTGGACACAATGACCCTTGGGGTCCCTTCCGACTCTAACATTCTATGATTCTATAATTTGCAAAAGCTGTACACAAATTAAAATATATATATATACAGTGCCTACAAGTAGTATTCAACCCCCTGCAGATTTAGCAGGTTTAATAAGATGCAAATAAGTTAGAGCCTTCAAACTTCAAACAAGAGCAGGATTTATTAACAGATGCATAAATCTTACAAACCAAAAAGTTTTGTTGCTCAGTTAAATTTTTATAAATTTTAAACATAAAAGTGTGGGTCATTTATTATTCAACCCCTAGGTTTAATATTTTGTGGAATAACCTTTGTTTGCAATTACAGCTAATAATCGTCTTTTATAAGACCTGATCAGGCCGGCACAGGTCTCTGGAGTTATCTTGGCCCACTCCTCCATGCAGATCTTCTCCAAGTTATCTAGGTTCTTTGGGTGTCTCATGTGGACTTTAATCTTGAGCTCCTTCCACAAGTTTTCAATTGGGTTAAGGTCAGGAGACTGACAAGGCCACTGCAACACCTTGATTTTTTGCCTCTTGAACCAGGCCTTGGTTTTCTTGGCTGTGTGCTTTGGGTCGTTGTCTTGTTGGAAGATGAAATGACGACCCATCTTAAGATCCTTGATGGAGGAGCGGAGGTTCTTGGCCAAAATCTCCAGGTAGGCCATGCTATCCATCTTCCCTTGGATGCGGACCAGATGGCCAGGCCCCTTGGCTGAGAAACAGCCCCACAGCATGATGCTGCCACCACCATGCTTGACTGTATTTATGGTATTCTTGGGGTCGTATGCAGTGCCATCCAGTCTCCAAACGTCACGTGTGTGGTTGGCACCAAAGATCTCGATCTTGGTCTCATCAGACCAGAGAACCTTGAACCAGTCAGTCTCAGAGTCCTCCAAGTGATCATGAGCAAACTGTAGACGAGCCTTGACATGACGCTTTGAAAGTAAAGGTACCTTACGGGCTCGTCTGGAACGGAGACCATTGCGGTGGAGTACGTTACTTATGGTATTGACTGAAACCAATGTCCCCACTGCCATGAGATCTTCCCGGAGCTCCTTCCTTGTTGTCCTTGGGTTAGCCTTGACTCTTCGGACAAGCCTGGCCTCGGCACGGGAGGAAACTTTCAAAGGCTGTCCAGGCCGTGGAAGGCTAACAGTAGTTCCATAAGCCTTCCACTTCCGGATGATGCTCCCAACAGTGGAGACAGGTAGGCCCAACTCCTTGGAAAGGGTTTTGTACCCCTTGCCAGCCTTGTGACCCTCCACGATCTTGTCTCTGATGGCCTTGGAATGCTCCTTTGTCTTTCCCATGTTGACCATGTATGAGTGCTGTTCACAAGTTTGGGGAGGGTCTTAAATAGTCAGAAAAGGCTGGAAAAAGAGATAATTAATCCAAACATGTGAAACTCATTGTTCTTTGTGCCTGAACTACTTCTTAATACTTTAGGGGAACCAAACAGAATTCTGGTGGGTTGAGGGGTTGAATAATAAATGACCCTCTGAAAACTTTTCACAATTTAAAAAAAAAAAATAAACAAAGAAATAACATTTTTTTTTGCTGCAGTGCATTTCACACTTCCAGGCTGATCTACAGTCCAAATGTCACAATGCCAAGTTAATTCCAAATGTGTAAACCTGCTAAATCTGCAGGGGGTTGAATACTACTTGTAGGCACTGTATGTATATATATATATATATATATATATATATATATATATATATATATATATATATATATATATATATATATAATGGTATGAAAAAAAGTCATAAAAGTGATGTGAGAGTCAGAAAACTATGTCAACTGTGATAGAGTGAATAGTACAAACAGAGAATGAATAAATCCTTCTATGAAACCAATATGTATGACACGGATACCACCAGGATACAATTCCAACCCTCTTATTAAATTTCACAATTTTATTAAAATGCAAACCTCGAAGTAATTGACTAATTAAGTCAATTAACAAGGAAGCATATTTGATACTGCTAATTAGACAATGATGGCCTTGAGAGCAAACACACCATTGTCGGCATGTGGCCCTGCTGCCTGATAATAGCTTTGAGACCCTCCTGGTAAAATATTTAGGGCAATTTGGCACTTGACCAAATATAATAGTCTATCATAGGTTTTTAAATTTTCTTGTCTTATTTCCCTATAGAAATGGTTTTTATTGCAAAGAAAGCTGTGTGGATGAGATTAATATATTCCAAGCTAGACTTTTGCATTCAGAATACATAGGCCTCCTAGTATGAATGTAAAAATATATCTTTACAAATAGGAGAGACCCTGCGGATAACAGACAATCATTACGGTATATACCATATACTTTACTGTGGGGCGGACAATGACAGGGCAGGGCCCCTGTGTAGGACTTGTGTCTGGGGCCCCCCATCAAGACGTACTCACAATTAGGGCTCACTCACACTAGCGTATAACACGGCCGAGTGCTCTCTGATAGGGTTGAGCGACTTTCATTTTTTTAAGATCGAGTAGGGTTTTGGGAAACCCGATTTTGTCCAGAGTCGAGTCGAGTGCAGTCGGCCGATTATCGCTAAAAGTCGGGGATCGACCGAAACACGAAACCCAATGCAAGTCAATGGGGAAGCATAGTCGGCAGTGAGTGGAGGCCAGGAAAACACCTACAGTTCCCATTTTAATGCCAAAAACATCCATTCTTGTTTCTGAAGCTTGCCAATCTTAATTAACTGTATAATAATAGTTGGGCATAGGGAATTGGGGGAAAGTTGTGGGGGGAGTAGGGCTGGCTCAAGTTTTTCGTGGGCCCAGGAAATGCGGACTACGTCACGGCGGTGTTGCAGGGAAAGGTAAGTATTTAAAAGTTGCAAGTGCTGTGATCCTGAGCAAGCAGGGGGGGGCCCACTCGTTCGCATTGCCACTGGCACAGGGCCCCTCAAAGTACGGCGGTGTGTTTGCATGGCGGGGGCGCCTCCCACCAGCAGCGACACTTTTGCGTACTCTGAGGGGCCCTGTGCCAGTGACGTCGCCAACGAGTATGCCCCCCCACCTGATGAAGGAACCTGCACTTTCATCTGCACCTTCCTCTTTGTCCCTGTGTAAGGTGGTATAACATGCGGGAAGGGGAACCTTACTTTCAGCAGGGACAGATTCTGGCTGTGTAGAGTACAAGGGGAATGTAGTGGTCTAGGTCAATGTACCAGCAGACTCATTTAGCAGTGGCTGGGCAATGGGCAGGATGAGGAGGAAACAGATATAGGGCCAAAGAATAAAGTAGGCTACATGCAGTTCAAAATTGGTAACAGGACTAAACAGGCGGCATTGCTTTGTTCAGTGGAGTAGCAAACCCAAGAGCAGCAGACACTGTTTCAAGGGCCTAACCACACTAGTAGGCCAAATGCAGTTTAATATCTGATAGTATAGGGCGAAAGCCAGAATGTGGAAGCTCAGCTTTGTTCAGTTGAGGACAACACCAGGGAGGGGCAGACACCTTTAGTAGGCCGGAAAAGCCTATTGCATTTTTTAAAATGGTAATTTGGAGCAGAAGGTTGAAGCTCAGCTTTATTTAGTTGAGGGCAACACCAGGGAGGGGCAGAAGCCGTTAGTAGGCCCTAACCACCATTTTTTTTTTTAAAACCACTTAATGAGAGCCGGAAGGTTGAAGCTCAGCTTTATTTAGTTGAGGACAACACCAGGCAGGGGCACACAGACAGACACCTTTAGTAGGCCGGAAAAGCCTATTGCATTTTTCAAAATGGTAATTTGGAGCAGAAGGTTGAAGCTCAGCTTTATTTAGTTGAGGGCAACACCAGGCAGGGGCACACAGACAGACACCTTTAGTAGGCCGGAAAAGCCTATTGCATTTTTTAAAATGGTAATTTGGAGCAGAAGGTTGAAGCTCAGCTTTATTTAGTTGAGGGCAACACCAGGCAGGGGCACACAGACAGACACCTTTAGTAGGCCGGAAAAGCCTATTGCATTTTTCAAAATGGTAATTTGGAGCAGAAGGTTGAAGCTCAGCTTTATTTAGTTGAGGGCAACACCAGGGAGGGGCAGAAGCCGTTAGTAGGCCCTAACCACCATTTTTTTTTTTTAAAACCACTTAATGAGAGCCGGAAGGTTGAAGCTCAGCTTTATTTAGTTGAGGACAACACCAGGGAGGGGCAGAAGCCGTTAGTAGGCCCTAACCACCATTTTTTTTTTTAAAACCACTTAATGAGAGCCGGAAGGTTGAAGCTCAGCTTTATTTAGTTGAGGACAACACCAGGGAGGGGCAGAAGCCGTTAGTAGGCCCTAACCACCATTTTTTTTTAAAAACCACTTAATGAGAGCCGGAAGGTTGAAGCTCAGCTTTATTTAGTTGAGGACAACACCAGGCAGGGGCACACAGACAGACACCTTTAGTAGGCCGGAAAAGCCTATTGCATTTTTCAAAATGGTAATTTGGAGCAGAAGGTTGAAGCTCAGCTTTATTTAGTTGAGGGCAACACCAGGCAGTGGCACACAGACAGACACCTTTAGTAGGCCGGAAAAGCCTATTGCATTTTTTAAAATGGTAATTTGGAGCAGAAGGTTGAAGCTCAGCTTTATTTAGTTGAGGACAACACCAGGCAGTGGCACACAGACAGACACCTTTAGTAGGCTGGAAAAGCCTATTGCATTTTTCAAAATGGTAATTTGGAGCAGAAGGTTGAAGCTCAGCTTTATTTAGTTGAGGGCAACACCAGGGAGGGGCAGAAGCCGTTAGTAGGCCCTAACCACCATTTTTTTTTTTTAAAACCACTTAATGAGAGCCGGAAGGTTGAAGCTCAGCTTTATTTAGTTGAGGACAACACCAGGGAGGGGCAGAAGCCGTTAGTAGGCCCTAACCACCATTTTTTTTTTTAAAACCACTTAATGAGAGCCGGAAGGTTGAAGCTCAGCTTTATTTAGTTGAGGACAACACCAGGGAGGGGCAGAAGCCGTTAGTAGGCCCTAACCACCATTTTTTTTTTTAAAACCACTTAATGAGAGCCGGAAGGTTGAAGCTCAGCTTTATTTAGTTGAGGACAACACCAAGGAGGGGCAGAAGCCGTTAGTAGGCCCTAACCACCATTTTTTTTTTTTAAAACCACTTAATGAGAGCCGGAAGGTTGAAGCTCAGCTTTATTTAGTTGAGGACAACACCAGGCAGGGGCACACAGACAGACACCTTTAGTAGGCCGGAAAAGCCTATTGCATTTTTCAAAATGGTAATTTGGAGCAGAAGGTTGAAGCTCAGCTTTATTTAGTTGAGGACAACACCAGGCAGGGGCACACAGACAGACACCTTTAGTAGGCCGGAAAAGCCTATTGCATTTTTTAAAATGGTAATTTGGAGCAGAAGGTTGAAGCTCAGCTTTATTTAGTTGAGGACAACACCAGGCAGGGGCACACAGACAGACACCTTTAGTAGGCCGGAAAAGCCTATTGCATTTTTCAAAATGGTAATTTGGAGCAGAAGGTTGAAGCTCAGCTTTATTTAGTTGAGGGCAACACCAGGGAGGGGCAGAAGCCGTTAGTAGGCCCTAACCACCATTTTTTTTTTTTTAAAACCACTTAATGAGAGCCGGAAGGTTGAAGCTCAGCTTTATTTAGTTGAGGACAACACCAGGGAGGGGCAGAAGCCGTTAGTAGGCCCTAACCACCATTTTTTTTTTTAAAACCACTTAATGAGAGCCGGAAGGTTGAAGCTCAGCTTTATTTAGTTGAGGACAACACCAGGGAGGGGCAGAAGCCGTTAGTAGGCCCTAACCACCATTTTTTTTTTTTAAAACCACTTAATGAGAGCCGGAAGGTTGAAGCTCAGCTTTATTTAGTTGAGGACAACACCAGGGAGGGGCAGAAGCCGTTAGTAGGCCCTAACCACCATTTTTTTTTTTAAAACCACTTAATGAGAGCCGGAAGGTTGAAGCTCAGCTTTATTTAGTTGAGGACAACACCAGGGAGGGGCAGAAGCCGTTAGTAGGCCCTAACCACCATTTTTTTTTTTAAAACCACTTAATGAGAGCCGGAAGGTTGAAGCTCAGCTTTATTTAGTTGAGGACAACACCAGGGAGGGGCAGAAGCCGTTAGTAGGCCCTAACCACCATTTTTTTTTTTAAAACCACTTAATGAGAGCCGGAAGGTTGAAGCTCAGCTTTATTTAGTTGAGGACAACACCAGGGAGGGGCAGAAGCCGTTAGTAGGCCCTAACCACCATTTTTTTTTTTAAAACCACTTAATGAGAGCCGGAAGGTTGAAGCTCAGCTTTATTTAGTTGAGGACAACACCAGGGAGGGGCAGAAGCCGTTAGTAGGCCCTAACCAAAGTTGAAGGCCAAATGCAGTTTAATTTCTGATACTATAGGCCGAAAGCCAGAAGGTGGAAGCTCCGATTTAGACAGTGGAGGACAATTTGAATTAGGGACTGCAGACAGACTTAGTAGGCTGTCCCCTGTGGACCATGCATCCACCACATTAACCCATTGCGCCGTAATGGACACGTAATCTTCCGTGGCCATGCCTACAGGTCCATGCGTCTGTTGTCAGGTGCACCTTTGTACTCACAGATTGCCAGAGTGCATGGACAATGCGGTCTTCTACATGCTGGTGGAGGGTTGGGATGGCTTTTCTCGCAAAAGAAGTGTCGACTGGTTAGCTTGTAGCGTGGTACAGCGTAGTCCATCATGGCCTTATTAATAGTAAATAAAATATATAACTAGGCTCTATGAACTTTTAAATAGGTTCCAGGGGTACACGGGCAGCATTGGTGTGGTCAGTGGAGGAGTATTGCAAGTAGGGGCTGCAGACAGGCTATCAAAGGCCTAAAATAACAAACAGTAGGCAGTCATGGCAGTTTTACATCGGTTACATGGATACACAGGCAGGCACTCCAGGCAGCATTGTGGTCAGTGGAGGAGTATTGCAAGTAGGGGCCGCAGACAGGCTATCAAAGGCCTAAAATAACAAACAATAGGCTCATTGCAGTTTTACAGCGGTTACATGGATAGACGGGCAGGCAGCTTGGTGGTGAGTGGAGGAGTATTTAAAGTAGGGACCGCAGACAGGCTTCAAAGGCCTAACATAAGAAAATGGGCTGGCTGTAGGCACTTTATAATTGGTTCCAGGGGTACACGGGCAGCAGTGGTCTGGTCAGTGGAGGAGTATTTAAAGTAGGGACCGCAGACAGGCTATCAAAGGCCTAAAATAACAAACAATAGGCTCATGGCAGCTTTACAGCGGTTACATGGATACACAGGCAGCTTGGTGGTGAGTGGAGGAGTATTTAAAGTAGGGACCGCAGACAGGCTATCAAAGGCCTAACATAACAAACAATAGGCTCATGGCAGTTTTACAGCGGTTACATGGATACACGGGCAGGCAACTTGGTGGTGGTGAGTGGAGGAGTATTTAAAGTAGGGACCGCAGACAGGCTATCAAAGGCCTAAAATAACAAACAATAGGCTCATGGCAGTTTTACAGCGGTTACATGGATACACGGGCAGGCAGCTTGGTGGTCAGTGGAGGAGTATTTAAAGTAGGGACCGCAGACAGGCTTCAAAGGCCTAACATAAGAAAATGGGCTGGCTGTAGGCACTTTATAATTGGTTCCAGGGGTACACGGGCAGCAGTGGTCTGGTCAGTGGAGGAGTATTTAAAGTAGGGACCGCAGACAGGCTATCAAAGGCCTAAAATAACAAACAATAGGCTCATGGCAGTTTTACAGCGGTTACATGGATACACGGGCAGGCAGCTTGGTGGTCAGTGGAGGAGTATTTAAAGTAGGGACCGCAGACAGGCTTCAAAGGCCTAACATAAGAAAATGGGCTGGCTGTAGGCACTTTATAATTGGTTCCAGGGGTACACGGGCAGCAGTGGTCTGGTCAGTGGAGGAGTATTTAAAGTAGGGACCGCAGACAGGCTATCAAAGGCCTAAAATAACAAACAATAGGCTCATGGCAGCTTTACAGCGGTTACATGGATACACAGGCAGCTTGGTGGTGAGTGGAGGAGTATTTAAAGTAGGGACCGCAGACAGGCTATCAAAGGCCTAACATAACAAACAATAGGCTCATGGCAGTTTTACAGCGGTTACATGGATACACGGGCAGGCAACTTGGTGGTGGTGAGTGGAGGAGTATTTAAAGTAGGGACCGCAGACAGGCTATCAAAGGCCTAAAATAACAAACAGTAGGCAGTCATGGCAGTTTTACATCGGTTACATGGATACACAGGCAGGCACTCCAGGCAGCATTGTGGTCAGTGGAGGAGTATTGCAAGTAGGGGCCGCAGACAGGCTATCAAAGGCCTAAAATAACAAACAATAGGCTCATTGCAGTTTTACAGCGGTTACATGGATAGACGGGCAGGCAGCTTGGTGGTGAGTGGAGGAGTATTTAAAGTAGGGACCGCAGACAGGCTTCAAAGGCCTAACATAAGAAAATGGGCTGGCTGTAGGCACTTTATAATTGGTTCCAGGGGTACACGGGCAGCAGTGGTCTGGTCAGTGGAGGAGTATTTAAAGTAGGGACCGCAGACAGGCTATCAAAGGCCTAAAATAACAAACAATAGGCTCATGGCAGCTTTACAGCGGTTACATGGATACACAGGCAGCTTGGTGGTGAGTGGAGGAGTATTTAAAGTAGGGACCGCAGACAGGCTATCAAAGGCCTAACATAACAAACAATAGGCTCATGGCAGTTTTACAGCGGTTACATGGATACACGGGCAGGCAACTTGGTGGTGGTGAGTGGAGGAGTATTTAAAGTAGGGACCGCAGACAGGCTATCAAAGGCCTAAAATAACAAACAATAGGCTCATGGCAGTTTTACAGCGGTTACATGGATACACGGGCAGGCAGCTTGGTGGTCAGTGGAGGAGTATTTAAAGTAGGGACCGCAGACAGGCTTCAAAGGCCTAACATAAGAAAATGGGCTGGCTGTAGGCACTTTATAATTGGTTCCAGGGGTACACGGGCAGCAGTGGTCTGGTCAGTGGAGGAGTATTTAAAGTAGGGACCGCAGACAGGCTATCAAAGGCCTAAAATAACAAACAATAGGCTCATGGCAGTTTTACAGCGGTTACATGGATACACGGGCAGGCAGCTTGGTGGTCAGTGGAGGAGTATTTAAAGTAGGGACCGCAGACAGGCTTCAAAGGCCTAACATAAGAAAATGGGCTGGCTGTAGGCACTTTATAATTGGTTCCAGGGGTACACGGGCAGCAGTGGTCTGGTCAGTGGAGGAGTATTTAAAGTAGGGACCGCAGACAGGCTATCAAAGGCCTAAAATAACAAACAATAGGCTCATGGCAGCTTTACAGCGGTTACATGGATACACAGGCAGCTTGGTGGTGAGTGGAGGAGTATTTAAAGTAGGGACCGCAGACAGGCTATCAAAGGCCTAACATAACAAACAATAGGCTCATGGCAGTTTTACAGCGGTTACATGGATACACGGGCAGGCAACTTGGTGGTGGTGAGTGGAGGAGTATTTAAAGTAGGGACCGCAGACAGGCTATCAAAGGCCTAAAATAACAAACAATAGGCTCATGGCAGTTTTACAGCGGTTACATGGATACACGGGCAGGCAGCTTGGTGGTCAGTGGAGGAGTATTTAAAGTAGGGACCGCAGACAGGCTTCAAAGGCCTAACATAAGAAAATGGGCTGGCTGTAGGCACTTTATAATTGGTTCCAGGGGTACACGGGCAGCAGTGGTCTGGTCAGTGGAGGAGTATTTAAAGTAGGGACCGCAGACAGGCTATCAAAGGCCTAAAATAACAAACAATAGGCTCATGGCAGTTTTACAGCGGTTACATGGATACACGGGCAGGCAGCTTGGTGGTCAGTGGAGGAGTATTTAAAGTAGGGACCGCAGACAGGCTTCAAAGGCCTAACATAAGAAAATGGGCTGGCTGTAGGCACTTTATAATTGGTTCCAGGGGTACACGGGCAGCAGTGGTCTGGTCAGTGGAGGACTAGTGGAAGGAGGGACCGCAGACAGGCTTCAAAGGCCTAAAATAACAAACAATAGGCTCATGGCAGCTTTACAGCGGTTACATGGATACACAGGCAGCTTGGTGGTGAGTGGAGGAGTAGTGCAAGGAGTGTCTGTCCCAGTACTCCCAAAATATAAATAGATGTTAATGTCTCGCAAAACAACCACAACAAAAAAAAAGGTGGCATACTTAGGTACAGGGGTGGGCTCATCTACTGAGTTTCTGACATAGTAATTTGGCAGTAACTATTTAATGGTGCCAATATAGGACACAGACACAGACTACTTTAAGTTGCATCATAGATGTCTACAAATTTGTATTGTCAGTGCCAGACATTGAATGATGTCAGCGAATAGACTAAAGATTGGTGGAGCTGTGCGACATAATTTTGGACGTGGTAGAGCACATTTTGAGCTGGGGTAGGGGGGAACTCTCTTGAGGCCGGCGGGACCGCCCCAGGGCCCCTCATGTTACAACGGTGTGTCTGACGTTGGGTGCGCACCACCACCGCCAGAGACACTACATTGTACTATGAGGGACCCAGTAGCAATGCCGTCAACCAAAAGCGAGCACACCCACCTCTTCAGACAAACAGCAGTCTCACGGGTGCTTGCGCCAAGTCGCGATACCACGGCCCCGTGTGGGGAGTTTTGCCATTTAGGGAGGTGTAAACATGTCGTATGCTGTACAATCAGCTGCAGCAAATTAGACATTAGAAAAGTAATTCACAGGCAAGAGCTTTTCATAGGAAAGCTAGGTGTCGGCCGGGCAAGGTGGGGCAAAAGATTTCGAAATCCAGTTGTGGTTCATTTTAATGAATGTTAGATCGTCAACATTTTGGGTAGCCAGACGAGTCCTTTTTTCGGTTAATATTGAACCTGCAGCACTGAATACTCTTTCTGATAGGACACTTGCTGCCGGGCAAGCAAGCTCCTGCAATGCATATTCTGCCAATTCTGGCCAGGTGTCTAATTTGGAGGCCCAGTAATCAAATGGGAATGACGGTTGAGGGAGAACATCGATAAGGGATGAAAAATAGTTAGTAACCATACTGGACAAATGTTGTCTCCTGTCACTTTCAATTGATGCAGCAGTACCTGTCCTGTCTGCGGTCATAGCAAAATCACTCCACAACCTGGTCAGAAAACCCCTCTGTCCAACGCCACTTCTGATGTGTGCACACCTAACACTCCTAGTCTGCTGCCCCCTGGAGCTCGTGTGAGAACGATCACGTGCGCTGTGTGCTGGGAATGCCTGAAGCAAACGGTCAACAAGAGTTGATTGTTTGGTTGCTAATATTAGTTCCAAGTTCTCATGTGGCATAATATTTTGCAATTTGCCTTTATAGCGTGGATCAAGGAGGCAGGCCAACCAGTAATCGTCATCGTTCATCATTTTCGTAATGCGTGTGTCCCTTTTTAGGATACGTAAGGCATAATCCGCCATGTGGGCCAAAGTTCCAGTTGTCAAATCTCCGGTTGTGATTGGTTGAGGGGCAGTTGCAGGCAAATCTACGTCACTTGTGTCCCTCAAAAAACCAGAACCCGGCCGTGACACGCAACCAATTTCCTGTGCCCCCGGGAAAGGTTCGGCATTAAAAATATACTCATCCCCATCATCCTCCTCGTCCTCCACCTCCTCTTCGCCCGCTACCTCGTCCTGTACACTGCCCTGACCAGACAATGGCTGACTGTCATCAAGGCTTTCCTCTTCCTCTGGTGCAGACGCCTGCTCCTTTATGTGCGTCAAACTTTGCATCAGCAGACGCATTAGGGGGATGCTCATGCTTATTACGGCGTTGTCTGCACTAACCAGCCGTGTGCATTCCTCAAAACACTGAAGGACTTGACACATGTCTTGTATCTTAGACCACTGCACACCTGACAACTCCATGTCTGCCATCCTACTGCCTGCCCGTGTATCCTCCCACAAATAAATAACAGCACGCCTCTGTTCGCACAGTCTCTGAAGCATGTGCAGTGTTGAGTTCCACCTTGTTGCAACGTCTATGATGAGGCGATGCTGGGGAAGGTTCAAAGACCGCTGATAGGTCTGCATACGGCTGGCGTGTACAGGCGAACGTCGGATATGTGAGCAAAGTGCACGCACTTTGAGGAGCAGGTCGGAGAACCCAGGATAAGTTTTCAATAAGCACTGCACCACCAGGTTTAAGGTGTGAGCCAGGCAAGGAATGTGTTTCAGTTGGGAAAGGGAGATGGCAGCCATGAAATTCCTTCCGTTATCACTCACTACCTTGCCTGCCTCAAGATCTACTGTGCCCAGCCACGACTGCGTTTCTTGTTGCAAGAACTCGGACAGAACTTCCGCGGTGTGTCTGTTGTCGCCCAAACACTTCATAGCCAATACAGCCTGCTGACGCTTGGCAGTAGCTGGCCCATAATGGGACAACTGGTGTGCAACAGTGTCATCTGCCGCTGGAGTGGTTGGCAGACTGCGTTCTGTGGAAGAGCTGTAGCTTCTGCAGGAGGACGAGGAGGAGGAGGAGGAGGGGGTGCGAACGCCTACAGCCAACTGAATGAGAGGGAGAGAGGTGGCACACCCAGGAGTCAAGACTGGCACACAAGCTGAAAGGGCAATATTACTCTCCCACTGTTTTTTGTATGTTTTTTTTTTTTTTTCAGGGAGACTTTAGAAACCAAATAATATTAAAAAAACCAAAAAAAAAATAGCCTTTCTATGGCCCACTGAATGAGAGAGAGAGGTGGCACACCCAGGAGTCAAGACTGGCACACAAGCTGAAAGGGCAATATTACTCTCCCACTGTTTTTTTAGGTTTTTTTTTTTTTTTCAGGGAGACTTTAGAAACCAAATAATATTAAAAAAATAAAAATAAAAATAGGCTTGCTATAGCCCACTGAATGAGAGATAGCACACACAGCAGGTGGCACACAAGCCCTGACTGAGGCCAATATTTTTCTCCCACTGATTGATGTAGTGTTTTTGTGTTGAGGTAGATTTTAGAACACAAATCACGGAAAAAATAAATAGGCTTTCTATGGCCCACTCAGTGAGAGATGGCACACACAGGGATGGCACTGTAGCAGAAATGCCAATCTTAATCTCCCACAAAAAAAAACAAAACAAAAAAAAAAACTGTCCTACAATTACTATCTCCCTGCAGTAATGTAAGCCAGGTATGGCAGGCAGCAATAGGAGTGGACTGATGCACAAATTAAATAAAAAGTGTGGACAAACAAAAAAGATAGCTGTGCAGAAAGGAAGGAACAAGAGGATATGTGCTTTGAAAAAAGCAGTTGGTTTCCACAGTGGCGTACACACAGCAATACAGCTATCACGGAGCCTTCTAGGGCAGCCCAATGAGCTACAGCGCTGAGGGGAAAAAAAAAAAAAAATAGCTTCCACAGTCCCTGCACACCGAAGGTGGTGTTGGACAGTGGAAATCGCTGCAGCACAAGCGGTTTGGTGGTTAGTGGACCCTGCCTAACGCTCTCCCTGCTTCTGACGAAGCGGCAGCAACCTGTCCCTAAGCTCAGATCAGCAGCAGTAAGATGGCGGTCGGCGGGAACGCCCCTTTATAGCCCCTGTGACGCCGCAGACAGCAAGCCAATCACTGCAATGCCCTTCTCTAAGATGGTGGGGACCAGGATCTATGTCATCACGCTGCCCACACTCTGCGTTCACCTTCATTGGCTGAGAAATGGCGCTTTTCGCGTCATTGAAACGCGACTTTGGCGCGAAAGTCGCGTACCGCATGGCCGACAAGCACAGGGGTCGGATCGGGTTTCATGAGACGCCGACTTAGCCAAAAGTCGGCGACTTTTGAAAATGATCGACCCGTTTCGCTCAACCCTACTCTCTGATGCATTATAGGGCAGCACTCTGACCAGTGTCACGCTATGGGTCAGTGCAGATCTGCGAGTATTTTCTTATGCCGATTTGGCTGCATCCGATAATCATGGGCTCCCATACAAGTCTATGGGCGAGTGTGAACCATCAGACTGCACTCAGATGTCATCCGAGTGCAGTCTGATGTACACTCACAGAGACAATGAAGAAGATGGAGAAGTTAAGTTCTCCATCTTCTCCACACCTTTGATGCAATTCTTTCATGAGAAAGAATTGAATCATGCTCAGATGACGCTCGAATCAAACTCTGACATAGCTTGAGGCGAGTATCATTAGCATGAGCACTAGTGATGAGCGAATGTGCTCGGATGTTTTCTGAGCATGCTCGGGTGTTATCCGATTATCTCGGGCATATTTTGCTGCAGTAGACAGGGATTGCCTGTTTGTTTTGCAGTCACCACATCTGTCTACCACTATAAAACATGCAGCCGCAGGGACACGAATATATTATTTGAGAATGCCCGAGATAACACGTGATCAGAGCACGTTTGCTCATCACTAATGAGCACATTATACGTCCATATGTAAAAAGCGTGCCATACAGATAGCACACTGACCAATGCATGTCAAAGATGTAGTTGACGTAGTAGTCATATCGATCATGTTTATTTATGTTAATTTATGGACTGATAGCATGTAAAAAAAAATTATAGTATTCAGTATTCTGATCCTTTATGTTATATGGACATATCTGTATCCACTGCTGATATTCAGGGGAACAGGTTCCGTCCCTGTGACTGAAACCAGAATGCTGTGGGGGAAATGAAGTTAATTTTCTCTCCATATAGTTTGAGTAAGTGCCGGTGCCGGGCAGGTAAGTAATGCTATTAATCTGCAGATTGACCCCATATTTACGAGTTAGTAGCGGTTTTCCTTGTGGACATGGGAAGTATTTGCATTGAGCCACTAAGGACCAGTGTGTCTCCCTCCCTAGCCCCCTCTCACCCATCTAGTGCAGACTGCTATGAGAGGAGTCTGTATGCTGTGAAGTTTGGCATCCACGGAACAGAACTTCTCTCCACCCATAGGGTCGTGGAGAGAAATAGAGAGATGTCCCGATGCACCATGCGACTCTTTCCATGCTGTGCATCTCCAGCGTCAGAGAATCGGCGGCAGCATCAACAAGAGGAGAGGAAGGGGGTCCCATGCAGAGTCTTTTGCTGAATGCAGGAGAGCATCCGACCCATCTGTAAATGACTCAGGTTAGGCCCACCTGCTCTACACTTAGTTTTTATGCTGCTGGCTGTAAGATGGATTCTGAAATTTCAGCACCTGATCGGGCCTCCTCCCCTCCAGGCCCCTGTGCAGCTGCGGTGGCTGCATCGATGATATTTCCGCCCCTGACTTTAATATATATTTCATGTATATTTGGAAAACTTTTATATTGGATCTAGTTTACATTTTAATACTTAGAATATTATTTTATTTCATTCCTTTAGTCTAGTGGTAATATTTTGAAGTGCACCTATCTTTCCAAAATCACTATCCTCCAAAAGCTGTAGAAATTTAGTTGCCTAACAGAGGACATTTCACAGTTTTTTTATAAAATGATTTAACCCAAGTACTTTTTCCAATTGCCGTTGCTCCACTGATTCTGGAACAGTTTTTCTTTTTTCTTCTGCGCCCCTCCGTTCCAAAGTTATGCCCTCCGGTAATAATGATGCAAATTTTCCTTTCAACCAACTGGGTGTAAACGACAGAACTTCTCCGTGGCGTGTCCATGCTTTGATTGGCCAGAATTAAAGAAAAAAAGTCAAACGCCTGCAGAGAGGTTCTATGGTCTACGCCCAGTTGGTTGAAGGGAAAACTTCCGCCATGATTACCGGGGGTCATAACTTTAGAACGGAGGGGCGCAGAAGAAAAAGAAAAGCTGTTCCTGAATCAGCCAGGGTCTAATTTTTATGGTCCCGACAATTGTTAAGGTTGCGGGGCATCGCTCTCAGACAATGTACGCTGGATACGATATATCCAAGTATAGGTCGAAGAAATGTGAAATAAATCCCATGGCCCGTTTCAGGCATTAGAATAAAGCTAGGGCTGCAGAGCAGCAATCAAGTCCGGTGATTGTCAGGAAACTTACATTTCTATATTGAAACATCACAGCCCTAGATTTATATAGAAAGAGCTTTGACAGTCTGTATCGGAATTGCTAGAGTTACAGAATCCTCTCCACCCCCCAAAAAATGTGACACTACAGATACCAAAGCAATCACTTTCTTAGTACAGTTAATGTAGTAGATGTTACCCGCAGTCCTATGCAACACCACAGATAACATAGTGATAGCTGTCTGAGCATGGATAAAGAAGTAGTTGTAACTAGATTTGAGCAAATTTTACAAAAAAATTTGGTTCCAATTACGATCAGTGGCGAATATTGTATTTTCAATATTCGCCGAACGTCATTGGAGTCAATGGGAGTAGAAGTAAATGAATATGTTCGGAACCGATCATCAAACATAAATTCAGCATAAATAGGGTACCAACATGGCACAAATAGGGCATATTCAGATTCGGCGACCGATTCCGAACATATTCGCTCAACTCTACTGTAGTTGTTGACTGCAGTCCTATGTAACACCCCCAGATAACACAATGATAATGTAGTAGATGTCACCTGAATGTAAAGTGGCGCTGGGCGTAAGACATGAGCGAGGCACTCATTTCCCTGCACTGGCACTACAGGAAAATGGGGTCCCTGTGTATGTGTGATCATCTTGCTGCGAACACTTCTGTGTGGCCCCCGATCTGTGTGGCCCATTTAACCTCTGTCATGCCTAACTAGCAGGAACTGCAGCCTCCAGGAATATAATGCATAAAGCACAGTATATTTAAAATAACAGGGGTTTCCAGAGAGCGGCAACGCTATCCTCTCCACCCCCGCAAGCAGTCCTATGTAACACCACAGGTAACACACAGTAACAATTCTCTGAGTAGAGAAAATGTAACAAATGTTAATTGTAGTTCTATATAACAGCATAAATAACATGATGATAATTCTATGAGTACAGATGAAGTAAAAAATGGTTCCTGCAGTCCCATGTAATACATTGATAACATAACAGATGTTTCTTGCAGTCCTATGTAACACCACACATAGCACAGCGATAACTTTCTGAGTACAGATAATGTAGTAACTGCTGCCTTCACTCCTATTTCCGGCCATATCTTCCTGGGTACTGGTCGGGTAAGGCAGACGAGCACAGTGAGCAGTGGTGACACATTTTATCAGCGCAGTTGCTGATCGTCCTTTCCCTTGTATGACATATACCAGTGTCCTGGGAGATGCGCAGACAGTAGAGTTGAGCAAAAAGATTTGCAGAATCCTGGTCCATGGTGGCTGGAACAAGTGCCCTGTGAATCTCCTCCTACTTGCCGGAATCTCCATGCATCATCATGTGTGCGTCACTCTACAATGATGATGTAATTCAAGGACCACTAATCAGAAGAGACTCCAGGATTGATGGCAGGTAGGAGGAGGTTGGCAGGGCTCTGGTCCATCGGTCACAGACCAGTGTCCTCCGCATCTTTTTGCTCAACTCTAGCAGGCAGCCCATCAACGCTATTCTTACTTCTTGCCCCTTACAGTTTATCAATTGCTCTTTATCACTGTCAGTTATATCTTCTCATAAACTCTTCAAAATTAAGACAAGTAGCTTGGTCACTAGTGAAGAGCGAACATGCTCAGATAATGTCTTATCTGAGTATGCTCGGGTGTTATCCGAGTATCTTGGAAGTGTGTTGTGAATTAGACTTTTTTGGCTCCCTCTTGTGGTTACTAGTGATATGACTCTGGGATTTCCTTCCCTCAGTTTGCACCCAGCTGGGTCGTTACTTCAGGGGTGTGCTATATAAACCTCCTGGAACCTTAGTCCAGTGCCTGGCATCGGTGTTATCAGACACATTCTGTTTGCTCCTGTTTGCTGGTCCTGGTTCGTGCAAAATTAAGCTAAGTCATGCTTCCTTGTTTTTTGGGTTATTTGTTTGCTATCATTTTTGTCCAGCTTGTACTAAATGTGATTCCTGACCTTGCTGGAAGCTCTAGGGGGCTGGTGTTCTCCCCCCGGGCCGTTAGACGGTTCGGGGGTTTTTGAATTTCCAGTGTGGATATTTTTGATAGGATTTTTTGCTGACCATATAAGTTATCTTTCTATATTCTGCTATTAGCTAGTGGGCCTCTCTTTGCTAAATACCTAGCTCATTCTTATGTTTGTCTTTTCCTCTTACCTCACCGTTATTATTTGTGGGGGGCTTCTATCCAACTTTTGGGGTATTTCCTCTGGAGGCAAGAAAGGTCTTTCTTTTCCCTTCTAGGGGTAGTTAGCTCTCCGGCTGGCGCGAGACGTCTAGGATCAATGTAGGAACGTTCCCCGGCTGCTGGTATTTGTGGTGCTAGGATTAGTTATATGGTCAGCCCATTTACCACTGCCCTATGAGCTGGTTTTCTGTATTTACAGACTTAGCATTATTCCTGAGACCCTCTGCCATTGGGGTCATAACAGTATGCCAGGCCAACATTGAATGTTTAAAGCATTGCAGAAGTGGGATAATAAGAAAGGAAATTCTGAGTTTTTTTTTTTTCTTTCCTTCTCTTCCTCCCCTTTACCTTTGAGTGGCTTGTGCTTGCTGCAGACATGAATGTCCAGACCTTGATTACAAGTGTAGACCAGCTGGCAGCTCGTGTGCAGGGTATACAAGATTTTGTTACCAGTAGTCCTATGTCTGAACCTAAAATACCTATTCCGGAATTGTTTTCTGGAGATCGATTTAGGTTTAGGAATTTCAAGAATAATTGTAAATTGTTTCTTTCTCTGAGACCCCGTTCATCTGGAGATTCTGCTCAGCAAGTTAAAATTGTTATTTCTTTTTTGCGGGGCGACCCTCAGGATTGGGCTTTCTCGCTAGCGCCAGGAGATCCGGCATTGGCGAATATTGATGCGTTTTTTCTGGCGCTCGGATTGCTTTACGAGGAACCCAATCTTGAAATTCAGGCAGAAAAAGCCTTGCTGGCTATTTCTCAGGGTCAGGATGAAGCTGAAGTGTATTGCCAAAAATTTCGGAAATGGTCCGTGCTTACTCAGTGGAATGAGTGTGCTCTGGCCGCAAATTTCAGAAATGGCCTTTCTGAAGCCATTAAGAATGTGATGGTGGGTTTCCCCATTCCTACAAGTCTGAATGATTCTATGGCGCTTGCTATTCAAATTGACCGGCGTTTGCGGGAGCGCAAAAATCCTCTGGTGGTGTTGTCTGAACAAACACCTGATTTAATGCAATGTGATAGAATTCAGACTAGAAATGAACGGAAAAATCATAGATGTCTGAATGGGTTGTGTTTTTACTGTGGTGATTCTACACATGTTATATCAGCATGCTCTAAACGCCTAACAAGGGTTGTTAGTCCTGTCGCCATTGGTAATTTGCAACCTAAATTTATTTTGTCTGTGACTTTAATTTGCTCTTTGTCTTCTTACCCTGTTATGGCGTTTGTGGATTCAGGTGCTGCCCTGAGTCTTATGGATCTGTCATTTGCCAAGCGCTGTGGTTTTGTTCTTGAACCGTTAGTAAATCCTATTCCTCTTAGAGGTATTGATGCTACGCCATTGGCGGAAAATAAACCGCAGTTTTGGACGCAGGTGACCATGTGCATGACTCCTGAACATCGGGAGGTGATTCGTTTTCTTGTTCTGCATAAAATGCATGATTTGGTCGTTTTGGGTCTGCCATGGTTACAGACCCACAATCCAGTCTTGGATTGGAAGGCAATGTCTGTGTCAAGTTGGGGCTGTCAGGGAATTCATGCCGATTCCCCGCCGGTGTCTATTGCTTCCTCTACTCCTTCGGAAGTTCCTGAGTATTTGTCTGATTATCAGGATGTATTCAGTGAGTCCAGATCCAGTGCTCTGCCTCCTCATAGGGACTGTGACTGCGCCATAGATTTGATTCCAGGTAGTAAATTTCCTAAGGGAAGATTATTTAATCTGTCAGTACCTGAGCATGCCGCAATGCGTTCATATATCAAGGAGTCTCTGGAGAAGGGGCATATCCGTCCATCCTCTTCCCCTCTTGGTGCGGGATTCTTTTTTGTGGCCAAGAAGGACGGATCTTTGAGACCTTGTATTGACTATCGGCTACTGAATAAAATCACTGTAAAATTTCAGTATCCTTTGCCTCTCTTGTCGGACTTGTTTGCCCGGATTAAGGGTGCCAAGTGGTTCACCAAGATAGATCTTCGTGGTGCATACAACCTTGTGCGCATTAAGCAAGGTGATGAATGGAAGACTGCATTTAATACGCCCGAAGGTCATTTTGAGTACTTGGTGATGCCTTTTGGGCTTTCTAATGCTCCCTCAGTATTTCAGTCCTTTATGCATGATATTTTCCGGAAGTATCTGGATAAATTTATGATTGTTTATCTGGACGATATTCTGGTTTTCTCTGAAGATTGGGACTCCCATGTGGAGCAGGTCAGGATGGTGTTTCAGGTTTTGCGTGAGAATGCCTTGTTTGTTAAAGGCTCAAAGTGTCTCTTTGGAGTACAGAAAGTTCCCTTTTTGGGGTTTATTTTTTCCCCTTCTGCTGTGGAGATGGACCCAGTCAAAGTCCGAGCTATTCATGAGTGGACTCAACCCACGTCAGTTAAGAGTCTTCAGAAGTTCTTGGGTTTTGCTAACTTCTACCGTCGTTTTATCGCTAATTTTTCTAGCGTTGTTAAACCTTTGACGGATATGACCAAGAAAGGTTCTGATGTTGCTAACTGGGCTCCTGCAGCCATGGAGGCGTTCCAGGAGTTGAAGCACCGGTTTACTTCGGCACCTGTTTTGTGCCAGCCTGATGTCTCACTTCCCTTTCAGGTCGAGGTGGATGCTTCTGAGATTGGGGCAGGGGCCGTTTTGTCACAGAGAGCTCCTGGTTGCTCGGTAATGAGACCATGTGCTTTCTTCTCTAGGAAGTTTTCGCCTGCTGAGCGGAATTATGATGTTGGCAATCGGGAATTACTGGCCATGAAGTGGGCATTTGAGGAGTGGCGTCATTGGCTCGAGGGTGCTAAGCATCGTGTGGTGGTCTTGACTGATCACAAAAATTTGATGTATCTCGAGTCTGCTAAACGCTTGAATCCTAGACAGGCCCGCTGGTCATTGTTTTTCTCCCGTTTTGACTTTGTGGTCTCGTATTTACCAGGTTCAAAGAATGTGAAAGCTGATGCTCTTTCAAGGAGCTTTGTGCCTGACTCTCCTGGAGTCACAGAACCTGTTGGTATTCTTAAAGAAGGAGTTATTTTGTCAGCCATTTCTCCTGATTTGCGACGTGTGTTGCAGAGATTTCAAGCTGGTAGACCTGACTCTTGTCCACCTGACAGACTGTTTGTTCCTGATAAGTGGACCAGCAGAGTCATTTCCGAGGTTCATTCCTCGGTGTTGGCAGGTCATCCGGGAATTTTTGGCACCAGAGATCTGGTGGCTAGGTCATTTTGGTGGCCTTCCTTGTCACGGGATGTACGGTCATTTGTGCAGTCCTGTGGGACTTGTGCTCGAGCTAAGCCTTGCTGTTCCCGTGCCAGCGGGTTGCTCTTGCCCTTGCCTGTCCCGAAGAGGCCTTGGACACATATTTCCATGGATTTCATTTCTGATCTCCCGGTGTCTCGGGGTATGTCTGTCATCTGGGTGGTATGTGATCGCTTTTCAAGAATGGTCCATTTGGTGCCTTTGCCTAAGCTGCCTTCCTCTTCCGATCTGGTTCCTGTGTTCCTTCAGAATGTGGTTCGTTTACACGGCATTCCTGAGAATATTGTGTCTGACAGAGGATCCCAGTTTGTTTCCAGGTTCTGGCGATCCTTTTGTGCTAGGATGGGCATTGATTTGTCGTTCTCGTCTGCCTTTCATCCTCAGACTAAAGGACAAACTGAGCGAACTAATCAGACTCTGGAGGCTTACTTGAGGTGTATTGTTTCGGCAGATCAGGATGATTGGGTGACCTTCTTGCCGTTGGCTGAGTTTGCCCTAAATAATCGGGCTAGTTCCGCTACTTTGGTTTCGCCATTTTTCTGCAACTCTGGTTTCCATCCTCGTTTTTCCTCGGGACATGTGGAGCCTTCTGACTGTCCAGGGGTGGATTCTGTGGTGGATAGGTTGCAGCAGATCTGGAATCATGTGGTGGACAACTTAAAATTGTCACAGGAGAAGGCTCAGCGTTTTGCCAACCGCCGCCGCGGTGTGGGTCCCCGACTTCGTGTTGGGGATTTGGTGTGGCTGTCGTCTCGATTTGTTCCTATGAAGGTCTCCTCTCCTAAATTTAAGCCTCGCTTCATCGGTCCTTACAAGATATTGGAAATCCTTAATCCAGTGTCCTTTCGATTGGATCTTCCGGTTTCGTTTGCCATTCACAACGTGAACGCCGCAACAAAGACCTATGGAACACATTGTGAATGGCAAACGACACAGGAAGATCCAAACGAAAAGACACCGGATTAAGGACCTCCAAAATTCTATAAGGACCAATAAAGCGAGGCTTAAACTTAGGAGAGGAAACCTTCAGAGGGACATACCGAGAAGACAACCAAACCAAATCCCCAACACGAAGTCGGGGACCCACACCGCGGCGGCGGTTGGCAAAACGCTGAGCCTTCTCCTGTGACAACTTCAAGTTGTCCACCACATGATTCCAAGTCCGCTGCAACCTATCAACCACAGAATCCACCCCAGGACAGTCAGAAGGCTCAACATGACCTGAGGAGAAACGAGGATGAAAACCAGAGTTGCAGAAAAATGGCGAAACCAAAGTAGCGGAACTAGCCCGATTATTGAGGGCAAACTCAGCCAATGGCAAGAAGGTCACCCAATCATCCTGATCCGCAGAAACAAAACATCTCAAATAAGCCTCCAGCGTCTGATTAGTTCGCTCCCTTTGGCCATTAGTCTGAGGATGAAAGGCAGACGAGAACGACAGATCAATGCCCATCTTAGCACAAAAAGATCGCCAGAATCTGGACACAAACTGGGATCCTCTGTCAGACACGATATTCTCAGGAATGCCGTGCAAACGAACCACATTCTGAAAAAACAAAGGAACCAGATCGGAAGAGGACGGCAACTTAGGCAAGGGCACCAAATGGACCATCTTGGAAAAACGATCACACTCCACCCAGATGACAGACATTCCCTGAGACACCGGAAGATCTGAAATGAAATCCATGGAAATGTGTGTCCAAGGCCTCTTCGGGACGGGCAAGGGCAAAAGCAACCCGCTGGCATGAGAACAGCAAGGCTTAGCCCGAGCACAAGTCCCACAGGACTGCACAAAAGAACGCACATCCCGTGACAAGGAAGGCCACCAAAAGGACCTAGCCACCAAATCTCTGGTACCAAAAATCCCAGGATGCCCTGCCAACACCGAGGAATGAACCTCGGAAATAACTCTGCTGGTCCATTTATCAGGAACAAACAGTCTGTCAGGTGGACAAGGGTCAGGTCTACCAGCCTGAAATCTCTGCAACACACGTCGCAAATCGGGAGAAATGGCCGACAAGATTACTCCCTCTTTAAGAATACCAGCCGGCTCTGAGACTCCAGGAGAGTCAGGCACAAAGCTCCTAGAGAGAGCATCAGCCTTCACATTTTTCAAACCAGGCAGGTATGAGACCACAAAGTCAAAACGGGAGAAAAACAATGACTAACGAGCCTGTATAGGATTTAGGCGTTTAGCAGACTCGAGATACATCAGATTTTTGTGATCAGTCAAGACCACCACACGATGCTTAGCTCCCTCGAGCCAATGACGCCACTCCTCAAATGCCCACTTCATGGCCAACAACTCCCGATTACCAACATCATAGTTCCGCTCAGCAGGCGAAAACTTCCTGGAAAAGAAAGCACATGGTCTCATCACAGAGCAACCAGAGCCTCTCTGCTACAAAACAGCCCCTGCACCGATCTCAGAAGCATCCACTTTAACCTGAAAGGGAAGTGAGACATCAGGCTGGCACAAAACAGGCGCCGAAGTAAACCGGCGCTTCAGCTCCCGGAAAGCCTCCACGGCCGCAGGAGCCCAATTAGCAACATCAGAACCTTTCTTGGTCATATCCGTCAAAGGTTTAACAACGCTAGAAAAGTTAGCAATAAACCGACGGTAGAAATTAGCAAAACCCAAAAACTTCTGAAGACTCTTAACAGACGTGGGTTGAGTCCAATCATGAATAGCTCGGACCTTGACTGGGTCCATCTCCACAGCAGAAGGGGAAAAAATAAAACCCAAAAAGGAAACCTTCTGCACTCCAAAGAGACACTTAGAGCCCTTCACAAACAAAGCATTATCGCGCAAAACCTGAAACACCATCCTGACCTGCTTTACATGAGAATCCCAGTCATCAGAAAAAACTAAAATATCATCCAGATAAACAATCACAAATTTATCTAGATACTTCCGGAAGATGTCATGCATAAAGGACTGAAACACTGAAGGAGCATTAGAGAGCCCAAAAGGCATCACCAAGTACTCAAAATGACCTTCGGGCGTATTAAATGCAGTTTTCCATTCATCTCCCTGCTTAATGCGCACAAGGTTGTACGCACCACGAAGATCTATCTTGGTGAACCAACAGGCACCCTTAATCCGAGCAAACAAGTCCGACAATAGTGGCAAAGGATATTGAAATTTAACCGTGATTTTATTCAGAAGCCGATAGTCTATACAAGGTCTCAAAGATCCGTCTTTCTTGGCCACAAAAAAGAATCCCGCACCAAGAGGGGAAGAGGATGGACGAATATGTCCTTTCTCCAAAGACTCCTTTATATAAGAACGCATCGCGGCATGCTCAGGTACCGACAGATTAAACAATCATCCCTTAGGAAACTTACTACCAGGAATCAAATCTATAGCGCAGTCACAGTCCCTATGAGGAGGAAGAGCACTGGACCTGGACTCACTGAATACATCCTGATAGTCAAACAAATACTCAGGAACTTCTGAAGGAGTGGAGGAAGCAATAGACACCGACGGGGAATCGCAATGAATTCCCTGACAACCCCAACTTGACACAGACATAGCCCTCCAATCCAAAACTGGATTATGGGCCTGTAACCATGGCAGACCCAAAACAACCAAATCATGCATCTTATGCAGAACAAGAAAACGAATCACCTCCCGATGTTCAGGAGTCATGCACATGGTCACTTGTGTCCAATACTGCAGCTTATTCTCCGCCAATGGCGTAGCATCAATTCCTCTAAGAGGAATAGGATTTTCTAAAGGCTCCAGGACAAAACCACAGCGCTTGGCAAACGACAAGTCCATAAGACTCAGGGCAGCACCTGAATCCACAAACGCCATAACAGGGTAGGAAGACAATGAGCAAATTAAAGTCACAGACAAAATAAATTTAGGCTGCAAGTTACCAATGGCGACAGGACTAACAAACTTTGTTAGGCGTTTAGAGCATGCTGATATAACATGTGTAGAATCACCACAGTAAAAACACAACCCATTCTGACGTCTATGATTTTGCCGTTCAGTTCTAGTCTGAATTCTATCACATTGCATTAAGTCAGGTGTCTGTTCAGACAACACCGCCAGAGGATTAGCGGATTTGCGCTCCCGCAAACGCCGATCAATCTGAATGGTCAGCGTCATAGAATCATTCAGACTTGTAGGAATGGGGAAGCCCACCATCACATTCTTAATGGTTTCAGAAAGGCCATTTCTGAAATTTGCGGCCAGAGCACATTCATTCCACTGAGTAAGCACGGACCATTTCCGAAATTTTTGGCAATACACTTCAGCTTCATCCTGGCCCTGAGAGATAGCCAGCAAAGCCTTCTCTGCCTGAATTTCAAGATTGGGCTCCTCATAAAGCAATCCGAGCGCCAGAAAAAACGCATCAATATTTGCCAATGCCGGATCTCCTGGCGCCAATGAGAAAGCCCAATCCTGAGGGTCGCCCCGCAAGAAGGAGATAACAATTTTAACTTGCTGGGCTGAGTCTCCAGACGAACGAGGTCTCAAAGGTAGAAACAATTTACAATTATTCCTAAAATTCCTAAATTTAAATCGATCTCCAGAGAACAGCTCAGGAATAGGTATCTTAGGCTCTGACATAGGACTGCTAATAACAAAATCCTGAATGCCCTGCACACGTGCAGCAAGCTGATCCACACTAGTAATCAGAGTCTGAACATTCATGTCTGCAGCAAGCTCAAGCCACTCAGAGATAAAGGGGAGGAAGAAAAAAAAAAAACCTCAGACTTCTTTTCTTATAGTCCCACTTCAGCAATGCATTAACTATTCACTCGGCCTGGCATTCTGTTATGATCCCAATGGCAGAGGATCTCAAAGTTTTCAGCAAAGTCTGCAAACAAAAAAACAGCTCATAGGGAGGTGGTAACTGAGCTGACCACATACCTGAACCTAGCCCACAACTAATAGCAGCCGGGGAACGTACCTACGTTGGTTCTAGACGTCTCGCGCCAGCCGGAGAACTAACTAACCCTTTCAGAGAAAATCAGACCTCACTTGCCTCAAGAGAAAGGTACCCCAAAGTACAGACAGGCCCCCAACAAATAATAACGGTGAGGTAAGAAGAAAGGACAAACGTAAGTATGAACTAGATTCAGCAAAGAGAGGCCCACTATATAATAGCAGAAATATAGAAAGCGGACTTATGCGGTCAGCGAAAAACCCTACAAAAATATCCACGCTGAATATCCAAGAACCCCCGCACCGACTAACGGTGTGGGGGGAGAATATCAGCCCCCTTAGAGCTTCCAGCAAAATCAGAAATCACATTATGAACAAGCTGGACAAAAAAAACAGAACAATACAAATAAACAAAAATAAGAAAGCAGGACTTAGCTTATCTTGCAAAAATCAGGACCAGAGACAGGAGCAACCAGACAAGGACTGATTACATTGATGCCAGGCAATGGGCTAAGAATCCAGGAAGTTTAAATAGGAACACCCAGGATCTAACGAACCAGGTGACTACAAACCTGGGGAAAGAATATCCAAGTGCCATACCGCTAGTGACCACAAGAGGGAGCCAAAAAGTAATTCACAACACCGAGCATACTCAGAGAAGACATTATACAAACACGTTCGCTCATCAATATTGGTCACATTTAGCTATCAGCCATGTTTACTTTTTATTAGTCTTCATTAATACACTGTATTATAGACAGACTGTTCTGTACAGTTTAGTGTTCAAAACCCAAGGTACATTGATGATCTCCAACAAATTTCCTGTAACGAGGTTTCTGACTGCTTTGACTCATTAAAATTTTTGAATGAAATATTTATTTTGGAAGAGCAATTACTACAGGATCTTCATTTTGTATTAGCAATTCAAGTAAAGAGTTGGAGACCTTTGGGTACTACAAGAATTGCAAATATCAAGTGGCCTAACACCATTTGGGGACCTCCTTAGGCACATACTACACGTTCATACAGTTTGAGAAGAATCAAAGAAGGAAAGTTTAAACATGAAATCAACTTAGTTGCCAGTAATATAGAAAAAAGACATTAGAACCATCTTCCAAACAGCTTACTATTCGGAGTGGTAAGGAAAGGTCCAAACTGAAAATACCCTTCTATGCAAATCCTAAAAAGGCCTAAAAAAAGTATTGTCTTGATGCCATAACCTTTTTATAGTCTCACTGTAATTATTCCTGTTTAACAGGTATGACAGACATTCCCTTGCGATACAGTTTCATAACCTGTATAAACAATTCTATAGTAAAAATCTGAATTTCTAGTCCATTTTCCTTCTTTTGGTTTGCTCAGGGGAGGGATAGAGTTGGGTGAGGAGCCTTGCCGGAATGTGATTGGTCGTCAGTAGGAACATCCTACCAATCAGACCTTAGTAGTTGAATCCAATCCCAATTGCATGTCTGGCAGACTATAAAGAAGCTGGACTTCTGTAGTATTTTTATTATTATTATTTATTATTATGTATTTCTTGCAAATCCTCCAAACCTGTCTCTTTCCAGCACAGGTGAGCCACAGATGACAAGTGCCATGTTAATTGAGCACCATCTTGTCTATTGAATACACCGGGAAGATCAGATTATATACATTAATGCCAACATTTTTCTTATATACATCATTTTTGTTTAAAGCAAAATTGAGCTCGAGCAGCGTAAGTAGAAATATTTTAGTAGGAAAATCAGCATGATCTTTTCTTCAAACTCATTTTACAGCTAAACGTGCAAAAATAAAAAGTACAAGATGTATTTCAATTCCTAATTAAAACTTATGGCAAAACCTCTCAAAGTATTCACTCGGTAGGGAGGAAACAAGGAGCCAAACTTCTCAACTAACAACCAAAAGCAAAGTTATACTTTTAAATGAACCTTCTACATCGACATGCTGTTCAAACTGCATTTACAATAAGGTAAGTGCGTTGTTATATAAAAAAAGCCTTTTATATGGGGGCAGTGAGCCATTAGAGGACTTTTACGGGTGTTGTCCAGTTTGTACTTACTTTATGAAGCTGTAAGCCGGTGCATAACAAATACAAAGATACTTGGAATAAAAGAGAGATGCACAGGATTAATAAAGATATATAAAGGAAAAGAATTAAACAGGACTAAAATATCAAAGGCTCATAAGGCCTTAAAGGGGTAGTCCTCTACTAGGACAACCCCTTCTTGAACTAAATGTTTGGCACCGATAGCCTGCACGGAAGAAGAGTATAGGTTTTATTTTATTGAGGCCAAATATTTAGTTCAAGAAGGGGTTATCCTAGTAGTGGACAACCCCTTTAAGCAATATTCTCCTTTCTGATACTTAAATATTTGAGCCTAAGCCAAATAGTACATCAAGTCTCAGCAGTACTAAACAACCATAGAAACAACAGTTCATAAAAGCTTTTAAGCCAGAAAAATTTTGCAACTTTTGGTGTTTTTACACCAGTTTGAAGCAGCTCCACCAACATAGGTGGCGCTGGGAAGGAACCAGATGGGACTGGGTGCGACTACACCCACCTGCTTGTTAGATTCCACAAAATGTTGGCATTTCTTACACCAAAAATGTTGCTCCAGTCTTTGACTGTTTGACTGGAGTAACATTTCAGGTGAGGCTCATGGAAGCGTTGACCACTAATAGGATGCTCCAAATTCATGTTGGGCACCTCTTAAGGAATTTGGGCATTGTACAAAAAGAGACAACCTGTCCTTGTACAGGCTAAGAAAGTCCCTTACCAGACAACCAAAAAGCACCTCCTTGGACATGGCTCCCTAAAATGCCGTCAAAGGATTTCTCGTACCTTATGAGGAGCTACAAAGGGAGGGCCATGGGAGGCCACTACCCAAATCCTATGAAAGGAAAGGAGAGTGTGTAAGGCAGGGGTGTCAAACTGCATTCCTCGAGGGCCTCTAACCATGCGTGTTTTCAAGATTTCCTTGCAGGAATCATTATCTTTGCAGGTGGTTAAATTATCACCTGTGCAATACAAGGAAATCCTGAAAACATGAACTGGTTGCGGCCCTCAAGGAATGCAGTTTGACACCCCTGGTGTAAGGAGATATGAGAACCCAAGGTAGGAAAATAAACATATTCACACGGGATAGGCAGGGATAAAAACAGAGAAACAAATAATAAACAGACTAAATGAAAAAACTACCAAACCCCAAAACATAAAAGAAAGGGAACAGGTGCTGGGAAGGAGGACTCACAGTCAAACAGGAAGGACAAAAAAAATTAGCATTTGGACAGAGACGAATTGAGCTGTGCAATAGAGAAGGAAAAAAGACAACCCAGCAAAAGGTCACCAGATCTAGTCCCAAAACCAAGCTATGACATTTTCACAAATTGAATATGTACATATATGGGGTATATATGCTTTGATGTGTCCATTCTTACCTCTATTCTGGCTTGACATATCCTAAGATGAGTGGATAAATATGATGAACTCTGAAAAAAAACCCATAGAGAAATACTCTGTTTGGATATGTCTATGCGATAAGTGGCCACACAGTGGTTGTGATGTGGATTTCAGCCTGCTGAGGGTTTTGATAGACTGGGTTCATGCTGAGCACTGCATCAGGATTTCCTTCCGGATTTCGTTTTGGGACTCTTTTTGGTCTTTGCTTCGGCAATGTCTGTCTTCTTCATCTGCCTCAATGTACATAGTTAGAAAAGGCAAACAATTCAAGCTCAATAGGGTTTTATCCGAGTATAAATGCATAAAATAAAGTGGTACTGCTCATTTAGTGTGGTTGTATGAGCTACAACACTAGTAGACTTCCAAAATAGAGGTTTTAGAGCTTTTGCAATGTAACTGGCGGGGCAGCAGCCATTGCCGTACAGCCACCACACTACTTGAAAATGGGGATCCTGGCTGGGAGTATGTCGAGCTGTTATTTTGGCGATACGCCTCTGCAGACTACATGCTGCCGCTTGACATAGTGTGATATCCCACAGAGTGGCCATCTCCATGGGATACCACATGTATAGTGTGCTCCATGCAAATATTGTGATTTCTGTGTAAACCGTATGTTGTGGCATATTGTGAAACTTGGTGGTAGGCAGTATTTAAAGGGCTAATCTTCTCTTTCAAGGGCTTCTTTACATGATTTACCTCTGTTTACCACTTCTTATCTAGTATACATAACTGTTGCTGTGGGCCCCCACTTATCTGAGATAAGGAATCCATATGCCACTTAGTCCTAAGTACCTTCAGAACTTTCGATCCAATATATGGTCTCCCCTCTTTGCATACAAACACCTGTTTCAGTGCCGGTCTAATACATTTGGACCATAGGTCCTTCTGCTTCTCAATATTCTTGCCTATCTCACTAACAAAAGGAACATTTTGCCCACCTAACTCCTCCCCTCATGGGCTCACCCCAGTATTACACTTTGAAACCACACTGTTACCTCTACATGGCATATTGGAATTATTGGTAGTCATTTTACAGAAAGAATTAATTGGAGGATCTCTATGAATCCCATTATTTAGCGATTAGCATGGAAACCCCAATGCAGTGCTCAGCAAGGAGCGCTGTACGAATGTGAGCAAATCCTTAACATGCTGTGATGTTGTATTGAATTTATAAAGTAAATGTGGGTATGTATGTACTCTATATCTTTAGTATCAGACATAGAGACCAGGGAGCCACTGAGCAAGGATAAAAATTAGGCCCATTTCAGGACCCACCTGACACCACCAACATACCTAACCAGTATCTTGGTGGCTAGTATTGCAGTGACTATGAAGACCATATACTCATGCAGAAACAGCGACAACCAACCCGGAATGACACCATTTTGCCTGATAGTAGGTGTATAGTTAGCCTTCATAAAATGGAAATTCTTGTATTTACCAGTTGTTTTTAAGCCATCAGATATACTTTACCTGTGAACTTTCCTCTGCCACTTCTTAGATATTTCCAAGGATTTTTCCGAGGTGAATCTTGCACGTCTGCTGGAAGCATATTTGACGTTAATAAAAAAGCCTGCAGGACTGCGCTTCAGCGTAGCACATTACCATAGCAGGCGAGGAGTGTGCAGATACGTTTATTCCGTGTACTCTGTTAAGGAAGCTTAAAACTATGACCCTTAACGAAAAGCGCTGTGCTCTGAGACTTCTCCCTCTACATGGTATTATAACAACATAACAAGTTAGCAGCATAATTATCTTCTGCCATTGCCAAAACTGTCTCACTTAGCTGAGGATGTATGAAAGGGAGGAGAAGAGATAAGGAAAAGTGGCACAAACCAATATGGTGGTGATGATATTAAATTCACAGGCCAGCAGTGATACGCGAAGGTGCGAGAGTTGGAAAAAGAAAGTCTAACTTTAGAAGTTTTGGATCCATAATTATTCACCTGAGCTTGAGTCATATCTGGATTGCAAATTTCATTATAAAAAAAATCTTTACACCTAAAGTATAAGAATCTCTAGCACTTACAGAAAACTAATTGGAAATTCTATACTTACACTTTCAGGCTTTAGTGTAAAGTGTTTGGCCATGAGGATAGCTTTCTCATATATTGTATTTGTGAACTGTTGGATGCTCCAAGGTTTGAGAATGATTTCTCATTTGGACCCATAGTTTTTGGCTTCAATTTCATGGCGGAATCTAAAATTGATCTGGTAGGTCTCTTTTTGCTTCTGAGGGCGGCATGTGATAGAGGGACACACAAGACTTTTGTGTTAGTTTTTGGGTATCAAAAAGTTGTAAATTTCGTTATAATATTTTCCGATTTTACCAGCCCTCTTGCCAATTTTTAAAACTGTCACTTCCCAAATCTAAACTCCCTGCCACCATTTAATGAGAATGACTCTATCAACTAAATAAAGAAGTAAAAACACAAATTTGGGGTGATGCTGGGGGTTGGCCACAGGTTTTATCTCTGGAGGCAAACTTTTTGTGTATCAAAATTTTGATTTTCATCCACAAACATTCGATAAAACAGTTACATTTTTGATGACAAGAGACCGCATATGGCTTAAACCATATTAGTAAGCCCAATAGTGCAGCAAACTGCCTCAAGAAACTTGGACAAGTCTATGCAAAGTTTTTGCCGGCACTAAGCAGGTAAAGGACTTGTTCTTTGCCAGCCAGTATACCCAAAATAAAGATGTCAGCATAAATTTCAGTTAAATGTACTGCATTCGAGAGAAACAGGCAATGATTATCACACCCAAGATGTCTGTGTCTGAACACAAGTCCACCCCGGGTCCAACAAAATGGGAGACTTATTTGCAAGCAGACCCGACCAGGACTGGGTTATGGAAAAAAACTATAAAATGTCTGACTTTACTAGGGATATTAATTCTGCTAATTGAACGTGGTATGGTCATTGCAGCGATACTGGTGCACACATTACCAGTCTCAGGGGATGGAGCCCTGCATCCTAAACAATGGCCATTCTGGGGGGAGAATGAGAAACTATGTCAAGCAAGAGGTGTGGGAAGGTCAGCATGGCATATCGGCATGTGCAGCAAGAGCTCATGTCAGCCAACACTCTCTGGAGCCAGCTGGCATCTTGGGAAGCTAGACGGGCCTGCAACCCAGCGATGAAGAGATCTCTGGAGATCATAACACAGAAGTATCAGCACCAACAGCACATGAGGCAGGCTGGATCACTTGCTGAATGATTAGCCCCTCCTGGGGAGTACTATATATCTTGATTGGACCAGCCAATAGGGAAAAAGCCTTGAAAATTGCAGTAAACCAGATCTACTAAGTGCTGACTCCTTCCCTACTAAAAATCACAACATTATATACGGTATGAAGTTAGTAGTCATGACCCCTTTTGTTAAAATTCTTGAGGGGCGTAAGATGTGTCAGGCAACATGGATATGGTTAGCTATGCAAATGGGCTTGAGTCAGATTTTTACTTTTCAACTTTTAAAAAAGTCACCAAAAAGTTGAATTTTTTACTCGAGTATTGAAGGGGAGTAGAGAGAAATTGGATCTAAAGATCCAGCAAATGTATTAAACACTGTCACGCTGATAAATATAGCAAAAAAAAAGTAGTGAAGCCAAAAGCAAAACTGATTTCAAAATTCCCTTCATGATAATTTTCTCCGAAATTATTATGATTTTTTTTATGATCTTCATAAACAATATATATAAAAAATAAAAATTTGATTTTAGAAATAAATTATGAATCCTAACTCCCCAACCCACATAAATTGACTGAATGTCCCCCTCTACATAATATATCACCAAAACACCTGGACTAAATTGAGGTGAAAAGAACCATATTAATTGAGATTGACTTTCCAGGAAAACCCTAAATGCTCAGTGAATGCTTATTCACTGTTGGTCATAACCTCTTTAAAGTGCAATAGACAACAGATACAAGAAACCAAATGGAAATTTTTGTGTCCAAGATGATTTGTTTAGGTGGTGATCAGATTTGTTAATTCTTCCAGGAACCTGGAAGCTCTCCTTATTTTCATGGAAGTTTCCCAGATATGCCAGTAGAGTTGTCAATAGAGGCAAAGGCAAAATTCGAGGCAAAATTCGAATGTTCCTGTTTGCTCAAATTTTTTTCTGGCTCCCAAAATTCGATTAGTGGAGAAGTTATTCTGAACAACTTAAATGTCCCTTATCATGCTCTGTGGTATATCCAAACCTGGAGCATAATAAAAATAATATCATAACAATATTTAAAAAAAATGAAAAAATATACTTATACTCACCTAACCATTCACCTCTTTGGCAATTGCGCTCCTCACTTGTCACCCATCCGATCTTCGTCTCATCTTCGGATTACCTCTGTTCGCGTTGAATTACCTATGAGGCATCTTTGGGCAACCCCGGAATCCCAGGGCTAGCATAAGAGGCTTAGGGAACTAAACACGAGCAACTGCAATTGGAAAGTGTTACAAGGAATGGATGGGTGACAGTGAGGAGCAAAGGAGCCGGAGAAGTAAGTTTATGGCTAGTATTGAAATTTTTTTTCTGTTCTACGTTTAGATGGCACTTTACAGTTCAGAAAAAAGTGGCTCACTCTTTTGCTGAAGTTAGTAATAAATCTGTATTTTGGCGAATGCGGATTTTTGGGAAAGTCGAGTAGAATTCAATTTCACTTGAATATATTCGCTCATGTCTAGTTGACATATATGGTGTTACGACAGCATTGTGAATAGTATGTAAAGCATTAATACATCTACATGCCTTGGTCAATCTCCATGTTATTTGCCTCCAACAGGTTATAAACAGCAAACTCATAGACCTGAACATAGAACTTAACTTACTATAGGGAGTGTGAGCTCTAACTGCAGAACGAGAAGTTTTACAATAGTCACACCGGATTCCCATGAGCTTTGCAATGACGGACTACCTTCTGTGCTCTACTGACCTCATACAAAGCCTCAGATCTCACTAGTTTCTCAGCCTCCCCCCTGCTAGTCCGACAAGGCAACCGAGCCTGAAAGGTGCAATCCTCCTTCCTCACTTTGTATTATTCAGCATTATCAAAGTATTTCAGACCACTGAGCTTTAATAAGCAGAGCACACAATCCAGTTTGTCGAGCCGTGTGTCAAACATCTATTATGGCATCACGCTGCGTATCCCACACATGGAGAATCCCATTTACTTAATAATCCTTTATTTTTTTTTGTGTGCCGAGTTTCAAAGAGCGTTGGCTTTTATCATGCCGCATTCTAGGTATGATACTGCCTTAAAAGCCACATACTTCTTATAGAAATTAGCCTCGGCAAATAAAATGTATGTTGAACTTTTAAATATAAATCAAATACATCCCCAGGATTCCTTTTTAACTACACACCTTCAAAGAAATTATATTTTTTACTCCCAGCAAATTACCTCGGAGAAAAAAAAAAATGACAAGTGTAATCTATTTTTTTTCACAGCTGGTTGGTTGGCCAGGGTTTCTCATCAAAGTGTACATGCTGTTTGCTCCCCAGATGGACAGCCTGGATGAGTAGAAACTCTGCAGAACCCAGGACACAAGGTGGAAATTACACTGTCTGCGCTTTTAATCTTGCACAGCACTGCACAGTGGTAATTGCGAGTGGACCTTTTCCAAATGAGTCTCTATTGGGACAATTTCCTGTGTCTTGTCGGAATGAGTCCCATTATATTCTCCGCTGGAATTAAACCAAAAACATATAATTATTACTGGAAACTTAATCAAAAGTTGATGCAGTAGATTGTGGCAAATCTATCAAGAGTTCGGAGCGTTGCTCTAAGAGATACAGACGAAGCGCTGGAAGATTTTATGGCTTTGTAAAATAGTTCTTTCCTTATCGTGTCTTTTGATACACCGTGAAATGGCACAAAAAAAGAAATGGCTTCAAGTGGATGAAATCACAAAGTGATGGTTCCTTTAGCTCTATAGTTGAGTGTGACACATTTTACCATTACTATTGTAAATAGGAACCATAAGCCAGAAAATTCCATTACGTAAAGCCAAAAGGAGAACAATTAGATTGTGTCAGACCGGCTAAGGTTGGCGTTCTCTTGAAACAGTTGACAGCCAAAGAGGTCAAGGCAAGCGGAGTTCTTCCAAATTAGTAGGCATGGTCTGGGTAAGTAGCAAACTGGAATCAAGATTAGGATCCTCTAAGACTTTGGTCCAGGTGGGCACACAAGCTCCTGTTGTTGATACCGCAAGCAGGAAGGCACGTGGGTGGCAAGGACTAAAAAGACTCACCATGAATCTCAGAATTAGCAGGACGAATGAAGTAGGACCCAGAAGGGATGAATGCGAGAACAAGCATAAAACACAACAGCAAAGATGGTGGTGCACACCAAACATAGGACTAGGAGTCCTATTCCCAAGATCTAGAGAGATGATGTCATTGATCCACAACACTTATAAAACCTGATGTGGAGCACAACAGAGGACAGCCAACCCAGAGGAAGGAAGTGGAAACAGGGATACCTTGGACAGGTGTGTAAAACCAAGTCAGTAACATGAAAGACAACTCAGAAATTTGACTTAGAATGGCTGAAAGTAAAGAACTTTATTTACCATGCAATGAGCCAAGTCCTTCAAGTATCTTGGATTGGCTGGACTTTGGCTGGGGAGTATAAACTTGTGTTTGTGCTGTCACACTAAGATACTAACAGTAAATGCATGTGTCCTAGAGTGACTACCAGATGCCAAAACAGGTGGTGACCAATGAGCAGGAAACCTAGGCTGGAGAGCAGGAGGAGAATGTGGTCAGAAGATAGGCATAGGATGTTTAGAACAGCTGACATGTGCTGGAAAAGATGTGGGCTCAGCGCCGGAGCCCACATCAAAGGGAGGGAGTCTGACACCAGTGTACTATTACACCCGATGTCGGAAAGGGGTTAAAGAGTAAATTGAATCTATCCAATTTGTCTAAGAAGCATACTCTCCGAGATGGAGGCTACAATAGAAGAAGCAGTAAGTGTCTTGGAAGAAGTGGTGAGGAGGAGTAACAGAGTAACATGGGGGAGTCAGTTGCGCTGACAATCAGAGGTGTGAAATCGGGGAGTATGTCTTGTTGTTTTACAAGAAATGGCATGCCAGAACATTTAGTAATTTAGACAATTAGTCATATTCAGAGCCATAGATATGACAGGCTTAGCTCAAGGTCATGGTTGCCATTGGTTGTTATCATACCATGTTGCTATTTGAACAGAAGGGTGTCATGATCTCAATGGCAAGAGATCATAGCATCAGCCTATATAGGAACTAGCTCTTGGAAGATGGAAACTGAGCTGACCATGAACTAAACCTAACGCACAACTAGCAGTGGCCGGGTAGCATGCCTACGTTGATTCTAGATGCCCAGCACCAGCCGGAGGACTAAATAAAACTAGCAGAGGAAAATATTAGTCCTAGCTCACCTCTAGAGAAATACCCCGAAAGGAGACAGAGGCCCCCCACATGTATTGGCGGTGAATCAAGATGAAATAACAAACGTAGTATGAAAATAGGTTTAGCAAATTTGAGGTCCACTTACTACATAGCAGAAGACAGAAAGGACACTTTCATGGTCAGCTAAAAACCCTATCAAAACACCATCCAGAAATTACTTTAAAACTCTGGCATTAACTCATAACACCAGAGTGGCAATTCCTGTACACAAGAGCTTTCCAGACACAGTAACGAAACTACAGCTGTGAACTGGAACAAAAATGCAAAAACAAACATGGACAAGAGTCCAACTTATCTAGTAGTTGTCTAGGAGCAGGAACAAGCACAGAGAGGCTTCTGATAACATTGTTGACCGGCAAGCAACTAACAGAGCAGCAAGGTTATATAGCGACTCCCACATCTTGATGGGAACAGGTGAACAGAGAAGATGAAGACACCAGTTCAATTCCACCAGTAGCCACCGGGGGAGCCCAGAATCCAAATTCACAACAGTACCCCCCCCCTCAAGGAGGGGGCACCGAACCCTCACCAGAACCACCAGGGCGATCAGGATGGGCCCTATGAAAGGCACGAACCAGATCAGAGGCATGAACATCAGATGCATTCACCCAAGAATTATCCTCCTGGCCGTATCCCTTCCACTTGACCAGATACTGGAGTCTCCGTCTGGAAACACGAGAGTCTAAGATTTTCTCCACAACGTACTCCAACTCACCCTCAACCAACACCGGAGCAGGAGGCTCAACGGAAGGCACAACCGGTACCTCATACCTGCGCAATAATGACCGATGAAAAACGTTATGAATAGAAAAGGATGCAGGGAGGTCCAAACGGAAGGAAACAGGGTTAAGAATCTCCAATATCTTATACGGGCCGATGAACCGAGGCTTAAACTTAGGAGAAGAGACCCTCATAGGGACAAAACGAGAAGACAACCACACCAAGTCCCCAACACGAAGACGAGGACCAACACGACGACGGCGATTAGCAAAAAGCTGAGTCTTCTCCTGGGACAACCTCAAATTGTCCACCACCTGCCCCCAGATCTGATGCAATCTCTCCACCACAGCATCCACTCCAGGACAATCCGAAGATTACACCTGACCAGAGGAAAATCGAGGATGAAACCCCGAATTACAGAAAAACGGGGACACCAAAGTGGCAGAGCTGGCCCGATTATTGAGAGCGAACTCCGCCAATGGCAAAAAAGCAACCCAATCATCCTGGTCAGCAGACACAAAACACCTCAGATATGTCTCCAGGGTCTGATTAATCCGCTCAGTCTGGCCATTCGTCTGAGGATGGAAAGCGGACGAAAAAGATAAATCTATGCCCATCCTAGCACAGAATGCCCGCCAAAATCTAGACACGAATTGGGTCCCTCTGTCAGAAACGATATTCTCAGGAATACCATGCAAACGAACAACATTTTGAAAAAACAGAGGAACCAACTCGGAAGAAGAAGGCAACTTGGGCAGAGGAACCAAATGGACCATCTTAGAGAAACGGTCACACACCACCCAGATGACAGACATCTTCTGAGAAACAGGCAGATCTGAAATAAAATCCATCGAGATGTGCGTCCAAGGCCTCTTAGGAATAGGCAAGGGCAACAACAATCCACTAGCCCGAGAACAACAAGGCTTGGCCCGAGCACAAACGTCACAAGACTGCACAAAGCCTCGCACATCTCGTGACAGGGAAGGCCACCAGAAGGACCTTGCCACCAAATCCCTGGTACCAAAAATGCCAGGATGACCTGCCAACGCAGAAGAATGAACCTCAGAGATGACTCTACTGGTCCAATCATCAGGAACAAACAGTTTATCAGGTGGGCAACGATCAGGTCTATCCGCCTGAAACTCCTGCAAGGCCCGCCGCAGGTCTGGAGAAACGGCTGACAATACCACTCCATCCTTAAGGATACCTGTGGGCTCAGAGGTACCAGGCGAGTCAGGCTCAAAACTCCTAGAAAGGGCATCCGCCTTAACATTCTTAGAACCCGGTAGGTATGACACCACAAAATTAAACCGAGAGAAAAATAATGACCAGCGCGCCTGTCTAGGATTCAGGCGCCTGGCGGTCTCAAGATAAACCAAATTTTTGTGGTCAGTCAATACCACCACCTGATGTCTGGCCCCCTCAAGCCAATGGCGCCACTCCTCAAAAGCCCACTTCATGGCCAAAAGCTCCCGATTCCCAACATCATAATTCCGCTCAGCGGGCGAAAATTTACGGGAAAAGAAGGCACAAGGCCTCATCACGGAGCAGTCAGAACTTTTCTGCGACAACACTGCCCCAGCTCCGATCTCAGAAGCGTCGACCTCAACCTGAAAAGGTAGAGTAACATCAGGCTGACGCAACACAGGGGCAGAGGAAAAACGGCGCTTAAGCTCCCGAAAGGCCTCCACAGCATCAGGGGACCAATCAGCAACATCAGCACCCTTCTTAGTCAAATCGGTCAATGGCTTAGCAATATCCGAAAAACCAGCAATAAATCGACGATAAAAGTTAGCAAAGCCCAAAAATTTCTGAAGACTCTTAAGAGAAGAGGGCTGCGTCCAATCACAAATAGCTTGAACCTTGACAGGATCCATTTCAATGGAAGAGGGGGAAAAAATATATCCCAAAAAGGAAATCCTCTGTACCCCAAAAACACACTTAGAACCCTTCACACACAAAGAATTAGACCGCAAAACCTGAAAAACCCTCCTGACTTGCTGGACATGAGAGTCCCAGTCATCCGAAAAAATCAGAATATCATCCAGATACACAATCATAAATTTATCCAAATAATCGCGAAAAATATCATGCATAAAGGACTGGAAAACTGACGGAGCATTTGAAAGACCAAAAGGCATCACTAAATACTCAAAGTGGCCCTCGGGCGTATTAAATGCGGTTTTCCACTCATCCCCCTGCCTGATTCGCACCAAATTATACGCCCCACGAAGATCAATCTTAGAGAACCACTTGGCCCCCTTTATGCGAGCAAACAAATCAGTCAGCAACGGCAATGGGTATTGATATTTAACAGTGATTTTATTCAAAAGCCGATAATCAATACATGGTCTCAAAGAGCCGTCTTTTTTTGACACAAAGAAAAAACCGGCTCCTAAGGGAGATGACGATGGACGAATATGTCCCTTTTCCAAGGACTCCTTTATATATTCACGCATAGCAGCATGTTCAGGCACAGACAGATTAAATAAACGACCCTTTGGGTATTTACTACCCGGGATTAAATCTATGGCACAATCGCACTCTCGGTGCGGAGGTAACGAACCAAGCTTGGATTCTTCAAAGACGTCACGATAGTCAGACAGGAACTCAGGAATTTCAGAGGGAATAGATGATGAAATGGAAACCACAGGTACATCCCCATGAGCCCCCTTACATCCCCAGCTCAACACAGACATAGCTTTCCAGTCGAGGACTGGGTTGTGAGATTGCAGCCAAGGCAATCCTAGCACCAAATCATCATGTAGATTATACAGCACCAGAAAGCGAATAATCTCCTGGTGATCCGGATTAATACGCATAGTTACTTGTGTCCAGTATTGTGGTTTATTATTAGCCAATGGGGTGGAGTCAATCCCCTTCAGAGGAATAGGAGTCTCCAAAGGCTCTAAATCATACCCACAGCGTTTGGCAAAGGACCAATCCATAAGACTCAAAGCGGCGCCAGAGTCGACATAGGCGTCCGTGGTAATAGATGACAAAGAGCAAATCAGGGTCACAGATAGAATAAACTTAGACGGTAAGGTGCAAATGGAAACAGATTTACCAAGCTTTTTAGTGCGCTTAGAGCATGCTGATATAACATGAGTAGAATCACCACAATAGAAACACAACCCATTTTTCCGTCTAAAATTCTGCCGCTCGCTTCGGGACAGAATTCTATCACACTGCATACTCTCTGGCGATTTCTCAGTGGACACCGCCAGATGGTGCACTGGTTTGCGCTCCCGCAAACGCCTATCGATCTGAATAGCCATTGTCATGGACTCATTCAGACCCGCAGGCACAGGGAACCCCACCATAACATCCTTAATGGCATCAGAGAGACCCTCTCTGAAAGTCGCCGCCAGGGCGCACTCATTCCACTGAGTAAGCACAGACCATTTACGGAATCTTTGGCAGTAAATTTCTGCTTCATCTTGCCCCTGAGATAGGGACATCAAAGTTTTTTCTGCCTGAAGCTCCAAATGAGGTTCGTCATAAAGCAACCCCAAGGCCAGAAAAAACGCATCCACATTGAGCAACGCAGGATCCCCTGGTGTCAATGAAAAAGCCCAGTCTTGAGGGTCGCCCCGGAGCAAGGAAATCACAATCCTGACCTGCTGTGCAGGATCTCCGGCAGAGCGAGATTTCAGGGACAAAAATAATTTGCAATTATTTCGAAAATTCTGAAACCCAGATCTATTCCCCGAGAAAAATTCCGGCAAAGGAATTCTCGGCTCAGATACAGGTGCATGACAAACAAAATCTTGCAAATTTTGTACCTTCGTGGCGAGATTATTCAAACCTGCAGTTACACTCTGAAGATCCATTGCAAACAGGTGAACACAGAGCCATTCAAAGGAGAGAAAAAAAAAAAAAAAAAAAAAATTTCAGCAGACTACTTATTTCTCTCCTTTCTCAGCCAAGGATTTTAACCCTTTAGTGGGCCGGTCAAACTGTCATGATCTCAATGGCAAGAGATCATAGCATCAGCCTATATAGGAACTAGCTCTTGGAAGATGGAAACTGAGCTGACCATGAACTAAACCTAACGCACAACTAGCAGTGGCCGGGTAGCATGCCTACGTTGATTCTAGATGCCCAGCACCAGCCGGAGGACTAAATAAAACTAGCAGAGGAAAATATTAGTCCTAGCTCACCTCTAGAGAAATACCCCGAAAGGAGACAGAGGCCCCCCACATGTATTGGCGGTGAATCAAGATGAAATAACAAACGTAGTATGAAAATAGGTTTAGCAAATTTGAGGTCCACTTACTACATAGCAGAAGACAGAAAGGACACTTTCATGGTCAGCTAAAAACCCTATCAAAACACCATCCAGAAATTACTTTAAAACTCTGGCATTAACTCATAACACCAGAGTGGCAATTCCTGTACACAAGAGCTTTCCAGACACAGTAACAAAACTACAGCTGTGAACTGGAACAAAAATGCAAAAACAAACATGGACAAGAGTCCAACTTATCTAGTAGTTGTCTAGGAGCAGGAACAAGCACAGAGAGGCTTCTGATAACATTGTTGACCGGCAAGCAACTAACAGAGCAGCAAGGTTATATAGCGACTCCCACATCTTGATGGGAACAGGTGAACAGAGAAGATGAAGACACCAGTTCAATTCCACCAGTAGCCACCGGGGGAGCCCAGAATCCAAATTCACAACAGAAGGGTCTACCTGCAGCCTGGTTATAGATGACATTGTTGGCTAATTAATGAAATCTGTCAGCAGGAGTTTGCTATTTAATCTGAGAGCAGATTAATATAGGGGCAGATAGCCTGATTCCAGAGATGTTACTTATTAGACTATGTGCTGTAGTTTCAATATAATCAGTGTTTTATCAGCTGGAGATTATCATTACAGGACTAAGTGTCACATGCCAGGAAGTCAGGCTAGTCTGTGTAACCCCGCCTACACCACTGATTGGCAGCTTGCTGACAGTGTACACAAGAATGAACCAATCAGGGGTGTGGGCGGGGTTATTCACCGCTCAGCATTCTGACCACTGCTGGATGTACAGCAGAGAAAACAGGGATTCTATCAAAACTTCAAGAAGCAGCCCAGTAAGTGACACATCCCTGAAATCAGGCTCTCTGCCTGTACATCATGATGCTCTCTGATTACATAACAAAAAAAGTGTTGACAGATTTGTTTTAAAAGTCTAACTTTAAAGTTGTTGTTGCAGTTTTCTGTTGAAATATTGAGAAAGGCTGGTGTGTGTGAATAGCGTCGAAGAGCCAGTTGTCCATATCCAAGTTTGGCCTGATCGAAAAGGAGTCACACATTGAAAAAAAAAATCGTTTACTCACTGTATATTAATATTTGTGGATTGTGGGACTGACTTCCTCACCTCTTTTTGAACTCAACCGATTATACTCAAGAAGCAATTAATTTTCCCAGTAAAACTATACATTTTTAGAAGAAAACCTGGCCGACGCCGTATCTCAAGAGTAGCTGTAAATGAGGTTTAGCAGATTGTAGAAACAGCTTCCAAATTCTAGTAAGGAAAAAAAAAACCTTTATCCCAAAGCTTCAGCTCTGAAGCATAGCGGATAAAAGATCTCATACCTGAATTATTTTACTGGTTTTTAATTAATACCTTTCTATTACATTAGCTCCAAGATCAAGACGCTTGCCTGTGGTTTTGCTATTAGACATATTAGGCGAGGTTTTAAGTGCTAATCAATTACATAGTATTTGGTGAAGAATGAATAGAAAACACAAAGCCGTATTTTAGAAATGAAATTACAAAAACAGAATGCTTTTTTATTCCCCGTTGTAGCTAATATCCATGGTAACTTAATTTACTACTTTAATGTGCTCAGCGAATACAATAATATATCATTTTTATTCCACTTTGCATTAAAGTGCTCCTAAGAAAATGCTGCACACACATAAACAGCGCCGGTAATTTATGCTTCCGACAGCTGGAAGCAGGTGAAGAGATACATTGTATCCTGTTTAGATATTATTGTCGCCCGTGGCGAATTTCGGAAGTGACATATGTTTGCTCTAACCGCCACAGTGCACACAACCGTTTCACACAATGGCCGGCACTTTATAGCCACAATAAATAATTTGAAGGTCATTTCAATATCAGCCCTTATGCACATGACTTGGGTTATATTTTTCAAGATCTGTAGACTCATAATATGGTTTCCTTAGCTATATACAAGGCTATACTACAATGGCGTAGCTCGAGGTCGGGCAAAGTATGTGCTCCGAGTGTTCGTTGCCAAAAGTTTGGCTACTTACGATAAAGGACCAAAAGTCTCCATACACATTAGACGAAAATCAACCAACTGTGACCATTTCAACAAAACCGGCCAACCATCTGCTATGTATGGAGACCTTCTGGCTCTTCCTCAATGGACAGATAATGTTGGGGAGAGAAGTATCGAGCAATTGCCATTTTAGTGCCCAAACCATTTACTTTCAGAGAAGATAAGTCTTTGTCAGCAGTGTCTGGCAATGACTATCTCCTTTCTCCCCATTTAGGCAGACATTGAGAGTTAGAAAGGATAGCTGGCTACTGAACAAATCTTTGTGTTACACACCTGTTTCAGGTATCCCGGGCCCTGCTTCCTTCACCTTGATCCTGTGCCATCTGTTGCGCTCCACATCCAGTTTTGTAGGTTGCCCAGTGTAGCTCAGTGGCGTCATCTTCCTAATCTTATTTAAGGCCCATTAGGACACACCTGTGTCTTAAGATTGACTCTCAAGACTTTCGTTTGGTATACTCCATCTTTTGTGAACACTGTGGTTTAACTTGCTTCTACCCCTGCTGGGTTCCATTGCATCTATCCTGTGGCAAGCAGTGGCTTCCCATATGCATCCCTGCTTGCCTCACCAATGTGACCTGAGGATTTGAGGATCCACCTAAGCAGTTGATCCTAAATACTTTGGCCAATACTTTGTTCAGCTTAAAGAAACCTTTTGGAGATACTGTTTTGTGCAGTAGGAGGGCATTCAGGAGTCCAGGTGGTCTTTATTTTTTACGGTATTCTCTCAGATGTTCTTGTATAGTTAGGAATTAGGAAATAGATCAAAGTTCTATCTCATGTTCTATCCTTCTTTGTATCTATCAGACATAAGGGAATAAATCTGTAGGACCCTCGTACAATGGTTTAGGTCAGTGTTCTATGGCCACTGGAGAGAAGCCCTGCAAACTACCTCTTACCTGGCAGCATGCCGGGCTACTCTTTTTATTAGCTTGTCTGGCATGTCATTATCATTGAGGATGAAAGACAACATCCCACTCAGCCAGCTAATCAAAAGAAGAACCGGAGATATTCGGAGATAGGAGGCGGTAAAGAAGGCTTCCATCCATCAGCCACAGAATACTGACCTACCGGATGGACCAGGGTCCTGAGAATCGATTTGCTCTTTTCTTCTATCTCTCCATCTTTCTTTACTTCTGTTTGTATAAGTTACTACCTATCTATTTATCGATCCGTTTATCTCACCACCTTCAAAACAACTTCCTTTATAAAACACAGCTTTGCTTTACTAGATATAAAACTGGCCATCTCTGTCCTATCGTTACTGGATTTAAGAATGTGCCACATGAGCGCAAGATCAAATATGCTCACACAATGCTAGAGTGACAATTGATTTTTCTGGCACTTGTGACAGCGAAAGTACCACAGCAGGACTTCAGCCCTTTCCAACAGACAAAAAAAACCTCTAAAGACTACGGCTTCAAACAAGTCTGGCAATGAGACAGGTTGCCATTTCTCCCTGCCCGCTGTTCAGTCTATAGAATAGAGAGAATTTAAATATTTTTTTATATATTTCAAGAAAATATTTTTTTTCCATTATTGGATATTCTTGTATCTGGATCGTCAGGTCTAAAAAGTTGGATAAAACATTCATGAACGAAATGGCATTGTTTTGTAGATCACCTATGAGAAATATAAATTGGGGATAAATGAAATGTGAAGTATAGTAGGAGTCAAGCGAGTTTCAAAGGAAAACTTTTAAATAGACCTGAATGTGTCAAGAGAGCAAAAGAAAGAGAACAATCTGTGCCATTATATGGATTTTACAGACATGAGATATATAGAAAGTCACAGCTAATGGGAACCACTGACTGACTCGAGAAGAAAGGGGAATTATAAAGATATCATATCTGTAGTCAAAGGGTGTGCGTAAAAAAGAAGGGGGTCAAGAGCCAAAATTAAAATGCCCAATCGGCAATAGGGTATCATGTCTTGGCATCTTCGAAAGAAAGTTTAGTATTTATTTACTGTCCCAACAACTTCCGATGTACTGTAGATGGGTTTCTGTACAAATTTTTATGCAAATTGCCTCTTTAGAGGAGAAGAGTGCTTGACCTCTAGAGTCTCCTATTGGAATTAGGCTGCTTTCACGCATCAGTTTTTTGCCATCAGTCACATTCCGTCGAATTTTGAAAAAAACCCGAATCCGTCGCAGATTGTGAAAAACTGATGCGACGGATCCATTTTTTCACCGGATCTGACTAGCTGATCCAGCTAATTGGATCCTAAAAAAATTGGAGCATGCTCAGTTAATAAAAAAACGAATTCCGTTGCCGAATTACGTCATTTTACAGATCCGGCGCCATAGTCTTCCATTCTAGCAAACGATGGACGGCGACGGATCCGTCGCTGTCTGTTTTTTCGACGGACACAAAAAACGTTGCTATGTCCGTTTTCTCTGGCCGCCGGATAAACAATTTTCGACGGATCCGGCGAAAAACAGATGAAATGTGAGGCCATCCGTCACTAATCCGTCTATGAGAAAAAATCGGAACCAGCGGCAAATTTTGCTAGATCCATTTTTTTCAAAATTCGCTGGATTGTGACTGACGGCAAAAAACTGATGTGTGAAAGCAGCCTAAGCAATCCTAAAAGTCAATAACAACTTTTTAATGAGCCACATGATTTAAAATTGGGGGGGGGGGGGGGGAGAAGGGAAGTGAAAGGGGAGGAAGATGACAATAAAAACTAGAAAACTTCAAAGATACACAATTCAATCACATTTGTATACGGAATTAAAGCTATGATTTGGTAGTTCTTAATGACCAGCATATTGAAGTAAACCGGGAAAAAAAATACAAAAATTATGTGTTGACCAAATCGGCAAGTAATGTCTATCAGCCAGATATTGACTCTAAGTGTCAAGAATCAGTTTGAACGCCAAAATATATCTTAGGTTTAGGCAATAGCGGAAATTGATTTCCATTTATCCCATTTCTTAGAGTTTTTTTTTAAAGTTACCGTTAATAATTGCAAAGCGTGACTCTAATGAGTAGTGTAATGATACTTTTTCCAAAATGTCTGAAAATTTTGGTGCGTCTATTCTTTTGCAATACAATGCCAGGGAATTCCTAACCTCCAGGAAAATATGAATGATAACAAATAGTATTGAAGGATCGAACTCTTCCAGGTCAATTGAGAGAAGAGTGGCTTCTGGAGTTAATTGGAAGTGCTTCTTAAGAAGAGAATCAATATATATCGATACTTGTTTCCAAAGACTTTTGATTTTTGGGCAGCTCCAAAAAATATGGAGTAGATTTCCATCTAATAAGCAGTTTCTCTAACAAAGGGGCAAATTCTTTGAGTCAATGCGAGATAGGCGAGAGGGGGTATAATACCATCTAACGAGGCTTCTGATTCTTTACTAAGAAGTAACATTTCTTCTTATCCTAAGTAATGTGGCAAAACTCCTTTAAAGGTCGATATTGATTTTTAGGATTGTGACATCCAATAGATGGCACCAGAGATCAAGTCATCTTGCTTCTGAAGAGGCTATTTTCATATTTAACCACTTCACGCCGTGGCCAATTTCCGTTTTTGTGTTTCCATTTTTTCCTCCCTTACTTTCCAGAGCTTTTACTCTTTTATTTTTTTGTCCATGTTGACTCCTGTAGAGTGTAGGCTCTTATGGTCAGCGGGGTCCTCTCTCCGGTAGAGTGTAAGCTTTTATTGTCAGCGGGGTCCTCTCTCTCCGGTAGAGTGTAAGCTTTTATTGTCAGCGGGGTCCTCTCTCTCTCCCTCCTATAGAGTATAGGCTCCTATGGTCAATGAGGTCCTCTCTCTCTCTGCTTTAGAGTGCAAGCTCCTATGGTCAGTGGGGTCCTCTCTCTCTCCCCTGTAGAGTGTAAGCGCTTATGGTCAGTTTGGTCCTCTCTCTCTTTCTCTCTCCCCTGTAGAGTATAAGCTCTTATGGTCTGCGGGGTCCTCTCTCTCGCTTGTCTGTAGACTGTAAGCTCTTATGGTCAGTTGGGTCCTCTCTCTCTCTCTCCCCTGTAGAGTATAAGCTCTTATGGTCTGCGGGGTCCTCTCTCTCGCTTGTCTGTAGACTGTAAGCTCTTATGGTCAGTTGGGTCCTCTCTCTCTCTCCCCTGTAGACTATAAGCTCTTATGGTCTGCGGGGTCCTCTCTCTCGCTTGTCTGTAGACTGTAAGCTCTTATGGTCAGTTGGGTCCTCTCTCTCTCCCCTGAAGATTATAAGCTCTTATGGTCAGTGGGGTCCTCTCTCTCTCTCGCTCATCTGTAGACTGTAAGCTCTTATGGTCAGTGGGGTCCTCTCTCTCTTCCGTAAAGTGTAAGCTCTTATGGTAAGCGGGGCTCTCTCTCCTTTCCTCCACGTATATTTTCCGTGCAATTACTAGTAAATTTTATCAGCTGTGAATCAAATTTTTGAGGAACCTGTGGTGAAGTCCGCAAATTTGACTTTCAATAGATTCGCTCATCTGTAGTGGCAATATTTTGTCATTAAGATACTAATTAATTACTGTAGTATTTTTCATCCTTGTACAGCTGTATTATTTGATCATTGTGTTACTATTTTGAGAGGCATACTATTATATATAGTTGAAAATGAATTGGAAATCTCAAATTAACATTTAATTTGCTGTACGTAAACCACTGGACACTGCCATTCATGCGAAAATATAATAATGCTACATAGTGCCAAAGAGTAGAGTCACACAATGCCCATTTAATGCCTCTTTCCAATAGCCTTCTCTTAGTCTGTCCCCCCGAACTCACAGCATCAATCACACACATCAGTGACTCAAGCATCCTTCTCAGAGTCTTGACCATGCCAAGGATGCACTGAAGCCCCCTCATTTAAATATGCAATTGCCACATCTGCTGACAGCCCTACTGTTGAGTAAGATGTTGGGACGGGAAGCCTTGGGTGGGGCAGGATCTGTCCAAGGAGGCTGAGATCTGTAGTACTGTTTACTCTCGCAGTACGGGTGTGTAATGTCAGCTTGAATAATCAGCTCCATACCTTGGCCAATTAGACACCACTGCACCCTACAAAAACTCCTATATTCCTGATGGAAGCTGCCATATATAGTCCTGCATGCCTGGTTCATTTTCCTGTTTCTAACTTAACTCATTTATGGACCATTCTTCTGCCATCCTGGTTCTCACCTGACTACCTAACTATTCCAGCCAACTTGTGCCAACGAACAGCAGCCGACTCTTTGGCCCCAGCCCAGGGGTCCCCATGTAAGACTTGATTTCTGTAAAGAGGTTAAAGGGTAAAGGCTAGGGCAATCTATTGGATCTGGGAAAGGGAGTGGCTAGCACAAAGACTGTTCTTGGTAGCCATTTTTAGAACTGCCAGGCAAGTACAAACGGTGCCTGTTACAATTATAAAAGAAAATTTTTATATGGCAATTTTACTAAAATCTAGAATTACAGTATATGTATAGGGGTCAAGTCTCCTAAAAGAAGGTCTAAATAGGCCAATTTCAGTTTTGGCGTTCACAGACTCAATTCTAAAGTTATTCTAGTTGAGAAAACCTGTTTTCAAAAACCCTTTTAGAGAATGCCTATTTGAAGACAAGATCTTCAGAAGGGCGAGGCCTTGAACTCTGAGCCCACCTATTAGATGTAGAAATCCTAAAAGTCAATAGCGACCCTTTAGGAGCCTTGCCATATGACTTGGGATAGGAAGCCACACCAGAAGCTCCATTTCTGTTTCGTAGTATTGCCCCTCCTCAGGGTAAAGCAGCAGATCGGATTTGGCTGGATGAAAGGCCTCTGACTGGATGTCTATGGGGGAACAATGGCACTCTCCGCAAGGAGAAACATTTACCCTTAGACTCCTATTTTAAGACACTTATCGAGAAACTAAAGAATGGTGTCTAACAGGGTCCCTCACCGTGGAGGACCTGACATGTTCATTTATTACAAAGGCCGCCAATAGATTGCTATGGGAACTGTGTACTGCTTCATTTTTCATGTGAGAAATCTGCAGGAAAATTTAATAATTGCTCCTTACGCAGGCAATTATAGGTGTAACCCATGTAATATAGGCACAGAGTCCAAAATGGGCCATCACTTTGAAGTTCAATGACGGAATGAAATTATCGCCACTGTCTTTAGAGGTCCTTTCCAATTGAGTCAGTGTGATCACTTCCATCACATTAATATACCTTTATTCCAAATCAATTTATAGATATGCAAAATATTATAAAATTTGGAGCCTTTTGTATAATTTTCTTTTTCTTTCTCACACCTTAACGGGGTTTCCTAGTTTCATAAAACCTCTCTCTTCGAGCTCGATTTGTTTTTAAAAAAACAAACAAACTGGTTTTACTCACTCTTCCCAGGTTCGATACTGAGTCTCTGCCACTTCTGGTACCTGTTATTGTTTGCAGTGATGATGTCACGTCCACGGTGTTGCAGCCAATCATTGAGCTCTACCCAACTGGATGGCAGAAGCCGGTGAGAGTCGGTGAGTTCACTGATTGGCTGCAGCGCTGTTGATGTGAGTTTGGCGCCGGATTTAAAAACAGACATAAAGAGCAGTGGCGGAGACTCAGTGTCGGACCTGGAGAGGGTGAGTAAGTTCCAGCTTGTTTTATTTTTTTAATACTTCATTTTTGAAACATAGGGTTTACTGAAACCATAAACTGTGTTATGTAAAAAAAATGAAGTTCTATCAGTCTTCTGTGTTTGTCCGGATAGTGTCTGGATCGTGTGAAAATAGGAAAAAACATATTTGATTTAATTTTTAATAATCTACATTTTATTCAATTTCCACTATATTAAACAGCTGTTTTTACGAAGGGAGGCTGTTGCCAGCCAAGCAGTTAGCTACCAGCCAAATGTGCTGTAGGTGTAGCAGCTGCCAACATGATGGCTGCGATATACTACGGCGATATTCTACTGTAGGATGCCTGTGCGGCTGAACAGCAAAGCTCGCCTGCAGAGGAAATGTAGTATTCCAGGACGCCCATTCCCATGAATGGCGCTCTAGAAGATAGAGAGTTGATGTGAATCTGCTTGAGCAAAAAAGGTTCCCAAAGGGCAGAAACACAGAGAGGTCATCTTCATGGGTACCCTTCAGAGAAGGGTCGTTATCAGAAGTAGAAGGATGAAGGGGACCAAACTTTTTTTTGCAGTGTAAATATAATTTTTCATGCATACATCTTTAAATAGAGTTAGAAAAGAATGGTTGCATAGTCATCAAATTTAAGGGTTAAAGCAGGTACGTACACCTCCACTGCTCCTACCTCCTACAGGTGCTTTTGCTTGAGTGACGGGTCATGTCAGCCGGACCGCCCTGGCCCCGTGCACTCCAGATGAGGAAGCTTTGACTTTGCAGGATTGGAAGCTCATTGAAGATGGAACTGATCAGGGTTAGGAGCTGCACTCCAGCAAATCCGAATAATCAAACGAAAAAAACGCGAGAAAATATTCCAGCCATAGTTATAATAATCAAGAAAAAAAATTATTTATTGAAGAAACAGGTGCAAACAGGGAACAGGAGGGGATTACACCCACTAGCACATGCGAAAGAGACACTCAGGGGACATTATCTAATATATCAAAAAAGGCTAAACAGGTCATATTCAATGCTACAATATGTGATCACCCATAAGGCCAAATGAATCAACATCTAACTCCTAGAAAATCAATGTTACACAGAAATCAATAGGTATCATTATTACCCATAGTTAATCAGGAATAAGTCCTCCCCAACGCGTTTCGGCGAAAATAGCCTATCTCCAGCAAATCCACCCACGTTCAGTGCTTACAAGCTCAATAGGAAAGAGCTTGTAAGCTCTGCTCACGTTTGACCATCTCTGCTAGACAGTGGCAGGTCTCCTTATCAAAAAGCAGTAAATAAGAAAAATAGAAAGTTTTTAAAATCAGGAGAACTAGTAAAATTTGGAATAAACAGGAATCCAACCAAACCCGTCTATGAAGATGGGAATAATCATTTAAAGGCAGAACTTTAAATACTCATTTTAATATTAGGTGCAGAAACTTTCACAAAGGATTATACAGCCATTAATACATGAATTTTCAAAGTAAGTACAACAGCCTCATGGGGTCCAAGAGTTTTGTTTAATAATGTGTGCCGTTTGCACTGTCAAATCTGGTGACAGATCCACTTTAAAGAATACGTCCGATATTAAAAACCTTTCAGAGACATGAATATTTAATAAGTAAGCCAGTGTAAGAGAGCACTGCAAGGTCAGCGCAGATAAGGTTCATTTGTAGACAGACTGTAACCAAGTAAACACATAGGTCGGCACATGAACTGCAAATGCAAAATGATAGGAAATGTTTCATCAGTCATTTTGAAAAGTAATTTTTCTTAGATTGGGAATGCATTGGAGACATAAAAAAATGGCTGCAAATGTGAACATTGATTGAAGCCAAAATATGATGATGACAATAAAATTTGCAAAATACATCCAATTATGGATAAGAATGAGTGAAGCAACTAAACTAGAAATAGTTTGTAGACTATTGTCTGCCAGTCACTTGGTCATGACTGTGTAGATTTGGGAAATGGTTAGGGGTCATTTCTATTATCCAATGGAGTCATATCCAAGAGCCTTGAGCCATTAATGTTAGGCAGGTCAATTATAGTCCAGTCTGAATAAAAGTCTGTAGTCTTAAAGGGGTTGACCACTTTAAGGAAAGTGGACCCTATATGCTGTAAAATACCCAAAATAACGACCACAACATGTACTCACCATTCCTGGGTCGAGCGATAGATCCTCTCTGCTGCTCTGGTCTTGAAAGTCTGCATCACTGATGTAGTCAATCAAGGAGCTCATCAGCTAGAAGCTCTGTGATTGGCTACATCGGTGATTTAAGCTGTCAATATGACATCACCACATCAATCAAAACACTGAGACCAGGGCAGCAACAGCAGAAAGCTGTGAATATCTGCTGTGTTTATTATTTTAGGTATTTTATAGCACCTAGGGTTCATTTTTCTGAAAGTGAACAACCCCTTTAACCTTGCGCCTCCCTCACATCCAGTGAGTGACAGAAGACTTGCTCAGTCTGAGTAATGTGTTACTATCCTGCCTTATCTAAATATTCAGTGGTACATTAAAGCTGCTATGAAATATTCAACCTCTGCTGACTCTGTCTCAGTCTGCACAGTAAAGCTGCAGAAACGTGTCAGAAGTGGCTCTAGTGGCCAGTGAGGAAAAAATATATTTTATGATTACTTGCTTTGAAAATTCATTAATTTTTAGCTCGTTAGTGTATTTAAACCGGAAACCGTAATAAGCATAAAGGCCCCGGCCTGCCTGAACTTTACCGTATGGCCTTATACAGAACTTCTCTCTCCACAACTGTTACTAAATAAATGGGGAGAATTTATTATAAACTCGGATATTAAATAAAACGGGAAATATTATTCCATCCCACATAGTCGCCACTTATTTGTCAGTAGATATATTATTTATTTGAGTTTAGTCAGTAGATTTGCAAATGAGCTGCCAAACAAGATTATTAAATGTTTTCCTGCTGCTTTAGAGACGTTAACTGGCATAAATAAAACATTTTATCTTAAGCATCACAGACTTTAAAATGCATAAAGCTCGGGAAGACTGGCAAGCCATCCTCTATAACATTGGAAAGTAGCTTAATATTCGGTTGTGCAATCTCCGACTGACTCAGATCACATCTCAGATCTTGTACGGCGGTTCTGATGTGCCGTCATGAAGAGGCTTCCGCTGTTCTACATATTTTATGTCGTCCTTAGCTGTTTTTAGTTCATGTCTAGTCGCTGGGATTCGGATCACCAGACGTACCGTCTGTTTCACATTGAACGGTCGTACCCAGTTTTATTAAATAGAAAGAAAATATATATTTTTTTATTGCCCCATTTCCTTTTTAACCCACGGGCCATTTTCCATTTTTGCTTTTCGTTTTTTGCTCCCTTCTTCCCAGAGTCTTAACTTTCTTTTTTTAATTTTTCCACCAATATGGCCATATGAGAACTTGTTTTTTTTGCGGAACAAGTTGTACTTTTTTGAACGACACCATTGGTTTTAACATATCGTGTACTGGAAAACGGGAAAAAAATTCCAAGAGTGGTGTAATTGCAAAAAAAAAGTGCCATTCCACAATTGGTTTTTTTGGGGCTTTTCATTTACCATGTTCACTATATCCCATTACTTGCCAAATTAGCAATTTTCATTTTTTTTTTTTAATGACAGATTTTTAATGATTTGGGTCCTAATGAATCAGAAACATAATTTGCAAAATTTTTACAAGTACGGATTTTTCAGAAAAGGGCGTCCCAACATTCAATTAAAAATGACAATGACATGATTTCCTATTTTGTAAACATTAATTTTACAAACACAATACAAAAAATTGGACCTAATTATAAAAATGATAAAATCATAGCTGCTAGAAGCTAAAGATTAGGCGTCCCCAAAAAAGGACATTGGTAGATAATGGGATATGGTAAAACTGACTGGGCAATATGATTTCTCAGGTCAGTACCAGTACGCAGATACCAAACATGTAAAGTTCATTTTTGTTTTTATTTAAGTGGTGAAAAATTTCCAAAATTTGGATGAAAAATTTGTTTGCGCTTGTCGCCATTTTCCAAGTCCTGTAGTGTTTTCATTTTTTTGACATATGGGACCCTGAGCTGCACCATTTTGGTGTAGGTACAATGTTTTGATCGCCTTTTATTGCATTTTATTGCAATGTTGCTGCTGTCCCAAAAAACGTAATTCTGGTGTTTCTATTTTTTCTCTCATTACACTGTTTATGGATCTGATTAATTTACTTAATATTTTGATGGATCGGACCTTTATGAAAGCAGCGATAGCAAATGTGTATTTTTTTAGTATTTTATTTTCAGTAAGGCAAAGGGGGGTGATTTGAACTTTTGAGTTTTTTTATTTTTTAAAATCATTGATTCTTCTCATGCGCAGAAAAATGGTCCAAGTTTCATAAATTATTTTTATCAACGTTTCACCAGTTATGATCTGTCACATGAGGGACATAACGCACTTCATTGGCTAGGTTCCCGTTAGAATATCCATTATTCTAGAAGAAAGAAAAGTGGCATGCTGTGCCTTGTTTTCAAGTCAAATTGATGAATCCTAAGGAGGGCTTAAACGCAGACATGATCCTAGTCATAGCTCAATCAAAGCCGAAAAGGAAAAAAAAGCTTGTTTTTTCGCCACCTAGTGTTCTTTTAACTTCTGTACAGAATGTCCACCGAAATGTCTTTTGCTGTTGGTCGCACATGCTCAGTAGCTCAGTCCTAACTTCAGATTCTCTTGTACGAGGGCAGCCGAGTATTTTCTGTAAATGTACAGGCCTGTCAATGAGAACCAGTGTGCAAAAAGGGACTTATTCTAACCAGTACTCAAAATATTGGATGGAAGTTTTGAGAGAAAATCAGAAGAACTGCAGAAGGTACCAGAATGAGTATGTAACAGTTGTATCTAGACATACAGACATATAAAAAAAAATTCTACTGAAAATATTTGAGACCAGATTTACTAAAACTGTCTAAATTTTATGCGTCGTAAACTTCGACTGGTTTGTGTTGCGCCACCAACATGCACAAAGTTTATCACAGTGGGTTAAGCTTTTTGGTTATTTTTGCTCTTCTTTGGACTTGCCAGTCTAAGTTTATGCTGTCTTCAAATTTGGGTAAGTTCACACAACCGCTTTCTCCCCATCGGAGAAAAACTGTCCGCGTTTGATCAGAGTGGCATCAATTTTTCTCGGAGGTGAAGACAAGGAAAAAAGTTTCTCCACTGTGTCCATGTTGTCAGTCTGTGAAAATGGAACCACATTCTGATGTCATCCGAGCGCGGTCCAATTTATTTCACGGACTTATAGACTTGTATTGCTGATATTGATACTGGGATCAAAATTGGACATATCTCCGATATTTTCTGTGGATCACTCGGTCCAAGGAAAAAATGTGGACATGTGCATAGCCCCATAAAAGATCATAGATATGAGTGCTATCCATGAAAACCATGGATTAACACACATACAAGAAAAAGTGTCGTGTGTACAAGCCCTTAGTATTAGTTTTCTTGGATTTGAGGATATATTATATTTTTTTGGTTGTGTGTTGTCCATGTCCAGAAGTGTACAGCTCTTGGATCCATTGTTAGCTTATGCGGTAATTCACATGGACTATTTTTGACACGGACCTGAGGTGCAGCATGCCCTACTTTGGTCCTATTTAGCGATCAGACAAGTGCATGTAAATAGCAGGCAGTTCCTGCATCTATTTGTTATACAATTTGCAGATGTAAATGGTCTGGTAAAGTAAGCGGATCATGGGAACGAAGCCTAAGATGTAACACCGATGACTGAAAATAGCATATGGCGAAACTCATAAGAGCTGTAGACCGTTCATCTATTTTGTCTGGAATTTCGAATTGGTGCGAATTGATTGATACGACTCAGTCCATTGGCCAAGACAGAAGTTTTGGGTCATTGGACAGGAGACCTGAGAGTCATCTCTTACTTGATGGCATCCTCGGCTCTTCTTTTGATTAGCTGGCCTGGCGTAACATCACATGAGTGTCACACCACAACGATGACTTGGCTTTAGGCCGAATAATCAAAAGAAGAGCTTGGGATGCCATCATGAAACAAGCAGTTATTAAAACTCCTGTCCAGTGGCCAGAGATTACTGTCTTGGCTGATGTATTGGGCAGTATGAATGTATACGGGAAGTATATGTTTAGGAAAACAAGTGGTGCTGCCTTTTAAAAATGAAGCTGTAATTACAGAAAAACTAATACTGTTCGTCGGTAGGTAACTAACTAAATAAATGTATAAAGCAGTAGATAAAAAAACACCAAAAACTTTAGTGTGACCTGTTAACGTCTTTGAGGTCAAAGAGACAAGCTCTTAATGAGTCCGCAAACATTGGCCTCGCACAGGAACATTACCATTAAGCCCCGTAAAAACAAATACGTGTAATTAACACGGATTTTGTAACGTTGCCAATTCGATAAGCCAAATGCCGCCCAATCTCCAGAAGTGTATAATAAACTATACGCTCGCATTCCTGTAATTCAGAAGAACACTTGGACATTCCGATAATCCAAAACCTTCGCTTAACCATTTGTTTATGGTGGTAATTATGGGAAGTTCTGTGCGGTAATTCTGTGTGCATTGCAGGAGATTTATCGCGGGCTTTTTTCTAAGTGACTCACAAGCAATAAATCCCACGGCTAAGTGTAATTAGCGTCGACGTTCTCATCGAAAATGATAATTATATCTGATATAAGTTCTACAGTTTCGCTTTATTAAAACAGATACTTTCTCATAAAATGAGAAGTTAATATAAGGATTATAGCGGGGGATTTAATGGCTGAGGCACGACTCGATGTTCCCGGAGAAATCAGACGCTATAATTAAGTGTAAACACACTTCTAAATACTGATTAATAGCACCTAAGGAAAGGTTCGTCAATGCAAGTGTAATAATTGGGGATAATTTCCGCGCCCATGAAAAATGGGTCATTAACCAAGGGATCTAATGATCCTTGTGATCTCAGATGAGCCTGAAATCTAATAAGCAGCCCACAGGCAAAAAGAAAAAAACCTTTTGTACTCACCTTGATTAAGAGGCAAAAGGGAAAAATAGTTATCAATCAGCTCCGGAATTTTATTTAAGCCCAATTAAAGCCATGCTTTGTTAGCTTAGCCGTAATTATAATCTTCCACTGCTAACGGGATCGTTTGCTTCCTCCACAAAAGATATATTATAAAATGTGTTTTGTTTTTTATTTATCCCCCAGTGTTTCTCTTTATAGGAATAAATCTTTCAATGTAAAAAAAAAGTATTTTCTAGAAATTAACGGGGTAACCCTTAACCTCTTCCCGGCAAGGCAAATTTTCATTATTGTGTACTTTTTTCTACCTCCTCTTCCAAGAGCCGTAGCTTTTTAAATAATTTTTTCTGTCGACATATCCCTGCGTGGGTTTTTTTTTCATGGGACATGCTGTAGTTTTGAATAACAGCTTTTTATTTAATGTACTGAACAATGGGTAAAACATTTTAGTTGGGGTAAAATGATCGGAAAAAAAAGACTGTAATTGCGCCACTGTTTTTCGGGGATTTTGGATTCATGAAATTCGTTGTGTGAAATAATTTTCCAGATCAGTGTGATTATGGCAATACCAAAACTTATTTAGCATTATTTTTATTTTTTTGAGTTTAAGTGGTGAACAAAAATTCTGGACTCCTTAAAGGGAATCTGTCAGCAAGTTTTTGCTATATAATCTGAGAGCTGATTAATATAGGGCACTAAAGCCTGGTTTCAACGATGTACAATTTACTGGGCTGCTGGGTGTAGTTTTGATAGAATCCTTGCTTGTCTGTTGTAGATGTAGCAGCGCTAAAACTTCTTGGCTGTGTATAACTCCGCCCACACCCCTGATTGGCAGCTTCCTGTGTGCACTGTGAGTTGTCATCAGCAATCTGCCAATCAGTGTTAGGGGCGGGGTTACACAGATTAGCCTGACTGGTCTGTACGTGAGATATAGTCTTGTAGAGATTATATCCTGCTGATAAAACACTGATTGCATTGAAACTGCAGCACATAGCCTAATAAGTGACACATCATTCGAATCAGGGTCTCATGCCCTATTTATTCTGCTGCAAAATCCTGCTGACAGATTCCCTTTAAAAAACAAACTGGTTTGTGTCGCCATGTTCTGACACCCATAACTTTTTAACATTTTTTCCACTAATGGAGCTTTGTGAGGGCTTGTTAATTGCTTGGTATTATTTTGTATGTTTTGTTATTGCATTTTTGGGGGGTGATTGCGTCAACAGAAAAATGAAAATTTTAGTGTTTTGATTTTTTCTTTCTGGCATTTAATCTCCCGGTGAAATAATTTATTTATTTTGATAGATTGCACTTTCACGTATGGTGTAATACTAAATATTCTTCTTTTTTTGGGTTTGAAAAAAAAGTAGAGTGATTCAAATTTTTTTTAGTTTTTTTATTATTCATTTTATTTTTTAGCCACTATATTGTTTGAATGCTTGTACTATGGACAGGAAATGTGTGCACAGATATCTATTAGGCTCTGTCAGAAGAACAATCATTTTCATTACAATAAATAAGCATTGAGGTGTGTTGTTATACGAGTGATCAGCGGATCGTATGTTCAAAGTATGAATTAAAAGCCAAAAGTAGGAGAGAAAAAAACAAACAAAAAATCAAGTACAAAAATGTTTTTTTCTACAAAAATATATATATAAAAAAAAACTATATATAATAATATATCCACATGCATAATGTTTCCATAATATAAAATTATCATAATTACATTAATATTAGAGGTGAGTGAATCGATTTTTCGGGACTCCATTGGGTCACCAGGTCAGTATTCCATGACCACTGGATGGGAGCTCTGAGAACGGCCTCCTATCTGATGTCATCTCTGGCTCCTCTTTTGATTGGCTGGTCTGGTGTGACATCATTGTCGTGTCATGATGTGCAAAAGGCCCCAGGCTTATAATCGAAAGACTTTCCAATGATGACAATAACTTGGAGGCTCTTGTTCTGCAGCCATGAAGTTTTGACCTGGACCAGGGACTTTCAAATTTATATACTCCTCTCTAGTTAATACTGAAAAAAACCATAATAGTTAAGGAAAATCAAAAATAGTTTTTATATGTTTATTCCATTTCTCAATAAAACACAATTAAAAGTGATTTAAAAAGTCACATGTAACCCAGAATAGCACCAACGAAAACAATATGTCTTCACTCCGAGAGTAAAAGTAAAAAGTGAGTTCTCACTCAGCCACATCATTGAAAAAATATAAATATTTTGGTAAAAAAGTTGAACATTTTAAAATAAAATTAAATAAATTTGGTGTCTTAATTGTAACAACCCTCAGAATAAAGTTAATTTGTCAGTTGTACCTAATCTGAATTGTGCAAAGACAAAACTCAGCAAAACAAAGGTGGAATTTCATTTTTTTTTCTTTCCCCAAGAAAATTAATTAAAGTTATACATTGTATGTATCCCAAAATAATTAAAAAATAACTCTCAAATGGCTATGTTGACCAAAAAAGTTGGAAATGTTGAAGGGCATCTTACTATCAAATTCCCCACTACTCGGAAAGCTCCTTTTCAATAACTATGCTTCCTCCTTATAAAATATTAAAGGCTATACTCACTTCTGGTGTGGGAGCTGTTCCAGCCACTCCACTCCATCAGACATAACTGATATCCTAAGGAAGTGAGAGCTGCAGCTGCTCTCTCGCTTCTTCGGGTGTCTTGATTTGTCCAAAGGCAGGGAGAGTAAAGCCAGTGCTGGTTGGCTGCAGGGATTGCATTATATAACAATGTCACACAAACCCCAGGAGAGCCAGTACTGACACTGCTGGAACAGCGCTGGCACCATAGGTGAGTATAGCTGTTATTATTTTATAAAAGGATAAGTGGAAACATAATGATTGAAAGGAGGCTGTCCAAATAATGGACCGCCCCTTTAAGTACCAAACTAGGGTTTGTTACATGTTGTCTTCAGGAGAGCACCTGAAGGAAGGGAATCAGATGAGGGAACTGGGCTTTACATACATTTCCTGACAAAAAGTCATGATGCAGATGTAACACCAGCAAGAAATGGAAATTTTGAGCTTTAACATTACTTTATTTTTATTGAAACAATATCCCAAAATTTGTATTTGCTTTTCTTCTCAGGGTGCGTCTCTATTGACATCATCTCTCAAACTACTCTCGCCCCTTTTTTTAGCTTTACACCCAGGTCTAGCCAGGACACACACAGCATCTCCTTTGGAGTCACCATTCACTTCACCAGAGGTGATGTAACTTCCCAAAGGAGGCACCTCAAACTTGGGTCTCATTCTGTGTGTATAACAGTTTTTTTCTGCAACATCAGAAGCTTAGTGGATCTGAAGCTGTCCAGGGTGAGGAGCTAACTGTTGCTGGCCAGTGCTTACAAGCTCGGCTGAAAAGAACTTGTAAGCATGGCAAATGGTCGATCATTGCTTTCAGGCAGCAGAGGTCGAGTAGGAGGAGAATGGAGGCATATAGAAAGAAGAACATTTGCTTAATTTCTCACTGCCTGCTAATGTGGCACCCCAGGAGTTCAGGTACCACAGTGCCTTCCTCACAGTGAGGGTAATGTCATGCCTGGAGACAGGAGGGATCCCTTTGGCAGGTAAACTGTACACACAACACATTCTGAATCCAGGCCAGAAGGGGGAGTTCTAAATCCGGTTTTAGGGGAGAGCTTCCCTCCATTTACATCCTGGTCTGGAGGAGGAGCTAGTGAGTTGGTCCAGGGAGACCAGAGAGAGCACATGTGTGGTGCAGACAAGAGAGTGAGGGAGCACAAAGAAGTGATTCGGAGCTTGAGGAGGGCTGTGATTGAGCCCCTCAGAGCTGAAGCGCAGAAGCCGGGCACCGGGAGCCCGAGGCTGTGTTGTACTCCAGGACACATAGCAGAACCGGATGGCATAGGACTATACGTAAATTGCCCACACCGCACCTGAGGTACAGCAGCATTCTAGAGACTGGAGTCACCGTGCAAAGAGACCCCAGAAGAACAGCTCAAGCTGCCTACCATGCAGGCGCTGTCCCATGACAGGAGAGAACGAGGACCTTGGTAGGACACTACAGATAGCAAGGCACTAATAGACCAGCGCAAAGTGGAAGGCTTCCAAACTGACCTGTCAAAGGGGTTTCCACCTGTCTTCAGGCTGCCTGGACTCTATGTACACATGTTGCTGGTATCCTGGACTTTTGCCTGCTACCATCAGTAAACCAGGTAAAGACTGCAACCCTGTGCCCTTTGTTTATTTACTGGCAACCCACCATCCTTGCCCACTACACTGGGAGCCCTGGGGACCCCGCTTCACAGCGTCACCATCTTGCTGCTGCAACAACACCACCCCAGAGGACTCCTTTAAGCAGCGTCGGTCCCTACTGACCGAAAACCACAGGTGGCATCACGAATACAGACTTTATTCACCAAACCCTTAAAAGACTATCCCTCTTTTAGCTTGAGCGCCCAGGGCACGGACCGGGTCGCAGCCACCGTGAAATCCCCTTTTGGTGCGACTGGACCCGGTACCGAGTACCCCAAGCCCTGGTGGGCGACTCACTGTTCTTTTCGTATTTTAGGGATAACCCCTTAAAATGTTAGTGCAGAATATGGATGATAAAAATAAGCTTTAAGACTGGACATTCACATAGATGTTAATGTGTATTGTGTCAGTCCTGTAGGTTTGTTGGCAGTCATATTGGTTGTGACCCAGCTTTTCCAGTAACAGGTAGTGCTAAGAAAAGTTGAAGACATTTTTTAAAGAGTCTTCAGGACCATTATATTTCATATTTACTGACGATTTTGATAAATTTTCTACAGAAATGCTCTTCCACCAGTTATTTATGTCATAGGCTTCTGAGTCATAAAATCCCTTCATCTATCTTTCTTTGCTCTGAGTATGAATCCTTCAGCTGCATAAAGATCTACGAAGACTGGATGATTTGATGCCATGTCCACACTGAATGTTCTGAGCCATTAATAGGTTGATATCATTCAGCATCTTGCATGCTCTGAGCATAATAGGGTCAAAACTGGAAAGATAGTGGCTCATTAGCCGACCTGTGCCTTGCATGGCTTAATCCCGATCACAACTACTTTTTATGTATGAATGTATCTCACGAGGTGAAATGAGGATAGAGCGAAAATGTTCAGAAGTAACGATCTGTTAGTTTAGTTGCTACTTTCCAAGCAAATAGCTTACACCGAAGACCTTGCATTCCTCCCATCTAAGCCTAATTCATGTGTTATTTTTTAAGGTAAGAAAAAGTTACTATATTCTTCAGAAGAATTTATGTATAGAGGCTAGTTCAAGGCCAGACTGTCAAGAGACCGTGGGCACATACTTGATCCCATATAGAAGGGGCGCACTAGGCTATCCTTGTCTTCCGGATTACCCCAAGTGGTAGAGATTCCAGGATCTCATAATTTGCTATGCTCCTTTCATAACCCTTATCTGTTCCCTCTCCCACCCAAGGAGGTGTGAGGCCGAAATGTATTGTAAATGAATACTACAATCATTCAAATACAGTCACAAAGCAACAGTGTGAAGCAGGGGATGAACAGGAGGCAAAAACCAAATGGGAGAGGATAAGGATAAACATGCAAACCAACTCCATGCAGCAATCTCCTGAAAAACTCTCCAACCGCCTACTCCATCCAAACAATTAACTTCTCTTGCAACTCCAAACCAGAAAGTACCACCACTATCACTGGCAACTCCTAAGTGCCAGTGGTGAGCATATATACCAGAGGGGAGTGGCCAACACAGAACAGCTGAGTCAATTCTTGCAATGACAGAGTAAGGAAAACCTGCACTATTTACTAGAATGGGGAAGCAGTTATAATTAGTGCAGGAGTTTTGTGTAACCAGATGCCACAATCTTCTAGTCCCTTTCTTTCGCCGTATCCCTGTGACATGAACATACCTTTGGTGCAACCATTGCAATCGCACAGGGACCCTCTTTTGTCTGTTTTCACTCCAGAGCTAGTTTGCTCTCTTTTATGGCTACATAGTCTCGCAGTACAACTTCTAGTTATTATCATTATTTATTTAGATTACATAAACTAACTGAAATAACAGAATAGTACAGAAAGGAGAAGCTACAGCTCTTGCAGGCTTACATTCTAGACGATAATGGAGAAGGAGACAGTAGGGTAGTGGGTTGCAGCAGCTCTGGTGGTGGTGAGGTGGCAGGGGGTCATTTCAGGCTGTAGGCTTTCTTGAAGAGATGAGTTTTCAAATTCCATCTGAAAGTCCTGAATGTGGCTGATAATCGGACATGTTGCGGCACAGAACTCCAGAGGATAGGGGATACAAGGGAGAAGTCATGGAGGCGATTGGGTGAGGGAAGTATGAGTGTGGAGGAGAGAAGGAAGTTTTGGGAGGACCGAAGGTTGTGTATTGGAAGGTATTAGGAGACTAGTTCAGAGCCAAAGGGAAGAGACAGAGTATGGACAGCTTTGTAGGACAGTGTTATCAGTTTGAACTGAAGGCGGTCAGAAATTTGGAGTCAGGGAAGGGATTTGTCGAGAGGAGAAGCCAAGGAATAGCGTGGCGAGAGGTGGAGTCGAGTTGGTCACATCACATCATTTAACTTTATGACTACTCACAAGTCACTTAGGGAGCGAAACACAGATTAAGGTCAAGGATGTCCACCACACCCCATGTGATACTATTGAATCAAATGATGAAGAGCAGCAATGGATACCCAGAAGGAAGACAAGAGAATTCAGATGAGCCGATCGGAGGTGCAGGTAGAGGTACGGAGCGGGCAAAAGGGGAGGCCAGAATAAGATTTTTTACCTCTTTCCTGCCATTAGAATCTTGCAAAATTTTATAAGGTCACCATTTTGCTGGAATTTGCATGAATCGAATAGCTCATCTCTACTATTTGGTTGTTTCTGTCTTGCCTGTTGCTTCTGGGCTCGTAAAAATGTAGAATATTTAGCCGTCCTGTCAGGATCTTGCATGATCATATGCTAGAAGAATGACATTTCTATGGTATATTTATTTATAGTGATTGTTGCTGTTTATCTTGTTACAGTATCAACACGTAAGGACAACATGAATAAAACATTCAGCGAAGTTCAGTCCTGTAAAACTATTTCAATTCTTCTCCCAGTCTTTTTCTTTCATTCCTCACTTTACTTTTAAGCAGAGATTTTTTTTTTCCAGAGAAAGATATTTTCCACTGAAACCCACATTGTCAGTATAGTCAATCAAGCGAGGTAGTTTTTAAGATGTTATTTTAGTGAAGACTCCCATGTGAGCTGACTCTGAGAACCAAGAAATTGTACAAATCCTAATTTTGCAGCAATATCCTGAGATGTAGCAAAAGATTGATGAGTCTGTGTGGCACGAGGTGAAATCTGCTGGCTGCCGGGGTCGCTTCCTTTGGTGAAAAGTTTTCTGGGTTCTGTTCCCTTGAGACAAAGAGAAGTACAGATTCCGCTCCAAAGTGACTTTGTCATCTGCTATTTGGCTCAAGAACTGATTTAAAAGCTTCGCTAAATTCATTTTATAAGTCTATAGTCTGCTACTTTGTGGAAAAAAATGAACTGCGCTGGATTAACTGTCCCAAAACAGATTGAAGGGAGTATCACTGCTGGATAGGCTCAATGGCAGCTCTATATAAGGTCATAAAGTATGGGACTCTTTAGGAAAAAAAGAAAAAACAAAGAAACAAAAAAACATAAATAAAAAAGGCAAGTTAAATAAAAAAAGGTAAAACTTATTTTTTAAAAATATTTATTTCATCTTGTACATATCACATCCACAAATTCCAGAATACATATAATATACATAATATAACAATATATATTATTCACATCTGTCCCTATCCCTTAAAGGGACTCATAATATACAATATTTTTTTTTTTAATCAAATACGCACATAACTTAGGCTTCTGAATAAATTTGTTGCATCTCTACCTGTCGATGCGCCAGAAAAGAAAATCTACCCCTGCTCTGAGTATAGATTTACGCTATAATTTACATCACATTCTGAAATAAATTATATTAAATCTCAATTAGCAATTGGTGCCTCATCCAGCTAAGGGCTAAGCGATGGCCAATTTTTCAAAAAGTTGATCGAGTGTCATAAAAATGGGAAAGTTTGAGTAAAACAGACTTGAGACAAATTTTCTGACCCCTAGAATTTTGGTGCAAATTATTTAATAAATCTTACAATGAGCAGTATGATTCTAAAGCTGTGAGTTTTTGGCGCTGACTTTTTTTACTGCAGCAAAATCGCAGCGTTTTACAGTTCCGGCAAAGTGGATAGGATTTATAGAGATTTTCTGCCCACTGCGCTTCTTTTTTACTCAGCGTAAACTGACCTGAGGAGAATGTTTCAAATCCGCAACATGACAATTACTTTTGTGGGTACTCTTGTGGGTACACTCAGATTTATATGCATTTTTTCCCATAGACTTGCATTTGATGTCGAAAATCCACAGGTAAAAACGCACATGTTATTTTAGTGTTTTTCTGAATCGGAAACGTATGGAAAACACCTGTAATCTGCACATGGCTATATCAATAACATTTTGTCAAATACCAGCAGTATCAAAATCAAAGCAACTTTATATGAAACATGTCACACCAAAAAGAGACAAAAGCTGCAGCATAAAAAACGCAATAAAAATGCATGTGAAAAACAGCAGTCAAAAATGCAAGTAACCTAATTGGTTAACTACTAGTGATGAGCGAGTGTACTCATTGCTTGGGTTTTCCCGAGCACGCTTGGGTGGACTCCGAGTATTTGTTAGTGTTCGGAGATTTAGCTTTCATCGCCGCAGCTGGATGATTTACAGCTACTAGCCGGCCTGAGTACATGTGGGGGTTGCCTGGTTGCTAGCTAATCCCCACATGTAATCAAGCAGGCTAGTAGCTGTAAATCATTCAGTTGCGGGGATGAAAGCTAAATCTCCGAGCAGTTATAAATACTCGGAGACCACCAGAGCAACGAGTATACTTGTTCATCACTATTAAATTTCTAAAAGGTGCAGAGATGGTGCAGAAAATCAGCAACATCAAAAACTCGCCAAAAATTTATTTTAGCCTAAAAGTTGACAATTCTAGCGAAACCAAATTTGTTTCAAAAATTGAATTTGCACAATCCAGCATTTTGCTTGGCTTATATGAATCAGAATTAGGTTAAAAAATGGGCTTAAAAAACAGTAAAATATCAGACTCACCTTACTCCATACATTTCCCTTAGCCACAATTTCCACAGACCAATTGACATGAATGGACGAATGCCTTCCAATCGGAGGCAAATTGCGCATGCTGCATCTGGGACCGAGTGGAAAAAATCGCACATCTGCACGGCTTCATTGAGTAACATTGGTCCAAGTGCGTTCCAATATTTTGACGGATCGTACATGGACCTATGCTTGTCTGCACGAGTCTCAAGAGTGAGAAAAATTGATGCTCCAATCTCAACATTGCATGATTTCAGGCTAAACTAAATGGACTACATAGTTATATTTTTAAGGTTTTGTAAAAATGTACTTGGCGGCCACTTATAAAGTGAAGAACAATTCAACCAAGTTGTTGAAAATGGAGCAATGGCAAGAGTGTAGAATTCAGACATATTTGTATACTGTAGACCAAGCCGGACAATTTTTTGGATGGCGTCGATTATGGTTCTGACTCATCTACCTTCAAATGACCACGTTTAATTGACGCCATATAAACCGGTCACCAGCTTCACTACTTCGAAGACAGATAATTGAATTACCCACCCAATTCCCTTTTATTCGTCAACCGTTTTGGTTAATAAAATTGAATATAATTAAATTACAAAAGAATAGCTTTGTTTTATCTGTTAATTACAAGTCTGCCATCATTTAAAATGGGCACTGAAATGTAATTAGTTATGTCGTCACGTGTTCCGTATGCCTTTTCCTGTAAAAATAAATGAGTTGCAGATGGGTTCTCATTTGTCCCTTCCATTGAGATAAACGTTTTCCGTGCATGCCTCATGAATGCTGTTCTGATAGAATGCACTATAATAGTTTGTGAAATGTTCAAAGATAGATGACTGTGTTCTTAAATGGGATCAGTAAACAGGAAATGAATCTCTGTCGGTGGTTAAAATGCAAGGTCATGTCTTGTATAATGGCCAGGGGGGAAAACATTTTCTGCAATGTAAAGTTCAGGCTCGGCATGACTTTCTTGTATTTAGATGGCTCGAAAAATGAATTCAATATCTATGTAACTGGCTATAATTTACAAATTAGATGAGATTTTTTTTTTAATAAAATTACTCACCTGTCTAAGGGTGTGTACAAGGATCCCTTAAAAGAATGGAATTCCAAATTCCTTCATTTATTGTGAATGAACTTACCTGTGCATTTACCATTTACAAACCTTCTCGGTGTCCTCCTTTTTCTGAATTGGCATCTGTAGAGGTGGACTTCCAAATAGGAACATGTGAAGGAACTTCAGTAGTGAAAACAACATCTACCATGTGTAAGAGCCATCACATACATAGCATGTGCAATGGAACTGCGCATGCTTGGCCAATCCTGTGAGAATACTGATAATGTGCAAGTGGTTCCTCATACAGAGAGAAGAGACCAAAGCTGCAAAGATCAGATAGAAACACATGAAGGAGCTTCAATAGTGAAAACAACATCTACAATGTGTAGGAGCCATCACGTGCAATAGAACTGCGCATGCTTGGTCAATCCTGTGGGAATAGTGGAAATGTGCAAGTGGTGCCTCACACAGAGAGAAGAGAGCAAAACAGCAAAGATTTGTGCAGATAGGAAGACATGTGTTATGGACCTGGTGGTTAGGAGCACCTGGAATGACCAGATAGTCAAATTGCAAAATAGGACGAGCTCTGGAAAGTGGGAGCTCTGCAAACCGCCACCCTAATCCTATAATCACACACACTAGAATTAGCCGTGGATCGTGCCTAACTCTGCCTAGACGACTCTTCACAGCCTGAGAGGTAACTACTAACTACCCCTAAAGAGAAATACAGCCTCACCTTGCCTCAGAGAAATTCCCCAAAGGAAAAGGGCAGCCCCCCACATATATTGACTGTGAGTTAAGAGGAAGGCACAAACACAGGAATGAAACAGGTTTCAGCAAAGGAGGCCATTCTTACTAAATAGACAGAAGATAGATAAAGGGATCTTTGCGGTCAGCACAAAAAACTACAAAAGGCCACGCAGAGTGAGCAAAAAACCCCCGCACCGACTCACGGTGCGGTGGTGCCCCTCTGCAACCCAGAGCTTCCAGCTAGCGAGACAATATCATGATAACCAGCTGGACAGAAACTTAGCAGGTACTAAGAAATATATTCAGCACACAAATGAGCAACAAAAGAGCTTAGTAGGGACTTAGCTTCTGCTGAAGTAGACAGGTCATCAGGAGATCCAAGTGAGATCTGAACCAGTACTAATACATTGACAGCTGGCATCAAGTAACGATCTGAGCGGAGTTTAATAAAGGAACCAGCCCAGTCCTAAACCATGCAGCTGAGGAAGCCACTTCAAGACCAGCAGTTCCACTTTCAGCCACCAGAGGGAGCCCACGGACAGAACTCACAGAAATACCATTCCTGACCACAGGAGGGAGTTCGAGAACAGAGTTCACAACAGACATGAAGGAACTCCAGTAGTGAAAACAACATCTACCATGGGTAAGAGCCATCACATACAGGGCATGTGCAATAGAACTGCGCATGCTTGGCCAATGCTGTGGGAATAGTGGGAATGTGCAATTGGTGCCTCATACAGAGAGAAGAGACCAAAACAGCAAAGATTTGTGCAGATAGGAAGACGTGATGGAACTCCAGCAGTGAAAACAACATTTACCATGTGCAAGAGCCATCACATACAGGGCATGTGCAATAGAACTGCGCATGCTTGGCCAATGCTGTGGGAATAGTGGGAATGTGCAATTGGTGCCTCATACAGAGAGAAGAGACCAAAACAGCAAAGATTTGTGCAGATAGGAAGACGTGATGGAACTCCAGCAGTGAAAACAACATTTACCATGTGCAAGAGCCATCACATACAGGGCATGTGCAATAGAACTGCGTATGCTTGGCCAATGATGTGGGAATAGTGGGAATGTGCAAGTGGTGCCTCATACAGGGAGAAGAGACCAAAACAGCAAAGATTTGTGCAGATAGGAAGACGTGATTGAACTCCAGTAGTGAAAACGACATTTACCATGTGCAAGAGCCATCACATACAGAGTATGTGCAATAGAACTGTGCATGCTTGGCCAATGCTGTGGGAATAGTGGGAATGTGCAAGTGGTGCCTCATACAGAGAGAAGAGACCAAAACAGCACAGATTTGTGCAGATAGGAAGACGTGAAGGAACTCCAGTAGTGAAAACAACATTTACCATGTGCAAGAGCCATCACATACAGGGCATGTGCAATAGAACTGCACATGCTTGGCCAATGCTGTGGGAATAGTGGGAATGCGCATGTGTTGTTTCACTCCACAGAGAGGACAGACCAAAATTACCAAAGATCCTGTGCATGCTCAATCTCTTGGATAAAGAGCCATTTTAGGACATTATCAGGTACAACTGTTAAAAAAAAACAAAAACAAGCATGGCATACTTGCAGGGCTGAGGTCACATCATTTTTGAAAATGTTTTGGAACCGATTCATTATTGCTTTTCTGCCAGAAAAGTGGCATAAAAGCTTTGAAAAGTCAGAAAATGTTTGCCCAATGCCCATCCGATTCAGCAAAATGACGGCCATTTTGTAAGGCAGATATGCTACTCCAGACCCTGAAAGCTGAATTAATTAAGTAGTGTGCGCCTCATAATGAAATTGGCACCCTTTACTTCAGCAAAACTGGTGTACTTCGAGCATGCGCTTCACCAATCTTGATGAATTGGACCCAATGTTTTTGAAAATATTCTGAATATTTGCATGTGATGCCGTAGAGCATGAGTATAACCTTTAGGTTGTTATTACCATTGCACATGCAGAATATGTCATCAAAAAGTTGTTCTAAGGTCCCATTAAAAATAAAAAAATAGACTGAAGGGATAATTAATTGTAAGTAACGTCTCTACCAAATTGTGTTGTCTCCTCCTGGTCTTCTAGACTCTATTATTGTGCCAGAACCTGGACCCACTGAAGATTCATTTGATAGACTGATATTAAAGCAAATTTTGGAAAAAGTTAATGTAAGTGGATAGTGTTTTGTTCTCTTCTCTTTAAGATCTTATTGTGAAATCATGTAGTGAATACATTGTCGGCGACTGCAAAACAATATGTAACACATGATGTGCCTGTAGTATACATTTGCATACATCAGCGCTTTAAATGGGAGAAGAACTTTCAGCATAAATCAATAGTATAGGGAAATATATCTTGTCTAGGAAAGTTGCTTCCTTCTCCACTTATCAGACTTATCAGACACTGGTTTCTCCCCCCCCTGCCTCTTGAACTTGTCATCCATTCTGATAAAAAAAACAGCTCAAGTTCATCTGGCTTAGACAAGATGGCCTGCCAGCTCACGAGTGTGTCATGTGACATAGACCATTATACACCTAAGGAGAGTGGATGAGAGAGGAGCAGGAAGAGAAAACAGGCAGAGGAAGACACAGAAAGATCATGTTGAGCTTATCTCACTCTAAATCTGGATTAAATCTCCACTGATTTCCAATGCTGTGCAGTTTCCTAGATGCTGCTATTCTTTGTGTGATGTACTAAGCCATGAAAAGCATTGATCCCTCTCTGTGTGTAATGTGTATGGAGACATCATAGCAGCTAGTCTCCTCTCGCCAGTTCTGATTGGATTTCAAATTAACGATAGAGCCTTCAGAAGGAGAAACTTGAAAAAATGTAGGATGCAAAGCATATAATTGACAGCTGAAGTTTTATCTCATATATACACAAAGTACAGGTTGTTTTGAAAAGTTATTTCAAAGTATAGTTACTCCTTAAGTGTCTTAATTAGACATTTTAGACGCAAAAAATCTTTTTTTGCAAAGCTAGGGTCCTTCATTATGTTCCAATATCAGTTATGTCTCATTCAGGCGTCATCAGTGTTTTTGATCGAGTATCCTCAGTGTTTAGACAGTGTCAGTTTTGGCCTTCAGTATTTTTCACGGATGGATAGTGAAATAACTAAAATACTAAATGTCTCCTGTTATGATCCGGTGGCCTTGGAGCCGCATGAGACATTCTCAGGAGTAGGTGGAACCTATACTGACCGCAATCCCTAAACTGACACCGCAACTAGAAGTAGCCGTGGGATGTACCTAACAATCCTAGACACCTCGACACAGCCGGAGGACTAAATACCCCTATAGATGGAAATGGGAATCCTATCTTGCCTCAGAGCAGAACCCCAAAGGATAGACAGCCCCCCACAAATATTGATTGTGAGTATTAGAGGAAAGACACACGCAGGCAGAAAACAGGGTTTAGCAAAAGAGGCCACTCTAGCTAAACAGGAAAGGGTAGGACAGAATGCTAAGCGGTCAGTAATAAAACCCTGAAAATATCCACAGCAGATAATACAAAAATTCCACCATCTAACTAAAGACATGGAACGTATATCTGCATCTCCTGAGAATCCAACTTGACTGGAAAAATCCTGGCACAGTCTAAGCTGGACAAGAAAAAACAAAGAATAGCACTGATCTGTAAAGCACACACCATGTGTGCTGCAGAAACAAAAACCAGACACTTATCTTTGCTGAATTGGCAGCAGGGCAGGAGGAACCAGACTGAGATCCAAACCTTCCAAGAACAATGGACAACTGGCAAGGACTAATGAATCCTGCAACCTTAAATACTCCAGTCAGCACTGCAATCAGCAGGGACACCTGCCCAAGATTGCAACCCAGGGACAACTGTATTACCACCAACAACCACCGGAGGGAACCCAAGAGCAGAATTCACAACAGTACCCCCCCTTGAGGAGGGGTCACCGAACCCTCACCAGAGCCCCCAGGCCGATCAGAACGAGCCAGATGAAAGGCACGAACCAAACAAGCAGCATGGACATCAGAGGCAAAAACCCAAGAATTATCCTCCTGGCCATAACCCTTCCATTTAACAAGGTACTGAAGCCTCCGCCTCGAAAAGCGAGAATCCAAAATCTTCTCAACCACATACTCCAACTCCCCATCAACCAACACCGGGGCCGGAGGATCAACAGAGGGAACAATGGGCACCACATATTTCCGCAATAAAGACCTATGGAAGACATTATGGATAGCAAAAGAGGCCGGAAGCGCCAATCGAAAAGACACCGGATTAATAATCTCAGAAATCCTATAAGGACCAATAAACCGAGGCTTAAACTTAGGGGAAGAAACCTTCATAGGAACATGATGGGAAGACAACCAAACCAGATCCCCAACCCGAAGCCGGGAACCAACACACCGACGACGGTTAGCAAAACGTTGAGCCTCCTCCTGAGACAACACCAAATTGTCCACCACATGAGCCCAAATCTGCTGCAACCTGTCAACCACAGAATCCACACCGGGACAATCAGAAGGCTCAACCTGCCCTGAAGAAAAACGAGGATGAAAACCAAAATTACAAAAGAAGGGCGAAACCAAAGTAGCCGAACTAGTCCGATTATTAAGGGCAAACTCGGCCAATGGCAAGAAAGCAACCCAATCATCCTGATCAGCAGACACAAAGCATCTCAAATAAGTCTCCAGGGTCTGATTAGTTCGCTCGGTTTGGCCATTTGTCTGAGGATGAAATGCGGAAGAAAAAGACAAATCAATGCCCAGCCTAGCACAAAGGGCCCGCCAAAACCTAGAAATAAACTGGGAACCTCTGTCGGACACAATATTCTCCGGAATACCATGCAAACGAACTACATGCTGAAAAAGCAACGGAACCAAGTCTGAAGAGGAAGGCAATTTAGGCAAAGGCACCAAATGAACCATCTTAGAGAATCGGTCACAAACCACCCAAATAACCGACATCCTCTGGGAAACCGGAAGATCAGAAATAAAATCCATAGAAATATGCGTCCAGGGCCTCTCAGGGACCGGCAATGGCAAAAGCAACCCACTAGCACGGGAACAACAAGGCTTGGCCCGCGCACACGTCCCACAGGACTGCACAAAAGAACGCACATCACGTGACAAAGAAGGCCACCTAAATGACCTACCAACCAAATCTCTGGTACCAAAAATACCAGGATGGCCAGCCAACACAGAACAATGAACCTCAGAAATCAGTCTACTAGTCCATCTGTCAGGAACAAACAGTTTCCCCACCGGACAGCGGTCAGGTTTGTCAGCCTAAAATTCCTGAAGAACCCAACGTAAATCAGGGGAAATGGCAGAGAGGACCACCCCTTCTTTCAGAATACCGACCGCTTCAAGGACCTCAGGAGAATCAGGCAAAAAACTCGTAGAGAGGGCATCAGCCCTAATATTCTTAGAACCCGGAAGATACGAGACCACGAAATCAAAACGGGAAAAAAACAAGGACCATCGAGCCTGTCTAGGATTCAGCCGTCTGGCAGACTCGAGGTAAATCAGATTCTTATGATCGGTCAAGACCACAATACGGTGCTTAGCTCCCTCAAGCCAATGTCGCCACTCCTCAAACGCCCACTTCATAGCCAACAATTCCCGATTGCCGACATCATAATTGCGTTCGGCAGGCGAAAACTTACGGGAAAAGAAGGCACATGGTTTCATCAAGGAACCAACAGGATCCCTCTGAGACAAAACGGCCCCTGCGCCAATCTCAGAAGCGTCAACCTCAACCTGAAACGGAAGAGAAACATCCGGTTGACGCAACACCGGGGCAGAAGTAAATCGGCGTTTAAGCTCCTGAAAGGCAGAGACAGCTGCAGAGGACCAATTCGCCACATCAGCGCCTTTCTTCGTCAAATCGGTCAAGGGTTTAACCACGCTGGAGAAGTTAGCAATGAACCGGCGATAAAAATTAGCAAAGCCCAAAAATTTCTGAAGGCTCTTCACGGATGTGGGTTGAATCCAATCATGAATGGCCTGAACCTTAACCGTATCCATCTCGATAGATGAGGGAGAAAAAATGAAGCCCAAAAAAGAAACCTTCTGCACTCCAAAGAGACACTTAGACCCCTTCACAAACAAAGCATTATCACGAAGGATCTGAAATACCATCCTGACCTGCTTCACATGAGACTCCCAATCATCGGAAAAGATTAAAATGTCATCCAAATATATAATCAAGAATTTATCAAGATAAGTCCGGAAGATATCATGCATGAAAGACTGAAAAACAGATGGAGCATTAGAGAGCCCGAATGGCATCACAAGGTATTCAAAATGGCCTTCGGGCGTATTAAACGCAGTTTTCCATTCATCACCCTGCTTAATACGAACAAGATTATATGCCCCCCGAAGGTCAATTTTAGTAAACCAACTAGCCCCCCTAATCCTAGCAAACAAATCGGAAAGCAGGGGTAAAGGGTATTGAAACTTGACCGTGATCTTATTCAAGAGGCGATAATCAATACAGGGTCTCAAGGAGCCATCCTTCTTAGCAACAAAAAAAAATCCCGCTCCCAATGGTGAAGAAGATGGCCGAATATGCCCTTTCTCCAAAGACTCCTTAACATAATTCCGCATAGCGGTATGTTCAGGCACAGACAGGTTGAAAAGTCGGCCCTTAGGAAACTTACAGCCTGGAATCAAGTCAATAGCACAATCACAGTCCCTGTGCGGTGGAAGGGAACTGGACTTGGGCTCATCGAATACATCCTGAAAATCAGACAAAAACTCTGGAATTTCAGAAGAGGATGAAGAGGAGATTGACATCAAAGGAACGTCATTGTGAACCCCCTGACAACCCCAACTAGTCACAGACATAGACTTCCAATCCAACACAGGATTATGTACCTGCAACAACGGAAAACCCAGCACGATAACATCATGCAAATTATGCAACACCAGGAATCGACAATCTTCCTGGTGGGCTGGCGCCATGTGCATGGTCACCTGTGTTCAAAACTGAGGCTTATTTTTAGCCAAAGGTGTAGCATCAATCCCCCTTAAAGGAATAGGATTCTGCAAGGGCTGCAAGGGAAAACCACAACGCCTGGCAAACTCAAAGTCCATTAAGTTCAGCACTGCAATCAGCAGGGACACCTGCCCAAGATTGCAACCCAGGGACAACTGTATTACCACCAACAACCACCGGAGGGAACCCAAGAGCAGAATTCACAACAGTCTCCTTTTCTTTGCAATGTGAACCACTGATGGCACATGGACTGCACACTGATGCCATCCGCGATTTCTCTGTGATTATAACAGTCCTTTTATCCTCGGCGCTGAAATTAAAACTGGACATGTAACACCCCATAGACTATAATTGGTACGTGTTCTACCGGTGGAAAAGCATGGATAGAACACTCGTAAAATATGGCCATTTGAATGAGGCCTTGTGGTCTTCAGAAAACCATTATTAGATCACCGAAATATTCAAACAATTTAATTTTCCCATCATTACATTATCAGACATCCAATTATTGTGGGAAAAAAATTGTGCAAAGGTTGAGTGAAATCCTTCCTCTTCACATAATATTTCTTACGATAGTGTGCTAAGTGGCTTCCAGGTCAACTCTTACCACCCTGTATCCGACTTCCTTCTTGGCCCCTATCCTCTCTCTCAGCAGAATTGGCTATTACTCTAGCAGTTTTCCTAATTCGCTATGCAAATATATCGAAATAATACCAATTAACCAATTCTCCCAGTATTCAGTATTTTTTTTTAATTATTATTATTATTATTATTATTATTTATTTTATTTTTTATCGGGCTGACAGTATTACTCAGATAGTGGGCATTTTTAAAATCTTTCTTCTCCGTCCTCAGAAAGTCTTAATCGATCTTTGAGGCATATTCTTAATTACTTATACGGATAACAAATGAGATTCTTAATAAATTGCTATTGACAACTCTCGACCGGCGGAGGGAGAAAACAACAATGATTTATGTCGCTAAGATTTGGCAAGCAAACAATTTAGAAGATCAGGAATCAAAATGATCTTCATGTATAAACAGAGGATGATCATGGTTTTGTGTAATTTCCAACTGGTGAACTATTAGCTGAATTTAGTTTAATCAGTCTTTCTTTTTTTCTACCTTGTGCAGCACGATCCAATGGAAACATATCCTGCAGGGGTAGTATTAGTTTATGATACTGTCCCCTCTTCTGGGGTCACAGATTGCAATAGTGTTGCCCTTGTCTCCCCCCCAAAAAACCAGGTGAAGCATGAAGCATGATTCTTTTTATATGACAATTTAACATTTACTGAAAAGAGTTGAGCGAATATGTTCGGAAATGGTCACCAAATCTGAATTTGCCATATTTGTACCATTGTACCCTATTTATGCCGAATTTGTGTTTGACAATCAATTCCGAACATATTTGCTCATTTCTACTCCCGTTGACTCCAATGACGTTCAGCTGTATTTGCCGCCGATCGTAATTTTGAAAAACTTGCTCAACTTTACCGAGAACCCCTTTAAGCAGTCATAAAAACTCGGAGGTCACCGCTCATTACTAGTTAGGACCACTCAGCACAGTGAGACACAGAAAGATCGTGCTGCAGCTTCATGCAACTGTGTTACCTCATTACAGTGCTTGATCAACAGCTATACAGATAAGTACGCTTGTATATTGTCCGTCCTCTACGGCTTCTTTCTTCGTGGTGCAATGTAAAAGAAGAGCAGGATCCCACTTTTTTCTGTGATATTATAGCAGCTAGTCATTACCCACAAGCTCAGAGAGAAAATAAGGCATATAGCCTGTAATGGGGTAAACTGTTAAAAATTCAGGACACAAGATGTATAATTTCCAGAAACAGTGTTAAACTTCATGTACCCACATGTGATAATTTGTTCTGAAAGTTACCTAAAAGACAAATTCATTTTCAGACCTTTCCATGGCAACTTCTAGTTTCTTTTAGTGCCCACATTCTGACTATAAAGGCAGCGCAGAAAACCATAAATATTGCCACTTGATACTACTGCAGATTGATGTACTACAGCTACACATTGCATCAGACTATATCTGTGGATAGGGAACATTATATTTGGAGGATCATTTTTTGGTACTTAATCTAAAGCAGGGCTTCTTAAACTGTAAGGCTTCGCCTTTGTTGATTACCTGCAGCCAGCGAGGCAGATTTGATAAAAATACTGTAATTATTTACTACACAGTCTTATTCTGGCAGCATCAATAGTTCAGTAGAATTTTTTTTGGTGTTACATTGGGTATAAAAGATGAATGTAACAATATTTTTAATTTTGGGCAAAGGCATCATTATGTTTCGGAGAGCCGCTAAACATTCAGAATCCCCGGTCTAAGCAACATGTGTCTCTTCAGTTATTGGAAAGCTGCAACTTACAGCATGTCCTGACATCTTATATCTTTTAAGCTATTTTTTAGCTATTTTTTTTCAGCTGTAGTTTGTCACTTGCCTATCTTAATCCCCGTGACTCCAATATTGGTGCTCTGGTGATCCTTATTGGGATCTAGATGGTGATGCTACTGTAAAATCAGAAGGACGGTAAAACCTAGGATTTACTGGTCAATCTGGACATTCACCGAGGCCGTCGGTAAAAGCTCAAAATGAAAAGTAAAATTGGACTTTTACCGGTGAAGTCTTGATAAATGTTAACATTTCTCAACAGCGTTGGTAAAAGTCAGAAATATCTGGTGTGAAGATTGAACATCTGACTTTAACCCCTTCACCCCCAAGGGTGGTTTGCACGTTAATGACCAGGCCAATTTTTACAATTCTGACCACTGTCCCTTTATGAGGTTATAACTCTGGAACTCTTCAACGGATCTTGGCGATTCTGACATTGTTTTCTCGTGACATATTGTACTTCATGTTAGTGGTAAAATTTATTCGATATAACTTGCGTTTATTTGTGAAAAAAATGGAAATTTGGCGAAAATTTAGAAAATTTCACAGTTTTCCAACTTTGAATTTTTATGCCCTTAAATCACAGAGATATGTCACGTGTTGTGAACTCTGTTTTCAGGCTCCCTCTTGTGGTCACAGGTGGTAGTGTGTGACTTTTGTTTTGGGCTCCCCCTGGTGGCTTTGTTTGTTATCCTGCGGGTCTGTGGCTGATCAGCTGCCTCGTTATTCACTTGGGAGTTTCCTATTTAGCTCTGTTTCACTTCCACTTGTTACCGGCTGTCAATGTACTCAGTGCTATTCTGATTACTCCTGATTATCTTCGGTTTCAGTCTCTTCAGGAGAAGCTAAGTTCTGTTTAATTATTTTTTGCTCATCAGTCTGCAATATGATTTCTGTGTATGATGAGTTTAGTCCAGCTTGCTAATATGTGATTTCTTCTGCTGGTTTGCTCTGGGGTACAGAGTTGCTTCCCCCGCACCGTTAGTTGGTGCGGGGGCTCGAGCGATCTCTGCGTGGATATTTTGAATAGGGTTTTTAATTGACCGCACAGTTCCCTTTCTATTTTCTGCTTTCTAGTGTTAGCGGGCCTCATTTGCTAAATCTAATTTCATCTCTGCGTTTGTGCTTTCCCCTTAACTCACCGTTAATATTTGTGGGGGGGCTATTCTATATCTTTGGGGTCATTTCTCTGAGGCAAGTGAGGACTTTCGTTCCCTCTAGGAATAGTCAGTTTCTCAGGCTGTGAAGAGACGTCTAGGATTTTCAGGTAACGTTCCACGGCTGCCTATAGTTGTTTGCGGATAGGATCAGGTTGCGGTCAATTCAGTTACCACTTCCCCAGAGTTTGTAGTCGGTTTAGTTACTTAGCTGGTCCTACTTGCGATCCTTGCCACTAGGATCATAACAGTACAGCTGGCCGGTAAAGTGTTAATTGCATGGTAGAAGCAGGAGAAAAGAAGCCTTGAGAATTTTTTTTTTTTTTTGCCGTGTGTCTAGCTGCTGTGTGTCTAGCTTCTCTCCTCCTCTTAATCTTGGTGTGGCTCTGAACTCAGCTGCTGATATGGATATTCAGAGTTTGGCCTCCAGTGTAGATCATCTTGCTGCAAGGGTACAAAGTATTCAGGATTTTGTTGTTCACAGTCCTATGTCAGAGCCTAGAATACCTATTCCGGAGTTGTTTTCTGGAGATAGATCTAGGTTCCTGAATTTTAAGAACAATTGTAAATTGTTTCTTTCTTTGAAACCTCGTTCCTCTGGTGATTCCGTTCAGCAAGTTAAAATTATAATTTCTTTCTTGCGTGGTGACCCTCAAGATTGGGCCTTCGCATTGGCGCCAGGGGATCCGGCATTGCTCAGTGTTGATGCGTTTTTTCTGGCCCTTGGATTGCTCTATGAGGAACCTAATCTTGAGAACCAGGCTGAAAAAGCATTGTTGGCCCTCTCTCAGGGGCAAGATGAAGCAGAGGTGTACTGCCAGAAATTTCGGAAATGGTCGGTGCTTACTCAGTGGAATGAGTGTGCCCTGGCTGCAAATTTCAGAAAAGGTCTTTCTGAGGCCATTAAGAATGTCATGGTGGGGTTCCCTACGCCTGCAGGTCTGAATGAGTCAATGACTCTGGCCATTCAGATTGATCGGCGTTTGCGGGAGCGCAAACCTGCGCACTATTTGGCGGTGTCTTCTGAACAGACACCTGAGTCTATGCAATGTGATAGAATTCTGACCAGAAGTGAACGGCAAAATTATAGATGGCAAAATGGGTTGTGCTTTACTGTGGTGACTCAGCTCATGTTATCTCAGCATGCTCTAAGCGCAAAAAAAAGGTTGATAAATCTGTCACCATTGGTACTTTACAGCCTAAGTTCATTTTGTCTGTTACCCTGATTTGTTCCTTATCATCTTACCCGGTTATGGCTTTTGTAGATTCAGGTGCTGCCCTGAGTCTGATGGACTTGTCATTTGCCAGGCGCTGTGGTTTTGTTTTGGAGCCTTTAAAATTCCCTGTTGTGAAATTGGATTCTGGGCTCCCCCGGTGGCCACTTGTGGAATTGAACTTGTGTGCATCATCCCCTCTGTTCACCTGCTCCTATCAGGATGTGGGAGTCGCTATATAACCTTGCTCCTCTGTCAGTTTCTTGCCGGTCAACAATGTAATCAGAAGCCTTCTGTGCTTGTTCCTGCTACTAGACAACTCCCAGCTAAGTTGGACTTTTGTCCTTGTGTGTTTTTGCATTTTGTTCCTGTTCACAGCTGCTGTTTCGTTACTGTGTCTGGAAAGCTCTTGTGATCGGAAATTGCCACTCTGGTGTTATGAGTTAATGCTAGAGTCTTAAAGGAATTTCTGGATGGTGTTTTGATAGGGTTTTCTGCTGACCATGAAAGTGTCCTTTCTGTCTTCCTGCTATCTAGAAAGCGGACCTCGATTTTGCTAAACCTATTTTCATACTACGTTTGTCATTTCATCTAAAATCACCGCCAATATATGTGGGGGCCTCTGTCTGCCTTTTGGGAAAATTTCTCTAGAGGTGAGCCAGGACTGTCTTTTCCTCTGCTAGGATTAGGTAGTTCTCCGGCTGGCGCTGGGCATCTAGGGTTAAAAAACGTAGGCATGCTACCCGGCCACTTCTAGTTGTGCGGCAGGTTTAGTTCATGGTCAGTATAGTTTCCATCTTCCAAGAGCTAGTTCTCATATATGCTGGGCTATGTTCTCTCGCCATTGAGAATCATGACAGTTTGACCGGCCCAAAAAAGGGTTAAATTACTGGCTGAGAAAGGAGAGAAAAAAAAAGTCTGCTACAATTTTTTTTTTTTTTTTTCCTCTAGTTCTGAGTGTGCTCTTAATTGAATCACTTGCTAGTCTGCCTATACTGCAGCCTTCCTCTCTTTCTCTCCTTCTAATCCTTGAATGGCTCTGTGTTCACCTGTTTCAAATGGATCTTCAGAGTGTAGCTACAGGTTTGAATAATCTCGCCACAAAGGTACAAAATTTGCAAGATTTTGTTGTTCATGCACCTATGTCTGAGCCTAGAATTCCTTTGCCTGAATTCTTCTCGGGGAATAGATCTCACTTTCAAAATTTTAAAAATAATTGCAAATTGTTTTTGTCCCTGAAGTCTCGCTCTGCCGGAGACCCTGCACAGCAGGTCAGGATTGTAATTTCCTTGCTCCGGGGCGACCCTCAAGACTGGGCTTTTGCATTGGCACCAGGGGATCCTGCGTTGCTCAATGTGGATGCGTTTTTTCTGGCCTTGGGGTTGCTTTATGAGGAACCTCATTTAGAGCTTCAGGCGGAAAAGGCCTTGATGTCCTTGTCTCAGGGGCAAGATGAAGCTGAAATATACTGCCAAAAATTCCGCAAATGGTCTGTGCTTACTCAGTGGAATGAGTGCGCCCTGGCGGCGATTTTCAGAGAAGGTCTCTCTGATGCCATTAAGGATGTTATGGTGGGGTTCCCTGTGCCTGCGAGTCTGAATGAGTCCATGACGATGGCTATTCAGATCGATAGGCGTCTGCGGGAGCGCAAACCTGTGCACCATTTGGCGGTGTCTACTGAGAAAACGCCAGAAAATATGCAATGTGATAGAATTCTGTCCAGAAGCGAGCGGCAGAATTTTAGACGAAAAAATGGGTTGTGCTTCTATTGTGGTGATTCAACTCATGTTATATCAGCATGCTTTAAGCGTACTAAGAAGCCTGACAAGTCTGTTTCAATTAGCACTTTACAGTCTAAGTTTATTCTATCTGTGACCCTGATTTGTTCTTTGTCATCTATTACCGCGGATGCCTATGTCGACTCTGGCGCTGCTTTGAGTCTTATGGATTGGTCCTTTGCCAAACGCTGTGGGTATGATTTGGAGCCACTGGAGGCTCCGATACCTCTGAAAGGGATTGACTCCACCCCATTGGCTAGTAATAAACCACAATACTGGACACAAGTGACTATGCGTGTTAATCCGGATCACCAGGAGGTTATTCGCTTTCTGGTGCTGTATAATCTACATGATGTTTTGGTGCTGGGATTGCCATGGCTGCAATCTCATAACCCAGTCCTCGACTGGAGAGCTATGTCTGTGTTAAGCTGGGGATGTAAAGGAACTCATGGGGACGTACCTTTGGTTTCCATTTCATCATCTTTTCCCTCTGAGATTCCTGAATTCTTGTCTGACTTTCGTGACGTTTTTGAAGAACCCAAGGTTGGTTCACTACCTCCGCACCGGGAGTGCGATTGTGCCATAGACTTGATTCCGGGTAGTAAATACCCTAAGGGTCGTTTATTTAATCTGTCTGTGCCTGAACACGCTGCTATGCGAGAATATATAAAGGAGTCCTTGGAAAAGGGACATATTCGTCCTTCGTCATCTCCCTTAGGAGCCGGTTTTTTCTTTGTGTCTAAGAAAGACGGCTCTTTGAGGCCGTGTATTGATTATCGACTTTTGAATAAAATCACGGTTAAATATCAATATCCGTTACCACTGCTTACTGATTTGTTTGCTCGTATAAAGGGGGCCAAGTGGTTCTCTAAGATTGATCTCCGTGGGGCGTATAATTTGGTGCGAATCAAGCAGGGGGATGAGTGGAAAACCGCATTTAATACGCCCGAGGGCCATTTTGAGTATTTGGTGATGCCTTTTGGTCTTTCAAATGCCCCTTCAGTCTTCCAGTCCTTTATGCATGACATTTTCCGCGATTATTTGGATAAATTTATGATTGTGTATCTGGATGATATTCTGATTTTTTCGGATGACTGGGACTCTCATGTCCAGCAGGTCAGGAGGGTTTTTCAGGTTTTGCGGTCTAATTCCTTGTGTGTGAAGGGTTCTAAGTGTGTTTTTGGGGTTCAAAAGATTTCTTTCTTGGGATACATTTTTTCCCCCTCTTCCATCGAGATGGATCCTGTCAAGGTTCAGGCTATTGGTGATTGGACGCAACCCTCTTCTCTTAAGAGTCTTCAGAAATTTTTGGGCTTTGCTAACTTTTATCGTCGATTTATTGCTGGTTTTTCTGATGTTGTAAAACCATTGACTGATTTGACTAAGAAGGGTGCTGATGTTGCTGATTGGTCCCCTGATGCTGTGGAGGCCTTTCGGGAGCTCAAGCGCCGCTTTTCTTCCGCCCCAGTGTTGCGTCAGCCTGATGTTGCTCTTCCTTTTCAGGTTGAGGTCGACGCTTCTGAAATCGGAGCTGGGGCGGTGTTGTCGCAGAGAAGTTCCGACTGCTCCGTGATGAGACCTTGTGCTTTTTTTTCCCGTAAATTTTCGCCCGCCGAGCGGAATTATGATATTGGGAATCGGGAGCTTTTGGCCATGAAGTGGGCTTTTGAGGAGTGGCGTCACTGGCTTGAGGGGGCCAGACATCAGGTGGTGGTATTGACTGACCACAAAAATTTAATTTACCTTGAGTCTGCCAGGCGCCTGAATCCTAGACAGGCGCGCTGGTCGTTGTTTTTCTCTCGGTTTAATTTTGTGGTGTCGTACCTACCGGGTTCTAAGAATGTTAAGGCGGATGCCCTTTCTAGGAGTTTTGAGCCTGACTCCCCTGGTAATTCTGAGCCCACAGGTATCCTTAAAGATGGAGTGATATTGTCTGCCGTTTCTCCAGACCTGCGGCGGGCCTTGCAGGAGTTTCAGGCGGATAGACCTGATCGTTGCCCACCTGGTAGACTGTTTGTTCCTGATGATTGGACCAGTAGAGTCATCTCTGAGGTTCATTCTTCTGCGTTGGCAGGTCATCCTGGAATCTTTGGTACCAGGGATTTGGTGGCAAGGTCCTTCTGGTGGCCTTCCCTGTCACGAGATGTGCGAGGCTTTGTGCAGTCTTGTGACGTTTGTGCTCGGGCCAAGCCTTGTTGTTCTCGGGCTAGTGGATTGTTGTTGCCCTTGCCTATCCCGAAGAGGCCTTGGACGCACATCTCGATGGATTTTATTTCGGATCTGCCTGTTTCTCAGAAGATGTCTGTCATCTGGGTGGTGTGTGACCGTTTCTCTAAGATGGTCCATCTGGTTCCCTTGCCTAAGTTGCCTTCTTCTTCCGAGTTGGTTCCTCTGTTTTTTCAAAATGTTGTTCGTTTGCATGGTATTCCTGAGAATATCGTTTCTGACAGAGGGACCCAATTCGTGTCTAGATTTTGGCGGGCATTCTGTGCTAGGATGGGCATAGATTTGTCTTTTTCGTCTGCTTTCCATCCTCAGACTAATGGCCAGACCGAGCGGACTAATCAGACCTTGGAGACATATTTGAGGTGTTTTGTGTCTGCGGATCAGGATGATTGGGTTGCTTTTTTGCCTTTGGCGGAGTTCGCCCTCAATAATCGGGCCAGCTCTGCCACCTTGGTGTCCCCGTTTTTCTGTAATTTGGGGTTTCATCCTCGATTTTCCTCCGGTCAAGTGGAATCTTCGGATTGTCCTGGAGTGGATGCTGTGGTGGAGAGGTTGCATCAGATTTGGGGGCAGGTGGTGGACAATTTGAAGTTGTCCCAGGAGAAGACTCAGCTTTTTGCCAACCGCCGTCGTCGTGTTGGTCCTCGGCTTTGTGTTGGGGACTTGGTGTGGTTGTCTTCTCGTTTTGTCCCTATGAGGGTTTCTTCTCCTAAGTTTAAGCCTCGGTTCATCGGCCCGTACAAGATATTGGAGATTCTTAACCCTGTGTCCTTCCGTTTGGACCTCCCTGCATCCTTTTCGATTCATAATGTTTTTCATCGGTCATTGTTGCGCAGGTATGAGGTACCGGTTGTGCCTTCCGTTGAGCCTCCTGCTCCGGTGTTGGTTGAGGGTGAGTTGGAGTACGTTGTGGAAAAGATCTTAGACTCTCGTGTTTCCAGACGGAGACTCCAGTATCTGGTCAAATGGAAGGGATACGGTCAGGAGGATAATTCTTGGGTCACTGCCTCTGATGTTCATGCCTCCGATCTTGTCCGTGCCTTTCATAGGGCTCATCCTGATCGCCCTGGTGGTTCTGGTGAGGGTTCGGTGCCCCCTCCTTGAGGGGGGGGGTACTGTTGTGAAATTGGATTCTGGGCTCCCCCGGTGGCCACTTGTGGAATTGAACTTGTGTGCATCATCCCCTCTGTTCACCTGCTCCTATCAGGATGTGGGAGTCGCTATATAACCTTGCTCCTCTGTCAGTTTCTTGCCGGTCAACAATGTAATCAGAAGCCTTCTGTGCTTGTTCCTGCTACTAGACAACTCCCAGCTAAGTTGGACTTTTGTCCTTGTGTGTTTTTGCATTTTGTTCCTGTTCACAGCTGCTGTTTCGTTACTGTGTCTGGAAAGCTCTTGTGATCGGAAATTGCCACTCTGGTGTTATGAGTTAATGCTAGAGTCTTAAAGGAATTTCTGGATGGTGTTTTGATAGGGTTTTCTGCTGACCATGAAAGTGTCCTTTCTGTCTTCCTGCTATCTAGAAAGCGGACCTCGATTTTGCTAAACCTATTTTCATACTACGTTTGTCATTTCATCTAAAATCACCGCCAATATATGTGGGGGCCTCTGTCTGCCTTTTGGGAAAATTTCTCTAGAGGTGAGCCAGGACTGTCTTTTCCTCTGCTAGGATTAGGTAGTTCTCCGGCTGGCGCTGGGCATCTAGGGTTAAAAAACGTAGGCATGCTACCCGGCCACTTCTAGTTGTGCGGCAGGTTTAGTTCATGGTCAGTATAGTTTCCATCTTCCAAGAGCTAGTTCTCATATATGCTGGGCTATGTTCTCTCGCCATTGAGAATCATGACAATTCCCTATTCCACTAAGGGGAATTGATGCTACACCATTGGCTACGAATAAACCTCAGTACTGGACACAAGTGACCATGTGCATGACTCCTGTTCATCAGGAGGTGATTCGCTTTCTTGTGCTGCATAATTTGCATGATGTTGTCGTGTTGGGTCTGCCATGGTTGCAGACTCATAATCCAGTCCTGGATTGGAAAGCAATGTCTGTGTCAAGTTGGGGTTCTCAGGGAATTCATGGCGACGCTCCTGTGGTGTCAATTGCTTCATCCACTCCTTCTGAAGTCCCTGCGTTTTTGTCAGACTACCAGGATGTATTTGATGAGCCCAAACTCAGTTCTCTACCTCCTCATAGGGATTGTGATTGTGCTATAAATTTGATTCCTGGTAGTAAGTTTCCTAAGGGACGACTTTTCAATTTGTCACTGCCGGAGCATGCTGCCATGCGGAGTTATATAAAGGAGTCTTTGGAGAAAGGACTTATTCGCCCCTCCTCCTCCACTCTTGGTGCGGGGTTCTTTTTTGTGGCTAAGAAGGATGGTTCTCTGAGACCTTGTATTGATTATCGCCTTCTAAATAAAATCACGGTCAAATTTCAGTATCCTTTGCCATTGTTATCTGATCTGTTTGCTCGCATTAAGGGGTCTAGTTGGTTCACCAAGATAGATCTTCGTGGTGCGTATAACCTTGTGCGTATTAAGCAGGGTGATGAATGCAAAACTGCATTTAATACGCCCGAAGGCCATTTTGAGTACTTGGTGATGCCTTTTGGACTTTCTAACGCTCCTTCTGTCTTTCAGTCTTTTATGCACGACATCTTCCGCGAATATCTGGATAAATTTATGATTGTGTATCTGGATGATATTCTGTTTTTTTCTGATGATTGGGAGTCCCATGTTAAGCAGGTCAGGATGGTGTTTCAGGTCCTGCGTGCCAATGCTTTATTTGTGAAGGGCTCAAAATGTCTTTTTGGAGTCCAGAAGGTTTCTTTTTTGGGTTTCATTTTTTCTCCTTCTACTATTGAGATGGACCCAGTCAAGGTTCAGGCTATTCATGACTGGACGCAGCCTACATCTGTTAAGAGTCTTCAGAAGTTCTTGGGTTTTGCAAATTTTTACCGTCGCTTCATCGCTAATTTTTCTGGTGTTGTTAAGCCTTTGACGGATTTGACCAAGAAAGGTTCTGATGTTACTAACTGGTCTCCTGCGGCTGTGGAGGCCTTTCAGGAGCTGAAGCGCCGGTTTTCTTCGGCTCCGGTCTTATGTCAGCCAGATGTCTCACTTCCTTTCCAGGTCGAGGTTGATGCTTCCGAGATTGGAGCGGGGACTGTTTTGTCACAGAGAAGCGCCGATGGCTCTGTGATGAAGCCATGTGCTTTCTTTTCAAGAAAGTTTTCGCCTGCCGAGCGGAATTATGATGTCGGTAATCGGGAGTTGTTGGCTATGAAGTGGGCATTTGAGGAGTGGCGACATTGGCTCGAGGGAGCTAAGCATCGTGTGGTGGTCTTGACTGATCACAAGAATCTGATTTATCTCGAGTCGGCCAAGCGGCTGAATCCTAGACAGGCTCGTTGGTCGTTGTTTTTCTCTCGTTTTGATTTCGTGGTCTCGTACCTGCCTGGTTCGAAGAATGTAAAGGCTGATGCTCTTTCTAGGAGTTTTGTGCCTGACTCTCCTGGAGATTCAGAGCCGGCTGGTATTCTCAGAGAAGGGGTGATTTTGTCTGCCATCTCCCCAGATTTGCGACGAGTGCTGCAGGAGTTTCAGGCGGATAGACCTGACCGTTGTCCACCGGAGAGACTGTTTGTCCCGGATAGATGGACCAGCAGAGTTATTTCCGAGGTTCATTCTTCGGTGTTGGCGGGCCATCCTGGAATATTTGGTACCAGAGATTTGGTGGCCAGGTCCTTTTGGTGGCCTTCCTTGTCGCGGGATGTGCGTTCCTTTGTGCAGTCTTGTGGAATTTGTGCTCGGGCTAAGCCTTGCTGTTCTCGTGCCAGTGGTTTGCTGTTACCTTTACCTGTCCCGAAGAGGCCTTGGACGCACATTTCCATGGATTTTATTTCAGATCTCCCTGTCTCTCAGAGAATGTCTGTCATCTGGGTGGTGTGTGATCGTTTTTCTAAGATGGTCCATTTGGTGCCCTTGCCTAAGTTGCCTTCCTCCTCCGAGTTGGTTCCGCTGTTTTTTCAAAATGTGGTTCGTTTGCATGGGATCCCTGAAAATATTGTTTCCGACAGAGGATCCCAGTTTGTGTCTAGATTTTGGCGGACCTTTTGCGCTAAGATGGGCATTGATTTGTCTTTTTCGTCGGCCTTCCATCCTCAGACAAATGGCCAAACCGAACGAACTAATCAGACCTTGGAGACCTATTTGAGATAATTGTTTCTGCTGATCAGGACGACTGGGTGACTTTTTTGCCGTTGGCCGAGTTTGCCCTTAATAATCGGGCTAGTTCTGCTACTTTGGTTTCTCCTTTTTTTTGTAATTCGGGGTTTCATCCTCGTTTTTCCTCGGGTCAGGTGGAGCCTTCTGACTGTCCTGGAGTGGATGTTGTGGTGGATAGGTTGCATCAGATTTGGAATCAGGTTGTGGACAATTTGAAGCTGTCACAAGAGAAGGCTCAGCGCTTTGCCAACCGCCGTCGCTGTGTGGGTCCCCGACTTCGCGTTGGGGACTTGGTGTGGTTGTCTTCTCGCTTTGTTCCTATGAAGGTCTCCTCTCCTAAATTCAAGCCTCGGTTTATCGGTCCTTATAAGATTTTGGAAGTCCTTAACCCTGTGTCATTTCGTTTGGACCTCCCAGCATCGTTTGCTATTCATAATGTGTTTCATCGGTCGTTGTTGCGGAGGTATGTGGTGCCTGTGGGTCCTCCGTTTGAGCCTCCTGCCCCTGTGCTGGTTGAGGGAGAATTGGAATACGTGGTGGAGAAGATCTTGGATTCTCGTATTTCTAGACGGAGGCTTCAGTATTTGGTTAAATGGAAGGGCTATGGTCAGGAGGATAATTCCTGGGTTGTCGCCTCTGATGTTCATGCGGCCGATTTGGTTCGTGCCTTCCATGTGGCTCACCCTGATCGCCCTGGGGGTTTTGATGAGGGTTCGGTGACCCCTCCTCAAGGGGGGGGGTACTGTTGTGAACTCTGTTTTCAGGCTCCCTCTTGTGGTCACAGGTGGTATTGTGTGACTTTTGTTTTGGGCTCCCCTGGGGGCTTTGTTTGTTATCCTGCGGGTCTGTGGCTAATCAGCTGCCTCGTTATTCACTTGGGAGTTTCCTATTTAGCTCTGTTTCACTTCCACTTGTTGCCGGCTGTCAATGTACTCAGTGCTATTCTGATTACTCCTGATTATCTTCGGTTTCAGTCTCTTCAGGAGAAGCTAAGTTCTGTTTAATTATTTTTTGCTCATCAGTCTGCAATATGATTTCTGTGTATGATGAGTTTAGTCCAGCTTGCTAATATGTGATTTCTTCTGCTGGTTTGCTCTGGGGTACAGAGTTGCTTCCCCCGCACCGTTAGTTGGTGCGGGGGCTCGAGCGATCTCTGCGTGGATATTTTGAATAGGGTTTTTAATTGACCGCACAGTTCCCTTTCTATTTTCTGCTTTCTAGTGTTAGCGGGCCTCATTTGCTAAATCTAATTTCATCTCTGCGTTTGTGCTTTCCCCTTAACTCACCGTTAATATTTGTGGGGGGGCTATTCTATATCTTTGGGGTCATTTCTCTGAGGCAAGTGAGGACTTTCGTTCCCTCTAGGAATAGTCAGTTTCTCAGGCTGTGAAGAGACGTCTAGGATTTTCAGGTAACGTTCCACGGCTGCCTATAGTTGTTTGCGGATAGGATCAGGTTGCGGTCAATTCAGTTACCACTTCCCCAGAGTTTGTAGTCGGTTTAGTTACTTAGCTGGTCCTACTTGCGATCCTTGCCACTAGGATCATAACAGTCACGCAAAATACTTAATAAGTAACATTCCCCACATGTCTACTTTACATCAGCACAATTTTGGAAAAAACATTTTTTTTTTGTTAGGGAGTTATAAGGGTTAAAAGTTGACCAGAAATTTCTCATTTTTACAACACCATTTTTTTTTAGGGACCACATCTCATTTGAAGTCATTTTGAGGGGTCAATATGATAGAAAATAACCAAGTGTGACACCATTCTAAAAACTGCACCCCTCAAAGTGCTCAAAACCACACTCAAGAAGTTTATTAACCCTTCAGGTGGTTCACAGGAATTTTTGGAATGTTTAAATAAAAATGAACATTTAACTTTTTTTCACACAAAATTTATTTCAGCTCCAATTTGTTTTATTTTACCAAGGGTAACAGGAGAAAATGGACTCCAAAAGTTGTTGTACAATTTGTCCTGAGTACGCTGATACCCAATATGTGTGGGTAAACCACTGTTTGGGCGCATGGCAGAGCTCGGAAGGAAAGGAGCGCCATTTTACTTTTCAATGCAAAATTGACTGGAATTGAGATGGGACGCCATGTTGCGTTTGGAGAGCCCCTGATGTGCCTATACATTGAAACCCCCCACAAGTGACACCATTTTGGAAAGTAGACCCCCTAAGGAACTTATCTAGATGTGTGGTGAGCACTTTGACCCACCAAGTGCTTCACAGAAGTTTATAATGCAGAGCCGTAAAAATAAAAAATCATATTTTTTTCACAAAAATGATCTTTTCGCCCCCAATTTTTTATTTTCCCAAGGGTAAGAGAAGAAATTAGACCACAGAAGTTGTTGTGCAATTTGTCCTAAGTACGACGATACCCCATATGTGGGGGTAAACCACTGTTTGTGCGCATAGCAGAGCTCGGAAGGGAAGGAGTGCCATTTTACTTTTCAATGCAAAATTGACTGGAATTAAGATGGGACGCCATGTTGCGTTTGGAGAGCCCCTGATGTGCCTATACATTGAAACCCCCCACAAGTGACACCATTTTGGAAAGTAGACCCCCTAAGGAACTTATCTAGATGTGTTTTTGAGAGCTTTGTACCCCCAAGTGTTTCACTACAGTTTATAACGCAGAGCCGTGAAAATAAAAATTATTTTTTTTTTCACAAAAATGATTTTTTAGCCCCCAGTTTTGTATTTTCACAAGGGTAACAGGATAAATTGGACACCAAAAGTTGTTGTCCAATTTTTCCTGAGTACGCTGATACCCCATATGTGGGGGGGAACCACTGTTTGGGCGCCTGGCAGAGCTCGGAAGGGAAGGAGCACCATTTGGAATGCAGACTTAGATGGATTGGTCTGCAGGCGTCACGTTGCATTTGCAGAGCCCCTGATGTACCCAAACAGTACAAACCCCCCACAAGTGATCCCATATTGGAAACTAGACCTCCCAAGGAACTTATCTAGATGTGTTGTGAGAACTTTGAACCCCCAAGTGTTTCACTACAGTTTATAACGCAGAGCCGTGAAAATAAAAATTATTTTTTTTTCCCAAAAAAATGATTTTTTAGCCCCCAGTTTTGTATTTTCACAAGGGTAACAGGATAAATTGGACACCAAAAGTTGTTGTCCAATTTTTCCTGAGTACGCTGATACCCCATATGTGAGGGGGAATTACTGTTTGGGCACCTGGCAGAGCTCGGAAGGGAAGGAGCACCATTTGGAATGCAGACATAGATGGATTGGTCTGCAGGCGTCACGTTGCATTTGCAGAGCCTCTGATGTACCCAAACAGTAGAAACCCCCCACAAGTGACCCCATATTGGAAACTAGACCTCCTAAGGAACATATCTAGATGTGTTGTGAGAACTTTGAACCCCCAAGTGTTTCACTACTGTTTATAACGCAGAGCCGTGAAAATAAAAATTATTTTTTTTTTCCACAAAAATGATTTTTTAGCCCCAGTTTTGTATTTTCACAAGGGTAACAGGATAAATTGGACACCAAAAGTTGTTGTCCAATTTGTCCTGAGTATGCTGATACCCCATATGTGAGGGGGAACCACTGTTTGGGCGCATGGCAGAGCTCGGAAGGGAAGGAGCGACATTTGGAATGCAGACTTAGATGGATTGGTCTGCAGGCGTCACGTTGCATTTGCAGAGCCCCTGATGTACCCAAACAGTAGAAACCCCCCACAAGTGACCCCATATTGGAAACTAGACCTCCTACGGAATTTATCTAGATGTGTTGTGGGAACTTTGAACCCCCAAGTGTTTCACTACAGTTTACAACGCAGAGCCGTGAAAATAAAAAATCCTTTTTTTTCCCACAAAAATGATTTTTTAGCCCCCAGTTTTGTATTTTCCCAAGAATAGCAAGAGAACTTCGACCCCAAAAGTTGTTGTCCAATTTGTCCCGAGTACTCTGATACCCCGTATGTTGGGTTAAACCCCTGTTTGGGCGCACAGGAGAGCTCGGAAGGGAAGGAGCACTGTTTTACTTTTTCAACGCAGAATTGGCTGGAATTGAGATCGGACGCCATGTCGCGTTTGGAGAGCCCCTGGTGTGCCTAAACAGTGGAAACCCCCCAATTCTACCTGAAACCCTAATCCAAACTCACCCCTAACCCTAATCCCAATGGTAACCCTAACCACACCCCTAACCCTGACACACCCCTAACTCTAATCCCAACCCTAATCCCAACCGTAAATGTAATCCCTAACCCTAACTTTAGCCCCAACCCTAACCCTAACTTTAGCCCCAACCCTAACCCTAACTTTAGCCCCAACCCTAGCCCCAACCCTAGCCCTAACCCTAACCCTAGCTCTAACCCTAACCCTAGCCCTAACCCTAGCTCTAACCCTAACTCTAGCCCTAGCCCTAACCCTAGCCCTAACCCTAACCCTAGCTCTAACCCTAACCCTAGCCCTAACCCTAGCCCTAACCCTAACCCTAGCTCTAACCCTAACCCTAGCCCTAACCCTAGCCCTAACCCTAGCCCTAACACTAACCCTAGCCCTAATGAGAAAATGGAAATAAATACATTTTTTTAATTTTTTTATTTTTCGCTAACTAAGGGGGTGATGAAGGGGGGTTTGATTTACTTTTATAGCGGGTTTTTTAGCGGATTTTTATGATTGGCAGCCGTCACACACTGAAAGACGCTTTTTATTGCAAAAAATATTTTTTGCGTTACCACATTTTGAGACCTATAATTTTTCCATATTTTGGTCCACAGAGTTATGTGAGGTCATGTTTTTTGCGGGACGAGTTAACGGTTTTATTGGTAACATTTTCGGACACGTGACAGTTTTTGATCACTTTTTATTTCGATTTTTGTGAGGCAGAATGACCAAAAACCAGCTATTCATGAATTTCTTTTGGGGGAGGCGTTTATACCGTTCCACGTTTGGTAAAATTGATAAAGCAGTTTTATTCTTCGGGTCAGTACGATTACAGCGATATCTCATTTATATCATTTTTTTAAGTTTTGGCGCTTTTATACAATAAAAGCTATTTTATAGAAAAAATAATTATTTTGGCATTGCTTTATTTTGAGAACTATAACTTTTTTATTTTTTTGCTTATGATGCTGTATGGTGGCTCGTTTTTTGCAGGACAAGATGTCGTTTTCAGCGGTACCATGCTTATTTATATCCGTCGTTTTGATCGCGTGTTATTCCACTTTTTGTTCGGCGGTATGATAATAAAGCGTTGTTTTTTGGTTCGTTTTTTATTTTTTTTTCTTACGGTGTTCACTGAAGGGGTTAACTAGTGGGACAGTTTTATAGGTTGGGTCATTACGGACGCGGCGATACTAAATATGTGTACTTTTATTTTTTGGGGGGGGTTTTTTAGATAAAGAAATGTATTTATGGGAATAATTTTTTATTTTTTTTCTCTATTTAGGAATTTTTTTTTTTTTTTACACTTGTGGAAATTTGTTTTTAAACTTTTTTACTTTGTCCCGGGGGGGACATCACAGATCGCCCATCTGACAGTTTGCACAGCACTCTGTCAGATGGGCGATCTTACTTTCATCGGAGCAGGCTGCTCTGCAGCCGGCTCCGGACCCTGACCCGGAAGTACTCCCTGCAGGACCCGGATGCAGCCCCGTGGCCATTTTGGATCCGGGGACTGCAGGGAGAAGACGCTCGGTACAAGGTGAGTACATTCCCTTGTACCGATCGTCTCAGGGAAGCCCGCAGGGAGCCCCCTCCCTGCGCGATGCTTCCCTGTACCGCCGGTACACCGCGATCATGTTTGATCGCGGTGTGCTGGGGGTTAATGTGCCGGGGGCGGTCCGTGACTGCTCCTGGCACATAGTGCCGGATGTCAGCTGTGATAGGCAGCCCCCCCGTGAGCGCGGCCGATCGCATATGACGTACTATCCCGTCGGTGGTCATACGGGCCCACCCCACCTCGACGGGATAGTACGTCAGATGTCAGAAAGGGGTTAACCAAGCGCAGTTGGTAAATGTGCACATTTACCACGGCTTCTTGGTAAATGTAGCTGAGAAGGGTGTAATAAATAGTGTTACTTTTACCAACACATGCTGGTAAATGTAAAGATTTACCAAATCGCCCAGGTAAAAGTCCAAAATCGTTCGTTTATATGGAATACATCTGACTTTTACCAACGCTGTTGAGAAATGTTAACATTTACCAAGACTTCACCGGTAAAAGTCCAATTTTACTTTTCATTTTGAGCTTTTACCGACGGCCTCGGTGAATGTCCAGATTGACCAGTAAATCCTAGGTTTTACGTCCTTCTGACTTTTACAGTAACAGTTGCTACTTACAGTAACAGTGACATCCCATCTAGAGCATCCCCTGACTTATGAGATCACTGATGGGCATCAGGGTCAGTTATCTGTTGGACTAGGCATCATTGCTTCCAATCCCAATAAATTCTTTAGTTTATGATGATCTCTTCCCACCCACTTTTGAACAGGTGGGTGGGAAACCTCTTTAAGTTTTTTCTAGGGCTTTTGTTTAAAATTAGTACTAGTCCTGTCCTGATGCAGATCCATTGACTCGTTGATCCCAGACATTGTAAGGTATCCTCTTCTTATAACTGTTTTCTTTCCTGGACAACCCCTACTTAAATGAAATAGGGCCACCTTGAATTAAAAACAGCTGATGCTCACCTGCCAGTCCGGCATCGAACCAATGATGTCAGTGGCGCATCTGCCGATACTCTCTTGACACTGAATACCACAGGTGGCATCACGAACATAAACTCTATTCCTTTAAAGACCTTTCCGTTTTACACGGACGTCCCAGGGCCACGGACCGGGTCAGCCACCGTGACATCCCCTTGTGAACCGAAGGACCCGGTACCGAGTACCCCACTGCCCTTGGGGGGCGATCCAACTTGGCATCACGAACAGGATCTACTAAACCCTGTGAATCGGGTCATGTACGCCTAGAGACTGTGCCAGAATTGTGCCTGAACTGTGATTTATTGAAAGACTGTGTATCGCAAAAGACCGCCAAAATTGCCACCAACACTGCAGCCATTACAGCACCACGAGAAGTGAGTTCTGCAGCCAATCATTAGCCGCTAACAGGCTGCAGTACTCACACTTCCCCTGGATTCAACGTTTAGTTCAAAGGAAATGTGTTTGAAACAACCCACCAGTTGCAGTTGATTGGCTGCAGTGCTCTGGTCTTGGAGATGAGTATAAGCTGTTTATATTTTCCAAGGGGTCCCTGTTCATTTGAAAAGAGGTTGCACAAGTAGTGGGCAAACCCTTTAATTTTTTGCTAAAGGAAGGGGGCGGACAATACTTACCCCACTGTAATAACTGTGGCCAGGGCTAGGTTGGCATTGCCCCTACTTGATTCTACATCCTATAGAAGCTGCACAGTCTCATAGTTAGATAATTATGTAGGTTGAAAAAAGACCTAGGTCCATCAAGTTCATCCTTTCTCCACCAATTGTGCCTTTTTATTTCGATAAATGATTCCATTAATTCAGTAAAGACTGGAATTATACACATTTATCACTGTGGTTATAAAGACAATATGCTGAACACAACCAATCCTTTGTGATTATGATTTTTTTTCATATATCTTTTAACGGCAGATATCTTACCCTCCGGTGTTAATACAATAATAGGCATTAAATTACAAATTGAATTTTTATCAACAGTAAGTAAATGTTGAAACCGCAGCGCCGGTGTTTTGCTGATATTTGATAAAGCTGACTTTTAAAATTCTCAGGTAGTTGCATCCAATCGTCTAGAAAATGCTTTGAGAATAAATTAGTGAGCAGAGCCTAAAATCCTATTTGTAGATCAATTTAATGGATTCATCCTTTTGACTTTTCAAGTTTTTAATCATTTTTTTGTAAAGTTTGTTAATAACATTCTGTGCAAAAAAACTGATGACTCTAAGGATGCAGAAAATGGTAATGTCATCCTTGTCCCTTCTTTAATTTGTACATTAATCTCGTTTATCCGAGGGATGTAGGGGCTATACACATGTATCTCAGTTCAGATCACTTTCACTCCAATAAGAGCTGAGAGGTAAAAGCCAGGAATGGTCTCTACACAGTGTATGGTGCTGTGGTGTTGTGGATCCATACACCAAAAATGTCTTGAAGCCACGGATCCAGGTTTTAGTGGATACGAGCAGTTACGGTACAGATCTTTAAATTATCCTGATCCCCTTCCCACACAAACTAGAGTGAAGAAGAAAATTGTTCCTCCCCAGGAACTGTGAAGATCTGAAGTTGTGGGTTGCAATAATACATTTCCCTCAGTCCACAAGATCCCCTCCCCGGGACCAATAGTCCCATTGCCCCCGTTCCAGGTGATTCTCACTGTCTCCCAACTTTTGGATGACCCACAGATTTTGTATCTCCCACCAGTATGGTCTGTAGTCATAGTCCAGGCTCCTCCAGAAGACAAATAACACAACCGATGCCCATGTATCCAAGATAAACAATCCTTAAGAAAGCTTGTGAAATCCAGACAACAGATTCCTTAACCGTAGCAGGTGGATCCAGCACAGCTGGCAACCAATCTGTAAAGCATCATAAGTAGTGTTGAGCATTCCGATGCTGCAAGTATCGGGTATCGGCCGATACTTGCTGTATCGGAATTCCGATACCGGGATTCCGATACTCTTGTGGTATCGGGTATCGGGTATCGCAACAACATTAATGTTAAAATGTGTAAAAGAGAGAATTAAAATAAAAAATATCGCTATACTCACCTCTCCGACGCAGCCGGGACTTCAGCGAGGGAACCGGCAGCGTTGTTTGTTTAAAATTCGCGCTATTACTTGGTTACGTGAATTCCCGGCTTGTGATTGGTCAGGTCGGCCACGTTGCCGGGACGCGGACCAATCACAGCAAGCCGTGACGAAATTACGTCACGGCTTGCTGTGATTGGTCCGCGTCCCGGCAATATGGCCGCCCTGACCAATCACAAGCCGTGACGTCACGGGAGGCTGGACACGCGCCCATTTTAAAATGAGCGCGTCCAGCCTCCCGGCTTGTGATTGGTTGACCGCGGCGCAACCAATCACAAGCCGTGACGTCACGGGAGGCTGGACACGCGCCCATTTTAAAATGAGCGCGTCCAGCCTCCCGGCTTGTGATTGGTTGACCGCGGCGCAACCAATCACAAGCCGTGACGTCACGGGAGGCTGGACACGCGCCCATTTTAAAATGAGCGCGTCCAGCCTCCCGGCTTGTGATTGGTTGACCGCGGCGCAACCAATCACAAGCCGTGACGTCACGGGAGGCTGGACACGCGCCCATTTTAAAATGAGCGCGTGTCCAGCCTCCCGTGACGTCACGGCTTGTGATTGGTCAGGGCGGCCATATTGCCGGGACGCGGACCAATCACAGCAAGCCGTGACGTAATTTCGTCACGGCTTGCTGTGATTGGTCCGCGTCCCGGCAACATGGCCGACCTGACCAATCACAAGCCGGGAATTCACGTAACCAAGTAATAGCGCGAATTTTAAACAAACAACGCTGCCGGTTCCCTCGCTGAAGTCCCGGCTGCGTCGGAGAGGTGAGTATAGCGATATTTTTTATTTTAATTCTTTCTTTTACACATTTATATGGTTCCCAGGGCCTGAAGGAGAGTTTCCTCTCCTTCAGACCCTGGGAACCATCAGGAATACCGTCCGATACATGAGTCCCATTGACTTGTATTGGTATCGGGTATCGGTATCGGATTGGATCCGATATTTTGCCGGTATCGGCCGATACTTTCCGATACCGATACTTTCAAGTATCGGACGGTATCGCTCAACACTAATCATAAGCCATCCATTCAGGGCTCCAGGATCTCAGCCTAGATCCTCTCCCCTCAACATCACTCCAACAACTGCCTGGTTAAACATGTGGCTTCTTTTCCTCCCTCCCCCTTAAACATTTGCTTTTAGCTCAAAGAATGAAGAATATTCCACAAACCCCTAACCTGGGACTGCATGTGAGACCTGCTGTAGTGACGGCTCCAATGGATCTATCCCCATCCACACAATGAGACTATTGGCAGAACAATGGAATGATAGAGTTCCTTGATTACTAATCTTGGGTCCGGCCTTATGTATGCCTAAGATCTAGTCTGCATGTATTACTCTGCTTACTGTCACTGAATGGAAACATTGGTTCCTAAGGCTGAACCGATGATCAAGCAAATCACTAATAAAACACAGCAGGCAAATCCATAATGAAATGCAACAATAATATCAATGCCCTGGGCTGGAAAAAGTCTGCATCCCTTAGAGCCGTGGACTCTGCTTTACGTCCAATCATCCAATAGTCTTTAGTAAGTGGCCAGCTCCTCACAGGAACCCCCAAGGACTCATATTTACTGAAGGTACTGAATTGTGGATGAAAGCCATATGCGCCAAAGAATGATGACTTACCAGTGGACTCGCTACGGCGATTGTTTAAAGCAAATTCAGTCAGTGGTAGAACAGAAGATCAATCCTGGTTATCTGACATGAAACATCTGAGGTATTTCTCCAAACTTTAGATAAAGTGTTCAGTCTGACCATTAGTTTGAGTATGGAAGGCTGTGGAAAAGTATAGGTTCATCCATAGAAGGGAATAAAACTCTCTCCAAAATTTAGATACAAATTGTTTCCCCTAATCTGACACCCCATCGGAGGGAATCCCGTGAAGCTTCAAGGTCTTAGTGACAAACACATGAGCCAGTGTCTTGGCATTAGAGAGAGCAGGAAAGGCAACAAAGTTTGCTGATTTTACTAAATCTATCCACCAAAACTAAGATAACCATTTTACCAGGGGATAAAGAAGGATCCATAATTAAATATATGAACTAATGAGTCCATGGACAGTCAGAAATAGTTAATGGTAAAAGAGCCCCAGACGGATGATTATGAGGGGTCATGGAATGCCAGGTAGTCCGTGTTACTATTCGGGTTCTGTACCCTGAACACCAGGTGTTTGTTGCGCTGTCATGTGCATGACAACGTGGCAAATACTGCTTCTGATTATTGATAAAATCATTACCGCCGGTCAGAGAGCCACAGTTCCACGCTGTCAAATGACAGCGTGAGCCTGTAGCTGTGTTCGGAAGTAAAAAGTTTACACAAACACACAGGTTAAATGGAAGATCTGAGTTTCACAATATGTAATGATCTTCTAACCTCAGATTTACTATGAGGACGTGACTGTCATTTTCCCACAGTCCAGAGGTCACCGCAGTTCCGGCTGTGTGGGAGCGTAGCTTTAGTTACGTCACTGCTAGTCACTGAAGCTGCTCTCGCAACATCTCATTCAACAGCGGTTTTCAGCTGGGACGGTCACATCTTAGCCCCCAGATATGGATTACTGCATGGGACACAACGGCGGACAGGTATGGTATATAGTTGCTTTTTTATTTTACTTTTATTACAGGAGATCGAGGGCGTCACAGGAATTAGGTGTGGTTGGAAATATGGTTTAATTAAGAATAATAAAGGAGTCTGTGAGTTTCTTTCAATTAAAGGACTTTATTCTGGCTGTCTTTATTTGCCATGTAAATATAGGATTAGTAATAGGGGCGTCTTATTGACTAGCTTATTGACTAACCTCGGGGCTTGATGTCACCTGATGGTGTCATCAACCCCCCCAACTATTACCCCACTTGCCACAGCTACAGAGCAAGTGGGAAGAGCGAGGCTAAAGGTACCTTCACACTAAACGACTTTGCAATGATAACGATAGCGATCCGTGACGTTGCAGCATCCTGGATAGCGATATCCTTGTGTTTGACACGCAGCAGCGATCAGGATCCTGCTGTGATATTGCTGGTCGTTGCTGAAAGTCCAGAACTTTATTTGGTTGTCAGATCGGCGTGTATCGTCGTGTTTGACAGCAAAAGCAACGATGCAAGCGATGTTTTACAATGGTAACCAGGGTAAATATCGGGTTACTAAGCGCAGGGCCGCGCTTAGTAACCCAATATTTACCCTGGTTACCATTGTAAAAGTTAAAAAAACCAGTACATACTCACCCTCTGATGTCTGTCACGTCCCCCGGCGTCCGCGCTGCTGCTCAGAGCTTCCCGCACTGACTGAGTGCCGGCTGTAAAGTAAAAGCAGAGCACAGCGGTGACGTCACTGCTGCGCTCTGCTTTTACTTTACGGCCGGCACTCACAGTCAGTGCGGGAAGCTGAAGGCGAGGGACGTGACACCGGAATGTGAGTATGTACTGTTTGGTTTTTTTTACATTTACGATGGTAACCATGGTAAACATGGGGTTACTAAGCGCGGCCCTGCGCTTAGAAACCCGATGTTTACCCTGGTTACCCGGGGACTTCGGCATCGTTTGTCGCTGGAGAGCTGTCTGTGTGACAGCTCCCCAGCGACCACACAACGACTTACCAACGATCACGGCCAGGTCGTATCACTGGTCGTGATCGTTGGTAAATCGTTTAGTGTGAAGGTACCTTAAGTGCCAGAATTGGCGCATCTTAAAGAGCTGATGTTTTTAGCCAGGGGGGGCAGTATCCATGGCCCCTTCCTAGGCTATTAATATCATCCCACATTTTAATAGCCAGTAAAGGCTAAGTATACAGTTGTGAGCTGATATTAATAGCCTGGGAAGCTCCATAGGTATTACCCCCTTCTCAGGCTATAAACACCTGCCCACAGTCACTGTTGACTTTCTCTCTGCTGGTTTTGAAAATTGCTCAGGAGCCCACGACATTTTTTTCTGAAAAATAGTCTTTAATTAATTAAATACATGTACAGTAAGCTGCACACACACTGTACTAATTGTATTTGTCACTAACATTGATATATCTACCTATTCTGTATGTATTTACTGTATGTAATCCATCTCTTCTATCCTGTCGGCTCCTGCTGTGATTTTAGACTATCGCGGCCCTCGCGGGTATTGAATTACTGGCTTTTCTTCTATCTCTCTATGCAATATATATATCTATATATATAATTGTCTAAGGGTTTTTCCGTCTGTCTGTCTGTCTGTCTGTCTTTCTGTCTGTCTGTCTGTCTGTCTTTCTGTCTGTCTGTCTGACCTGGAAATCCCGCGTCTCTGATTGGTCGAGGCCGCCAGGCCTCGACCAATCAGCGACGGGCACAGCATGGCGCCGATGATGTCATAATAGAAATCCCTCCTCTCTCCTGGCGGCCTCGACCAATCAACGACGGGCACAGTATCGACGTAGATGTCATAATGGTTGCCATGGCGACGATGATGTCATAAAGGTTGCCTCGACCAATCAGCGACGGGCACAGTCTGCCACGGGGACATGCATATTCTAGAATACCCGATGCGTTAGAATCAGGCCACAGTCTAGTATATATATATATATATATATGAGTGTCACTGACATCTATATATGTATGTATTCCATGTGTATATCTCTATTCTATCCATTCTATTCTAACCTGTCAGTGTGATCTTACTGTAGCGGCACTTGAATTGCCGGCTTTTCAAAGGAGATACGGTTCTACAGGAAGAAAGTTTTTTTTTTCCTCTGCGAGCACGCAACTTTCTTAGCATGCACAAAGAGACCCAAGTTAGCCCCAAAAATGCATTAAAAAATGCAGCAAAATAGCAACAAAAGCGAACAAAAAACGCAATAAAACATGCGTTTTTGCCACGGCTTCTTTCCTGCCAATAAATCAGTTTTGCTGCATAAGAAAGGCAGCAAAAACACCCAGTGTGAACATACCCTAACTGTACAATATCTGTCTGCAATACAACTGGATACAGCAAGAACATCCATTTTCTGACCTATGTGCAGCAAGTAAAATCATTGCAAGGCTCCAAACTCTTAAACAAGGGATAGGGCTATAGCAATAGAATAAATTGTATTCTTTGCAGAATTTCAATATGATTGTTTCAGGCTCAAGTAGAAATACTGCAGAATAGCAAAGAGGATAATTATTATACTTGTTAATATTCCTTTAAGAGAATCATTTCTACTCTCGTAGCTAAGTTTCTCAGCTTCAAAAGTAGACAACCTTTACTATACATTCAATCCTTGTGTCTATATAATTTGATTCTTAAACAGTATATTCTAAAGTATCCGTCCCTTTCCAGATAAATAATCCCAAGGGCTGCCTTGGTGACGTGTCCGCAGTGAAAGGATCATGCTGTCATCTTGACATGTCAAAGAGGCTCAGTTCTTTAAGAATAGAAGCATCTATTTCAGCAAACAGTGAATATTAGGGAATCCGATTGTGGCTATTGGATTTATGACATAAAATAAAACCTGAGACTAAAGAGTTATGCTAGTGTTATATTTTCAGTAAGATTACACCTACAGTCATTAATGTTGGGAGACGGCACCTTCAAATATGAATGACGTGGAGCAGTTTGGTCTAAAATTCCAGTTGAGAGGTGTAAGAAGCTTGTTGATGGTTATCTGAAGCCATTGATTGTAGTTATTTATTCCAAAGGGTGTCTAACCAAATATTAAATTGTGGGTGCCAACAATTTTGTCCGGCCCATTTGGGGGGTTTTGTGTGAATTAATGTCCAAATTGCCTTCTTTTCTCTTTTTTTGTGATGTTCCAATACATGAAAAGGAAATAAACATGTGCATAACAAATGTAATTGCAATAGTTTTCTGGGGGAAATACAATTTCAAGGGTACCAACACTTTTGGCCATAACTGTAACTACAATTTTAATGCATTCTGCTTATCCAATGTATTGATGCTTGATGATCGCGTCAATTAGAAAAATCTGTTACTTAAATATTTAACCAAAGGGGACTTGGAAATGTTTACTTAATTGGGTTGTCCAATCTAAAACTTCAAGTCTGCAGTCACTCGATGGGGCTGCAGACTTTGGAATACTCACATTGTGAAAACTGTGAACGGTAAGGAATCTCCCTTGTGAGTGGAGGTCATGCGTCTGCTAGTATGCAATATGCATTCTGTTGGCCACATGCCGACTAGATGGGCAAGTGTATTGAGCAAGGCTCTAAACAGTCTAGTTGGATTGTGGCCTTGAGTATGCATATAACATACTTGCGGTCACAAGCCACCAATCCCGGTGGCAGCACAGGAGAATCCACACAGATCACAGTGTGTACGATCGGACGATTCACAAGTCTGCAGTCACATGTGCCACTTTATTGTACAGTGCCACTCTTACCTCTTTTATATTCTTTTTATATTTTTTATACTGCATTCTTATTGTATTTCCTGTACATGTATTTTTCATTTTTTTTCATAAATTAATAATATTTTATATAGCTTTACGAATAGTGTAAATTTATATCTATTTTAGATATTCATTACATTTATATACAGTTGTGCTCAAAAGTTTACATAGACCGGCAGAATTTTTGCTTTCTTGGCCTTTTTTCAGAGAATATGAATGATAACACCAAAACTGTTTCTCCACTCATGATTAGTGGTTGGGTGAAGCCATTTATTGTCAGACTACTGTGTTTTCTCTTTTAAATCATAATCATAACACAAAACATCCAAATGACCCTGATCAAAAGTTCACATACCCCATTTCTTAATACCGTGTATTGCCCCCTCTAACATCAATGACAGCTTGAAGTATTTTGTGGTAGGTGTGGATGAGGTTCTTCATTTTCTCAGATGGTGAAGCTGCCCACTCTTCTTGGCAAAAAGCCTCCAGTTCCTGTAAATTCCTGGGCTGTCTAGCATGAACTGCACGCTTGAGATCTCCCCAGAGTGGCTCAATGATATTGAGGTGATGAGACTGAGCTGGCCACTCCAGAACCTTCTCTTTGTTCTACTGTAGCCAATGACAGGCTGACTTGGCCTTGTGTTTTGGATCGATGTCATGTTGGAACATCCAAGTACGTGCCATGCGCAGCTTACGGGCTGATGAGTGAAAATTTGCCACCAGTATTTGCTGATATCGTGCTGCATTGATCTTTTCTTCAACTTTGACCAAGTTTCCTGTGCCTTTGTAGCTCACACAAAACATCAGAGATCCACCTCCGTGCTTTACAGTAGGAATGGTGTTCCTTTCATCATTGGCCTTGTTGACCTCTCTCCAAATGTAACGTTTATGGCTTTGGCCAAAAAGTTCAATTTTGGTCTCATCACTCTAAATTACCTTGTTCCAGAAGTTTTGAGGCTTGTCTCTGTGCTGTTTTGTGTATTGTAGACGAGATACTTTGTGGAATTTGCACAGTAATGGCTTTCTTCAGGCGGCTCAACCATGCAGCCCATTTTTCTGCAAGTGCCTCCTTATTATGCATCTTGAAACAGCCACACTGCTAGTTTTCAGAGAGTCCTGTATTTCAGCTGATGTTATTTGTGGGTTTTTCTTTGCATCCCGAACAATTTTCCTGGCAGTTGTGGACGAAATTTTTGTTGGTCTACCTGACCGTGGTTTTGTTTTTACAGAGCCCCTGATTTTCCATTTGTTAATCACAGTTTGAATATTGCTGACTGGCATTATCAATTCCTTGGATATCTTTTTTTAATCCTTTTCCCGTTTTATACAGTTCAACTACCTTCTCCTGTAGATCCATTGACAATTCTTTTGGTTTCCCCATGACTCACAATCCAGAAACGTCAGTGGCTGGATGAAAGATGCAAGAGTCTGTCTGGATCCCAGAAACTCACTCAGCTTTTATGCACACACACTGATTACAAGCAAACAGGTCACAGGTGAGGATGTTACCTTTAGTAGCCATTCAAACCCATTTGTGTCAACTTCTGTGCATGTTATTAGGCAAAAATCACCAGGGTATGTGAACTTTTGGTCAGGGTCATTTGGATGTTTTGGGTTGTCATTATGATTTAAAAAGAGAAAACACAGTAGTTTGACAATAAATGGCTTCACCCAACCACTAACCATGAGTGGAGAAAAAATTTTGACGTTATCATTCATATTCTCTGAAAAATGGCCAAGAAAGCAAAAATTCTGCTGGGGTATGTAAACTTTTGAGCACAACTGTATTGGATATCATGCTGGCCAATTATGTTGCCTCTAAGTGCCAGATTTTGGCCTAGGAAATAGTTTTTTCTGCAATGTGCGCTTTATACATGTTTTTATTTTTCTTATCGACAGTTTTGTGTTAGCTATATAATAAAGATATGTATTGTTAAAATGAAGGTATATAATTTCCACATGGCTGCTTCTACTTTTCAAGTCTAGCTTAAGGAAAAAGCCTTGTCTTTCTTGAATAAATCCCAGAAAGAAAATCCTTTCACAGGTCTATAGCAAATAGAAGATTTTCTTCATTTCCTATTAGGGTAAGAACATACATGTGCAAAACACAACCGAGCAAGGCATAGACATTTATGCTTAGCAACAAATCCTACGGGAGAGAGTTGCGGTTGTGATCATGTCACTTGTCATCCATCATTTCAAGTGAAAGTTACAAGTAAAAAATGTCTGAAAAGATTTTTTAACAAATGCATGTAAGAAGCCAAATTAAGTTATACTAAATTGTTTGCAACAAACCTACAAATCAATCTTCTTAGCGCCTCCTGTAAAATAACATGCTGCCGCTGGTCAGACACCAGGTTCTATGTGGCAGGTTCCCCATAGGAAACAAGTAAAAATATTATTGTATGTTACTATAAAAAATTGTTCTGAAAATACAAATCTAACTTTCCTGCTGTTCATCACATTTGCTTTCAGTCTTCATACACATAGGCCCTGATTCATCAAGAAGGGCGATTTTCTCGCTTGTCTTGATGAGGGGGCATGTTAGTGTTAGCTTCTCCTGATTCATTCAGAGTTGCATGCCTTTTAAGGAATCAGGAACATCTTATGAGTCGAGTTCACCTTTGTGCGCCACGCCGGTACAAGGAACTTCACAGCCCATCATGAATTAGATGACCTGTGGTGCCACACCCTGCCGTGCCCCTGTCCCTCCTCAGCTCTGTCCATTTTGGTAGATCTTGGAGAAACTGGCGTGAAAATGCAAAAAGTCAGAACATTTTTGCACAAGTCCAAGCTAATAGTAGGAGCCCCGAGAAAAAGCCCCCCAATCCCCTCCTCATCTGACAGCAGGTGCCCCTCCTCCCCTGACATCAGGAGCACCCCCTGACAGCAGAGTCAGGAACAGACAGTTTGGGGGTACACGGAGAGCTGTGGCCCTTGGGTTCGATGGTGTTGGGGTCTCCTTCCAGGATTGTGCACTTCTGTATTGCGGGGTCCCCGGATTCATGCCCTCACTATGACCTCCTGAGCTTCTGCAGCTGAAGGTGTCAAAATATTCAACCTGAGCAAGGGTAACTTAGCATGTGCCACCCCAAAGTCCATGGTGCTGCCCGCCATCTGTATCACCACCACAGTGCATGGTGCTGTCTGCCATCTATTTCACCACCACAGTGCATGGTGCTGCCCGCCATATGTATCACCACCACAGTGCATGGTGCTGCCTGCCATCTGTATCACCACCACAGTGCATGGTGCTGCCCCCATATGTATCACCACCACAGTGCATGGCGCTGTCTGCTATCTGTATCACCACCACAGTGCATGGTGCTGTCTGTCATCTGTATCACCACCACAGTGCATGGTGCTGCCCGACATCTGTATCACCACCACAGTGCATGGTGCTGTCTGCTATCTGTATCACCACCACAGTGCATGATTCTGCCCGCCATCTGTATCACCACCACAGTGCATGGTGCTGTCTGCCATATGTATCACCTCCACAGTGCATGGTGCTGCCCCCATATGTATCACAACCACAGTGCATGGTGCTGCCTGCCATCTGTATCACCACCACAGTGCATGATTCTGCCCACCATCTGTATCACCACCACAGTGCATGGTGCTGCTTGCCATATGTATCACCATCACATTGTAAAAAATTTAATATATGAACGGTCACTTTTTCGTCTTTAACAAAGTATATAAAACTCCTGTGTAACGGTAACTTCCCACTCTGATAGTCCTGATCCTTTTCATCACTGGGGCAAAAACTTTTTCTCAGGAAAGATGCCTGTCCAGAACAGGTGAGTTGCAACAGCTGATTGTTTGGGGACAGTGCTAACTACTGTCTTGCCAGTTATAACAGCTGAGTTTACAAAAATTAGACCACTGATTGTAAGACAACTCCTTTAAGACAAGGTGTTACAGTTATTTCGAGCACTTATGACACCAACCAAGTTAATTTTTGCAAGTAAATGTTCAAGAAAAATCATTAGTGTATTATGAAGGATGTCCTTGGCTCACCCTTCTATGTACAATGCAAAATAATGATCCAAATTCGTGGTTAGCAGCACAGTGAGTGATCTAAAGTACGACTTAGGCTTAAACAGATTGTTCCTGTTTTTCTCACTCGTATTCATCATCAAGAAAATTGAAAGAAAATTCGAAGAATAATTATCCCCCCTTGAGCATAATGCTGTTAATCTATATCAGCTATTAAAATCATAGGTATGATGACTAGGGAAGGATACAATCGGCAAGATTTCCTCTCCTATAAGGCAGAATCTCCAATATAACACACTGACTCCACATCCATCATAATAATTACTGTGTCATAATTCTCGCTTGTCTTGGCACGGCCACAGTAAGATAAAGGAGGCATTTAAGATAAAAATGCTTCTTACTCAGGAACTTACATCAACATATTCTGCATGTCTTATTTATTCGCTGTGTTATTGATTAAAATATGATTTCTGTTATCTGTTTGCGAAATGTAAATGATCTTTTATAAAATGCTGCGTATGGGAATACTATTCACATGATGTCACCTATAAATTAAAACAATGTATTTGCATTTACCGAGGTTGTACATTTTTGGCTTAGACTTTAGAAGCTGAAAGAATCTGCTTAGTTAAAGCCTTTACAAGTCGTCCTTTCTTGGGAATTTAATTAATGGACGTATCTAGAATTCAGCGAATACATTCTAGTGGAATTGAATTCTACTCATATTTTACCAAAATTTACATTTGCCAAAATGGGCAATTATGGCATCTGAATCATAAAGGGCGGTCAAAAGATAAAAAATGTAAAAAAAATAATACTTATACTCACCGTACCACTCATTTCTTCGGTCCATGCGCTCCTCACCATCACGTCTTGTCGTCGTTGCATCATCTGATTAGCTCTGCGGGTGCAAAGTCTCGGCACATGTTGTGATGTCATGACCTTTAAAACGCTTGTGCAGAATCCTTCCATGACTCAATAGGGCCTAACACCCTAGCGCGAGAGGCCCAGGGATTTCAGTGCTTTCGGCTGCGAACAGAAGATGCATAGAGGTCCAAACAGGTGCCGGTGAGGAGCAGATGCGCTGGGGAGGCGAGTGGTAAATTGAGGATAAGGTTATTTTTTATTTTTACCTTTTACATTTATTATGTTCTGTGGTTTGGAGAGATCCCAGACCATAATAAGAGGTATTAAATTTGCGTAGTATAACTTCTCAGCGATTTCGAAATTTTTCTTGATGTACTCTTCTCTAGAGGTATCCACTTGGTGACTTGTACTCTGGCTGCAGCAATCAACTTATTCTTTCTTTGATGCACATAATAGTATTAAAACTATTAAACGTGGCCTTTTCTACTTTTGTGGCCGAAAGAATCAACACTTTGAATGTCCCAAACAGAGAACATTTTCATAGAGATCTGTTGAGCGGAATATTTAACTTTGTGACCTTCACATTAGAAGCAGAAGGAACCTACTTGGTCTTTATTTGGTATATCCTTCACAGGTAATGATTTTATAGAGTTTCAAGCTAATACATTTTTACACTTGGTGACTTCTGCCTTAAAGACTTAAGGAAAATACCATGTTTCCTTTGGAGTGTCTAACACAGATAACCCTATAAGGATGTAGTGTACAAAGTGGATATTTCTACTTGGGTCCGCGACCTGGATTTCTTTGGGTGCATCCTACCCATCCAGTCCTTAAAAAGATGTCTAGCGGTAGACATGGATGTCTTTATGGATCAAGGAATCAACCTGATTTTTATTGGCTATTTACCCAGACAGTTAATCCTCTAGAATGACTATAGCAAGTGGCCATTTTTCTTTATTCCCTCTTATGGTAAGATCATACGTATGGAGGATAATACCTTGGAGAAGATAGCTAGTCATAAACTTGAGCATACTTGGTAACAATTCCTATGACATATATAGTCGTGATCGGGTTTTTGAAAAGAATTTTCACAACTGCATGTTAGACGTTGAACTAAGCAAATGTATTGCTATTTGATTTTCCAATGACTCATCATAGTCTATCTGGAATAAGTGTGGAACAACTTTTTAAATATTTTTACTTTTTGTGTCAGTACCATGCATGTTGAGGCACAATTCTTCCTCCTCATACAGATGTAGATGCAGTCAGAAATTTTGACGCCTTGTGCTCAGCAAGACTTAACAATTGAACCCATCATCACCTGCCTCGGAATCCGGTCGTAATAAAAATGTTCAACTTAGCGAACCTTGTCCAGAACACACTCCTGCAGCAAGTTACAAATTACTATTATTATTATTATTTATTGTTATAGCGCCATTTATTCCATGGCGCTTTACATGTGAGGAGGGGTATACATAATAAAAACAAGTACAATAATCTTAAACAATACAAGTCATAACTGGTACAGGAGGAGAGAGGACCCTGCCCGTGAGGGCTCACAATCTACAAGGGATGGGTGAGGATACAGTAGGTGAGGATAGAGCTGGTCATGCAGCGGTTTGGTTGATCGGTGGTTACTGCAGGTTGTTGGCTTGTCGGAAGAGGTGGGTCTTCAGGCTCTTTTTGAAGGTTTCGATGGTAGGCGAGAGTCTGATGTGTTGTGGTAGAGGGTTCCAGAGTAGGGGTGATACGCGAGAGAAGTCTTGTATACGATTGTGGGAAGAGGAGATAAGAGGGGAGTAGAGAAGGAGATCTTGTGAGGATCGGAGGTTGCGTGCTGGTAAGTACCGGGAGACGAGGTCACAGATGTATGGAGGAAATGTGCACACAAATGTGCACACTTGATGAAAGCTCCAGCATGAGTAACTTATTCACCAGCATAGTAGTCTTCTCACACATACAGAAATCTTCCAAATATAAGATGGCAGGAAAGATAGCAGAAACTTGGTTGCACCTACAGGAAATACCATGGCAGAGCTCTTTTCTAAGGCATGGTTTGCAATATTGTGGCAATTTTTGGTGGGAACATGGTAGGCAACATAGTGGTGCCTCTTAGTGGCACAACAGTTTTTCCTGTCTATGGCCCTTCTGCTGTGTTGAGCGATTCTGCTGTCCTGGTAATGCTGTGCCAGATCACCTTGCTTAGTTATATGTAGGTGGCAATTTTTGATGGGAACATGGTAGACAATATGGCGGTGCTTCTTATTGGCACAACAGTTTTTCTAGTCTACAGCCCTTCTGCTCTGTTGAGCGATTCTGCTGTCCTGGTAATACTGTTCCAGATCACCTTGCTTAGTCATATGCAGGTGCCAATTTTTGGTGTTATTATGGTAGACAACATGGTGGTGCTTCATAGTAGCACAACAGTTTTTACTGTACTTCTGCTCTGTAGAGTGCTTCTGTAGCCCTGGCCAAGCTGTACCAGATTCCCTTGCTTAGTCGTATGCAGGAGATCATACCCACAGGTACTGGCAGGCTTATGGCAAGCTCTCCCAGCTCCTAACCTAGTGCTTATATTCATGTCCTCCCTGAGTAGCAGCGAAATGCACCCTCAAATAGCTGCCATCTTCAGTGCTCTTGAGAAGCGCAGCAACTCCTCCTTTTCTTACATTTTGCTGCAACAGCTGTGAGCACAATAGTCTTTATCATGTTCATCTCACTGTCCTTTAAAAAAAAAGCCAAGTCATGTTTCGGGAAGGATTGCCCCTCCTTTTTTTATTAGTTCTTTTTGGTGTAATTTCGGAACTATGCTGTATGGCTTAAGACAGTTTAATTTTTAAAATAGGCTTGGAGTACAAAACATTTGACAAATATCATCATCACATATAAAACCTCCCAGTTCTCTCCCTTTTGAGCCTTTTATGCCTTTTTATCTCTTTCTTGGTGGTTGCAGTATATTTTAAAAAAAATCAGCGTGAATTAAATTGTCTAACTTAGCAGCATCCCCCAATTTTTTTTTTTTGAAGGAAGGTTCCTATTTTTCTCCAAACGTGACATACTTTAAACTTTCTTCACAAATGATTGATTTCACAACTTTTAGAATCAATATTATAACCTGATGTCAAGTTGACTACTCAATTTTAGCCCGATGTAATAAAATAGCCTTCTTCACTGCCAATAAGAAGTGAACTATAGATGATTCCTTTTTAATAGGATATTTTTTCTCTCTGAAATGAAAGAGACATAACCATAAATTGAGAGAAAATGTGACACTTGTATTATAGTAAATTATGCTTCGCATCTTTATTCCAAAAGTTTTAATGGCTCCCAAAGACGAGGACTAAGAGATTCCATCGCTTGCTCACATTCGGGAAGCTTACTTTTATAATCCAAAATATACCTCTCCAAGGGAATATGATAATCATAATCTGTCCTGTTGATAACATTAAAAAACATTTTGCCCCAGTTCTCTGACACAATAATGTTACTTAATATATTCATACCTTTTTTTTTCCAAAAGCCCTATGATGTCTTGTAACAAGAGGTTGGAATTGATATCTTTCTTTCAACCCTCTGCAGCTAAATATTCCCCTCATACAGACTCATTCATTTTCTAACAACTAAAGATATAAGAAAGGGACAATGAAAACCCCTAAGGAAGATAATGTGTCAAATTCACTTATCCCGATCAAATGACATCCATCATCGCTCCGGGTTCTGTTAAACTTTGCTAAATGGTGCAATACAATATGTAAAACAAGACTGTTTTTAATCTTAAATTCCTAAAAAGATATTTGGATGGAAATTGTGTTTGCGTTGGTTTCCTCCAGGATCTCCAGTTTCCTCCAACACTACAACGACATACTGATAGGGAATTTAGATTGTTAACCCCAATGGGGACAGTGATGATGATGATGTCTGTAAAGCGCTGTGGAAATGAATGACGCTGTATAAGGGTGGTTTCACACTAGCGTACGGGAGTGCTGAGGATGGCAGCGTACTTCCTCCCTTCTTCCTCCCTGAAACCACGCCTATGGTCCACCTACGCCTCCTTGCATCCTGCGGTGCCCTGCGTACCTATCTTTATCATTGGGTACGCAGGGATGTGCGGCGCCCCAGGGTCCTGGTCGTTACAGTGGTATTACTTTCCTCTTGGGGAGAGTGATGCTACGTTTGGAGGCAAAGAAGGATAACTGCTTCCAGGTATCACAAACATGCAACACATTTCACACTCCAGGCCATCAGGGGGAGCTCTTGCTCCTATTTATTAGGTCACTCCCCACATTGGTAAAACTAGTCGCCTGTAGGGAAAGTTAGTCAGTTGCTGGCTGACCTCCGCTCAGATAGTTGGTCCCTGACAGGGGTGGGATCCTGTCAGAGAACGAAGGAGGAAGGACACGGAGCTGTGCATGCCCTCAGAGCTGCAGCTCCTAAGAAGAGACATCGAAGGCAGAATTGTATTGAAGCGAGCGTGAAGGAAGTCGTGAAGCAAAGGAGAAGATACCAGAAGGGGACCAGCCCTACACAGGCTGCCTCCTTCAGGCACAGAATCCCGGTAGCTGGAACACCGAGGGAGTAACGACCTTTATGCTTTGCTCCAGAGACCGTCAGGATATCTAATTTCATGTTACCTGTCCGCCCTACACCCAGGAGGCACGGTGGCAAACCATGGAGGCCAGGGTATGATAGAGTCCATATAAACCGCCTCAAGCCACCAGTCATACGGGTTTGTCCTATCCTATATGGGGGACAGGGAGAAAGACATTACATCTGTGAGGACCTTATGTGAAGCCTTAGGCAGTAAGGAACTACAACACTGCAGCGCAAGGGAAGGCTACTGATTTCCACCTGGACAAGGGGACTCTGGACTTGCCTCCAAACTGGCCGGACACTGCCTGCCCTGTGATCTGGTGCTCTGGACTGTGGATGCTGAAGTCTTCAGTAAAGGTAGAGACTGCAACCTTGTGTCCTCGTTCTTCACCGCGCCTCACACCATCCACCATCCGCATACTGGGAAGCCCTGGGGATACACTTCACCTGTGGGAAGGTATACCATCTAGCTGCCATAACATCACTCCAGCGGACCCCTTAAAGCAGCGTCGGTCACCCTGACCGAATACCACAGGTGGCGTCACGAATATTCCCCTTAAAGACCTTTCCCTTTTACACGGACGTCCCAGGGCAACGGACCGGGTCAGCCACCGTGACATCCCCCCTGTGAACCGCAGAACCCGGTACCGAGTACCCCATGGCCCCATGGGGGCGCTCCAGATGTTTGCGGATGCCTCCGCATGTGCCGTTTGGATAATGTGACCCATGTCCTGGGAGAATGAGCTCCGACACCGCTGGAACGGTGAGGGCAATGAAAGTGAGTGTAAGTGTTATTATCTTACTCTGGGCAAACATGATAATTGAGACAGGGTTCTCCAAGTTGTGGACAACCTCTTTAAAGTGAATTTATAATGGAAGCACCTACTTATCTAATCATATATATTCTATAAATTAGTGAATTGATTCGATGCAAAACAATTTCATGTTAAAGTTTTAGGAAATTTGGTGAACAAATTCAAACAAATTATGATTTACTTCATACAAATTGCCTAAAATGGCAGCTGACTTTTTACCCATTGTGGAAGATTGCATCGAATAGAGAAGTCTCACATGAGGTGCGGGCGAACAGGCTTTCTAGTGCTGCCTTGCAGCTATCACAACGCATGGTATAGTGCAGTTAATCAGGAAGGACTAACATAAGCTGTTTAAAAGCAGAAGCAGGGAATGCAGCTGCCATATTGTGAGAAATCTGGATAGTGAGAGGATGTCTCAGCCCACAGCTTAGCCACAGAGATAAATGGAGAAATCCATAAAACACTGAATAAACTATACAGATAGTGCATGACAGGACAGCAGTGAAGAAGATTAGTGTGTGAGGAAACAAGAATAGTGCCATAACATCTTTTAAGGGCACTTGGAGTCTTTGAAGTGCATTTACTTTGTATTTCAAAAGATTGGGGGCAAGTAGGCTACAGCTAAACCCTTCTAGCTCTGTCTCGGACATCTGTTTTAGTCTTTGACAGTTTTGGCATTCAGTAAGATGTTCTTTCTCCTGTATACTACACATAGATTTGGGATAATAAACTTTTAAGTAAAAAAACACCTTCCCATGTCTATCAGGAAAAAAATAAAATGCCCGCAGCAATAATCTGCATTAGTCTCCGTTACATGACAGCTACAGAAAGGCCGGGCGCTGCCGATCAATACAGTAATCTGTGTTGTGAATTTGGATTCTGGGCTCCCCCGGTGGCCGCTTGTGGAATTGGACTTGTCATCCTCTTTCCTGTTTCACCTGGTTCCATCAGTAGTGGGTGTCGCTATTTAAGCTCATTTCTCTGGTGGTTTCTTGCCGGTCAACAATGTTATCTGATGCCTCTCAGTGCTTGTTCCTGCTTCTAGACTACTACTAGATAAGTTGGACTTTTGTCCATGTTTTGTTTTGCCTATTTGTTCCAGTTCACAGCTGAAGTTTTGTTACTGTGTCTGGAAAGCTCTCGTTGATCAGGGATTGCTACTCTGGCGTTATGAGTTAATGCCAGAGTTTAAGGTAATCTCTGGATGGTGTTTTGTTAGTGTTTTTCTGCTGACCATGAAAGTATACTATCTGTCTTCTGCTATCTAGTAAGCGGACCTCAAATTTGCTAAGACTATTTTCCTGCTGCGTTTGTTGTTTCATCTGAACTCACCGTCATTATATGTGGGGGGCTACTGTCTTCTTTGGAATATTTCTCTAGAGGTGAGCCAGGTCTTATATTTCCCTCTGCTAGCTATTTAGGTCTTAGGCCAGAGCTGGGCATCTAGCGATAAATAGGAAATGCTACCTGGCTATTTCTAGTTGCGCGGCAGGCTTAGTTCATGGTCAGTATAGTTCCATCTTCCGAGAGCTTGTCCCTCTATAGGCTTGCTATGATCTCTGCCTGCAGAGATCATGACAGTTTGACCGGACCAATAAAGTGTTAAAGACCCAGGTTGAGAAAGGAGAGTTATAAGAAGTCTGCTGGAATTTTTTTTTTTTTTTTTTTTTTTCCTCCAGTCTGCCTTGCTGCAGTCTTTTTTCTCTCTCTCCTCCTAATCTCTGTATGGCTCTGTGTGCACCTGACAATAATGGATCTCCAGAGTGTAACTGCGGGTTTGAATAATCTCATCACGAAAGTACAAAATTTACAAGATTTTTTGGTACATGCTCCGGTATCTGAGCCGAGAATTCCTTTGCCGGAGTTCTTCACAGGGAATAGAGCTAGCTTCCAGAATTTCCGAAATAATTGTAAGCTTTATTTGTCCCTGAAGTCTCGTTCAGCTGGAGACCCTGCTCAGCAGGTTAGGATTGTGATTTCCTTGCTCAGGGGTGACCCTCAAGATTGGGCCTTCTCATTGCCAGCAGGGGATCCTGCGTTACGCGATGTGGATGCGTTTTTTCTGGCCTTGGGCTTGCTTTATGAGGAACCTCATTTGGAACTTCAGGCAGAAAAAACTTTGATGGCACTATCTCAGGGGCAAGACGAAGCTGAAGTTTTCTGCCAAAAATTCCGTAAATGGTCTGTGCTTACTCAGTGGAATGAGTGCGCCTTGGCGGCAACTTTCAGAGAAGGTCTCTCTGATGCCGTTAAGGATGTTATGGTGGGGTTCCCTGTGCCTGCAGGTCTGAATGAGTCCATGACAATGGCTATTCAGATTGATAGGCGTCTGCGGGAGCGCAAACCGGTGCACCATCTGGCGGTGTCTATGGAAAAGACGCCAGAAAGTATGCAGTGTGATAGAATTCTGTCCAGGAGCGAGCGACAGAATTTTAGACGGAAGAATGGATTGTGTTTCTATTGTGGGGATTCTACTCATGTTATATCAGCATGCTCTAGGCGTACAAAGAAGCTTGATAAGTCTGTTTCCATTGGCACCATTCAGTCTAAGTTTATTTTGTCTGTAACCCTGATTTGCTCTTTGTCATCCATTGCCACGGACGCCTATGTTGACTCTGGCGCCGCTCTGAGTCTTATGGATTGGTCCTTTGCCAATCGTTGTGGTTTTGATTTAGAGCCTTTGGAGACTCTTATTCCTCTGAAGGGGATTGACTCCACCCCATTGGCTAATAATAAACCACAATACTGGACACAAGTAACCATGCGTATCAATCCGGATCACCAGGAGATTATTCGTTTCCTGGTGCTGTATAATTTACATGACGATTTGGTACTGGGATTGCCATGGTTGCAGTCTCACAACCCAGTCTTGGACTGGAGAGCAATGTCTGTGTTGAGCTGGGGATGTAAGGGTATTCATGGGGACTTACCTTTGGTTTCTATTTCGTCGTCCATTCCCTCTGAAGTCCCTGAGTTCCTCTCTGATTATCAAGATGTCTTTGACGAACCCAAGCTTGGGTCGTTACCTCCGCACCGTGAGTGCGATTGTGCCATAGATTTGATACCGGGTTGTAAATATCCCAAGGGTCGTTTGTTTAATCTGTCTGTGCCGGAACATGCTGCTATGCGGGAATATATAAAGGAGTCTTTGGAAAAGGGACATATTCGTCCATCTTCTTCTCCCTTGGGAGCTGGGTTTTTCTTTGTCTCAAAAAGAGACGGCTCTTTGAGACCATGTATTGATTATCGGCTTCTGAATAAGATCACTGTTAAGTATCAATACCCATTGCCATTGCTTACTGATTTGTTTGCTCGTATAGAGGGTGCTAAGTGGTTCTCTAAAATTGATCTTCGTGGGGCGTATAATTTGGTGCGGATCAGGCAGGGGGATGAGTGGAAGACCGCATTTAATACGCCCGAGGGCCACTTTGAGTATTTGGTCATGCCTTTTGGTCTTTCTAATGCCCCTTCAGTTTTCCAGTCTTTTATGCATGATATTTTCCGCGATTTTCTGGATAAATTTATGATAATATATCTGGATGATATTCTGATTTTTTCTGATGACTGGGACTCTCATGTCCAGCAGGTCAGGAGAGTTTTTCAGGTTCTGCGGTCTAATTCTTTATGTGTGAAGGGGTCTAAGTGCGTTTTTGGGGTCCAGAAAATTTCCTTTTTGGGGTATATTTTTTCTCCCTCTTCCATTGAGATGGATCCCGTCAAGGTGCAAGCTATTTGTGACTGGACTCAGCCCTCCTCTCTTAAGGGTCTTCAGAGATTTTTGGGCTTTGCCAACTTTTACCGCCGATTTATTGCTGGTTTTTCGGATGTCGTTAAACCACTGACTGATTTGACCAGACAAGGCGCTGATGTTGCTAATTGGTCCCCTCATGCTGTAGAGGCCTTTCAGGAGCTTAAGCGCCGTTTTGCCTCTGCCCCTGTGTTGCGTCAGCCTGATGTGAATCTGCCTTTTCAGGTTGAGGTTGACGCTTCGGAGATCGGAGCTGGGGCAGTGTTGTCGCAGAAAGGTTCCGACTGCTCCGTCATTAGGCCTTGTGCCTTCTTTTCTCGCAAATTTTCGCCCGCAGAGCGGAATTATGATGTTGGGAATCGGGAGCTTTTGGCCATGAAGTGGGCGTTTGAGGAGTGGCGCCATTGGCTCGAGGGGGCTAGGCATCAGGTGGTGGTATTGACTGACCACAAAAATTTGATTTATCTTGAGACTGCCAGACGCCTGAATCCTAGACAGGCGCGCTGGTCTTTATTTTTTTTCTCGCTTTAATTTTGTGGTGTCATACCTACCGGGTTCTAAGAATGTTAAGGCAGATGCCCTTTCTAGGAGTTTTGACCCGGACTCTCCTGGTAATTCTGAACCCACAGGTATCCTTAGGGAGGGAGTAATTTTGTCGGCCGTTTCTCCTGATCTGCGGCGGTCCTTGCAAGAGTTTCAGGCGGATAGACCGGATCGTTGTCCGCCTGATAGACTGTTTGTTCCGGATGATTGGACCAGCAGAGTCATCTCTGAGGTACATTCTTCTGCATTGGCAGGTCATCCCGGAATTTTTGGTACCAGGGATTTGGTGGCAAGATCCTTCTGGTGGCCTTCCCTGTCACGAGATGTGCGAGTCTTTGTGCAGTCATGTGACGTTTGTGCTCGGGCCAAGTCTTGTAGTTCTCGGGCTAGCGGACTGCTGTTGCCCTTGCCTATTCCTAAGAGGCCTTGGACACACATCTCGATGGATTTTATTTCAGATCTGCCTGTTTCCCAGAAGATGTCTGTCATCTGGGTGGTCTGTGACCGTTTCTCTAAAATGGTCCATTTGGTTCCTCTGCCCAAGTTGCCTTCTTCTTCTGAGTTGGTTCCTCTGTTTTTTCAGAATGTTGTCCGATTGCACGGTATTCCTGAGAATATTGTTTCTGACAGAGGTACCCAATTTGTGTCTAGATTTTGGCGGGCATTCTGTGCTAGGATGGGCATAGATTTGTCTTTTTCGTCTGCTTTTCACCCTCAGACTAATGGCCAGACCGAGCGGACTAATCAGACCCTGGAGACATATCTGAGGTGTTTTGTCTCTGCTGACCAGGATGATTGGGTTGCTTTTTTGCCATTGGCAGAGTTCGCCCTCAATAATCGGGCCAGCTCTTCCACCTTGGTGTCCCCGTTTTTCTGTAATTCGGGGTTTCACCCTCGATTTTCCTCCGGTCAGGTGGAATCCTCGGATTGTCCTGGAGTGGATGCGGTGGTGGAGAGATTGCATCACATCTGGGGGCAGGTTATGGACAATTTGAAGTTGTCCCAGGAGAAGACTCAGCGTTTTGCCAACCGTCATCGTCGTGTTGGTTCTCGGCTTTGTGTTGGAGATTTGGTGTGGTTGTCTTCTCGTTTTGTCCCTATGAGGGTCTCTTCTCCTAAGTTTAAACCTCGGTTCATCGGCCCTTATAGAATATTGGAGATTCTTAATCCTGTTTCTTTCCGTTTGGACCTCCCTGCGTCCTTTTCCATTCATAACGTTTTTCATCGGTCGTTGTTGCGCAGGTATGAGGTACCTGTGGTACCTTCAGTTGAGCCTCCTGCTCCGGTGTTGGTTGAGGGTGAGTTGGAGTACGTTGTGGAGAAAATTTTGGACTCTCGTGTTTCCAGACGGAGACTCCAGTATCTGGTCAACTGGAAGGGTTACGGCCAGGAGGATAATTCTTGGGTCAATGCATCTGATGTTCATGCTTCTGATCTTGTTCGTGCCTTCCATAGGGCTCATCCTGGTCGCCCTGGTGGATCTGGTGAGGGTTCGGTGCCCCCTCCTTGAGGGGGGGGTACTGTTGTGAATTTGGATTCTGGGCTCCCCCGGTGGCCGCTTGTGGAATTGGACTTGTCATCCTCTTTCCTGTTTCACCTGGTTCCATCAGTAGTGGGTGTCGCTATTTAAGCTCATTTCTCTGGTGGTTTCTTGCCGGTCAACAATGTTATCTGATGCCTCTCAGTGCTTGTTCCTGCTTCTAGACTACTACTAGATAAGTTGGACTTTTGTCCATGTTTTGTTTTGCCTATTTGTTCCAGTTCACAGCTGAAGTTTTGTTACTGTGTCTGGAAAGCTCTCGTTGATCAGGGATTGCTACTCTGGCGTTATGAGTTAATGCCAGAGTTTAAGGTAATCTCTGGATGGTGTTTTGTTAGTGTTTTTCTGCTGACCATGAAAGTATACTATCTGTCTTCTGCTATCTAGTAAGCGGACCTCAAATTTGCTAAGACTATTTTCCTGCTGCGTTTGTTGTTTCATCTGAACTCACCGTCATTATATGTGGGGGGCTACTGTCTTCTTTGGAATATTTCTCTAGAGGTGAGCCAGGTCTTATATTTCCCTCTGCTAGCTATTTAGGTCTTAGGCCAGAGCTGGGCATCTAGCGATAAATAGGAAATGCTACCTGGCTATTTCTAGTTGCGCGGCAGGCTTAGTTCATGGTCAGTATAGTTCCATCTTCCGAGAGCTTGTCCCTCTATAGGCTTGCTATGATCTCTGCCTGCAGAGATCATGACAAATCTGTAATTCAGCCAATCACAAAGGGAGCTTCAGAAACGATCAATGTCTTATCATTTACCGGTAAGAAATATGTCTGACTAAAGGTCTTATTTCTAGAATGATACCTCTGATACCTCACTGGAAGCAGTTGAGGAATAGGATTTATAGTGACATTTAACATGATTACAGACACGGTTTTAGTGACTAACCTCCCTGTATTCGACACAGCGCTACCCGTCACAGTTGATTTTAACCATTTCATGACCAGGCTACTGTTAGCCCTATGTGATCAAACATTTATCAATTTTTAGAACATGATGGTTTAATTCAGTGATGGTCAACCGGACATTTTGTAGAGGCTTCCATTGCAGCTTTCGGGACTTAGTCAGTGGGTGAGGTCAAGAGTCCTCCTAGTATTTATGACTTTTTTACATATACATTATATATTTTTATCTGCCATTTTCTTCTACATTCAGGTGCATCTCACAGAATTAGAATATCATCAGAAAGTTCATTTATTTCAGTTCTTCAATACAAAAAGTGAGACTACTATATTATATAGAGTCATTACAGAGTGAACTATTTCAAGTGTTTATTTCTGCTAATGTTGATGATTATGGCTTACAGCCAATGAAAGCACAAAAGTCATTATCTCAGTAAATTAGAATACTGTATAACACCAGCTTGAAAAATTATTTTAAAATCCGAATTGTTGGTCTACTGAAATGTATGTTCAGTAAATGCACTCAATACTTGATCGCGGCTCCTTTTGCATCAATTACTGCATCAATGCGGTGGCATGGAGGCGATCAGCCTGTGGCACTGCTGAGGGGTTATGGAAGCCCAGGTTGCTTTGATAGGAGCCTTCAGCTCGTCTGCATTGTTGGGTCTGGTGTCTCTCATCTTCCTCTTGACAATGCCCCATAGATTCTCTATGGGGTTAAGGCCAGGCGAGTTTGCTGCCAATTAAGCACAGTGATACTGTTGTTTGTAAACCAGGTATTAGTACTTTTGGCAGTGTGGACAGGGGCCAAATCCTGCTGGAGATCTAAATTTCCATCTCCAAAAAGCTTGTCGGCAGAGGGCTGCATGAAGTGCTCTAAAATTTCCTAGTAGATGACTGCACTGACTTTGATCTTGATGAAACACAGTGGACCTACACCAGCACATGACATGGCTCCCCAAACCATCACTGATTGTGGAAACTTCACACTAGACCTCAGGGAGCTTTGATTGTGGCCTCTCCACTCCTCCTCCAGACTCTGGGACCTTGATTTCCAAATTAAATGCAAAACTTACTTTCATCTGAAAACAACACCTTGGACCAGTGAGCAACAGTCCAGTTCTGTTTCTCCTTGGCCCAGGTAAGATGCTTCTGGCGTTGTCTATTGGTCATGAGTGGCCTGACACAAGGAATGTGAGACTTGTAGCCCATGTCCTGGATACATCTGTGTGTGGTGGCTCTTGAAGCAATGACTCCAGCAGCAGTCCACTCCTTGTGAATCTCCCCTAAATTTTTGAATGACCTTTTCTTAACAATCCTTTCAAGGTTGCGGTTATCCCGGTTGCTTGTGCACCTTTTTCTACCACACTTTTTCCGTCCACTCAACTTGCCATTAATATGCTTGGATACAGCACTCTGTGAACAGCCAGCTTCTTTAGCAATGACCTTTTGTGGCTTACCCTCCTTGTGAAGTGTGTCAATGACTGCCTTCTGGACATCTGTCAAGTCAGCAGTCTTCCCCATGATTGTGGAGCCTATTGAAACAGACTATGGGACCTTTTTAAATGCTTAGGAAGTTTTTGCAAATGTTTTTTGTTAACTATTCTAATTTACTGGGGTTTCATTGGCTGTGTAAGCCATAATCATCAACATTAACAGAAATAAACACTTGAAATAGATCACTCCGTGTGTAATGACTCTATATAGTATATGAGTTTCACTTTTTGTATTGAACAACTAAAATAAATGAACTTTTTGATGATATTCTAATTTAGTGAGAAGCACTTGTAGCATATATTTTACGCATCACATGTCCAACTCGTGCTGTACTATGATGTCAAGTATTATTTTTAGTAAGATAAACATCAGCTTTAGAGGTAAGCAAATCAGCATGAGGCAAATCAAATTTTCTTTAAATTTCACAGAGATTCGGATCTGCCGATATTTGATTTGTGCAAATCAAGCAAAAAGGTGGTCACCATTTCGACTCAATTTAAAGTTCTGAAGATATATAAAAAAAAATATATATATATATACTATAAAAACCTGCAGCTCCAGTCCCAGTCCTCCATTGGCTTTCTTGCAACCTCAACCGGTTCAGGAGATGGAAGTGAAGAACAGAGTAGGACTGTCAACTTGACTTTTTAATTTTTTTTGGACAGCTTACCAAAAAAAAATGGACCGACGATATTTTTTACTAAAATGGTTGTATGTACAATTAGTTTATTAAAGATAGAAAATCCCAATATCTTGTAACATTTCGGTCTTATGTTCAGACCTTCCTTAGACAAATAGTATGTATGGAGTCCATGTGTCACGCAGACAAACGGGAACATCACCCTGTGGAAAATACTTTCCACAGGGTGATATTCCCATTTCTCAGGGTGATATTCCCATTTCTCTGCGCGACACATGGACTCCGTACATTGCACACACAACCATTTGGGTGCCAGATTTTTTGATATTTTATGAATCAGAAGTGATATCCTTCTCTGTGTACCTTCCAGAACGGAGTGACGTATATCTCAACTTTATCAATATTTTTAACGAAACATTGGATAACAATAATAAATCATTATGATTATAAGTGATCCATGTCTACAGCCCATAATTCTGATATGAGACATCGAATGTATTCACTATAATTATAAACTTTAAAATGATGATAATTACAATCAAACTACTCTGCATACATTACTTTTTTTATGGAAAGGGGAAAAAGTGCCTTAGTTTTATGGACTGTCCTGAATTTTCTGGATGGTTGGCAACCCGGGAACAGAGTAGGATGCAAGGAGTGAATGAGTCAGTGAAGGACCTGAAGAGGAGTTGCAATGTCAAGAGAGGTGAGGGATAAAGTGAGTGTATATATATACATTTTAATGTCAAGACCTGGCAGAATGCATTTCTTTACATTCACCCTCCACAATCGAGGATGTCACTTTTAAGGGTCTCTTGGAAAAAGAGAAGCCTACTTGCAAGTAAATGTTGAGGCCCTGTGAAGACTCCTCTACCAAAAGAACTGCCTCGATTGCAAACTATAGGGATGTAGAATCAGCCTAATGATGGGGTAATGAATTTCTATGCAGCTGCATGCTCCAGTCCCGAGTGCCGGTGGCAGAGCCGGGTATTGATACGCGAGTTTCTCGCTTCACACTCGCAAGTGTGACCCCGGCCTAAAGTTACACATCTGCCTCAGCTCGGCAGGCCTCCACCACCTTCCGCTATGGCCGCTACCACATTGGTTTTTACAAGTGGCCCAGTGTGCTTCCATGACATCATCTACCTAGGCCTTAAGCCCTCTAAGATATGCACATGTGTAATGTTATCACGACTCCTAGTCCTGTGCTCCTCGTCTATATCTTGTATAACTACTGACTTTCCTGCATCCTCTCTGTACCTGTCCTCCTGTGGTCTCCAGTGTGCCAAGTCCTCGCTCCACTCCTGCCTTCCTGCCTGCTACACCATCACCCAGGGTCCGTATGCTCACCCGGACCAGATGCTTAGTGGATCCACACCAGTAACTGAGCCGAACTCCTAGAAGTCATGTAGGGGGAAATAAACAACGAGGGGGGAAAACATCCTACCACAAGAGAGGGTCCCATTTGCTTTGGTTTCTTTCATCTCCATGTTCCCCCCATTATCTTGGACGACTGTGTAAGTTTTGGAGTTAAAAGCTTGTCTATCATACTTTCTTCCATTTCACAACTGTCTTTTCCTGGTAGAAATAATGAAGCAATAATAACTAAATAGACTTCCCACCCCGTCAGATTTTCTAGCCTGTGAGTTATGCACAGCATCTCGCCATTCCCCGTATCTATCATTATTAATATTAGAAAATAGGAAAGAGACCATTGCATCCTGACCTTCTCTGCTCCTTCAGAATTTTCTAATCTTTCATTTCACAAACTAATGTTTCGTGCGCTTCTTCCGTGTTTGAGAACGAGAGGGGGAGAAAGAGGGAGCAGTGATGAACAGCGAAGCTTAGGAAGAAAGAAAATTAAAAGCATCTGCTGAAAGGTTTAGAACAATGTTTAAAGGAATCTTCAAAGTTTCTTTTTCCTGCAGAAAGTCACCTTGTCTCACAATGGCACATGTGAATGTTCTCTCCGTGCTGCGCCATCATTTATTTTTTGGCAGCAAAATAATAAGGATATATATATGAAACATGCAGTATGTGTAGATGGCATATATGCATCATTTTGTCCACATATTGAAGTGTAAAATTCCTTTAAAGGGAATCCGTCAGCAGGTTTTTGCTAGGAAATCTGAAAGCATCATTACGTAGGGGCTGTGACCCTGAGTCCAGTGATATTTCGTTTACTAGGATGTGTTGTTTCAATAAAATCAATGTTTTATTATAAAGAGATTATCACAAAAGGACTAGGTGTCTCGTGCCTTCTGGTCTGACCACTCCCCCAGCACTAATTGGCGGATTTCTGTCAATATACAGTGTACACAGAAATCAGCCAATCGGTGATGTGGGCGGGGCTATACAGAGCTCAGCATTCCAAGCTCTGACAGATCTGCAGCTGAGAAAACAGTGATTTTTATCACAACTGTTGCACCCAGTAAGCTAAGTGATACATCGCCGGAATCAGGGTAGCTGAATCTTCATTATGTTGCTCTCAGATGAGGTAGAAAAAAAACTATTTAGGTAGCTAAAATTATCGGCAGAGATTTATCTCCGCTAATAATAACACTACATTTTCTCTCTCATACTCTATATAAGGATGCAAAATCACCACTTTTTCCCCCTTGGAAGAACAATGGACCACAGTTATTGATCCGGTAGTGAGTGGTGGAAGGAAGGTATTTTTTTCCATGGATTTTTTATAAATATTGGGATCATTCTACCGCATTCATATGTCCATATTTGTCTGCATTGTAAATAATGGAGAATTTGCCTAATTGCTGTTTAACAAATTAATCAAAGTCTAAGGTCACACGAGTGTGTTATCTCTCATCTGAGAATAGGCCCAATTATGCTAATCACACTCTGATCACAATTTGATCTGAGTTTGATCATAGTGTGATCCGATTCTCTCAGATGAGGAGATGGAGAAAGAAATGTCTCCATCTTTTCCATTGTGTGCGGAAATCAGACTGCAGTCAGATGTCATCCGAGTGCAGCCTGAAGATTTCCGCGCACTCCTTGACTAGCGTTGCTGAGTGCCATTCGAATATCTGAACAAACTTGGACATGCTGAAATTTTTTTTTTCATGGACTGGCTCTGTCTAAGGAAAAAGTTGGACATAGCATAAAATTGGTCTCCGTCCGATGTTTTGTTGAATTGCACTCGGATCGAAAATATGCTTGTCTGCCCCTGCACAAGCTTGAAGTTCCCCATCTCCAGTGCATTACATATAATTTATAAGTGTAAGATAACCTCTACTTCTTGTGATACTGGCATCTACCGTATGTGTCAGAGATGCCCAAGGGGCGACTGCTACTTCTGTGCCCCTGGCATTTATGGTCTGCTGTGATGACACAGCTAATTTGATCGTGGGATACAATTTCTTCTAATCTCTTGAAGGAAATATTAGATACAAATCTGGATAAAGATCATGTAAGAAGTTTCAAGTCTGGTCAAATGCAAAAGTCGATTTTAGTCCACACATCGAGTATTGAAAATTGCTTCTCATTTCGTTTCCTGCTATGCTTTAATACCTGAAGATTTTAACCCTAGTTATCTGTAAAATAAATAGCATTATATGTTTAGGAAGTCAGAAATAGTCATTTATGACCATGGGAAATTGTAGTGGTAAAAGGTAGAAGCTGTGTGTTTCCATTCTGTATCATTAGATACCTAAATTGTTGTATTTTTGGGGTCTAAAAATTATCCCTTCTTGTGCAGAAAAATTGTGTCTGTGGAATAGTCTTTCAAGGAGCACTCTGGTGTTTGCTTCATTTTTTTTCATTTGCCCTCTCTGTAATGTGTGTTATGATTGCATTAAGATACTTAGTGGTTGATGTTTGCTGCCATTTCCAGCGTGGCTCCGGTCCTCTCCCTCATTATGTAACAGCAGTATTGACCTGCCGGCTCACATAACATCTTCTGTACAGGCCGGAGGTCACTTTCTCAGTATATGTAGAATATGGCGCCCATAGACTTATATTATGAAGGAAGCTAAAGGTTTCCAGCGTGAGCCATCAAGAAAGAGCTACAGTCATAAGATACTGGAGCAAGCATGGAAGCAGGAGAAGACGGCAACCGGTAAATATTTTAAAGTACTCTTTGTACACACCTATTGGTAAGAGAGAGAGAAATAAAAAAATGCCAGAATGTTCCTTTAGGCCGGCGTCACACTTGCGAGTGTGATGCGAGAAACTTGCGCGAGTCTCTCGCCTCAATACCTGGCACTGCCGTCGGCACTCGGGACCAGAGCATGCGGTTGCATGTATTCCTATCGTCAGATCCTGAGTGCCGGCTGCAGTGCCGGGTATTGAGGCGAGAGACTCGCGCAAGTTTCTCTCATTGCACTCGCAAGTGTGACCCGAGCCTTAAAGGGGTTTTGGCCATCTCATAAATTGATGGCATATCACTTTGGTATGCCATCACTTTACGATCAGTAGTGGTCCAATCCATTGGTCTCTTCAGCACATCGGAGCTCCAAGACTCTGTAATCAGCCATTTTCACCAGAGATAAACAGGGATGACAATTGTTGGGACTACTACTACAAGCACTGTGTCTCCTTCCTGGTCAGAAATAGTGAGGGTCTCAGACGTTGGACCCTCACATGATAAATCATAATTTTTGTGCCTAAATGTCAAAACTAGTGATGAGCGAGTGTACTTGTTGCTCGGGTTTTCCCGAGCACGCTCGGGTGATCTCCGAGTATTTATGACTGCTCGGAGATTTAGTTTTCATCACCTCAGCTGAATGATTTACAGCTACTAGCCTGGCTGAGTACATGTGGGGGTTGCCTGGTTACTAGGGAATCCCCACATGTAATCAAGCTGGCTAATAGCTGTAAATCATTCAGCTGCCCCAATGAAAACTAAATCTTCGAGCAGTCATAAATACTCGGAGGTCACCCGAGCGTGCCCGGGAAAACCTGAGCAACGAGTATACTCACTCATCACTAGTCAAAACACATGAATAATAAAGATGACTTCCAAGAACCAAGAGCTTCAGTAAACTAACATGCCTCAGAAGCATCATGGGGTCAGACCCACTGTCCTTACACAGGATTTTTTGGTCTTCTTGGCTAAATGATCTATCACAGAGGATTTCATTACTTCTTCAGATGACATGTTTCATGTGCTTTGGTAAAGATAGCAGATCATGTAGCATCTTTATAGCACTTTATGGAGACAGTGAGTTAATATATTGCAATCTTAGGCCTCCTTCACACGTCCTGGTGATTCCTGTACTTGAAAAACCAGTACTGGTGAGATCCGTGGTCCTTGTCTGTGCGCCATCTGTATGTATGTATGTATGTGACATCCATATGACATCTGTTTATCCGTTTGTTGTCCATGTGTCACATCCATGTGTTATCCGCGTGTCCATGTCACACGTACCAGCGCCTGGGAAACGTCAGTACAGTTAGCTGTTCCCAGGTATCGGGTGCCGAAGGCAGCTCTCATCATCGTCGCCTGGTCTCCCTGAGTTTAGCGTGACCAGGCGACAATGATGGAAGTTGCATTCAGGCTTCTGCATAATTTTCATAACCAGCAGAGGGAAAGCTGACAGGTGGGGACTGATCAAAGAGGGGAGAAAAATCATGAGAGTTCTTTAATCTGGTAATCCCACCCACTTAAGCAGTGGCAGCATGAAAACAACTGTACTGCACAGATCATGCTAAGATAAAAAAAAATAGAATAGATTCAGTGCTTGTGATCTACAATATATTGCAGAATTATGTGGTTTGGGACTTTTGTATTTCTCCAATGTAGGAAAATAGTTTTAACTTCAATCTTAAAAGGTACAAAATAATAAGGCAATAAGGGTTCTTTTACACAGGCAGACAGATTTCTTGTGGATTAATGGTATATTAAGTCAATCAGTTCTTTTTAGAGCAGCTGCAGACGACCGAGTATTGTCTCATCTGTGAGAATTGGATCAATTATGCAAATCACACTCGAATCTATCTCTGATCAGAGTTTGATCAGACTGTGATCATATTGTGATCCGATTCTCTCAGACAAGGAGAAGATGGATAAAAAAATTCTCCATCTTCACCTATTCTGTCAGTTTGTTGGCATCGGACTGCTCTCAGATGTCATCCAAGAGCATTCCGGTGGTGTCCATGGACTCATTGACTTGCATAGCCGAGTACAATCTGTACATCAGATCAAACTTGGACATATAGTTTTTTTCTCAGATAGATACTGCCAGATGAAAAAATGTGACGTGCACTGCCCCAACTTTAACATGTGACAACCATCTACTGCAGATCATAGATTCCGCTCTCCCATGTTGTTCCGTCATTGTCAGTGGCACTGCCCTTCACAGTTGAGGGGGTGGGCAACAGACAAAGTATTTTTACGTATTTCTAAATGATGTAATCGTTTCTCCTTAGGATAAAAGCCAAACCAGAATCTCAATTTGCAGACACTGTGTTTCGGGGTACTGCCCCTCGTCAGTTCAAAGGGGAGATCTGGTTTGGCTGATTGAGAGGAGTCTGACCGGGATCCAAGAAGTATCGTTTCTCCTCGCGAAGAGTGACATGTAAGGCTGCTTTCACACTAGCGTCAGTACGGGGCAGTCGCGCTGCGTCGGCCCGACGTACCGACGCATACTGTGAAGAAAATGCCCGACGTGGGCAGCGGAAGCAGTATTAAGACGCTTCCGCTGCCCCATTGCAAGGTCCGGGGAGGAGGGGGCAGAGTTTCGGCCGTGTATGCGGGGTCGAAAATGGCAGACTAGATGCAAAAAAAATCGCTAAATGTAACTTTTTTTGTGCCGGCGGTGCGCCAAAACACGACGCAACCATCGCACAACGGTTGCGACGTGTGGCACTGCGTTGCAAAGCGTCGCTAATAAAAGTCTATGGAGAAAAAACGCATCCTGCAGGCAACTTTGCAGGATGCGTTTTTTCTCCACAACGACGCATTGCGACGTGCAGTGCACGATGCTAGTGTGAAAGTAGCCTTAAGCATGTCAAGGTGAGGAGATTTAAAGCCGCAATGTTCCTCTTGGAAATACGTAAATTGTCTCTTCAGAGAAGAAGAGGACTAGAACTCTAGTGCCACCTATTGGAAGTAGCAATCCTAACAGTCAATGTCGACCCTTCAACGAGCCTTGTCACATGACTTAGGATAAAAGCCAAACCAGAATCTCAATTTGCATACACTGTGTTTCCGGGTACTGCCCCTCGTCAGTGCAAAGAGGAGATCTGGAATCCCCCTTATCAGGTGGAGTTGGAAGCCTTCCTTCTAGCGCTATGGTGTAGTCCCTTGCTGCCTTAGGCCTCACACAAAGTCCTCACGTGTTCTCTCTGTCCCCCTTTAGGTAGGACAATACCTGTATGACAGGTAACTCAAGCCTCCTTTTTACAGGATTCTATCACGACCCGGGCTCTATGCATTACTGTGTCTCCAGGTGTGTGGTGGACAGGTAACTTGCAATCAGCTGTCCCGCCGGTTTCTGCTGTGAGATGTAGAATACTGCACAACCTCGGTCTTCCGGCTACCGGTATTATGTTCTCAGTAGGGCGGCAGCTCAGGCGCAGCTAACCCCCTAGATCTTCACTTCGCCTGTGCTTCTTTTCTCCTTCACGTTCTCTACAATCTGTTCTGCTTTCCTTTCTCTCTCTCTCTGCAGATCCTCTCGTTTGCACGGCCCCTTCCCTTTCACTGACTGAACTGACTTTCCCTCCAGACCAGAATATATATATAGGGGAGTGTTGTGAATTCTGTTTTTGGGCTCCCTCTGGTGGTTACTGGTGGTACTGGCTGACTTTTGTCTTGCATCTGTTCCCATCAGGAAACTGGGAGTTTCCTATTTAGTCTGGCTTCTCAGTCATTCTAGTGCCGGCAATCAATGTTACCAGAGCACCTCTGTTGCTTGCTACCTGCTCCAAGTCTGCAATTCAGCTAAGTTGGATCTTTGGCATTTTTTGTGTTTGTTTGTCCAGCATGCATTTATATTTCTCTTGCTGCTGGAAGCTCTAGTGATCTGAAATTACTACTCCGGTGTCATGAGTTGATAACGGAGTTAAAGTAATTTCAGGATGGCTGTTTAGGGTTTTGAGGTGACCGCGAAGTCCTCTTTTGTATTTTCTGCTATCTAGTCAGAGGGCCTCTCTTTGCTGAATCTATATTCATACTGCGTACGTGTTTTCCTCTTACCTAACCGTTATTATATGTGGGGGGCTACTATCACTTTTGGGGTTTCCCTGGAGGCAAGCCAGGTCTGTGTATTCCTCTACTAGGGGGTAACTAGATCTCCGGCTGGTGCGAGGTGTCTAGGGATAATTGTAGGCACACCCCCTGGCTACTATTAGTTGTGTGTTAGGTTCAGCGTCGCGGTCATCTGAGATTCCATCATTCCTAGAGCTAGTCCGTTTTTGCCTGAGTCCCTGCCATTGGGAACCATGACAGTATTGCCGGCCGCAAATGTATTAAAGGTATTGGCTGAAGAAAGAGAGAAAAGAAGAAGTTTCTGACACTTTTTTTTTTTTTTTTTAACTCAGAAGTTCTGTCTAGCCATAATTGCAATCTGCTGCTTTTTTCTCTCCTCTTAACCCCTGAATGGCTCAGATCTCAGCTGTTGAGAAATGGATATCCAGAGTTTAGCTACAGGCCTGAGTGCTCTTGCTTCTAAGGTTCAAAATATCCAAGACTATGTTATACATGCTCCTATGTCAGAACCCAAGATTCCTATACCTGAGTTCTTTTCTGGAGATAGATCTCGTTTTTTGAATTTTAAGCACAATTGTAAATTGTATCTTTCTCTGAGATCTCGCTCCGCTGGAGACTCTGCTCAGCAGGTTAAAATTGTGATTTCCTTGTTGCGGGGTGACCCCCAGAATTGGGCATTTGCATTGGCACCAGGGGATCCTGCGCTGCTCAATGTGGATGCGTTTTTTCTGGCACTGGGGTTGCTCTATGAGGAACCTAATTTGGAGATTCAGGCTGAAAAGGCCTTGATAGCCCTCTCTCAAGGGCATGATGAAGCTGAAATATATTGTCAAAAATTTCGAAAATGGTCTGTGCTTACTCAGTGGAATGAGTGCGCCCTGGCGGCGAATTTCAGAGAAGGTCTCTCTGACGCCGTTAAAGATGTCATGGTGGGGTTTCCTACGCCCACAGGTCTGAATGAATCCATGACTATGGCTATTCAGATTGATCGGCGTTTACGGGAGCGCAAACCTGTGCACCATTTGGCGGTGTCTTCTGAGCAGACACCGGAGATTATGCAATGTGATAGAATTCTGTCCAGAAGTGAACGGCAGAATTATAGGCGTAAAAATGGGTTGTGCTTCTACTGTGGTGATTCTGCTCATGTTATATCAGCATGCTCTAAACGCACAAAAAAGGTTGATAAGTCTTTTGCAATTGGCACTTTACAGTCTAAGTTTATTTTGTCTGTAACTTTGATCTGTTCATTATCATCTATTACTGTGGATGCCTATGTGGATTCTGGCACTTCCTTGAGTCTTATGGATTTGTCCTTTGCCAGACGCTGTGGGTTTAGCCTAGAGCCTTTGGAAGTTCCTATCCCTCTGAAGGGTATCGACTCCACACCATTGGCTAGGAATAAACCACAATACTGGACACAAGTGACTATGTGTATGACTCCTGACCATCGGGAGGTGATTCGCTTCCTTGTGTTGCATAACTTGCATGATGTCTTAGTGCTTGGATTGCCATGGTTGCAAACTCATAATCCAGTCCTTGACTGGAAAACAATGTCTGTGTTAAGCTGGGGATGTCAGGGGGCTCATGGGGAAGTACCTTTGGTTTCCATTGCTTCATCTACTCCCTCTGAAATTCCGGCATTTTTGTCTGACTATTGTGATGTTTTTGAGGAGCCCAAACTTAGTTCTCTCCCCCCTCACAGGGATTGTGATTGTGCTATAGACTTGATTCCGGGCAGCAAGTTTCCCAAGGGTCGTTTGTTTAATCTGTCTGTGCCTGAGCATGCTGCTATGCGGGACTATATTAAGGAGTCCTTGGAAAAGGGACATATCCGTCCATCCTCATCCCCTTTAGGAGCAGGTTTTTTTTTCGTGGGTAAAAAAGATGGCTCCCTGAGGCCCTGTATTGATTATCGCCTGTTGAATAAGATTACAGTCAAATACCAGTATCCTTTGCCACTATTGACTGATTTATTTGCTCGTATTAAAGGGGCAAAGTGGTTCTCTAAGATTGATCTTCGGGGTGCGTATAATTTGGTGCGGATTAAGCAGGGAGATGAGTGGAAAACTGCATTTAATACGCCCGAGGGCCATTTTGAGTATTTGGTAATGCCTTTTGGTCTTTCTAATGCTCCTTCAGTCTTTCAGTCCTTTATGCACGATATTTTCCGTAAATACCTGGATAAATTTATGATTGTGTATTTGGATGATATTTTGATTTTTTCGGATGACTGGGAGTCGCATGTTCAACAGGTTAGGAAGGTTTTTCAGGTTTTGCGGGCCAATTCTTTGTTTGTAAAGGGTTCAAAGTGTATTTTTGGGGTTCAGAAGATCTCCTTTTTGGGGTATATTTTTTCCCCTTCTTCTGTTGAGATGGATCCTGTCAAGGTTCGGGCTATTTGTGATTGGACGCAGCCTACTTCCCTGAAGAGTCTTCAGAAGTTCTTGGGCTTTGCTAATTTCTATCGTCGATTTATAACTGGGTTTTCAAGTGTTGCTAAACCTCTGACTGATTTGACTAAGAAGGGTGCTGATGTTGCCAATTGGTCCTCTGCGGCTGTGGAGGCCTTTCGGGAGCTTAAGCGCCGCTTTTCTTCCGCCCCTGTGTTGCGCCAGCCTGATGTTTCGCTCCCTTTTCAGGTCGAGGTTGATGCTTCCGAGATTGGAGCGGGGGCGGTTTTGTCGCAGAGAAGTCCCGATTGCTCAGTGATGAGACCATGTGCATTCTTCTCTCGAAAGTTTTCGCCCGCCGAGCGAAATTATGATGTCGGTAATCGGGAGCTCTTGGCTATGAAGTGGGCATTTGAGGAGTGGCGTCATTGGCTTGAGGGTGCTAGACATCAGGTGGTGGTCTTGACTGATCACAAGAATCTGATTTACCTTGAGTCTGCCAGGCGTCTGAATCCTAGACAGGCGCGCTGGTCGTTGTTTTTCTCCCGGTTTAATTTTGTGGTTTCATACTTGCCGGGTTCGAAAAATGTGAAGGCAGATGCCCTTTCTAGGAGTTTTGAGCCTGACTCCTCTGGTGATTCTGAGCCTACGGGTATCCTTAAGGATGGGGTGATTTTGTCTGCTGTCTCCCCAGACTTGCGACGTGCTTTGCAGGAGTTTCAGACTGATAGGCCTGATCGTTGTCCGCCTGGGAGACTGTTTGTTCCAGATGAATGGACCAGTAAAGTCATCTCGGAGGTTCATTCTTCTGTGTTGGCAGGTCACCCTGGAATTTTTGGTACCAGAGATTTGGTGGCCAGGTCCTTCTGGTGGCCTTCCCTGTCTCGGGATGTGCGTGCCTTTGTACAGTCTTGTGATGTTTGTGCTCGGGCCAAGCCTTGCTGTTCTCGGGCTAGTGGATTGTTGTTGTCCTTGCCTATTCCGAAGAGGCCGTGGACGCACATCTCTATGGACTTTATCTCGGACCTCCCGGTTTCTCAGAAAATGTCCGTCATTTGGGTGGTGTGTGACCGTTTTTCTAAGATGGTTCATTTGGTACCCTTGCCCAAATTGCCTTCTTCATCTGAGTTGGTTCCTTTATTTTTTCAGAATGTGGTTCGTTTACATGGTATCCCGGAAAACATCGTTTCTGACAGGGGGTCTCAATTTGTGTCTAGGTTCTGGCGAGCGTTCTGTGCCAGGATGGGCATTGATTTGTCTTTTTCGTCTGCATTCCATCCTCAGACTAATGGCCAGACGGAGCGAACTAATCAGACCTTGGAGACTTATTTGAGGTGTTTTGTGTCTGCTGATCAGGATGATTGGGTCGCCTTTTTGCTGTTGGCAGAGTTTGCCCTCAATAATCGGGCCAGTTCTGCCACTCTGGTTTCTCCTTTCTTTTGCAATTCAGGGTTTCACCCTCATTTTTCATCTGGCCAGGTGGAATCTTCGGATTGCCCTGGAGGTGGACACGGTGGTGGATAGACTGCACCGGATTTGGAGTCATGTGGTGGACAATTTGAAGTTGTCTCAGGAGAAGACTCAGCAGTTTGCTAATCGTCATCGTCGTGTGGGTCATCATCTCCGCGTTGGGGACTTGGTGTGGTTATCTTCTCGTTTTGTCCCTATGAAGGTCTCTTCTCCTAAGTTTAAACCTCGGTTCATAGGTCCTTATAAGATTTTGGAGATTCTTAATCCTGTATCTTTTCGTTTGGACCTACCAGCATCTTTCACCATTCATAATGTCTTCCATCGGTCGTTGTTGCGGAGGTACGAGGTACCGGTTGTTCCTTCTGTTGAGCCTCCTGCTCCTGTGCTGGTGGAGGGTGAATTGGAGTATGTTGTGGAGAAGATTTTGGACTCTCGCATTTCCAGACGGAGACTTCAATATTTGGTTAAATGGAAGGGATACGGTCAGGAGGATAATTCTTGGGTGACTGCCTCCGATGTTCATGCCTCTGATTTGGTTCGCGCCTTTCATAGGGCGCATCCAGATCGCCCTGGTGGTTCTCATGAGGGTTCGGTGCCCCCTCCTTAAGGGGGGGGTACTGTTGTGAATTCTGTTTTTGGGCTCTCTCTGGTGGTTACTGGTGGTACTGGCTGACTTTTGTCTTGCACCTGTTCCCATCAGGAAACTGGGAGTTTCCTATTTAGTCTGGCTTCTCAGTCATTCTAGTGCCGGCAATCAATGTTACCAGAGCACCTCTGTTGCTTGCTACCTGCTCCAAGTCTGCAATTCAGCTAAGTTGGATCTTTGGCATTTTTTGTATTTGTTTGTCCAGCATGCATTTATATTTCTCTTGCTGCTGGAAGCTCTAGTGATCTGAAATTACTACTCCGGTGTCATGAGTTGATAACGGAGTTAAAGTAATTTCAGGATGGCTGTTTAGGGTTTTGAGGTGACCGCGAAGTCCTCTTTTGTATTTTCTGCTATCTAGTCAGAGGGCCTCTCTTTGCTGAATCTATATTCATACTGCGTACGTGTTTTCCTCTTACCTAACCGTTATTATATGTGGGGGGCTACTATCACTTTTGGGGTTTCCCTGGAGGCAAGCCAGGTCTGTGTATTCCTCTACTAGGGGGTAACTAGATCTCCGGCTGGTGCGAGGTGTCTAGGGATAATCGTAGGCACACCCCCTGGCTACTATTAGTTGCGTGTTAGGTTCAGCGTCGCGGTCATCTGAGATTCCATCATTCCTAGAGCTAGTCCGTTTTTGCCTGAGTCCCTGCCATTGGGAACCATGACAGGGGAGCCACCCACAAGCTGGATCAGAGCTCCCCCTTCTGGCCTGGAGTATGGACATATTGCATGTTTGTGTGTACTTGATAAAGAGATCCTTCATTACTTCCAAGCGTGACATCGATGCCACTGTAACAACCAGGAACCTGGGGTGTTACACATGTGTACAACCGATTCGTTCATACCCTGGACATTGGAACCCCTATTTTTCAGATTGGTGGTGGTCCTAGCCATCAGACACACAGTGACCATACATTTATCACTTGTTTTATCATTAGGTGATAAATGAATTTAATACAAAATATGTATTTCTTTTTTTCTTTCTTTCATCCTTTCTTTCTTTCATTTTCTTTCTTGAATATGTCAGCTCTCCTTACATTTATCACCGTTAGGTGACAAATGTATTTACCAGTAATAGAAAAATTTCTTTCTTTCTTTCTTTCTTTCTTTCTTTCTTTCTTTCTTTCTTTCTTTCTTTCTTTCTTTCTTTCTTTCTTTCCTTCTTTCTTTCTTTCTTTCCTTCTTTCTCTCTCTCTCTTTCTTTCTTTCTTTCTTTCTTTCTTTCTTTCTTTCTTTCTTTCTTTCCTTCCTTCCTTCCTTCCTTCCTTCCTTCCTTCCTTCCTTCTCATCCTTTCTTTCTTTTCTTGCCTTTTCTTTCTTTCACCTGTCAGCTCTCCAGGAAAAAAAATACAATTTTATCTGTAACCTTGGATCTTTATATCAGTTTTAGAAAATAATCTGTTATAATCTGTTGTAAATTCAAGAAAAACAGTTATAATTCTAGATCACCGTATTGGTTTTCGGTTCTCTTCTATTACTCCCGGTTGATAGTGTACCGCTGTCCAATAAGTGCTGACAAAATAAATTTGTATAAGGACACACCATAGAATGATTTTGCCGATTTGTCAATTTAGTGATATCTTTCCAGGAGGAAAAACATAGGAATGATTCTCCAGAAGGATTATTTAATAGGGAAGTCAAGTATATAACATATTTAGTAAGGGTTGGTGCAGACGTTCATGTATTGTCTCATCGGGTCGATTATGCAAATCACACTGTGATAAAACGCTAATCAGAATATGATCATACCGTGATCTGTTTCTGTTGGATGAGAAGATGGAGAAAAAATGTATCTTCTCCATCATGTGAGTGTGCAGAAATCGGACTGCACTCAGATGCCACCCGAGTACAGTCTGATGATTTCCACGGACTCATTGATTTGCATGGCAGAGTGCGATCTGAGTATTGGATCAAAGTCGGACATGCTGTGATTCTTTCCTCGTACTGACTGAGGAAGTAATCGGACATGTGCACGGCCCCATAGAATAGCATTGGCCTGAGTGTGATCCGATGTTTTGTCTGCATCCTTAATATAGATATATCAGGAGAGCTGACAGGTTCTCTTTAATGACTGTGTGCTTTATATATATAATGCATAACAATCATTGAATTGTATTGCACGACTCACAGATAACTTTATCCAGACTTTCTTATCTTTTTTTCCGTTATCTAAAGTAGTTAATTATAAGTTTTAAAAGTGGATGATATATATATATTTTAATCTTGGGGAAAAAAATGACAATATTTTGATCCAAAGAAATCAGTATTTAATGACAACATGAAAGACGCGGCTCTCGGTGGCTTCTGGTTTTTGTTTTTTTTTGGAATCTAATGAACTATTCAGACTGATATTCTAGCGTCGCTTTATCATGAAAGGATAAGAGAACTCTGTAATAAACTCAATGCCTCTAATCATGTTTTCCCATCAATTCTATTTATGATCCATTTTCTGATAGAATCGCAAAAGAGGAAAATGCATAATTAAAGAGGATATTATAAATAGTGTTCTCTTTTATCAAATGTGAATAGAAGAGGATAAGGGGCGAGATACCCAATTATGGACCGTTCAGTTAACAAGAACCGAACATCGAGAGGCGAGAAGTATTTTCTATTTCAACATCCAACTGTAGATAAGACTTAAACAATTTTTTTTAAATTTAATTCAGGGTTTTCTCCTGATATCGCTTTATTTGTGTTTTCAGAATGAAAATTGTATTGACCGCACTTGATAAAATTCCACAGCGTGCATCGAAATGAAGGTCTTCCTTGCTGTGAATTGTTCATGGATTTTTAATTATGGGACTTCACCTTTGATATTTTTTTTTTTTAATTCTGTTGAAGATATGGATTGCTCCCAGGCACAGGGCAGTGGGGGTACTCGGTACCGGGTCCCTCTATCTCGGTTCTGGGGATGTCACGGTGGCCCGACCCGGTCCGTGGCCCTGCTAAGGGTGCCCAATTAAAGGTGTAGTTTGTCAAGTGTTCGTGACGCCACCTGTGGTATTCGGTCAGGATGACCGACGCTGCTTAGGGGTCCGCTGGGGTGATGTTATAGCAGCTAGATGGAATACCTTCCCACAGGTGAAGTATGTCCACATGGCTTCCCAGTAAGGTAGATGATGATGGTGTAGGTCGCAGTAAATAACAAGGACACAGGGTTGCAGTCTCTTTACCTTTCACTGTAGACTTCAGCGTCCACAATCCAGAGCACTGCTAACAGGGCTGGCTGAATCCGGCTGGTCCGAAGGCACATCCAGAGCTCCCTTTGCAGGTGGAAATCAGTAGCCTTCCTACTAGCGCCTGTGTGTTGTAGTACCTCCCTGCTGAGCACTACGGGATAGTCCTCACAACTGTCATGGATGTTTCTGATATTCTCTCTCTCCATCCCCCAGATGGTATGGATAGGACGACCCGTATGACGGGGTAGGCCTGGAGCTATTTTATAGGGACCCTAGAGACGCCCCTCTCCCACAATTTGCCTCCATTGTCTTCATTAGGTTAAAGGTTGGGCAGCCAACTTGGAAATAACTGTCCTGCCGTTGTTTGAAGTAATGCGTAGAGCCTATTACTCCCTCGGTGTTCCGGCCACCGGCTATGCGCCTCAGAGGGATGTTGCCGATCTTAAGGCAGGACTCCTCCTGGTATTATCTTCTTGTGCTGTGATCTCGTTTCTCACTTCTCCACAATATACTTCGCTTCTTGTCCTTTCTTAGGATGCTGCCGCAATGCGGTGCAGGCGCAGCTCTGTAACGTTCTATCTCTTGCTATGTCTCTGTCAGGATCCCACCCCTGACAGGGACCTCTGTCTGCAGCTCAGATGTTCCTCCTTCTCCCCCTGTCTGCCTGACAGGTCTTCTCTGGGTCGAACCCAGGTAGCTTTCTGACTAACTTCCTATCCAACCCCCAGTTTTACCCGAGTGTGAGGAGTGGCCTAATAGATAGAACCTTTTGCTCCCCCTGGTGGCCGGAGTGTGAAGTGTAGTGTGTGACTGTGATACCTGGTCAGGTGAACTCCTTTAGTACCATCAGATGCATACCATCACTCCCCCTAGTGGAAGAGCGACAATACTGCAACTACCAGGACTCTGGGGCACTGCAGATATATGTCAGGAAATCTCCCTGATGTATACTGGACCACGGAAGCCTTCAATCTAAATCAGTTGTTTATTTTAACATTGAATGAGCGAAAATTGTGTAGAGTCCCTTGGCCAAGTTGTTGGCTGCTCTATGTAAATGCCTAAAGGACTGCATTTTGACATATATCAGGGGTTTGGGACAAATGGATACATTTGATGTTTCTCCTGGATGTAAAAAAAAAAAGAAGCAAGATATGAACAGATCCTAACAGCACTCCATGTGCTTGGGAGTGGTAGTGCAAGGAACACTAACCAGAGATGAGCGAACGCGCTTGGGTATGGTGTTATCCGAGCATGCCTGTGTGCTAACCAAGTGACTTCAGCATGCTTTGTAGAGTCTAGTACTTGGAGTTTTAGAACCTCATTCATTGGGGCAACACAATGGCTCAGTTCTTCTGTTGTTTTTCAAGCGCTGGGGTCCTGGGTTCAAATCCCACCAAGGACAACATCTGCAAGGAGTTTGTATGTTCTCCCCGTGCCTGCGTGGGTTTCCTCCGGGTTCTCCGGTTTCCTCCCGCATTCCAAAGACATACTGATAGGGAATCTAGATTGTGAGCCCCATTGATAATATGTGGAATATTATGGCGCAAGCATAATATGTAAATACTGTAATTGTTTCCCTGGGGGTCTCAGAGGTCAAATCCCCAGAAATCAGCAATTCATCCCCTTTAATTTGGATAGGGATAACTGTTTATTTTGGGAATAACCCTTTAATGCTCACTTGAAGTGTCCTCTTGCTTAATATATTGAACAATTTTCTTTATCCTATTCCTAATTTACAGCTTGTTTTAAAGTCCAGAGCTGTCTTCACAATACCACTGGCTTTAGAGCTGAAATCTTAAAGCATCTTTTGCTGGTTCAGTGTCTGGCCATGGCTTTTTTGGCTTATTTTCAAGTATAGACTGAAGACAAGCACCTGACCATGTGCCAACCACTGCGTCAGGGCACCAGGCACGGCCACCAACGATAACTCCAGGGATCTGATCCATGTACTAGTTTCATCGGCATGGTTCTACGAGACGGGGTTTCTCCATCACTTTCTGGAGACTGTAACGTATGTTACTATTTCCATTGGAATTACCTCTAGTGATGGGCGAGTGTACTCGTTGCTCGGGTTTTCACGAGCACGGTCAAGTGATTTTCGAGTATTTGTTAGTGTTCGGAGATTTAGTTTTCATCCCGGCAGCTGAATGACTTACAGCTACTAGCCAGGCAGAGTACATGTGGTAATTCCCTAGCAACCAGGCAACCCCCACATGTACTCAGCCTGGCTCGTAGCTGTAAATGATGTAGCTGCCGTGATGAAAACTAAATCTCCGAACACTAACAAATACTCAAAGATCACCCTACTGTGCTCGGGAAAACCCGATCAACGAGTATACTCGCCCATCACTAATTACCTCCCATTAATTACAGCTGCCATAAGACACACACTTCTATCTGCACTATCTACAGTGGTCATTACGCCACTGAAAGTTTGTGAAACAAAAAAAAAAGTTACAACAGTAACAAAAAATGAATAATCACATTATTTCTATTCTTTGAACTGATATCTAACTAATGAGATTAAAACTTCAATACATCACACATTCCCTTTAAATGAAAAAGAAAAAAGAAGCCTACAAATGTCAACCAACCATCACAATGTGCAAGAACAGCGCATGCCGCTTCCCGAGCATCAAGGTCATGTAATGTTTAGTATGTATGCTGCATTGTTTTGCCTGAAAAGGTTTTAATTAACATTTCGGCTCATTGTAATGATAATACACAGCTTTAAACTTTGGTATTGACCATATATTTTGATAATTGTTAACTTGATGAAAAAAAAAAAATCTTACAAGGTCAAAGAAAAAACATGAGAAAAACAATTGGAAAAGAGTTTGATGAAGTTCTACAGTCAAAGCAAACAGACTGAAAAACAATTTACCAATAGGTAAAATAAGGTATCTGATAGAGATGGCCGGGTTAATGTCTCGTAAAGCTTTGAAGTTGTTTCAATGGTGGACAAATAAATGGATAGATAGATACAGCAGATAGTTGGTAAGTTATATAGATAGAACCAAAGAAAGATAGATAGTGAACATGAGCAAATCGATTCACAGGACCTGGTCCAGCCGGTGGGTCAGTACTCTGCGGCCGCTGGATGGGCGCTCTCACCCACCTCCTACCGCTGACATCTCTGGCTCCTCTTCTGATTCACTGTCCTGTGTGACATCTTCATAGATCCACATATGAACTAATGCCAGACAGGCTAATCAGAAGAGGAGCCGAGAATGCTGGCAGCAAAGAGGTGGTGTCAAGAGCTCCTATCCAGCGGCCATGGAATACTGACCTGCACCATTGTGCGAGGGTCCTGCAAATGTATACACTCTTATCTAATAGTTAGATACAAGGATAATTAGATATGAGATAGATATTTTATCTATCTATCTATCTATCTATCTATCTATCTATCTATTATCTATCTCTCTATTATCTATCTATCTATTATTTATCTATCTATCTATTATCTGTCTGTTATATATTATCTATCTATCATCTATCTATCTCTATTATCTATCTATTATCTATTTATCTATGTATCTATCTATTATCTACAGTATCTCTCTATTATCTATCTATCTATCTATCTATCTCTATTATCTATTATCTATCATCTATCTATCTATCTATCTATCTATCTATCTATCTATCTATCTATCTCTATTATCTCTCTATTATCTATTATCTATCTATTATCTATCATCTATCTATCTATCTATCTATCTATCTATCTATCTATCTATTATCTATCTCTCTATTATCTATCTATCTATTATTTATCTATCTATCTATTATCTGTCTGTTATATATTATCTATCTATCATTTATCTATCTCTATTATCTATCTATTATCTATTTATCTATGTATCTATCTATTATCTACAGTATCTCTCTATTATCTATCTATCTATCTATCTATCTATCTATCTATCTATCTCTATTATCTATCTATTATCTATCATCTATCTATCTATCTATCTATCTATCTATCTCTATTATCTCTCTATTATCTATTATCTATTTATTATCTATCATCTATCTATCTATTTATATATCTATCTTTCTATTATATCTCTATTATCTATCTATTATCTATCACCTATCTATCTATCTATCTATCTATCTATCTATCTATCTATCTATCTATCTATCTATTATATCTCTATTATCTATCTATCTATTATCTATCTATCTATCTATCTATCTATCTATCTATTTACAGTATTATCTATCTATTTATTATTTATCTATCTATCTATTATCTGTCTGTTATATATTATCTATCTATCATCTATCTATCTCTATTATCTATCTATTATCTATCTATTATCTATTTATTATCTATCACCTATCTATCTATCTATCTATCTATCTATCTATCTATCTATCTATCTATCTATTATATCTCTATCTATCTATCTATCTATCTATCTATCTATCTATCTATCTATCTCTATTATCTTTCTATTATCTATTATCTATTTATTATCTATCATCTATCTATCTATTTATATATCTATCTTTCTATTATATCTCTATTATCTATCTATTATCTATCTATCTATTATATCTCTCTATTATATCTCTATTATCTATCTATCTATCATCTATCTATTATCTATCTATTTATCTATCTATCTATCTATCTATCTATCTATTATCTGTCTGTTAAATATTATCTATCTATTATCTATCTATCATCTATCATCTATCTATTATCTATCTATCTATCTATCTATCTATCTATCTATCTATCTATCTATCTGTCTGTCTATCTCTTCTTTCTATGTATTATCTATCTATTTATCTAAATTGAGATGATGACTAGTGCTGAGTAATAGATGACCTACCTTTTGCTATCCTCAGATTGATGGGGGTCTGACACCCACAGTTCCCAAAGATTAGCTGACACCTGATTGCACTGCAGCTGAAAGTACCCAGTGTACAGAGACCAGAACATGCCAGCCTCGTACCCTGTGTAGTGGCCGCTCTCTGATACTGCAGCTCAGCTCTCATAGGAATGAAAAGGATCTGAGCTACGTACTCCAGAGTGACCACTACACCGTGTATGGATCTGCGCTATTCTAGCACCATACACTGTGTGCTTCTGGAACCCTCGTTACCAGGCATCAGTTGATTGGTGGAGGTGCTGGACTTACCCCCAACCTAATATCCTATGGATAGGTCATTTATTAACCAATCTCAGTCTCTCAGTGATGATACATGTCCTTTGATAGACTTCCCCTTGCAGTAAAACAGCCGTTTTCTGATGATGGACTTCCAAGTCAACAGTCACTTTCTTGCGTAATGGCTGTTCTAGCAGATCATCAATAATATTCTCGTTCACCCAAGATGAATCTACAAAAAAAACAATAAGAATAAAACGGAACACATAGGTGTAAATTTCAATGTACGTGCATCAAAAAAGACTTTTACGATGGGAATTCAGTAACGTCTTGTGAAATACGCGTTGGCTCCACTGACAACCAGGGCGAATAAAGATGACTTTTTGGGATTCTTTCAGCTCCGTTTCCAGTTAATTAGGCATCTTCTCCATCTGGAAATCTTCCAGTCGTACGGCAAGAAGCATTAACATGAAGATCAACAGGATTTTTATCCTTCGTAAATGAAAGCAGATATTTTTTTTCCACTTTTTCATAACCTGGGAACTTTGATGAATGACCCTCCCTCTGTAGAAGCTTTATCAAAATGAATGCCTAATTGAATCTATTAGTTGTGGCGATGCGCGACGCAGCCTATGTGAAGGCGTTTGATCCAGATGTCGGCATAAGAGGATAAAAAAGTATCCAAGTATATACTTATCGCTTTGGCTTCTCTCACAGTCTCCAACCTCCTTGTGAAAAGCATCAGAATCATTTCGCACTGGCTTAATACTCGCTCGGAATGTATCTTTTTATTAGAATTCTTGTGAAGTACTTGCTTCAGGGAACTTAAGAATTTTAACAAGTTTAGCTGTGATGGATCCCCCTCGAGGGACAGATAGGCATTAGGAAGCCAAAGATGCCGAAGATTTTAACCTTTGATTTAAATTTTGGGTAGAAATGTCTAATCCCTTCATTCAGAGGGCACAGATTGGCCGGCTTAGCGCAGTCATTCTACAAACTGATCGAATTGTTTTTCAAATTCAAATTCAAATAAATATTTTCAATTTATTAAAATGAAAACCGAAACTCATTGTTATGCCTCACGCAGAGCCTGAGTTCTGCAATTGTTTATTTATTTTTTATTCACCATGTACACTATATAGTAAAACTGACCAGGCAATGAGATTCTGCCGGTCAGTACGATGACGCAGATACCAAATATGTGTAGGACTTTATTTATCTAAGTGGTGGAATACTTTTTGGGGAAATTTGTAAAAAAAATGTTTTCTTGTCTTGCAATTTTTCGAGACGTTTTCAATTTTTGGTCGATGGAACTGTGTGAAGGCTAGTTTTTTGCTCCCTGAGCTGATGTTTTTACTGGCTTTATATTGGGGTAGATATGATGTTTTCATCTCCCGTTGTTACATTTTATTGCAGCCTTGTAGTGGCAAAAAAACATGTTTTGATTTTTCTTTTCTCTTTACTCCGTTTAAGAATTGGGTAAATGTATTTTATATTTTGTTAGATCGGACGTTTATCAACATAGCGATACTAAATTTGTGTGTTTTTTAATTTCTTTATTTTTAAAGGTTTAAAGGGGGGGAGGGTTTTAATTTAAACTTTTAGCTTTTTTTAACCCCTTCATGACTTTGGGATTTTCCGTTTTTCCGTGTTCATTTTTCACTCCACTCCTTCCCAGAGCCATAACTTTTTTATTTTTCGGTCAATATGGCCATGAGAGGGCTTATTTTTTGCGGGATGAGTTGTACTTTTGAAAGACATCATTGGTTTTACCGTGACATGTACTAGAAAATGGGAAAAAAATTCCAAGTGCGGTGAAATTGCAAAAAAAGTGCAATCCCATGCGTGTTTTTTGTTTGGCTTTTTTGCTAGGTTCACTAAATGCTAAAACTGACCTGCCATTATGATTCTCCAGGTCAGTTCGAGTTCATAGACACCAAACATATCTAGGTTATTTTTTATCTAAGTGGTGAAAAAAATTCCAAACTTTGCTAAAAAAAACAAAAAACTTGCACCACTTTCCGATACCCGTAGCGTCTCCATTTTTTGTGATCTGGGGTCGGGTGAGGGTTTATTTCTTGCATGCCGAGCTGATGTTTTTAATGATACCATTTTGGTGCAGATATGTTCTTTTGATCACCTGTTATTGCATTTTAATGCAATGTCGCAGCAACCAAAAAAATGTAATTTTTGCGTTTCAAATTTTTTTCTCGCTACGCCGTTTAGCGATCAGGTTAATCCTTTTTTTATTGATAGATCGGGCAATTCTGAACTCGGCAATACAAAATATGTGTAGGTTTGATTTTATTTTTATTGTTTTATTTTGAATGGGGCGAAAGGGGGGTGATTTAAACTTTTATATTTTTTTTATTTATTTCATATTTTTTTAAACTTTTTTTTTTTTACTTTTGCCATGCTTCAATAGCCTCCATGGGAGGCTAGAAGCTGGCATAGCCTGATCGGCTCTGCTACATAGCAGCGATCATCAGATCGCTGCTATGCAGCAGAATTGCAGGTGTGCTATGAGCGCCGACCACAGGGTGGCGCTCACAGCTAACCGGCATCAGTAACCATAGAGGTCTCAAGGACCTCTATGGTTACTATCCTGATGCATCGCTAACCCCCGATCCTGTGACGGGGGTCGGCGATGCGCGCATTTCCGGCCGCGCGGCCGGATGCGGTAGTTAAATGCCGCTGTCAGCGTTTGACAGTGGCATTCAACTAGTTAATAGCGGCGGGTGGATCGCTATTGCGCGCACATGTCAGCTGTTCAAAACAGCTGACATGTCCCGGCTTTGAGGTGGGCTCAGCGCCGGAGCCCACATTAAAGCAGGGGATCTGACCTTGGATGTACTATCCCATCCGAAGTCAGAAAGGGGTTAAAATATATTTTAAAAACATTTTTTACACTTTCTATGCTATTTGTTAGTCCCATTACGGGACTTTAACTTGTGATTGTCTACTTCTACTATACATAGCAATACCACAGCACTGCTTTGTATAGCAAAAATCAAGGTCTCTGAACGCCAGCTACAGGCTGACTTTCGCAGGAGAACCGTCGTGACAAGCACAATGGTCTTCTTCAGCAGGCTATCATGGCAACCCATCAACAATCACGTCACAGTTGTGCCGATGGGTCAATAGAATGGCACACCTTGATGCTTACACGCATTGAATGCCACTGTCACAGATTGAAAGTGGAATTTAACAGTTTAACAGTGACAGCTGGAGGGGAGCTCCACTCATGGCTGTTAGAGTCAGAGGATGAATGATGAATAATTCAGCCATTATTTGCCGAGAAAGTTGTGGGATCAACTTGCCAGTATGTCATATGTTGGCAAGAGGTTAAAAAATAAAATAAAAATTAGAACTCTTGAAATTTTCATACTGGCCGCTATTTTAGATACAGACTTCTTGTTTCTTAACCCGTTCACCCCCAAGGGTGGTTTGCACGTTAATGACCGGGCCAATTTTTACAATTCTGACCACTGTCCCTTTATGAGGCTATAACTCTGGAACGCTTTGACGGATCTTGGCAATTCTGACACTGTTTTCTCGTGACATATTGTACTTCATGATAGTGGTAAAATTTATTCGATATAACTTGCGTTTATTTGTGAAAAAAATGGAAATTTGGCGAAAATTTTGAAAATTTTGCAATTTTCCAACTTTGAATTTTTATGCCCTTAAATCACAGACATATGTCACGCAAAATACTTAATAAGTAACATTTCCCACATGTCTACTTTACATCAGTACAATTTTGGAACCAAATTTTTTTTTTGTGACGGGGTTATAAGGGTTAAAAGTTGACCAGCAATTTCTCATTTTTACAGCACCATTTTTTTTTAGGGACCACATCTCATTTGAAGTCATTTTGAGGGGTCTATATGATAGAAAATACTCAAGTGTGACACCATTCTAAAAACTGCACCCCTCAAGGTGCTCAAGACCACATTCAAGAAGTTTATTAACCCTTCAGGTGTTTCACAGGAATTTTTGGAATGTTTAAATAAAAATGAACATTTAACTTTTTTTCACACAAAATTTATTTCAGCTCCAATTTGTTTTATTTTACCAAGGGTAACAGGAGAAAATGGACCCCCAAAGTTGTTGTACAATTTGTCCTGAGTACGCTGATACCCCATATGTGGGGGTAAACCACTGTTTGGGCGTATGGCAGAGCTCGGAAGGAAAGGAGCGCCATTTGACTTTTCAATGCAAAATTGACTGGAATTGAGATGGGACGCCATGTTGCGTTTGGAGAGCCCCTGATGTGCCTAAACACTGAAACCCCCTACAAGTGACACCATTTTGGAAGGTAGACCCCCTAAGGAACTTATCTTGATGTGTGGTGAGCACTTTGACCCACCAAGTGCTTCACAGAAGTTTATAATGCAGAGCCGTAAAAATAAAAAATCATATTTTTTCACAAAAATGATCTTTTCGCCCCCAATTTTTTATTTTCCCAAGGGTAAGAGAAGAAATTGGACCCCAAAAAATGTTGTACAATTTGTCCTGAGTACGATGATACCCCATATGTGGGTGTAAACCATTGTTTGGGCGCATGGCAGAGCTTGGAAGGGAAGGAGCGCCATTTGACTTTTCAATGCAAAATTGACTGGAATTGAGATGGGACGCCATGTTGCGTTTGGAGAGACCCTGATGTGCCTAAACATTGAAACTCCCTACAAGTGACACCATTTTGGAAAGTAGACCCCCTAAGGAACTTATCTAGATGTGTGGTGAGCACTTTGACCCACCAAGTGCTTCACAGAAGTTTATAATGCAGAGCCGTAAAAATAAAAAATCATATTTTTTCACAAAAATGATCTTTTTGCCCCCAATTTTTTATTTTCCCAAGGGTAAGAGAAGAAATTGGACCCCAAAAAATGTTGTGCAATTTGTCCTGAGTACGATGATACCCCATATGTGGGTGTAAACCATTGTTTGGGCGCATGGCAGAGCTTGGAAGGGAAGGAGCGCCATTTGACTTTTCAATGCAAAATTGACTGGAATTGAGATGGGACGCCATGTTGCGTTTGGAGAGCCCCTGATGTGCCTAAACATTGAAACTCCCTACAAGTGACACCATTTTGGAAAGTAGACCCCCTAAGGAACTTATCTAGATGTGTGGTGAGCACTTTGACCCACCAAGTGCTTCACAGAAGTTTATAATGCAGAGCCGTAAAAATAAAAAATCATATTTTTTCACAAAAATGATCTTTTCGCCCCCAATTTTTTATTTTCCCAAGGGTAAGAGAAGAAATTGGACCCCAAAAAATGTTGGCCAATTTGTCCTGAGTACGCTGATACCCCATATGTGGGTGTAAACCATTGTTTGGGCGCATGGCAGAGCTTGGAAGGGAAGGAGCGCCATTTGACTTTTCAATGCAAAATTGACTGGAATTGAGATGGGACGCCATGTTGCGTTTGGAGAGCCCCTGATGTGCCTAAACATTGAAACTCCCTACAAGTGACACCATTTTGGAAAGTAGACCCCCTAAGGAACTTATCTAGATGTGTTTTGAGAGCTTTGAACCCCCAAGTGTTTCACTACAGATTATAACGCAGAGCCGTGAAAATAATTTTTATTTTTTTTCTCAAAAATGATTTTTTTAGCACCCAGCTTTGTATTTTTACAAGGGTAACAGAATAAATTGGACCCCAAAATTTGTTTTCCAATTTGTCCTGAGTACGCTGATACCCCATATGTGGGGGGGAACCACTGTTTGGGCGCATGACAGAGCTCAGAAGGGAAGGAGCGCCATTTGGAATGCAGACTTAAATGGATTGGTCAGCAGCCGTCACGTTGCATTTGCAGAGCCCCTGATGTACCCAAACAGTACAAACCCCCCACAAGTGACCCCATATTGGAAACTAGACCTCCCAAGGAACTTATCTAGATGTGTTTTGAGAACTTTGAACCCCCAAGTGTTTCACTAAAGTTTATAGCGCAAAGCCGTGAAAATAAAAATTCTTTTTTTTTTTCACAAAAATGATTTTTTAGCCCCCAGTTTTGTATTTTCACAAGGGTAACAGGATAAATTAGACCCCAAAAGTTGTTGTCCAATTTGTCCTGAGTACGCTGATACCCCATATGTGGGGGGGAACTACTGTTTGGGTGCATGACAGAGCTCGGAAGGGAAGGAGCGCCATTTGGAATGCAGCCTTAAATGGATTGGTCTGCAGGCGTCACGTTGCATTTGCAGAGCCCCTGATGTACCCAAACAGTACAAACCCCCCACAAGTGACCCCATATTGGAAACTAGACCTCCCAAGGAACTTATCTAGATGTGTTGTGAGAACTTTGAACCCCCAAGTGTTTCACTACAGTTTATAACGCAGAGCCGTGAAAATAAAACATCTTTTTTTTCCCACAAAAATGATTTTTAGCCCCCCCAATTTTTATTTTCCTAAGGATAACAAGAGAACTTGGACCCCAGAAGTTGTTGTTCAATTTGTCCCGAGTACGCTGATAACACATATGTTGGGGTAAACCCCTTTTTGGGCGCACGGGAGAGCTCGGAAGGGAAGGAGCACTGTTTTACTTTTTCAACGCAGAATTGGCTGGAATTGAGATTGGACGCCATGTCGCGCTTGGAGAGCCCCTGATGTGCCTGGACAGTGGAAACTCCCCAATTCTACCTGAAACCCTAACCCAAACACACCCCTAACCCTAATCCCAACGGTAACCCTAACCACACCCCTAGCCCTGACACACCCATAATTCTAATCCCAACCCTAATCCAAACGTAAATGTAATCCAAACCCTAACCCTAACTTTAGCCCCAACCCTAACTTTAGCCCCAACCCTAACTTTACCTCCAACCCTAGCCCTAACCCTAACCCTAACCCTAAACGTGACAGAAATACGTGGCACTGAAATACGTGGCACTGAAATACGTGGCACTGAAATACGTGGCACTGAAATACGTGGCACTGAAATACGTGGCACTGAAATACGTGCAACTGAAATACGTGGTACTAAAATATGTGGCACTGAAATACGTGATACGTGGCACTGAAATACGTGGCACTGAAACACGTGGCACTGAAATACGTGATACGTGGCACTGAAATACATGGCACTGAAATACGTGGCACTGAAATACGTGGCACTGAAATACGTGGCACTGAAATACGTGGCACTATGACTGTCAGAAAATGTTCATTAAACGGTTAGGGGTGAGGTTAGGGGTAGAGTTAGGGTTAGGGTTTGGATCCCTTTATCACCTTGATGGTGGTGGGTGGCTTTTCAGTGTGTTTTCTGTTTTTTTTCGATAAAAATGCATGCGTTTTTAACGCAAACAAACGCATGTGCTTAAAAACGCAAGAAAATACTGCAGGTTGTATTTCTGAAAATGAACGCATGCAGAAAAAAACCGCATGCGTTTGAAAACGCGACCAAACGCGTACAAAAAAACCGCATGCGTTTTCAATGTTAAATATATGGAAAAAACGCATGCGTTTTTTTGTGCAAAAAACGCTGCAGACAAAAACGCAAGTGTGAAACCAGCGACGCTTTTTATAGCAAAAAAGTTTTTGCGTCTCCACATTTTGAGACCTATAATTTTTCCACATTTTGCTCCACAGAGTCATGTGAGGTCTTGTTTTTTGCGGGACGAGTTGACGTTTTTATTGGTAACATTTTCGGACACGTGACCGTTTTTGATCGCTTTTTATTCCGATTTTTGTGAGGCAGAATGACCAAAAACCTGCTATTCATGAATTTCTTTTGGGAGAGGCGTTTATACCGTTCCGCGTTTGGTAAAATTGATAAAGCAGTTTTATTCGTCGGGTCAGTACGATTACAGCGATATCTCATTTATATCATTTTTTTATGTTTTGGCGCTTTTATACGATAAAAACTAAAATATAGAAAAAATAATTATTTTGGTATCGCTTTATTCTCAGGACTATAACTTTTTTATTTTTTTGCTGATGATGCTGTATGGCAGCTTGTTTTTTGTGGGACAAGATGACGTTTTCAGCGGTACCATGGATATTTATATCAGTCTTTTTGATCGTGTGTTATTCCACTTTTTGTTCGGCGGTATGGTAATAAAGCGTTGTTTTTTGCCTCGTTTTTTTTTTTTTTTTCTTACGGTGTTTACTGAAGGGGTTAACTAGTGGGGCAGTTTTATAGGTTGGGTCGTTACGGACGCGGCGATACTAAATATGTGTACTTTTATTGTTTTTTTTTTTTTTATTTAGATAAAGAAATGTATTTATGGGAATAATATATATTTTTTTATTATTATTTATTTAGGAATTTTTTTTTTTTTTTTTTTTTTTTTACACATGTGGAAAAATTTTTTTTTAACTTTTTTACTTTGTCCCAGGGGGGGACATCACAGATCATTGATCTGGCAGTGTGCAGAGCACTCTGCCAGATCGACGATCTGCTGTGCAGGGCTGCAGGCTTACCAAGTGTCTGCTCTGAGCAGACACTCGGTAAGCCACCTCCTTCCCTGCAGGACCCGGATGCCGCGGCCATCTTGGATCCGGGACCTGCAGCCAGGAAGGAGGTAGGAGACCCTCGCAGCAACGCGATCACATCGCGTTGCTCCGGGGGTCTCAGGGAAGCCCGCAGGGAGCCCCCTCCCTGCACGATGCTTCCCTATACCGCCGGTACACTGCGATCATGTTTGATCGCGGTGTGCCGGGGGTTAATGTGCCGGGGCGGTCCATGACCGCTCCTGGCACATAGTGCCGGATGTCAGCTGCGATATGCAGCTGACACCCGGCCGCGATCGGCCGCGCTCCCCCCGTGAGCGCCGCTGATCGGTGATGACGTACTATCCCGTCGGCGGTCATACGGGCCCACCCCACCTCGACGGGATAGTACGTCTGATGTCAGGAAGGGGTTAAAGAAGACTTTTCTGAAGACTCAATATCATCACAGACAGGTTTACAATGACTGGTAACACCTCTATACACAGCTGATAACACAGGATCCACCAATCACAATAGGTGTTGTCATAGCTCATCATGCTCCCCTTCCATTCTCAATGGCCTTTGTACCGAATTATTTCAATGCAGAATGAGTCAGCCTATTTCTGCTAATGTACATTTAGATTTCCTGATATAACAAGACGTCTAATTCTAGTCTGTTTTGTCCCAATGACCAGTGTGAAAATTTGCAAGATTTCCAAATTTTTGTATACTGATCGTGAAATGAAAAGTAACAGGAAATTACTAAAAATTAAATAAAAATTACATTTAATGTAAAAACCTGATTTAATCTGTAGGTCAGTTTCTTATGGCACATTCCCTCTAAGGCTAGTTTCACATTTTCGCTGGAATCGGCAGCGTTTAGTCCGCAACCGCAAATGCAGGAAAAACCGCTTTGAAACGCGTACAAACACAGCGTTTATTAGATGCATACGTTAACGCATGCGTTTAAAAAAACGCGGCGTTTTCATGCTTTTCCATGCGTTTTGTATGCGTTTGCGTTTTCTGTACGCATGGTGAAAAATGTAACAGAAACTAAATCTAGATAAACAGACACCGCCAATGTGACTACAGTGGGCGTGTATTATGGGATCTCTATATATAGACCCTTGGACTGCTGAAATCTTCACAATTTGCTACTGTATCCTGTGTCATGATGGATCTTCACATGGAGAGCTTTTATTTCAACCTGGATTAAAGCATCAAGCTGTTTCTTGCCTGTGCGTTTGCTTGGGAGCAACAAAGAAATAGAGAATGACAGAGAAGGACACGGCGCAGGTGTTTTTGGAGACACTCCATTATTGAACTCCGGGAGAGCCGTGGAGCCTACCACACGCTATATGGCGAGCTTAATGCCAACCAAGACAAATTCCCGGAATATACCAGGATGTCTCAAGACTCTTTCCGGGAATTGCTTGGTCGTGTCCAAGGAGCCATCCGTAGACAGGACACCCAGCTCCGTAGAGCGATTCCTGCAGAGGAACGTCTCCTGGTTACATTAAGGTACGTAATAATTCTAAACAAATGCCAGTCATTATTATTGTTGGTCTGCCATGTATTATTTGTATTTTCCTTTATGTCTTTAGCTAAACACAACCATAAATAGAATTGATTGTAATTTTATTTTTTTATTTTTATTTCAGATTTCTGGCAACCGGAGAGAGCTTATCATCCCTCCACTTTCAGTACTGGCTTGGAATTTCCACCCTGTCTGGAATAGTTGTGGACACCTGCTGGGCTTTGTGGAATGTTCTCCGGGATGAGTTTATACCTCTACCCACGGAGGACATGTGGACTGAAATTGAAGAAAAATTCTGGAGTGTGTGTGATTTCCCCAACTGTTTGGGATCGGTGGATGGAAAGCACATACACATTATCAAACCCGCCAGAACTGGATCGGAGTACTTCATCTACCAAAAATATTTTTCTGTTCTGCTCATGGCAATAGCAGATGCAGATTGTCACTTCATCGCCGTGGACATTGGAGCTTTTGGCCGTGGCAACGATTCCCAGACTTTCAAGAACTTGGATATGGGCCGACGTGTGTATGGAAGAAATTTTAATTTTCCGCTGCCATGACCTCTCCCCAACACTCAAGGCCCACCGATGCCATTTGTTATTTTTGGGGATGAGGCCTTCCAGATGTGTGAAAACCTACTGAAGCCATATTCCAGTCGGGACTTGAACCACACTAAAAGGATTTATAACTACAGACTGACCAGGGCCCGAAGAACAGTAGAGTGTACCTTTAGGATTCTAGTATCAAAATGGCATATCCTTGCGACAGCCATTAATCTAAAAATGGAAACAGTCGATGAGGTGGTCAAAGCCTGTGTGGTTCTCCACAATTACATAATGGCTAAGGAGCCAGATTACCAGCATCACCCGCTACGGTCAACTGTTGAAGTTGGCCACATGCGGGACCAATTTGCTGCCTATTTTGATTCTGATATTGGACGTGTGGCATGGCAAGACAATATTGTTTAAAATTTCCTGTTGGGTTTGGCCCTGTACCAGTTATGTTTTAAATGTTAATAATATTTTTGTTAATAAAATTCATGTTTTGATATCTTGACCAAGTCTCCTATGTATTTCCTCTAAAAACCACTTATGTTGTTAGTGGAAAGGTAGTTGACATCATTACTAGGGTTGAGCGACCTTTACATTTATAGGATCGGGTCGGGTTTCACGAAACGCGACTTTTTCAAAAGTCGGGTCGAGTGAAATCGGCCGATCCTATAAAAAAGTCGGGGTCGGCCGAAACTCGAAACCCAATGCAGTGCATTGGGTTTCCAATGGTTCCCATAGTCTGAAGGAGCGGAAACTCTCCTTCAGGCCCTGCGATCCATATTTAAGTGTAAAATAAAGAATTAAAATAAAAAATATCGCCATACTTACCATCTGATGCGCCCTGGTACTAAGCGGGAACCTTCCTTCCTAAGAATCAGCCTTCCAGGACCTTGCGGTGACGTCGCGGTGACGTCGTGGCTTGTGATTGGTCGCGCGGCCGCCCATGTGACCGCTCGCGCGACCAATCACAAGCCGCGACGTCACCGTGACGTCACCGAGGTTCCTCGAAGGGCTGATTCTTAGGAAGGAAGGCTGCCGGAAAGAAGCCGAGGGTGAGTATATTCCTATTAGGTATATACTCATCCTCGGACGCGCCCTGCTTCTTTCCGGCAGCCTTCCTTCCTAAGAATCAGCCCCTCCAGGACCCTCGGTGACGTCACGGTGACGTCGCGGCTTGTGATTGGTCGCGCGAGCGGTCACATGGGCGGCCGCGCGACCAATCACAAGCCGCGACGTCACCGCGACGTCACCGCAAGGTCCTGGAAGGCTGATTCTAAGGAAGGAAGGTTCCCGCTTAGTACCAGGGCGCATCAGATGGTAAGTATAGCGATATTTTTTATTTTAATTCTTTATTTTACACTTAAATCTGAATTCCGATACCAATTCCCGATATCTTAAACATATCGGGAATCGGTATCGGAATTCCGATTCCAGATTCAGAAGATCGCCGACTTCATGGCCGACCCCACACAGGGGTCGGGTCGGGTTTCATGAAACCCGACTTTGCCAAAAGTCGGCGACTTCTGAAAATTGCCGACCCGTTTCGCTCAACCCTAATCATTACATCCTGATTCTGTTCTGCAGTATCTATTGGACACAGACTGAAGATACGATGGAGGTATAATACAAAGCAGATCTACACTCATCAAGTCAGGTGTCATAAATAACGAAATCATGATGCACAAATAACAGCCTCATGAATTCACTATTTCTGACACCTGTCCAGGTGAGTATAGATATGCCTTGTATGACCTCCATCGTCTCTTCGGTTTGTGTGAAATAGATTACGTACACTGAAGAAAAAATGAGTTTATACAAGGCAGTTCTCTACTCACCAGGTCAGGTGTCATATATAATGAGTTCATGACGCCGAGTTCTGTGCATCATGAACTCACTATTTATGACACATGACCTGTTGAGTATAGTTCTGCTTTGTATTACAGCCATTTTCTCTTCAGTCTGCGACACAGAATTAATCAGACTGACGAGATTATGGAGTAAATACAAGTTACATTTATTTTTTGCCACCTCATAGCTCTATACCAAACACACAAAGCTGCAGTCTTGTACTTAATAACTACTGGAGCTATGATTTGGCAAAAAATTATAGTGTGTGGCGCAGTGTTTTATTCGGCGCACGGTGTGTGTTACCGGTGGCAAAATACACAATTAACCAAACATTATTGGGGCAAAAGACATTATTATTTATTTTTTAACAAAACAATTAATTTAACTGTGCCTGCTTGGGGTAGAGCGATGTAAATGGGGGGTGTGGATTTGTGAGGCCTGGCTCACTGTGGACGACGCAGGGGTGGCAGGAGAAGGGGCAATTAAGGTAGTGGGGTCTGGGAGTTCGGGGATGGGGCTTGATGCATGAGAGGGCAGAGACACACTGGAAGGGTGAGACAAACCTGACATTACAGACACATTGGCAGGTGAGGGGGAAGGAATTGAGATCGTCCTTTGTTTTTTATTTTGTTTCCCTTTTTGGGATCGGCGCTGCGGTCTGGGGAGCCTCGGTGGGGTCATTTGTTGCGGCCTGGTTGTGGTGTCTGACCTGTCAGGGTCCGTGTGCCGCTGCATGGTTGTGGTGGTGGGGAAGGCCATGCCAGGGTCCGGGTGCTGCTGCTGCATCCTTGTGGTGGTGAAAGCCATTCCAGGGTCCGGGTGCTGCTGCATGCTGGTGCTGAAAAGCATGCCAGGATCCGGGTGCTGCTGCTGCAGCTGGGACCTGGTGATGGTGGCCGACCTGTCCTGATCTGGGTGCTGCTGCTGCATGGTGGTGGCAGTGGAGGAGGTCCAAGCAGGAGCAGCAGTTGTCTTGGTGGTGGCGGTGGGCTGTCCAACAGCACTCGGCATGGTGGTGGTGCTGTAGTGGTGTCCGGCAGTGCTTGGAATGGAGGTGGCCGTGCAGTGGTATGCAGCAGAGTTCGGCATTGAGGTCAAGCGTGACAGTGTTGGCACAGGTGGATATACCGCCACTGTCTGCTAAAAATAACGACTCTACTGCATAGCCTGCACTTAAGCAGCATTGCAGGCCTGCATGACACTAAGCTGGAGATCAGGAGTAAGGTGTTCCGACATGCCCTGTTCAATTTGATTGAAAAAATGATGTGCTGGCCTCTGGAGGTCGGCTTTCACTTGGTCAAGGCTTTTGGTGACCTCCTGGATACGTGTATTCATATTGTTTATGGCACTATCCAGTCGGTCACCCATCGCCTTGAGTCCATCATGAAAGACCAAGCTCAAGTGCAAGAACTCGGGCATGAGTGACCTGGACCGAGGCCCTCTGCCACTGATGGGAAGAGCCCCCCCAAAAAAGAGGCAGAGGCAGAGGACTGGGACAGGGGAACACCTGATGGACCAGCTTCCTGGCCTCCTGTCTGTGTGGCAGGCCCACTTTCTGCAGCGCTGCTGGAAGGCTGGGACGGGTCCGTGGCTGTTTGATGAAGGAACGCTCCAGAACCAGGGTCAAGAGTGCTGCTCCATGTGCTGTGAAAAAAGAAGAAAACCCATTACTACCAAACATTTACAATAGTAAAGCACTAACTCCTGTGGACTAGAAAAATACAGATTAGGCAATCCAACACAACCCATTACACCACAATCAATACTTACGTTCTCTGGGCAAGGACCGGTCTCAAAAATGCAAGGATGTTGTGATACTTGTATTTGCGGATCCTTGCTCCAGAACCACTAGGAAGCTGGCTCTCTTGACGAAGGTCCTTGTTGAAGCAATACTTCATCGAACGCCAATGTGTTTTGACTTTGAGCACTGTTGAAAAATATAAATAATGGTTAGACAATGCACTTTTGACTGTGATCACACAACTGTGTATGATGAGAGAAACTCCTGAGAGTTTCTCTCATCACACACAGTTGTGTGATCCCGGCCAAGGTCACTGCTGCAGCACATCGCATTGCAATACTTACAAAATGCACTTCGGACCTGAGTCGGAGCATTGTCCCAGCCATCCCACATCGCTTTTGCCACCACATTCCATAGCTGCCGGATCGTCACGTTGTCCGAGTGCTGCGGAACCCAGGTGTCCCACAATGGGACTCGCTCATCGACCAGGGAGATTAGGAGGTCATTTTCAATTAGGTCCTCATCCTGTTCTGGAACCAAAAAAATAAATGAAGACATTAATGTAGGAGACATTAGCATAAGGAAAAGAAAGAAAACAGAGACAGAAAACTGGCGTGTATATTGAAAGTCAAGAAAAACAGGAGTCAAGAAGAAAAAGGTAAAGAAAGAGGAAAGTAAAGAAATGAACATTCAAGAATAGTAAAGTGAGGATACAATAAACAGTCAGCCACGTATACGTACACGCTGCCACCTAGCCACCTGACCATGAACCCGCTGCTCCTGCTCAGCCTCTGCCGCAGTGGAAGAAGTGCTCTAAAAAAAGGAAAAAAAAATTGTCATATGTGTAGATGTGACAGTGAATACTTACCAATCTGAGGACCTGAGTTCTCACTTCACTGATATGTTTGGCTTGTGCAGGCCCAGGACGTTGCTCCTCCTCAGAAGAAGAAGACATTCTGATGCATGCAGAAAGAAAAAATGGCAGAAATTATGACATATAGAGACAGAAAATAGAAAATAAAGACATTGGCTAGGATATACTCACATTGTTCAGTGTCTTGTTTGCTCCAAGGTTCTTGCCTGCGTCTGCTCTACTTCTCTGTCTGTTGGGTAGTGATCTGCAAATGCCCACTCCCTCCTTTTATCAGTTTGTATGTGGGGGGTGGCTAATCAGTGTCTAGATATGTTTTTCTGTGGTGCTACGCATGCATTCACAAACGCAAGCAAACGCATGTGCTTGCAAACGCATGCGTTCACGTAGACCATAATGCGTTTTTTTGCTGCATTCCTTCCGCTAATAACCGCATACATTTCTAGGCGGCAAATTGACGCCTCTAAAATTACTACATGCAGCGTTTACCGCGCCAAACCGCAGACAACGAAACGACGCATGTGTCGTCTAACGCGGCAAAGCGCAACCGATCGCAGACACATGCGTCCCTAATGTTAAAGATAGGAATACACGACGCATGCAGATAATTGCGGCACAAACGCTGCGGACACAACCGCAAATGTGAAACCGGCCTAAGGCAGTAGAAAATGTACAGAAATACAAGAAAATATGTGAGCAATATTAGGTTCTTAACCCCTTTCTGTCATTGGACATACTATTCCATCCATGTGGGGTGGGCCCTACTTTCCAAGGACGGAATAGTACGTCCAGCGCGATCAGCCATGCTCAAGGGGGGAGAGCGGCCGATCGCGGCCGGGTGTCAACTTACTATCGCAGCTGACATCCGGCACTATGTGCCAGGAGCGGTCACGGACCGCCCCCGGCACATTAACCCCCGGCACACTGCGATCAAACATGATCGCAGTGTTCCGGCGGTATAGAGAAGCATCGCGCAGGGAGGGGGCTCCCTGTGTGCTTCCCTGAGACGATCGGTACAAGGCGATGTGCTCACCTTGTACCGAGCATCTCCTCCCTGCAAGCCCTGGATCCAAAATGGACGCGGGGCTGCATCCGGGTCCTGCAGGGAGGTGGCTTCACAGCGCCTGCTCAGAGCAGGCGCCGGGAAGCCTGGAGCTGAGCATGTCAGATCGCCAATCTGACACAGTGCACAGCAAATTGTCAGATCGGTGATCTGTCACTTTACTGTGATACCCCCCCGGGGCAAAGTAAAAATGTAAAAAAAAAAATTTACACGTGTAAAAAAAAAAAAAAAAAAGTGGAATAACACGCGATCAAAAAGAAGGATATATCCATGGTACCGCTGAAAACGTCATCTTGTCCCGCAAAAAACGAGCCACCACACAGTATCATCAGCAAAAAAATAAAAAAGTTATAGTCCTCAGAATAAAGCAATGCAAAAATAATTATTTTTTCTATAAAATAGTTTTTATCGTATAAAAGCGCCAAAACATAAAAAAAGATATAAATGAGGTATCGCTGTAATCATACTGACCCGAAGAATAAAACTGCTATATCCAATTTACCAAACGCGGAACGGTATAAACGCCCCCCCAAAAAGAAATTCACGAATAGCTGGTTTTTGGTCATTCTGTCTCACAAAAATCGGAATAAAAAGCGATCAAAAAATGTCACGTGCCCGAAAATATTACCAATAAAAATGTCAACTCGTCCCGCAAAAAACAAGACCTCACATGACTCTGTGGACCAAAATATTGAAAAATTATAGCACTCAAAATGTTGTAAAGCAAAAAACATTTTTTGCAATAAAAAGCGTCTTTTAGTGTGTGACGGCTGCCAATCAAAAATCCACTAGAAAACACACTATAAATAGTTAATCAAACCCCCCTTCATCACCCCCTTAGTTACGAAAAATTCAAAAATTTAAAAAATGTATTTATTTCCATTTTCCAATTAGGGTTAGGGCTAGGGTTAGGGCTAGGGATAGGGTTTGCGTTAGGGCTAGGGTTAGGGCTAGGGTTAGGGCTAGGGTTAGGGCTAGGGTTAGGGTTAGGGTGAGGGCTAGGGTTAGGGTTAGAGCTAGGGTTAGGGCTAGGGTTAGGGTTAGGGCTAGGGTTAGGGTTGGGGCTAGGGTTAGGACTACAGTTAGGGTTAGGGTTGGGGCTAAAGTTAGGGTTAGGGCTAAAGTTAGGGTTGGGGCTAAATTTAGGGTTAGGGTTTGGATTACATTTACGGTTGGGAATAGGGTTGGGATTAAGGTTAGGGGTGTGTCAGGGTTAGGGGTGTGGTTAGGGTTACAGTTGAGATTAGGGTTAGGGGTGTGTTTGGATTAGTGTTTCAGATATAATTGGGGGTTTCCACTGTTTAGGCACATCAGGGGCTCTCCAAACGCGACATTGCGTCCGATCTCAATTCCAGCAAATTCTGCGTAGAAAAAGTAAAACAGTGCTCCTTCCCTTCCGAGCTCTCCCGTACGCACAAACAGGGGTTTACCACAACATATGGGGTATCAGCGTACTCAGGACTAGTGTTGAGCATTCCGATACTGCAAGTATCGGGTATCGGCCGATACTTGCTGTATCGGAATTCCGATACCGAGATCCGATATTTTTGTGATATCGGGTATCGGTATCGAAACAACATTAATGTAAAAATGTGTAAAAGAGAGAATTAAAATAAAAAATATTGCTATACTCACCTCTCCGACGCAGCCTGCACCTTACCGAGGGAAGCGGCAGCGTTCTTTGTTTAAAATTCGCGCTTTTCTTTCCTTTACGTGAGTCCCGGCTTGTGATTGGTTGCGTGCCGCCCATGTGACCGGGACGCAACCAATCACAGCAAGCCGTGACGTAATTTCAGGTCCTTCAGGATTTTAAAATTACGTTCCGGCGTTGTGATTGGTTGCGTCGCAGTCACATGGGCGACGCAACCAATCACAGCAAGCCGTGACGTAAATTCAGGTCCTTAAGGATTTTAAAATTACGTCCCGGCTTTGTGATTGGTTGCGTCGCAGTCACATGGGAGACGCAACCAATCACAAGCCGTGACGTCACGGGAGGCTGGACACGCGCGCATTTTAAAATGGGCGCGTGTCCAGCCTCCCGTGACGTCCCGGCTTGTGATTGGTTGCGCCGCGATCAACCAATCACAAGCCGGGAGGCTGGACACGCGCCCATTTTAAAATTTTAAAATGCGCGCGTGTCCAGCCTCCCGGCTCGTGATTGGTTGACCGCGGCGCAACCAATCACAAGCCGGGACGTCACGGGAGGCTGGACACGCGCCCATTTTAAAAAGCGCGCGTGTCCAGCCTCCCGTGACGTCACGGCTTGTGATTGGTTAATGGCGGCCATGTTGCCGGGACGCGGACCAATCACAGCAAGCCGTGACGTAATTTCGTCACGGCTTGCTGTGATTGGTCCGCGTCCCGGCAACATGGCGCCGTGACCAATCATAAGCCGGGACGTCACTGGAGGCTGGACACGCGCGCTTTTTAAAATGGGCGCGTGTCCAGCCTCCCGTGACGTCCCGGCTTGTGATTGGTTAATGGCGGCCATGTTGCCGGGACGCGGACCAATCACAGCAAGCCGTGACGTAATTTCGTCACGGCTTGCTGTGATTGGTCCGCGTCCCGGCAACATGGCCGCCCTGACCAATCACAAGCCGGGACTTCACGTAACCAAGTAAAAGCGCGAATTTTAAACAAACAACGCTGCCGGTTCCCTCGCTGAGGTCCAGGCTGCGTCGGAGAGGTGAGTATAGCGATATTTTTTATTTTAATTCTTTCTTTTACACATTTATATGGATCCCAGGGCCTGAAGGAGAGTTTCCTCTCCTTCAGACCCTGGGAACCATCAGGAATACCGTCCGATACTTGAGTCCCATTGACTTGTATTGGTATCGGGTATCGGTATCGGATTGGATCCGATACTTTGCCGGTATCGGCCGATACTTTCCGATACCGATACTTTCAAGTATCGGACGGTATCGCTCAACACTACTCAGGACACATTGGACAACAACTTTTGCAGTCCAGTTTCTCCTGTTACCCTTGGGAAAATACAAAACTGCGGGCTAAAAAATAATTTTTGTGTAAAAAAAATATTTTTTATTTTCATGGCTCTGCAATATAAACTGTAGTGAAACACTTGGGGGTTCAAAGTTCTCACAACTAGTGTTGAGCATTCCGATACCGCAAGTATCGGGTATCGGCCGATATTTGCTGTATCGGAATTCCGATACCGAGATCCGATACTTTTGTGGTATCGGGTATCGGTATCGAAACAACATTAATGTGTAAAAGAAAGAATCAAAATAAAAAATATTGCTATACTCACCTCTCTGACGCAGCCTGGACCTCACCGAGGGAACCGGCAGCGTTGTTTGCTTAAAATGCGCGCTTTTCCTTCCTTCCGTGACGTCACGGCTTCTGATTGGTCGCGTGCCGCCCATGTGGCCGCGACGCGACCAATCACAGCAAGCCGTGACGTAATTTTCAGGTCCTTCTAGGCATTCAGTATTTTAAAATTACGTTCCGGCTTTGTGATTGGTCGCATCGCGGTCACATGGGCGACGCGACCAATCACAAGCCGTGACGTCACGGGAGGCAGGAGACGCGCGCATTTTAAGCAAACAACGCTGCCGGTTCCCTCGGTGAGGTGAGTATAGCAATATTTTTTATTTTAATTCTTTATTTTACACATTAATATGGATCCCAGGGCCTGAAGGAGAGTTTCCTCTCCTTCAGACCCTGGGAACCATCAGGGATACCGTCCGATACTTGAGTCCCATTGACTTGTATTGGTATCGGGTATCGGTATCGGATTAGATCCGATACTTTGCCGGTATCGGCCGATACTTTCCGATACCGATACTTTCAAGTATCGGACGGTATCGCTCAACACTACTCACAACACATCTAGATAAGTTCCTTGGGGGGTCTAGTTTCCAATATGGGGTCACTTATGGGGGGTTTCTACTGTTTAGCTACATCAGGGGCTCTGCAAATGCAACGTGATGCCTGCAGACTAGTGTTGAGCATTCCGATGCTGCAAGTATCGGGTATCGGCCGATACTTGCTGTATCGGAATTCCGATACCGGGATTCCGATACTCTTGTGGTATCGGGTATCGGGTATCGGAACAACATTAATGTTAAAATGTGTAAAATAGAGAATTAAAATAAAAAATATCGCTATACTCACCTGTCCGACGCAGCCGGGACCTCAGCGCAGGAACCGGCAGCGTTGTTTGTTTAAAATTCCCGCTTTTACATGGTTACGCGAAGTCCCGGCTTGTGATTGGTCAGGGCGGCCATGTTGCCGGGCCGCGGACCAATCACAGCAAGCCGTGACGAAAATACGTCACGGCTTGCTGTGATTGGTCCGCGTCCCGGCAACATGGCCGCCATTAACCAATCACAAGCCGTGACGTCACGGGAGGCTGGAAACGCGCTCATTTTAAAAAGGGCGCGTGTCCAGCCTCCCGTGACGTCACGGCTTGTGATTGGTTGCGTCGCGGTCAACCAATCACAAGCCGGGAGGCTGGACACGCGCCCATTTCAAAATGAGCGCGTCCAGCCTCCCGGCTTGTGATTGGTTGATCGCGGCGCAACCAATCACAAGCCGTGACGTCACGGGAGGCTGGACACGCGCCCATTTCAAAATGAGCGCGTCCAGCCTCCCGGCTTGTGATTGGTTGATCACGGCGCAACCAATCACAAGCCGTGACGTCACGGGAGGCTGGACACGCGCCCATTTTAAAATGAGCGCGTGTCCAGCCTCCCGTGACGTCCCGGCTTGTGATTGGTCAGGGCGGCCATATTGCCGGGACGCGGACCAATCACAGCAAGCCGTGACGTAATTTCGTCACGGCTTGCTGTGATTGGTCCGCGTCCCGGCAACATGGCCGACCTGACCAATCACAAGCCGGGAATTCACGTAACCAAGTAATAGCGCGATTTTTAAACAAACAACGCTGCCGGTTCCCTCGCTGAAGTCCCGGCTGCGTCGGACAGGTGAGTATAGCGATATTTTTTATTTTAATTCTTTCTTTTACACATTTATATGGTTCCCAGGGCCTGAAGGAGAGTTTCCTCTCCTTCAGACCCTGGGAACCATCAGGAATACCGTCCGATACTTGAGTCCCATTGACTTGTATTGGTATCGGGTATCGGTATCGGATTGGATCCGATATTTTGCCGGTATCGGCCGATACTTTCCGATACCGATACTTTCAAGTATCGGACGGTATCGCTCAACACTACTGCAGACCAATCCATCTAAGTCTGCATTCCAAATGGTGCTCCATCCTTTCCAAGCTCTGCCATGCGCCCAAGCGGTGGTTCCCCCCCACATATTGGGTATCAGCGTACTCAGGACAAATTGGACAACAACTTTTGGGGTTCAATTTACACTGTTTTCCTTGGAAAAATAGAAAACTGGGGGCTAAAATATAATTTTTGTGGGAAAAAAAAGAATTTTTATTTTCACAGCTCTGCGTTATAAACTGTAGTGAAACACTTGGGGTTCAAGGCTCTCACAACACATCTAGATGAGTTCCTTAGGGGGTCTACTTTCCAAAATGGTGTCACTTGTGGGGGGTTTCAATGTTTAGGCACATTAGTGGCTCTCCAAACGCAACATGGCGTCCCATCTCAATTCCAGTCAATTTTGCATTGAAAAGTCAAATGGCGCTCCTTCCCTTCCGAGCTCTGCCATGTGCCCAAACAGTGGTTTACCCCCACATATGAGGTATCAGCGTACTTAGGACAAGTTGGACAACTTTTAGGGTCCAATTTCTTCTCTTACCCTTGGGAAAATAAAAAATTGGGGGCGAAAAAATAATTTTTGTGAAAAAATATGATTTTTTATTTTTACGGCTCTGCTGTTGTGAATTCCGTTCTGGAGCTCCCTCCTGTGGTTGCTAATGGTATTTTTGTGAGTTATGCCCTTGGGCTCCCTCTGGTGGTTTCGAGTGGTACTGCTGCTCTTTTAGGTAGCTGTAGCAGCTGCCTTCACTAATCGCCTTGCCTGGGTTTGTTATTTAAACCTGCTCTGGGCTTTAGTTCATGCCAGCTGTCAATGTTTCAAGATTGGATTTAGTCTTCTCCTTGGATATTTCTCATGGCCTGTTCATTTCAGCAAAAGATAAGTTCTTGCTAGTTCTTGTTAGTCCATTTGCTTGGACCATATTTCTCAGTTTTTGTTAGGTCTTTTTGTCCAGCTCGTCATTATGATATATTCAGGCTAGCTGGAAGCTCTGGGGAAGTAGATTTGCCCCTCCACACCGTGAGTCGGTGTGGAGATCATTTTTTGTGAACTCTGCGTGGATTTTTAGTTTTGAATTCTGACCGCACAGTATCCTTTCCTATTTCTGTCTATTTAGAATAGTATTTGGCCTCCTTTGCTAAAATCTGTTTTCATCTCTGTGTATGTTATTTCCCCCTCCACTCACAGTCAATATATGTGGGGGGCTATCTTTCCTTTTGGGAATTTCTCTGAGGCAAGATAGTTTTCTATTTCCATCTTTAGGGGTAGTTAGTTCTTAGGCCGTGACGAGGCGTCTAGGGAGAGACAGGAACGTCCCACGGCTATTTCTAGTGTTGGCGTTGAGTAGGGTTTGCGTTCCGAAAAGTTACCACCTCCTCAGAGCTTGTCCATGTGTCCTTTTAACCACCAGGTCATTTCAGTGTTGTTCCCTAACCACCAGGTTATAACATTCTGCATTATAAACTTCTGTAAAGCACTTGGTGGGTCAAAGTGCTCACCACACATCTAGATAAGTTCCTTAGGGTGTCTACTTTCCAAAATGGTGTCACTTGTGGGGGGTTTCAATGTTTAGGCACATCAGGGGCTCTCCAAACACAACTTGGTGTCCCATCTCAATTCCGGTCAATTTTGCATTGAAAAGTCAGACAGTGCTCCTTCCCTTCCGAACTCTCCCTTGTGCCCAAACAGTGGTTTACCCCCACATATGGGGTATCATCGTACTCAGGACAAATTGTATAACAACTTTTAGAGTCCAATTTCTTCTCTGACCCTTGGGAAAATAAAATATTGGCGGTGCAAAGATCATTTTTGTGAAAAAATATGATTTTTTATTTTTACGGCTCTGCATTATAAACTTCTGTGAATCACTGAATAGGTCAAAGTGCTCACGACACATCTAAATAAGTTCCTTAGGGGTCTACTTTCCAAAATGGTGTCACTTGTGGGGGATTTCAATGTTTAGGCACATCAGGGGCTCTCCAAACTCAACATGGCGTACCATCTGAATTCCAGTCAATTTTGCATTGAAAAGTCAAATGGCGCTCCTTCGCTTCCGAGCTCTGCCATGCGCCTAAACAGTGGTTTACCCCCCCATATGGGGTATCGGCGTACTCAGGACAAATTGTACAACAATTTTTGAGGTCCCTTTTCTCCTGTTACCCTTGGTTAAATAAAATAAATTGGAGCTGAAGTAAATTTTTTGTGTAAAAAAGTTAAATGTTCATTTTTATTTAAACATTCCAAAAATTCCTGTGAAACACCTGAAGGGTTAATAAACTTCTTGAATGTGGTTTTGAGCACCTTGAGGGGTGCAGTTTTTAGAATGGTGTCACACTTGGGTATTTTCTATCATATAGACCCCTCAAAAAGACATCAAATGAGATGTGGTCCCTAAAACAAATGGTGTTGTAAAAATGAGAAATTGCTAGTCAACTTTTAACCCTTATAATTCCCTAACAAAAAAAATTTTTGGTTCCAAAATTGTGCTGATGTAAAGTAGACATGTTAGAAATGTTACTTATTAAGTATTTTGTGTCACATATCTCTGTGATTTAATTGTATAAAAATTCAAAGTTGGAAAATTGGGAAATTTTCAAAATTTTCGCCAAATTTCCATTTTTTTCTCAAATAAACGCAGGTAATATCAAAGAAATTTTACCACTATCATGAAGTACAATATGTCACGAGAAAACATTGTCATAATCACTGGGATCTGTTGAAGCGTTCCAGAGTTATAACCTCATAAAGGGACAGTGGTCAGAATTGTAAAAATTGGCCCTGTCATAAACGTGCAAACCACCCTTGGGGGTAAAGGGGTTAAGTGGTTCCTCTTAAATAAAGAATGTAATAAGAAACAAAATACATAGTGACAGTTTAACCTTACTGAACAAAACTATAAATAAAGTGGCACTGAAATTATTTTTGTTGAAGTCTCTTTAGGAAACACAATATCCTTAGTTGTATCAATATATATATATATTTTTTTTTTCTCTCTCTCTCTCTATATATGTATTCTGGAGCAAATATATGTTGGAATTTTCTGATTCCATATATCATATCCTAACAAGTCAAATTCCGTGAAGCTTTCAGCTTTAAACTTTGCAGAATAGTTAGCGCAGCTCGGGTTCACATTAGGTTGCCCGTTTTCTGTGTTTGTCAACAAGCTTCATCTTCTGATTTCTAATTTCCTCTATTTTCTATTACATTCTACGTTGTGTAATAATTTTTAATATTTCATTTGTTTCTCATATATTTTTAATTTACTAATTTGAATATAATATTTGAAATGTAAATTTTGCTTTTCTTGCTTTTTATCAAAATCTACATTTGCTGAAGTTACTTGCTGAGTTATATAAAACTTATGAATAATTCTTTCCTAAGGTAAAATGCATTTCTTGTATTCAAAGTCTTAAAACGTTTCTTAGGTGTGCTTCTTTTATTTTGTTATCCTTATTATCTATAGGTTTATTCCTTGACCTTCAATTGATATTCTTTTATATCAATCCTTAAATCGAGACTTTGGCCGGTGAACACAAGTCCATTGCCCATCCATTCCCAAGATCCTCCAAAAAAATATTAGACCATAATTGTTAGAGCTAAGCAAAAATATTTGAAGCACCTTTGTCTAGCTGCCACGCTGATATCTGTGTGAACTCTGTCCTATGTGTTCCTTCTTCTGATTAGAAAGCTAGTATGATTTCATCATTTTGGCGTGATGCACCTACAGGTGCTTCTCACAAAATTAGAATATCATCAAAAAGTAAATTTATTTCAATTCTTCGATACAAAAAGTGAAACTCATGTACAGTATTATATAGAGTCATTACAAACAGAGTGATCTATTTAAAGTGTTTATTTCTGTTAATGTTGATGATTATGGCTTACAGCCAAAGAAAATCCAAAAGTCTTTATCTCACTAAATTAGAATAATTAACAAAAAAACACCTGCAAAAGCTTCCTAAGCATTTAAAAAAGTTCCTTTGTCTGTTTCAGTAGCTCCACAATCATGGGGAAGACTGCTGACTTGACAGATGTCCAGAAGGCAGTCATTGACACACTCCACAAGGAGGGTAAGCCACAAAAGGTCATAGCTAGTGTTGAGCGATACCGTCCGATACTTGAAAGTATCGGTATCGGATAGTATCGGCCGATACCCGAAAAGTATCGGATATCGCCGATACCGATACCCGATACCAATACAAGTCAATGGGACACCAAGTATCGGAAGGTATCCTGATGGTTCCCAGGGTCTGAAGGAGAGGAAACTCCCCTTCAGGCCCTGGGATCCATATTAATGTGTAAAATAAAGAATAAAAATAAAAAATATTGATATACTCACCCTCTGACGCACCCTGGTTGTAACCGCCAGCCTCCGTTCATAAGAATGAGCGCTTGAAAGTCCTTAGATGACGTCGCGGCCTGTGATTGGTCGCGTTGCGGTCACGTGACCGCTCCGCGACCAATCACAGGCTGCGATGTCATCTAAGGACTTTCAAGCGCTCATTCTTATGAGCGGAAGCTGCCAGTTACTTCGGTAAGGTACAGGCTGCGCCGGAGAGGTGAGTATATCAATATTTTTTATTTTTATTCTTTATTTTACACATTAATATCTATCCCGATACCGATTCCCGATATCACAAAAGTATCGGATCTCGGTATCGGAATTCCGATACCGCAAATATCGGCCGATACCCGATACTTGCGGTATCGGGATGCTCAACACTAGTAATAGCTAAAGAAGCTGGCTGTTTACAGAGTGCTGTATCCAAGCATATTAATGGAAAGTTGAGTGGAAGGAAAAAGTGTGTTAGAAAAAGGTGCACAAGCAACCGAGATAATGACAGCCTTGAAAGGATTGTTAAGAAAAGGCCACTTAAAAAAATGAGGGAGATTCACAAGGAGTGGACTGATGTTGGAGTCATTGCTTCAAGAGCCGCCACACACAGATGTATCCAGGATATATGGTAGATGCTCATCTGAGAAGCTGATCTAATACAGAAAGGACCAGAATTGATTCTTCATTTCCTTTGATGTTGGGAGACTGGATCTATGTTTTAGACTGGAATTGTATCCGTAGCAATCTAGAGGGTGAAAAAGGGTTAAACTTTATCTTTAAATGTTTATTCTGTATACATTACTGGTAGATCTACTTTCAAAGCAGGCCATGCAGCTACTTTGGTGCTTTTGTGAAGGAAGGATCAGATCTGGTTGGTCTAAACCCCCTTTGGTACTGGTTGTGATATGGATGCAGGGCTCCACTGTGTTGTTAGCAGTTGGGTAACATCCATGTTGGTATGGGCTCAGTTTGTGAGATGCCTTTGGGAAGCTGAAGATTTGGTGAACAGCATGGATTGAGGAATTGATGCAGCAGAGTTAAAAGGGCTATATAGCATGTGGAACAGAAGAGCCGGAGTGGTGTTGGACAGTAGAGCTAGATTTGCTGGATGGCAGGTAGAATTGTGTTAATCTGAAAAACTGGATATGGGAACAGACACCTTAGAACAGAAGTACCATATATCTATAAATATAACATAATAGTTATGTAGATAGAGAAACAGGCACCTAGATGCAGCAAACCTGAATTTGTGAATAGCACCTTGGAACAGCAGAGTTGTATAGGTGAACAGAATTCAGAAAAAACAGCCCTAAACCAAAAGCTTATACCTTGAAGTAGCAGAGCCGAGTGTGCGGATAGCACCCTGGAACAGCAGAACTTACTCAGGAAACAGGTACTTCGAAGTAGCAGAGCCAGGTGTGCACACAGGCAAAAGCTGTGCTTATGAGGTTGCATATTTTAGGGGAACTGAAGCAGAACCTGGCAAAAACAGAGCTGGCTAATCTTCTCAACTAAACAGAATTCAAGCCGAGTAGTAGTTAGCATGGACGTGAACTACCTGAACACTCCAGCAGCATGTAGCTGCCTGAGCCAGCATTCAAAGATCAGAGGTGCGCTCTAGATTACCATGGTAACCCAACACGTGCTGACATAGGTGCAGCAGCTTCTAGGGATGGAGGAAGCAGAGATCCAGCCCTAGAGCTGTGACAAGTTATTAACAAATGTCCATAGTAGGCTCAGCTGTTTCTGCATCGTTGATAAACTCCCCATAGGCCAGATACATATTATGCACAACCATATGGGACGCAATTTCTCTAGATACCTGGGGTCACAGTAGTAGGGACCACAAAAAAACAAAATACATTTCTTGAATATCCTTTGGAAAGGAAAAACAAAACATTATAACAGTATAAATGCTATTTTCTGAATGATGCTTTGTATTTGTTATCTTTACCACCCCTGGAGAAGCTCCGAACTCCAGACTGGAATTGTAAGCATATTTGAAATAATAATTATTTGCTTTAGGGATTTAGCAAATCTTGTCCTCATTGATTTTTTTAAGTAGCTTCTGGCAAATGCAAATTGTCTCTGTGTTCATGATTGTGACCTCTTGGATATTTGTTAATGATTTTTCCCAGAAAAATAAGTAAATTCTTAAAGTAGAATATATTGACTTCATGCGTGGCAGATACAGTATAACATTTATGGGGGGCAACAAGTCATTATTTTTTTATTTTAGTTATGTTCTATAAACTTAGTTATCACCTGAATTATTTTTCTTCAGGTTTTTATTGCACTTTGATGATCAGAACAGAGCAGCATGCCGCAATAAATAAAACTAGAACCTGATGGAATCACTATAAGCTAGTATGATCCGTTGTGACCTCATATGAAAATGTATCATAATAACATATTCATCAAATCTACTATTGATATAGAAACCTGCAAAAAGGTAATGTCATTACTGTCATCATGGCTTCTATATTTACAGGAGCCATGACATCCATGAAACTGGCATAGAGATTATGGTCGATGCTCTGGGTGGTTGAGTTGTGGTGCTTGGTGGTCGGAGTAATAGATGGCAGCACTGACATTGCAATAAAGAAAGCGAACTGCACGGAAATTTGCAGTAGCAGTTGTAATAATTCTGACAATATTAGATCAACGTTCCTATCTATATTTTTCTAATCTATCTATCTATCTATCTATCTATCTATCTATCTATCTATCTATCTATCTATCTAACTAACTAGCTATCTATGTTCCCCAACTCCGGTCCTCAAGAGCCACCAACAGGTCATGTTTTCAGGATTTCCTTAGTATTGCACAGGTGATGTACTAAGGAAATACTGAAAACATGACCTGTTGGTGGCTCTTGAGGACCAGAGTTGGGGACCACTGATGTATCTATCTATCTATCTATCTATCTATCTATCTATCTATCTATCTATCTATCTATCTATCTATCTATTATCTGTATATTATCGATCTATCTATTATCTATCTATCTATAATCTATATATCATTTATCTATCTATCTATCTATCTATCTATCTATCTATCTATCTATCTATTATCTATCTATCATCTATCTACCTATCTATTATCTATCTATTATCTATCTATTTATCTATCTACCTATTATCTATCTATCTATTATCTATCTATTTATCTATCTATTATCTATCTATCTATCTATCTATCTATCTACTACCTATTATCTATCTATCTATTATCTATCTATCTATCTATTTATTATCTATCATCTATCTATCAACTATCTATTATCTATCTATCTATTTATCTATCTGCCTATCTATTATCTATCTATCTATCTATTATCTATCTATTTATCTATCTACCTATCTATTATCTATCTATCTATCTATCTATCTATCTATCTATCTATCTATCTATCTATCTATCTATCCACTACATTTCTGCCCAACTAGTTTCTTTAAAGGATCATTCTGGTCTCAGTAAGTGATGGCATATTTCTAGGACAATGGTCCCCAACCTTTCTTACTTTGACAGCCACATTCAGCTTTGAAATGAGATGTGGCTGCAAGCCGTATACAGTGCGCCCAGTCTCCCCCACCCTAATTACATCCAAAACCTTGATTACTGATGACACTACCATGAAGCACTTACACCAAATTATCACATCCTGCTTTCACAGCCCTCTAACTAATAGTATCATCCTATCTCCAACTTACCATATTCATTCACCCCTCTTCCCCATCAGTACATGCGCATCTTCATAGCTGTTTGCTAGACATTGTGCTAAAGCACCAAGTTGGCAAAATCTCCGAGCCACATATCATGGGCCCGACAGACATGTGGCTGGAGACTCCTACTCTAGCATGTGCCTTCAACCTAATAATCTTCAGAAGTCTCAATTATAGGACCACCACAATCAGGCTGGGTCTGGCCCACAGGAGAACAGGAGAATCCTCCGGTAGGCCGCCCCTGTGAGCGGTGCTAATGAGTAATGCTATTACACTTGATTCACAATTTGCAGAAAAAGGTATAATCTAGTCATTCAATAAACAAGCTAGCCGAAATAATATTACATAGAAGCAAAAGTAAATTTGTGTACTTGGGTCAAGTTAATTTTTCATGTAGCGGAATAATGGGCCCCAAGAATCGTTGTTACTGATGGGTCTTTGCCAACCCAGTCCGACTCTGACCACAATGCTAAGAATAAGCAAACTATAGCACCGACGGTGGACATAAATTGGTGCAACCTGTGCAGCTGTGCTGGAGTCCATTTAACTGGACCAACTTACCTCTGTGTATAGATTAAAGGGAACCTATCAGGTAATACATGATGTCCAAACCGTGGTCACCATTTGCCAGCCACTGGCTGTACGATCATAGGCAAAGACAAACATTCATATCTGTGATCGTACAGCTAGTGGCTGATACCTGCTGCCCACAGTTTGGGCGGCACGTATCAGCTGACAGGTTCACTTTAAGCAGTCTCAGCTTTGCCTTGCACCTTGGCGTTCCCTGTCATCCAGATGTGCAGGAAATTGCAGTCTGCTCCATTCACATGAATAGAGTAGCGCTGAACCAAGTTGCCAGAAACACCATGTGCAAAGTAAAAGCTATGACGTAGAAGTAGTGTTGCTTTGTTCTCAGAGTCCCAGAGGTCGGATCCCCAGCAACCACTGAAGGGGTATTCATGGAAATATCTTTTTCTATTTGTGATTGGTTCTATGGAAACAATCAAGTGATAGAAGTGAAGTCCTGTAGTTGACAACTTCCACTTGGCTGTTTCCATCCTGTGGACCACTGGGACGTTGAGATGAAGATAATTCTTTAAATGATGGCATAACTTAGTAATATTAAGTATGATTTATAATTTATGCCAGCATGCTGTCGATGGTGAAACATAGTCATTCCTACAAGACCTGCTCCACAACTGCTGTGTCTTCTAATTCGACACTGCGATGTTGAAGCTGACACTATGTGTTGTCGAGAACCCACCAGAGATCGCCCCTATCATGATTACTAAACATAAGATAACAATGAATTTCCCCCGTCAGCCGATCCCACAGCAAGACCTCAGATATCAAGTTTAACATCACGGTTAAAATGAAGGCATGAATTAAAGCCTCATTGTATGACTCTCAAGATCAATTTATGGATTTTTATTCACATTCTTCAGCGGGAAAGTGTTGGATTAATTTACTGGTAAACGTGTCTCATCTTGTAAATCATCAGAACGTTAACCTTAACAACGTCATCTGATTGTCTCAGTTTCACATGGTTAAAATGTAGGCAAGCGTTAATCATACATGGGAAGTCACTAGAAAATTAATAAAGTCTGTGGAAAGACTACGTGGAAATGATCTTAAAGGGGTCCGTCAGAGTTCTGGGGAATTCTGGGAGAGAGAAAGAGAGAGAAAATATTTTCAGCTCAAAAGTTGGGTCTCCATTGTTTTCAATGAAGCTCAAGTTCAGGTACAGTTCTGGTAGCTAAAATGAACTTTGGAATAAAGTTCGGGTCAGGTACCAGGACCCGAACTTCCACAGGTCCACTCATCCTTACTTACCCCTAAATGTGCTATGCATTGAAATAAGGGACTTAGCTTTTACGGATCTGCAACACAGGACTAAGGTAGAAGGGGGAAAACTGACCCTGCACTATGACTAGGTTGAAACCCTACGATGGAGTGGGCGACCCATTCCTTGCGAATAGACCCACCGACTATCCTAGGCTAATCTCAAGCAAAGACCTATAGATAAGGGGAAGAGGTTCCCTAAAAGAACTAAGGACTGGGTACAAAAATGGGTCACCGCCTAATAGAAAACACAGAGAAGGCTGCAGAAACCAATAGAAAACGGAAACTTAGGGTACCGTCACACAGTACCATTTTGATCGCTACGACGGTACGATTCGTGACGTTCTAGCGATATCGTTACGATATCGCAGTGTCTGACACGCAGCAGCGATCAGGGATCCTGCTGAGAATCGTACGTCGTAGCAGATCGTATGGAACTTTCTTTCGTCGCTTGATCACCCGCTGACATCGCTGGATCGTTGTGTGTGACAGCGATCCAGCGATGTGTTCGCTTGTAACCAGGGTAAACATCGGGTAACTAAGCGCAGGGCCGCGCTTAGTAACCCGATGTTTACCGTGGTTACCAGCGTAAACGTAAAAAAAACAAACAGTACATACTTACATTCCGGTGTCTGTCCTCCGGCGTCTCAGCTTCTCTCCACTGTGTGAGCGTCTGCCAGCCGGAAAGCGAGCACAGCGGTGACGTCTGACGTCACCGCTGTGCTTTCCGGCTATGGCGCTTACACAGTGGAGAGAAGCAGAACGCCGGGGACAGACACCGGAATGTAAGTATGTACTGTTTGTTTTTTTTACGTTTACGCTGGTAACCAGGGTAAACATCGGGTTACTAAGCGCGGCCCTGCGCTTAGTTACCCGATGTTTACCCTGGTTACCGGGGACTTCGGCATCGCTCCAGTGCCATGATTGCAACGTGTGACCGCAGTCTACGACGCTGGAGCGATAATCATACGATCGCTGCGACATCACGGATCGTGCCGTCGTAGCGATTAAAATGGTACTGTGTGACGGTACCCTAAGGCTAGTGTTGTCACAGGTCTCGACCTACTCTCTGATGAGTCCACTGTAGAGATGACATCACGGCACCGGAGAGATAAGACACAGTACACCAGGGCTGTATCTGAAATATCTCTAGTTTATTAAGCTTACACACACTTTTTATGCATTCTTATGTCGGAGGCGGATTCTCCATATATGGGCTAAGTGTCTGAGTGTTTTACTCCCTAGTCTCCCTATGGTTTCGAAAACATATTTTTACACAGAACATTATTCGTTATCTTACCAAGGACATTCCCTGCTACAATTAGTTCTTAGGAATCAGCAATAACAGCACAATGAAGAATAGTGAATTATGTCTTGTTTTCCTGACCTTTTAGTAACACTTATACAAAATGGAGGCAAGCAAGATAAAATGAATCCTGCTATAACAATTTCCCCCATTTTATTCACTATTCTGAATAAGCTGTACTGTTTCCTGGCCATAGGATTTGTTAGTATATATCATTATCAGCTGTGTGAGTGCAGAATTTCCCAGCACGTACTACACCAAGGACAGAAAATACAGAGAAAACTGGAACGCAGCTACGTGCCCCCTCCATACCAGAGACACAGCAGAGATAAGAAAATCACAGCATTCCTCAACACAGAAGAAAGTAATAGCACAGATATTTGACTCCCCCCTTTCATCAGGTATTTTAGAAATTTCACACAGAAACGGAATACAGCAGTTCTCAGACTTAATTAATTTCTACAAAACCTTCATCACACAATTCACGTGCCAGAACACCTTAGAAAAACCAATGATTGAGGATATTTTTCCTGCATTCCTGACAGATTTCTTTCCCTGTCTTTGGGCTAACAATATCAGATTCATCACACAAATTCAAAGTCTTCTTCTTCTTCTACGGAAACTGATTATCTAGCAGGGAGACCCTCTGTCCTAAATTTTTAACTGTTTGCTTTCCAGACACATTAATCTCAGTCACTTTCTCAGTTCCTTCTTGCACCACAAAACATCCAGTTTTTTGTCATAGCAATAGACAACTTTCCTTTTTTCAACGTGACAAACAATCAGAATTCACTTCCTCTGTTGATCCTCAATTTTCTATATGTCAACCACTCAACTTGAAGCAGGTAAATCTTTTACCAATCTTTCAATCACACTGATAACCAATCAATCACTTACAAGTTTCCTTCTAAAACTAGGCACCATATTTCACCTTCAACTTCCAACTTCAACTTACAATATTTCTTTCTACTGCAAAACAATATTGTTGCTTTAAACAAAACACAGATCTCCCAGTACATACAGAGATACACTTAAAAACTATTTTGAACACTATATATGCAATAAGGACAATCGCAACTATATGCTGTAAGAGTCATGTCGACCTGGTATTCGGGGGCAGGTATATCTCGCCCAGGTATTTGTCCTATGTGAATTAGACCGCTCAGTATCTCCAGGGTTCTAATGGGTTAATATCTGCAGGAATAAAAGATGACCAGCTGGGGGTTGTGGGCGTCAGCCTGGGGCACACAGAATGCCTGTCTGTGTGAGACAAATGTGAGTAAGAGCCGTGCTCATGACCTGTGTTATGTTTGCTGGGTGGGAGTAGCCCCCCCAGTTGTTAGATAGGAACGTGTTTGTTTAGTAAGTGCCGGACAGGCAAGGATTTCTTTTTATGCTTTGTTTGGTTGATATTGCTTTCACTTTAAATAAACCTGACCAGAGGTCAGCATACTCCGTATCCAGCTGTACGCCTCAGATTCAATGCACAAACCACGTGACCTTTGACCCCAGCAAAGGCGATCCCGGAGTGTTTTGTCACATTGTGGTGGAGAACGCGGGCACTCCGTGGCACAGGCGACAGTATGGAAGACGTGGTGAAAGCCCTAGTACAGTCCGCTGCCGTACAGCAGGAAGCTAACCGCTTGATGGCCGCACAGCTGAAGGAGTTGGTGGACGTGACGACTGCAGACCGCCAGCTTCTCCAACAGGTGGCGCAGCGCTTGGTGAGCATGCCTGAGGCTAACCCGGAAGCAGAGTCCAGGAGAATCCATGTGAGTCGGTACTGGCAAAAGCTGACCGCAGAAGATGACGTCGAGGCGTACATGACAACGTTTGAGCGGACAGCGTTGAGAGAGAAGTGGCCGAAGGAACGATGGGCCGATCTAATTGCTCCGTTTCTCTCCGGTGAGGCCCAAAAAGCTTACCATGACTTGGACCCGGAAGTCGCTCAGGACTTTGAGAGGCTGAAAGCTGAGGTCTTGGCCCGGCTGGGTGTGACGACGGCTGTCCGTGCACAGAGGGTACATCAGTGGACCTATCAGCCAGATAAACCGCCGCGATCGCAGATGTTCGACCTGATCTACTTGATAAAGAAATGGCTGCAACCCGAGGTACTGACAACTCCGGAGATAATCCAGCGGATCGTTCTGGACAAGTACCTGAGAGTACTACCACCGGCGCTGAAAAAGTGGGTGAGCCAAGGAAATCCTGCGACAGCGGATCAATTGGTGGACTTGGTGGAGCGTTATTCCGTGGCGGAAGGACTTCCTGATGATACCGCTACTACCCGAACTGTACCTCCTCCTCGTGGAACCGGTAAAACTGTTCCAGGGACTGCGGGGGAAGGAAAATTGCCAAAAACTGTGGGGGAGGAACACGGGACTGCTCGCACCCCGAGATCAAGGGTGTCGGACTCTGGTTTCAATAGGGGGCCTGTTAGGTGTTTCCGTTGCCATGAGAAGGGCCATGTTTCTGCGAACTGTCCTGTTACCACTGAACCCATGCAGTGCGACGTTACGGACTCTAAGAAAAGCATGTCTTTGGTTACACGGCTAGTAAGTGTGAATGCGGGTCAAAATGATACAGCGAAACACCTGCGTGAATTGTCTGTAGATGGGAAAAATGTTGTGGCATTGCTAGACTCTGGAAGTGTGGTGACTCTGGTGAAAGCCAGTTTGGTGGCACTTCCATCTGGTCCGTCTGATAAATTTTCTGTAACGTGTGTGCATGGTGACACCTGCTCATATCCTACAGCGGTCATATGTATCTCCACTCCCTATGGGTCTGTGCAACACAAAGTGGGACTCGTTCCCGCATTGTTACATGATATAATCCTGGGCAGGGATTTCCCTCATTTCTGGCAGTTGTGGGAGAATCAGTTGCTCCTTCACGGTAGCTGTAACCGTGAATCTTCCCCCATGCCATCTGGAGGTCCCGAGTTCCTAGACGAGACCCCACAGGAAGATGTTGCTGGGGTGGTTATTGAATCTAACCTTCAGTTCCCCTTCTCGGTTATAGCAGGGGAAACTGAGGAAACTGAGGAAACTCAGCGAGAGGCGGAAGCAAACAGCCATCCAGCACCCTGCCTACCCGATTTGGGAGTTCAGTTGAATGACTTCCACAGCGAACAAATGAAAGATCCTACCCTGACTCAGGCTAGGAAAAATGTAAAAGTGATAGATAGCGTACCCGTAGAACCTGACACTAGGCTAGCGTACCTGTACATGGTTCTTGAGAATGATTTACTCTACCAGGTAGAGAAAAAAGGGGAAGACACTGTGCAACAGTTAGTGGTACCCAAACCCTATCGGCGGAAGGTACTGGACCTGGCCCACGGACATATAATGGGGGGACATCTGGGGGTACAAAAAACCACAGAAAGGATATCGCATTGTTTTGTGTGGCCCGGAATACACAATGATGTGTGTAACTATTGTGAGTCCTGTCCAGAGTGCCAAATCTCGGCACCTAAACCTCGGTTCTGTAGCCCTTTGGTACCCCTCCATATTATTGGGGTCCCGTTTGAGAGAATTGGGATAGATTTGGTTGGGCCCCTTCCCCGGTCCGCACGTGGGCATCAACATATCCTCGTCATCATGGACTATGCCACTCGTTATCCCGAAGCCATCCCTTTGCGTAACACTGCTACCAAAACGATCGCCAAAGAGTTGGTACAAGTGTTTAGTCGGGTGGGAATTCCAAAACAGATACTCACCGACCAGGGGACTCCCTTTATGTCAAGGGTGATGAAGGAGCTCTGCAGGCTCTTACAAATAGACCAGTTGCGTACGTCTGTCTATCACCCTCAAACAGATGGCCTGGTTGAGCGGTTCAATAAAACCTTAAAACAGATGCTCCGGAAGGCGATAGACAAAGATGGGAAGAACTGGGATTACTTGTTACCCTATTTGCTGTTTGCCATTAGGGAAGTTCCCCAGTCTTCCACAGGATTCTCGCCTTTCGAGCTATTATATGCCCGTCGTCCCCGTGGACTGTTGGACGTCGCAAAAGAAACCTGGGAAGGTCAAGTCACTCCCTTTAAAACGGTGATAGACCATGTAACGCAAATGCAGGACCGGATTGCTGCTGTCATGCCCCTTGTTAGGGAACATATGTTACAGGCCCAGGGAGCCCAGAGGCAAAGTTATGATAGAGGCGCCAAGGTCCATACGTTTGCACCCGGGGATAGGGTGTTGGTCCTAATCCCTACGGTGGATAGTAAATTTCTGGCAAAATGGCAGGGCCCCTTTGAGGTCATGGAATGAGTTGGAGAAGTGAACTATAAAGTGCACCAGCCTGGTAAGAGAAAACCAGAGCAGATTTATCATGTGAATCTGATAAAACCCTGGAAAGACCGCGCTGCCCTAACAGCGGATCTGCCCCGTCCAGTTTGCTCACCTACCATACCGGAGGTGCAGATTGCCGAGACTCTCTCTGAACGACAAAAATCTGAGGTTAAGCAGTTTTTGTTACAGAACCAACAGTTTTTCTCGGAAAAACCTGGCCAGACTAGGCTAGTGAAACATGAGATTGTCACAGAGCCTGGTATCACAGTTCATGTGAAGCCATACCGGATTCCGGAAGCACGCCGTGAAGCCATCTCCCGGGAGGTGAAGGCCATGTTGGACTTAGGAGTCATTGAAGAGTCGCACAGCGCCTGGTCCAGTCCAATCGTGTTGATACCTAAGCCGGATGGCTCTATACGGTTTTGCAATGACTTTCGGAAACTGAATGCGGTTTCTAAATTTGATGCCTACCCTATGCCCCGGGTCGATGAGTTGATCGATCGGCTGGGTAAAGCCCGATATATTACGACCCTGGATCTAACAAAGGGGTACTGGCAGATACCTCTGGCCGAGGCGGCCAGAGAGAAGACGGCATTTGCTACACCGGAAGGGCTGTTCCAGTATATCTACATGCCGTTTGGACTTCACGGAGCCCCAGCAACGTTCCAGAGATTGGTGGATCGAGTCTTGAGGCCCCACAGGCAGTACGCTTCTGCTTACCTAGACGACATCATAATTTACAGCATGGACTGGGAAGCTCACCTCCGGAAGGTACAGGCGGTGATTGATGACCTGAGAGACGCAGGCTTAACGGCGAATCCCAAGAAATGTCACATCGGCCTTGAAGAAGCCCGATATTTGGGTTACGTGATTGGCAGAGGAGTTGTTAAACCCCAGACCGATAAAATACAGGCAATTCAGGGCTGGCCGCAGCCAGTAAACAAAAAACAAGTACAAGCTTTCCTGGGGATTGCCGGCTATTATCGCCAGTTCATACCCAATTTTGCAGCCACTGCTACCCCCTTGACGGATCTTACCAAAGGGAAGGGTTCCGTCATGGTAAAGTGGTCCTCAGCTGCCGAAGAGGCCTTCCATAGCCTGAAACGGGCTTTGTGCTCTCAGCCTGTCCTGGTGACTCCTGATTTCAGCAGTGAGTTTGTGGTGCAAACTGATGCTTCTGATACCGGTCTCGGAGCTGTACTTTCCCAGGTGAGGGACGGAGTCGAACACCCGGTCCTCTACCTCAGCCGGAAGCTGAATGTACATGAGCAGAGGTATGCTGTGGTTGAAAAAGAATGCCTAGCCATTAAATGGGCTCTCGACTCCCTCAAGTATTACCTGGCAGGTAGGAAGTTTAGGCCGGTCACGGACCATGCCCCTCTCAAATGGATGCACCTCCACAAGGACCATAATAGTCGGGTAACCCGGTGGTTCCTTGCCCTGCAGGCCTACTCGTTCACGGTAGAGCACCGCCCCGGGGTACAGATGGGGAATGCTGATGCCCTGTCCCGAGTGCACTGTTTCAGGAGTGTCTTTGCTCGACCGGAGTGGTCTGAGCAGGGGGGGAGGATATGTAAGAGTCATGTCAGCCTGGTAGTCGGGGGCAGGTATATCTCGCCCAGGTATTTGTCCTATGTGAATTAGACCGCTCAGTATCTCCAGGGTTCTAATGGGTTAATATCTGCAGGAATAAAAGATGACCAGCTGGGGGTTGTGGGCGTCAGCCTGGGGCGCACAGAATGTCTGTCTGTGTGAGACAAATGTGAGTAAGAGCCATGCTCATGACCTGTGTTATGTTTGCTGGGTGGGAGTAGCCCCCCCAGTTGTTAGATAGGAACGTGTTTGTTTAGTAAGTGCCGGACAGGCAAGGATTTCTTTTTATGCTTTGTTTTGTTGATATTGCTTTCACTTTAAATAAACCTGACCAGAGGTCAGCATACTCCGTATCCAGCTGTACGCCTCAGATTCAATGCACAAACCACGTGACCTTTGACCCCAGCAAAGGCGATCCCGGAGTGTTTTGTCACAATGCAATAAGCTTTGTAAAATCCCAGCTACCCAGCCCCCGATCCCCTTAAACCAAATGGCTGGGTTGAGGAAAGAGAAAGTATCTGACCACCAGCTGTCCGACGGTAGTGTTCCACAACTGAACATTGTTCGTGGCATTGTTGACAAGTGTGTCAGAACAATCAGTCCAGGCAAGCAGTTCCTCAGGTGACACAGGGATAGCTAGGAAGGGGATACTTGTGGCTGACGTCGGTGAATGCGTACAGATCCAACAGTCTGATAAGGGCTGGGAATTTCTCAACAAGTCATCTATCAATTTTCTATGACGTTGCACAAACTTATTATTCAAGGATGTTGGAGAATTCAGACTGTCCCATGCGATTACGCATAATATCATGGAAATCGAAACTGGCCAAAACATTATGTTTTCTTTATCGGCTGTCGGGTTCTTTAACTCACTTGCAGTGTGATGCGTGGATCCAACTAGGTTTTCCTTAGAGCTTGACAGCTGTGGCTGTGGTCAGGAGCACTTGGTATGGCCCGTCAAATCTTGGTTCCAGGCTCTTCCAGACGTGCCGCTTTGTCACTACCCAGTCTCCTGGCTCCAAGGGATGGTGTCCAGGAACCTTGTCTGGGTCTGGAAAAGAACTGAAGACAGTTAAATGCACTTTGGCAAGGTGTCCATGTAAGGCCTGCACATAGCTAGTCAAGTCCTGGTACTTGAGTTGCAACTGTTGTGGAAAGAAACATCCAAGATTGAGGCCCCTGCCCAACAGAATCTCATACGGTGACAGTCCTGTCTTCCTGTTTGGGGTATATCTTACTGAAAACAAAGCCAGAGGAAGGCATTCTGTCCATGGTTTTCCAGTCTCTGCCATTGCCTTCTGGATTTTAAGCTTAATAGTTCCATTTAGTCTCTCCACTTTTCCACTGCTCTGTGGATGGTATGGAGTACGCAATGCTTGACTTACCCCCAGTGCTGCCATTACCTCTGACATGATCTCTCCAGTAAAATGGGAACCCCCATCGCTTTCAATGATTTCAGAAACTCCATACCTGCATATGATCTCAACCATCAGTTTCTTCGCCGTTGTCTTAGCCGTAGCTTTGGCAACTGGGTAGGCTTCTGGCCAACCTGAAAATAAATCAATGCAGACCAACACATACTCATATGTCCCTACCCTAGGCAACTGAATATAATCAATCTGCAGTCTCTGGAATGGGTAAAGGGCCGGGGAGTGTGTTTGGATGGAGTTTTCACTGTCCTACCCTGATTATGTGTGGCACATATCATGCAGCTCTGTACCTGCCTTTCTGTGCAGGTGGAAAACCCTGGGGGCAATCCATTGTTTGTGCAGGGTGTCACACATGGCCGTCTTCGAGTGGTGCACAGTTCCGTGCAGAACCTGTGCCATCATTGGGTACAGTACCTGTGGTAGGCAGACCTTTTCACCCCTCCCCCATAACCCAGTGACGGTATCAGAGCAAGCCCCTATCTCTTGCCACCTATTTTTTTCCTCCTTACTTGCCTGTTCTTGTAACCAAGCTAAGATGTCTTTTGACACAAGTGGAGATGGTGGGGTGTCCAGGTGACGTACTTTAGAGGCTACAGGAGTGCTTGCTGCTTTCTTGGCAGCCTGGTCTGCCAGTGCGTTACCCTTTGCCTGTCCATCAGTGCCTTTGGTATGTGCCTTTACCTTTATGATGCCTGCTTGGGTGGGAAGCTGTAGTGCATTCATAAGTTGCTGGACTGCCTCAGCATGTTTAATGGGGTGGCCATTTGCTGTCAGGAAAGCCCTGGCTCTCCAGATAGGCCCATAATCGTGTGCAATGCCAAAGGCATACCTGGAGTCAGTGTAGATATTTACAGTCTTACCTTCTGCTAGTTTGCACGCTTCTGTGAGCGCCTTGAGCTCTGCTTCTTGTGCAGACATATGAGCTGGCATTGACTCTGCCTTGATTACCTCATGTTCTGAGACCACAGCATATCCGGTACAGAAGCGTCCTTGGTCATCTTGGTGATGGGATCCATCTACAAAAAGCTCAAAATCAGCATTAGGTATGGGCACACTAGAGACAGTAGGGAGACCAGCCGTTTCCTGAGACATCAATTCTAGACAATCATGTGGTTTGGAAACCTGATCTTGTTCCTCTGGATCCATTCTAGAAAGAAAAAGAGTGTCCTTTCCCATGTCACCTACCCCTCCCCCATTTGGATCCATAGGAACTGGGAGAAGAGTAGCGGGGTTTAGGACAGTGCACCTTTTCAAAGTCACATTAGTAGGCATGAGAATAGCACACTGAAGTCGCAGCTGTCTGGCCATGGACAAGTGGCCAGATTGTACTTGGTTAAGGATACTATGTACATCATGTGGGGTATGGACCATCAGTGGGTGATCCAAAACAATCTCTGAAGACTTGTGTAGCAACAGCTGGACAGACAACACAGCCCGAACACAGGAGGGACTTCCTCTCGCCACTGTATCCAGGCGGCCGCTGTAATAAGCAACAGGTCTCTGTCTCCATGAAGCTGAGTCAGCACACCCGTAGCATGTCCTGCATTTTCATGAAGAAAGAGGTTAAAAGGAAGGGCATAATTGGGGATGCCCAAAGCTGGAGAAGAAACAATGCATAATTTCAGAGAGTAAAAACAGTCAAGTGCCTCTGGTGTAAGACAGAAGGGGACAGGTTGCATACAGTTATATAGAGGTTGCATTAAGATGGAGGCAGACCGAATCCATGGACGACAGTAGGAAGTTAGTCCTAGAGACACACGGAGGCCCTGCACGTTCCATGGGGGCTGCATGTCCATGATAGCCTGTTTTCGCTCAAGGGTGAGGTGCTTTTTCCCTGGAGAGAGACAATGTCCTAGAAACACAACAGTACTTAAGCAAAACTGTAATTTTTGTTTGGATACCTTGCACCCCTGTTGATGGAGAAAAAAGAGTAAAGAGATTGTGGCCATTTTACACAGAGAACGAGAAGGAGCACACAGCAATAGGTCATCAACATACTGAATGAGAACTATTCCTTTAACATGCCAGCCTTGTAGGACTTGTGCCATGCACTGTGAAAAGATAGTAGGGGAATTCTGGGCTCCTTGTGGTAGGACAGTCCAAGTATACTGCTTGTTGCGGAAGGTGAAAGCAAAAAGATACTGACAATCTGGGTGCAATGGAACAATGAAAAAGGCATTTGCTAAGTCAATCACTGAAAAACAAATACTGTTAACAGGTATGTGTGCCAGCAAGGTGTGTGGGTTAGGAACCAAGGGAGCAAGCAGTTCTGTTGTGGCATTGACTGCTCTGAGGTCATGGTCATGGACCATTCTATAATTCACCGGCTCCCCAGGCCTAACCTTCTTCTTTACTGGATACAGGGGAGTGTTGCAAACGGACTGTGTAGGCACAACAACCTCTGATTCCAGCAATTTTTGTAACTGTGCATCTATTGCAGCCTCCTGAGCAGCACTCAAGGGGTACTGACGCAATAGGGGTGGTGCTGCCCCTGGTTTCAATTTGACTATTATGGGAGGAACTTTGAGTTCTCCCGCATCAGTTTTGCCTTTTGCCCACAGATCAGTGGGGAGTTGATCCAGGGCAGGTGCAGTGGGTGGATCACTTTCTGCAAAACTTGCAGCTGCATCCAGGGCCATAATCTTGCAGAGGGTACTGGGTTTAAGTTGAGGGGTCATAGTCACTGTTCCATCATCATGGTAAGTAATAACCGCCTGTAGTTTCCGTAAAACGTCAGCATCTAGCAAATTACATTGTCCCCTGGGGGCTACCATTAACTGAGTCAGAATGGTCTTCCCACAAATGGAGAGGGGAATGGTTTCTGTCAGTCCAAGGTCTGGGTCGGCGCGTTGAAAGGTGTGGCCATGACAAAGTCAGTGGTGTCACGGAAAGGGTAATGGACAGTCTGAAAGCGTAATAACTGAGTTGTCAGCTCCTGTATCAACCTGAAAGTCAGCTGTAGTTCCTCCTGGCAGGCTCACCTGTACTGTACAGTCAGGCGTGGGGCTAGAGTGACTAGAGGACACAGTTGCAGGCTGCCAGTTACCTATTCGTCGGTCCTGGGGGGTAGCAGGGGTGGGAACCTTATCTGGGTATGGGTTTGTGCGACAATCTTTCCTAAAATGTCCTGGTTTCTTACATCCGTAACACAATCTAGGACCCGTAGTGGGTCCTCCACGTCCTCCACCTCTCTGTGAGGGTCCACTCCTCTGAAAGTGAACCTTAGTCTTTTGCTTCTGTGAGTTCAAACTGACTCCATGTGCAATCTTAGCAAGATCGCCTGGGGGGCAGAATCTCCAGTCTGGTCTACTTGCCACCACCTTCTCTCTCACATACTTATCAATCCCTTGCATATATGCATGACTTAACAAACGTGTCGCAGTTCTATCATCTTCACCATAACCCATATCAGGCCACCGTTGTTGCAACCTGTAGAAATAATCAATGGGGAGCTCCTTCAGGTCCTGTATACAGTCTTCTAAATGCACCGATACTTCCTCCTGTCTAATCTTACAGGCTTTTTCTAGCGCCTCAACAAAGTCAGAACCTGACCTGGCATTGTTAGGTTCTCCGTTTTGGGGACCATTTCCCCCTGAGTACATTTTAAATGTCTCAGCTGTCAGTCGGGTGGAAGGTGCTTCCCCCAGGGCTGAACGCACTAACTGTTGCATGTCCTGTCTGGTTGCCTGGTAAGTGTGCTGTATCACCCCATACTGTCTGGCAAAAGTCATAGGTCGTTGGTTAATGTCTGGCAGCTGGGCAGTCAAAGACATCTGTTCTGTGGGAGACCATGGCTGATACCTACTAGCAACATGGTAAGTCGGAGGTCCACTGTCAGCTGCGCCGTGTGGGTTTTCATGAAGTCATGCCGTTTACCTGAATCTAATTCCCCTGAGGGGTGGAAGCCTCCTGCCTTCAAGAGCACACTAACCTGCTTCTGGGATTCCTTCCCTTCTGGACTATTCTCTGGACTAATTCTCTAGCACTATGGAACCCTGTACTTAGTTCCCAATTCTATTGCTAGTATACATGCAGGCTGAAAACTTATCAGATGGACCTTTCCTCCTCACCTAGAGTAGGCTATGTCGTCCTGCGTTAGTCCTATACATGCAGGCTGAAAACTTATCAGACGGACCTTTCCTCCTCACCTAGAGTAGGCTATGTCCTCTTGCCTTAGTCCTAAACTATAGGTTTACTGTGCTTGAAGGTTACTGCATTAGCTTGCTTCCAAGATTGATAATACAGGTATATGAACAGATAAACAACAAACACTCCACAAGCACAACATACAAAGTGTCAATCATTTTAGTCTAACAGTGGAGTCATCAGTAACCACACAATGAGGGTTAACATCTGGGTTCAAGGGTACCTGAGCCGGGCAAGCCCGTGATCTTACCTGGTCCCGGTCAACTAGAAGCAGGGGAAAACCCGTCCACAAGTGGAATGACATAGGCAGAATATAATCAGTATTCTTACCCCAGCGCTGTGTGATGCCACTAGTCCCGGGAAGTCCCCTGGTCCATTACTGGAGTCGGCCGGGTCCCAGATGAAGCACTCAGGTCCCTGTTCGGGCAGCCAGAATTGTTGTCGCAGGTCTCGACCTACTCTCTGATGAGTCCACTGTAGAGATGACATCACGGCAGCGGAGAGATAAGACACAGTACACCAGGGCTGTATCTGAAATATCTCTAGTTTATTAAGCTTACACACACTTTTTATGCATTCTTATGTCGGAGGCGGATTCTCCATATATGGGCTAAGCGTCGGAGTGTTTTACTCCCTAGTCTCCCTATGGTTTCGAAAACATATTTTTACACAGAACATTATTCGTTATCTTACCAAGGACATTCCCTGCTACAATTAGTTCTTAGGAATCAGCAATAACAGCACAATGAAGAATAGTGAATTATGTCTTGTTTTCCTGACCTTTTAGTAACACTTATACAAAATGGAGGCAAGCAAGATAAAATGAATCCTGCTATAACACTAGCAGAACCAGAGGTACCAGCACTCCACAAACAACACACACAGAACACAAAGCAAAGCACCAATCTAGAGCTCAAGCAGATTAACACTGATGTCCAGCAAGGACTGGGAGGCAGGTGCTGGTTAATAAAGAGTGAAGCAAACACCTGACCCAAGAAAAACCCAGCACCAGAGGAAAAAGAGCAGCAGCCAGAATTCCACAAGAAAATGGTGGATAGTCACAAACTAAACAGATTCTAACATTAGCCCTTATAAAAATCATACTAAAAAACTGTACCTGTTACTGGCACAGTGCCCAAAAAATAACGTTTAATTTATATGCAAATAACTGGACCTCAGTGCACCATTGGCATGGTCAAGAGTCCATTGCACCTTTATGCCTCCTTATTTGCATAAAAGGGGCATTCCCTAGTTTCTGATTGGCAGTGCTTATTTCCCAGAACGAGCACTGTCTGAATGCTGTCCGCATGTGTGCGCATGTGCACTGACACTGCCTGTGCCTGGCTGCGCAAATAGAAATGCAAATGGTGGATCGAAGTCTTTGTCTTTATTTTTGGTTTTTATTTTTGTTTCTTCTTAATAAAACAGCAATTCTTATATTTCTCTTTTGCAAGAAGTCATCCAATGGCATTAGCATCACAATTACCTTTCTGCTTTTCTATTTGGCATTTCTTAGAACGTAGTCTTGGATCAAGCTTGTTAACGATGTTGGACTATGCTTTGTTGTTATACTGGCCCATTACAACATGTGTCCTTTTTGATTCTTTGGCATCTCTTTACATTATTTCATTTTTTAACATTGATTGGACAACTTGCATATCACTGGCTGTTTTATCCTAAGTCTTTATTCAGAAACTCATTTGAACTATAAAATGTTTGATCAGGCATTTTTTTTTACCGAGTTACAGAAAAGATTAAATCTCAACCTGGAGAATAACACAGTAAGTAATTTGTGCAGGATACTAGTAGGACAGTGTGTTTGCTTTCTTTGTTTCTTTTGCTCATGTAAAGTTAAAAAAGAAAAGGTGCCCTACAAAAATGCTGTAGCTACAAGTATCAAGTTGGCGGCTGGTAAATCTCAAAAGGTGGCCTAAACAAGTCATCATTCTTGTCCGTTCTTGTCCACCTCGAAGCTCAAGTCATCCTTTAAATGGCAACCATGGCCGCACACTCTGGACTTTTAAAAGCCATTAGATAATTTCCCAAATTGCCAGTCCAATGTCCCAATGATAGAGACTATGTATCTTACCCTGTATACAGTTTTATTGTGACATTCTTGAAAAGGGTTGTCTGGTCTAGAAAACCCATTTCCAATTACCTTACCAGGTAATTTTTAGTCGAGTGAAAATTGTTAATATTTCAGGATTCGTATTTTTCAGTTAGATCAAAGGACCGATACAAAGAGCACCTCTCACTCAACCTGGAACATTTATGCTTTACACAGACTGGACGTTGACTTCAATGGTAACTGAGTAAGGTTTAGTTTCTCCTGCAGTAGCATTGTTGAAAATTAGTTCTTCCATAGATTGCAACTGATCTATGGTAATTGTAACATCTGTGTCGGTTTTTGATACAGCCGCTAGTCGGCACGGGGCCTTTGTGGCATGCGATGCTTGACAGCATCAATCCTACGTTATTCCAGGGACTTGTGGCTTTGACCAGTCCAGAAGCTATGAGGTTAATCCTGTCATTTTGGGTTTCTTCCTGCTGTCAGCACTGCATGGGGATGCTAACTATGTAAAACCCTGGGAGCCAGTTCCCAGTACCAGTCAATGTTTGCGCTACCTGGCTTTACCTATGTTCTGTGCATCTGTTGTGTCTTCCTGCATTATCCTGTACCTTGACCTTGGCTAGTTTATTGATGTTTCTCCTGCCTGACAATTGTTGTGCCTTTCATACCTCTTGGATCTGACCCGGCTTCCTAACTATTCTTCTTGGCAGCTTGTGCCACCGAACAGCAGCTGGCTCCATGGCCCTAGACTAGGGACCTTGATTTAGTCTAAATCCCTCTACAGGGGTTAAAGAGTGAATGCCAGGGCAACCCCTGGGCTCAGGAAAATGGAGTAGCTTGTGCCAATCCTGATAGTTGTAGCCATTTTGGAGCTGCCAGTTGACCATGTACAATGCCCATGTGAAGAAACGTAATAAACAGCATGTCCAGCAATAAAAGCACCCCTAATTAATACTTGGTTACCAAAGACAAGAAGCATGCAGTCATAGAATCCCATAAAATACAATTTTATTAATAATACATCATAAAAACCATATCAAAGAAACCAGACAAAGTGTAGTGAGACTGGTAGATGACAAACAGATGCCAGTAGCAACATGAAAGAAACATGAGTCACCCAAGGTATATAGTGACCCCTAACGCTAGCCCAGGCTCACCGCAGGGGAAAAATAGCAAACAACATGTCATAAGAATAGTATATTCCAATATCAAATAAGCCACAATAGCAAGTGCTATAGAACTCCCATATCGTTGGTAATATCGTATGGCTACAGACATGAAGTGAACAAAGTAGTAAGCATATCACCTGAACTGGAGGACCTGAGCCAACGCTGGTTTCTTTGATATGGTTTTTATGATGTATTATTAATAAAATTGTATTTTATGGGATTCTATGACTGCATGCTTCTTGTCTTTGGTTTTCAGTTTTCTGGCAGTTGTCCTTTGTCCATACATGGGTGGCGAATTTACGTGTGTGTACACCACTAATAAATGTGTGATGTTCACACTCCACCAATGATGTTTTTTGGAATTTTGCAGTTCATTTAATACTTGGTTGCAAACCATTTTGCATTGATGACAGCCTCCAAATGTTTCTTGTAGCCATCTATAAGCTTCTTGCACTTCTCAGCTGCTATTTTCTCCCACTCTTCTTTTGCAGTTTGTTCAAGCTCTTGAATGCTTGCAGGGTTCTTTTTCCGAATGGCAGATTTCAGCTCACCCCAAAGATTTTCAATGTGATTGAGGTCAGGACTTATTGCTGGCCATTTTAAAACAGTCCATTTTTTCTTTTTCAACCATTTCTCTGTACTTTTGGATGTATGCTTTGGGTCATTGTCTTTCTGTAGGACCCATGATCTTCGACTCAAACCATGTTTTCTTACACTGGGTTGGACATTTTGCCCTAAAATCTTTTGATAATTCTCTGATTTCATGATTCATGTGGTACGGTTAAGGCCTCCAGTTCCAGACACAGGAAAGCAACCCCACAGCATTATGGATCCTCCACCATGGTTAACTGTTAGTAGGGTGTTCTTTTCCTTATAAGCTTCATTGTGCCATCTGTATATGCAAATTGCAAAGTTGCAGTCACATGACCAAAGGCTCCTGGTGCTGGCATCGGAGAATTCTCATAGTGCAGATGATGTGATGATACACAAGTCTGCAGTGACATAGAGTGACTGCAGTCTTCAGTCCTAAGCTTTGGACAAACTCTTTAACATAATAAATGGAAATAAACAATAGGTCATTTTCTGAAGAATTCTGCTTAAAATAATTTTTTTTTAGTATTTTCACATCGAGTATGTCGGAATCTTAAACAAAGGTTCGGAACAATGAAGCAGAGAGTTTCCGAAAATTGGGTGAAGCCTAAAATTCCACAAACATATTCATTTGCAGTTAAACAAATAAGCATTGTTTTCTTTTCTCCGAGTCAGTATTTAGGCCTCCAGCCAGACAAAGTATTTGAAGAGCTTTAGTCCTAGATCAATCTGAGAGGGAAAAAAAACTCTGCATAACCAACAAGTCTACAATTTGAAAGCAAAGCAAGTCTAGTGTAAAATTTTGTATGCCAGTCATCGTGCAGTCAGACCAGAGATAAATTTGTTTAATACCAATCACGCAGGATCTGATCTTTATAGCACAGTTATTAAATGCACTGAAATGAAACAAACAGCTGACGTGAGGTTTTTTTTCTGTCCTCGGGCTGTTGTGGAAATAAAAAAATTATGTATGCAGTGTTTACTTTTATAAAGCAAAAGCCGCAAAGAAAGCTTCAAACCCAGATGACATTTACAAGTTAACAAGTCAATGGCCAATTTCATGTTTTGCTGCCGGATTTCTGCAGTCTCTCGCAGTTAAGCTTAACTAGCGGAGAAGCCAACCCAAGCAAAGGCCAGCAAGTGGGGTCAGAAATCACATTTTTATACATTTTGAAATATTTGAATTCTTAAAAGGATGAAGACGTTGCTATGGCCTCATACACATGGAAGGAGGTAGTATGGTGGCCCACAGTCTGTCTGGCACTACTATGAAGTCGTGAACAATCCATTTGCTGCTTCATATTTTCTGGGTGAAAATAGCTCAATTTTTCAGTAACTTGCTATTTTTGTCATACAGAAACTCACAGAATTGAACACTGTATGAAAGAAGAAGACCCCCGTAAAATTAACACTGCATCAGGCGCAATAGGCCAGACAGGTACAACTCACACATTTTTGTTTCCTCCTCCTCTCCAAGGCGGCAGGGGATCCCACCCCTCCAAGTGCCTTCCTAACTTTAGGTCCTGCTTGAAACCCCCAACTCAGTTTTACGGCCATTCTTGCGTAGAGCAGGTGTGGCCTCTGTGGCTTCTCAGGCTCATAGCGCCTGAAGGTTCTCACTTTTTAAAGGTTTGTACTTTCTGGGTGTTTTTCATCACAGTTTATTTATTTTGCTCATTTTAAGAATGATTATTGCAAAGTTTATGGATATTTTGTAGAAATAGGTTTTTCTTACAAATAAGAGGCTTTTCTTAGAAATGGCCTCTCAGGCAGATTGCGCCCGAACACATAATAATTAATCTCTGATATGATATGATAATATGATCGGCCAGCCTTGCTTTTCTCTGTCAATGTGTTTTTTCTGCTGAACTTTTAACATTTGAATCTGAGTGAATATGATTCCAGTAGCTTCTAAGTGCCTTAAAATTAAGTTTTTTTTTCCTAATTTCAATGTTTAGTAATAGATTTGTCCTGAAAACTGGAGGGTATTTGGCAGTTGCTGTGAAATTTGGCTACTTTATGTTTCATTACGTTTGTGGTTATTGAATGTTTTTTTTTGCATCTGATTTTGTGTACTCTCTTTTAATACATTCCTATGAAGGTCACTGGTTACTTTTAGATCCCCGAAATGTAGATAATTAGATATTATAGGTGGTTTTCTAACCTGTGCCTGTCAGGTGGACTGAGTCTGAACGCGGGAGTGCCAGAGATGCGCCTGATCCAGGGATAAGTAAGTGTCCAATTATGGGTGGTGATAAGGCCATCTGCATAAGACCTTGGAGGTTGCTTGACTTAGATAGACTTAGGTGGAGATAGGGCTTATTAAATCCATATAATATGTAGACAAAAGTATTGAAACACCTCCACACAGTGTCCTACTGGCTTGCAAAGGTCCAACAGTAACTTTGATTCCTGAATCTCACTGATCAGCTACAAGCAAAAATAACCTGATCTTAGCACACAAATATATTTTTGCTTCTATGAAATATTAATTTGGCAAGTTTGTTTAATAAATGATTAGATGATACTTTTTTATCTGCAAATTGTCAATCAAGTGTAATGGAACTGCTCATCAGCACTCCTTCACAGGGGCGGCCTACCGGAGGATTCTCCTGTTCCTCTGTGGGCCAGTCTAAGCCTGCCTCCACATTACACTTACAGAGATTTTGATGACATTGTTTTCTAAATCCATAAGTATTACTATGGAGTTGTTCCCTTTATCCTCTATAACACCTCACGATCTTTTGGAAAAGCTTTCTACAAGATTTTGGAGATGTAGAGTTGGCATGTTCCTCCATTCATTCAGAAGAGCATGTGTGAGGTCAGACACTGATATTGGAGAATGGAGGCACCATGGTGAAGCAGACGAGGAAGACATCTGTCTGTGGATGGCTAAATGGTCATAATCTGATATTGGAGAAGCCCGGCTCACAATCTCCTTTGAGTTCATCCGAAAAGGTGTTGGATGGTGTCTTAGTTTGGGCTCTGTGTATTAGTCAAGTTCTTCCACTCCAAACTCCCCAACCATGTCTTTATGGACCTTTTTTGTGCACCCGGAAAAATCATGAGAACAAAAAAATGCCTTTCCCAAACTGTTCCCAAAGTTGGAAGCAGCAATTGTCCAAATTGTCTTGTACATGGTATATGATCTTTCATCCTTACACAGTTGGCATGGACTTGTAAAAAAGATCTTTAAATGAATGCCACTCAACATGTTATGTGGTCAGCAGTGGCTCATTTGGGCAGGACTGTATCTGAGTTGTAAGAACATGAAAGAATTGCTGTTTTTCAATAGGTTTGCAAGAGAATAATTTTCTAATATGAATGAAAAAATTGAAAGTGATTCTGAGTTACTAATATGAAAAAATAAGTTCTCTGAATCCTGGTATCTCTGCAGAAATAATAATAATAAAAAGTATTAGTAAGGCACTGAATTCAAGCCACCAGACTCATTTGGATAATAAGGTATTAGCGTAAAAAATAACATTAATCTCGAAAACCAGCCAAACAGAAAACCAAAGCCGAAGTGTAATTATTTATCTGAGTACATGAACGGCTAAAAGTAAGACTTGCATTGAGATGTATAAAAGAGAAAGCCTCGCAATCAATACGTAGACCATCTCCAACCTAATATACAACCCACTAAATGATACGTTGTAATCAATGTAATCACTTACTGTGGGGTAGTGTAAAGTGTAGATTTTCTTGTGCTGCTAACTACACTTCTTGCACAGTTTATGTCTCTTTCCATGTTCCTGTGTCATCAGCAGCTGCAAATTTAGAGTTTTGTCAACGTTAGGTCGATCAAAGCTTAGTATTCTCATTTACGATCTGACTGAGTTTTGCATAATCAATCATCATGAGCGTTGGAAAAATACTGTAACAATCAAACTCATCACAGATAGCGGTCCAACGACTGCCCCATTTTATTACAACTCAATGGTCAACAAAGCTATAAATGCTGTAATTTAACATTTCTATCTAACACTGAAATATACAGTGGCATGTAAACGTTTGGGCGCCCCTGGTTAAAACTACTGTTATTGGGAACAGTTAATCAGAATGAAGATGATATGATCTCTAAAAGGCCTAAAGTTAAAGATGACACATTTCCTTTGTATTTTAGGCAAAAAATATATTGATTATCCTTTTACATTTTAAAAATGACAAAAAGGAAAATATCACAGCTTGTAAATCCTTTTTGTATCCATCCAAGAGTCTTTCAATTCTTGTTGGAGGGATTTTCATCCATTTTTCCTTGGAAAATTCATCTAGTTCTGTAAGATTTCTACGTCATCTTTCATGCACTGTTATTTTGAGGTGGAGCCACAGATTTTCAATGATGTTCAGATTAAGGCACTGTGAAGGCCATAAAAAAAATCTTCAACCTGCCCTTTTTGAGGTAGTCTATGGTGGATTTTGACGTGTGTTTAGAACCATTATCCATTTGTAGAAGCCATCCTCTTTTCAATGTTAACTTCTTAACAGATGGTGTTATGTTTGCATCAAGAATTTGTAGAAATTTCAGTGAATTCCCTCTTTCATCTACCCATGAAATGTTCCCATGCCAACACAACCCCAAAGTATGATTGATTCATCCCCACGCTTAATGGTTAGCAAGATGTTCTTTTCCTGAAATTCGGTGCCCTTTTTTCTCCACACATACATTTGATCATTGTGGTCAAAGAGTTCTGGTTTATCCTCATCGGTCCATAGGAATAGTTTCCAAAATGCATCAGGCTTGTTTAGATGTTCTTTTGCATACTTCTGACACTGACTTTTATGGTGAGGATGCAGGAGAGGTTTTCTTATGATTACTCTTCCATGAAGGCCATATTTGTGCAGGTGTTTCTGAACAGTAGAACAATACACCACAACTCCAAAGTCTGATAAATGTTTCTGAAGGTCTTTTGCAGTCAAGCGTGAGTTCTCTCTAACAATCCTTCAAGTAGCTCCCCCTAAAATTGTGCTTGGTCTTCTAGACCTTATGTTGACCTTAACGGTTCTTGTTATCTGCAATTTCTTAATTACATTTTGAACTGAGGAAAGGGCAACTTGAAAATGCTTTGCTGTCTTCTTATAGCCTTCTCCTGCTTTGAGGGCCTCAATCATTTTCATTGTTAGATTGCTAGGCAGCTGCTTTGAAGAATGCATGTATTAGCAAGAAATGTTTTGCGCCTTGCCTTGTTTACTTGAACAACTGCTCTTCTTATGCCCAACTAGGGCATTATACGCCATGTAAGTAGACCATGCTCCTACAATATGGAGTCCTTATTGAAAGGAAGGATGAAGTCCTGGTTAGAATCATCTTCTTTGCAGAATTTTTCATGTAATCCATTCCATAGATGAAATCCACTGTTAGCAAGAATGTGAGGAATTGGTCAAATGGCCATAGAAGGAGCTTAGAGTTAAAAAGTGGCAATCTTAGCATTCATAGTAGTAGGACAATTTATATTTTTTTATATGACCTTTTTTTCTTCCGGGCATGTGGATATTAACCACAACCACCTGATGAAGAAGTTGGTTGATAATAAACCGCCCAGAAAAATCTTTGGTCTCCTGAATTTTTCAATAAGTATTATCAGCAGCGTAGTTAAGCCATACTTTTCCATTGATTATTTCCATCGCTTTTCACCCGTGGGTCTCCAGCAAATGAGATCTTGAGCACTTTAATTATTATGTATCACACAACCTGATAAGGTGAGCATCTCCTCACACCCTGATACCTTGCATCACCATATAACACCTGATTACACTTTGTTTCAGCCTTCTTCACTTAGCATTAGAACTAAGCTCCATTAAAGTAAATGACACTGAGCTACAATAAAACACAATCTGTGATGAAGCCATATGTTTGGTGACATCACTAGAAGAAAGCACCTTTTCTAATGCTTGGGTTTAGACCAAATCTAAACCTTCATTACTCACTCTGTCGGTGGTGTCTATCTGAAATCTCAACAAACAGGTTTCATACATACCCCTGTTGAAGCTTTAGACTTGAGTTTGAAAAATGGAATCTAAAACATGCAACTTTGTACGCTTTTGTAATTTTTTTTTATTTTAAGCTAGACACAATAACGTAATTGCCTATGGACACTGGCAAAAATGGCCAAAGTTGCATGTTTTGGACTCAATTGCCCAGCTAAAATCAATGGCTCCATTGGATGCACAATATTTCTGACTGCCGTTTGCTGAAGTTTCAGGCAGATGCCCCCAATAAAGTCCAGGACTTGAGCTTGACCTGCTTTACCCCAGACAAACCCTGTAATATTTCAAAAGAGGAAATGCATACTCAATGGTAATTTGCTTTTTTGTTATATACTTGATGTAAAAAATAGGCTATTGGGACGCAGGGATCCTGAAGCTTAGTTTTGTTTTAGATGTGTCCCGACGACCATAAATACAGACACAGCTGTAGAGAAACTGAGTTTCTTCAACTTCAATCCTCTCTTGCCAAAAGAAGAAGAGACAAAATTGTAAATGGATATAGAAAAAAGTGGAGTCAGTTGTATTTCCTTTCATGATAAACATTCTAAAGAAAAAAGGGTATTCCATGGTGGTACATGATTCACTTCTTCAAAGCAACAATGATGGACATATTCAAAGCGCAAACTTTGAGCTGAGACACTAGTGGTTCCTCAATAATCTCAGATGCACACTGGTCGTCTTTATTAACTCTACAGCTTACTTTTGTATCAGGGGGCCCAAGAACAAGAAGATGAGCTCCATACCATGAATCTGTTCACCTTTTTCATTTGTGTCACCATATGCTCACAGTTGAGTTTAATGCCTCCTCTTCCACTTTTCCTCACTTTAACCTTACATATTGCGTAGAGAAAAATAATATTATGACAGGTTCCCTTTAAAAACACCATAGAAGTAGACTATATGACCAAGGCTAGGGTCATATCCCAGAAAATCAGGTAGATTACACTTATCGTACACACTGATCACACTCTAATCAGAGAGTGCTCAGAGTTCGTTCATAGTGCGATCTGATGAGGAGAAGATGAAAAATGTCTCCATCTTCTCCATTCTGTGGGTTGGTGAAAATCGGATTGTACTCAGATGACATCCAGGTACAGTCCAATATTTCCCATGGACTCATGGACTTGCACGGTGCAATGTGTTCCAATTCATAGCTTCAAATCGAGCATGCTGCCATTTGTTTCCTTGGACAGACTCTGTTGGAGAAAAAATCGAACATGTGGAATAACATTGGCCTGAGTGCCGTCCGCTGTTTTGTCGGATCGCACTCGGATCGGACATACGGTCATCTGCACCTACCCTAAGTAACAGATTCTACAAGTTGACCCAGAGATACAGAGGTCTGCTCTTATCTTGTGTAGCATCACTAAGTATTAGTCAGGCACATCGAGCTGGTAAGGGATCTATCTCCATAAATAAGTAAGTTACACATGATCATTGCTTAAATGCATCCTGCCACATGCTCATTTGTGCATCGTCCCGAGGGAGCTTTAATCCGGCAAGTGAAATGAATGTGGCTGACTTACAGATCACTGATGAGGTTCCGCCGAGACCCAAGACAGCCACAAAATGGAACATTTGTAAGATAGGTTTGCTGTGAGAAAACTTCACTTTTTTTTTCTTATTCCTAAATAAGACGGGAAGTAAGGCAATAATGATGTATTACTAATGTGCCTCAGTACAAATGATCCCCAAGTGCCTTTCAGTAAATACAATACCATTCACTTATTTTTTGGAGATTGTTCGGCACTGCTGTACAGAAGGTGAACTTGGCTACTGTGGTTTTATCAATGGAGTTTGGCCAGATCCTAATAAGTGTTAAGTCTAAAGAAAAAGGGCAGGAAGAATTGTTTAACTTAGACTGTATTAAATCAAGGCTGAGCTTGTGCGTTTTGTGCAAAGAAACGAGACAGTCTGAATATTCGACAAATTTATCTCAGTGGCTAAGGCTGGTTGATAAATTTGATGCTTCATCAGATACTGTTGTCTCATTTTCAAGAATTGTTTGGTTGGTTTGGATTGTTATACTAAAAATATCATACTGGGAACTATAAAGACTTTTGGTGAACATGGATTCCCTTAAAACAAGTTTTATTTATCAATATTTAAAAATAACACCACCCCAGTGATCTCCCGGCAGCAAAAAGATCTGCGAAAAATAGCTAAAATGACCAAGGTCTAGCGCATACCCTGCAGTATCCTTCTCTGTCACCTGCCTTGCTGTGGAGGTTGGCACCCTAAATACCGATTTTTTTGGCGCCCCCACTCAACGTGGACTAACCCTCACTGCCCTCTCTCAACCTATTATAAAGGTGGGAAAACAATAATATAAGAACAGAGATGAAGAAAAGCAAAAAAATGGTCACAAAAAAAATTCAAAAAACACAACATAATCAAAATTAGCAAAAAACAACAGGAGCAGGACAAATAATGCAATTATCTCAGGGTTCCAGCCCTTGCACTACAATGGTTGCTAATTGCTGCTAAATTGCAGTGGATATGCTACTAGACTTGCCACATATATATGTCTATTCGGCATCAAATACCGAAAAGAAACAGATGATACTCAGTCAGAAAATTTGTATAGAAATAACAAAAACCTTTATTTATCACAAACGTTAAAAAACTGACAACAGGTAACTGGAGAAGGTATAGCACACAAGCAAATTGATGCAATAAAAACAACATTGACGGGAGGCATAAAGCAGGGAGTTACCAAAAATACATACAATGACACTGCTGAGGTAGGTGCCACAAAGGCAATAGATTCTCAATAATGAGGAACTATGGTTCCATAACCACCAATAATGAGTCCCCATCCACAACAGAATGCCAGGCTAATGGACGTAAGCTAATAAAACACGGTGGAGCTAATCATAACATGTAGCCATAATGACGCTGCTATAATGTTAAATAATCATATGCAGCAATAATGAACATATAAGGCAAAATCAAAGTAATACCCACCGCAATAATGCAACTCGCCTGGAGCACGCCTCACCCCAATGCGCGTTTTGGTTAAAAACCTTCGTCAGGGGGCAATAGTCAGATTGTGGGGTATGCTTAAATAGGATTGTACCCGGAAGTAATCGTGTAACAATAGCGGAAATAATACCGCATCACCATAGTGATCATGTGATGCTGCCGGACAGACCACGCCGAAGACGCGCCACCGGAAGTGATCACCGGCGATACCGGAAGTCACTTCATGTAACCGTGGCAACCCACAACGCTGGCGCACGCCGAGAACTACAATGGGGAAAGATGATCACGGGGGCCCCACGTGACCACCAACCACCCGGCAACAACTCGGACCAACGCCTGCGCAGAGGTAATAAGCGTAAATATATAGTAATGAACATACTGCGGCGCCGAATGGTAGTGGGCACCACAATAGATAGGCGTGGCTACAATAGGCAGTGCCCTAAAAGCTAGCATAATGCACACCACCTATTCGGCATCAAGCAATATCAAAAGAAACAAGTGTCCACATCACACATCATAACATCCTATGTAACACCTAGCTGACTTAAATATATGTCAACTGTCAGTCTAGATTATGCCCTTAGATGGAGCCCACAATGTCAATCATCAATATAGGACATGTCCTTAATAGAAATAATGATGGATGGCACTTATCAAGATATGCTGCGCCTCAACGCGTTTCCCCGTGGTGCGGTTCATCAGGAGGCCAAATGTTTTTTCAAATGTGGGAACTGCTCTAGATGCGTAATGATGACACAATGTAAGACCTTTTGCAGTGCTGCGAATGGTAGAACGTACTACAGGAGGGACTTTGGGAACTGTAAATCCACCGGTGTGGTATACAAGGCCATGTGCACCTGCCCCAAAGACTACATCGGCAAGACAATTAGAGAACTAAGGGTAAGGGTAGATGAGCACGTGGGTGATATAAAGAATAAAAGAGATACCCCGGTTGCCCGTCATATCAATGAGGTACATGGGGGTAACCTGAAGGAAATTACCTTTAATATGGTGGAATTGATTAGGCCCAAAATAAGGGGGGGAGACCTAGGTAGAGCCATCCAATGGAAGGAAACGGAATGGATGTACAGATTGCAATCATTATCCCCAAAGGGGCTTAATGAATATCTCTCGTATACCTGCTTTATCTAATGGTTCCCTTTCTCTGATGTTAATGGGTAGGTCCAGTTCATGTGTTTTATGAAGGGGTTTTTTGGGGGTATACTTTTTCATTAAAAACTGCATGTTATAGCATGTTTGTACATGAGCCACATTGGAGGGAATGTTTATTAAAATCTATGTGTTGGTATTGGATACTCTAATCTTATTATTGATATTGCCATTGTCCTTTGATATGCAGAAGCCAGAAGGGAGTTACATCTATATATGTATATATATATATATAAATGAATTTTGGTTAATGAATAGGATGAGTCTTTTAAAAGGACGAGCATTTACTATGTAATTTGATCCGGCATTGATACGGTTAATTAAATGTTTATCAAGAAGTATATGTTCAAAATCTGACATTTTGTATTATTAGATCGTCGGGGGACTTTTTTGAACGGGGCACACCGGAACTAGGAAATTAGCAGGTGGGTTTCAGTATGAAGCACCTGTTACGTCGCAAACAGATGGAGAAGAGACATCACTTCCGGTCTTGCGCATTAGACTGGAACGCATGCTGCAGCATGGAACGCTATAGGGATCTCTATGAGACGGAAGTTATACTTCTGAAAATGAACAAAATGGCGGGTGCACCACTTGAAATGTAAAGGATACTATAATAAAACAGCAGGGTGCTACATTAAGCATGGGAAAAGCAATAAGAATCGAGAAAAAGAAAAAGAACCCATGCAATGAAACATGCACACCTGCTACAAATGTAATGACAAAATGTAAAGAAAAATTTTTATTACAAGCACAAACCCATTACAACCATAAAATCAATTAAAAACAATGCAAATACAAAAACACCCCCAACATCAATCTATGCAAATGGCAAGAAATGTGCAAACACACGCTGTCTATCCTGTGCTAATGAACTGAATGTACATGAATTGGTATCACATAATAGAGGATAAATCAGCGTGAAATTTTGCAATGAGTATAACAATGGTCACAACAAGCCCTATACATCCCACATAATAGGCGTCCCTATATGTGTCCTGAATAATGCCAAAAACAATGGGCATATGGCTTGTAAAAATATATAAAGAGTGTGTCACTGGCCCTGAAAGGGTGAACAAGTGCCGCAAAGGGAATAATACTCGCGGCGTGCAAGCCTGCACACCACCCCTGGGAACCACAAAAGATATATAAAGAGAATCAAGTAGATAAATAAGACCTGAAACCTGGTAACCTGGCCATCATAGCAGAGTGGACCACAGGGAAAGCAGGAAATGACATGCAATAAATAGTGCCTGAAGATAAAGGCAGCCAAGAAATCACTACCAACATCACCCATGCATGTCAGGGCCGAGATGTAGGGGGTGGGAAGATCCCACGCGTATCGCTGCTAAAGAGCAGCTTCGTCAGGGAAAGTGCATGTTTCATTGCATGGGTTCTTTTTCTTTTTCTCGGAAGTTATACTTCCGGACATGCGCAGTACCCTGGGACCCACGCCACAACAAGATAACCGTTTGGGACATGGCAAGTAAATAATTTATTGCCCAGTTTTCTCTGCCATCACTGATTAGCGATGGCGCTGATTGGAGCAATTGTATTTACGGGGGTATATGACTCCGCCCGTTGTGGACCGCCGGCTATGCTATTCAACCATGGCATCTGGTATCTGGTGTATATGACGGGCCTCCTGATGAACCGCACCACGGGGAAACGCGTTGAGGCGCAGCATATCTTGATAAGTGCCATCCATCATTATTTCTATTAAGGACATATCCTATATTGATGATTGACGTTGTGGGCTCCATCTAAGGGCATAATCTAGACTGACAGTTGACATATATTTAAGTCAGCTAGATGTTACATAGGATGTTATGATGTGTGATGTGGACACTTGTTTCTCTTGATATTGCTTGATGCCGAATAGGCATATATATGTGGCAAGTCTAGTAGCATATCCACTGCAATTTAGCAGCAATTAGCAACCATTGTAGTGCAAGTGCTGGAACCCTGAGATAATTGCATTATTTGTCCTGCTCCTGTTGTTTTTTGCTAATTTTGATTATGTTGTGTTTTTTGAATTTTTTTTGTGACCATTTTTTTGCTTTTCTTCATCTCTGTTCTTATATTATTGTTTTCCCACCTTTATAATAGGGTGAGAGAGGGCAGTGAGGGTTAGTCCACGTTGAGTGGGGGCGCCAAAAAATCGTTATTTAGGGTGCCAACCTCCACAGCAAGGCAGGTGACAGAGAAGGATACTGCAGGGTATGCACTAGACCTTGGTCATTTTAGCTATTTTTGGCAGATCTTTCTGCTGCCAGGAGATCACTGGGGTGGTGTTATTTTTAAATATTGGTTTGGATTGTGCTGTTTTTTGAGCGCCTAAATTTTTTTGCAAAAATAGAACAAGCAATCCCCTCTGGGAACTGAAAAATGTAGTGATACATTTTTTTAATTTGTATATATATATACAGTATACATGTGTACACTGCTCAAAAAATAAAGGGAACACTAAAATCCCACGTCCTAGTTATCTCTGAATGAAATATTCCTGTTGTAAATCTTTATTCATTGCATAGTGGAATGTGTTGAGAACAATAAAACCTAAAAAGGATCAACGTAAGTGGCAAATTTGCCAATCCTGGTGCTCTGTGGCAAATGCCAAGCACCCTGCATGGTGTTGGGCTGTGAGCACAACCCCCATCTGTGGACATCGGGCACTCAGACCATCCTCATGGAGTCGGGTTCTAACCATTTGTGCAGACACACGCACATTTGTGGCCTGCTGGAGGTCATTTTACAGAGCTCTGTCAGTGTTCCTCATGTTCCTCCTTGCACAAAGGCTGAGGTAGTGGTCCTGCTGCTGGGTTGTTGCCCTCCTATGTCCCCCTACACGTCTCTTGGTGTACTGGCCCATCTCCTGGTAACACCTCTAGCTTCTGGACACTACGCTGACAGACACAGCAAACCTTCTTGCCACAGCTTGCATTGATGTGCCATCCTGGATGAGCTGCACTACCTGAGCCACTTGTGTGGGTTGTAGAGTCCGTCTCATGCTACGAGTGTGAAAGCACAACCAACATTCAAAAGTGACTAAAAGATCAGCCAGAAAGCATTGGTACTGAGATGTGGTCTGTGGTCCCCACCTGCAGAACCACTCTTTTATTGAGTGTGTCTTGATAATTGACAATAATTTCCATATGTTGTCTATTCCATTTGCACAACAGCATGTGAAATTGATTGTCAATCAGTGTTGCTTCCTAAGTGGACCGTTTCATTTCACAGAAGTTTGAATTACTTGGAGTTATATTCTGTTGTTTAAGCGTTCCCATTATTTTTTTGAGCAGTGTATATATATATATATATAGATATATATGTATAATTATATATATACTGTATATATACAGTATATATATATATATATATATATATATATATATATATATACATATATATATATATATATATATATATATATATATATATATATATATGAAAAAAACCTATATTTTTATTTACCTTGAAAAAGGTGTAAGTCCAACACCAAAACATGTTGGGATAATAAAAACTTACATTTTATACCATTGAGAATTTTTCATTTCTGTAAGTGCAACCCAGGTACTGTGATCTTTTCATTAAAGTGAATTGTTATCTTGAAGAATTTTTCCTCCATCGAAGTTGACAGGTCATTTTAACCATGTAGAGTGTGGAAAAAAAAAATCCATAAAACAATGGTGGCATTGCATTTTTTTACCATTTCACTAGATTTGGAATTTTTTTCAATGCATGATATGGTAAAATAAATGGTGTCATTCAAAATGACAACTTTGAAGTTGGACTCTCGGAAGAAGAGGGGAGAAAAAAAAGAAACTGCAAAAGTGAAAAATAGCTACGCCATTAAGGGGTTAAAGCAGAAATGGAAATTTTCTCTATACTGATAAAATGGGCAATTGAAAATAGTCATCGGCACAAGACAGCTCAATCCAGTGCTTCTGTCGATTAAATTGATGTACAGTATGCCGACAACTTACACAATGAAGACTTTGCGTCTAGCCAATTATTTGTGCATTTTTGTTTTTCTATATACTAAAGCAAATTGTATCATTTCTATAAGGTTATTTAGTTACTTAGCGAGCTTTGTATTGGGGGTCAAACATTTCCACAACTTTATAATTGACCTTTAGTATTTATCTAAGTTTTTGTAATTAACTAGCCTATTATCTATGTAGTGAACAATAGGCAGATGCCGGCTTTACCGCAAGGCTACGATGGCTATTGAATAAATGTAGACTGTTCCTAGGCCACTGTAATAAGATAATTATTTCAACAATCGTTCAGGCTGATTTTAGTGATGAATGGTTATGAGCCATGAAAGACCTTGTACCTTTCAGTCAATTAAATTTATTTCACGTTAAGGAATGGTTCTACCTTGATACATCAAACAACATTAAATAAAAAGATCCATAGTGAAATAAATGGTATTTATTAGGAATGCAACACTACTGTATTGTTCTGTGAAACCATTATAGTTTATCAACAGTGAACAAACGTATTATTGATGCAAATTATGGCTGAATATATGATGAACTCAAGCATTGTAAAGGTATTGCTATAGAAAAATATTAAGTTGTCATTTAGAGCCTTTTAGACCATTTATTTGTTATTTAACGGCTTTCAGCTCAATGTCGAGCCATGGAGACTTAATGGATGAATGCTTAGTAGGAAGCTCCATCTTGTGCAAGCCTAGATATGTCCACCATGGTCTTCTCCACCGTTATCTTGATAGTATCAAGCCATCGGGTTGATGGCCTTTCTCCTCGTCTTGTTCCTTCTATTCTTCCACCATGATGTTGGGTTGATGGCCTTTCTCCTCACCTTGTTCCTTCTATTCTTCCACCATGATGTATTTCTCCAATGATTGCTCTATTCATATGATGTGTTCAAAGTAGGCAAGTCGTACCTTGCTTACAGTGACATGTCTGGCTTGATTTGTTCCAAAATTGATATCATGGTTCTTTATGCCATCCACTGTATTGAAAACATCTTTCTCCAGCACCACTTTTTGAAGTCATTGATTCTGTTCTGGTTTGTTTCTTTATCGTCCTAGTTTGGCATCCGTATGTATCTACAGAAAATACCAAACTATGTATAAACTGTATCTTCATCACCAGTGAACTGTTCCTTGATTTGAAGACATTGTCCAGTGATTTCATTGTTGATTTGCCCATAGCTATCCTTCTATTAATTTCCTGTGCCATTGTTCACCACTTATTAAAGTATTGCTGGAAAGGTCTTCCTCTTCAAAAATTGATAATGGTCATTTTAAAAAGGATCTAAAGGTACCCATATACATTGTTGTGAAAAAGTGTTTGTCCTTTTCCTGATTTCCTATTATTTTGCTTGTTTGTCTCACTTAAATATTTCAGATCAGCAAATAAATTTAAATATTGGACAGACATAACACAATTAATTATTATTATTTATTATTATTACTATGCATTTTTATAGCGCCATTTATTCCATGGCGCTTTACAAGTGAAAAAGGGGGCAAATATAGACAAATACAATAAACATGGGCAAAAAGCAAGGCACTAACAGGTACAGAAGCAGGGAGGACCCTGCCCGCGAGGGATCACAGTCTGCAGGGGATGGATGAGGATACACTAGGAGAGGGTAGAGCTGGTTGTGTGGCGGTTCAGTATATTGAGGATCACTGCAGGCTGTAGGCTTGTCAGAAGAGGTGATTCTTCAGGTTCTGAAGGTTCTTGAAGGTTTATATGGTAGGCGAGAATCTGATGTGTTGGGGTAGAGAGTTCCAGAGTATGGAGGAAGCACGGGAGAAGTTTTGGATCCGGTTATGGGAAGAAGAGATAAGATGGGAGTAGAGAAGGAGATCTTGTGAGGATTGAAAGTTGCGTGTAGGTAAGTACTGGGAGACCATGTCACAGATGTATGGACAAGACTGGTTGTGGATGGCTTTGTATGTCATAGTAAGGGTTTTGAACTGGAGTCTCTGGACGATAGGAAGCCAGTAACGGGCTTGGCATAGGGGAGAGGCTGGGGAATAGCGGGGAGACAGGTAGATTAGTCGGGCAGCAGAGTGTAGGATGGATTGGAGTGGTGCCAGAGTGCTAGAGGGGAGGCCAGAGAGTGGGAGGTTGCACTAGTCAAGGCAGGAGATGATAAGGGCGTGCACTAGAGTTTTTGTGGTTTCGTTGTTGAGGAATACATGGATCCGGGAAATATTTTTGAGTTCGAGACGGCAGGAGGAGGCAAGGGCTTGGATATGTGGCTTGAAAAAGAGGGCAGAGTCGAGGATCACCCGAGGCACCGAGCATGCAGGACATGGGAAAGTGTTGTGAACTATACTTCTTGGCTCCCTCTTGTGGTCACTTGTCCTGGTCGCCCTGGTGGTCTTGGTGAGGGTTCGGTGACCCCTCCTTAAAGGGGGGGTACTGTTGTGAACTATACTTCTTGGCTCCCTCTTGTGGTCACTAGTGATTTGGCACTTAGATTGTCTTTTACCAGGTTGGTATTCACCTGCTTCGTTAGGCCTGGGGTGTTGCTATTTAAACTTCCTGGATTCTCAGTCCAGTGCCTGGCATCGTTGTAATCAGTTCATTTCTGTTTGCTCCTGTCTTCAGGTCCTGGTTCTTTGCAAGATAAGCTAAGTCCTGCTTTCTTATTTTTTGTTATTTTGCTTTGTTCATATTTTTGTCCAGCTTGTACAATATGTGATTCCTGATATTGCTGGAAGCTCGAGGGGGCTGATATTCTCCCCCCTCACCGTTAGTCGGTTTGGGGGTTCTTGGATATTCAGCGTGGATATTTTGCAGGGTTTTTTGCTGACCATATAAGTCATCTTACTATTTTCTGCTATTAGTCAGTGGGCCTCTCTTTGCTAAAATCTAGTTCATTCTTACGTTTGTCTTTTCTTCTTACCTCACCGTTATTATTTGTTGGGGGCTTGTATTACTTTGGGGTCTTTTCTCTGGAGGCAAGAGAGGTCTTATTTTCCCTGATAGGGTTAGTTAGTTCTCCGGCTGGCGCGAGACGTCTAGGATCAACGTAGGCACGTTCCCCGGCTACTGTTAGTGTTTGTGCTAGGATCAGGTATATGGTCAGCCTAGTTACCACGTCCCTATGAGCTGGTATTTATGTTTGCAGACTTTTGCTGTAATCTCTGAGATCCTTGCCATTGGGATCATAACAGTATGCCAGGCCATGAATAGTTAATGCATTGCAGAAGTGGGATTAAAAGAAAAGGAGTTCTGAGTTTTTTTTTCTCCTCTTTCTTCCTTCCCCTTTTTCTCAGAGTGGCTGTAAGCTTTGCTGCAGACATGAATGTTCAGACCTTGATTACTAGTGTGGATCAGCTTGCTGCACGAGTGCAGAGCATTCAGGATTTTGTTGTTAGCAGTCCTATGTCTGAGCCTAAGATACCTATTCCTGAGCTGTTCTCTGGAGATCGATTTAAATTTAGGAATTTTAGGAATAATTGTAAATTGTTTCTATCTTTGAAACCTCGTTCGTCTGGAGATTCAGCTCAGCAAGTTAAAATTGTTATCTCCTTTTTGCGTGGCGACCCTCAGGATTGGGCTTTCTCGTTAGCGCCAGGAGATCCGGCATTGGATGTCGATGCGTTTTTTCTGGCGCTCGGATTGCTTTATGAGGAGCCTAATCTTGAAATTCAGGCAGAAAAAGCTCTACTGGCTATCTCTCAGGGCCAGGATGAAGCCGAAGTGTATTGCCAAAAATTTCGGAAATGGTCCGTGCTTACTCAATGGAATGAATGTGCTCTGGCCGCAAATTTCAGAAATGGCCTTTCTGAAGCCATTAAGAATGTGATGGTGGGTTTCACAATTCCTACAAGTCTGAATGATTCTATGGCGCTGGCTATTCAGATTGATCGGCGTTTGCGGGAGCGCAAATCCGCTAATCCTCTGGCGGTGTTGTCTGAACAGACACCTGTTTCAATGCAATGTGATAGAAACCCCGATCCAGCAATGCAATGTGATAGAATCCTGACTAGAACCGAATGACAAAATCATAGACGACAGAATGGGCTGTGTTTTTACTGTGGTGATTCTACACATATTATATCAGCATGCTCTAAACGCCTAACCAAGGTTGTCAGTCCTGTCTCCATTGGTAATTTGCAGCCTAAATTTATTTTGTCTGTGACTTTAATTTGTTCATTGTCTTCCTACCCTGTTATGGCGTTTGTGGATTCAGGTGCTGCCCTGAGTCTTATGGACTTGTCGTTTGCCAAGCACTGCGGTTTTGTCCTGGAGCCTTTAAAAATTCCTATTCCTCTCAGAGGAATTGATGCTACGCCACTGGCGGAAAATAAACCGCAGTTTTGGACACAAGTGACCATGTGCATGACTCCTGAACATCGGGAGGTGATTCGTTTTCTTGTTCTGCATAAAATGAGTGATTTGGTCGTGTTAGGTCTGCCATGGTTACAGACCCATAATCCTGTTTTGGATTGGATAGCTATGTCTGTGTCGAGTTGGGGTTGTCAGGGAATTCATTGCGATTCTCCGCCGGTGTCTATTGCTACTTCTACTCCTTCAGTGGTTCCTGAGTATTTGTGTGACTATCAGGATGTATTCAGTGAGTCCAGGTCCAGTGATCTTCCTCCTCATAGGGACTGTGACTGCGCTATAGATTTGATTCCTGGCAGTAAATTTCCTAAGGGACGATTATTTAATTTGACTGTACCCGGGCATGCCGCGATGCGTTCTTATGTCAAGGAGTCTTTGGAGAAGGGGCATATTCGTCCATCCTCTTCCCCTCTTGGTGCGGGATTCTTTTTTGTGGCCAAGAAGGACGGGTCTTTGAGACCTTGTATAGACTATCGGCTTCTGAATAAAATCACTGTTAAGTTTCAGTATCCTTTGCCACTATTGTCAGACTTGTTTGCTCGGATTAAGGGTGCCAAGTGGTTCACCAAGATAGATCTTCGTGGTGCGTACAACCTTGTGCGCATTAGGCAGGGAGATGAATGGAAAACTGCATTCAATACGCCCGAAGGTCATTTTGAATACTTGGTGATGCCCTTTGGGCTCTCTAATGCTCCTTCAGTGTTTCAGTCCTTTATGCATGATATCTTCCGGAAGTATCTGGATAAATTTATGATTGTTTATCTGGATGATATTCTGGTTTTCTCGGATGATTGGGATTCTCATGTAAAGCAGGTCAGGATGGTGTTTCAGGTTTTGCGTGATAATGCTTTGTTTGTGAAGGGCTCAAAGTGTCTCTTTGGAGTGCAGAAGGTTTCCTTTTTGGGTTTTATTTTCTCCCCTTCTGCTGTGGAGATGGACCCAGTCAAGGTCCGAGCTATTCATGATTGGACTCAGCCCACGTCTGTTAAGAGTCTTCAGAAGTTCTTGGGGTTTGCTAATTTCTACCATCGCTTTATCGCTAATTTTTCTAGCGTTGTTAAACCTTTGACGGATATGACCAAGAAAGGTTCTGATGTGGCTAATTGGGCCCCTGCAGCCGTGGAGGCCTTCCAGGAGCTGAAGCGCAGGTTTACTTCGGCGCCTGTTTTGTGCCAGCCTGATGTCTCACTTCCCTTTCAGGTTGAAGTGGATGCTTCTGAGATCGGTGCTGGGGCTGTTGTGTCGCAGAGAGGCTCTGGTTGCTCTGTGATGAGACCATGTGCCTTTTTCTCTAGGAAGTTTTCGCCTGCTGAGCGGAAATATGATGTTGGTAATCGGGAGTTGTTGGCCATGAAGTGGGCATTTGAGGAGTGGCGTCATTGGCTCGAGGGTGCTAAGCATCGTGTGGTGGTCTTGACTGATCACAAAAATCTGATGTATCTCGAGTCTGCTAAGCGCCTGAATCCTAGACAGGCTCGTTGGTCATTGTTTTTCTCTCGTTTTGACTTTGTGGTCTCGTACCTGCCTGGTTCGAAGAATGTTAAGGCTGATGCTCTTTCTAGGAGCTTTGTGCCTGACTCTCCTGGAGTCTCGGAGCCAGCTGGTATTCTTAAAGAGGGAGTAATCGTGTCGGCCATATCTCCTGATTTGCGATGTGTGTTGCAAAGATTTCAGGCTGGTAGACCTGACTCTTGTCCACCTGACAGACTGTTTGTTCCTGATAAATGGACCAGCAAAGTCATTTCCGAGGTTCATTCCTCGGTGTTGGCAGGGCATCCGGGAATTTTTGGTACCCGAGATTTGGTGGCTAGGTCCTTTTGGTGGCCTTCCTTGTCACGGGATGTGCGGTCATTTGTGCAGTCCTGTGGGACTTGTGCTCGGGCTAAGCCTTGTTGTTCTCGTGCTAGCGGGTTGCTTCTGCCCTTGCCCATCCCGAAGAGGCCTTGGACACACATTTCCATGGATTTCATTTCTGATCTTCCGGTGTCTCAGGGAATGTCTGTCATCTGGGTGGTGTGTGATCATTTTTCCAAGATGGTCCATTTGGTACCCTTGCCTAAGTTGCCTTCCTCTTCCGATCTGGTTCCTTTGTTTTTTCAGAATGTGGTTCGTTTACACGGCATTCCGGAGAATATCGTGTCCGACAGAGGGTCCCAGTTTGTGTCCAGATTCTGGCGATCTTTTTGTGCTAGAATGGGCATTGATTTGTCGTTTTCATCTGCCTTACATCCTCAGACTAATGGTCAAACGGAGCGAACTAATCAGACACTGGAGGCTTATTTGAGATGTTTTGTTTCTGCGGACCAGGATGATTGGGTGACCTTCTTGCCATTGGCGGAGTTTGCCCTTAATAATCGGGCTAGTTCCGCTACTTTGGTTTCGCCATTCTTCTGCAACTCTGGTTTTCATCCTCGTTTCTCCTCGGGTCATGTTGAGTCTTCTGACTGTCCTGGGGTGGATTCCGTGGTGGATAGGTTGCAGCGGATTTGGAATCATGTGGTGGACAACTTGAAGTTGTCACAGGAGAAGGCTCAGCGTTTTGCCAACCGCCGCCGCGGTGTGGGCCCTGTCATGATCTCAATGGCAAGAGATCATAGCATCAGCATATATAGGAACTAGCTCTTGGAAGATGGGAACTGAGCTGACCATGAACTAAACCTAACGCACAACTAGCAGTGGCCGGGTAGCATGCCTACGTTGATTCTAGATGCCCAGCACCAGCCGGAGGACTAAATAATGCTAGCAGAGGAAAATATTAGTCCTAGCTCACCTCTAGAGAAATACCCCGAAAGGAGACAGAGGCCCCCCACATGTATTGGCGGTGAATAAAGATGAAATAACAAACGTAGTATGAAAATAGGTTTAGCAAATTTGAGGTCCACTTACTACATAGCAGAAGACAGAAAGAACACTTTCATGGTCAGCTGAAAACCCTATCAAAACACCATCCAGAAATTACTTTAAAACTGTGGCATTAACTCATAACACCAGAGTGGCAATTCCTGTTCACAAGAGCTTTCCAGACACAGTAACGAAACTACAGCTGTGAACTGGAACAAAAATGCAAAAACAAACATGGACAAGAGTCCAACTTATCTAGTAGTTGTCTAGGAGCAGGAACAAGCACAGAGAGGCTTCTGATAACATTGTTGACCGGCAAGCAACTAACAGAGCAGCAAGGTTATATAGCGACTCCCACATCTTGATGGGAACAGGTGAACAGAGAAGATGAAGACACCAGTTCAATTCCACCAGTAGCCACCGGGGGAGCCCAGAATCCAAATTCACAACAGTACCCCCCCCTCAAGGAGGGGGCACCGAACCCTCACCAGAACCACCAGGGCGATCAGGATGGGCCCTATGAAAGGCACGAACCAGATCAGAGGCATGAACATCAGATGCATTCACCCAAGAATTATCCTCCTGGCCGTATCCCTTCCACTTGACCAGATACTGGAGTCTCCGTCTGGAAACACGAGAGTCTAAGATTTTCTCCACAACGTACTCCAACTCACCCTCAACCAACACCGGAGCAGGAGGCTCAACGGAAGGCACAACCGGTACCTCATACCTGCGCAATAATGACCGATGAAAAACGTTATGAATAGAAAAGGATGCAGGGAGGTCCAAACGGAAGGAAACAGGGTTAAGAATCTCCAATATCTTATACGGGCCGATGAACCGAGGCTTAAACTTAGGAGAAGAGACCCTCATAGGGACAAAACGAGAAGACAACCACACCAAATCCCCAACACAAAGCCGAGGACCAACACGACGGTGGCGGTTGGCAAAAAGCTGAGTCTTCTCCTGGGACAACCTCAAATTGTCCACCACCTGCCCCCAGATCTGATGCAATCTCTCCACCACAGCATCCACTCCAGGACAATCCGAAGATTCCACCTGACCAGAGGAAAATCGAGGATGAAACCCCGAATTACAGAAAAACGGGGACACCAAAGTGGCAGAGCTGGCCCGATTATTGAGAGCGAACTCCGCCAATGGCAAAAAGGCAACCCAATCATCCTGGTCAGCAGACACAAAACACCTCAGATATGTCTCCAGGGTCTGATTAATCCGCTCGGTCTGGCCATTCGTCTGAGGATGGAAAGCGGACGAAAAAGATAAATCTATGCCCATCCTAGCACAGAATGCCCGCCAAAATCTAGACACGAATTGGGTCCCTCTGTCAGAAACGATATTCTCAGGAATACCATGCAAACGAACAACATTTTGAAAAAACAGAGGAACCAACTCGGAAGAAGAAGGCAACTTGGGCAGAGGAACCAAATGGACCATCTTAGAGAAACGGTCACACACCACCCAGATGACAGACATCTTCTGAGAAACAGGCAGATCTGAAATAAAATCCATCGAGATGTGCGTCCAAGGCCTCTTAGGAATAGGCAAGGGCAACAACAATCCACTAGCCCGAGAACAACAAGGCTTGGCCCGAGCACAAACGTCACAAGACTGCACAAAGCCTCGCACATCTCGTGACAGGGAAGGCCACCAGAAGGACCTTGCCACCAAATCCCTGGTACCAAAAATGCCAGGATGACCTGCCAACGCAGAAGAATGAACCTCAGAGATGACTCTACTGGTCCAATCATCAGGAACAAACAGTTTATCCGGTGGGCAACGATCAGGTCTATCCGCCTGAAACTCCTGCAAGGCCCGCCGCAGGTCTGGAGAAACGGCTGACAATACCACTCCATCCTTAAGGATACCTGTGGGCTCAGAGTTACCAGGCGAGTCAGGCTCAAAACTCCTAGAAAGGGCATCCGCCTTAACATTCTTAGAACCCGGTAGGTATGACACCACAAAATTAAACCGAGAGAAAAATAATGACCAGCGCGCCTGTCTAGGATTCAGGCGCCTGGCGGTCTCAAGATAAATCAAATTCTTGTGGTCAGTCAATACCACCACCTGATGTCTGGCCCCCTCAAGCCAATGGCGCCACTCCTCAAAAGCCCACTTCATGGCCAAAAGCTCCCGATTCCCAACATCATAATTCCGCTCAGCGGGCGAAAATTTACGGGAAAAGAAGGCACAAGGCCTCATCACGGAGCAGTCAGAACTTTTCTGCGACAACACTGCCCCAGCTCCGATCTCAGAAGCGTCGACCTCAACCTGAAAAGGTAGAGCAACATCAGGCTGACGCAACACAGGGGCAGAGGAAAAACGGCGCTTAAGCTCCCGAAAGGCCTCCACAGCATCAGGGGACCAATCAGCAACATCAGCACCCTTCTTAGTCAAATCGGTCAATGGCTTAGCAATATCCGAAAAACCAGCAATAAATCGACGATAAAAGTTAGCAAAGCCCAAAAATTTCTGAAGACTCTTAAGAGAAGAGGGCTGCGTCCAATCACAAATAGCTTGAACCTTGACAGGATCCATTTCAATGGAAGAGGGGGAAAAAATATATCCCAAAAAGGAAATCCTCTGTACCCCAAAAACACACTTAGAACCCTTCACACACAAAGAATTAGACCGCAAAACCTGAAAAACCCTCCTGACTTGCTGGACATGAGAGTCCCAGTCATCCGAAAAAATCAGAATATCATCCAGATACATAATCATAAATTTATCCAAATAATCGCGAAAAATATCATGCATAAAGGACTGGAAAACTGACGGAGCATTTGAAAGACCAAAAGGCATCACTAAATACTCAAAGTGGCCCTCGGGCGTATTAAATGCGGTTTTCCACTCATCCCCCTGCCTGATTCGCACCAAATTATACGCCCCACGAAGGTCAATCTTAGAGAACCACTTGGCCCCCTTTATGCGAGCAAACAAATCAGTCAGCAACGGCAATGGGTATTGATATTTAACAGTGATTTTATTCAAAAGCCGATAATCAATACATGGTCTCAAAGAGCCGTCTTTTTTTGACACAAAGAAAAAACCGGCTCCTAAGGGAGATGACGATGGACGAATATGTCCCTTTTCCAAGGACTCCTTTATATATTCTCGCATAGCAGCATGTTCAGGCACAGACAGATTAAATAAACGACCCTTTGGGTATTTACTACCCGGGATTAAATCTATGGCACAATCGCACTCTCGGTGCGGAGGTAACGAACCAAGCTTGGATTCTTCAAAGACGTCACGATAGTCAGACAGGAACTCAGGAATTTCAGAGGGAATAGATGATGAAATAGAAACCACAGGTACATCCCCATGAGCCCCCTTACATCCCCAGCTCAACACAGACATAGCTCTCCAGTCGAGGACTGGGTTGTGAGATTGCAGCCAAGGCAATCCTAGCACCAAATCATCATGTAGATTATACAGCACCAGAAAGCGAATAATCTCCTGGTGATCCGGATTAATACGCATAGTTACTTGTGTCCAGTATTGTGGTTTATTATTAGCCAATGGGGTGGAGTCAATCCCCTTCAGAGGAATAGGAGTCTCCAAAGGCTCTAAATCATACCCACAGCGTTTGGCAAAGGACCAATCCATAAGACTCAAAGCGGCGCCAGAGTCGACATAGGCGTCCGTGGTAATAGATGACAAAGAGCAAATCAGGGTCACAGATAGAATAAACTTAGACGGTAAGGTGCAAATGGAAACAGATTTACCAAGCTTTTTAGTGCGCTTAGAGCATGCTGATATAACATGAGTAGAATCACCACAATAGAAACACAACCCATTTTTCCGTCTAAAATTCTGCCGCTCGCTTCGGGACAGAATTCTATCACACTGCATACTCTCTGGCGATTTCTCAGTGGACACCGCCAGATGGTGCACTGGTTTGCGCTCCCGCAAACGCCTATCGATCTGAATAGCCATTGTCATGGACTCATTCAGACCCGCAGGCACAGGGAACCCCACCATAACATCCTTAATGGCATCAGAGAGACCCTCTCTGAAAGTCGCCGCCAGGGCGCACTCATTCCACTGAGTAAGCACAGACCATTTACGGAATCTTTGGCAGTAAATTTCCGCTTCATCTTGCCCCTGAGATAGGGACATCAAAGTTTTTTCTGCCTGAAGCTCCAAATGAGGTTCGTCATAAAGCAACCCCAAGGCCAGAAAAAACGCATCCACATTGAGCAACGCAGGATCCCCTGGTGTCAATGAAAAAGCCCAGTCTTGAGGGTCGCCCCGGAGCAAGGAAATCACAATCCTGACCTGCTGTGCAGGGTCTCCGGCAGAGCGAGATTTCAGGGACAAAAATAATTTACAATTATTTCGAAAATTCTGAAACCCAGATCTATTCCCCGAGAAAAATTCCGGCAAAGGAATTCTCGGCTCAGATACAGGTGCATGACAAACAAAATCTTGCAAATTTTGTACCTTCGTGGCGAGATTATTCAAACCTGCAGTTACACTCTGAAGATCCATTACAAACAGGTGGACACAGAGCCATTCAAAGATTAGAAGGAGAGAAAAAAAAAAAAAAAAAAATTTCAGCAGACTACTTATTTCTCTCCTTTCTCAGCCAAGGATTTTAACCCTTTAGTGGGCCGGTCAAACTGTCATGATCTCAATGGCAAGAGATCATAGCATCAGCATATATAGGAACTAGCTCTTGGAAGATGGGAACTGAGCTGACCATGAACTAAACCTAACGCACAACTAGCAGTGGCCGGGTAGCATGCCTACGTTGATTCTAGATGCCCAGCACCAGCCGGAGGACTAAATAATGCTAGCAGAGGAAAATATTAGTCCTAGCTCACCTCTAGAGAAATACCCCGAAAGGAGACAGAGGCCCCCCACATGTATTGGCGGTGAATAAAGATGAAATAACAAACGTAGTATGAAAATAGGTTTAGCAAATTTGAGGTCCACTTACTACATAGCAGAAGACAGAAAGAACACTTTCATGGTCAGCTGAAAACCCTATCAAAACACCATCCAGAAATTACTTTAAAACTCTGGCATTAACTCATAACACCAGAGTGGCAATTCCTGTTCACAAGAGCTTTCCAGACACAGTAACGAAACTACAGCTGTGAACTGGAACAAAAATGCAAAAACAAACATGGACAAGAGTCCAACTTATCTAGTAGTTGTCTAGGAGCAGGAACAAGCACAGAGAGGCTTCTGATAACATTGTTGACCGGCAAGCAACTAACAGAGCAGCAAGGTTATATAGCGACTCCCACATCTTGATGGGAACAGGTGAACAGAGAAGATGAAGACACCAGTTCAATTCCACCAGTAGCCACCGGGGGAGCCCAGAATCCAAATTCACAACAGGACCCCCGACTTCGTGTTGGGGATTTGGTTTGGTTGTCTTCTCGGTATGTCCCTCTGAAGGTTTCCTCTCCTAAGTTTAAGCCTCGCTTTATTGTCCTTATAAAATTTTGGAAGTTCTTAACCCGGTTTCTTTTCGTTTGGATCTTCCGGTGTCGTTTGCCATTCACAACGTGTTCCATAGGTCTTTGTTGCGGCGGTACGTTGTGCCTGTGGTTCCTGCTGTTGAGCCTCCTGCTCCGGTGTTGGTTGAGGGCGAGTTGGAGTACGTGGTAGAGAAGATCTTGGATTCTCGTCTCTCTAGACGGAGGCTTCAGTATTTGGTCAAATGGAAGGGCTATGGTCAGGAGGATAATTCCTGGGTGGCCGCCTCTGATGTTCTTGCGGCCGATTTGGTTCGTGCCTTCCACGCTGCTTGTCCTGGTCGCCCTGGTGGTCTTGGTGAGGGTTCGGTGACCCCTCCTTAAAGGGGGGGTACTGTTGTGAACTATACTTCTTGGCTCCCTCTTGTGGTCACTAGTGATTTGGCACTTGGATTGTCTTTTACCAGGTTGGTACTCACCTGCTTCGTTAGGCCTGGGGTGTTGCTATTTAAACTTCCTGGATTCTCAGTCCAGTGCCTGGCATCGTTGTAATCAGTTCATTTCTGTTTGCTCCTGTCTTCAGGTCCTGGTTCTTTGCAAGATAAGCTAAGTCCTGCTTTCTTATTTTTTGTTATTTTGCTTTGTTCATATTTTTGTCCAGCTTGTAAAATATGTGATTCCTGATATTGCTGGAAGCTCGAGGGGGCTGATATTCTCCCCCCTCACCGTTAGTCGGTTTGGGGGTTCTTGGATATTCAGCGTGGATATTTTGCAGGGTTTTTTGCTGACCATATAAGTCATCTTACTATTTTCTGCTATTAGTCAGTGGGCCTCTCTTTGCTAAAATCTAGTTCATTCTTACGTTTGTCTTTTCTTCTTACCTCACCGTTATTATTTGTTGGGGGCTTGTATTACTTTGGGGTCTTTTCTCTGGAGGCAAGAGAGGTCTTATTTTCCCTGATAGGGTTAGTTAGTTCTCCGGCTGGCGCGAGACGTCTAGGATCAACGTAGGCATGTTTCCCGGCTTCTGTTAGTGTTTGTGCTAGGATCAGGTATATGGTCAGCCTAGTTACCACGTCCCTATGAGCTGGTATTTATGTTTGCAGACTTTTGCTGTAATCTCTGAGATCCTTGCCATTGGGATCATAACAGGAAAGTGAGCAGCCATTGACCTTGATGGATAGATTTGGTGGAGGGGTAGAGTGAGATGGGGAAAGATGATGATTTCTGTTTTGTCCATGTGCAGTTTTAGAAAGCGAGCAGAAAAGAAGGCTGAGATAGCAGACAGACAGTGTGGGATTTTGGTGAGTAGGGAGGTGAGGTCCGGATGGGTAAATCTGTGTGTCATCGGCGTAGATATGATATTGCAAACTGTGGGATTCTATGAGCTGTCCCAGGCCGAAGGTGTAGATGGAGAAGAGTAGGGGTCCTAGAACTGAGCAATGAGGGACACCGACAGACAAGGGGCGAGGTGAGGAGGTGGTGTGGGAGAGGTAGACACTGAAAGTTTGGTCTGTTAAATATGAAGAGATCCAGGATAGGGCCAAGTCTGTGATGCCAAGAGATCGTAGAATCTGTAGCAGGAGGGAATGGTCCACAATGTCAAAGGCAGAAGACAGGTCCAGGAGAAGGAGGACAGAGTAGTGTTGCTTGCACTAGGCGGTTAGTAGGTCATTGGTGACTTTAGCTAGGGCAGTTTCAGTTGAGTGATGGGGTCAGAAGCCAGATTGTAACCGGTCAAAGAGGAAGCAGGAGGAGAGGTGGGAGGACAGTTCAAGATGGACATGCTGTTCCAGTAGTTTTCAGGTATAAGGGAGAAGAGATATCAGTGATAGCCAGACACAGAGGTTGGGTCATGGGAGGGCTTTTTGAGGATGGTTGTGATCTTGGCATGTTTGGAAAATGAGGCGAAGACACAAGTTGTGAGTGAGAGGTGGAAGAGGTGTTAGGGTTGGGATGAAGACTGTGGTGAGGTTAAGGATGAGGTGGGACAGGAGTGGATCAAGCGTGCAAGTGGTGAGATGTGATCTAGACAGAAGGGTGGAGATCTGATCTTCTGTCGTGGTGGAGAAGCTGGTTTTGGAGGAACAGGGTTGAGCAGCTAAGAGGTGCATTGGGCGCTGTGGGCCAAAGCTTTCTCTGATCGTATCGATCTTCTGTTTAAAGAAAGAGGCAAAGTCTTCAGCAGAAATGAGAGGGGAGGCAGGAGGTGCTGGGGGATGGAGTAGAGAATTGAAAGTGATATGAGAGATGACAAATAAGTTTGTTTTGCGGCAGTGAGCGTGGACTTGAAGCTGGTGAGGGACTGCTTGTATGCGATGAAGTGCTCAGCAGAACGGGATCGCTTCCATCTCCGCTCACCGACTCTGGAAGCCCATCACATTAAATCACAAAATGCAGTTTTTCAACAAAGGTCTTAATTATTGAGGGAAACCAAAATCCAAACCCACAGGGCACTATGTGAAAATGTGATTTCCCTCTAAACCTAATAACTAGTTGGGCCACCCTTACCAGCATCAACTGCAATCAAGTGTTTGCGATAACTGGCATTGAATCTTTTACAATGCACTAGAGGATTTTTGGCCCAACTCATCTTTGCAGAATTGTTGTAATTCAGCCACATTGGAGAGTTTTCGAGCATGAACCAGATTGTTAAGGTCATGTCACAACATCTCAATAATATTAAAGTCATGACTTTGACTAGGCCACTCCAAAGTCTTAATTTTGTTTTACTTAAGCCATTTCTTTAGCGGTGGACTTGCTGGTGTGTTTTGCATCATTGTCCTGCTGCATATTCTAAGTGCGCTTCACCCCGAGGTCACGAACAAATGGTTGGCTGGACATTTTACTTCAGGATTTTTTGGTAGACAGCAGAACTCATGGTTCCATTTACTACAGCAAGTCTTCCATTTCCTGCAGCAAAACAGCCATCACACTAACACCACCTTATTTTACTGTTTACTGTTAGTATGATGTTCCTTTTCTGAAATGCTGTGTTACTTCTACACCAGATGTAATGGGACATACACCTTCCAAAAAGTTAAACTTTTGTCTTGTCAGTCCACATAGCATTCTCCCAAAAGGCTTGGGGATCATCAAGATGTTTTTTGGCAAAACTGAGATGAGCTTTTATGTTCTTATTACTCAGCAGTGGTTTTTGTCTTGGAACTCTGCCATGCAGGCCATTTTTGGCCAGTCTCTCTCTTATGGTGAAGTCATGAACACTGACTTTAACTGAGGCATGTGAGGCCTGCAGTTCTTTGGATGTTGTTGTGGGGTCTTTTGTGGCCCTTTTGATGAAACATCGCTGCGCTCTTGGGGTAATTTTGGATGGCTGGCCACTCATGGGAAGGTTCACCAAGGATCTTTTGGTCTACTTCACTGTTTCAGGCAGGTCCTAGTTCAGTGATTTCTTCATTGAGAATAGGTGTGGCAGGAATCAGGCTTGGGTGTGGCTAGGGAATTTGAACTCAGCTTCCCAAAGATTCAATGAATCACAGTTAATTTATGTTTTCAGGTGGAAGGGGCAATCACTTTTTCACACAGGGCCCTGTAGGTTTGGATTTCTATTTCCCTTAATAACAAAGACCTTCATTTAAAAACTGCATTTTGTGTTTACTTGTGTTATCTTTGTCCAATATTTCAATTAGATTGGTTATCTGAAACATTTGAGTGTGACAAACATGCAAGAGAATAGGAAATCAGGAAGGGGTAAACACTTTTTCACACCCTTGTACAAAGCTGCTGGCCATATGTTCATTTAGGTGACATAATAGATGGGTGGACACCTGTTATGACCCCAATGGCAGAGGGTCTCAGAAGTACATACCAAGTCTGCAAGCACAAAAAACCAGCTCATAGGGCAGTGGTAACTGGGCTGACCATATATCTAATCCTAGCACCACAAATAGCAGCAGCCGGGGAACGTGCCTACGTTGGTTCTAGACGTCTCGCGCCAGCCGGAGAACTAACTAACCCTAGAAGGGAAAAGATAGACCTTTCTTGCCTCCAGAGAAAAGACCCCAAAAGTTGGATACAAGCCCCCAACAAATAATAACGGTGAGGTAAGGAGAAAAGACAAACGTAAGAATGAACTAGATATTTAGCAAAGAGGGGCCCACTGGCTAATAGCAGAATATAGTAAGATGACTTATATGGTCAGCAAAAACCCTATCAAAATTTCCACGCTGGATATTCAAGAACCCCCGAACCGTCTAACGGCCCGGGGGGAGAACACCAGCCCCCTAGAGCTTCCAGCAAAATCAGGAATCACATTTAGTACAAGCTTGACAAAAAATAAGAGCAAAGCAAATAACCAAAAAACAAGGAAGCAGGACTTAGCTTAATTTTGCAAGATCCAAGACCAGCAGACAGGAGCAAACAGAAAGGAACTGATTACAACGATGCCAGGCACTGGACTAAGAAACCAGGAAGTTTATATAGCAACACCCCTGGACTAACGACCCAGGTGGGTGCCAAACTGAGGAAAGACAATCCCAGAGTCATATCACTAGTGACCACAAGAGGGAGCCAAAAAAGTCTAATTCACAACAGTACCCCCCCTTTAAGGAGGGGTCACCGAACCCTCACCAAGACCACCAGGGCGATCAGGATGAGCAGCGTGAAAGGCACGAACTAAATCGGCCGCATGCACATCAGAGGCAACCACCCAGGAATTATCCTCCTGACCATAGCCCTTCCACTTGACCAGATACTGAAGCCTCCGCCTGGAGAGACGAGAATCCAAGATCTTCTCCACCACGTACTCCAACTTGCCCTCAACCAACACCGGAGCAGGAGGCTCAACAGAAGGAACCACAGGTACAACGTACCGCCGCAACAAAGACCTATGGAACACGTTGTGAATGGCAAACGACACCGGAAGATCCAAGCGAAAGGACACAGGATTAAGGATTTCCAATATCTTGTAAGGACCGATGAAGCGAGGCTTAAATTTAGGAGAGGAGACCTTCATAGGAACAAATCGAGAAGACAGCCATACCAAATCCCCAACACGAAGTCGGGGACCCACACCGCGGCGGCGGTTGGCAAAACGCTGAGCCTTCTCCTGTGACAACTTCAAGTTGTCCACCACATGATTCCAGATCCGCTGCAACCTATCCACCACGGAATCTACCCCAGGACAGTCAGAAGGCTCCACATGTCCCGAGGAAAAACGAAGATGGAAACCAGAGTTGCAAAAAAATGGCGAAACCAAAGTAGCGGAACTAGCCCGATTATTAAGGGCAAACTCAGCCAACGGCAAGAAGGTCACCCAATCATCCTGATCTGCAGAAACAAAACACCTCAAATAAGCCTCCAGAGTCTGATTAGTTCGCTCCATTTGTCCATTAGTCTGAGGATGAAAGGCAGACGAAAACGACAAATCAATGCCCATCTTAGCACAAAAGGATCACCAGAACCTGGAAACAAACTGGGATCCTCTGTCAGACACAATATTCTCAGGAATGCCGTGTAAACGAACCACATTCTGAAAGAACAAAGGAACCAGATCGGAAGAGGAAGGCAGCTTAGGCAAAGATACCAAATGGACCATCTTGGAAAAGCGATCACATACCACCCAGATGACAGACATGCCCTGAGACACCGGAAGATCAGAAATGAAATCCATGGAAATGTGTGTCCAAGGCCTCTTTGGGACAGGCAAGGGCAAGAGCAACCCGCTGGCACGAGAACAGCACGGCTTAGCTCGAGCACAAGTCCCACAGGACTGCACAAATGACCGCACATCCCGTGACAAGGAAGGCCACCAAAAGGACCTAGCCACCAGATCTCTGGTGCCAAAAATTCCCGGATGCCCTGCCAACACCGAGGAATGAACCTCGGAAATGACTCTGCTGGTCCACTTATCAGGAACAAACAGTCTGTCAGGTGGACAAGAGTCAGGTCTAGCAGCCTGAAATCTCTGCAACACACGTCGCAAATCCGGAGAAATGGCTGACAGGATAACTCCCTCTTTGAGAATACCAACTGGTTCTGCGACTCCAGGAGAGTCAGGCACAAAGCTCCTTGAAAGAGCATCAGCCTTCACATTCTTTGAACCTGGTAAATACGAGACCACAAAGTCAAAACGGGAGAAAAACAATGACCAGCGGGCCTGTCTAGGATTCAGGCATTTAGCAGACTCGAGATACATCAGATTTTTGTGATCAGTCAAGACCACCACACGATGCTTAGCACCCTCGAGCCAATGATGCCACTCCTCAAATGCCCACTTCATGGCTAACAACTCCCGATTGCCAACATCATAATTCCGCTCAGCAGGCGAAAACTTCCTAGAGAAAAAAGCACATGGTCTCATTACAGAGCAACCAGGGCCTCTCTGCGACAAAACGGCCCCTGCCCCAATCTCAGAAGCATCCACTTCAACCTGAAAGGGAAGTGAGACATCAGGCTGGCACAAAACAGGCGCCGAAGTAACTTGGCGCTTCAACTCTTGAAAGGCTTCCACGGCTGCAGGAGCCCAGTTAGCAACATCAGAACCTTTCTTGGTCATATCCGTCAAAGGTTTAACAACGCTAGAAAAATTAGCGATAAAACGATGGTAGAAGTTAGCAAAACCCAAGAACTTCTGAAGACTCTTAACTGACGTGGGTTGAGTCCAATCATGAATAGCTCGGACCTTGACTGGGTCCATCTCCACCGCAGAAGGGGAAAAAATAAAACCCAAAAAGGGAACCTTCTGTACTCCAAAGAGACACTTTGAGCCCTTAACAAACAAAGCATTCTCACGCAAAACCTGAAACACCATCCTGACCTGCTCTACATGCGAGTCCCAATCATCAGAAAAAAACAGAATATCATCCAGATAAACAATCATAAATTTATCCAGATACTTCCGGAAAATATCATGCATAAAGGACTGAAACACTGAAGGAGCATTAGAGAGCCCGAAAGGCATCACCAAGTACTCAAAATGACCTTCGGGCGTATTAAATGCAGTTTTCCATTCATCTCCTTGCTTAATGCGCACAAGGTTGTACGCACCACGAAGATCTATCTTGGTGAACCACTTGGCACCTTTAATCCGGGCAAACAAGTCCGACAACAAAGGCAAAGGATACTGAAATTTAACAGTGATTTTATTCAGAAGCCGGTAGTCAATACAAGGTCTCAAAGATCCGTCCTTCTTGGCCACAAAAAAGAATCCCGCACCAAGAGGGGAAGAGGATGGACGGATATGCCCCTTCTCCAGAGATTCCTTGATATACGAACGCATTGCGGTATGCTCAGGTACAGACAGATTAAATAATCTTCCCTTAGGAAATTTACTACCTGGAATCAAATCTATAGCGCAGTCACAGTCCCTATGAGGAGGAAGAGCACTGGACCTGGACTCGCTGAATACATCCTGGTAATCAGACAAATACTCAGGAACTTCCGAAGGAGTAGAGGAAGCAATAGACACCGGCGGGGAATCACTATGAATTCCCTGACAGCCCCAACTTGACACAGACATTGCCTTCCAATCCAAGACTGGATTATGGGTCTGTAACCATGGCAGACCCAAAACGACCAAATCATGCATTTTATGCAGAACAAGAAAACGAATCACCTCCCGATGTTCAGGAGTCATGCACATGGTTACCTGTGTCCAAAACTGCGGTTTATTTTCCGCCAATGGCGTAGCATCAATACCTCTAAGAGGGATAGGATTTACCAACGGCTCAAGAACAAAACCACAGCGCTTGGCAAACGACAGATCCATAAGACTCAGGGCAGCACCTGAATCCACAAACGCCATAACAGGGTAGGAGGACAATGAGCAAATTAAAGTCACAGACAAAATAAATTTAGGTTGCAAATTACCAATGGCGACAGGACTAACAACCCCAGTTAGGCGTTTAGAGCATGCTGATATAACATGTGTAGAATCACCACAGTAAAAACACAACCCATTCTGACGTCTATGATTTTTCCATTCATTTCTAGTCTGAATTCTACCACATTGCATTAAATCAGGTGTTTGTTCAGACAACACCACCAGAGGATTCGCGGCTTTGCGCTCCCGCAAACGCCGGTCAATTTGAATAGCCAGCGCCATGGAATCATTCAGACCTGTAGGAATGGAGAAACCCACCATCACATTCTTAATGGCTTCAGAAAGGCCATTTCTGAAATTTGCGGCCAGAGCACACTCATTCCACTGAGTAAGCACGGACCATTTCCGAAATTTTTGGCACTACACTTCAGCTTCATCCTGACCCTGAGAAATAGCCAGCAAGGCTTTTTCTGCCTGAATTTCAAGATTGGGTTCCTCATAAAGCAATCCGAGCGCCAGAAAAAACGCATCAATATTTGCCAATGCCGGATCTCCTGGCGCTAGCGAGAAGGCCCAATCCTGAGGGTCGCCCCGTAAGAAAGAGATAACAATTTTTACTTGCTGAGCTGAGTCTCCAGATGAACGGGGTCTCAGAGATAGAAACAATTTACAATTATTCCTGAAATTCCTAAACTTAAATCGGTCTTCAGAGAACAGTTCAGGAATAGGTATTTTAGGTTCAGACATTGGACTACTGGTAACAAAATCTTGTATGCCCTGCACACGAGCAGCAAGCTGATCCACACTTGTAATCAAAGTCTGGACATTCATGTCTGCAGCAAGCACAAGCCACTCAGAGGTAAAGGGGAGGAAAAAAGAGAGGAAAGAAAAAAAAAAAACCTCAGACTTTCCTTTCTTGTAATCCCACTTCTGCAATGCATTAAACATTCAACCTTGGCCTGGCATACTGTTATGACCCCAATGGCAGAGGGTCTCAGAAGTACATACCAAGTCTGCAAACACAAAAAAACAGCTCATAGGGCAGTGGTAACTGGGCTGACCATATATCTAATCCTAGCACCACAAATAGCAGCAGCCGGGGAACGTGCCTACGTTGGTTCTAGACGTCTCGCGCCAGCCGGAGAACTAACTAACCCTAGAAGGGAAAAGATAGACCTTTCTTGCCTCCAGAGAAAAGACCCCAAAAGTTGGATACAAGCCCCCAACAAATAATAACGGTGAGGTAAGGAGAAAAGACAAACGTAAGAATGAACTAGATATTTAGCAAAGAGAGGCCCACTGACTAATAGCAGAATATAGTAAGATGACTTGTATGGTCAGCAAAAACCCTATCAAAATTTCCACGCTGGATATTCAAGAACCCCCGAACCGTCTAACGGCCCGGGGGGACAACACCAGCCCCCTAGAGCTTCCAGCAAAATCAGGAATCACATTTAGTACAAGCTGGACAAAAAATAAGAGCAAAGCAAATAACCAAAAAACAAGGAAGCAGGACTTAGCTTAATTTTGCAAGATCCAAGACCAGCAGACAGGAGCAAACAGAAAGGAACTGATTACAACGATGCCAGGCACTGGACTAAGAAACCAGGAAGTTTATATAGCAACACCCCTGGACTAACGACCCAGGTGGGTGCCAAACTGAGGAAAGACAATCCCAGAGTCATATCACTAGTGACCACAAGAGGGAGCCAAAAAAGTCTAATTCACAACAGACACCGATAGAAGAGGGCCCCTGTGCCAGAACAGTGTACAAGCCCTTTCCAGTCCAATGGCCCATAATAATGGACTTGGAAATGGGCCCCCTTACTGACAGTTATTTTTTCCGACTTCTCCATTCACATGTAAGTTAAGTTGGGCTGAACATGCACATGGTAACAGTGGGAAGAAAGCCACTGTTAATCTCCCCATACATTTTAGATACTTGATAGCTAAACCATGGTTTGGTCAATAGTTTGGCCTGGTATGAGGTAGAGAAGGATAAAGGCAAATATGTGGTCAGACAATCCAGGGTCAGGGTAGGCAGCACAGGATCATAGTATAATGCCAAGGCCGGAGCTGAGAGGTCAGAGAGGATAAAGGGTGAGACAGAGCAAACATGAACCCACAGGATCCAAAGACCCACAACTTGGAACTAATGATTGGGCAAGGAGTGGTGAGAGGAGCTGCCTAATAAACCCTCAACAGCCCATGGATAGGCTAGGGAAGGCAAACCTGCAAGACATAGCAAGGGTTAGATTCCTGCAGGATCTGACCATGCCACCCTATAGCCAGGTGGTGACTTTCTAAGAGCACAAGTCAGGGAAATGGTCTGATGCTGGTGAAATAGAGTAGTGAATGCATTGAGTAGAGCGATGCTGAGAAGGCGTGAGAGACACCTGTGTGACAATCACATTTGTAGCTACTGAAAAATTTTGACAATTTCATTAATTAATAAGTGAATTTGTGAATATCGCTGTCTCATGACCCAACAATGTTGCTTTCTAATATAAAGGCTAGTTGGGCTTTTACTTTGTACTTGTAACATGTCAGACAAAGGATGTCATCTATGAATATCTGCCTATATTATTCTACTCATTTACATACCAGTCAAAATATGTTGCTGCCATTGTACTTTGCATTACTTTGAAATAACAGCTAAAGGAAAGAGCTGAGCACAGTTCAATGGTATTGTGCAGTGCATGATGCTTGAAATTCATTTTATTCAAAGCCAGTGGGGTGAGAAATCATTTTTGCAATGCAAAAAGAAAAAAATACCATCATCTAAATCGGATAACAATATGTGCTCTGATTTCTCCCTCTTTTCTGGGTCATAAAGTAAAAGAAATTTATATGTAAAAAATCTTGCAAAATAACTTTAGTAGGTCAATTCTATCAGAAAGTCAATGGTCCGCATGTGCTTAGAAGTGTTAAGTATTAGAAGACTTCTGCAGGTTGTGTGTATTAGAGTCAACCGGCGCTTATTCAGAGGAAGCTTCATAGTTAGTATTAATGCTTAATGTACTTATGTAAATTGCTTATAAGCTGTGATGCCATTTTCAGAAATTTTGAATTTCTACCCTGTAGCATGAAAATTGCTAAATCAGATTCATTACTGCAGATGCACATGGAAATATAAATTAGTATTGGAAAAAATGCCAAATTGATTCGGGATGAATTGGAATAGTGTCACGTTGTGTCACTCATGCATCCTATCAATTAATATAATGTTCCATATTAAAACCTCTAATAATTTTACTTGCAGTACCATGCCAGACCACACGGAGTGCTGTTGACAGACAATTTATAACTTGCTACAAATTTGTATAGATTCCATAAGAACTCTGTAATATCTACGGCAAAAGTTTGTGAAATTCACATCTGCAGAAAAAAATGAACACAATTTTCAAAATTGTGCATTTCCTTAACCATATTTCAATAGTAACAGAAGAAGATGGGGTTTAGGGGGTGAGGTTGGGGATTTTTAGCAGGCCTTTGGATTTTTTTTTTGCAAGAGTCTCTAGTTCTTTCAATTTCTAGCACCTGAAGAGACTAAGAATTTAATAGTCAGAAGACCCTCATACACGTTACCTCCACCAATCACACCAAAATAGTCGTATTTGGCCTCTTTAATGGGTGAAGCCACCATAAGATTCCACACTTTAACCAGTTCAAGACCAGGCACATTTTCTGGTGTTTTCAACATAGTGGTTTTAATAGGTATGCAATTCAAATGATTTTGTCTTTTTTCTCCATGATTCAAGAGGCCTATTTTTTTGGATGTTTTTATATACTTTTTCGCTGATCTCAGGGGTAAAAGGTAAAGAAAAAAAAGAAAAAACTATATGTCTACTTTTATCTTTTTTTACCCGACTACAAAAGACCACTAAAAAAACAACAATTTCAATTGTGTTCCATAGAAATTATTTTTATTTTTAACATATTTTTTACAGGGCTGGAGCTGGAAGCAGTTATTTTAACTGGCAGTGGATTTTTTTTTTATTTTGCTTTATTTATCTATCTTTTTTTAAAAAATTTATGCCTCCCATATGGTCATATAAAACCTTTGGTAGGCATTTCAAAATTTATATACATTTTTATATTGCTAACTTTCCCTGTAACTGGCATATTATCCCCATTTACCAGGCAAATTCAGCCTCTTGCTTGAGCTTCAATTCCTGCCCTGCCCATCACCCAGACATCACATGCTTGCTGGAAACCGCCAGGTCCAGAGGACATACTGTCAGCATTTCCTATACTTCCTATACATTGGTCAGTAAGGCAGTGATGGTAATAAACCATTTCTGTCTTCTGTATGGGGAGTTAAACTGTGACAGCATTTCCCTCCCCAATTCTGTAGTTACACAATCTTATTTGCTGGGTTCTGGAGGAGGAATCACTATCAATAGTTCAAATACTTCCTATACACCAATCAGGAAGGCAGAGATGGTAATAAACCAACTCTGTCTTCTCTTTGAGGGGTTTGGCTGTATCTAGCAGCATTTCCCACCCCATTCCTCCAGCTGCATCATCTTGTGCAGCTGCAATATTACAATATTTAAAGTCTCTTGTCTAAGAACTGTGTCAAGAGTAGGAAAGGCATACCTACAGTCCGAGAAAAAGCCGATTTTGTCTTTCTTAAAAAAAAACAACAACTAATCTTTGTCTAGTCTTAGTCTATTTAAAATATTTACTTAAGGGTGATCTGCCACCAAGTATGACAATGCAAAGTCCATTGCATTGGACAGAAAGGGAGAAGATACAGATTAGATGTTAGAAAAATGTTTTGACAGTGAGGGTGATCAATGAGTGGAACAGGCGGCCATGAGAGGTGGTGAGTTCTCCTTCAATGGAAGTCTTCAAACAGAGGCTGGACAGATATCTGTCTGAGATGGTTTAGTGAATCCTGCATAGAGCAGAGGGTTGGACATGATGACCCACGAGGTCCCTTCCAATTCTAACACTCTATGACTCTACATTACTACATTGCTCTATTAGACCAAGAATGCTGTATTTACCTTACAAAACCATGTCAGCATGGCTGTATAAATCATTATAAAAAGTTTAGCTCAATCCCTGCCCACCTGGCCTGATTGATAGCTCATTAGTGTTCCTCCTGCTCGCTGAGGTCTCACCCTGATCAGTACCAGCTGCAGCTGTCAGTCAGATTGGGTGAATGTACTTGGACACATGAGCTACCAAGTTGACATCAGGATTATACAACCATTCTGATATGCATATTTGAAGTAAATAAATCAGTCTCATCAGATCCAAGAGATCTACCTAATAATATATGCAGTTTTTTATTGTGAAATCTGATGACACATCTACTTTGAAGCATGGTGCTATTTAGTATTCACATAAAACCATAGAGAGACATTTCAGTTGTCAAGGTTCCGAAATATTCTCCAACTTTATGAAAACCACAAAAGTCATCTCTAACTTTTTCTTGGCTGAGCAACCGTAAAAGTGGTCACAACGTAATTACAGCTGACTCTAGTCAGGTAGAGTATAATGAGATCTCACTCTTTTCATTCTTCTCATTTAGTCATCCTCCATCCATCATTATAAAAGTGATTATAAGGATCTTGTCGTTTTCCAAATTATTTATCTTTCCTGCTGATTTCCTTCTGTTGACATGCTCCATTTCCTCTCACACTATTGGTTTATGCCATTTATCTTGATCAGTATTACATTATAACACAATTACAATTTTTCAAATAAAATAATATTTTTCCAGATTTTTCTTGGATTGCTATTAAAGGGGTTGTCCAGCATGGAAAAAAAATAACAAAAGGCTCAGAATGGTTTAAAAAAATGAAAGAAGGGATACTCACTAGTGTTGAGCATTCCGATACTGCAAGTATCGGGTATCGGCCGATACTTGCTGTATCGGAATTTCCGATACCGAGATCCGATACTTTTGTGGTATCGGGTATCGGGTATCGCAACAACATTAATGTAATAATGTGTAAAAAAGAGAATTAAAATAAAAAATATCGCTATACTCACCTGTCCGACGCAGCCGGGACCTCAGCGAGGGAACCGGCAGCGTTGTTTGTTTAAAATTCGCGCTTTTACTTGGTTACGTGAAGTCCCGGCTTGTGATTGGTCAGGGCGGCCATGTTGCCGGGACGCGGACCAATCACAGCAAGCCGTGACGAAATTACGTCACGGCTTGCTGTGATTGGTCCGCGTCCCGGCAACATGGCCGCCATTAACCAATCACAAGCCGTGACGTCACGGGAGGCTGGACATGCGCGTATTTTGAAAAGCGCGTGTGTCCAGCCTCCAGTGACGTCCCGGCAACATGGCCGCCATTAACCAATCACAAGCCGGGACGTCACGGGAGGCTGGACATGCGCGTATTTTGAAAAGCGCGCGTGTCCAGCCTCCAGTGACGTCCCGGCAACATGGCCGCCATTAACCAATCACAAGCCGGGACGTCACTGGAGGCTGGACACGCGCGCTTTTCAAAATACGCGCATGTCCAGCCTCCCGTGACGTCCCGGCTTGTGATTGGTTAATGGCGGCCATGTTGCCGGGACGCGGACCAATCACAGCAAGCCGTGACGTAATTTCGTCACGGCTTGCTGTGATTGGTCCGCGTCCCGGCAACATGGCCGCCCTGACCAATCACAAGCCGGGACTTCACGTAACCAAGTAAAAGCGCGAATTTTAAACAAACAACGCTGCCGGTTCCCTCGCTGAGGTCCCGGCTGCGTCGGACAGGTGAGTATAGCGATATTTTTTATTTTAATTCTTTATTTTACACATTAATATGGTTCCCAGGGCCTGAAGGAGAGTTTCCTCTCCTTCAGACCCTGGGAACCATCAGGAATACCGTCCGATACTTGAGTCCCATTGACTTGTATTGGTATCGGGTATCGGTATCGGATTGGATCCGATACTTTGCCGGTATCGGCCGATACTTTCCGATACCGATACTTTCAAGTATCGGACGGTATCGCTCAACACTAATACTCACCCCACCAATCCATCACTGCTCCTGTCCGGAATTTACCTGGCTCCTCTTGGCTGCTACATCCTACTCCCGTCTTGAGTAGAGTTGAGTAAATATGTTCGGAATCCGTCACCGAATATGAATTTGCCATATTCGTGCCATATTGGTACCTGAATCGTGCCGAACTTATGTTTAACGATCTATTCCGAACATATTTGTTTATTTCTACTCCCATTGATTCCAATGACATTCGGCTGTGTTCAGCGAATATTGAAAAAACAATATTCGCCGCAGATCGTAATCGAAACCGAATTTTGAAAAATTTGCTCAACTCTAGTCTTGAGTCATGAAATAATAGAAAGTGCTTCTTAGTCAATCACTTGTTACAAACAGACCCTCCTCAGCCAGTGATTACTGAGTAAAGAGACATGACCATGGAAAAGAGACCAACGGGAACTGAGTAAGCTTCGGAATGAGAGCAGTAGGGAATTGGGGATCTATGTATCACTACTTTTGTTTTCATTTTTGTTAAACCAGTTGTCTGTTGTTTTTTTTATTGAACCGGGGGCCAAGCAAACAGATAAAAGAAAAGTCAATAACTCATTAGTCAGCCCACTGTCCAGTTCTCTGCCCCTCTTCTTTTCCTCTTCCACCATTGCATGCATACTTTTTGGCCTATTCAACCAAGATTTGTCTTCCAGCTCAACTAGGCCACAAACATCACTGTGATCTATCCCATTGCGTGGCACTTTGTGACATTACAACGTTATGGTAATGTCAGTGCACTGGTCAAGTTGTAAGGAACATCCTGGACTGGAAAGACTGAAGAGGATGCATGCGATGTCGGAAGGAGTAAAGAAAAGGCACAGAGAACCAGTCCATGGGAATTGTAGGAAAGGTTAGTGGTTCGGTCAGTATTCTTTTTTTTTACATCCTACTGTTTTGTATGCAGAGACTCCAGACCTTAACAAGGAATATATTAATTCACTTAAAATGACTTTTCTGCAAATCGAATTTGATGGTACATTGTATAATGTATTACATATAGTGAGGTTGCTCCAAAAAAATACACACACACAAGGCTTTATAGAATGGACACCGGTCTAGACTTTTCAGCATAGAGTCAATGTGATCAAAGTTGATTACTTATGAAAGGATTTGTACAATTTTTGTCCATTTTTCACCATGTTCACAACGATTTTGACAAAATAACTGCATTAATCAATCCCACCTTCAACTCTGTTGTGACTTTATTATTTTTCCTGCGAAGTGTGCACCTTAATAATGTCACAGGTAAATGGCGGTGGCATTTACTTCTAATCTCTTTTACTCAGGTCGTACTTTAACAGGGTTTATTAAAGATAATGATATGGCAGTTTAGACAGTAGTTATCTTTGATTCATTCTTTTTGTTCCCCTTGCAAAAAAAATGAGTATTTCATTTGTTCTTTACTCAACTTGAACATATTATATAACACAGACTCGAGGTAGAGGAATGACATTTTTCTCCAAAAAGATGGAGTTTTTGCGTCTGGATCTGATAACAGAAGTAGTATTTTCTCCTTTTCATTACATGAAAGATTCTTAAAATAGAAACTATGACACGAGATTGAGAACAGGAGGGACCTGTAGTCAGATTAGAAATATTGCAAAATCTTTGGTATAAAAATAAGAATACAGTAGAAATGTGAAAAAAGTCCAAACAAGTAATAGATCAGCAAGGTTTGTAGACGACTGTCATATTAAAGTAGATTCATCGCCTTCCTGGTGGTGAATTTATCCTTCTCTTTCTGAAGGACTAGATGTATCACTAAGGCATGAGGTCTCATGAACATTTGTTAATACCGTAAATGAAATGCTACCTGCCATATGGGTTTTCGACAATTGAGTTTTATGGGAAGGTGCTTCTCTGGATTGTACATGACTATCATGTTTTTCTATTTATCTATGAGGATGAATGTCCTTATGAAAGTATTTCTCAGACCTCGGATAAAAGATTCCATAGTTTATCACTAGAAGAACATGTTGTGGCACTGTATACTGTTTGGAAATGTCCCAGTAGATATGAGGGCCGTACAACAGTAGACATCAGATATGACTTTTTGACAATGAGGGTGATCAATGAGTAGAACAGGCTGCCACAAGTGGTGGTGAGTTCTCCTTCAATGGAAGTCTTCAAACAGAGGCTGGACAGACATCTGTCTTAGATGGTTTAGTGACTCATGCATTGAGCAGAGGGCTGGACACAATGACCCTGGAGGTTCCTTCCAACTTTAACATTCTATGATTCTATCTTTCTAATATGATAGGAACGGCTCACAATAATCTTATTATCAACAGCAAAAGGTGAGAGGTAAAAACATAACTTTTATTTCAACATTAAAATATATACAATTTTTCATTTAAAAAAGGAAGTACTCAATAATTGTAAATTGACCCAATGGATCCCTTCCTATTGAAATGATGGCTCTATAAATCTCAACATCGCTTCCGTGACTTTATCAAGTGGAAAAAAGGCATTTGACATCTGTTTTTTCACTTGTTAAAGAGGTCAGTATGGTGTTGAAACATATTCTAAATAAAAAAAAACTTATTATTATCATTAATACCAAAGAAATGAGCTGGAGCATAAGTTGGTATATGTGCATTGTGTAAGAGTACATTAACACTATGGCCAATTTAAAACCAAAACCAAAGAAAACATAACAAAATGAGCATATACTCTATAATAGGTAAATAGTAGAGAAAATATGTAGATTAAATACCTAGCTCAGAAATAGGGGTCATGCCCTATTTGTACAAAAAGTACAAGAAACTACAGCAAAACCAAAGAAATGAGCCACAGCATAAGTTGGTATATTTCCAATGCATAAGAGCACATTCACACTATGGACATTTCACAGACAAAGCATATGAAAAAAAAAGTAAAAAAAATGCAAAAAAAAGTACAAAATGAGCATATACCCTATAGTAAGTAAAAGGGTAAATAGCAATAATACATATAAACAAGATAGGGTACTTGGTAAACACTATTTTGATCAAAAACTGTAAACACCATTCCACCACGACAAGGTGTAACCAGTCTGGCCTATCATGTCCTGTCTCTGGTATTACCTTGTATCAGCTGACCTCAATGTGAATAAGGGCAGAGGAGGACAGGAGCTCAACTGTTCAGTCATCTCTAACATCAATGACAGCTTGAAGTCTTTTGTGTTAGTTGTGGATGAGATTCTTTATTTTCTCAGATGGTAAAGCTGCCCACTCTTCTTGGCTAAAAGCCTCCAGTTCCTGTAAATTCCTGGGCTGTCTAGCATGAGCTGTGCACTTGAGATCTCCCCAGAGTGGCTCAATGATATTGAGGTCAGGAGACTGAGCTGGCCACTCCAGAACCTTCACTTTGTTCTGCTGAAGCCAATGACAGGTTGATTTGGCCTTGTGTTTTGGATTATTGTCATGTTGGAACGTCCAAGTACGTTCCATGTGCAGTTTCCCGGCTGATGATTGCAAATTTGCCTCCAGTATTTGCTGATAACGTGCTGCGTTCATCTTTCTTTCCACTTTGACCAAGTTTCCTGTGGCTTTGTACCTCACACATCCCCAAAACATCAGCTATCCACCTCCATGTTTTACAGTAGGAATGGTGTTCTTTTCATCGTAGGCCTTGTTGACCTCTCTCCAAATGTAACGTTTATGGCTGTGGCTAAAAAGTTCAATTTTGTTCTCATCATTCTAAATGACCTTGTTCCAGAAGTTTTGAGGCTTGTCTTTTTGCTGTTTTGCGTATTTTAGGCAAGATACTTTGTGGTATTTGCACAGTAATGGCTTTCTTCTGAAGACTCAACCATGCAGCCCATTTTTCTTTAAGTGCCTCCTTATTGTGCATCTTGAAACAGCCACACCGCTAGTTTTTGAAGAGTCCAATATTTCAGCTGATATTATTTGTGAGTTTTTCTTTGCATCCCGAACAATTTTCCTGTCAGTTGTGGATGAAACTTTTGTTGGTCTATCTGACCGTGGTTTTTATTTTACAGAGCCCCTGATTTTCCATTTGTTAATCACAGTTTGAACGCTGCTGACTGGCATTATCAATTCCTTAGATATCTTTTTGTATCCCTTTCATGTTTTATACGGTTCAACTACCTTTTCCCGTAGATCCATTGACAATTCTTTTGCTTTCACCATGACTCACAATCCAGAAACGTCAGTGGCTGGATGAAAGATGCAAGAGTCTGTCTGGATCCCAGAAACTTACCCAGCTTTTATGCACACACACTGATTACAAGCAAACAGGTCACAGGTGAGGATGTTACCTTTAGTAGCCATTCAAACCCATTTGTGTCAACTTTTGTGCATGTTATTAGCCAAAATCACCAGGGTATGTGAACTTTTGATCAGGGTCATTTGGATGTTTTGGGTTGTGATTATCATTTAAAAAGAGAAAACACAGTAGTTTGACAATAAATGGCTTCACCCAACCACTAACCATGAGTGGAGAAAAAGTTTTGGTTTTATCATTCATATTCTCTGAAAAAAGGCCAAGAAAGCAAAAATTCTGCCGGACTATGTAAACTTTTGAGCACAACTGTATCAATCTATTCCACTCTTCCTACCCTATAACATGCTGCCTGTAGATTGCACTGCATTTTCTTGGTGACAGATTCCCTTTAATAAATGTTCTACTCACTTGATTCCTTAATACATTCTGGGTTTTCCATCTTAGCAGAAATATAGAATGCAACTGCAGTAATCATTTTTGGCTACTGTTTCTTCAAAATGGATTGACTTCTGAGCTAAGAGTACAGTCATCTTTTGAGGTTGTGCATAAACATAGGTATTATAATGTGGCTCTGTCAATAGTTGTCTGGCAGCTCTAAAATGGCTACAACGGACAAGCTTAATGCAAACCACTAAGCTTACCAGATCCCAGGAGATGCCTCTTTTAAACCCATTACAGGGATATGGATTTAAACAGTGGCCCCTGGGCTTGGGCAACCAAAAATGGCAATGACACTGCAGAGTAGAACTATTTTTTAGGGATACTACTTGTACAAACATGGCTGCAGAGTACACATAGGCTTTTTGGAACTGTACTCCCACAGGTGGGGTTGCAGAGTACACACAGTGGTTTAAAAGCACAATACTTCCACAAGCGGGGTTTCAGAGTACACACAGCGGCTTAAAGACGCAGTACTCCCACAGGCAGGGTTGCAGACTACACACTGCGACTTTAAGGCACAGGACTCCCACAGGCGGGGTTGCAGAGTACAAACAGTGGCTTAAAGGCACACTAGTTCCACAGGTGGGGTTTAAGAGTACACATAGTGGCTTTTTGGCCCAGTAGTCCCACAGGTGGTGTTGCAGAGAACACACATCTATTTAAACCCACAGTAATCCCACAGGCAGGGGTGCAGAGTATACACAGAGGTTTTTTGGCACAGTACTCCCACAGATATGGGTGCACAATACACACAGCGGATTTTTAGTACAGTACTCACACAAATATGGTTGTGGAGTACACACAGTGGCTTTTTGGCACAGTACTCCCACTGAGACACATGCAGATTACACCCCGCGTCTTTTTTTCAGAGTGCGGAGTCTTATTCTGTCCCTCACTCCAGCTGCATCCTGGCCTTACACTAATCAGAGGAGAATGGTGTTGACACTCATGATCCAGCATTTATACAGCTTGGTTCAAGTGCTGTATAATGACAATACTTGACATGGCTGTGATGGCTCCAGAAGTGCCCAGAGCTTAAAAGTTTGTTGAGTGGCTGCATTGCAGTCTGTCAACAAACATTACTAAGCATCCAAACTCAAACACAAAACTGGACATTGTGTTAAAAAGTCCATGTTCAGGGTTCGGTATCAGTCTCTAGGTGTCTGGTATAGACGCTGAACTTTACAGTTTGGGTTTGCTCATCGCTACTTAAGTTGGATGTGATGCTCTCCACATGGCTTGAGAAGGGAGCTGACAACTCCAGGTGGACAGCACACACAGCCATACCCTCAGAATGGATGGCACTTCAGGTCCCAGTCACTCTAATTTTAGTGACTGGAAAGAGCCTGCACTGTCCAGAGCTTCTGGTTAAAAACGTCTCTTCTATCACCAGCATTACCCGCAGAAGGAATATGTTGGTGGAGCGCCCCCAGATGCAGGGCCATGGGGTACTCGGTACCGGGCCTCTCTGTCTCGGTCCTGGGGTTGTCACGGTGACTAGACCCGGTCCGTGACCCTGCTAAGGGGCGTCCAATGAAAGGTGTGATGGTGGTGCGTGGTGCAAGGCGTGATGAATAACGAGGACACAGGGTTGCAGTCTCTTTACCTCTTTACTGAAGGCTTCAGGATCCGCAATCCAGAGCACTGCTAACAGGGCTGGCTGAGACCGGCCGGTCCGAAGGCACATCCAGAGTTCCCTTTGCAGGTGGAAATCACTGCCTACCTTTCTAGCGCCTGTGTGTTGTAGTACCTCCCTGCTGAGCACCACGGGAGTCCTCACAACTGTTGTGTCTGTTTCTGATGTTCTTTCTCACAACTCGTATCTGTTCTGATGTTCTTCTCCGTTCCTCAGATGATATGGCTAGGACGCACCCGTATGACGGGTAGGCCTGGAGTTCTTCCGGGACCCTAGCATCGCCCCTCCCCCACAATTGCCCCCTATGTCTGCTTAGGTGTTTTAGGTGAGACAGCCAACCTATAATCAACTGTCCTGCTGCTGTTTGAAATAATGCTTGGAGCCCAATACTTCCTCGGCGTTCCGGCCACCGGCTACGCGCCTCAGTAGTATGTTGCCACGATCTTAAGGCACGACTCCTACTGGCTTTATCTCCTTTTTGCTGCGATCTCGTTTCTCACATCTCCACAATAAACCTCGCTTCGTTTCATTTCTTAGGATGCCACCGCAACGGGTGCAGGCGCGGCTCCGTAACGTTCTGTTCTTTTCGCTAGGCCACTGTCAGGATCCCACCCATGACAGAGACCCCCCTGAATCCTCCCCTGCAACACCCTCTGCCACAGGATATTGCCTGGATCCAACCCAGTCAGCTTCTGGCTAACTTCCTATCCGGCCCCCAGTTTTACCAGATTGTGAGGAGTGGCCTAAAACATAGAACCCTTTGCTCCCCCTGGTGGCCAGAGTGTGAAGTGTAATGTGTGACTGTGATACCTGGTCAGGTGAACTCCTTTGGTGCCATCAGACGTACCATCACTCCCCTTAGCGGTGGAGCGACAGTACTGCAACGACCAGGACTCTGGGGCGCTGAATTGGCACCTGGTGACAAAAGCAGATGTCTCAGGAGCAAGTCATGGTGGAGATGTGACAGGTATAAAAATATTGTATACAGGATATGTTGCTATGTTGTTCTTACTCACAAGTAGTTTGGACGTTGGTGTTTGGCTGCAAAGTAGACAGTCTATTTAGCTCCTTGCCATACATGGTGAGGCACAAAAGCTGAGAAAGCACAATAAGAACCTAGTGATACAGGGTAAAGATGAATACAGGGACACCAGTGCTCTGCATCATTACACCGGGAGCAAAAATGAAGGTGGATGAAAGGATAGGCTTGGTGCTCATAGAAGAAGAGTGTGTTTGCTCATTTTAAAATACCAATAGGACCCATTACTGGCCTACATTGAGTCCAGGGCCTATTATACTATTGGAAATACCCTTTGCTGTACCAATTAAAAGTCTAATTCTTACATAGGTAGAATTATGTACAGTGAGGTATGATTTTGGTCTTCAGAGGACTTGGCAAAGAAATCAGCTAGAGTTTAGAGTTGAGCAAATTTGCTCGGGTCCCTGCTCATTCGGCAAGCTATAGCACTAACCGAATAAGCTTTAGCGGGAACCCGGCTTCCTGGACCGCACCGGCCGATCACGTGTTCGGCTACGCAGCTCAACTCTACTAGAGTTTCCATTTGAACCTCTAAAAGAGAACAGTGACACTGATCTAACAAGCCAGACTAAGTTGTCGACAAAGTAGGAGACGGTGAGCTAATTCAGCAATTGCTATATAGGCTGAGGGCTGGGTAGGCTAAGATGGCTTAATGTGCATACAGCAGCTAAGCATTGCAGGCCTGGGTTGGGTTAGTCATGGTGGGAGCATCTACTCTGGGGGTGGAAACAGCTTGAGGGATAGAAGTGACAATGGTGATGAACTCAAACCAAGGAAAGATATTTGTAGGCCTAGTCAAGATGTATGCGACCTCTGGAGGTGTTGAGGATGAGCTGTAGCTTAGGACTGGTTTCATAGTGGCCATAGAATCAGCTGGACTGAATCAACCTCTTTACACTGTTGGAATTTAATAATTCAGTTCCGTGATGTTTTCCAACTGTGTTCCCTGAGATTTGGTGCAACGCTAGTTTGAGGTTGAAAGGCCTTCGTAGTGGACTTACTGTAGAGAAATTCAAAGGTTAGGATGAGATGTTATAATGCTATATTTTGCTTTGTCAAGCTCTGCAACGTTCAAGCTTAGTCTGGCCAATCTTCTGTGCCTCTGACTTTGCAGTAAAGCTGAATTGTGTGCACTTAGTCTAGTCTCTGATCATCTTCTTTGAAGATAAAACATGTGCTAGACCCGACCTAATAGCAGAGAATCCTATATACCCTCCCTTGATGTGGTTAAGTAGTTAAATCATTAGTAGACCATAATTTCTTCTTCCTAATTTAATTCACTGACACCATATCCATCCTAGTTGGGGAAGATTATTGATCGACATTCCTGGTAATATTTTAGATTACTACTGCATATCTACATGTATTGGCTCAGGTTTTTCTTTCCCCCATTTAACATTACCTATGATAAATGTTCAGTTTTCTTGATATGAATATTGATAATTCCATTAAATCTCTGTGGTTTCCATGGGGATTTATATGCATAATTTGAAAATGCCACAAAGATCATTAAGTTGAAATATAGGCTTCATCGTACAATAATGAATGTATGGTATTGGGAAGAGTGTTATATACACGTTGAGAGTCAGGAGCTGAGAGGTTACGATTGCTTTTCTATGGGGACTTATGAGAGTGGTAATTGACTGTCACTGTGGTTATATCGATTCGTTCGTTTTTCTTTGAATTTCTATATTTTTCTGTATAGAAAGTGTATAACGGTAGAAGGTAATAAATGGAAGAATTCACCACTCTTAACTATTTTGTCATTTTGTAGTTGAAGGCTGAATATTTTTATATAGTGGACTGTATATATAGCTGTAGAGATTTATCCAATTCATTCTGCATATCGAATCAATGAGGTACAATATTCTGCCTGAGAAGCAATGCCCTAGAGGAAGAAAAACCCTGGTAAAATGCCGTGCGTTATGCTATAATTTTTAAAACTGTGAAAAAAATCTGAACAATTTCTCAAAAGTGTACTACTGAGTAGAATGCCAGCTTTTATAGATATTAATCCTTTGGGAGAATTTTCTTTACTAAATTGCAATTATTTTTGGCTCAAAATCATTGTTGAAATGGAGTTTTTATTTATTTTTTTTAAATTGTACCGTTTGGCTTTTACATGTATCACACTACATATCTATATAGAATAAATTAAAGTTGATTTATGGCCAGTGGAAAGTTGAGTTTACTTTGGTCATAGATCAGCTTGAAAGATGCTTCAGGAGAAGAGCAACCAGATGAAATTACTGTTAACAGTTTGCTATGTACTGTGATACACAGAGGCTGTAGAAACCAAATGGTCCACCATGTTAAATGAAACCCCATTGCTTTTTAGTGAAAAATATCTGCATTGGAGAAAAAGAGCCCCCAGGTGTGTTCATATATTTCAAAGAGTAACTATCATTTTAATTTTTATTTTATAAATCAATAGCTGTCACGTCCCCCTGTTAGACCTGGAGTTAGAAAATCACACTAGGTAATGAGTCGCAGGTCCTCTTTAGAAACAGTATGATTCATGTCCTATTTTAACCCCTTCATGAGTGGAGGTATTTTCGTTTTTGCGTTTTCGCTTTTTGCGTTTTCGTTTTTTGCTCCCCTTCTTCCCAGAGCCATAACATTTTTACTTTTCTGTCACGATGGCCATGTGAGGGCTTTTTTTGTGTGACAAGTTTTAGTTTTGAACGACACTATTGGTTTTAACATATCGTGTACTGGAAAGCGGGAAAAAAATTCTAAGTGCAGTGAAACTGCAAAAAAAAAATGCAATTCCACAGTTGTTTTCTTTTTTTACCATGTTCATTAAATGCTAAAACTGATCTACCATTATGATTCTCAAGGTCATTTTGCGTTCATAGACACCAAACATGTCTAGGTTCTTTTTTATTTAAGTGGGGAAAATAAAATCCAAACTTTGGTAAGAAGCAAAAAAAATGGTGCCGTTTTCCGAGACTTGTAGTGTCTTCATTTTTCGTGATTTGGGGCTGGGTGAGGGCTTATTTTTTGTGTGCCGAGCTGTTGTTTTTGTTGAAATCATTTTGATGTAGATACGATCTTTTGATTGCCGTTATTGCATTTTATTGTAATGTAGCGATGACCAAAAAAATTTAATTCTGGTGTTTCAAATTTTTTCTCATTACGCCGCCGTTTAGCGATTGGAGTAATTATTTTTTTTTATTTTGATAGATTGGGTATTTCTGAATGCGTCTGAGACTAGAAGCTGCAGTTGTCTGATCACCACTGCTACACACAAGCGATGATCAGATCACCTGTGTGTAGCAGAAATGCTCACTTGCTAGGAGCGTCAACCACCGGGCTGCGCTCATAGCAATCCGGCAATGACACCAATAGAGGTCTGCTTAAGACCTCTGTTTGCCATACCGACCCATCGGTGACCTGCAATCACATGATGGGGTCACCAATGAGCGTGATTTCCGACGTGCTTCCGGTAAGCGTGAGTTAAATGCCGCTGTTAGAGATTGACAGCGGCATTTAACTGGTTAACAGCCAAGGGTGGATCACAATTCCACCATTGGGTGTTAGAAGCACATGTCAGCTGTTCAAAACAGCTACTTGTCTGTTGCACCCGGTGCCGGTCATAGACCACTCCTGCCAGAGATTCATCTAGTCCCTTTAAATAGAGCAGCAGTTTCTCTTGCTGTTGACAGGGTCATACTATTCAAGTCATGCTGATTTGACAGCCTGCTCTCTGCTGCCTAATTGGGTATCCCCTTTAATGATTTCTGCCCCACTGGAGGTCTCAGGTTGAATATATTAATGCCATATTTCCTATCACAATTTTAGTTTTCTATACATATGAGTGATAAAAGAAGAAATCTCGGCACTCACATGTTGAATAATGCTCATCCACACAACCGCTTGAGCCCATCCCAGGCTTTTGTGAATTGACAAAAGCCTGGAATGGGCTGAAACATCATGTGTGGATTTCTATGTATCAAATGAAAAGAACATTATTCAACATGTGAGTGCCGACATTTCTTTCTTTACTATTTCTTCTCTCCATGCGCACCACGATTAGACCGAGTGCCGACCATTTCACTCAGAATTGAGAGTCCTCAGTGGTTGATACCTTTTGCTGGCTAACTGAAAAGATGGTAACAATTGCAAGCTTTCGAGACTACTCAGGTCTCTTCATCAGCCTGATGAAGAGACCTGAGTAGTCTCGAAAGCTTGCAATTGGTTACCATCTTTTCAGTTAGCCATTAAAAGGTATCAACCATTGAGGACTCTCAATTCTAAATATTTTTCTATCTACTGGCTAACACGGTACAAAGATATATATCTTTCCTGGACCATTTCACTTGTAATTTACCTTCTATACATATTAGACATGGTATATTCAACTTTATCTACCTGGACGATAATAATTCTGTACTAATGGGCATGTCGGACAGAAAAAAAAAATTGCACTTAGTTTGGCACTGCACCATGATGCCAAAAATATGTCTCCCATATTTACAAGATCTTTACCTTTTACCTTTTTCACAAAAAAAAAAATGTATACCTGGTACGTGGTGGATTCGCAATGTCAAGACATTGTTCGTGTTGCTTTGAAGTTTTGAAGTCAGGAAGCCTAATTACGCAGGAACTGAAAAGTATCCCCATACCAACCTGTTGTTTCGTATTTATCACTTTAAAGGATTTGGCTGCTCAGACCCTCTGCTCAGTGAGGGGGTCGTTGAGCAAATGGGAAGAAGAGATTGTCAGCTCTTCTTTCCATTACCCTGATTTACAATTCATAATGAAGCCATGATCCTACGGTTGATATGAGGTTGACAAGGTATAACATTTTTCACGTTGATGCCATTAGGTAATTGGCCATTATAACTGAATATTTAATGCTTTATAAAGAATCCTAGTTGGCGATTTGAAAATTAAATTTTCCCTTAGTTAGTTGGGAAGAGGACTGTCCTAGATTTTTCTCTAAATGTGGACAATCTAGAAATTTCCCAATGGATTTCTCTTATTTAGAACTCAGAAATGATGGTTTTGATAATTGTGTTGCTTTTGTTTAGGGAGATGCATTGGGCCGACATTTATTTTATATGCTTCCATAAAGCTATTATTCGCCTGAACAATGGATCTACTCGCAATATCCCAGTTACTGAATCATTACGGCGATGCTGACAAAGGTTACATTCCACTACATCAAATATGTTCATTTTCCTAGCGGAGCGTGACTTGACGGTCAACACGTTTTGCTATTGTACTGAGCAGGTTGTTGCGGTGATAGAGCTCTGTGTACACATCTGATCTAAAGAACTTTTTGTTTCCCCTTTTCATTTTACAGAGTTAAATTGCCTAAATTGTGATTGTGCTTCACAAAACTAACTGAAGCACTTGATGCCTGCGTGCCTTTTATCTCCGCTATAGCACAAAATATAGATAGCGGTTTAGACATCAGCAGATGTTGCAGTTGTTATCATTATTTTGGCAATTACTTTGATTCATGGGAAAAAAAAGTACTCAATAAACTGAAAAAGACAGTAGGATATTTTTTAAAGGTTTTCATGGAAGAAAGAAAATGAAAAAGGACATAAAAATAAATCATGAAATATTTTTTTTACTTGAAATAATGATTATTTTCTAATAATTACTGTTTTATACTTTTAATGCATTCGCGTGATGTGTGCCTAGCGGTGTATTAGAGGATACAGAAGGAATCTTCGGGTCAGTAAAGTGAGAGTCAGAGTTAAAGGTCTAGTTTTAGAGTTCAGAGACTTGTGATGTCAGTAATGCAACGTGTTTGTCACTTTATTATGTAGCTGAGCAGAATGTATGCTGAGTGCACTTGCTTATGTTTGAATAGTTGGACAGAACTGCCCAGTTGCGGGGCTGCCAAGCACAGCTCTGTCAACTGAATAGTGGTCTATTGATTTGAATATGGGGTGGATGTGCAGTACCCACACTCAGCCACTATTCAGTTGATGGAGCTGCACTGTGCAACTCAGTATCTGAGCAGTTCCACCCAATGCTGACACCAAGAACAGCTGATCGGCAGCAGTGCTGTGTCGCACCCCCACCGATCAGACATTGATGACCTATTGTAAGGAAAGATCTTCAATGTTAATGCAGTGGACAGCATCTTTAACTGTGTTTATAATGGAGTTGGAGCATAGGTTATTTAGGGGCTAATTTCTAGCTACTCTAGGTCAGTTGCAGAGATCATGTTTCACGGTGTGACCCGATCCAAATTGGTGGTCGGTCAACGGACGGCACAACTCACAAACAATGGGATGGAAAAGGTGAGAGGAAGGCTCTACCCATAGGGAATGGGGGATGGTCACCACCTGAGCTCAAACCTGGGCCTGTTTCTGTACTCACCTAATGCCCTATGTGGGTCCTTCCCCCCACAACCATCAGGATACCTCATCCCTAGTAGTCACCTATTACTGCCCTGGCTAGTGCACTGGCCAGCAAGGAGCAAAGCCTCACCTCTGCAGAAAATACACCCAGGGGGAAGTGAAAAACACCACACTTAGCTTATGGACACCACTGCTAAGCTCCACACCGCAGATAACAACACCAACTGGACTCTAATCACCAGACGTGGCTGACACCAGAGTGCTGCTCCTGCTAGGCTGGTCTCCAGAAAGAAACTGTATCATCAACAGTCAGCTGATGCATCAGGTGACCTTTTAAAGGATGGTGGAAGTGGTCACCACCTGCATCAGCTGACCCAGCAGCACTGCAGTAACACCAGATTGCCAGCTGGGGGGGGGCTGACATTACTGATAGTCCAAAAGGAAAAAAGTTTTAAACTGAGTGGAACCAGAGCTGCCACAAATCCAAAAACTGGATTGTGACATCATGGAAAGCATACAGTGGAGATTACCTCTGTGAATCTCCTAGTAAGATAAGGCTGTGTCTGCCCATAAGGAGAGGAAGAGAAGCTGACAAGTGAGATGACAGATAAGCGTAGGTGCCAGGAGCAGAGGTGTAACTATAGTAGGTGCAGGGGTTACAGTAGCTCCCGGGTCCTGGAGCCTAAGGTGTCCAAAAGGAAACTTTGGTTCATAACAGAAGACCAATACTATTTCAGACTCATGATAGTTGGGGGCACTGTTGGAGATTTTTCTTTCTGATTTGCCTCCTCCTTTCTGTGGGGCGTAAATCTGGCATGTCACACATCTCTTCTGGTGTCTTCGCCTTCAGCCATTCCTCCTGTGTTCTTTGTTCATCTCCCAGTGGGCCGGACTTTTGCTTCCAATACACCTCCTTCCAATGCGTGCTTCTCATAGCAAGTTGGGTCTTCCCAACAGTGTGCTCCCTCTTTGGGGCTGTACTTCTGGTGGCATGGGTAAATGTGTGATCTATTCTCCATCTTTTGCTTCCACAATGGGTGGATTCTTCTAGTTGCAATGCAACACCAATTGGTAGCTTGCAATACAATTCAGGTGCCATTTTTTAAGACGTTTCACGTGCCATCGTCAGAGAGCTTCAAGTTGCATCTTAAATTTTCAGGATTAAATCCCAATCCTACCGACTATGCCAAATGTAATGTAAGGGAACACTTTGGCTGAGGGTTGTGTCAGTGTCGGTAAACATTACAGCAAAGGGTAGCTGCCTCGGTGTGTGTTACTACTAGGGTTGAGCGACCTTGACTTTTTTAGGGTCGAGTCATGTTTCACGAAACCCGACTTTTGGAAAAGTCGAGTCGGGCGAAATCGGCCGATTACTGCGCAAAGTCGAGGATCGGCCGGAACACGAAACCCTATGCACGTCAATGGGGATTTTTTTTTTTTCTCTCTCTCTCTCTCTCTCTCTCCCCTCCATCCCAGAACAGAAAATTTCGTTTTGCACATTCCAAATCGCTACTGCGCACAAGCGATAAAATGGTGATAGGCGTGCACGCCCCTAACCCCTATGTCATCACTCTGCCCACGCTCCTTCATTGGCTGAAAAAATGGCGCTAAACGCGTCATACGAAACGCGACTTTGGCGCCAACATCGCGTACCGCATGGCCGACCCCACACAGGGATCGGGTCGGGTTTCATGAGACGCCGACTTCACCAAAAGTCGACGACTTATGAAAATGAACGATCCGTTTCGCTTAACCCTAGTTACTACCTTTCGTAAATGCAGCTGCAGACTGTATACTGCTGCTGAACATGGCAAGCCAGGACCCGATGAAGTGAAATGAATGAGAGACAGGACTAAGAAAATAAACTTTTCTTTACTGGATGAACTGGTAAAATATATGCACAGTTACTGTCTATCTGTACGTGGTCTTCCTCACCTCTGCTACATGTCTACCTGCAGCTTCCAAGATGTCTTCTTTCTGCCTGCAGCTTCTATAGTATTAAAACTTACTAGTTACTAGGGAGATATGTCTGCAACCTGTCTCTGGTCCTCAGTACATCTACTGGCTGTCTGCTGCTTCCAGTATCTTGGTTATCTGGCAGCATGTAACTTTCAGTACCTATGCAAGCTGTCTATGATCTTTGGGATGTCTCTTGCCTGCCTGTGGCTTCCAGTCCTTCAATTATCTTTCTGCCAGCAACTTTCAAAACCTATGCAAACTGTCTATGGTTTTCAGAACACCTCCTGTCTGACTGTGGTTTCCAGTTATTCAGTACCTAGGCTCATAGTCTCATGTCTGCTATCTATATCCTGCATGCCTTACCAGTTTGCTGCACTAATGCGCCTTCTGCCGTGTGCCCACCTGGACCTTGGGCTTAGAGGACCCACCTCACCTAGTAAACCCCTTTTTTGTGACATCAACAAAAACACGGTTGCCATTGGTTATGTTTACAGTCAAGGCTAAAAAAATTATACACATATCATAGAACACATGTAATGTTAATCTGATACTTAGAGGGAACCTGTCACTTGAAAAAACACGATTAACATGCAGATATGGGGTTAATTTGCAGGTTAATAGCGTTGGCTTAGAGGATCCACCTAACCTAGTGAGCCCCTTTTTTGTGACAGAATGCCAAGACCATTGTTCCCAAAAGTGAAACAACAAAACCATTGCTGATCCTTGATACTTCAGCATGGTGGGAAATGGTGCCAGGCAAATGTTTTTGTTTTCTTTTTGCAAACCGAATAGAATATCAAAATGTTCAAATTGGTGTGAAACCACAAGTCTCAAGAGTTACACATCTGTCATGGGTCTGGGCTCTGCTCCGTACAGCCCATTTCTATAAACTTTCTTGTGTTCATTGTACTTCCATGTGCTGAACTTCCAAGGCCTGTATAAAGCCTTCCTAGACACACACCTATGTCTTGGTATTAAGACTTCCCAGTAAGACTTTTAGATTGTCTGTGCCAAGTTCCTGTCTACAGTCTCCAGGACTTTTCCTGGCCGCCTGTGGCTTCCAGTCCCTGAGTTCCCTGTCTGCAGTTTTCAATACCACTACAACCTGTGTTTGCGGTCACCAGGATGTCTCATGCCCACCTGCAGCTTCCATGATATTCAGACTTCTAGTCACTCCAGACTGCTCATCCTTGTGCTGCACCGATGCCAATGGCCCATGTGCCCACCTGGACCTTCGGCTTAGAGAATCCACCTCAACTTGTAATCTTCTTCTGTGACATGAGCAGTCATTTAAACTTGATCGTCCACAAATAATTTTGCTGATCTCTAACTGCCATACTACCTACATGCACTGAAGACCCCTAAGGCTGGGTTCACATTGCGTCTTTGGCGTCCCTTAGACGGACTGCGTTACACCGCGGCATAACGCGGTGTAATGCAGTCTGTTAATGCCTCCATTAAGTCATATGGCGTATGCATCTCTAGCGCACGCCCACAATGGGCACTCGCTAGTGATGTGCCGTCATTGAGTGACGGACCCTGGGACGCGGGCTGCAGTGTTTCCGGGTCCGCATCTGCTAGCTCTATCTGCGCTAGTGTGCTGACATATCGGCACTTGCGTTAACAGCAGCCCATTAATGCATGTGTTGAATGGGCTGCTGTTAACACAATGTGAACCTGGCCTAACTGAATTTCAACAAAAAAATGGTTGCTATCAGTGACGTTTGCAGTCAGAAATCTGATACTTAAAGGGAATCTGTCACCTGAAAATACACTATTAACTTGCAGCTATAGGGTTAATTTGCAGGTTAGTAGGGTTGTGAACCTGCCCAGCGCCGTCACTTAGACCCATGCTACAGGAGGAAATTACCTTTATTCCCTCCGGCAGCATTCGGGTTCCATATAAAATGAAAATGCTCATCTTGCCCACCATAAAATAAAATAACTGAGTGGTTGTTAAAAGGTTAACAGTCATGTACCAAACTTTTTCTCTACAGGTTGTCTAATAGAAATAAATAGATTATATTGCTCTTTCTTTGCAGGGCATTATATATTTGTAGGATTAATACGTATATGAGTCCTCATTGGCTAAACATGAAAGAGAGAGTTGTAGCCAGTGATTGGCAAATGAACCAAGCTTTTAGAAGGTTTTTCATGTATTATAAAGGGTTTCTCCAAGGAGATACACGTTCCAGACAGTTTGGATTTGGAGCCTGTGTTCCCTGTGTTAAAAAGCAACTAGTACTGACTGAAACAATCTTTTAATGCTGAGCCAAATGGCAAAGGAACCCAATGTTATGAATTCTATGACTTGTACTAAAGGAAATAAGTTATACGTGTAATACTAATGTTTACTGAAGCTTCTGTTAACTAGAAAATGCATAAAACCATAGAAGATATTGGATGGTGTTGTATAGGTATATGGGGACTTGAGTTAACTACTGCATTTGTTAGCTTTAAATATGATATTTCCATGTTTGTCAATATATTTAGCTAAACTTTAAAGTTCACATCTAAAATAGCTATCCTTAATTGACGACCTGGACAGTAGGATCTATCATGTTCCAATAGATGCAACTGCGCATGCGCCACTGGCGCCATTTTGCTAGAGGAAAAAATAGTTGGCTTCATCAAGATGGCACCGGCTACAACTGTGCAGAAGCATCTATTGGTGGCGCCGTCAGTGGCAAAAAAATTAGGTGGAGCCATAGATCCTACTGCACAGGCGCTACCGGCCCCCATCTTGATGGAACCATTTTTTTTCCTCTAGCAAAATGGTGCCAGTGGCAATGCCTGCGCATGTTCATTTTTTTTTAAATATTCTATTCAGTATATAAAATAGGGGGAAGGTCCCTAAAGGGTCAGTGACCTGTCAGAAACCCATAAGCATGCATATGTAAGCAGAGCACCATTAAAGGCCCACCCATAGCCTCGCCCACGGGCCCGCCGCAAAGCAAAAGAATCTCATTAACTGAAAGCTGAAAATAAAGATTAAACAACAACCACAAGACGGATTTTATCAACCAAGGTATCACTTTAATCAGTATGTGCCGACCTGACAGTGTCTGTAGTTTGCTGAGCACAGTCCTGCTGACAAGTTCACTTTAAATCATTATAGTGTCCAATCATTCTTGCAAAGTCTATGTTTATAGAGTTTACCAATATGACTTCCTCACAAAAATCAGAAGATTTGTTAATAAATATTTTCCTTTAAAATGCCATGTAAGATGCTGTGCATTCACATACATAATATATTATAATCTAAATTATGTGAATAAAAGATCCCAAAGTGTTGAAAGTCTATGAATCCAGGGTCATTGATCCCATATCCATGCGTTAGTTTTAGCCTACGTTTCCGATTAACGTTGTATCATTATTTTTAGGCAGTGTCCCAGACTTTTACTTTATGGCTTGAGAATTCTACGTAAAGAAGGAATTATCCGCTCTGATTTACACCCCGGATCAAATTTGAGTTACCTTGGGATTTGCACATCTCGCTCACCTCTGCTCTACGCATCACAATGAAAGAATCCCATGGACCATTATTTTGTCTCCAGGAGTACAATTAAAATGACACGAACATGAATATCTTAAGTCTATTTCCCTGTGGCAAACTGTCCATTCCACAGTGTAAAGACAGAGCACATAATTGTTTTATGTTGCCTGAAATACATCTCACAGAATATATGAAATATTAAAATAAAAGATCAGAGACGCATAAAACATTCATGCGTAAAAAACTATTGAAATTGATAATAACGCAAATGACTAAAGGCATTGTGGAGCTAAATGCAATTTAGGACTAAATATTAAAAGATGTAAACATAATTGAGTTTTTATTGTATGTTTTTGAGAAGGCCTGTTTAAGAAAATTGCTTCATTTAATCATTGCCTTTGATGTTTGGGGATAATTCAATTTATAAGTATGGTAAAGCATAATACCATTAGGAATCCATAGGAAAATATATAATGAATTGCTACTCTTAAGTTACAAGAGTTAGTTTGTTGCAAGGAATATAGGGTTGGTTTTGTGATGAACATAACGAAACACAACATTCCAAACTCATTTCCTCATTGTAGAGATCAGTAGTGTTGGGCTTGGGTTCCTTATGTTGATATGATATCTGTCTATAGTGAATATTTGCGCATCCATTAATGAATCTACTCAAAATAATTAGAATTTGCTTTGAATTTTACTAACAATACCGGTTTGCCTAAATCCAAATTTTTTTGTGATTTGCTTTGAATAATTCCATTAAAATGGCAGCCATCTGGTCACCATTTTGACTGGATTGCAGAGGGCCAGGAAAAAGGATACTTAGCTGTGCCCTGTTCCTCCACCACAGCTCCCCGTTCAGTTGCTGTAGGTCCCCATCCAGGCCTCCATTGGCTTCTCGGACTCCTTTCTGGTTTTTGTTGCAAGGGATATCCTCCTCTACACCTTTCTTCATTCTGCGCAGGTATTTCCTTCCCTGAATAGGCCTCAGGAGATGCTTGTCGTAACATAATGACATCACACTGGGAATCACGAAGTGTTGTCGCTCAAGCTACAGTAAACGGGCAACACATGTCATGGCATTTTGATGTCAAGACGGCACGACTTGCATTGCCTGAGCCGAACTATTGCAGGAAATGCCATCACAGAGTGACAGAACATACGGAATAGGATGTAGTCTGCCATGAAGACTTGTAGAGATATCAAAACTGGAGAGAGCCAAAGGAGGACTGTACGAGGAGCTGCTCCGGCAAGACAGGTGATCATCGATCTGAGTATTCTATTTTTTTTCTTGTAACTTCTGTATTCCTTTTGTTCTGGAGTATAGAGACAACAAGAATCTAGTAAGGCAAATTTAAAGCCTAATTTGAATTTTGAGAGACTCTCACTTCTACCATGAACATTTTATTACATTGTAAAATTTCTAGTTATTTTGTTCACAAAGTACATATCGCATAAAGAAAATCCATTGTTACTACTCTCTTGTAGGGATCCCTCATCAAACTCAGGATATGTTTTATTTTACCTATTTTTTAGAGGAAGTAGAGGTGTTGGGTAGATTACATTTTCAAAGACACTAAACACATGGTTTTCTTCAAAGATGGTGGGAGTGACATTCAAAGTGCAAGTTGAACTTCAATTTTATCAGGTGCCATATTGGAAGAAAGTTGGCCGAACCCACTTATTTTGGCAGAAATCTTTCATGTATATCAGTTCCTGATATATTATGGGGGAAATCATGGCTGGCGTGTTGAATTTCAACACTCAAACCTTCACAGGGTAAAAATGTGTTGTCTGGCAGTGGCTTATTTTCAAGGGTGCATTTAGAAACATAGAATCATGGGGCACTATAGCAAACATTTGAATTAGACCACCTTGCAAAAAATAATTTGGCATAGTAGTCACATGCCTTTCAATTTTTAAAGAGAGGGAGAGTAACTAGTATTGTAGGCATTTACAGAAATACATTAATTAAGCTTCTTAACAACCTTACCCACTATGATATCAATTTCATGGCCTCCATACAGTATGATACCCCACAAAATGCTCCACCCACACAATATGATGATCCTACCAAAGTATGATGCCCCCACATTACCCCAACATCTTAAAATTACTTCATAGTGTTAGGGCAGGCGGAACGCACCGAGTATATTTAGATATTGTTATTGGTGCGTTCGCAGCCCGAGGTCCAACAACCTGCTGCTAGCAAATGGTGGCACAATATGGCGGTAGAAGCGAACTCTGTTACTTCTCAGAGTCGAACAGAAGGGAAAACGCTGTGCCCTGTTAGCGTCACAGGGAAACACAGCTGCCAAACAGAGTAAAAGCAATTTGCTCCCACAAGATTCACCCCATCCCAAAATTCTGCCTATGGACCACTCAATATGAGAGTGGTACTGTAGCCAAGGTATCCCTAACAGGACCTCATGAATTCCCTCAGGGATGACGAGCAGAGATATAATTTCCTGATGAGATGGTGACATGGACAGAGAAAATGGGATGGTCTGGTGTGTTATCTGTGAGGGCAGTGTCGACCCATTTACCACTTGTACGGTTACTGGTTGAGCTAACATTACCATGGGAATTGCGTGACATTGGGCGAAGGCAGAAGACATAACATTGCCCTCCGCCCCTGAATCCATGCAGAGCTCTACCGAGTGGGTAAATGAGCCTATAGTAATTGTCCCCTTAAAGGACAATTTGGAGGCAAACGTTGCCGTGTCTAGTGTACCTTCATCTACTACCATTAGACGCTGATGTTTCCTCGACCGCTGGGGACTTCTGGTGGCAAGATGTTCTGACTGCTGGCAAACATGACAAACCTGGAGTGCACGAGCGGTCCGGGACTTAGATCCCGCTCGTGACACTACCATGGCCTCATGTGACTCATGGGCCTGGACTGGAGATTCCAAAGGTTTGGCGAAGGTGGGAGCCAGCCAAAACCTCTGTCTACACTGGGCTCACTCTAACCTCCGCTCATGAAAACGGAGGTCAATACAAGTGGACACAGCTATTAACTCCTCCAGTGTGGCGGGAATCTCCCTAGTGGCCAGAGCGTCCTTCATGTGGTCAGCCAGACCCCTCCAAAATATTGGAATAAGGGCTTCATCTGACCACTCCAACTCAGATACTAGGGTGTGAAAGTGGGCGGCAAAATTGCTGACCAAGGACGAGCCCTGAGTCAATGCCAACAGTTGCAGCGCCGTATCAAAGGTGACATGAGGTCCTAAAAAGACCTGTTTCAGAGTGCTCAGGAACAACGGAGCACTCTTCACCACATGATTGCCTCGCTCCCACAGTGGTGAAGCCCACTCCAACGCCCTGTCCGACAGGAGAGACACAATAAATCCCACCTTAGCCCGCTCTGTGGGGAAACGTGCGGCCAGAAGCTCGAGATGTATAGAGCCCTGGCTCACGAAACCCCTACAAGATTTACTATCACCAGAAAATTTTTCTGGCAGCGGGAGGCGAGATAGAGTCGGAAAAGGGGTGGCAGTGGACAAGGTTGCAGCAGCCACACTAGCAGCCTGAACAGCAACTGCAGTCACATCCACAGCTGAGGTTGTGCGCTCGAGAGCCGCCAACCTACCCTCCAGCTGCTGGATGTACTGCATGGATTTCTGTGTGTCCGCCATTGCTAGCCAGACCCTGGCGCTAATATTATGTTTGGGCTGGCAGAACGCACCGAGTATATTTAGATATTATTATAAGTGCGTTCGTAGCCCGGGGTCCACCGTGCAGAATGGTGGCACAAAATGGCGGTAGAAGTGAACTCTCTTACCTCACAGAGTCGAACAGAAGGGAAAATGCTGTGCCCTGTTAGCATCACAGGGGAACACAGCTGCCTAACAGAGCAAAAGCAATCAGTGGTCAGGGAGTAGCAAGCACACAAACACCTCCTCTCCGGTGGAGCCGGAATTCTAATGGCTTTACACCAGCCCTGAATTCACCATACAAACTCCTCACCGGAGGTGTCGGTATTCTAGTGGCTTATTTCAGCCAGACCCTGACCACAAGCAGACAAGACCACTGAGTAGCTAAAGCTCATAACATAAGCTGACACTAGCGCATGGCCGAGCGGCCATGCGAACCTTTTATAGCTGCAGCAACTTCAGGACCTTCCTAGAGGGCCAAGGGGAGCTGCTACAGTACCTGAGCAACTTCAGGACCTTCCTAGAGGACCAATGGGAGCTGCCACAGTACCTGAGCATGTGACCCCTGACCTCCAATGAGAGGTCTTACCCCAGGCATGCTCAGAAGGGGAAAGCAGGACTTAGTCCCAGAGACGTCTGCTCACTGCTGACCAGTACTGGCTACAATGGCTGAGCCTGGAAAGGCAGCAGTAACCATCCACACAGTATCAGATTGAGCCAGATGCTGCGACCGACGTCTCCGCTGAGCAGGCTCCACTGCGGCTAGAGAAGAATGGGAGACCCCAGTGAAGATGGTTCGAGATTCCCCCTGTACAGAGGCAGGAACTCGACCCCTAACACATAGTGTCCCAACATATTATGATATACCCTCATTGCCCAAAAAGCAGTATAATGCCCCAAATAAAACATGATGTCCCTGCAGTGCCCTCCAACACAGTATGATTCCCCACAGTGACTACTACACACAGTATAAAGCCCACAAATTCTCCCCCAAAGATGGTGACACCATGGTGACTTCCCCAAATTATGATGCCACTCACTGTGCCTCACAAAGTGAACCCCCCACAGTGTGATGCCCTTACAGTAACTCCCCCACAGTATGATGCATTCACGGTGACTCCCCCACAGTATAAAGTCCCTCACTTTTTTCAGCACTAACAAAACAGTACAATGCTCCCATAGTGTCCCCAATACAATATGATGTCCCATACAGTGCCCTCCAACGTAGTATGATTCCTTGCAGTGCTACCCACACAGTTTGATGCATCCACAGTTCCCATTACATCCCATTGTAAGTCCCACAGTGACCACCACACACACAGTATAAAGCCTCTTCAGTGACCTCCCCCATAGTATGAAACCCCCGCAGTGACTCCCACACAGTATGATACCTCTCACTGTTCTCCCCCACATTATGATACCCCCACAGTTCCCTTACATAGCATGATGTACCCAAAGCATCTTGGCTTGATAATTGTGTTGAAAAGTATTGAAAATACGTGAGCATTGTTAGTCCAACTAAAAATCAGTTGAGGAAAATTTATCCTGAAAACAGTAAAAAATGACAAATTAGAAAGGACAAATATGAAAAGGTGAAAACCAGTAAAACCAACTAACAACCAGTTAAGGATCAGTAGTTGTGAGTAACCTTCAGTTGCACCCAAATCAAATAGTGTGATGCACCAAAATGACTATATATCAAGTGCCAGACTCCTTATCTCAGTAGGCAGAAGAGAGTTTTGATTAGTAATTTACCAGTGTCCATGGCTGGATCTAAGATGGTCTAACTTTTAACATTACTTTAAGGAGCTGAAGTGGTGCCCACAAAGTGTGGTACCTGACAGATTTTCCTTCTAATAAACTGTATGCAACTGAGTCCTTACACATAACCTGATTTGCACAGAGATTTTATTCATTGTGAAAAGAAGTTTTTTAATTTTCTTTCTAGATCGTCTTCTCTTGTAAAAAATAGAGTACAATATAACACAATTCATTTTTTATAATTTTGAGAATAATCCTTATGTTTACTTTCCAATTCTATGTCAACATTTTATTCAAAGACATTTTTCTACGGAAAAAAATAGTAGAAAAAAAATTACACATCCTGGTTTTCTCATGGGATTTCTATGATCATCTAAGCTCTGAACGTGAGAGAGACCCCAAGTGCCTGATTCTATATTTGACGTGTCCTTATAACCAACCTGACCTCATATTTCTTTGCACATCGTGATTCATTGTGATCTATTGTTATCTAAACATAATAGATGATACTCTGTGGAACGAGATATTTTAACAGCATACAAATGTCCCTGTAGCGCAGGGTGTCATGGGAGCAGCCGTTAACCACATTCTCATGGGAGACGCGATATCTCTACCTAGATTTCCTTGAATAACATTACTTCGTCAGATCTAGTACTGGGTGGAAGCATCACAATAACAGTTGAGAATGAACCTTGAATCTTAAGATCAAAAAAGGTTGCATGTATCTCAGTAGGTTATGGTTGTCTCGTACAAGGAAGATAGAGGTCAAAAAGGTAGGAAAGGTCCAAATGAGCCCCCAATTACAGTGACAGACAGAACCAGCAAATGGATCAGGTTCTTTATACGTTCTCTTCCCTATTTACGTGAACATTGAGCCTCATCTTGCTTGCCAACAATAAAATTCTTTTGATGACCTTTACAGTAAAGTAGATGGGACTAGTAAGGGCTTCTTCTTCAAGGGACCCAAAAGGCTTTAGTATATGGTAAGATGGGAAAGCACACAGTTGGATGTGGCAATTTAAAGCAAAGACTAACAATAAAACCTATCTTACATGTCACTAAGACTTGTCAGAATGTCATTGGTGATGGTTGTGCCCTGTTCACCACCGAATAGGGTCATAGTTTTCCTCCGAAAGCCATGCTCCCTCATCTCCTGAATATATTGTCTCTGGCTTTTAAGGTCTTTAAATGAGCACTCCCATCAAAGTTTTTATCCTCTTAATATATTGCAGTCATTTTATTATACAGCACTGTGCACTTGCAATTGCTCATTTTGCCTTTCTACCCAGTTAATTCTTCTCTTTTCCATTAGGTCTATGACATCACTTGATTAAAAACAGACTAGCTGAATCCTACTAAGTTGTATGTAGAAACAGGAAGTCTATTTTTCCTGCATGACTCATGAGTCACTTCAAAAGTTCTTGATATAGGGGAAAAAGGGAGTAGCTGGGTCAGGAGTTTGAGAGGAGAATGATTTTTGCAGGGACAAGAGACTTCCTGTTTCTAGAGCAGAGAATATAGATGAATTTACTGGGTACAAAAGGGAAAAAGAGCAATTGTAAGTACAAAGTGCTGTATAATATGATGACTGCAATGTGTTAAGAGGATAAAAACTTTGATTTGTATGCTTCTTTCATTGAAAATACCCATTTACTCCATTCTGTGCCAGTCACTGCAATGATTGTCCACATAGTTTGGAATCCAATCCGAAGTATCACTCTCTCCCATGAAGCTCTCAACAATCATACACTGCCCTATATATCTATCCCCATCTCTATCTATCACCATAAATGCCCAAATGCCCTCTAAATCCTGCCAACGAACCTCTATAAATCAACACTCCCATTAACATCTAGAACACTTTTTCATGCTGAACAAGTTCTCTTTAATGTTCTACTTACCCCAAACAATCATATCAAATACCAATATCCACAGTTTTCGCCAAAAATACTGTCTGTCGAATAGCTGTGGTAGCTTTACGAGTACTATTATGTAAAGCTTCATATGCACTACAGTTTGCCCTTTAGGTCAACCCAATTTCCTCAAACAATGTAAGCTCTTGGAAGTATGACTGTCAAACCCATTGTAATTAATTAATTAATTAATTAATGTCCAATGTCTGAAATTGATATCATCTGAACTGTAGAATTGAGCGAATAAATTTTTAGGCAAATAAAATTTCTCTCAAATTTTCAATTTGTATTTTTTACAATTAGCTTCTGGTGAACCTAGGTGAATGGACAACTGTCAGGCCACCATTTTTCAAGATTATAGAGGGCCAGGAAGGTGTTAAAAAAAATCTTATATTCATCTCCCCTCACCGCTCCACTTACTTGATCCACCACCGCTGGTCCTCTGACTAGCTCTTCTATTCTCTATCTTCAATATTTTACATCTTTTTTATTATCTTCTTTCTTCCACTTTGGTCTTCCATTCACTAAGCTCCAGTTCATCATGTGTTCATCATTGAAATAACCACTTACTGTGCAACCCAGAACAAAGATATATATAATGTGTATGGAAGACCCAGCCAGAAGGAAGACCAAAGATAGAAGAAAGTAGATAGAACCGCCAACTGGAAGAGTAATGGCGGGCGATGGTATGGGTACAGAGACGGCCAAGCACAAGTGAGTATATGATTTTTTTAAGCCTTTCCCCGGGCCAACATAATCAGAATCAAACTTATTCAATGCAAATCGAATTTCCATCTAAGTTGAGCAAACCTCCCTGAATTGAATTTTGAGAGATTTGCTTAATATTGCTGAACTGTAAAAAATCTTTCAGAATGTTAAATAAAACATATTATACTATGATTATACTATGATTCACGTTCCCAGTAAGAAGCAAGTGCGAAACGCGCCTCGGGGCTCCTTTGCCTACCCCAGCAGATACACCATTTGCAGGTATATCCCGCATGACTGTTTTACTTACATTTATGCTCATGCTTTAATTTTTCAGCTGCTTTTATAACATATATTGTGGATTTTGACTCCTCTATCTGTTGCACATGCACTTTACAAGTCACTATTTAATCCATATATATATAAATATATATATATATATATATATATATATATATATATTGCAATTTAAAATGTCAATATGGACTTCACTCAATAATAGTTATTCTGCATGTGTCACCTTATTTATGTTTGCAGCTGCATTGTTATAGCATCACCATTCATTCAGCTGTACCATTGTGGATAGTGTTGAGCGATACCGTCCGATACTTGAAAGTATCGGTATCGGATAGTATCGTCCGATACCTGAAAAGTATCAGATATCGCCGATACCGATACCCAATACCAATACAAGTCAATGGGACACCAAGTATCGGAAGGTATCCTGATGGTTCCCAGGGTCTGAAGGAGAGCAAACTCTCCTTCAGGCCCCGGGATCCATATTAATGTGTAAAATAAAGAATTAAAATAAAAAATATTGATATACTCACGCGACGTCATTCTCAGGTCCTAAATTCCTAGAATGAGGAGTTTAGGGCCTGAGAATGATGTCGCGGCTTGTGATTGGTCGCGTGGCGGTCACATGAGCGGCACGCGACCAATCACAAGCCGAAACGTCATGGAAGGTGCTGAACGCGCTCATTTTAAGCAAAGCATGCTGCCGGTTACTACCAGGGCACGTCAGAGGGTGAGTATATCCCTATTTTTTATTTTAATTCTTTATTTTTTACATGGATATGGATCCCAGGGCCTGAAGGAGAGTTTCCTCTCCTTTAGACCCTGGGAACCATACACTGGGAACTTCCGATTCCGATTCCCGATACCACAAAAGTATCGGATCTCGGTATCGGAATTCCAATACCGCAAGTATCGGCCGATACCCGATACTTGCGGTATCGAAATGCTCAACACTAATTGTGGATTCAAATTGTTATTTTGATTTGCCTTAATATTACCTTACCTTGTCATCTCATTGTGTGCCAAGTTGATGGCCTTAAGATACAATGTTAATGGATCTTGTGGTATTTTACCATAACTCTTTTTGATATATCAGTAGCACATAATTTCTTATTCTCTAGTATAACGGGTTTGGGTTGGGTTTCACTCTATAAGTGTGTTATTCCCTTGTCCAACTATTTTACAGTTATTTTTAGAATCTATCTAATATATAAAGCTGGACGTCTGGACCCCGAGAGCGTCATAGGCTATGTTGTGAGGCAAAATTTTAACCCCGAGCGTTCCAATTCACCAAACAATTTTGCCCCTATCTACATAATGGGAAAAATGTGAAAGGAAAAGTGTTGGAGGCAAATTGACAGCTGCCAGATGTGAGCAAGGGGGACTTAAAAAGTGAGAGCGATGGCGCCAAAGAGTATATACTGTACAGTTGCTAAGGTGGAGCCCCGACATGGGATACTCACCACACATGGGGATATGAACACACACACAAAATGCGCCACACACTACCATGTGCTTGAACACATATATCACCCTCAGCACACATTTCACCATGCATACACCAACCTCACCACATAAAAGTTGCCACTCAAAACTCGCCATGCGCAAAACTTGCCACATGCAAAACTAGGCTCACGCAAAACTCGCCACACGTGCAAAACTCAACTCATGGAAAACTCGATACATGCAAAACTTGCACACGTGGAAAAATTGCCACATGCACAAAAGTTGCAACACATGCAAAAGTTGCCTCACACAAAACTTGCACATACTCAAAACGCACCACACATAAAACTCGTCACGCGCAAAACTCGCCATGCGCAAAACTTGCTGCACACAACTTGCTACACTAACCTGTCACATGCAACTCGACACACAAAAAGTTGCTACACGCATGTCGCCACACAAAACTCATCTCACAAAAGTCGCTACATGCATGTCGCCACACGCAACTCAACACACACAACTTGACACATGAAACTCGACCTAAAACACACACAAGTCTGGTATTATCCTTCAAAAATAAAAATCTGATTAATAAGCAGACAAACTACAAGAGCAATAAATGTACCATATTGGAAATACGGCAGCTGTCAGTCACATGACCTGTCTATTATGTGTATGTGTGAGCTAAGGGTACTGTCACACTCTGCAACTTTCCAACGATCACGACCAGCGATACGACCTGGCCGTGATCGTTGGAAAGTCGTTGTGTGGTCGCTGGGGAGCTGTCACACAGACATCTCTCCAGCGACCAACGATGCCGAAGGCCCCGGGTAACCAGGGTAAACATCGGGTTACTAAGCGCAGGGCCGCGCTTAGTAACCCGATGTTTACACTGGTTGCCATCGTAAAAGTAAAAAAAAAAAAACCAGTACATACTCACATTCCGATGTCCGTCAGGTCCCTCGCAGTCTGCTTCCCGCTCTGGCTGAGTGCTGCCGTAAAGTGAAAGCACAGCACAGCGGTGATGTCACCGCTGTGCTCTGCTCTTACTTTCCGGCCAGCAGTCAGTCAGTGCGGGAAGCAGACGGCTAGGCACCTGACGGACACCGGAATGTGAGTATGTAGGTTTTTTTTTTTTTTACTTTTACGATGGTAACCAGGGTAAAAATCGGGTTACTAAGCGCCTGGGTGCCCTGCGCTTAGTAACCCGATGTTTACCCTGGTTACAAGCGAACGCATCGTTGAATCGGTGTCACACACACCGATCCAACGATGACAGCGGGAGATCCAGCAACGAAAGAAAGTTCCAAACGATCTGCTACGACGTACGATTCTCAGCAGGGTCCCTGATCGCTGCTGCGTGTCAGACACAGCGATATCGTATGGATATCGCTGGAACGTCACGGATCGTACCATCGTAGCGACAAAAGTGCCACTGTGAGAAGGTACCCTAGTATATACTGCCAGGGGGGAGGGCTGTTGTGAACTATATTTGTTGGCTCCCTCTTGTGGTCACTAGCGGTATGGCACTTGGATTATCCTTCCCCAGGTTGGTACCCACCTGGTTCGTTAGGCCTTGGGTGTTTCTATTTAGACTTCCTGGAAACTCAGTCTAGTGCCTGGAATCGATGTAATCAGTCTATGTCTGTTTTCCTCCTGACTCCTGGTCCCTGAGTTTTGCAAGATAAGCTAAGTTCTGCTTTCTTATTTTTGTCCTTTTGCATTTGCTCTTATTTTGTTCCAGCTTGTTCAAAATGTGATTTCTGTTTTTGCTGGAAGCTCTAGGGGGCTGATATTCTCCCCTCACACCGTTAGTCGGTGTGGGGGTTCTTGGATCTTCAGCGTGGATATTTTTATAGGGTTTTTTGCTGACCGCATAAGTCCTCTTCCTATTTTCTGCTATTAATTAGTGGGCCTCTCTTTGCTAAATCTAGTTCATTTTACGTTTGTCTTTTCTTCTTACCTCACCGTTATTATTTGTTGGGGGCTTGTATAATAAGTTTGGGGTCTTTTCTCTGGAGGCAAGTGAGGTCTTATTTTCTCTGAAAGGGTTAGTTAGTTCTCCGGCTGGTGCGAGATGTCTAGAATCAATGTAGGTATGTTCCCCGCCTACTTTTAGTTGTTGTGCCAGGATCAGATATGCGGTCAGCCAAGTTACCACTTCCCTATGAGCTGGTTTTTGTGTTTGCGGACTTAGCTGGAACTCCTGAGATCCTCTACCACTAGGATCATAACAGTATTCCAGGCCCAAAAAGAGAATATTTAATGCATTGCTGAAGCGGGATTAAAAGAAAAAAAAGTTCTGAGTTGTTTTTTTTTCTCCTTCCCCTTTTTCTCTGAGTGGCTTGAAGCCCTGCTGCAGACATGAATGTTCAGACTCTGATTACTAGTGTGGATCAGCTTGCTGCACGAGTGCAGGGCATTCAGGATTTTGTTACTTGTAGTCCTATGTCAGAGCCTAAGATACCTATTCCTGAGCTGTTCTCTGGAGATCGATTTAAATTTAGGAATTTTAGGAAAAATTGTAAATTGTTTCTATCTTTGAGACCTCGTTCGTCTGGAGACTCAGCTCAGCAAGTTAAAATTGTTATCTCCTTCTTGCGTGGCGACCCTCAGGATTGGGCCTTCTCATTGGCGCCAGGAGATCCTGCATTGGCAAATATTGATGCGTTTTTTCTGGCGCTCGGATTGCTTTATGAGGAGCCTAATCTTGAAATTCAGGCAGAAAAAGCGTTGCTGGCTATCTCTCAGGGCCAGGATGAAGCTGAAGTGTATTGCCAAAAATTTCGGAAATGGTCTGTGCTTACTCAATGGAATGAGTGTGCTCTGGCCGCAAATTTCAGAGATGGCCTTTCTGAGGCCATTAAGAATGTGATGGTGGGGTTTCCCATCCCTACAAGTCTGAATGATTCTATGACTCTTGCCATTCAGATTGATCGGCGTTTGCGGGAGCGCAAATCTGCTAATTCTCTGGCAGTATTGTCTGAACGGACACCTGACTCAATGCAATGTGATAGAATTCAGACTAAAACTGAACGACAAAATCATAGACGTCAGAATGGGTTGTGTTTTTACTGCGGTGACTCTACACATGTTATCTCAGCATGCTCTAAACGCCTAACAAAGGTTATTAGTCCTGTCGCCATTGGTAATTTGCAGCCTAAGTTTATTTTGTCTGTGACTTTAATTTGCTCATTGTCTTCCTACCCTGTTATGGCATTTGTGGATTCTGGTGTTGCCCTGAGTCTTATGGACTTGTCGTTTGCCAAGCGCTGTGGTTTTGTCCTGGAGCCTTTGGAAAATCCTATTCCTCTTAGAGGAATTGATGCTACGCCATTGGCGGAGAATAAACCACAGTATTGGACACAAGTGACCATGTGCATGACTCCTGAACATCGGGAGGTGATTCGTTTTCTTGTTCTGCATAAAATGCATGATTTGGTCGTTTTGGGTCTGCCATGGTTACAGACACATAATCCCGTTTTGGATTGGAAGGCTATGTCTGTGTCAAGTTGGGGTTGTCAGGGAATTCATTGCGATTCCCCGCCGGTCTCTATTGCCTCTTCTACTCCTTCTGAAGTTCCGGAGTATTTATTGGACTATCAGGATGTATTCAGTGAGTCCAGGTCCAGTGCCCTTCCTCCTCATAGGGACTGTGACTGCGCTATAGATTTGATTCCTGGTAGTAAATTTCCTAAGGGACGATTATTTAATCTATCTGTACCTGAGCATGCCGCAATGCGTTCTTATATAAAGGAGTCTTTGGAGAAGGGACATATTCGTCCATCTTCTTCCCCTCTTGGTGCGGGATTCTTTTTTGTGGCCAAGAAAGACGGGTCTTTGAGACCTTGTATTGACTATCGGCTTCTGAATAATATCACTGTCAAATTTCAGTATCCTTTGCCACTATTGTCGGACTTGTTTGCTCGGATTAAGGGTGCCAGTTGGTTCACCAAGATAGATCTTCGTGGTGCGTACAACCTTGTGCGCATTAAGCAGGGAGATGAATGGAAAACTGCGTTCAATACGCCCGAAGGTCATTTTGAGTACTTGGTGATGCCTTTTGGGCTCTCTAATGCTCCTTAAGTGTTTCAGTCCTTTATGCATGACATCTTCCGGAAGTATCTAGATAAATTTATGATTGTTTATCTGGATGATATTCTGTTTTTTTCTGATGATTGGGATTCTCATGTAAAGCAGGTCAGGATGGTGTTTCAGGTTTTGCATGATAATGCTTTGTTTGTGAAGGGCTCAAAGTGTCTCTTTGGAGTGCAGAAGGTTTCCTTCTTGGGTTTTATTTTCTCCCATTCTACTGTGGAGATGGACCCAGTCAAGGTCCGAGCTATTCATGATTGGACTCAACCCACGTCTGTTAAGAGTCTTCAGAAGTTCTTGGGTTTTGCTAATTTCTACCGTCGTTTTATTGCTAATTTTTCTAGCGTTGTTAAATCTTTGACGGATATGACCAAGAAAGGTTCTGATGTTGCTAATTGGGCTCCTGCAGCCGTGGAGGCTTTTCGGGAGCTGAAGCACCGGTTTACTTCGGCGCCTGTTTTGTGCCAGCCTGATGTCTCACTTCCCTTTCAGGTTGAAGTGGATGCTTCTGAGATCAGTGCCGGAGCTGTTTTGTCGCAGAAAGGCCCTGGTTGCTCTGTGATGAGACCATGTGCTTTTTTCTCTAGGAAATTTTCTCCTGCTGAGCGGAACTATGATGTTGGTAATCGGGAGTTATTGGCCATGAAGTGGGCATTTGAGGAGTGGCGTCATTGGCTCGAGGGAGCTAAGCATCGTGTGGTGGTCTTGACTGATCACAAAAATCTGATGTATCTCGAGTCTGCTAAGCGCCTGAATCCTAGACAGGCTCGTTGGTCGTTGTTTTTCTCCCATTTTGACTTTGTGGTCTCGTACCTGCCTGGTTCAAAGAATGTGAAGGCTGATGCTCTTTCTAGGAGCTTTGTGCCTGACTCTCCCGGCGTCTCAGAGCCAGCTGGTATTCTTAAAGAGGGAGTAATCTTGTCGGCCATTTCTCCTGATTTGCGACGTGTGTTGCAGAGATTTCAGGCTGGTAGACCTGACCCTTGCCCACCTGATAGATTGTTTGTTCCTGATAAATGGACCAGCAGAATTATCTCTGAGGTTCATTCCTCTGTGCTGGCAGGGCATCCTGGGATTTTTGGTACCAGAGATTTGGTGGCTAGGTCCTTTTGGTGGCCTTCCCTGTCGCGGGATGTGCATTCTTTTGTGCAGTCCTGTGGGATTTGTGCTCGGGCTAAGCCTTGCTGTTCTCATGCCAGCGGGTTGCTTTTGCCCTTGCCCGTCCCGAAGAGGCCTTGGACGCACATTTCCATGGATTTCATTTCAGATCTTCCGGTGTCTCAAGGAATGTCTGTCATCTGGGTGGTGTGTGATCGTTTTTCCAAGATGGTCCATTTGGTGCCCTTGCCTAAGTTGCCTTCCTCTTCCGATCTGGTTCCTTTGTTCTTTCAGAATGTGGTTCGTTTGCACGGCATTCCTGAGAATATCGTGTCTGACAGAGGATCCCAGTTTGTGTCCAGATTCTGGCGATCTTTTTGTGCTAAGATGGGCATTGATTTGTCATTTTCATCTGCCTTTCATCCTCAGACTAATGGCCAAACGGAGCGAACTAATCAGACGCTGGAGGCTTATTTGAGATGTTTTGTTTCTGCGGATCAGGATGATTGGGTGACCTTCTTGCCATTGGCTGAGTTTGCCCTCAATAATCGGGCTAGTTCCGCTACTTTGGTTTCGCCATTTTTCTGCAACTGTGGTTTTCATCCGCGTTTTTCCTCGGGTCATGTTGAACCTTCTGACTGTCCTGGGGTGGATTCCGTGGTGGATAGGTTGCAGCGGATTTGGAATCATGTGGTGGACAACTTAAAGTTGTCACAGGAGAAGGCTCAGCGTTTTGCCAACCGCCGCCGCGGTGTGGGTCCCCGACTTCGTGTTGGGGATTTGGTTTGGTTGTCTTCTCGGTTTGTCCCTCTGAAGGTTTCCTCTCCTAAGTTTAAGCCTCACTTTATTGGTCCTTATAAAATTTTGGAAGTCCTTAATCCAGTGTCTTTTCGTTTGGATCTTCCTGTGTCGTTTGCCATTCACAATGTGTTCCATAGGTCTTTGTTGCGGCGGTACGTTGTGCCTATGGTTCCTGCTGTTGAGCCTCCTGCTCCGGTGTTGGTTGTGGGCGAGTTGGAGTACGTGGTGGAGAAGATCTTAGATTCTCGTCTCTCTAGACGGAGGCTTCAGTATCTGGTCAAATGGAAGGGCTATGGTCAGGAGGATAATTCCTGGGTGGCCGCCTCTGATGTTCATGCGGCCGATTTGGTTCGTGCCTTTCACGCTGCTCATCCTGATCACCCTGGTGGTCTTGGTGAGGGTTCGGTGACCCCTCCTTAAAGGGGGGGTACTGTTGTGAACTATATTTGTTGGCTCCCTCTTGTGGTCACTAGCGGTATGGCACTTGGATTATCCTTCCCCAGGTTGGTACCCACCTGGTTCGTTAGGCCTTGGGTGTTTCTATTTAGACTTCCTGGAAACTCAGTCTAGTGCCTGGAATCGATGTAATCAGTCTATGTCTGTTTTCCTCCTGACTCCTGGTCCCTGAGTTTTGCAAGATAAGCTAAGTTCTGCTTTCTTATTTTTGTTCTTTTGCATTTGCTCTTATTTTGTTCCAGCTTGTTCAAAATGTGATTTCTGTTTTTGCTGGAAGCTCTAGGGGGCTGATATTCTCCCCCCACACCGTTAGTCGGTGTGGGGGTTCTTGGATCTTCAGCGTGGATATTTTTATAGGGTTTTTTGCTGACCGCATAAGTCCTCTTCCTATTTTCTGCTATTAATTAGTGGGCCTCTCTTTGCTAAATCTAGTTCATTCTTACGTTTGTCTTTTCTTCTTACCTCACCGTTATTATTTGTTGGGGGCTTGTATAATAAGTTTGGGGTCTTTTCTCTGGAGGCAAGTGAGGTCTTATTTTCTCTGAAAGGGTTAGTTAGTTCTCCGGCTGGTGCGAGACGTCTAGAATCAACGTAGGTACGTTCCCCGGCTACTTTTAGTTGTTGTGCCAGGATCAGATATGCGGTCAGCCAAGTTACCACTTCCCTATGAGCTGGTTTTTGTGTTTGCGGACTTAGCTGGAACGCCTGAGATCCTCTACCACTAGGATCATAACAGAGGGCTTCCTGTTGGCTGGGGATTTATCAGGCTGCCAATTTAGCTTACAAATACTGAGGTAAAAATACTGACCAAATAACGTGTGAACGAGGTCTAATACAGGAGGAGATGACATACAGGTACATACTATATACAGGGGAGATGACACACAGGTATATACTATATACAGGAGCAGAGGACACACGTATATACTATATACAGGAGGAGATGACTTACAGGTATATATATATACTATATATGAGAGGAGATGACACAGGTATATACGATATACAGGAGGAGATGACACACAGGTATGTAATATATACAGGGGAGATGACACACAGGTACATACTGTATACAGGGGAGATGACACCCAGGTACATACTATATACAGGAGGAGATGACACACAGGTATATACTATATAAAGAAGGAGATGACATACATGTATATACTATATACAGGAGAGATGACATACAGGTATATACTATATACAGGAGGAGATGACTTACAGGTATATACTATATACAGGAGGAGATGACATGCAGGTATATACTATATATAAGAGGAGATGACATACAGGTATATAGTATTTACAGGGGGAGATGACACACAGGTATATAATATGCAGGAGGAGATGACACATAGGTATATACTATATACAGGAGAGATGACACACAGGTATATACTATATACAGAAGGAGATGACATACAGGTATATACTATATATAAGAGGAGATGACACACAGGTATATACTATATACAGGAGGAGATTACATACAGGTATATACTATATACAGGAGGAGATGACATACAGGTATATACTATATAAAAGAGGAGATGACACACAGGTATATACAGGAGGAGATGACATACAGCAAGTACATACTATATACAGGGGAGATGACATACAGGTATATACTATATACAGGAGATGACATACAGGTATATACTATATACAGGAGGAGTTGACACATAGGTATATACAATATACAGGAGGAGATGACATACAGCAGGTATATACTATTTACAGGGGAGATGGCATACAGGTATATACTATATGCAGGGGAGATGACATACAGGTATATACTATATACAGGAGATGACATACAGGTGTATACTATATATAAGATGACAAACATGTATATACCGAGGGGAAAATGAGAGACGTGAGGTGAAAATGAAAAGGTGTGAGTGTAAAATAAGAGGAATGAGGGAAAATAGTGGAGTGATCGGAAAATGACAGATGTGAGGTCGAAATAACAAGTGTTAGGGGGGAATGAGAGGAGTGAGGGGGGAATGAGAGGAGGGGAAAATAAGAGGAGTGAGGGGGAAAATGAGAGGTGCAAGGGAGAAAATGAAAGATGTGAGGGGGAAAGTGAGAGGCGTGATGGGAAAATTAGAGAAGTGAGGTGCTATAACTAACCACAGATATTTACTATGCCCAGGCAATGCCGGGCTCTTCAGCTAGTTGATTAATAAAGATTGGTATATTTTTATATTTGGTTTTCCCAACTTCTCCTCTCTTTGGTTATTATGGAATATCCTTATGGAGAGGGAATAAAGATGGCACTTTGTGAGCGCAGTAAGTTGGTGATGCATATGGCACTAAAATGAGGGAAGTCTCTTACCTGGCTAGGTTGTGCAAATGGTGCACACCACCATATGTGTATATATTGGAAATAAAAGTTTGTGGCCAACCCAGTACGCTGTTGGGTTAGCTTCAAGAAAGGGGTTCCAGAACAGTGCAATCCAAGGTGAAAAACCCAAGTGCTTGGCCTTCTCAAGCAAGAAAGTTTCAAATGTTCACCAGGAATGAACAAAAATAATTAAAAATACAGTATATTAAAACCACAATGCGCTTCAACTGTGACCAGTCTTCTTCAGGTGTCTGAAGTGTATGAATTCAATATTCTCCAGCACCTGAAGAAGGCTCGCCACAACTGAAACGTAAGGCTTAGATGTGTTTTTGTAATCACCTTTGTTCATTTCTGGAGAACATTTGGAACTTCATTGGTTGGGAGCACCTAGCACTTGGATTTTTCATCCTAAGTAAAAAAATATGTTATATATTATTAATGCAATTGAAATGTAATGCCAAAACCCAATTTTTTTTTCCAATACCAGATGCTATAGTTATTGGTCAGACAGGCTGTCATTTATATCAGTGCTCTCATGAGTGTTTACATGGTCACATTTTCATTACCATTCCATGCAGGAACCTAATACAGACAAAAAGCTATTCTATAGAAATATCCTCATATATTGTGCTAGTAGCCTTCCTTTAATCATCAGCATACATCGCACCATTCACAGTATTGACCTTTCCTTACCCACAAGAACATGTGCCAGTGGAATTTGTAACCATTTATTTATCCCATCGCCTCTGGATTCTCCACTCTGGGGTCCATTAATGATCAGAATTCTAATGGAACAGCTATAACAGTCAACAGGATTATATAAGTAATAAGAAGGGAACAGGTAGCAGGGCTGTATCTTCAAAGAGGAGGGGAAGGGGACTCGAGGAGCTTTTACGAGACAAGCGCGATGTTTATGAAGAGCCACGGATAATGTAAGAGAGGAATTACACTAAGATGCATCAAGAGCATTATTCTGTTTTAAGTCTTTACATGAAATCTCATTTAGCATATGCTCACATCTGGATGAGATAACGGTTGGTTCCGTGGTATGTGTTCAGGTATTCCTTTGTGTGGAAATGAATTCTATCTGCTGGGGTATATTGATGTGGTGAGATACTAAAGATAGAATTACTTTTCTCCCCACATTTTATTCACTTAACTCTCTTATATATGATCATCATATTCCGCAAACATCATCACCTTCCATATCGGAGCATACAATCTACATTCCCTATCAGTATGTTTTTGGAGCGTGGGAGAATCCGGAGGAAACCTACACAAACATGGGGAGAACCTACAAATTCCTTAGAAATATTGTCCTTGGTACAATTTGAACCCATTTTTACTAACTCTCTTTGACCAATGTTGGTTCAGACTTTGTAAGAGAAAAAGGATTGTTGATTTTTAACCCCTTACCGACATTGGGCGTAATAGTACACCAGTGTCAGTATCCCCCCTTTGATGTGGGCTTCGGTGGTGAGCCCACATCTTTTCCGGGACATGTCAGCTGTTTTGAACAGCTGACATGTGCCCGCAATAGCCGCGGGTGGAATTGTGATCCATCCGCGGCTAATAACTAGTTAAATGCTGCTGTCAAACTCTGACAGCGTCATTTAAATGGTGCTCCATGCTGGAAATATGCACACCGGTGACCCCCGTCACATGATCGGGGGTCATCGGTTTGTCGGCATGACAACCCGAGGTCACCCGGTGGTCGACGTTCATGGCAAGTTAGTAATTCTGCTACATAGGGGTGATCTGATCATCGCCTCTATGTAGCAGAGCCAAGTGGGTTATGGCAACTTCTAGTCTACTATGGAGGTTATTGAAGCATGGCAAAAGTTAAAGAAAAATGTTTTTTTTGACGGGCGATCAAAAGAACGTATCTGCACCAAAATGATATTATTAAAAATGTCAGCTCGGCCCTCACCCAATCTGAGATCACGAAAAATGGAGACGCTACGGGTATCGGAAAATGATGCCCTTTTTTTTAGCAAACTTTTGAATTTCTTTTCACCACTTAGATAAAAAAGAACCTAGACATGTTTGGTGTCTATGAGCTCATAATGACCTGGTGAATTATAATGACAGGTCAGTTTTAGCATTTAGTGAACCTAGCAAAAAAGCCAACAAATTACATGTGTGGGATTGCACTTTTTTGCAATTTCACCACACTTGGATTTTTTTCCCTTTTTCTAGTACACATCGTAAAACCAATGGTGTCATTCAAAAGTACAACTTGTCCTACAAAAAAAATAAGCCCTCACATGGCCATATTGATGGAAAAATAAAAAAGTTATGGCTCTGGGAAGGAGGGGAGTGAAAAATGAAAATGCAAAACCGAAAAAAGCTCTGGTCATGAAGAGAAATAAACTTCCACCAGAGGTGTATTTCCCTCTATTTAGATAGAACATGAAAAAAAACCCTGGAGGAAGCTAATGCGAAACGCAAGTTATGGTTCTGACCTTTAACTTCTCACATCGCTCAGGTTTCTACTACTTACTTACTACAATACATCTTTACTTATGTTATTTCTGTCACTATTGGGGCATTATTGATATATATACATATACAGATATATTCGTACATGCATCTTGTTCTTTTTACCTCTATCACTATCTGGCATTATTGATATACTTCGTATTATGATATTTGAGATTATGAATATATACTGCTCCGGCAAAAATTAAGAGACCACCACATCAGAACCATGGGCAGCCCAATCTCCAGACCTGAACCCCATTGAAAACCTCTGAAATGTAATCAAGAGGATGATGGATAGTCACGAGCCATCAAACAAAGAAGAACTGCTCACTGTACATTTTTGCGCCAGAAGCAGTGTGAAAGACTTGCGGAAAGCATGCCAAGACGTATGAAAGCTGTGATTAAAAATCATGGTTATTCCACCAAATATTGATTTCTGAACTCTTCCGGAGTTAAAACATTAGTATTGTTGTTTCTAAATGATTATGAACTTGTTTTCTTCGCATTATTTGAGGTCTGAAAGCACTGTTTTTTTGTAATTTTGACCACTTCTCCTTTTCAGAAAAAAAATACAAAATGTATTACTTGGAAACTCGGAGACATGTTGTCAGTAGTTTATTGAATAAATGAAAAATTTATGTTTTACTCAAAACTATACCTATAAAAGGAAAAATCAGACAAACTGAACATTTTGCAGTGGTCTCTTAATTTTTGCCAGAGCTGTATTTGAATATTTATTAGAGCCTTCTATTTTAATACTTGGATTCACATCAATATGATTATCAACTATTTGTTTATTTGCCTCCTGGGTTGGTGGGATCTCTGTGTTGCACACTCCCATTTTAATCATTTTAACTCCAAAACATTTGTTAACTAATAATCAATAAAGATTGTAATATTTATTTGGTTATTCTGATTTCATTTTTATTGGATGTTTGTTTTTTATTTAGAACACAAGGATGCTCGGCCGAATTGAGTACGGTGCGAGGTTTGCTAGCAATGGCAGTCAGCCAATAGAGGGTTCAGACTGACAGCAATTGAAAGTGTATGGTCAGTTTAACCCCTTAGTGACGGAGCCAAATTTTTGAAATCTGACCAATGTCACTTTATGTGGTAATAACTCTGCAATGCTTCAATAAATCCCAGTGATTTTGAGACTGTTTTTTTCGTGACACATTATACTTTAGGATAATGGTAAATTTAGGTCAATATGTTTTGTGTTTTATTTATAAAAAATATCAAAAAATGTAGAAAAATGTTAAAAAATTAGCAATTTTCAAATTTGGAATGATTATCCCTTTAATCCAGATGGCCATACCACAGCAAACCATTAATAAATAACATTTCCCGCATGTCAGCTTTACATCAGCACCATTTGTAAAATGTTATTTTATTTTGTTAGCATTTTAGGAGGATTAAAAATGTAGCAGCAATTTTTCATTTTTTCAAGGAAATTTACAAAATGTATTTTTTTAGGGACTTATCCATGTTTGAAGTGACTTTAGGGGTCCCATATATTGGGAAACCCTCAAACATGATACCATTTTAAAAACAACACTTCTAGACATATTGAAAACTGCAGTCAGGTAGTTTATTAACTCTTCAGGTGCTTTACAGGAATTAATGCAAAGTGGCATGCAGAAAAGAAAATGTGTATTTTTACCACCTAAATGTCTCTAACTTCTTAACAGATTACTACAGCCATCAGACTCTAACGCCGCTATTTCATCATGAATTGCCATGGCAAACATCAGGACCACAAAATCAAGATCTGAGGGCACCAATTTGGTTAAATAGGAAGCCCCCACACTCTGTTAAACATTTATATGATGTAGTCACCATTGACAGCAGCATCTAAGGGGTTAAACAGAGTTGGACGGTGCAAACGCTGATCGTGGCTGATGCAGCAAGTTGTCAGCTATAGTGGACAGCCGACAGCTGCTGGACTGTCACCTGTATGGGGAGGCTATTCTCTTATATCTCAGGTCAGTTAAAAGACATATTGGCTGTCATTAAGGGGTTAAAGGAACTGAGATACTGATAACTAATAATTCTTAATATAGGTCATCAATATCAGATCAATAGGGGTCCAATCGGCACTCTCGCTGTTCAGGTGATACCTGCAGATGGTACAACTATAGGGGATAGTGACAATCACGAGACAGACAAGGTAAAAAAAACAATCCACTTAGCTCTAGGCACCGCCACCAAGCTGCGCACCACAGAGGACACGGAAACAGGACCCTGAACTCCATAGAAGAAGCAGATTTACCATGAGTCAGCTGATGCATCATGTGACTATTTAAAGGATGGTGGGAGTGGTCACCACCCACATCAGCTGATGTAGCAACTCAGCAGCTTACAGCAAAGAAAACTGACATTAACCCTTGCTGGCAGGAAAGCAAAAAACAACGTTTAAATTAAAGCAGAGCCAGAGCTGTCACAAATCCAAAAATGGATCGTTAAACCTCCCCCCTGTTAATGAGGGGTCTCTGGCCCTTAACCCCAGACCTCACTGTAAAAAAAAGCCTCAAACCACTAGGATTCACCTCTGCAGTCATCTGATCCACAGATTAATGGCAAATGCAGCTTGATTTTAATGGAAATAACGTAGGCTCTGGAGGCGCAACAAAGCTCCAGAGTGATGACCTGTGGAATACGTTATGTACCTGCATTACTGGGGGTAACTCCGACTGGAATGTCCTAGGGCTGAGAATGGCCGACATCCAATATGGCCTGATCACCCTAGAACCTCAGGTCCCAGATGGGTACTTCCACCTGATGTTTTTAGTGGGCACCCTCATTTACTAATTCACACACAGGTCCGGATCTGAATGATTAGACCACACAGGTGCTCCCCCATGTCACCAAACTCATACCCTCACTACATTCAGCGGGAACCACCACCCTCCCCTGATCCCTCCTCCTGAGAGGACACCGAGACTCAGGGTTTACATATGGTGAGGGTTGGGATGGGTGTTGGCATACCCTCGAAGAAGTAGCGCGGTAGGGACTCTTCATGAAGACTCCCTTTGTGCAGGTTAATATTGTCTACAACTTGGATCAAACTCCTCTGGCTGAGAATGACATCCATCTGCACCAATGTGTCCTCCTCCCTAGAAAGAACAACAGGGGGTAGATTCGGTGTATGTCTCTCCCTGAGCCATCTATCCTCCCAGATTGCAAGGGCCACGGTGACTTCCAATGACCCAGGAGTAGCATACTGCATCAGAGTATCCTGAAGCCTAGCTGTCAGACCCTGACTAAAATGGTTCCTAAGAGCAGGGTCATTCCACTGCGTGTCATTGTCCCATCTCTGAAACTCTGAGCAGTACTCCTCAGGTGGTTGGCACCCCTGATTAATCTTACGGAGTCAAGACTCAGCCAGGGAGATGCCATCAGGATCTCCATGCACCAGCACCAATGCCGCAAAAAACACGTCCACCGACCGCAAAGCTGGTGAATCAGTCAGCAGGGAGAAGGTGCAGGATTGGACATCACACTTGAGAAGGGAGAGTATAATCTCCACGCGCTTTTCCTCACTCCCTGAAAAATGAGGGTGAAGCCTGAAATATAACTTACAGGCTTCCTTAAAGACCAAAAATTTATCTCACCCTCCAGAGAACCTGTGAAGGAGAGATATCATGGATTCCGGTTGAGCCAAGACATGAGCCGAGACCATGAACCCAGACACCGGCTGAAGCTGCTGTACCACCTGAGACCACAGCTCTATTAACTAATCCATAAGGGTATGGATCATGCGAGCCAAAGCCTATGCTTGCGCCATAGGATCACTGAAAGAATGGCACAGTTAGTAATATGGTCACGACCACAAGGGTCAGTCCAGCGAATGGCACAACAATATCAACAGGATGGGGAAAGGGGAAGGAAATTCCTAATAGTAGGGACCGCAGGATGTGCCTATCCCTAACATCCCCTAACTCCCTATGTGGGTTCTTCCCCCCGCCGCCATCACAAATCTGGTCCTTGGCTTTCACCTCACTAAACCCTGGTTAGTGCACTGGCCAGCAAGGATGCTAGCCTCACCACTGTAGAGGATGCAAACTTAGGGGATAGTGACAAGCACAAGACAGACAAGGTAAAAACAAACAAGCCACTTAGCCACTTAGCTCCAGGCACTGCCACCAAGCTCCACACCACAGAGGACATGGAAACAGGAACCCAACCTCCACAGAAGTAGCAGATTCAGGGCTGACACCAGAGAGCTGCAACTCCAAGGCTGGCATACATAGAACACTCTTTTACCTACAGTCAGCTGATGCATCATGTGACTATTTAAAGGATGGTGGGAGTCGTCACCACCCACATAAGTTGACCTAGCAACTCAGAAGCTTGCAGCAAGGAAAACTGACATTAACCCTTGCTGGCAATCTCTCCTGACACCCCCATACATAGGAACACTCAGTTCTTCTATTCCCTATGAGAGAGCCACTTCTGAATATGTTTTGCAGCACTGGCTTATCTGCAGAGAGAAAAAGAGATTGGCTAATTAAAGTCATCAGGCCAAATACTCTTCTTCCTTGACATCATCTGTAATAGAAGAGTTGAAGGCACCTATAGATATTAGACAGTTAATATTGATGAGTTTGGCCAACTTTAATCTAATGTGCATTGGGGCATTAAGCCTCAGAGTTAGAACTTAAAACTCTTGGGACAAAATGACCCATATTTAAAGGGGATATGATATCAGAATATTGAACCCTGAACTAAAGGTATAAATGTAAAGCCCATTTAATGCTCGTTACATTAATACCTTACTTGTGAAAATTTATTGGAGAGCATCGGAGGGGTAGAAGGGGCTTCTGGTCTCTCTCCCTTTTCCTTTATCCTGCAAACCTACCGTGTTTGATTAACAGGTCACTCTTCTCTCAGTGACCTGTCTCCTCTGTGCAGGTGTCGTCATTGCCCGGGTTAGTTTAATCAAAAGGAACATCACAATATCAATAGATCTGTTCCCGCAACACTATCAGGAGCTCACTGTACATGTGCTACCCATTCTGATGAGACAAATCCAGGGCAATAATGGAATATCAGGCAGTTGGAGTAGAAAAAGAGGAGAGCAGAACTGGAAGTGCGGTGCCCGTCCCGTTGCACTTGCGATAAAAATTCAAGGATGGATTTCCCAAAAACGCGCCGATGAAACACTACGATCAAGGCATGAATATTCTGAGCATTATAGTATCTACACTCATGGTTTAATTTACAGGTCCTCTTTAACAAATTAGTAATATTTAGCTAAACCTTCTTGAATGTCTCAATTCTCAGATCATCTAAGACATCAAAATTAACATGTAAATAAAATAGGTTTATTTTGTGGTTCCGTCGTAAAAATGTATTATGCCTGTATTTGCTCTACTAGAGTTGCTGCTGATATTCTATATGTAACATGTAGGGGGCATTGTTTAATCACAATTTGTCCAAAATAGCATTTTATCACCTTTACACATACATCATAGTAGCAGCATTGCAAGCGGCCGGAGTTAATGTCCTCGGTTTCTCGCATTTTCAGCTCACTGCAGTAGATGCTGAGATACATTGTAATTTAATATGGTAATTATCGGCCCGCGATGTTTATATCTGGGGGCTCTCGGTGCTGTAGCACTGCAGATTCATCTTTTTAGCATTGCATGCTTCGGGATAATATGAAGCAAACAGCGTGTGAAGCTGGCCAGTTTTTTTAAAGGCCAGCATTGTATATCACACCCATTGATAGATTAAAGAACTACGCGCACCCTGGAGTTTGCATTCCATTTTCCGAGGCCTTTAATGTTAGCGCATAAACAAAGCCACCTCGTGAACTGCGATTATATTAACTATTTGCTGGGGCGTAATGTCACATTTGCAGCAGAGACGAATTTACCATTTTTGCCATCATTTAACTCTTTAAAGGTGTTTTCCAAGAATTTTTTAGCATTGTTTTATAAGTTAATATTACAAATGAATTAACAGATTCACTCACACTTGGCTAGGAAATTTGACTTGCATCAAATAAAGGTGGTGCACATCAGGAAGAGGTTAAAAAAGTTATCCTCTCCATACATCTCCGCCGCTGACGATTTTCCATTTTTTCCAATTAGCTCCCCTTCCTTCTCTCTTCTTGATCTAGTCATCCACCAGTAGGCTTCATGCCGTCATGTGGAGCGCAACGCACATCATTGACATTGAAGATGGATGTCGCACCCCACGTGTTCACGTAGGGTGGGACACAAGTCATTGACATCAATGAAAAGTTTCTTGCCCCATATGTCAGCGTGGACAAAAGTGAAGAATGACAACATTGGAGGCCCGGAATGGGAAGAAGGAGCGATTAGAGAAAAGTCAATGGGACGCCTATGGGTAAAAGTAAGGATGATAGTTTCTTTTTTCACCACTTCCCAGCACTGAAAATCCAGCAAAACAGAGACAGGTTGACCGGCATTTTGCTGGATTCATGTAAACCAAATCCAAAAATAACTGTATTTATTAAAATAAAAATTTTGGAGGGGAAATTTGAAATGAATATGTTTCAGTTTGAATCGTTTTGCTCATCTCTCACCGCCCTCACCGATTCCCTGTGGATCCCAATCTGGTCAATAAACTGCTTTTCCATCTTACAGTGCTTTAGTGATTACGGCTCCCATATGATATTACCTGAGTAATAAATGCTGTATGGTGGCTCAAATCCCACCAAGGACAACCATCTGCAAGGAGTTTGTATGTTCTCCCCGTGTTTGTGTGGGTTTCCTCCAGGTTCTCCGGTTTCTTCCCACACTACAAAGACATACTGATAGCGAATTTACCTTGTGAGGCCCAACGGGGACAGTGAAGATCTCTGTAAAGAGCTATGCAATATGATGGCGCTATATAGGCAAAGCATAATAAATAATAATATGGCAGATGATGGGATCATCAGTTATAAACTCCTGCATGAAGCTGAAGACATGCAAATATATCCAATCAAATGGAAAAAAAATCCAGCACTTGTCCTCTGTGTCAATCAAAAATTTCACAATTATTTATTAATCTATTAAAATCTTCACATGTAAAAAAAATATATATTTTTCCAGTATCAAACACTATGGCCATACAGTCCTATGCATTTCAAGTTCCAAACTTTAACAGGTTCATGGCATGTGAATTTTTTTATTGACACAGAGGATGAGTGCTGGGTTCTCTCTATTTTTTTTTGCATTTTTTTCTTTTGATCGGATATAATACCTATTTGCTGGCTGGCATCTTTCCACCGCACCGAGGTGAGCTGAACAGCATCCTTTTTTTTTCTTGCCATGTTTGCTAACAGTATGGGCTTGTAGGTGTTTGTGGGTGCCATATTTCATATCCATAACACTATGTTCTAATAGTAGTTCTAAAAATATTTAAAATTTTTTAAAAAGACGCAAACTTTACGCAACATAAAGGCTGCATCTTTTTTTTTACTTTTTTGTTTATTTTTTTGTGCATAAACTTAGCTGCATTTAGTAGTTCAAGTAAAATGAGTGTGATTTCATGGAAACTCATGCCCACTGTGCATTTACAGACTGTGAAGTTTTATAGTGCACTTTTTTTTTTCTATTAAGCTTCTATCCGAATCCTGAAAAGTCCATGTAAAAAGTGCAACTGCCCTTTAAAGTGCAGGATTTTAGTGTTGCAGTACTAAAAAACAAATTAAAAAAATGCAGCTACAAGTTTGCCCCAGAAGAAAGGGTATGTATGTTAAAAAAATGTAGCAAAACTCAATATTTTTTTTTACATATTTTGGAACAGACAACTGCAGAAGTAACGCAGGAGTAAAAAATGCAGCATTTCCGCACATGGGAACATGGCCTTGTGCATGATTTCTACAGCTGTCAATAACAGGGGCAGTTCGGAATTTTTTCATGAATTAGTAAACCTTACCGATATAATGTCCTGTGTGTAACCCATAATTGACTTGTTATTATAATTTAATTTATTTATGTAGTGCAGATTATTAAGCAATCTGAAATTGTTCTGTAATTTAGCCAGTGACACTGATGGATGAGATCTGGCTGAGCCCCAGCGCCAAAGCTGCTGACGGGCTGTATGTTTTATTCATTTGGCTGAGGGCTGGAGAAGACACCGTAGGTTTTAGAATATTTTAGAAGCTCTCTGGGATGTCAGAAGCGATGTCAGTGTCGTTCAGCTCAGACGCCTAAAGTGCAGCAAAAAAATCTAATCAAGACCAAGTTGTCCTATTCCTTCCTGCAAATAAAAAATTCTTTGTAGCCGTCAGTCTGTGATTGAATCTATATTTTGGGAACGTTTCATCCTTTTTTTTGGATGGATTTTTAACATATGGCAATTGATGTAAATGACGTGAAACTAAAACGTGAATTGTGAAACAGGGCAATGGATCTACAATGAACATATCTCTCCAAATAATGTCCTTCTTCCATTCTTGAGCAAGGGACCATTAACGTAGCATGATCGGACAAGGAGATGTAGGGCTGAAATAAGTTATTACATTTTCCTTCTGGAATTTTTTGAACCATTGTAGAAGATGAATTAAATTTAATGTCTATAAGCAAAAATTGCCAAATGATGTCATAATAGTGAAAGTTCATTAGATCCACCCTGCTTCCTTCATCTTGTAAAGATGGAATCTGGATAAGCTGCAAATGACTCTGTTTCTAGAAAAATGGGTTTTGGAAATATACCCATTGGGTCCGGTTCATCAAAGCTGTTCTGCCAGAAAACTGTTCAAAAAGCTTTGAAGAGTCACAGTTTAAAATGCAAAAAATGTGCAACTTTTTTTCATTTTCATACTAGTTTATATCATCTCTGACAAAATCTGGCAGAGCTGGGGTGAAGAGCTGTGTCGAGAGAGTGACGGTGGTATGGTGGGGGAAGCTGGAACACCAGCACCATACCTATACAGCCAGCACCTTCTTTTGATAGCAGCAATTGGGGATAACGATCGAGTTATGCTAGTCGGTTACCATTAGAGATGGGTGGATCGATTTGCGTAACTATGGTCCATTGGCCAGGTCTGGTCGATGTACAGAAGCTTAGCAAATCTCTTACATTTCTGTGTCACGGTTCCTCCACTCAGTGAGTGATTGTTGTTCTGCCGTATGGAATCTAGGTTATGCTGAGTTGGCAGTGTTTTGATTAATAGCTTGGCTGTCCAATCTGGGACTGGAAGGTGCAGAACTTTATCTAGGCATTCTCTGTTCCGGAGATTGACCAACCTGTTTAACTGAGCTGTTTTCCCCTGATCTCTGCCAGACATAGATTGTGCTTACTGGTGAGTGTTTGCCTGATTCTGTTATTCTGAGTTTTGATCTTCTGCTGCCTGACCCTTGGACTGTGTTCTGACTATCCCTTTGTCTTGTCATTTTGCCTTTATCCACTATCTCCTGGTATTTTTACACCAGACCGTGACCTGATTTACACCTTTGTCTTTTCTCTTAGTTTTCTACTTGCTCTCTTGGTACTGACCTCAGAACATCTTACTTCTCTGCTTCAGGGTTTGTTTTTGAGTAGTGAATATTGTCACATTCTGGATCTCTGGTATGGCTTTTGATTACTGTTGACATGTCAAAAGCTGCACCAGAGATCATGGAAGGTAGTAGATTTGCAAAGTTTCCACCTAGTGGCCAGACACTACTCACCTGGCCAATGGACTGACTTCCACAAATCGATCCACCTTCATTAGTTATCGTGGCTTTCAAAGGAGATCATACTTTATTCTATATGCTTCAGTACTATAGTTTTGTGGTACATAGAAGTATTGCCAAATACAGAGGTTTATAAACAGTTTCAAGTTCCCTAAGGGTATGTACATAAAATGTTTTCTGAAGAATATTTTTGCAGCAGGTTCACTCCAAAAAACACTTGCACATTTGCTTGAAAATACTCTTCCTAATCATTTCCTTTGTGAAGTCATGTTGCTGGTCGCATATTGAGTCTTTTGAGTGTTTATTTCTGCTTCGGGTTTTGGAAAAAGCCTGGTGAGAGAAAAGAAAGTGCATGGTATTTTTTAAGTGATTCCTGATAGAATTTGCTCCAAATGAGAAGGCTATAAAAAAAATTTCAGGAAAAAAAATTGTTCAAAATTGCTTCAAAAACTTTTCAAACTGTAACAGGAGACGCTACAGGAAACAGAAAACTCCTCAAGAAACTACCTACAGAAGGGCACTTCCTGCAGCACTTTCCTTTAGAAAACAAACAATCCTTTCCCATTCAAACACAAAGAAATGAAAAAAAAAGAAAATATATTTGTTTTCGCCATATCCATAAAACTTGGCTTTATGAAAATATTAAGTCAATTAACCTGCATAATTAAATCCTTAAGAAGAAGAAAAATGTAAATGCCAAAATTGCCATTTTTCAGTCATCACACTTCTCCCAAAAATGCAATTAAAAGCAAATATCTGAAATTTTTTAAAAAATATTATAAAAAAAAAATTAACTCAGAGTCAACACACAAAAAAAACAAGGATTTAAAATCTTAAAAAAATATATTCAAGTTTGGTATCACTGTAATTGTACTGATTGGCAGAAATATGCCATAGTCATTTTTACCACAAGATGAATGCTGTAAAACTGAAAATTAAAAAAGTGTCATTTTTTCACCATTTTTCACCATTTATATTGTAAAGTGAATGGTGTCATTTAAAACTACAACTCATCCTGCCACGAGAAAACATGACCCCACATAGCCTTGACCATGGAAAAATAAAAATGTTAGGACTCTGGGAAGAAGAGAAGGAAAAAAATCAAAAGCTCAAAAATGAAAAATCACTCGGCCATGAAGGTGCTAATACAATGTTCCATTTCACAGTAATAATACTAAAGTGGGCCATACACATTGGATGGTTGTCGGCTGAAAAAAGCTTTTGCCGATCGTTCGGCCGAGTGCCATCTCAGGCGATTCTCCCATACACAGGAGCACTCATTTGCTGGATCGGTCCAGTATTCTATATGAGAAAGCCATTGACTGATATGCCGGTTTTTAGCTCATCTGTGGGAGAACAATACAATCAGCAGTCCGGAATTGGACAAGTCCAATTGAAATTTGTCCCAGCCTTCAGTTAGCCGGCTCCCCCATACACATAAGACAGTCAGCCGAACCCGGCGATATCCATGAGTTCAGCCAGCTTTAGCCCAATATGTATGGTTAGCTTTACAGTAGACCACAGCAGTTCTACTCTAGGAGGTCTGGCATTTCACAACTGACTTTTGGCAACGGTGCCATAGTATGATAATGTAATGCAAAGAGATTTAAGTATGGCCATACTACTGCCAATGGTCTTCTATGGAGATTCATTCTATGGCTGTTTGAGTTTATCCATCTGTTTGTAATAGTTGAAATATTTGAACTCAATACTTAGGAGAGGTCTCCACATACAGTTGGCTATAGGTTTTATGACTCAGTTAAAGGTAACATCACTCAACATCACTCAACTTCGTTGTCAAGAAATACCATCCAGGCCTTGACACCACCTGAATTGCTGTCATTTCTTCTTTTCTTTTTCTCGATACTGAAAACTTTTGGATTGCAAATAAAAAAAATAATTAAATTAGATTCAAATTGTTAAAATATATATAAATAAAATTAAATGTAATTACAATCTTTCCAACAAGAGCCCTCATTTTGGAACTTAAGAGAAGTTGATTTTAAAATGAAACCTCAGTGTCACCTCCTCGCGAGGATATTAGAAATCTTGGGTGTCTTGCCAACTTTTGGAAGGGACGAGTGTTTTGAATATTTCATCATTTATATTAATAACTTATCTTAAGTGGCTGCAGTCTTGTAAGTGTTCATCAAATGGACTCTTCGTAGAACAGAAGCTGTCAGTGGGAAATGGCACCTCTATTACAATTCTGTGCGACCTGTCATTTCGATGACACAGTGCTCAGATCTTGAAAGAGTTAAGTGACAGCGGAGCGAAAAAGATGCTGAATATATCCCTGATTGGAGTATTAATATCAGGACCTGATGAAAAATTCAGCAGTCTGTCTGACCATTTGATGAGTGTCTGAGTATATCTGGGGAGAAAGTCTGGGATGTTGTTTTAAAATGAAATCTTGTATGGTGGCAGTAAAAGTAATGTCAAAAACAGTGACGAAATATAAAACATCTTGCTGAACAAGTCTTCAACAGGTCTTAGCAATTTATTATTTTCAAAGAAGACTTGGTGTGACAGCTGTAATGCCGGGCCATGTCCTGTGCGGGTATAAAACTTGCAACATATATAACAGCCAGCTTCATAAGCATGGTGATAATAATTAATGCATTTTCTATTTTGTAAAAACATAAATAAACTTTGCCTTTAATATCTAAATTGGTATCTTGAGAGGAGAACCTGATTTAATACTTGCTAACACTGGTGATGGCAATATAAGAATGTTTAAAGGGGCATTCCCATCTCTAAAATCATATCTGTCATGACTCTGTTGTCGGGTGTCCCAAAACCAGGGGCTCCTTTTCTGTCCTAATGCTAAGGGGGCGCCTTAGCTTGCCCTGCTTTCTGGGTTACTTCTGATGGTGAAGATGTCGTGGCCACATACCTCGCCACTAGTGTTGAACGATACCTTCCGATACTTGAAAGTATCGGTATCGGTTAGTATCGGCCGATATCCGAAAAATATCGGATATCGCCGATACCGATATCCGATACCAATACAAGTCAATGGGACACAAGTATCGGAAGCTATCCTGGATGGTTCCCAGGGTCTGAAGGAGAGGAAACTCTCCTTCAGGCCCTGGGATCCATATTCATGTAAAAAATAAAGAATAAAAATAAAAAATATGGATATACTCACCCCTCCGGCGGACCCTGGACCTAGCGGTGTTAACCGGCAGCCTCCGTTCCTAAGAATGAGCGAGTGAAGGACCTTCGATGACGTGGCGGCTTGTGATTGGTCGCGTGACCGCTCATGTGACCGCTCATGCGACCAATCGCAAGACTCCGACGTCATCGCAGGTCCTTCACTCGCTCATTCTTAGGAACGGAGGCTGCCGCTTGCAGCGGTTACAACCAGGGCGCTTCAGAGGGTGAGTATATCCCTATTTTTTATTTTTATTCTTTATTTTACACATGAATATGCATTCCGATCCCGATTCCCGATATCGCAAAAATATCGGAACTCGGTATCGGAATTCCGATACCGCAAATATCGGCCGATACCAGATACTTGCGGTATCGGAATGCTCAACACTACTCGCCACTAGTGTTGAGCGATACCGTCCGATACTTGAAGGTATCGGTATCGGAAAGTATCGGCCGATACCGGCAAAGTATCGGATCTAATCCGATACCGATACCCGATACCAATACAAGTCAATGGGACTCATGTATCGGACGGTATTCCTGATGGTTCCCAGGGTCTGAAGGAGAGGAAACTCTCCTTCAGGCCCTGGGAACCATATTAATGTGTAAAATAAAGAATTAAAATAAAAAATATTGCTATACTCACCACTCCGACGCAGCCTGCACCTCACCGAGGGAACCGGCAGCGTTGTTTGCTTAAAATTTGCGCTTTAACCTCCTTACGTGAAGTCCCGGCTTGTGATTGGTCGCGCGCCGCCCATGTGGCCGCGACGCGACCAATCACAGCAAGCCGTGACGTAATTTCAGGTCCTTCAGGATTTTAAAATTACGTTCCGGCTTTGTGATTGGTCGCGTCGCGGTCACATGGGCGACGCGACCAATCACAAGCCGTGACGTCACGGGAGGCTGGACACGCGCGCATTTTAAAATTTTAAAAAATTTTAAAAAAGCCCGCAACCCAACGTCAAGGGTCCCTATAATATTGCGGGTCCTACCACTAATATCATAAAACAGCTAACATAGAAAAAAACTCAGAAAAAATACATACCAAGTGATAAAGCCTTCCTAATACCCTGTCTGATGACAAATGCACACTTAGCAGGATGCAGCAGGCCTCCACTGATAAAGGCTAGGTGCGGCACAAGTGCAAACTACTTGATAAAAACAACCACCCCTATCCTCCAAACATTGCAGGGGTTGGCTGCCTAGTAGAAAAAATGCACATTGATATGACTCACATAGGACGCCAGTCACACTGATAGGTGTGGTGCACAGTGTCTGGTATGCAACCTATTAATGACGCCCCTTGTATTAACAGGCGGGCTGCCCAGCACTATAATATGCAGCACACGGTGACAGACGCCCAAAAAAAAACAAACAAAAAAAAAACCTAACCAACATAAAGAGGCCTGGCCACATCCTGCAAAAAAGGATATGATATAGTGCAAAAAAATGTATGCATATGATGCAACTCCCAAAAATCTTCCCATTGTAAAAGTATGGGAGCATCAGCAACAACATTATCAATGCCAAATATTAGGTTCAGCATGCTGCACTATTTTTATGGTAAAATAACAGACCGCATGATGGAAACCAGACAGACCAGAATAGAGTCAATGGGGCTCTTCTGGTGCCATTTGAATCTATTATGTAACAGATTTATTTCAGTGTTCCAAGGAGGAAACGGGGATAGCAAATTAAAAAATGCATGAGTAAACAAAACCTTACTGTTGTGAATTCCGTTCTGGAGCTCCCTCCTGTGGTTGCTAATGGTATTTTTGTGAGTTCTGCCCTTGGGCTCCCTCTGGTGGTTTCGAGTGGAACTGCTGCTCCTTTAGGTGGCTGTAGCAGCTGCCTTCACTAATCGCCTTGCCTGGGTTTGTTATTTAAACCTGCTCTGGGCTTTAGTTCATGCCAGCTGTCAATGTTCTTGGTTGGATTTGGTTCTCTCCTTGGATTTCTCATATGGCCTGTCCTTGTCAGCAAAAGATAAGTTTTTGCTAGTCCTTGTTTGCCCATTTGTTTTGGACTTTATTGCTCTGCAAATATGTCTCTTTTTGTCCAGCTTGTCACTATGTCATATTCAGGCTAGCTGGAAGCTCTGGGAAAGCAGATTTGCCCCTCCACACCGTGAGTCAGTGTGGAGTTCATTTTTGTAAACTCTGCGTGGATTTTGTAGTTTTTAATACTGACCGCACAGTATCCTTTTCTCTCTGTCTATCAAGTTTAGTATTGGCCTCCTTTGCTGAAACCTGATTTCATTTCTGTGTACGTCATTTCCCTCTCCACTCACAGTCAATATTTGTGGGGGGCTATCTTTCCTTTTGGGGTTTTCTCTGAGGCAAGATAGCTTTCTATTTCCTTCTTTAGGGGTAGTTAGTTCTTAGGCTGTGAAGAGGTGTCTAGGGAGAGTCAGGAACATCCCACGGCTATTACTAGTGTTGTTGTTAGGATTAGGGACTGTGGTCAGTAGAGATACCACCTTCTCAGAGCTCGTCCCATGTTGCGTTTTAGCCACCAGGTCATATCAGTGCGGCCTCTTAACCACTAGGTCATAACACCTTACTGGCCGAATCAGAGCCTACATGAGTCAGCCGATTGATTGCCTATCCAAAAGTTAGCATATGAAACTACATAGATGTAAGGGGATGTAAAGGCACTTTGTAAAACCTTACCTTGGAAACTTAGGCTAGGGTCACACAGCCGTTTTTCTCTCATCTGAGAAAATCAGTCTGATTATACTAATGAAACTCTGATCAGACCCTGATCAAATTTTGATCAGAGGGTGACCAGAGTGGGATCCAATTTTCTCCACGGTCAACAAAAAAAGTTTCTTCACCTTCTCCATACAATCTGTCCATGAAAATTGGACCGCACTCGGATGTCTAAAATTGTCAATGTTCGAAATTTTCAACTGACGCATAGAACTTGAATGGCCAAGTGTGAATGTAAAATGAGATGCAACTTGTGCCTGCTGCAATTTCTTTCCTTGGAAAACTGTCCAAATTAAAAATTGGACATGTACAAAACCTCATTAAAAAACTTCTGCACAAGCCCTAAGAGTGATTATTTTGCTTCTACCTAATGTTCCAGATGCATACGTAGAACAAAATGAATGCCCCTTCACTTACTGGGTGCCCTCAGTAAAGTTTAGGGGCTAGTAAAGGGGTCCTGCTTGGGAGATTGGCCGAGTGGGACCTCATGGCTATATCTACGGCACAATACAAGATAAAGACTGCAATGTATTAGACGATTATGCGTGCATCCTGTCGCATAATTTCCTGCTCTCGATAATTTAGCAGTCAGAACATGTACATCACACAAACATTTAAAAAAAAATCAAAAAAAGAAACTTTGACTGGGATATCACGTTTGAGTGAACAGATTACGGCCTCGATTGACCTTGTGGAAATTCAATCTATTCCTTTGGGACTATCTTTAATTTACTGGACAAATAACAAGTTCAAAGTTCACAAAAGCCATAGCTGAATAAATTAAAAAAGATAATTGACTGGAATGTAAATCGAGTAACATGTTCAAGCATTCTGCATCTTTCAGGGTAATCAAAGACAGAATGAATGGAAGATGAATGGAAAAGATATTTGCAAATGAACGGACATGAATTTTATTTTTCAATTTACATTTAAGGATTTTTTGAGCTTGTAAAATATGGACACATTCATACAGTATATAAGTCTAAATGCTCTCCATTTTATTCCAGCTTAGCTTAAAAGTATGTACTTTTGACTTTTATTATTTTTTTTCCCAAAACTGTATAGCAGATTTGTTTTTATGTTTCCAGAACTTGCTGTGGATTGGACTGACATATAAAGAGCTATAGATTCTTTGAATTATTTCCACTTTGAAGACTATGGCCCTGATTCATCAAAGTGTTTACTGAAGAAATCTGGCGTAAAACACTTTTGTTGCGCAACAACGTTATTCAATGGACGCAGTTGGGGTGGAAAGTAGCCTGGCAACACCTGTTTGTCTAATTCATGGTGAGCTATGGGACTGAAATAATAATTGGGGCAAGGTGCCACTTTTAAGATGTGCCTGATTGATTAAGAGGAGTGTGCCTCTTAATCAGGCATGTCTGACTTCAACACCCCCCATGGTCATGACATTCTTAATGAAATGGCGCCACTGTATAGCTACTAATATATTGGTGATTGGTCTCCTACTCACTTGACACTGGACATTCTACTTCCCAGCATGAGAAACATGATCCTTTCAAAGACAGTGAAGGGAGAGCTGGTTGAGTGGAGAAAGGAGGCATGTTATATATGTTCGGCACTAAGAAAGGGGAAGATACCCATCTATTCATTGTATAGGATGTTGCACAAGTGGCGGATAAACAATGTCAATGCACCTGAAACTGGTTACATGCATAGCCTTAATAAATTGTGTTAATCTTACCGAATTAAAATGATTTGCACTCAATTTTTAAAGATGAACTTGTACCAAAATTAGCATTTTTTTCTTCTTTTCTTCTTAAAAATTATCTCCTTTAGCAAGAACAGAGACATTTTATTTTTGTAGTTAAATGCTCATTGCCTATATTATTGGCCACTTCTGTAGTCTCAGAGTGCCCAGGTTCCTAGAGACTGCAATTGCTGCTCTGAAGAAAGATCACTAGATTCACGGTTGCCTCTACTAACAGTATCAGAAGGTATGGCCATGTCTATGGTCTAATCTGTCAATTTTCACGAGCGCAGAAGAAAGATAGGAACGTTCCTTTAAAATTGAATGCCACAATCACCCTGCGTTCACCACTTTTAATTTTCTCATTACTTTTTAAAACTTCTGAGTGGTAAAAAATCTCATAATTTATGTTATACAATTTGCAACTATTTGAGGCACAGTGTATTCTAAAATATTAAGTACTTCAATGGCTGCTTTTGCTTACATGTATATTTTTTATTTTTTTCTGGCTCTTGTTACTATGAAGGTCAGTAGTGACGCCAGTGAAGTCAAAACTTCAAAGCTGTTGCCAGTACATACAGGTGCTTCTCACTACATTAGAATATCATCAAAAAGTTAATTTATAGCAGTTCTTCAATACAAAAAGTGGAACTCATATATTATATAGTGTCTTTACAAACAGAGTGATCTTTTTCAAGTGTTTATTTCTGTTAATGTTGATGATTATGGCTTACACCCAATGAAAACCCAAAAGTCATTATCTAAGTAAATTAGAATAATTAACAAAAAACACCTGCAAAGGCTTCCGAAGCATTTAAAAAGGTCCCTTAGTCTGTTTCAGTAGCGCCACAATCATGGGGAAGACTGCTGACTTGACAGATGTCCAGAAGGCAGTCACTGACACACTGCACAAGGAGGGTAAGCCACAAAAGGTCATTGCTAAAGAAGCTGGCTGTTCACAGAGTGCTGTATCCAATGACATTAATGGAAAGTTGAGTGGAAGGAAAAAGTGTGGTAGAAAAAGGTGCACAAGCAACCGGGATAACCGCAGTCTTGAAAGGATTGTTAAGAAAAGGCCATTCAAAAATGTGGGGGAGATTCAGAAGAAGTGATCAGCTGCTGGACTCATTGTATCAAGAGCCACTACACACAGACATACAGTATCAAGGACATGGGCTACAAGTGTCACATTCCTTGTGTCAGGCCACTCATGACCAATAGACAATGCCAGAAAAGTCTTACTTGGGCCAAGGAGAAAAAGAACTGTAAGTTACCTTGGTCATGTGTTAGGAAACATGTCACAGCTTCTGCAACATAAAAAAAGACCAATGAGGGATCAGAGACATCAGCAAAGGAAATTTGAACGGCAAGTCCTTTGCAGCAAGTTGGTAATACTGGTATTTCTTGCACCAAGCAAAAGATTGTTCAAGTAAATTGTGCCAAATCTGTTAAAAACTGGGACTTTTAAATAAACATGGCACATTTTCAATGAAGTAAAGTTAGAAAATGAAATCTATACCTGCTACCGGCAGATGTAGCTTTGCATGATTATCAGGCTTTAGGATAAATATACTTGTCTAAAATGTGTTACCGTCTCAATAAAACTTTTGACTTGTGTCATGCATAATTAAAACATTTTTGTGCGATTTTCAGCATTTAGCAACTTTTTGCATGAATTTGAACCATTTTGAGATTAGTTAAAACCTAAAAATGGTGTAATTAATTAATTATGTTAAATATTTTTATTTGTTATTTTAACCCTTATTCAGCTTATTAAAAACTTTTACTTAAAGAGATCCTTTCACAAATTGTGATCTTATAAACTGTATATTCCTACACATAAAAGCAGGAGTGTAGATAAAAGCATTCGCCTCCTGCCACAATGCACTGAAATGACTGGCACCAGAAATGCTAATTTTCTTATCATTCAACTGGGCATTTCATTTTATTTAGATCTTTGGGTGTGTGCTTTCAACCCACAATGATGCTGTTCAATCATAAAAAGTCTACATTATAGGAAGGATAAAGTAGAAGACCACAAATCTGGCCAAAATAAAAAGCCCATAGACAAGTACCAGACTGTATCTTTTCTCACATGACCAAGCTATAACTCCTCCTTCCTGACACTTTCTGTTATTAAAGCACTAGGAGTGGAGGCAGACATCAGCATCAGAGTTTTGGGGCAGTTGGAAGAGTGAGCAGTGTCCAGGAAGCAGCTAAGCTTCGAGTATGGCACACTAGGGTGGTCCTTTCTTTCGAAAGTGTGTTTTCTTCAGTAGGCACCCCTTGATCCTGTTTCTGTATGTAAACTAAAAATGCAGAAAATAATTCAGCCAGAGACACACAGATTTAGTGGTCAGTACGTACCCTCAAACTTTCTGAATTTTTGCCATGGCCGAGCCTCATTTGCACCTCGTCTAAAAAATCTGGTTGTGGAATGATGGCGCCAATTTTGCTGAATATAGCCTGACATTCATAACACCCTGCTTCTTCAGCTTGCTCAGCCAATCAGTCCTGTCCTCTGATGCTGCTATTCCTCCCCCATGTTTCCAGTGCAATACAGCTCTGAGAAGGTTAATCTCTCATCAGGTATTTCACTCTTTTCAACGGATCCAGCCATCCGTCACACCGCCATATTCAGCCTGATCGCGAAAATCAGATGTGTGAAAGTAGCCTTACTGAGAAGCACTGTCCGTTTTTGTTTGCATCAGTTCCTGTATACCATACTCCTTTTACAGGGGTTACAAAAATAAAGCCTCAAACATAGCAGCTTGTGCTGCAGTATGTCAAAGCCAATAACCAGACGCGAAACAGACTTCTGGCTTATTGGACAAAGGGCTGATAGTAGTTTATCTTCAACTAAACTGCCATCCGAGAGAAAGGTTATGTCACTGTTCTACTACTACAAGAAAATGACTAAACAGACAGTTCATGATTCAGTTTGTTTAACAGCTAATGATGTTCTTGATGTTTGGGCAAAGGCAACATCTCCACGAGACTGAAACAAACATGTGGTTGAAAAAGTGGAAGGTCTCTTCAAAGAATATGACAAGCTGAAGAAAAACGAAGAAAACAAAACTAAACGTTCTGCTAGTCTGAAGAAGAAGGAGGAAGAATGGAACCCAGGTTTAGATATTGTGAATGCTAGGGCTATGGATATGTCAAAAATACTGGAAGACAAGGAGTTTTACCTAGCATATAGACAAACTGGACGCCATGGAAAAATGGGAGGTGTGTTGGGAAATAGTTTGAGGAAAAAAAAGAAATTTTGAAGAAAGAGAAACAAATTACAAGAACAGAATTGAGAACGAGAAGTGCTAGAGAGGAAAAGGTTGTGCTGCAGTTGTCATATTATGAAGTAGATACAGAAGATTAATAAACATGAAACATCAGAGGTACTGCCGTCAGCTAAATGAGCCAAAAAAGGAAGAGTTAGTGTATTAGGTGACAAACTGTCAGCAAGCCTTGACGTGGCCAAAAGATAGTGACAGAAATGCAGCATTAATTCTCTCACAAACCATTCAGCACCTTGGCCATGATCCTGCAGATTTCAATTGTTAATCAATTCACAGAGAAAGAATAAAACTTGTCAAACAATGGCTCTAACAGGGGTTTCAGCTAACTGTACCTTTAATACTCCACTTTCATGGAAAGCTCTTAGAAGATATCAGTGGCAGGAAAGTTGTAGACCATCTTCCCATTCTGGTATTGGCATTGTTCAGTTGCTTGGAGTTCCAAAGCTTGACAAAGGAACAGGTGAAGCTTGTGCTAATGTTGCTTATGCTGAAGCAGTCACCTAAAATGTTACTGACAATGTGAATCTATCAACAGGGGTTTTATGAAAGGCGCGTGCAAACTTCCAGAGCAAAATCTTGGCAAGTACATGCTGTGGCTAGCATGATGCCATCATATTCTAAAAATAGTGCTGCCAGCAGTGGTTGTTCATTTCCTTGGTCAGTCGGAAGTTTCAGAAAAAATTATCTTCAGCAGGTTCAAGAACAAGTGGCATATCATTGACTTGACTACCTTTCAGACAACACTATCAGACCAGATCATGTCAACAGTAGTTTCCCACATTGCAGCTGAAATCATAGCCTTGGCGGAGATGAAACTTCTTCAGTACCAACCCCGCGAGGACTACCGAGAATTATTGGAGTTTACAATCATTTTCCTTAGTGGTGTTCCATCTAGAGGAATTTCATTCAGTGCTCCAGCTGGACTGCACCAAGGCAGATGGATGGCAACGGCTATCTATGAGCTAAAAATGTGGATGTTCAGGAGTCAATTTGTGCTGACAAATGAGGAAGTAAAGTCTATCACAAAGATCTGTCAGTTCACTGTTTTGATCTATGCGAAGGTGTGATTCCTTTATAATGTGGTATCGGGTCATTATTACTTTTTAAAGGGGCACTAAGTGCATTACTCAATAAGAGGGCTCTTGGGTATTAGTACTTTACAAAGTGGCGTGTGAAGCATTATGGGCACTAGAGGCTTGTAAGATTTCTTTGCATAGAATGTGACTCACAGCTATCTCTCAGCGCTGAATGTGGCTCTCAGGATAAGAAAAGTTGGCGGACACCTGGAGTAGAAGAATGCTAACAGGAATACTTATCGTAATAGATGTGATGATCTCAGTCCTCAACTGCTCCTGTGACGCTTCTCACTCTTCCAGCTTATCCAACACTCTGATTCTGCTGTCTGGTTCCTCTCCCAAACCTTTACTAAAAGGAAGTGTCAAGAAGGGGAGTTGTTAGGACAAAGGACAAAGTTTGCACGATCAGGTTGGCACAGTTATGACCTTCTATATAGGAATTTCATTTCAGTCACAACTTTGAGAGTCCACTTTTTTGAGTCCTTATGAGGCTGACTTTTTACGAATGGGCTGAAAGCACACACTCACAATGCTGATGGAAATGAAATGCCCTGTTGATGGTAAGAAAATTAATACGTTTGGCACTAATAATTTCGACACCCTAGAACTCCACTTCCGACTGGAGGGAAATAAACTATTATCTACTTTCCTACAACAATGTACAAAAATATACAGTTTATAAGGTCACAATTTGTGAAAGATTTCCCTTAATATTTTTTTGGGTAACAGAAGTGAAGCTCCTGATCTCCCAAAAATTGGTAACATTGTCTCCAAATATGATGTGCCATTCATAATCCTGCAGAGACACCTTATGGCCCCCTACTGCTTACCTCTAGACCCCCATAGCTACATATTTAAAGGGTATGATTTCCAAAGATTCTGGTACTTTTTTTTCTTTTTTAATTTTGACGAATGGATATTTTCCATCCAAACAGACTTTCTAAAGCAATTCATAAAAGTAACATCCGACATATGTTTTTTTAATGATATGCTAAACACTTACGGTAAATATTTTTGCTTTCTGAAGGCTAATTTATAGTGATAGTAAAGTGCATTTCTCCAGACAGCTTGCATTTCAATAATTTCCGTCAGCTTAATTAATGAGAACGTCACAACATATTTTGATCTGCAAACCGCGATGCAATGATGGAGCCTGACAGAGATCAAGGTGCCCTTTTACAGCATTTCCAGATGGATATTTTAACTCATTTAGGGCTCGGGATGTGACAGCCGTTTAAAAGACTGGAATCTGTTATAATAATTAGAGAAAAGGAAGGAGTTTGTGATTTGTTTTACAATGCTGACTGCTGCGTTATCTCCAGATACCGCGCCCTATTTACAGAGACTTATTTGTTCTCCAAATTTCTGGTTCTTCATTAGTTTTGTTTCCTTGTATTTTGCCTGTATAATAAGGAAAACCTGGTCAGGTGTAATTACAATATTTTTCATTTTTAAATGTAAGCAAGATACTCATATAAAATAGGAAAACATGTTGTAGAATAGCCGAATTTGTCATTTATAGTGACAATTCAGTAAAAAGCTGAAAATGCAGCTTTTTACCCCAAAGTCTTGTCTGTATAAGTCCAGTGTGATGTCTCATGAGGTGATGTGGATCATCATTGCCCCCGATCCGGAATAGTAGTTTTAGAGCATTATGGACAAGTGGTACTGGTGCGTCAGAAGGGAGGGGCTGTAGAGGAGATGTTAAACCGAGCTGGAACTGAGATAAGTTAAGTAGCATCACTACAGCAAGAGTACATGATATAGCAGAGCTGCAACTATGGAATCTGATGTAGCAGAGTTAGAACAACAGCAACTAATGTAGCAAAGTTAGAACAAAGGCAATGTATGTAACAGAGCTGATACAGGAAAGAAATATATCTTGGTACCGTGTTAGCCAGTAGATAGAAAAATATTTAGAATTGAGAGTCCTCAGTGGTTGATACCTTTTAATGGCTAACTGAAAAGATGAAAAGAATGGATATACCTGTGGCAATACATTTCTGTCTCCCAAATCATAGCATTATGGACATGAAATTACTTGTACTAAAAAGTAACTTCAATTCGCAGAAAGACAGGAGAGTCTGGGAATATAAACTGATGACGACCTTTGACACTCTAAATGCAGGAATGAATGTGTCACACGGATTTATGTCTTTTTACATCAACTAACTACAACTAAGGAACTTGCCCATCAGACCATGTGGGGGTCATCACAACAGACCCTAATCACAGGACAATAAAACATTCCTTATCTAAGAATTGGCCCAATATTTATGGACATAACTGTTTATCACCCATGGTAATTCTGCTTCATGTCACCTGGCTTATCCATGGTTTTTTTTCCCCTCAACCTTTTTTTTTTTTCCTATACTATGTTGTGCATAAATATGTGATTCTTCAGAATTTGTTTTAGTCTTTGCCTGATGAAGAGACGTATGTAGTCTTGAAAGCTTGCAATTTGTTACCATCTTTTCAGTTAGCCATTAAAAGGTATCAACCACTGAGGACTCTCAATTCTAAATATTTTTGTAACAGAGCTGTAATTCTCAGTATAGCAGAGTTGTAGAAGTCCTGAAACCATGATGTAGCAGAGTTCTAGTAGTGCTGAAACCACTGTATAGCAGTGTTGAAACATCAGAGTCTAAGAAGCAGTGCTCAAACAATAATGTAACAGATCAGCAAGGATGTCACTGACACTGAATACTAGCAAGTCTCAACATATTTAATTTGTCAGTAGGATTTTGCTAAGTAAACTGCAGGCATTGTTCGATTGGCAGTGTTAAGCTGATTAAAATGATACCTGGAGGTAAGAAATCTGTGTTGTGGTTCTTGTGTAATCAGTGTTAGTAGTTTTCAGCTAATGAATATGCTCGTGCTCCAGGGCGGGACTGTAGGTAGAGTCTTAAAACCAAGAAGAGACCTTCCCACAGGCCTGCCCCAAAGCACAAACATGCTCCTCATCATGGAGACAAAGAGAGACTGTTTGTCCTTCTGGTTGGGCTTGTGAGCAGGTAATTTCATTGTTTCTCTGGCTTAGAGCAGGAAGATAACACAGGAAGATAACACCCTGCCTACAGTCCCTACTCAGAGCATGAGCATATCAGTAACTGAAAACTTCTATCACTGATTACACAAGAACTACAAGACTGATTTCTTCACCCCAAGTATCATTTTAATCAGTTTAACAAAGCCAGCCTGACAATGCCTGTAGTTTTGAGTTTGGAGTTTATAGTAGTCAGCTCTTTTCAGGAAATATGAAGAATGTCTGGTTGTCCCAATTACACTTCTGGAACTTTCAGCTGCATCCCCCATACAGCTCCCTCAGTCTGCCTGGGTAATTCTCCTCCCTCTCTTCCCCCTCCCTCAGGAATGTGTGTGTGTGAATACACTTCTCTCTCCCTGACTCCTGCTATGCAGCTGTGTGACCTGAGACCCCAGTGTGACCAGCTGCCGGAAACACATTTATTTGTCCTTGAAAACGTAAATATCCTGGCACTGATTGTTGATATAGGTGTGAAACTTAATTTTTCAACATTTGCTTCGATAGAGCTACCCACCCTGTAGTTTTCTAGACTCCAGCTTCAGCGGAATCCAAGAAATGGATTTCTACTTAACTGAGTCACACAGCTACTCCATGTTTAGACTTAAATATAAACTAACCTCGTGAGAAGACATGTGATACTTTCGTCGTCACTCTACGAGGTTTCCAGCAGAAGTTATGACTGGTATGAGTTTTAACACTGTTCTGAGTCTCTTTGGAAAAGGGGAGGGCATTCCAGGGTGCAGCCCATACAGTGAGGTCATGAAGCACAGGGTATAAGATATTGGACCTCATTTTAGGAGGAGCTTTCTGCCCAGGAGGTCAGAAACTCTGCAATCTGCCTGATGCATTGGGACATATGCCCCTCCTCCTCTCTGCCGTATGGCTTACCATAGAATGACATAAGACAAATGTAGGTTTATGTTCATCTTTAATCCCTTTTATTTTGTAATTGTTCTGTACATACTGTAATTGTCTCATCTTGTAATATTGTTTTTATACCTTTTGTAAACACTGCCTATATCTTTTTGGAGTAAAAGTTATAATATTTACTAGCTGCATTTTCCTTGCTCTAAAATGTACCTTCAGAATTATCTATAGTAAATTACACTGATTAGGTTAGCTCCTGACCCGCTATTAATCATAGGAATAGGAGCTGGTGGCAGCAGAGTGTACTGCACTTGTTGGGGCAAAGCTGACAGTGACGGAAAGGGTTTTATAAATGTATTGCCCGGCTGCAGTGGGGAATAGGTATAATACCCTCATGGCAGTGTGCCCAATAGCTAGTACATGACCAGGCAGCCTTTCTGGCGACTATTTATCCTAAGTGCAGTTCCCTGATTGACCTAAGGGTAAGAGGATGTCAGAGAGCTGAAAGTTCCAAGCCTGAACTGGGAAGTGGGATATAAATAAATTCCTGCTGACAGACTGGGGGCAGCCAAACACCCCCGGTTCATGACAGCTCTCCAGAAATCAGCAAATTTATCTACTTTCTTAAGGGTAGGGTATAATATGAGTTTGTGGGAATAACCCTCCTACTGCCAAGGGGGAAGATCTGGAGGTTCTACGTAAGACCTGCAATAAATTGGTGGACACTAGAGAGCCTCTCATTTATTTAGATGAACAGTTCTGGTGGACAATATTTCTCTTTCCCCAACCCAAAGTTATCACAACTCGCGTTGTGTTTTTTCAGTCTTGTATTTTATATTCTAGCTTTAGATTTCCTTAACTGCAAGCCACAAAAAAGGCTATGATTTTATGGCAGCACATTGGAAAAACATATTTAATGCCCATCAAAAATATTACCGTTCTGTCTGTTCTTTTCCCACGTTCCTTGGGATAATTTGCAAGCAATCATTTTTACACGTGGAACTGATAAGTGCGGTAAAAGTCTTATTATGTCTATAAACAAATAGACTGTGATAACTGATGGGAGGCTTTTGCAGTACAATTTTACATAATGGTAAATACAAGCAAGATAATGATGCAGAAGAAATAGAAAGTACAATAAGTTTTCCCGATGTTGTTCTAGACAATTTGCCGTCTTTATTTTATGCGATTATTTAGAGTTCTTTTCTTTTACTTTCGTTATTAATGGAGTCAGAGGAAGAGATAAACTCGACAATGCACTTTTGAAGACAGTTTGTAATGAGCAATGTGGGAAGATAATTTGCAACGTTAACACTAATGTTTCACTTTATCTGATATGTTTTTCTTTATATGAACCAGGTAAACAGCATGGTAAGTAGAAATTGTCTACTGGAGCCACAACTAAAGAGTTTTAAAATTTGAATTGGATGTGAAAGTCATGCAAAGTTCTACTTATGGAGGAGCTTTCACCTCTCTTTACATGTCTGTTTTAGTAACTACTTGTGTTCCAAAGAAATTACCAATTCTGGAACATATTCTGCAAGTGGGTGTTAATACTACATGTGTCAGTATGTGTCAGGAAAGAGTCAGATGGCCGTATAACTTGGAGAAGGATTGGAATGCAATGCTCGGACTGGTTGGTGGCTGAGCATGTCATGTGCATAGAAAAATATGCTGTCACACCAAGGCTGAGAGAATCGACGTCCAGTCCTAGTTTTGCACTGCATTCATCATCTTAGTTACTCGGCCATCGGACTCTTCCCTCAGACTGTGAAGGTTCTATTGACAAAGCAAATGGTAATATCCAATCAGGGATGGACGTACTGTAGTGACCCAGACGAGAGTGTATCCTTCCCTTTAAGTAATCCTGCATGGTGAGTAGATTCTGTACACTACAGCTCACACTCTAACTGCCCCTCTACATTATTCCCTGCATTTGTGAGCTGTAATTCTCCATTTCTAGTCACCTCCATTTTAGATGCAATGCATTTCTCATTTGCTGTGTTCTGGCATCATCTAATGGTGAAAGTGTACAATGACTCATAATTATTGTTTTGTAAGGATCTGAGTCACATTGTCAATAGGAGGAGCTGTTTTCCAGGCAAGTCTAAAATGTTCTTTAGTCTGAGTGATGCCCTTAGGGAGAGCAGAACACACGTGGAGGCTGTTTTCACTACAAGATCTCCTGCAGGCCTAAGAGCCTGGATTCCCTCTAAAACCTCTACTGACATCATTCACCTATAAGTGACATCATTCTAAAGTCTTTCTGACTGGAATCACCTCAGTTTTTTACATTCACCTATAAGCATAGCTCCCAACAGTCCCTCATTTTGCGGGACTATCCCGGTTTTGAGCCTTTGCCCCGCACTCCCGCACGGGATGCTCTGATCCCGCAGACAGCAGGAGTGAGAAGCAGCCGACATGCCCCCTTGTGTTAAGCCATGCCCTGGGCCCTTACCCTTCCATATGGCTGCCTGCTTTCTGTGCACAGGACCTGTGATGAGGTCACAGGAGGGGAGGAGTCAGGGGTCACATGATCGGGACCTCCATCCGTGGATTGCAGGACTCGGCTGTGCTGGTTGTCACATGGTGCTGCTCGATGATAAGGTAAGTAAGTAATGCCTTGTGTTGTATCAGGAGGTGTACAGTGTGGATGTAGCAGAGCTGTGTGTGTGTGCGAGGTGTATGGAGCGGAGCTGTGTGTGTGCGAGGTGTATGGAGTGGAGCAATGTGTGTACAAGGTGGATGTAGCAGAGCCGTGTGTAAGGGGTGTATGGAGCGCAGCCGTGTGTGTATGAGGTGTATGGAGCAGATCCGTGTGTGTACGAGGTGGATGTAGCGCAGCCGTGTGTGTACGAGGTGTATGGAGCGGAGCTGTGTGTGTACGAGGTGTATGGAGCGGAGCCATGTGTGTACGATGTGTATGGAGCGGAGCCGTGTGTGTACGAGGTGTATGGAGCGGAGCCGTGTGTGTACGAGGTGTATGGAGCGGAGCCGTGTGTGTGCGAGGTGTATGGAGTGGAGCCATGTGTGTGCGAGGTGTATGGAGCGGAGCCGTGTGTGTGCGAGGTGTATGGAGCGGAGCCGTGTTTGTGCGAGGTGTATGGAGCGGAGCCGTGTGTGTGTGAGGTGTATGGAGCGGAGCCATGTGTGTGCGAGGTGTATGGAGCGGAGCCATGTGTGTGCGAGGTGTATGGAACGGAGATTTGTGTGTGCGAGGTGTATGGAGCGGAGCCATGTGTGTGCGAGGTGTATGGAGCGGAGCCGTGTGTGTGCGAGGTGTATGGAGCGGAGCCATGTATGTATGAGGTGTATGGAGCGGAGCCATGTGTGAATGAGGTGTATGGAGTGGAGCCGTGCGTGTATGAGGTGTATGGAGCAGAACCATGTGTATGCGGTGTATGGAGCAGAGCCAGGTGAATGAGGTGTATGGAGCGGAGCTGAATGTGTATGAGTTGTACAGAGCAGGGCCGTGTGTGTACGAGGTGTATGGAGCGGATCTGAATGTGTACGAGGTGTATGGAGCGGAGCTGAATGTGTACGAGGTGTATGGAGCGGAGCGCGTGTGTACGGAGCGGAGCCGTGTGTGCAAAGTGTACGGAGCGCAGCTGCGTGTGTAGGAGTAGCTATGTGTGGCCATTATATGGTACGAAGTATCATGTGCGGCCATTATACAGTATGGAGCATCATGTGCGGTCATTATACAGTATGGAGCATCAAGTGTGGCCATTATACAGTATGGAGCATCATGTGCAGTCATTATACAGTATGGAGCATCATGTGCGGTCATTATACAGTATGGAGCATCATGTTTGGTCATTATACAGTATGGAAAATCATGTGGGGCCATTATACAGTATGGAGCATCATGTGCGGTCATTATACAGTATTGAGCATCATGTGGGGCCATTATACAGTATGGAGCATCATGTACAGCCAATATACAGTATGGAGCATCATGTGCAGTCAGTATACAGTATGGAGCATCATGTGCGGTCATTATACAGTATGGAGCATCAGGTGCGGTCATTATACAGTATGGAGCATCATGTGCGGTCATTATACAGTATGGAGCATCATGTGTGGCCAATATACATTTCTGGAGCATCATGTGCAGCCAATATATAGTATGGAGCATCATGTGCAGTCATTTGTCATGGTTCCCAATGGCAGGGAAACATCAAAACACAAAAATAACGGACGAGCTCTGGGAGATGGAATCTCGAGCTGACCGTGAGCCAAATCCACCACACAACCAATAGCAGCCAGGGAGCATACCTACGACTTCCTAGATGCCACGCGCCAGCCGGAGGACTAACTACGCCTGGTAGAGGAAGGAACAGACCTGGCTTACCTCTAGGGAAATACCCCAAAAGATGATAGCAGCCCCCCACATGTAATAACGGTGAGTTAAGAGGAAAAGACATACACAGTATGAAAGTAGATTTAGCAAAGAGAGGTCCACTTACTAGATAGCAGAAGGATACAAAAGAGGACTTCACGGTCAACTGAAAACCCTTTCAAAAACCATCCTGAAATTACTTTAAGACTCCTGTGTCAACTCATGACACAGGAGTGGCAATTTCAGCCCGCAAGAGCTTCCAGCTACAGAGAATAACAAAAACTGCAAACTGGACAAAAGATACAAAACAAAAGGACAAAGTCCACTTAGCTGATCAGCAGACTAGTAGCAGGAACATGCAACCGAAGGCTCTGGTTACAATGATGACCGGCAAGGAAATGACTGGAGAGCAAGGCTAAATAGGAAACTCCCAAACACTGATGGAAGCAGGTGAACAGAAACAGCAAAGTGCAAACAAGTCACCAGTACCACCAGCAACCACCAGGGGAGCCCAAAAAGCAGATACACAACAGTACCCTCCCCTTAAGGAGGGGGCACCGAACCCTCACAAGAACCGCCAGGGCGATCTGGATGAGCCCTATGAAAGGCACGAACCAAATCCGAGGCATGAACATCAGAGGCAGTTACCCAAGAATTATCTTCCTGACCATAGCCCTTCCATTTAACCAGATATTGAAGTCTCCGTCTGGAAATACGGGAGTCCAAGATCTTCTCTACCACGTACTCCAATTCACCCTCCACCAGCACAGGAGCAGGAGGTTCAGTAGAAGAAACCACCGGTACCTCATATCTCCGCAACAACGACCGATGGAACACATTATGGATAGCGAAAGATGCCGGGAGGTCCAAACGAAAGGAAACAGGGTTAAGAATCTCCAAAATCCTATAAGGACCGATGAACCGAGGCTTAAATTTAGGAGACGAAACCCTCATAGGGACAAAACGGGAAGACAACCACACCAAGTCCCCAACACGAAGGTGAGGACCAACACGACGACGGCGGTTAGCAAACTGCTGAGTCCTCTCCTGGGACAATTCCAAATTATCCACCACTTGTCCCCAAATCCGATGCAACCGGTCCACTACCGCATCCACTCCAGGACAATCCGAAGATTCAACCTGACCAGATGAAAAACGCGGATGAAACCCTGAATTGCAAAAGAAAGGAGAAACCAAAGTGGCAGAACTAGCCCGATTATTAAGCGCAAACTCTGCCAACGGCAGAAAGGCAACCCAATCATCCTGATCCGCAGACACAAAACACCTCAAATAAGTCTCCAAAGTTTGATTAGTTCGCTCCGTCTGGCCATTGGTCTGAGGATGGAATGCAGACGAAAAAGACAAATCAATGCCCAACCTGGCACAGACTGCCCGCCAAAATCTAGACACGAACTGGGTACCCCTGTCAGAAACGATGTTTTCCGGAATACCATGCAAGTGAACCACATTTTGAAAAAACAGAGGGACCAACTCAGATGAGGAAGGCAACTTAGGCAATGGCACCAAATGAACCATTTTAGAAAAACGGTCACACACCACTCAGATGACAGACATCTTCTGAGAAACAGGGAGATCCGAGATAAAGTCCATAGAGATGTGCGTCCAAGGCCTCTTCGGAATAGGCAAGGGCAACAATAACCCACTAGCCCTAGAACAACAAGGCTTGGCCCGAGCACACACATCGCAAGACTGCACAAAAACACGCACATCTCGAGACAGAGAAGGCCACCAGAAGGATCTAGCCACCAAATCTCTGGTGCCAAAATTTCCCGGACGACCTGCCAGAGTAGAAAAATGGACTTCCGAGATGACTCTACTGGTCCAATCGTCAGGAACAAACAGTCTACCAGACGGACAACGATCAGGTCTATCCGCCTGAAATTCTTGCAAAGCACGTCGCAGATCTGGGGAGACAGCAGACAAAACTACCCCATCCTTAAGGACACCAGCAGGTTCAGAATTCCCAGGAGAGTCAGGCTCAAAACTCCTAGAAAGAGCATCTGCCTTCACATTCCTAGAACCCGGTAAGTACGAGACCACAAAATTAAACCGAGAAAAGAACAACGACCAACGTGCCTGTCTAGGATTCAGGCGCCTGGCAGACTCTAAATAAATCAGATTCTTGTGATCAGTCAAAACTACCACCTGATGTCTGGCACCCTCAAGCCAATGACGCCACTCCTCAAATGCCCACTTCATGGCGAAAAGCTCCCGATTACCAACATCATAGTTTCGCTCGGCGGCCGAAGATTTTCGAGAAAAGAACGCGCAAGGTCTCAGCACCGAGCAGTCGGAACTTTTCTGCGACAAGATCGCCCCCGCTCCGATCTCGGAAGCATCGACCTCAGCCTGAAAGGGAAGAGAAACATCAGGCTGGCGCAACACAGGGGCAGACAAAAAGCGGCGCTTAAGCTCCCTAAAGGCCTCCACAGCAGCAGGGGACCAATTGGCAACATCAGCACCCTTCTTAGTCAAATCCGTCAGAGGTTTAGCAACGCCAGAAAAACCAGCTATAAATCGACGATAAAAATTAGCAAAGCCCAAGAATTTCTGAAGACTCTTCAGAGAAGTAGGCTGCGTCCAGTCATAAATAGCCCGAACCTTGACAGGGTCCATCTCAATAGAAGAAGGGGAAAAAATGTACCCCAAAAAGGAAATTTTTTGAACCCCAAAAACACACTTTGAACCCTTTACACACAAAGAATTCTCCTGCAAAACCTGAAAAACCCTCCTGACCTGCTGAACATGAGACTCCCAGTCATCAGAAAAAATCAAAATATCATCCAAATACACAATCATAAATTTATCCAAATATTCACGGAAAATATCATGCATTAAGGACTGAAAGACCGAAGGTGCATTAGAAAGGCCGAAAGGCATTACTAAATACTCAAAATGGCCCTCAGGCGTATTAAATGCGGTTTTCCACTCATCCCCCTGCTTAATTCGCACCAAATTATACGCCCCACGAAGATCAATCTTAGAGAACCACTTAGCCCCCCTTATGCGAGCAAACAAATCAGTCAGCAAAGGCAACGGATACTGATATTTGACTGTAATTTTATTCAGGAGTCGATAATCAATACAAGGCCTCAGAGAGCCATCCTTTTTAGAAACAAAGAAAAAACCGGCTCCTAAAGGTGATGACGAAGGACGAATATGTCCCTTTTCCAGGGACTCCTTAATATACTCGCGCATAGCAGCATGTTCAGGTACAGATAGGTTAAACAAACGACCCTTTGGAAATTTACTGCCAGGAATCAGATCTATGGCGCAATCACAATCCCTGTGGGGAGGGAGTGAACCAATTTTAGGCTCTTCAAAAATATCACGATAATCAGACAAAAATGCCGGAATCTCAGAGGGAATAGATGACGAAATGGACACCAAAGGTATGTCCCCATGAACCCCCCGACATCCCCAGCTTAACACAGACATAGCTTTCCAATCAAGTACTGGGTTATGTGATTGTAACCATGGTAATCCAAGCACCAAAACATCATGTAAATTGTACAACACAAGGAAGCGAATCACCTCCTGATGGTCTGGAGTCATACGCATAGTCACTTGCGTCCAGAACTGTGGTTTATTACAAGCCAAAGGTGTAGAATCAATACCCTTCAGAGGTATAGGGACTTCCAGAGGCTCTAAATCAAACCCACAGCGCCTGGCAAAGGACCAGTCCATAAGACTCAGAGCGGCGCCAGAGTCCACATAGACATCCACGGTAATAACTGATAATGAACAAATCAAGGTTACAGACAAAATAAATTTGGACTGCAAAGTGCCAATTGAAATAGACTTGTCAACCTTCCTAGTACGCTTGGAGCATGCTGATATAACATGAGCAGAATCACCACAATAAAAGCATAACCCATTTTTACGCCTATAATTCTGCCGCTCGCTTCTGGACATAATTCTGTCACATTGCATTTTCTCTGGCGTCTCATCAGAAGATACCGCCAAATGGTGCACGGGTTTGCGCTCCCGCAAACGCCGATCAATCTGAATAGCCATTGTCATGGACTCATTCAGACCTGTAGGCGCAGGGAACCCGACCATAACATCTTTAACGGCATCAGAAAGGCCCTCTCTGAAATTTGCCGCTAGGGCGCACTCATTCCACTGAGTAAGTACAGACCATTTACGAAATTTTTGGCAGTATATCTCAGCTTCATCTTGCCCTTGAGAAAGGGCTATCAAAGCTTTTTCAGCTTGAATCTCCAAATCAGGTTCCTCATAAAGCAACCCTAAAGCCAGAAAAAACGCATCCACATTGAGCAACGCAGGATCCCCTGGTGCCAATGAAAATGCCCAATTTTGAGGGTCACCTCGCAGCAAAGAGATTACAATCTTAACCTGCTGGACAGGATCTCCTGAGGAGTGAGGTCTGAGAGAAAGGAATAATTTACAATTATATTTGAAATTCAGAAACCGAGATCTATCTCCGGAAAACACCTCTGGTGTAGGGATTTTAGGTTCAGAAATAGGAGCATGAATAACAAAATCTTGTAAATTTTGCACCTTCGTAGCAAGATTATTTAAACCTGCAGCCAAACTCTGAGGATCCATCTTTAAACAGGTGAGCTCAGAGCCATTCAAGGATTATAAGGAGAGAAAGGCAAAGGCTGTAATTAGAGCTGAAATACAACTGATCCAACTATGGAGCAAGCATAGGGGAAAAAAAAATAAAAAAAATTTACAGACTTCTTTTTTCTCTCCTTTCTTCTGCCAATAAGTTTAACACAGGCCGGTCATACTGTCATGGTTCCCAATGGCAGGGAAACATCAAAACACAAAAATAACGGACGAGCTCTGGGAGATGGAATCTCGAGCTGACCGTGAGCCAAATCCACCACACAACCAATAGCAGCCAGGGAGCATACCTACGACTTCCTAGATGCCACGCGCCAGCCGGAGGACTAACTACGCCTGGTAGAGGAAGGAACAGACCTGGCTTACCTCTAGGGAAATACCCCAAAAGATGATAGCAGCCCCCCACATGTAATAACGGTGAGTTAAGAGGAAAAGACATACACAGTATGAAAGTAGATTTAGCAAAGAGAGGTCCACTTACTAGATAGCAGAAGGATACAAAAGAGGACTTCATGGTCAACTGAAAACCCTTTCAAAAACCATCCTGAAATTACTTTAAGACTCCTGTGTCAACTCATGACACAGGAGTGGCAATTTCAGCCCGCAAGAGCTTCCAGCTACAGAGAATAACAAAAACTGCAAACTGGACAAAAGATACAAAACAAAAGGACAAAGTCCACTTAGCTGATCAGCAGACTAGTAGCAGGAACATGCAACCGAAGGCTCTGGTTACAATGATGACCGGCAAGGAAATGACTGGAGAGCAAGGCTAAATAGGAAACTCCCAAACACTGATGGAAGCAGGTGAACAGAAACAGCAAAGTGCAAACAAGTCACCAGTACCACCAGCAACCACCAGGGGAGCCCAAAAAGCAGATACACAACAGTCATTATACCGTATGCAGCATCATGTGTGGCCATTATACAGTATGGAGCACTGTGTGGCCATATTTTTTTGTTTAGAAATATTGTATATGAAACAGTGTGATCAGCAGTGCTAAATGGGTGTGGTTGGGACGTGGATATGGGTGTGACTAATTATGAATGGGTGTGGTCAGAGGTGTGGCCTAAAATTTGCCGCGGCGCGCGTTGCGCATCGCAAACTTTGTCCCTCTTTCCCATCTTCAAAAGTTGGGAGGTATGCTATTAGTGACATCATTCTAAAGTCTTTCTGACTGGAATCACCTAAGTTTTTACATTCACCTATAGGTACTTGTGCAGGTGCAGTGACACACTGTGGAGCTAACCCCGAGTACAGGTCTGTAACCTCTAATTGCTGCATCAACCTCCTTCTGTAAGCTATCAAAAGACACTGTCCAGTGCTCTTAAAGCTCCGGACCCCAATCACATCTCAGCATCTAAGTGTGAACTGTAATTGCCATGGACTACCCATGAGAGACTGTTCCTTATTTGTTCCAAGTTATAATTCCCATTCCTGCTGAAGTAAAAGCAACTGTTATCCCCAAGACCGGTGTGTGTCATAATTCCTTTGGCTGCGGACACTGTGTGGGGGTGGATAGCTGGGAATGTTCTGCCTGGTCATTACAATACTATTAGAGCAGTCACATAGGGGCCCAAGAGGTTAGGGGGCCAATTCTACCCCCAAAGCAGAACGAATTGTGCATTATGGACTGCAAAAGGCCCATATATTGTTCTTTCACGGGGGCGCTCTTCTGTCTGTGTCTGCTCTGGCACACAATTGTCAAATAACTCATATATTTCCAGGGGGAATACGATGCTCAAGCATTATTAAGGCATGGCGAAAACAATAATTTACTAAAACAGACATGTCACAGATCACAGGTACTCTTTAAGACCTCCTTAACACATCCATTTTTCATGTCCGTATGCGGTCTGTTTTTTAAGGATTGCAAATATGGACACACGCATACCTTTTGTATTCAATGTTGGTGCACACGTGTCAGGTTTTTCACATGAACTGTGTGTCCGTGTAAAAAATTTACAGACATGTCCATTTTTAATCAGCAACATGGACAAAATATGTGCCACACATCCATGTGTCATCAGTGTGACAACGTACCGGCGCCTGGCAAAAGGTGTACAGTTCACGCTGAAGGCAGCTCTCATGATTGTCCCATGCTCTCCCTGCGATCAGCAAGAGCACATGACTCTGATGATACTCTACCTCTTGACTCTCATTGGATAATCTCTGTGTATATCTTATGAGGCATGTATGTTCATTGATGGTGCTTTCCATCCTTAAAGGCTCTAGATTTTTCCAAAAATTTTTTTTACACTAACCACCTAAAAACTACAGTCTTTAGACCTATCTGTATTGAGTTACTGTAGCCTTAACCTCAATGCTATGGCTACGTAGAGATTTTTTTTGTAGCAACACTAACTGATTTATCGAGCTGCAGCTTCAGTCCAAAGTCATTGACTATTGTCTATAATCTTGTAATAGCTAGAAACTATGGGTAATGCAATAAAAAGCCATTGTGTAGTCCTAGCTTAAAAGACCCTATACAAATGATTGTCCAAAACCTACTGTTTTTGTTGGGAAGACTGGCTTTTTAATGTTTTTTAGGAGCCTCACATCAACTGTTGAGGGAGAGTTGCGTTGTCCCCATACAAATGGCCCCATAAGATAAAAGCTGTCTGTCAAGCCACCATTTTGCTGAATTCTAGAGGACTGTAAAAAAAACTATCTTCACCTCGCTGCTCTGCTATCTTGCTGCCACAACCCACCATCCTCTTTGGCTCTTCTGTCATCTTCACTTGGCCTGGAGATCCATACATCAAGTAAGACTCAGACGTCTCGACGTCATGTTTCGAGTTATCCTAGGCATTGAATAGGTTTTGTCCCAAATAATTTCATGATGTTTGAGGTCTATTCAACACCTAGAGCCCCAGTGTCAAACAAAGATGATAGAGATAAAAAAATGAAACATGGAGAACAGGATGCAAAGAGAATCAGGCATGGGTCATAAGAACCGGTCAAAGTTAATCAAATTAGTTGGCCAAATCTAAGCAAATGGCAAAATTCAAATTTCGGTAAATTCACTCATTACTACTCGCTACATGAGAAATGGAATAAGGGGCCATGAGCACGAGGCTCTAGCATCAAGATGACCTTTTTGTCTTCCCTACTCTCTGGGTCACCAGATCTGCTCTTTTCCACATGCTTCATTAGCGCTTTTGGGTGACATATATAATTGTTATGATCCTTAGTGGTTGAGGATCACAAATTACTCCAGCAAGGTGACTAAACATAGGACAAGCTCTAGGGAGGTGGAAAACTGGACTAACCGCAAAACTGAACCTATCCAACCACACTAGAGGCAGCCGGTAAACGTGTCTAATACCTAGACATCTCGAGCCAGCCTGAGGAACTAACTACCCCTAGAGAGAAAGAAAGACCTCTCTTGCCTCCAAAGAAATAATCCCCAAAAGATATAGAAGCCCCCAACAGATAATAACGGTGAGGTAAGAGGAAGGCACATACACAGGGGTGAAAGCAGATTCAGCAAAAGAGGCCCACTAATTCTAGATAGCAGAAAATAGAAAAGGGGTCTATGCGGTCAGTAAAAAACCCTTACAAAATATCCACACTGAGATTTCAAGAACCCCCACACCAACTAACGGTGTGAGGGGAGAAACTCAGTCCCCTAGAGCAACCAGCAAGTAAGAAATCCCATTTTAACAAGCTGGACAAAAAAACATGATGAACGCTGATAATCAGAAACTGAACAAACAAAAACTTAGCTTGTCTTGGAGAGACTGAGAGCAAGGTAGTCACCAGGAATCTGAAAAGGACTGAATACATTGATAGCAGGCAAGGAACTGAGTATCCAGGTGAGCTAAATAGGAAACCAACCAAGGATAACGAACCAGGTGATGAAGCCAACCTGCAGAAAGACAACACTACACAGTACCGCTTGTGACCACTAGAGGGAGCCCAAAAATAGAGTTCACAACACATAATAGTCTTTTAGCGAGAGAGGGGTTTCACCTGTCCCTATATTGCATGTCATGTCCATTTTTTTTGTATGGTTGCAATGTAAAACATCACTTCCCCGACAGTGAAAATTATGGATCTAGTCTGAGCATGCCCTGATAGTCTGCTGCCATGGGGTTAAGGACTTTCTTTTCAACACATATTATTCTCATTGGAAAACCTTCGACAGTTGGAATACACAAAATGTTGTACATTAATGATATTGGGGATGTTCGCCATTCAGTTGTCAGCATTATGTCTGTGGCTACTGTTATTAACATTCCATATGTAAAAAGTACAAAAAAAAGTTTAAGATAAGATGGAAAAGTTTTGCCTTCACCTTAATCTTCTGAATCCGAGTCCCCAGATAGCTCTGAAATGACCTTAAAACATCTTTTCAAGCTCATATTTGAACCAGTAATAAAACATTTATGAATTGATTTGCTCAAAATAGGAACAGTGTCCTAAAATTGTCACATAAACTTAAAAAAAATCTGAAAGTTGACAAACCAAAAGAGAATTATTCTACTTAACTAAACGGCTCAAGTGTGCATGAAAATGTTCCTCACATATCCTGCAATAAATATGTTTAGTTAAAAGGAAAGTGAACATTATTGGCAGATAATTTTCTCCTGGCAAATAAAACAATGTTACATCTTTTACCAGAGGAAGGAACATTGTACACTGTGGATTTTACGGTCCCATTTAAACAAATTTAATGGAAAACATGGGTTCCTTGTTTCATTGGATGCCCTATTATTTTTCCCTGGTGCAATTTTGTGGCAGAGAGAATGTCAATAAGACTAGGTACAGACGACCGTGTATTCTCTCATCTGAGAGAATCGGGACGATTATGCAAATGACACTCTGATCAAACTCTGATTAGCGTTTGGTCAGAGTGTGAGCTTAATGTGATCTGATCCTCTCGGTTGAGGAGAAGAGGGAGAAACCAATTTCTCCATCTTTTCCATTCTGTCAGTCCCCAAAAATCAGACTGCATTTAGATGTCATCGAAGTGCATTACTGCTCTAGAAAATAGAAAAAAGTAAAGATACTTAGCATATAATTTGGCCAATTCATGTAGGCCCAGCAGATAGGGGCAACTTTATTTGATAGGTATCTATAGAGATGGCTACTCTTAGATTGTACCTGTACACACCAGTTGTCTGTTTGGAAGTGACGGTCAGTCTTTTGTCATTTACTTGCATGGCCGAGAGCGATCCAAATATCAGATTGTCTCGGGGATGGAGGGATTTTTTCTTCTAACTGTCTCAATCCAAGGAAATAAATCGGATATGTGAACAGCCCAATAGACTAAAATTGGTCTGAGTACGATCCGATGTTTTGTCGGATCACACTCAGATAAAAATTTGGCCATCTGCATGAGCCCTAACTCTGTACTTTGTCTTGGTGCACTGCTGACTCGGCTGTCAGTCAGTGCCGGGGCATGGTAGCAGCCGCCACTTGTTATGTACTGAGCAGTGACGAAACTGTGCAAGCCGCACCTCCATGACTGAAAGCCCAAGGCTTCCAGTAGGAATAAATTTAATTTCCTCCCGATAGCCGAACATTCGTTGGGGCAGATTTAGAATGCTATTAACCTGCAGATTAACCTCATATCAGAAAGTTAATAGCATTTTTTCACATGCTAGTACCCACCCTAATCGAGCAACCAAGTCCTCTTCTATCTTACACACAAAAAGTGATGTCATTGTGTCAACTGCATCAGAATATTGAAATCGTATAGATTTTAGGTCTACATGACAGAGAGTGGTGAGTCAGGGAGCCTCTGTTTCCTTGCTCCATGACATGATCCAACTGTATGCCTATGTGCACACGTTGAGTATTTTTGAAAACGGGCGGTATACCGTATATTAATTATTAATGTCAAAATTGACTACTAATAATTAATATCCACTTAATACCACAACATTTTCTTTACCTTACTCTATACACTAATACTATACACTAACTGTTATCTATTCCTCATACTATATACTAACTGAGACAAAACCGTGTATCAATAAAGGATATTTATTACACACACACAAGTCTACAGTCTATCACATCCATATATAGTTATACCCAAGCTGGCGACTATAAATATATATATATATATATATATGCACAATATACCGATATTACAACTCTAATACAGTAATACCACTACAGTATACAGTGATATCCCAACAGTATCGCACAGTAATAACCAACAATATCCAGTAATATCACAACAATATCACCACAATATAATAAAACGCACAATTATCTGCCCGATTACCCAAATCACACATGCAATATCAGCCCTCCCATCTATAGCTTTCTAACCCTAAGGCCTAAGAAGTTACAGGGCTTAGTAAGCAAAGGGGATACAGATATACTCAACCACCATGTGGATCGATGATCATTCCAGCATGTAGGCACAGCAAAAGAGGCAGAGCACATGTGTCTTGTGCCTTTTATGTCCAGCTAGAAGAGGTGTGTCCAGCCCCAGGTGTGTGGGGATGAGGTCACAAATCTATTCTCCACTGGCCTAAGTCCTAAATGAAACCTGATATACCAGCTTGAGGAGGGGGCTACTGAGCACATGTGGGGGAATTATATATCACTAAGCACATCTCTACGTAAAGATATGCATTTTGGAGCACTTCCCTTCTACAATTTTCAACACTTTTTTTTGTTTCGTCAGTGATGGCAGGAAAAATGCTGCGAAAAAATGTGCATTTTTTATGCGCTTCAATTGCATTTTTCTGTGGGTTTTTATGCTTTTTTAAGGAGTTTTTTTTCTCCAAAACGATGCAAAAACGCTGAAAAAATTATAAATTTATGACACTGATTCGAATATGTGAGGAAAAAATTAGCAGCATGTGCATGAGATTCCATAAATTTCATTCACTTTGCTGGTTCTGTAAAACAATGCATTTTTTCAATGAGTAAAAAATATGCAGAAAAACGCAGAGTGGTGCACAAATCGTATAGGTGTAATGTTGACAAGAGTTTAAGTAGTGTTCGGACAGAGATATGGGGGCACTTAGACAAAAGTATGTGCACTGCCTCAGATTTTTTGGTGCTAGCAATGCTACTGTACAGTTACTTTTTTTTATTTATCAATTTTTTTGTCCAAGACCTCTGTGACCATCCACCCCTCCACACACACATGTTATGGCCTTGTGTCAATGTATAAGTGCTCCACATAGCCCATTCATTCCCATTGTACAAAAAACTTAAACTGTACAATACAGATGTAGCAAAGTTTACCCAAGTGCTCATTCAAGTCAGATTTTTCCACATACAAGAAAAATGGACTGATTATTCTGATCAGACTTTAATGAGAATGTGGTCTGAGTGCTATTAGTTTTTATTGTACTTACAAAAATAATGAAAAGAAAGTTTCTCCGCCATCTCCATTATGTCAGTCGATAAAAAATTGGAAAATTGGACCAATTGTCTTTCATTGCCGATTTTGAGCCGACACTCAGATCCAAATTGTACATGTCTCCACGATTTTCTGCAGATCTCTTGGTCCACAAAAAATGATGTGCGCGTGAAGGGCCCGGTAGACTATCACAGGTACAAGTGCTATCGCAAAATCCACAGATAGCACTTGCACAAGAAATTTGGACATCTGAATGAGCTCATGATCTGCAATATAGATTATTCTTTTTTTAATCATTCAATCAATTATTATCTTAGGTTTGCCTCCATTTACCGCTAAAATTCTTTATAAGAATAGAAACAATGAGTCAAGGTCGCTACAGAAGCAGGTCAAGCCTTGAGTTGCTTTTGTCATTTTTGTATCCACAAGTTGGATATATTAACCTTCGCTAACAAAATTGTCCTAGACGTGATTACAAAACACTTCTGGATGCCTCATTTGCATAACATTGTCTTAGTTTTGTGGGATATATTTAAGCCACGAGAAGCCGAGCATAAGGTTTCACCTCGCTCAAACTGATTACCATGTGTTTACTCTACAAGGTACTATTTCCGATGACAAGTCTGATAAGCGAAAGAATTTAGCATAAATATGAAGCAGATGAACCACCTGAGTGCTCCAGATGTTGTCTCCTAAACACGCAGCATATTGGAGCCGCTTGATTTATCGACGAACAGAGAAAATGGGAAACACTACAGAAGAAAAACAATCTGCGCACGACTGTAATGGGACACTTGACCTGACCGCATTGCAAACAAGCTGCTCGGCTGATGACGAATCACATTAGTTGGTTTGGAAAATGGAATGAAAAGTTTACAGGTAATGAAAATATGACAACAGTGGAAATCTAGACTAATGACAAACATCCTGCCCTTTTAGGGAACCACTGACCCACCAATTCATCAAAAGTATGGGTTATTTAAAAAAGCTATGAAATTAACATAGTTGTGTAACTGTATACATTAAAAATGATATTTTACCTACAGCACAGATGTTACTCACCTGTCACGCCTAGGTTGGAATCCACTCTCTTCCCCTTTTGCCGCTGCCCTTTGCTGTGCTCCACATCAGGTTTTAAAAATTGCTTGGCACGTCTCTGTGACATCATCTCTTTATGGGATTTGTCCGTATGATCAACCCTCCTAAGCTATCTATAAGGGCTAACAAGTTATACCACTATGTTCCAAATTATTATGCAAATTTAAGTTTTTCTCAGATTTTCCTAAATGGTCGGTGTAAATGACAGTCAGTTTAATAAAAGTCATCACCCGTTAGAGTATACATCTAATTTTATTGAAGAAACCTCCCAATGATAACAGTATAATCTCCAAAATGAATAAAAACTCAAAATGCACTGTTCCAAATTATTAGGCACAGTAGAATTTCTAAACATTTGATATGTTTTAAAGAAATTAAAATGCTCATTTGTTGAATTTGCAGCATTAGGAGGTCACATTCACTGAACAAAAAAGCTATTTAACTCCAAAACATCCTAACAGGCCAAGTTACATGTTAACATAGGAACCCTTCTTTGATATCACCTTCACAATTCTTGCATCCATTGAACTTATGAGTTTTTGTAGAGTTTCTGCTTGTATTTCTTTGCATGAAGTCAGAATAGCCTCCCAGAGCTGCTGTTTTGATGTGAACTGCCTCCCACCCTCATAGATCTTTTGTTTGATGATACTCCAAAGGTTCTCTATAGGGTTGAGGTCAGGGGAAGATGGTGGCCACACCATGAGTTTATCTCCTTTTATGCCCATGGCAGCCAATGACTCAGAGGTATTCTTCGCCGCATGAGATGGTGCATTGTCATGCATGAAGATGATTTAGCTCCTGAAGGCACATTTCTGCTTTTTATACCATGGAAGAAAGTTGTCATTCAGAAACTATATACTTTGCAGAGGTCATTTTCACACTTTCAGGAACCTTAAAGGGCCCTACCAGCTGTTTCTCCATGATTCTGGCCCAAAACATGACTCCTCCACTTCCTTGCTGACGTCGCAGCCTTGTTAGGACATGGTGGCCATCCACCAACCATCCACTACTCCATCCATCTGGACCATCCAGGGTTGCTCGACACTCATCAGTAAACAAGACTGTTTGAAAATTAGTCTTCATGTATGTCTGGGCCCACTGCAACCATTTCTGCTTGTGAACACTCTTTAGGGGTGGCCGAATAGTAGGTTTATGCACAACAGCAAGCCTTTGAAGGATCCTACACCTTGAGATTTGAGGGACTCCAGAGGCACCAGCAGCTTCAAATAACTGTTTGCTGCTTTGTAATGGTATTTTGGCAGCTGCTCTCTTAATCCAATGAATTTGTCTGGCAGAAACCTTCCTCATTATGCCTTTATCTGCATGAACTCTCTCTGCACTCTGTTTCAGTCACAAATCTCTTCACAGTATGATGATCACTCTTAAGTTTTCGTGAAATAGCTAATGTTTTCATGCCTTGTCCACGGCCTTACACTATTTAACACTTTTCAGCAGCAGAAAGATCCTTTTTATTTTCCATATTGTTTGAAACCTGTGGCCTGCTTAATAATGTGGAACATCATTTTTAAGTAGTTTTCCTTTAACTTGAATCACCTGGAAAAATAATTATCACGTGTTTAAGATTGATTTCAGTGATCTATTGAGCCCTGAGACACAATACCATCCACAAGTTTATTTGAAAAGTGAAAAAATTAAATCTTTATGACACTTAAATGCAATTTGCATAATAATTTGGAACACAGTGTAGCAAAGGTGAATTAAATGATACCTTGATATCTGCAATCTGATGTCTTATTCCAGAGAAATCCAAACATTTTTCAATATGTAAATGAGCTGTTAAGATCTATGGGCCGCACATAGATCACCCTGAAAATCTGCCTCCAGAGCTTATTTTAAATGAAAAGGGGTGTTACCAGTGTGAGACATGTAATGACTGACAGTCTGCTTTCCTGATCTACATGTCTCACATTGGTAATGATCATTTTCATTGACTGACATTCGCAGTGCACCTCTGAAGCTAAGAAGCGTACACCCGGCTTCAGAGGCGCAATGACCAGTGGGACTCATGTGCAAGATTTACAGAGAGCTTGCAATGATGCCTGCGCTCACAGGAGCGTGATAATATGCAGAAGGGGACAACTAGTCAAAAAAGCGAATTTGTATATGGCCACATTCACACATTCAGTATTCGGTCAGTATTTTACATCAGTATTTGCAAGCGCAAATCAGGAGTGGAACAATCAGATGAAAAGTAGAATATAAACACGTCACCACCTCTGTATTTATCACCACTCCTAATTTTGGCTTACAAACACTGATATAAAATATTGACCGAGTACTGAACGTGGCCTAAGAAAAACTGTCTTCTGATAGTGGCAGTGGCTGGGTACTACACATCTGCCAACTATTTATTTGGATAGGAGGCAGATGTGCAGTAGCTTGCTGTGGCCACTATCAGAAGCCAATAAAAAGCTGGAAGGAAAGTAAAAATGCAATAGGGTCTTATTTGGGTATTAAAAGATACCTCTAATCAGATTTTACTCACCAGATAGAGCCCAAACACAGGCCCATAGAAATATTAGCTGCTGCAGATCCACCAGTCTCCTCGTGACCAGCCAAAAAAAAATGTGATAAAAAGGTGGATTAACTCCATGCTGCTTGAAAGATATAAGTCCAAATGGATATTCAGATGAAAAAGTGGCTTTATTCAACGCTAGTGTTGAGCATTCCGATACCGCAAGTATCGGGTATCGGCCGATATTTGCTGTATCGGAATTCCGATACCGAGATCCGATACTTTTGTGGTATCGGGTATCGGTATCGAAACAACATTAATGTGTAAAATAAAGAATTAAAATAAAAAATATTGCTATACTCACCTCTCCGACGCAGCCTGGACCTCACCGAGGGAACCGGCAGCGTTGTTTGCTTAAAATGCGCGCTTTTCCTTCCTTCCGTGACGTCACGGCTTCTGATTGGTCGTGTGCCGCCCATGTGGCCGCGACGCAACCAATCACAGCAAGCCGTGACGTAATTTTCAGGTCCTTCTAGGCATTCAGTATTTTAAAATTACGTTCCGGCTTTGTGATTGGTCGCGTCACGGTCACATGGGCGACGCGACCAATCACAAGCCGTGACGTCACGGGAGGCAGGAGACGCGCGCATTTTAAAATGCGCGCGTGTCCAGCCTCCCGTGACGTCACGGCTTGTGATTGGTCGCGTCGCCCATGTTGGCCGCGACGCAACCAATCACAGCAAGCCGTGACGTAATTTCAGGTCCTTCAGTATTTTAAAATTACGTTCCGGCTTTGTGATTGGTCGCGTCGCGATCACATGGGCGACGCGACCAATCACAAGCCGTGACGTCACGGGAGGCTGGACACGCGCGCATTTTAAAATGCGCGCGTCTCCTGCCTCCCGTGATGTCACGGCTTCTGATTGGTCGCGTCGCCCATGTGACCGCGACGCGACCAATCACAAAGCCGGAACGTAATTTTAAAATACTGAATGCCTAGAAGGACCTGAAAATTACGTCACGGCTTGCTGTGATTGGTCGCGTCGCGGCCACATGGGCGGCACGCGACCAATCAGAAGCCGTGACGTCACGGAAGGAAGGAAAAGCACGCATTTTAAGCAAACAACGCTGCCGATTCCCTCGGAGAGGTGAGTATAGCAATATTTTTTATTTTAATTCTTTATTTTACACATTAATATGGTTCCCAGGGCCTGAAGGAGAGTTTCCTCTCCTTCAGACCCTGGGAACCATCAGGGATACCGTCCGATACTTGAGTCCCATTGACTTGTATTGGTATCGGGTATCGGTATCGGATTAGATCCGATACTTTGCCGGTATCGGCCGATACTTTCCGATACCGATACTTTCAAGTATCGGACGGTATTGCTCAACACTATTCAACGCGTTTCAGAGTACTATGACTCCTTCATCCGGAAACCACAAAAGGTATATACTTTCCTGACTCCTGGTTCCTGATGAAGGAGTCATAGTACTCCGAAATGCGTTGAATAAAGCCACTTTTTCATCTGAATATCCATTTGGACTTCTATCTTTCAAGCAGCATGGAGTTAATCCACCTTTTTATCCCATTTTTTTTACTCTCACTATCAGAAGACGGAACAGCTCCATAATCGAGCAGTTTCGGCAGCCACCGTTGCTGACACCGACAACTGCTGATCGGTGGGGGTGCCGGGTATCGGACCCCGACTGATGGAACATTGATCACCTACCCTAAGGATAGGGCATAAATAAAAAAGTTGTGGACAACCTCTTTAAGCTATTCTGGAAACGTTCTTTGGGCTTTATCGGTTAATTGACAGACACTTTGCTGCACTGTCAATACATGGAGGTAGTGAATATTTCCAACATGGCTGTCTCCAGGATTTTTTTTCTATAAACTAGAACTTAAATAGCTACAACCTTTTCTAGTAGAGAGCAAACACATTACTTCTTTTCTGCAGATTCCATATAACTAATAAAACTGAAATGAAACATGTGACAATTCCCTCTAAGCTTCTCGTTAACCGTAATAAACAAAGAGACAAGAATTTTGAAGATATAAATTTTTGCCATCAAACCATTGTTAACCTTTTCTATAATAAATGACAGATCGCTGGTTCTCGATTTCACGCCGTTCATTAGACTCGGAGTGTGAAGTCACATTCCGACACAAAACATATCTCACCAAATTCATTTACAAATCATTTTATTTCGACTCGTAAAAGAATCACAAGACCCATAGAGCACATCACGACCAAGGTAATGAGCTCCAGATGGGATTTAAATGTACTAATTAATTGTACCGATGTGTTAACTATTCACATCTGTGAGTAACGCTTGTAATTGACCTGACAACCTTGAGCGTCACAACCAAACTGATATTAGCAATGTTCTCTTAGAAAATTATGATTAAAATGATGCTTTAAATTAATTACATCTAAGGCAAATGATAATGATACAATATGCGGTACTGAGGATTTAGCACTTCTGTTAAATTAGTGATTATGAGATCAGACATTTATAAAAAAATCAATTCCAAAATGTTTCAAAAACGCTTCAAATCCCCTTCATTAGATGATGCTGGAAATGAAAAACTGCTGCAAAAATTAGCCAAGCTATTTACGACACCGGTGAACAAGCAAAAAGGCTTCAGGAAAACGATGGTGGTCCTTTTCCAAAAGCATCATCACCGGCGTCCTTGTTCTATACTTTCGAATATATACAATAAAGCAGAAAGAAGTCACCCAAAACTTTAACATGTTGCTTTTTTTAACAGCTTCATGTTTTCTGAACCCTTTTCTAAACTTTAGGTTTTTTTTATACATAGCGCTAACATATTCCGCAGCGCTTTACAGTTTTGCACACATTATCATCGCTGTCCCTGATGGGGCTCACAATCTAGATTCCCTATCAGTATGTCTTTGGAGTGTGGGAGGAAACCCACACAAACATGGGGAGAACATACAAACTCACTGCAGATGTTGTCCTTGGTGGGATTTGAACCCAGGACTCCAGCGCTGCAAGACTGCAGTGCTATCCACTGAGCAACCATGCTGCCCCTTTCTGACATAATACAGAAAATGTGCACAGCAGTGCCTTTTTTACATTGCTGTGCATCATATTCATTTTTGCAATGCTTTTGCGACTCTTTTTCAGCTGGATTCCAGGTGGAATCTGCCTGAAAAAGACTTTTTATGCACATCCCAAAGATGGAAGATTTCCTGAAGTAGTTTTAACAAGAACATTCCTTTGGTTTTAACCATCTCAAAAAATCTTGTGTGTACACAACCTATGGGTGTCCTGCTGGCCTGTTAAATAATGGTTTCAACACGCCTCCTAAAGGTGTCCTATGATTTCTATCACCAGCAATTCAGCAGTAGTTTCTTTAAAGGGAACCTGTGAGATTGGATAATGCTACTAACCTGCAAATAGAGGGGTTAATCTCCAGGGTAATAACATTAGTAAGGAGCTAGACTGCCATATTGAAAGTGCGGCACCTTGGATAATAAGAACTTTATTAGTTCCAAAAGCCGACGGCTTTCAGTCATACAAGCGTGCCGATGTGGCTACAGTCACAGCCCAGCGGCTGTGAGCACAGCTCAGTACTTTGACTGACAGTGAGCTCTGCACTGATGCCATCAAAGTGCTAGGGAGTGCTTACAGTCACGCTCAGTGCTGTGGACAGTGACTGCAGTTGTGCCGGTACATCTATATGACTGAAAGCCAGCGTCTTCTGGGAGCAGAAAAGTTAATTTCATTAATTTTTTTCTCCCAGACGAAGTCTCCTTTTTCTCATCTTTATTAAGTGTTTGGCACTCATAATGCCATCAATAGTTGTCCTCCCTTGGACCACACTTGGTAGGTATTAACCAGTGGACCCACAAGAGCTGCCATTTTGAAGTTATTGAATAATTATTGAAGGTAGTCCCATTTTATGTTGCCATCACAAACTGGTCCTTGTCAAAGTCGCTCAGATCAATATGCTAGCCCATTTTTTTTTCTTGTAATCAATCAGCGTAAAGAATTGACTGCGTACTTGCTGCCTAATATTTCCAACCCTTGGCAGGTTCTGTTGTAATAAAATAATTAATGTTTATTTCAATAGTTTTAATTTTATAGCTTATTTCTTTACTGTACAGACAAGATCAAAATTGCCATGTGTTGACCATTGCCTTTTATCACCCACTAATGGTGGAAATTATCAATGTGGAAATACCAATGTGTCATAAATAAAAAAAATATATATATATATAATTTTTTAACTTCTGTTAACAAAAACTTCCTAAATTGAATAAAGGATTTGTTCTGATACTTTCCAGTTTGACAAAGCAGATGATTTTCTGTAATCATAAAAACAACAGCCCGGAGCTGCGTACAGTACAGAATAGTGTAATGGATTAAACTAAATTACCTGCGTAAAAGATCATTTCAGTGGCAATGATAAATGACTACACGTGGACCCAATTTCAGGAACGTCCTGCGGCAGTACGACACAAGGTCAGAAATAACATCACATAGCGGCTAATTGAGTTTATTACTAAACTTTAATTAGTAAATAAAGCAAAATTACAGCGCATTTGTGGATCTAAACAACCGCGGAGCGCGTGTGATGTATTCCCTGTCTGGAGGACTCTCTAATAACAAAAGGCTTTCTCATTATACAGTGTTGCTATCCTCTGTACGCCATCACTTTTCCATGATGCTGCTATTAGCTTTATGAACCACTCATGTTTGGCTGATAGAAAGTCTTGGGTTTACATATAAAAATGACCAGGAGATCAGTGGGGTTTGGCGGGTTCTCTCTAGTTTCCTTTGCAAAAGCTTTTAAAAATGCACAGAGGATGCAATGGCTTAAATGAACTTTCTAAGATTAGAAAAATATGGTGGTTGTCTTACAAAAAAAAGTGCCACACCTGTTTTTTCTGGCACTGTAGCTTCATTCCAATCATTGCAAAGCCCCCGGCAGGGGGGAGGAGCAGAGCAACCAGGTCAGGAGTTGAAGAGGAAGTAGAGCTGAGCAGCCAATAACTTCAGTGATGTAGAATTGTAGTTCTAATGACTCCTGCAGGGCAAAGAGACTTTCCGTTTCTACATAGGGCTTAGGATTCAGATAGTTTTTTTTTAATTATGTCATGCCATAGACTTAATGGAAAAGAGGAGAATTAACTTAGTCCATGAGCCGGGCCAGATATCGGTACCACCCGGAGTGACTAATTTTCTTTGGTATTTTTAGGTAGATGCATGTCTGTAGTTTATTTTTTGATATGATAGCCCTTACATATACGTAGCTTATTAACCCCTTCAGCCCTAGGCCTATTTGTACCCAAGTGCCTAAGCCAATCTGACCTGTGCCACTTCATGGGCTAATAACTTTGGAACGCTTTCACCTATCCAAGCCATTCTGAGATTGTTTTCTCGTGACATATTGTACTTCACGTCAGTGCTAAATGGGAGTCAATATATTTTACCTTTCTATATAAAAAAATGCTAAATATTCGGAAATTTTGGAAAAATCGGCAATTTTTTAACTTTGAAATTCTCTGCTTTTTACAAAAATACTGATACCCCCCATAATAGTTATTAATTTACACTCCCCACATGTTTACTTCATATTGGCATCATTTTGAAAATGAAACCTTATTGTTTTACGACGTAATAGGGCTTATAGTTTTATGCGCAATTTTTCACATTTACAGCAAAACCCACTTTTCAAAGGACCAAGTCACTTCTGAAGTCACTTTAAGGGGCTTACATAACAGAAACCACCCATAAATTACCCCATTTTGCAAACTACACCCCTCAAGCTGTTCAAAACTCATTTTTAAAAACTGTTAACCCTTTAGGTGTTCCACAGGAATTTTAGCAGAATGAAGGCGAAATTTCAAAATTTCATTTTTTTTCCAGATATTACATTGTAATCCAATTTTACCTGCAACCTAGCAAGGGTTAACGGCAAACCCAAACTTGGTTACCCTAATTCTGCAGTTTATAGAAACACCCCACATGTACTCGTAAACTAAAGTATGGGCACACAGCACAGCTCAACACGGAAGGAGCGCTATGTGGTTTTTGGGTGGCGGATTCACTGGAAGAAATCTAGGGGGCCATGTCACATTTGAAGGCTGCCTGAGGTACCCCCACAGTGGAAACCCCAAAAAGTGACCCTATTTTGGAAACTACACCCCCAAGGAATCTTTTAGGGGGTATAGTGACCACTTTGACCCAACCAGTGTTTCACAGTAGTTGGAAACACTTGGTTGAGAAAATGGAAAAAGTGCATTTTTTACATGAAGGTGTCATTTTAGGCTCATTTTTTTATTTTTAAGAGGTGTACCAGCAAAAAATGCACCCCACTATTTGTTCACCAATCTCTCCCGAACACAACAACACCCGATATGTTGTCGTACACTGCAGTATTGGGGAACGGCAGGCCTCGGAAGGGAAGGAGCGCCAAATGACTTTTGGAGTGCAAATTTTACTGGAAGAAATCTAGGGGGCTATGTCACATTTGAAGACACCCTGAGGTGCCCCAACACACGCACACACACTGACACATACACGTTCTGTGCTGAACAGGACTCTCCGGTCTTCTCTGCAGAGCTCCTATCTCCCTCTGTAGAGGCTGACACCTCCCAGGCTTGTGACTGATCACATGGCCGTGACATCACCACAGGTCCTGTAGTCCTGTACTGTGTGCTGCTGCTGGTAAGGAACTTGTGGAGAGAGGGGGAACAGTCACCTAGCACCAGCGCTCCCAGCTCTAAGAACGAGCGCCTCATGAAGGTGGGCCCCTGCCTCCTCCTTCCCTGCGCGGCGGCCTTTCCCCCCGGCGGCTGTATTCGGCGTATAAGACAACCGCCCTCTTGGAGCCATGTTTTTCATGGCTAAAAAGTCGTCTTATACGCCAGGAAATACGGTAAATAAAATTTTAATGTTTTTCTTTGTGTTTGCAGGTGTTTACTGACTATCTAACGGCATGATGGAAGTACCAGCAAGGAAGAAATCACGGATCGACTGTATCATACACTGCTCTAATGATGACAGCGATGATCTGGCGTCCCTTAAGGATTTGGACTCCTGGAAAACATTGCTTAGGGCTGCAGAGATCAGGCAGCATGAATCAGTCCTGGTAGCAGCTAAGGGCCTTGAAGAAGGAGAAATACCACACATACAATATCACCGTAAATGTCGTAGTATCTTTACAATGAAGAAGTCACTGGATTCTATCCTTGGCAAGGGTGTCAATGTCGAAACAGCAAGCAAAATCTCCATGAGGAAGCTACCGAGGGGTGCCCCCAGTGATAGCAGGGTGTATGCCAAAGTATGTATCTTCTGTGAGAAGTCAAGCAAGTACCTAAAAGGAAAACAAACAAGGGAGCCAATTGTCCAGTGTGTTGAGCTACGAGCAGATGAGACGATCCGCAGAGCAGCGATAAGGAAAGGCACACAGAGAATACTTGGTTTACTTAGCAGAGACCTTGTTGCTGCAGAGGGGCACTACCACAAGTCGTGCTACAAACTATTCACAAAAGATGATTCCCAAGTGGCCTGTAGGTCTAGTGCAGCTGAAAATCAGGTCGAAAGCGAGGAAGTACGCTACGAAGAGGCAGAGAAAGAGGCCCTTGAAGAACTCTTCTTGTATATAAGGACTAAATTGTTCCCAAACCCAGAAGTACTGCCTATGATAAACCTCACATCTAGGCTTGAGAGATTAATGATATCCCGTGGTATCATCCAACTGAAACCATCGACAAAGAAACATGTTCGACGAAAACTTGAAACAGAGATTGGGGAATCACTCCGCTTTCTCTCAGATGAGAAAGGTAAGCTTCTAGTCTATCCATGTAGCCTATCAATGGACGACCTTGTCCGGCAAGTACACAGCATGACAAAAGATCTGCAAGAAGCAAGAGCTGCTAACTCTGGAGATATCGTAACCAAAGCAGCAATGCAGCTAAGGAATGAGATCAAGAAGCAAGATGTGAGTCAGCCATGGCCTCCCAATACAGATCAGAATGTCGTTCCTGCATTAGTCACTCAATTCCTGCAAACCCTGCTTACAGGAGATTGTGAGTGCCAAACTACCTGTGAAAGAGCTCAACGTCTTGCCACATCCTTCGGCAGTGACTTGGTTTTTGCTGTTACCAATGGAAAGACAAAGCCACCAAAGCACGTACTGCTATCCTTTGCAGTTAAGTCTTTGACCGGCAATACAGAACTGATTCGAACTCTGAATCGTCTTGGCCACTGTGTGTCATATTCAATGGCTGAGGAGATCGATACAGCCCTTTGTATCCAGAAGTTGGAATGTTCAAAGGATGACATCCCAATGCCAGCAAGTATCTACCCAGGTGTGTTCACAACCCTGGCCTGGGATAACATTGACAGACTTGAGGAGACACTAAGTGGAGCAGGTACATCTCATAGAGTCAATGGCATTGCTGTTCAGTCCAATGTTGCATGCTCTGTGACAAAGAAAGTCCTGCCAGATGTAACCAAGTCGAAGAAAAGAAGCATAACTCTGACAGAATTAATGCTACCGATATACAATGTTGGGCAGCGGGGAGAGCCACCCAGGATTGAGACTTCGAATGTTAACACTACCAAGGAGGTCCAGGATTCAAAAACCAAAAACCATATCTGGCTTCTGGCTAGAATGTCAGACCATGAGGATCAGACCACCAGCAGTTGGACTGGGTTCAACATAAAAATCCGCAGCGACATTGTAGTGGCCCAGGACACTGTAAGCTACCTGCCCACTATCAATGCTCCTGCAACAGCCATGTCCACTGTGAATGAAGTCTTGGAGCAAACACATGCCATCATGCAGACCCTGAAGCTTAACAGAATTGTGTGTGTGTTTGATCAAGCACTCTATGCCAAAGCTGCCGAGGTTATCTGGAAACAGGAGAAGTTCAAGAACATTATAATTAGAATGGGTGTCTTCCACACAATCTGTAATCTCCTCTCTATCATAGGGAACAGATTTCAGGATGCAGGCCTTAGAGATCTGTGTGTTGAATCCGGTGTAATCGCTGAAGGATCAGTGTCTGGAGTGATGGACGGCCGGAGGTACAACAGAGCAGTGAGACTACACAAGCTGGTCTATGAAGCACTTATGAGGCTTGCATGGAAAAACTTCCTTCCATGGCTAGAAGAAAACCATGCAAGGGACCTTCACCATCTGGATGAAACACTGAAGAACATCACAAACTTTCGCATCAGTGTGTCGCAGGGATCCTTCGAAAAGCTCTTGGATAATGAATCTTGCACACTTACCCTGAAGCTCTTTCAAGTTTATCTTGAGACCCTCAGAAATGAACAACTCTCAGCATTCTGGATGTCATACTTGGACATGGTCGAGACCATGCTGGCCCTGGTTCGAGCTTCAAGAGAAGGCAACTGGATGCTTCACCTAGGAGCAATCCGACAGATGATACCATGGTGTTTTGCCTATGACAAGGTCAACTATGCCCGATACCTAACCTATTACTATGCCACAATGTCTCGGCTGCCCATAGAACACCCAGAGGTCCATGAATACTTCATGCAAGGTGGCTTTTCGGTCCAGATCGGTAGCAAGAATCCTTTTGGACGAATTCCTGTGGACCAGACCATTGAAGAGACAATCAACAAAGACACCCAGACACCAGGGGGCACAAAAGGCTTCAGCCTCAAAGTTGGAGCTGTTTCCAGGTTCTACCTGACATCAGAGTACCGCAGTATGTACTTGAGGCAGCTGAGGGCCCTGGTAGGCCAACAATATACTGACTTCAGCCATTCAGACCTACAGGTGTCTAGGATTAGAAGAGATGAAGCCGATGTCCAATCTTTCGTTCAACTGCTGGAGACAGGTTGGGTGAACCCCTTCAACAAAGAGCATAATGGTGAACTTATCAGTTTGTCAACAGCGACTGTAGCACCACCAGATGTAGCCAAAGACCTTCAAGGGGCATACAGTATAGGAGAGGATGCATATCAAACATTCAAGGATGAGCGTTTGGGTACCGATAAGCCAACTACATTGTTTCATGACAAGATGACGAAGAACAAACTTAAAACGTTCTCTAACATCCAAATGAAGACACGCAGACAAGGTCTTGGCAAGGAGGTAATTTTGAAGGCTGACAGAAACCTATTTGGCCAGATGATACTTGTAGCTGAGAACAGAAAGCTACAAATGAGTGATGTCTTGACTCATCCCCTGGGTCCATTGCCATGGGCACTTGCCAATGGTGATGGGTCTATCCGCAAGACCAACAAGGCTGCCCTCGCAAGGGAGTTGGAGAGGAATGCTCGTCCTGCAGAAGTGATCCCCGAGCCCTCTGCAACCATCATTGATGGGATGAGCCTGGTTCAGAAACTGAAGGGAAACAATGCAACATTTGGCCAGCTAGCAGGCACAGCAATGAGTCGCGCTATCCATGAGGGTGCTAAGAGCAAGCGCATTGATATTGTCTTTGACGTCTACAAGGAGACATCCATCAAAGATACAGAAAGAGTCAACAGATATGAAGGCACAGGGATCCATTTCAAGAACATTCAACATGGGCACAACATCCAGCAGTGGAAAAAGCTTCTAAGTAGTTCCTCCAACAAGGCAAGTCTCATAAAGTTTCTGGTAGAAGAATGGAAGGCGAAACACCACAGGGAGAAGCTTGAGGAGAAGGAGCTGTATGTCACATGTGAGCAGCTCTGCTTTAAGATCACCAAAGAACAGTGGGAAGAGGCTGCTGACCTTAAGTCAAATCAAGAAGAAGCAGACACACGCCTCCTTCTCCATGCTCTTCATGCAGCAGAATCTGGTTACAAGTCGGTCATCATCACTTCGGAGGATACTGATGTCATGGTCCTGTGTCTGGGCATGTGCCACAAAATCCCATCCCACCTGTTCCAGAAATGCGGTACACAGAACCGGACAAGATTCCTGGATATCACCACTCTGAGCCGAACATTGGGAGGCAGCGTATGTGATTCATTGATTGGTATGCATGCATTTACAGGCTGTGACACCGTCAGTGCATTCGCTGGCCGTGGGAAGATGACGACACTCAAGCAGTTGAAGATGAACAAGACATACCAGGATGCCTTTCAGGAAGTTGGTCGTTCATGGGAAGTGTCTACCGAACTTTTTGAGAAGTTACAGGAAATCACCTGCCACATGTACCTGCCAACTACCCAAACAACTGAGGTAAACAGGCTCCGTTATCAGCTGTTCTGTGCCAGACGTGGAGTGGTAGAGTCAAGTCAACTCCCTCCTTGCCAGGACTGCCTTTTCATGCATGCACTGCGTGCAAACTACCAGGCTGCGATCTGGAGGAGAAGTCTGCAGAGCCAGCCATGGGTTGCAAACCCAACAGACTGCGGTTGGATGATAGATAACGACGGAAAGCTTGTTGTCAAGTGGATGCAAGGGGCACCAGCACCAGAAGCTATTATACAGCTACTGTCCTGCAAGTGTGTGCGGTCATGTGAACTTCCTCAGTGTACTTGCCTCAGCAATGGCCTGAAGTGCACAGACATGTGCAGATTACAGACATGCCAGAACAAGGGTACTGAAGACGAGCCAGTAGAACAACAGTCAGATTCAGAGTCCGATGTTGAAGATATTATGGAGTAACATATATATATATATATATATATATATATATATATATATATATATATATATATATATATATATATATATGCACATGACATGTTCAGTGTGTATTTACATAACTTGGATTAAATTTTGTTACAAATACTACATCTAGTCACTCCGGGTGGTACCGATATCGTCATATTTGGTTCTTGGCTCATGCTAAAATTCCTGTGGAACACCTAAAGGGTTAACAGTTTTTAAAAATGAGTTTTGAACAGCTTGAGGGGTGTAGTTTGCAAAATGGGGTAATTTATGGGTGGTTTCTGTTATGTAAGCCCCTTAAAGTGACTTCAGAAGTGACTTGGTCCTTTGAAAAGTGGGTTTTGCTGTAAATGTGAAAAATTGCGCATAAAACTATAAGCCCTATTACGTCGTAAAACAATAAGGTTTCATTTTCAAAATGATGCCAATATGAAGTAAACATGTGGGGAGTGTAAATTAATAACTATTATGGGGGGTATCAGTATTTTTGTAAAAAGCAGAGAATTTCAAAGTTAAAAAATTGCCGATTTTTCCAAAATTTCCGAATATTTAGCATTTTTTTATATAGAAAGGTAAAATATATTGACTCCCATTTAGCACTGACGTGAAGTACAATATGTCACGAGAAAACAATCTCAGAATGGCTTGGATAGGTGAAAGCGTTCCAAAGTTATTAGCCCATGAAGTGGCACAGGTCAGATTGGCTTAGGCACTTGGGTACAAATAGGCCTAGGGCTGAAGGGGTTAATAAGCTACGTATATGTAAGGGCTATCATATCAAAAAATAAACTACAGACATGCATCTACCTAAAAATACCAAAGAGAATTAGTCACTCCGCTTGGTACCGATATCGTCAAATTTGGTTCTTGGCTCATGGACTAACTGGGTAGAAAGGCAAATGAGCAATTGTAAGTACTCAATGCTATATAATATGATGACTGCAATATATTAAAAGGATAAAAACTTTGATGGTAGTGCTACTTTAAAGTCAATGGACCTATCAACACAAATATCCAAATCCCGCTTTCCAGGGCTTCAGACGTAAGCCCCGACAGAGCCACCGACATGAGAGAAAAACGCAATGTGCACATAGTCTTAGCCAAGAATGACCAAGTTGGGAATATATCCCTTTTGAATTGAAAACATTTTCAATCTTAGGGTGACTACATCTGTAACTATGGTGCTTACATTTCGTAATAATCTGTTCTTTTAAAATTCGTGTTTCACTCTTATTTCCTAAGCTCTACTATAAACATAGCTAAAATAAACCCAACTGGTATAGTATCTTCCTTGTCCAAAACCAGACTGATTATATTGATAGCCTCCATGTTGAAAGTGCTGCTCAAATTGACCACTTGGTTATAGCTCTGTGTTCTTTGAACACCCCAACCACCACTATGTCCTCCTCTTCCACCATGGCCACCATGCCTTCTCCTTTACCTGGACTGGCACCATATTTGAACACCCCAAACACCACTATGTCCTACACTTCCACCATGGCTACCACGCCTTCTCCTCTACCTGGACTGGCACCATATTTGAACACCCCAAACACCACTATGTCCTACTCTTCCACCAAGGCTACTATGACTTCTCCTCTACCTGGACTGGCACCATATTTGAACACCCCAGCGACCACTATGTCCTACTCTTCCACCATGGCCACCACGCCTTCTCTTCTACCTGGACTTGCACCATATTTGAACACCCCAAGCACCACTATGTCCTCCTCTTCCACCATGGCCACCACGCCTTCTCCTCTACCTGGACTGAACCATATTGGAAGTAGGTATGTAAAGATGCTTCAGTCTAAACTGTCTGTTGGACCATAGAGTCTAAAGTAATCCATGTTGTTTGCTATGAAAAGTCATGTGGGTGGTCCGGTTCTCCTGAAAGTCATGAAGTCTACAGGCCTGACTTTCATGAGACAAAACAATACACATGCGCTGTGCATATTTAGGGTCAAGCCTTGTACACTATGCTTCAAAGTGGCATCTTTAAAAGCCTTTTGCAGTCAGGTACAGCACAGTGGTGATGGTTTATGGACAGAAAATATAATGACAGTTTTTTTAAGCTATTTTGAAGAAATAACAGCCGCACCTCTCTACTTCTTTTCCATATCTCCCAAAAGTCCTTTTTTCCACTACAAAAATGAGGCACCTCATAAGTCAAAAATGTTGTAATGACAAAGTTAACTAGCACCGCTGCTCCCTTATAAATATTCTCTGCACAGCGATGATTTTATTTTACCGTGATGCAGAAAATATGATATCCTCATTTACTGGAACAGAGATGTGTTTGGGTTTCCACCACAGAGGGTGGATTGGGGCATCGCTGTGCAAAGAGGACAGTGAAAGATGTGGCCTCTTTATCAATGGTTTCACTGGGGTTTCCGGAGTTAATCCCTCACTCCCACTGGTAGGACTTTTCCTATTATGGCCCTGTTAGCTGTTGCTTATGTTTAGTTTTCCAGAAAAAAAAAATATTTTATTGTCCAATATGTTATGCAACTTAGGCTAGGATCACACTGGTGTTTGAGCATGCTGCGTCATTTTTTTCCAGTAAAATAATGAACATCCTAACGAAAATGCAACTGATCCTATTATGGTCCTTCTGTCGTCATATATGTCCATCATCTGACAGTTCTATTTCTTACATGAATCTTTCTGTTTCATGAATTCTAAAAGCATGTGTGAACATAGTGTTACTTGGTGTGGAAAAGTGTTCCAAACTTTCACTAGGAGCTCCAGTCTTGGACCCTGACAGCTCCTCTTTTGGCATATGAAGGATACAGGACAGATCGGTGCCTGGAGGGGGCTGACTACTCATTTCTGTAGCTATACCAGACCCCTTCTCTGGTATGGGGGTTGGTTTAACTATAAAAATAAATATTTGGCCAGCTTCATTCACAAATAGCTCTGGGTAATTGTCAGCACAAGAAAGTGCATTCTCATATTGATAAAATTAGGCCCTTCAGACATGCAGATGTTGTGTTATTTTTTAATTTATCATGCTGTGCTTATATAACACCATTAATTCCAAAGCGCTTTACATATATTACCATCACTGTCCCCATTGGGACTCGCATTCTAAGGAATCTATCGGTATATCTTTGGATTGTGGGAGGAAACCGGAGAACCCAGAGGAAACCCACGCAAACACGGTGAGAAAATAGAACCTCCTTGCAGATGTTGTCCTTGGTGGCATCTGAACTCAGGAACCAGAGCTAAAAAGGCTGCAATGCTAACCACTGCGCCACCGTGCCGCCCCTTATCTGAAAATCAGAAAGCGTTTTAGGCATCAAAATATATTATAAGTTTTAGAGGCAGTGTTACTTGTCCTGGCTCCAGTGCTATGCTCCATGTTTTCCTTTTCCATCAGCCAGGTTCCTTGGCTCTTTAGCACCTCAGGTTACCATGCAAACCTGATGCACCCCCTCTGATATTTCTCCCTTGGCTTTTTCAGCCGCCACAGCATCCCGACTGAGTATTCTGGTAGTTCGGCACATGCTGGCTATCAAGTATTTAGACTAAGTATACCTTCCTGATGAACTCTCCTCCACTATCTACACAGTTGGCTCTGTTATACCAAGGTCCCTGTCTGCTAACATGGCTCTAGTGTTCTAAGGTGCGCTCCTCACACTCAGCTCTCCTATACTAAAGTGCCTGTCTGCCAGCACAGCTCTACTGTTCTAAAGTGCGGTCTGTACACTCGGTTCTGTTATACCAAGGTGCCTATCTGCTTACATGACACCACTGTACCAACTTGACTGTCTCTATGCCTGGCTCTGCTGTACCTGGTTGACTACCTACACGGCTCTGCTGTACCAAACTGCTTGACAGCTACACGGCTCTGCTGTACCAAGCTGCTTGACTACCTACATGGCTCTGCTGTGCCCAGCTGCTTGACTACCTACACAGCTCTGCTGTGCCCAGCTGCTTGACAGCTACACGGCTCTGCTGTACCAAACTGCTTGACTACCTACACAACTCTGCTGTACCAAGCTGCTTGACTACCTACACGATTCTGCTGTACCAAGCTGCTTGACTACATACACGGCTCTGCTGTACCAAGCTGCTTAACTACCTACACAGCTCTGCTGTACCATTTTTCCAAGGTGCTGTCTGCACACTCGGTTCTGTTATACCAAGGTGCCTGTCTGCTTACATGACACCACTGTACCAACTTGACTGTCTCTATGCCTGGCTCTGCTGTACCTGGTTGACTACCTACACGGGTCTGCTGTACCAAACTGCTTGACGTCTACACGGCTCTGCTGTACCAAGCTGCTTAACTACCTACACAGCTCTGCTGTACCAAGCTGCTTAACTACCTACACAGCTCTGCTGTACCAAGCTGCTTAACTACCTACACAGCTCTGCTGTACCAAGCTGCTTAACTACCTACACAGCTCTGCTGTACCAAGCTGCTGACTACCTACAGGGCTTGGCTGCCCAAAGGTACCTTTCAGTACACTCGGATTTGCTGTTTCAAGGTGTCAGTCTTCATATCTAGCTCCAATAATCCACACCACACCTTCACTTCTGGTTCAAGCATGTCAGCCTCACCTACAGCTTAGCGAACACACCTCACCAAGTGAGCAATAAGAGGAAGCATTGCAACATTAACATGTTATTTCCTGCATGAAGAAAAGATGGCGGATGGCTTGCATAGTGTGATAGTTTCTATAAATCTCGCCTAATGTTGTGGGAATATGATAGAATATTGTTTAGTATTATTTATGAAGCCATTCATATCCCATAGTAATGCATCATGCGTCCACGGCATAATTGTACTTATTACACATCTGCATTATACTTTCTTCCCAGCAATATAACTTTAGATTAAAAAGGATACCCACTCCTTCATTACATCTCTGCTACATTAGTTTTGCAATAGGATTCCATTCCCCCGCAGCCACAATTTTGAACGAAGCAAAAGAAATAATTGTGTTTCCACGTAAACAAGAAATGAAAGATGATATTTTACAATTCAATGATATAATGTATAGGAGCTGCACAATACATGGGTGTCGAGATATGGAAACAACCATAAGTGTCCCTGTACGTCCCTGCCACTATTATATGTCCTATAAAGTGAAGGTCAGAGGTCATATCATTGAAATAATGAAACTCACCGGGATTTCATAATCAAGCTGCGCTCGGAACATGACAAAACAGCGAAAAGCTCAATGACCCTGGACATGTGCCCATGATTATTATAATTTATTTATAGAATATTTTGTTTTCAAGTGGATTAAAACTCAATAGGATCCAGAGAGAGCACAGATGGGGGTCTAATTGGCACTATTATTTAGAATGAACTGGGGGGGCGAGTGATGGAAATTATTTCATATGTACAGAAAAAAAATCTGAGGAGCAAAAAGCGGAGACTGCATGGTTCCCGAAGCTTTTTAGTCTGATGCACTGATGGGTTTGTGGATATAATAAATGAATAATGTTAAAAAAAAGTGAATTAATTAACAAAAAACAAATTTGGAGAAAAAAAGTAAAACGTTCATTAACCCCTTGAAGACCTGGATATTTCTTAACAGTCAGTTAAAACTATGGTATAACAAACGAGCCAGGAATGGGAGAGGAATCTGTGCACTAGGAGAGAAGTTCGCTGGGTAGCGCTTTTTGGCTTGATTGACAGGTCTTGCCATTTATAGGAAAAGACCTGTTAATTAATCCTCAGTGGGGAGGGAAGGAGCCCATTTTCCCAATTCGTGGGTCATTTTTCAAGCTATGCAACTTTTGACATTCCAAAGCATTTTTTTTCTGAGGAAGCCTGACCTTACTTCATGTTGCTTGTGGGCAATAAAAGGTTTTCTCGTACTTTTGGTCATTTTTTATTCCATTCACCAACCTCCTTAAATAATGCCATAGTCTTATAAAACAGGTTGTTACGATGATGCTGATACCTAATATGCATATTTTTTCAATAATTGTATAATTATCAATTTATTATAGTAATATTAGTACTGTATTATATGGTGAAATGACGAATGTTCAATGTGAAGATGGTGGCAACACAAGCCTTCACCTGCCATGGTAATCCTTTAGCACCCCACGATTGTAACCCATGGTCGGGTGCTATTGGTGCCTTAACTGACCCCAACCATCACTCAAAATGTAACCACTAACAGCACCACTCCAACTTATTTTTTTCATTGCATTGCTGGAGCGGTGTTCCTAATCTAAGGTCCCTGACCATACTCTTATACTCACCTGCCGCCATCTTCACCTTCTACCACCATGGCCCCTGATGGTCTCCGGAAGTGTGTGATGTGTGGGATATACTGGATCGAGCCGGGGTCACTTTTCAATTAAAGTCTATGGGATCCTCGTTCTGGGTCACATAGACTTTTATTGATCACTTGTGACTAGTGATAAGCACAAGTGCTCGTCACTCGACTTTGCCTGGCAAGCATGGGCAATTCACGCATTTTTTGTGGCTGTCTAACAGCTGTAAAATATGTGGCCATGGGGACTTCAACATGTCACTCGAGCACCCACCATACTCGGTGCATACCCGGGCACCCTAGGGAAACTCGAGTAATGAGCACTTGCGCTCATCACCACTTGTGACTGTTACTTCTGACTTCCGGTCAGTCAAAAGTCGGCACCGTGTGACTGGAGCCAATAGAAGGTGACGACGTTGGTGGGTAAGTATAAGGGTGTGATGGTGGGATATGTTATGTGGGTATCATTTTGTGTATATTTATATTTTACTGATTATCATGGTGTTCTCTCGTAGGATGAGTTATTTGCCAATTGATGAATTGTTGTTATTTGCCATCTGATATCAGCCCCTACAGTCCTGTACTGTTATCTCTCCACAGGGTCAGTGAATAATGTTGTTTGCTAATATGCTAATGGCATATTGAACTAGCTTGTTGAAACAATGAGCCCTTGCAACCCACCCCCCTAACCTGTGAATGAGGAGAGGGACTTGTAAATATGAGGGAGGTGACACACAGATCAGTCCTGTGTGAAATGATGATGGGTTCACAGCATATCAGGGAGAAAGAAGAGTATATGGACTATGCTATCCTCTGTCTGCTGGATTGTTGGACTTTTATCCTGTTACTGAACTGCATTCGTGTTCTGGACTATTTTATCCTTTGTGTGGTGGATCGTATATGGACCTTTTGTGTTTTTGCCTAAATAAAGGTCTTGGAATTGTTTACTATACTCTAGCTCTGTTGATTGTGTGATATCAGAAAAGGACCTCGTGACAAAGGGCATGGACTTTACATTTGAAGCATCACTTCAGAGCTGAAAAAAACAACCACTGGAGTCGTACTTTAAATGAAGGTATGGGCAACACTTAGTGTCAAATTTGTAAGTTGCTGTTTTTTCTCATTTACTTTTTTTGTCTTCTGGCATTTTTTGATTTTTTTTGCCTCAAATTCTTCCAAATGTAGCATTTGGTTCATGAATTTTGCACAAAATAGCTAAACAAAATCCTTTTCATTTTTGTCTTTTGCCTTTTTTGCACCTTTTGAGTGAAAAAAGTCCAATGTTCTGCTGAAATGTTAGGCATGCAGAAAAATTATTCAAAGGAGGGGTGGAGACCATTTTCGAAATATTAATTGTGACTATTTACAAAGATGTAATTGATATATTGGCCTCAAGCATCTTGAAAATAACCCACGCCTACATTGCCAAGCAAAAAAAGGCTGCAAGTGCAGTAATGACTCAGGCCCTATATACTTTATTTTTAAGTCACTTTCCGGTTCATAGGTTTTGCACAAAATTAAAATGTTATTTTTTTTGCAACTTTTTAGAGCAAAATTGGCTGCTTTCAATAAAACATCTCTACTGGCCATTTTATGTCCCCAGAACAAATTGCGCAAGGACCACCCTGCCCGCAATAGTGTCACTGAAAAGTTTGATGACCCTATCAAATTATTAAATAGGATGATAGAATGAGCTCCCCTTCTAGGATTTTAGACCATCAGAACAGGACTTATTATACAGTGCTATAAAAAATGGACATATAGGATAAAGTCTATATATGGCCACCATAAAAAGGCATATTTGTAGTTAAGGGGGATGAAAAGTAATTTTATTATTTAACAATTTTGCAGGGAAATTTTATATCAAAATTTCATATCTCTGACTCCTGTAAAGATATATTCCAGTTGGCCACATTTATAGAACATGCAATGACTGCAAAGGATATGCCAGCATTTTGCATATAGACATTATTCTCTCTCACCCTGCCTTAATTGTATTTAAAGGGATGCTATTGCTATCATCAGAAAATGCCCTTTTGTTTAATTCAAGCTTTTGTTTTACATATGGCAATCTTTATTACTAATAAACAATAGAAATCTTGCCATTTTCACACTGGCCACTAGGGCTTTTTTAGACTCTAATTTCCTTTTGTATTAGGAAACAACACATGTACATAGCCACAATGGTCAAAAGCTGATCTTTTTTATTGAAGCTTGTAATGGGCTTGTGACATCTCCTATTGTTGTTGGTTGATCGTATTATATAAGCTGTGAATATAGGTGTTATCTGTCATTGTAAAGGAGGAGGTGACCTGTGACATCACCTATTGTGAATGGAGGATCTTGTGTTATCTACTGTATATAGAGGTTATATTAGTCATTATACAGGAGGGGAGCAGTGACATCACATATTGTAAATGGTGTATAGAGCTGTTATCTGTCAATGGAATTGTGTCTCTAATGATAACAAAACTTCTGGAAATTGTTCTTGAAAGGACAAGATGACAAGTTTAACAAGCCCCTAGTTGACAGTGTGAAAATGGCAAAATTAATTTTTTTTTAATAATGCTCGTGATATAAAAAAAAGTATAAATAATGCCAAACTAAAAAAATATATATGTCTAACAAAAAAATGTGGTCATTTTCTGTTAATAAATGGCCTTGAGAGCTTGTGCAAAATACTGCTTTAATTGGACAAGTGCTATTCATGATTTTGTCACATAGCACTCGTACCCATGTTACTTTATGGGGCTGTGCAAATCTCTGATTTTTTATCTTGGACCGAGTGGTCCGAGGAAGAAAACCGCGGCATGCATGCTTTGCCTCTGAGAATAATTGGACCAAATGGAGAGATAAAGGTCATCTGCACCTGCCATTAGGGACAGCAGATTCTGCATTACTTTGTAAGTTTACTTTACCTGTAGTGTTGAGCATTCCGATACCGCAAGTATCGGGTATCGGCCGATACTTGCGGTATCGGAATTCCGATACCGGGATTCCGATACTTGCCGCGTATCGGATACCGGAATCGGAAGTTCCAAGATTCAAAATGCAGAAATTCAGCCAATGAGAATGATTCCAAGTGTGGGCACATCCTGTTTAGCATGGAGGGCATGAAACTACTGGCAAGGCTGTGATTGGCTGCTGAAATGATGTCATGATGCAGTTTAAAAGTCGCTGGCGCCATTTTGCGATCACTCTGCTGTGAATTCAGTTAGTGACAGGACGCTGTTTGCTGACTGAGGGACAGTTTAGAGATAGCGATTTGCTTCTTTGTGCTTTCCAAAGGCTAATTTAGCAACCGCTGTGTTCACCTACTATTCACCTTGCTTTTGCCTTGTAGCGCTGTTTTCACAGCGATCTGCAAGGTCTGTGTGTGTGTGTGTGAGTGCAGCCCACTCTCTAGTCTGAGTGCAGCCACATAGGCCATCCATAGCTGGTTGTATTCAGTTCAGGGAGGGTGGTTCATTGCCTCATACTGTTCTTTTTTTTTTTTTTTTTCAAGTAGTGTAGTCTGCTGCTAATTTATTCAAAAAAATCCTATTAGTGTCTTTCCACCCGTCTCCAGCTAATTTGTGGAAAAACACTACATAGGATAACGTAGAGGAGGGTTTTTGGGCCTTGCAGCGCCGTTTACGGCTGTCTGCACGGTCTCCGTGTGATTGCAGCTCGCCCTGTAGTCTGTGAGCAGCCATAGCCTGGTTGTCTCCAGCTCAGGGTTGTTCACTGCGTCATACCGCCAAATCAATTTTCATTTTGTTTTAAGTAGTGCAGGCTGCTGCACATTTTTTCAAAAAAATCCTATTAGTGTCTTTCCACCCGTCTCCAGCTAATTTGTGGAAAAACACTACATAGGATAACGTAGAGGAGGGTTTTTGGGCCTTGCAGCGCCGTTTACGGCTGTCTGCACGGTCTCCGTGTGACTGCAGCTCGCCCTGTAGTCTGTGAGCAGCCATAGCCTGGTTGTCTCCAGCTCAGGGTTGTTCACTGCGTCATACCGCCAAATCAATTTTCATTTTGTTTTAAGTAGTGCAGGCTGCTGCACATTTTTTCAAAAAATTCCTATTAGTGTCTTTCCACCCGTCTCCAGCTAATTTGTGGAAAAACACTACATAGGATAACGTAGAGGAGGGTTTTTGGGCCTTGCAGCGCCGTTTACGGCTGTCTGCACGGTCTCCGTGTGACTGCAGCTCGCCCTGTAGTCTGTGAGCAGCCATAGCCTGGTTGTCTCCAGCTCAGGGTTCTTCACTGCGTCATACCGCCAAATCAATTTTCATTTTGTTTTAAGTAGTGCAGGCTGCTGCACATTTTTTCAAAAAAATCCTATTAGTGTCTTTCCACCCGTCTCCAGCTAACTTGTGGAAAAACACTACATAGGATAACGTAGAGGAGGGTTTTTGGGCCTTGCAGCGCCGTTTACGTCTGTCTGCACGGTCTCCGTGTGACTGCAGCTCTATCCGTTGTCAGTTCAGCCCCCAAAAAATAAATAAATAATAAAGTTCACCAAACACACCAGTTACACCACTTTACATTTGTGTAGGCCACATTAGTTCATATTAAAGTCTAGTCCACACTTTAGAAAATTAGTGTTTCTTATACCTGTTAGGAGGAGTTGCTCAGGAATAAGCACACAAAGCCGTTAGTACTTTTCTGCTTATCTTTATCAGTCAACCAAGATGAAGAAGGCAGTGACTAAGGCACGTGGGCGTGGGCGTGGAGCAGGGAGGGGACGTGGGGATTCTGTGCCTGCTGCGGGCACCAGTGACTCATCAGCACCCACTTTCACCAGGCAACAGTCATTCATGCGCAGCTTTGTGTCAGAGCGCCGTACACCGCTGCTGCGTGAAGACCAAATTGAAGCCGTTGTCGGATGGATGGCAGCTAATGCATCAACTTCAATTAGTGCCACTTCCTCTCAGACACAGAGCACTGGAGAGCAGCCATCTGTCTCTTCACCACCTGCCAAATTGCCCAGGCAGACAGAGAGCCCAGGACAGGAGCCGTCTCTACTTCTGTTCTCTGAATCTCTTGGCTTGGAAACAGGGGGCCAGCCAAGCAGCATTGGAGAAATGGAAGAAGAGGCAGGGTGCAGTGATGCCCAACAGCTTTTTCTCTCTTCCTCTGAAGAGGCGGGTGGGCCAGTGGCTCTGGTCACCACATCGCAGGCTCCATCAGCTGATGATGACACTCAGGTGCCACTTACTGGTGCGTGCTCTGCTGCTGAGACTACCCAGGAGGAGCAGTTGGGGGCAGAGGGTAGTGTAGATGATGAGGTCCTTGACCAATCTTGGCGTGAGGGACAGGAAGGTGGTGGGAGCAGCTCTGAGGAAGAGATTCCCCGTACGGCCCAAAGAGGGAGAGGGAGGGGGAAGACTGCGGATCCTGCAGCCTCCGCTTTGGCACCCGTTAGGAGCATGTCTCTTCCAAAAGCCAAAAAGGGCGCTCCCAAGACTTGCAGTGCCTGGTCCTTTTTTGACACAATTGCAGATGACATTTGCTATGTCAGATGCAAGGTGTGTCATCAAAAAGTCAAAAGAGGTCGAAATGTCAGCAACCTCAATACCTCCAACATGTGGAAACATGTGCGCAACAGGCACCCGGCGGAGTTAGAAAAACACACTGAAGAGCTAGGCCAACCAACAGCGGCAGCTACCACCTCTTCAGCTCGTGTTGCCTCTTCCTCTAGCTCACACGCAGCTGGTTCGGCTTCCTCCCAGGATCGCCGTGGAAGAACCTCTGGCCCTGTTGTCCAGAGACCCGCTGTTATTCCACCCGCAGCACCACTTTCCCAGTCATCCACACACTCCCAGCCCAGTCTACAGCCATCGGTAGTACAGGCATGGGAGAAAAGGCGGCCTTTCTCGTCAAACCACCCACGAGCACAGGCTCTGACTGCAGGCATTGCCAAACTTCTGTCACTGGAAATGCTGTCATTCAGGCTGGTGGAGACTGACAGCTTCCGTGACTTGATGTCATTGGCAGTCCCACAGTACAATGTGCCCAGCCACTTTTACTTCAGCAGGCAAGCCGTCCCTGCCCTGCACAAGCATGTGGAGGGACACATAAAACACGTGCTACTGAACGCCGTCAGTAGCAAGGTCCACCTCACCACCGATGCGTGGACCAGTCAACATGGACAGGGGCGATACCTTTCCCTCACTGCCCATTGGGTTAATGTCGTTGAGCCGGGTACAGACCGTGCGAGTGGCGCAGGACGTGTCCTGCCCACTCCAAGGATTGCAGGAATCCATTCTGTACGCATTGACTCCTCCTCTTACACCAGTTCCTCAGAATCATCGCTGCAGGAGCCGTCACAGTCCACCTCCACATGGACCCGTGATGAACGTGTACCTGTTACGACCGACATGAGCACAGCCGTGGCCAAACGTCAACAGGCCGTCTTGAAATTAATTTTTTGGGGGAATCGTAGCCACACAGCGCAGGAGCTCTGGAATGCCATCAAGCAGGAGAGCGATGTGTGGTTTGTGCCAGCGAATCTCCAGCCAGGCATGGTAGTGTGTGATAATGGCCGAAATCTGGTGGCAGCTCTGGGCCTCGGCAACCTCACTCACATCCCATGTCTGGCACATGTGCTCAATTTGGTTGTGCAGAGCTTTTTGAGGGACTATCCGGATCTTGATGCACTGCTGCACAAGGTCCGCCTAGAGTGTGCTCACTTGCGGCGTTCCAGCACGGCAAAAGCGCGCATTGCGGCTCTGCAGCGCCGACACCGCCTGCCGGAACATCGCATCATATGTGACCTACCTACCAGGTGGAATTCCACGTTACATATGTTGGAGCGGTTGTGTGAGCAGCAGCAAGCTGTAATGGAGTACCAGCTGCTTCAGGCGCAAAGAAGTCGCACTCAGCGCCGTACAGACTTCACAACCACAGAGTGGGCCACTATGAATGACGTCTGCCAGGTTTTGCGTCCCTTTGATTATTCCACGCGGATGGCGAGTGCAGATGATGCACTAGTCAGCATGACTGTCCCCCTTATCTGCCTGCTTGAAAAATCACTGCAAGCGCTAAGGGATGATGTTGTGGAAGAGGTGGAGGATGAGGATTCACCATTTCCATCATCTTCTGGACAGTCAGCGCCACGTGGTTCCTCACAAACGCGTAGGCAGGGGACAGTTTGTGAGGAGGATGAGGAGGAGTCAATGGAGGAGGAAGACATCCGTCCAGAGGAGGGAGTTACCGAATTGTCCAGTACTCAGTGTGTACAGCGAGGGTGGGGTGATGACGAGCGGGCAGATATCACGCCTCCAGCAGGGGACAGCGTTTCTTGGGCAGTTGGCAGTCTGCAGCACATGGTGGATTACATGCTGCAGTGCCTGAGAAACGACCGCCGCATCGCCCACATTCTCAACATGTCTGATTATTGGGTGTTCACCCTCCTCGATCCTCGCTACCGGGACAACGTAGAAAGCCTCATCACACCGTTGAACCGGGAGCGAAAAATGCGGGAGTACCAAGACACACTGGTCAATTCCATCATCTTCTCCATTCCAACTGAGAGAAGTGCTGCTAGTGCATTCCAAAGCAGCTCAGTGCGTCCAGGCAGTGGTGGAGGCTCTGCATAAAGAGGGAGCAGAAGCAGTGCCTCTGCCCAAGGCAAGACCAGTATGGCCCAACTGTGGCACAGTTTTCTGTGCCCCCCACAAAAGTCTACACCATCACAGACGGCTCCAGTCAGCAGGAGGCAACGGTTCCGTCAGATGGTGACAGACTACATGTCTTGCCCTCTTGCTGTACTCCCAGACGGCTCTTCCCCTTTCAAGTTTTGGGTCTCAAAGCTGGATACATGGCCAGAGCTAAGCCAGTATGCATTGGAGGTGCTGTCTTGCCCTGCGGCCAGTGTATTATCGGAACGTGTCTTTAGTGCTGCAGGCGGTGTACTAACTGACCGTCGCATACGACTATCCTCCGATAACGTTGACCGGCTTACTTTCCTGAAAATGAACAAGGCCTGGATCTCGCAGGAATTTGCCACTCCTCCTCCTGATTAAATAATTAGGTCACTGTATACGTTATCCAGGTCTCCTGTTGTGTTCATCTTTCTACCACCCGAACTTAAATTCCTGGGCTCCAACACCGCCAGTTGAGGCTCAGAAGTGCCGTCTGCACAGTCAAAACATACGACCCAGTGTTATTGGGTTTCAGTAACGTCAGCTGATCCCCAGCTGTGTAGCCGGCAATGTGTCATGCGACCGCCACGCTGACACAACAACTGAAATGTAAGGGAATCTGTCCCCCCCCAAGGCGTTTGTTACTGAAAGAGCCTCCTTGTGCAGCAGTAATGCTGCACAAGGAAAAGGTAGCTATTTTGGTTTAGCTCCTTGCACACGCAGAACTTAACACTTATAAAATGTGTCCACTGATACCGTAAAACCGTCCCGGAAGTGGGACTTTCCTTCGTAATATGACGCAGCACAGCCGTCATTCCTCCCCCCCCCCCCGGCGCCGCGCCCCGGCTCCTCAGCGTTGTTTGATTCTGTCCCGGAGCCTGCGCTGTTATGTTATCCCGTGGCCAGGCACACTTAGCGCTGCCCGTCTTCTGGCATCATTTGGTGTCAGGATGGCTGCGCCTGTGCGGCTGCGCTGGCCGAGAGCCCGCCTCGCAGTGTCTTCTGATTTAATCCCACTGGGGGCCTGGGATCCATGGACATGCGCAGTGCATATCTGAACCTCCACCTCTCACTCATCTCCCTATGGCTTCTTCAGACTGTTCGGTGTCAGCTGGTCCCTAATAGCATGCCACGGCCGTGACACCGCACAGTCTTAAGAAGCCGTAGGGAGGGGAGTGAGAGGCGAGGATATGCACTGCGCATGGCCATGGATCCCAGGCCCCCAGTGGGATAAAATCAGAAGACACTGCGAGGCGGGCTCTCGGCCAGCGCGGCCGCACAGGCGCAGCCAGCCTGACACCAAATGATGTCAGAAGATGGGCAGCGCTAAGTGTGCCTGGCCAAGGGATAACATAACAGCGCAGGCTCCGGGACGGAATCAAACTACGCTGAGGAGCCGGGGCGCGGCGCCTGGGGGGGGAGGAATGACGGCTGTGCTGCGTCATATTACGAAGGAAAGTCCCACCTCCGGGACGGTTTCACGGTTTCAGGGGACACATTTTATAAGTGTTTAGTTCTGTGTTTGCAAGGAGCATGATGAAAAGAGCCACCTTTTCCTTTTGCATCTTTTGTGCTGCACAAGCTGGCTCTTTCAGCTACAAACGCCTTGGGGGGGGGGGGTTAAAGGTTCCCTTTCGACTTTCTCAGGCTTCGGCCTACATTGTGTTCCTCTGCTTTTCCACCTGTCCCTGGGCTCCAACACCGCTAGTTGCCGTCCAGAAGTGCTGTCCGCACAGTCCCAACAGTCGCTCCTCTGTTATTGGGGTTCAGTAACGTCAGCTGTTCCCCTGCTGTGTGTGTGGCAATCCCTCCTACCTCCTCCACCTCCTCCTCCTCCACCTGTCCCTGGGCTCCAACACCGCTAGTTGTTGCCTGGTAGTGCTGTACGCACAGTCCCAACAGTCCCTCCTCTGTTATTGGGGTTCAGTAACGTCAGCTGTTCCCCTGCTGTGTGTGTGGCAATCCCTCCTACCTCCTCCACCTCCTCCACCTCCTCCACCTGTCCCTGGGCTCCAACACCGCTAGTTGTTGCCTGGTAGTGCTGTACGCACAGTCCCAACAGTCCCTCCTCTGTTATTGGGGTTCAGTAACGTCAGCTGTTCCCCTGCTGTGTGTGTGGCAATCCCTCCTACCTCCTCCTACCTCCTCCACCTCCTCCACCTGTCCCTGGGCTCCAACACCGCTAGTTGTTGCCTGGTAGTGCTGTACGCACAGTCCCAACAGTCGCTCCTCTGTTATTGGGGTTCAGTAATGTCAGCTGTTCCCCTGAAGTGTGTGTGGCAATCCCTCCTACCTCCTCCACCTCCTCCTCCTCCACCTGTCCCTGGGCTCCAACACCGCTAGTTGCTGCCTGGTAGTGCTGTACGCGCAGTCCCGACAGTCCCTCCTCTGTTATTGGGGTTCAGTAACGTCAGCTGTTCCCCTGCTGTGTGTGTGGTAATCCCTCCTACCTCCTTCTTCCTCCTCCACCTCCTCCACCTGTCCCTGGGCTCCAACACCGCTAGTTGTTGCCTGGTAGTGCTGTACGCACAGTCCCAACAGTCCCTCCTCTGTTATTGGGGTTCAGTAACGTCAGCTGTTCCCCTGCTGTGTGTGTGGCAATCCCTCCTACCTCCTCCACCTCCTCCTCCTCCACCTGTCCCTGGGCTCCAACACCACTAGTTGTTGCCTGGTAGTGCTGTACGCACAGTCCCAACAGTCGCTCCCCTGTTATTGGGGTTCAGTAACGTCAGCTGTTCCCCTGCTGTGTGTGTGGCAATCCCTCCTACCTCCTCCTACCTCCTCCACCTCCTCCACCTGTCCCTGGGCTCCAACACCGCTAGTTGTTGCCTGGTAGTGCTGTACGCACAGTCCCAACAGTCCCTCCTCTGTTATTGGGGTTCAGTAACGTCAGCTGTTCCCCTGCTGTGTGTGTGGCAATCCCTCCTACCTCCTCCACCTCCTCCTCCTCCACCTGTCCCTGGGCTCCAACACCGCTAGTTGTTGCCTGGTAGTGCTGTACGCACAGTCCCAACAGTCGCTCCTCTGTTATTGGGGTTCAGTAACGTCAGCTGTTCCCCTGCTGTGTGTGTGGCAATCCCTCCTACCTCCTCCTCCTCCACCTGTCCCTGGGCTCCAACACCGCTAGTTGTTGCCTGGTAGTGCTGTACGCGCAGTCCCGACAGTCCCTCCTCTGTTATTGGGGTTCAGTAACGTCAGCTGTTCCCCTGCTGTGTGTGTGGCAATCCCTCCTACCTCCTCCTACCTCCTCCACCTCCTCCACCTGTCCCTGGGCTCCAACACCGCTAGTTTTTGCCTGGTAGTGCTGTACGCACAGTCCCAACAGTCCCTCCTCTGTTATTGGGGTTCAGTAACGTCAGCTGTTCCCCTGCTGTGTGTGTGGCAATCCCTCCTACCTCCTCCACCTCCTCCTCCTCCACCTGTCCCTGGGCTCCAACACCGCTAGTTGCTGCCTGGTAGTGCTGCACGCGCAGTCCCGACAGTCCCTCCTCTGTTATTGGGGTTCAGTAACGTCAGCTGTTCCCCTGCTGTGTGTGTGGCAATCCCTCCTACCTCCTCCTACCTCCTCCACCTCCTCCACCTGTCCCTGGGCTCCAACACCGCTAGTTGTTGCCTGGTAGTGCTGTATGCACAGTCCCAACAGTCGCTCCTCTGTTATTGGGGTTCAGTAACGTCAGCTGTTCCCCTGCTTTGTGTGTGGCAATCCCTCCTACCTCCTCCACCTCCTCCTCCTCCACCTGTCCCTGGGCTCCAACACCGCTAGTTGTTGCCTGGTAGTGCTGTACGCACAGTCCCAACAGTCGCTCCTCTGTTATTGGGGTTCAGTAACGTCAGCTGTTCCCCTGCTGTGTGTGTGGCAATCCCTCCTACCTCCTCCACCTCCTCCTCCTCCACCTGTCCCTGGGCTCCAACACCGCTAGTTGTTGCCTGATAGTGCTGTACGCACAGTCCCAACAGTCCCTCCTCTGTTATTGGGGTTCAGTAATGTCAGCTGTTCCCCTGCTGTGTGTGTGGCAATCCCTCCTACCTCCTCCACCTTCTCCACCTCCTCCACCTGTCCCTGGGCTCCAACACCGCTAGTTGTTGCCTCGTAGTGCTGTATGCACAGTCCCGACAGTCCCTCCTCTGTTATTGGGGTTCAGTAACGTCAGCTGTTCTCCTGCTGTGTGTGTGGCAATCCCTCCTACCTCCTCCTACCTCCTCCACCTCCTCCACCTGTCCCTGGGCTCCAACACCGCTAGTTGTTGCCTGGTAGTGCTGTACGCACAGTCCCAACAGTCGCTCCACTGTTATTGGGGTTCAGTAACGTCAGCTGTTCCCCTGCTTTGTGTGTGGCAATCCCACCTACCTCCTCCACCTCCTCCTCCTCCACCTGTCCCTGGGCTCCAACACCGCTAGTTGTTGCCTGGTAGTGCTGTACGCACAGTCCCAACAGTCCCTCCTCTGTTATTGGGGTTCAGTAACGTCAGCTGTTCCCCTGCTGTGTGTGTGGCAATCCCTCCTACCTCCTCCACCTCCTCCTCCTCCACCTGTCCCTGGGCTCCAACACCGCTAGTTGTTGCCTGGTAGTGCTGTACGCACAGTCCCAACAGTCCCTCCTCTGTTATTGGGGTTCAGTAACGTCAGCTGTTCCCCTGCTGTGTGTGTGGCAATCCCTCCTACCTCCTCCACCTCCTCCACCTCCTCCACCTGTCCCTGGGCTCCAACACCGCTAGTTGTTGCCTGGTAGTGCTGTACGCACAGTCCCGACAGTCCCTCCTCTGTTATTGGGGTTCAGTAACGTCAGCTGTTCCCCTGCTGTGTGTGTGGCAATCCCTCCTACCTCCTCCTACCTCCTCCACCTCCTCCACCTGTCCCTGGGCTCCAACACCGCTAGTTGTTGCCTGGTAGTGCTGTACGCACAGTCCCGACAGTCCCTCCTCTGTTATTGGGGTTCAGTAACGTCAGCTGTTCCCCTGCTGTGTGTGTGGCAATCCCTCCTACCTCTTCCTACCTCCTCCACCTCCTCCACCTGTCCCTGGGCTCCAACACCGCTAGTTGTTGCCTGGTAGTGCTGTACGCACAGTCCCAACAGTCGCTCCTCTGTTATTGGGGTTCAGTAACGTCAGCTGTTCCCCTGCTTTGTGTGTGGCAATCCCACCTACCTCCTCCACCTCCTCCTCCTCCACCTGTCCCTGGGCTCCAACACCGCTAGTTGTTGCCTGGTAGTGCTGTACGCACAGTCCCAACAGTCCCTCCTCTGTTATTGGGGTTCAGTAACGTCAGCTGTTCCCCTGCTGTGTGTGTGGCAATCCCTCCTACCTCCTCCACCTCCTCCTCCTCCACCTGTCCCTGGGCTCCAACACCGCTAGTTGTTGCCTGGTAGTGCTGTACGCACAGTCCCAACAGTCCCTCCTCTGTTATTGGGGTTCAGTAACGTCAGCTGTTCCCCTGCTGTGTGTGTGGCAATCCCTCCTACCTCCTCCACCTCCTCCTCCTCCACCTGTCCCTGGGCTCCAACACCGCTAGTTGTTGCCTGGTAGTGCTGTACGCACAGTCCCAACAGTCCCTCCTCTGTTATTGGGGTTCAGTAACGTCAGCTGTTCCCCTGCTGTGTGTGTGGCAATCCCTCCTACCTCCTCCACCTCCTCCTCCTCCACCTGTCCCTGGGCTCCAACACCGCTAGTTGTTGCCTGGTAGTGCTGTACGCACAGTCCCAACAGTCCCTCCTCTGTTATTGGGGTTCAGTAACGTCAGCTGTTCCCCTGCTGTGTGTGTGGCAATCCCTCCTACCTCCTCCACCTCCTCCACCTCCTCCACCTGTCCCTGGGCTCCAACACCGCTAGTTGTTGCCTGGTAGTGCTGTACGCACAGTCCCGACAGTCCCTCCTCTGTTATTGGGGTTCAGTAACGTCAGCTGTTCCCCTGCTGTGTGTGTGGCAATCCCTCCTACCTCCTCCTACCTCCTCCACCTCCTCCACCTGTCCCTGGGCTCCAACACCGCTAGTTGTTGCCTGGTAGTGCTGTACGCACAGTCCCGACAGTCCCTCCTCTGTTATTGGGGTTCAGTAACGTCAGCTGTTCCCCTGCTGTGTGTGTGGCAATCCCTCCTACCTCTTCCTACCTCCTCCACCTCCTCCACCTGTCCCTGGGCTCCAACACCGCTAGTTGTTGCCTGGTAGTGCTGTACGCACAGTCCCAACAGTCGCTCCTCTGTTATTGGGGTTCAGTAACGTCAGCTGTTCCCCTGCTTTGTGTGTGGCAATCCCACCTACCTCCTCCACCTCCTCCTCCTCCACCTGTCCCTGGGCTCCAACACCGCTAGTTGTTGCCTGGTAGTGCTGTACGCACAGTCCCAACAGTCCCTCCTCTGTTATTGGGGTTCAGTAACGTCAGCTGTTCCCCTGCTGTGTGTGTGGCAATCCCTCCTACCTCCTCCACCTCCTCCTCCTCCACCTGTCCCTGGGCTCCAACACCGCTAGTTGTTGCCTGGTAGTGCTGTACGCACAGTCCCAACAGTCCCTCCTCTGTTATTGGGGTTCAGTAACGTCAGCTGTTCCCCTGCTGTGTGTGTGGCAATCCCTCCTACCTCCTCCACCTCCTCCACCTCCTCCACCTGTCCCTGGGCTCCAACACCGCTAGTTGTTGCCTGGTAGTGCTGTACGCACAGTCCCGACAGTCCCTCCTCTGTTATTGGGGTTCAGTAACGTCAGCTGTTCCCCTGCTGTGTGTGTGGCAATCCCTCCTACCTCCTCCTACCTCCTCCACCTCCTCCACCTGTCCCTGGGCTCCAACACCGCTAGTTGTTGCCTGGTAGTGCTGTACGCACAGTCCCGACAGTCCCTCCTCTGTTATTGGGGTTCAGTAACGTCAGCTGTTCCCCTGCTGTGTGTGTGGCAATCCCTCCTACCTCTTCCTACCTCCTCCACCTCCTCCACCTGTCCCTGGGCTCCAACACCGCTAGTTGTTGCCTGGTAGTGCTGTACGCACAGTCCCAACAGTCGCTCCTCTGTTATTGGGGTTCAGTAACGTCAGCTGTTCCCCTGCTTTGTGTGTGGCAATCCCACCTACCTCCTCCACCTCCTCCTCCTCCACCTGTCCCTGGGCTCCAACACCGCTAGTTGTTGCCTGGTAGTGCTGTACGCACAGTCCCAACAGTCCCTCCTCTGTTATTGGGGTTCAGTAACGTCAGCTGTTCCCCTGCTGTGTGTGTGGCAATCCCTCCTACCTCCTCCACCTCCTCCTCCTCCACCTGTCCCTGGGCTCCAACACCGCTAGTTGTTGCCTGGTAGTGCTGTACGCACAGTCCCAACAGTCCCTCCTCTGTTATTGGGGTTCAGTAACGTCAGCTGTTCCCCTGCTGTGTGTGTGGCAATCCCTCCTACCTCCTCCACCTCCTCCACCTCCTCCACCTGTCCCTGGGCTCCAACACCGCTAGTTGTTGCCTGGTAGTGCTGTACGCACAATCCCGACAGTCCCTCCTCTGTTATTGGGGTTCAGTAACGTCAGCTGTTCCCCTGCTGTGTGTGTGGCAATCCCTCCTACCTCCTCCTACCTCCTCCACCTCCTCCACCTCCTCCACCTGTCCCTGGGCTCCAACACCGCTAGTTGTTGCCTGGTAGTGCTGTACGCACAGTCCCAACGGTCCCTCCTCTGTTATTGGGGTTCAGTAACGTCAGCTGTTCCCCTGCTGTGTGTGTGGCAATCCCTCCTACCTCCTCCACCTCCTCCTCCTCCACCTGTCCCTGGGCTCCAACACCGCTAGTTGCCGTCCAGAAGTGCTGTCTGCACAGAGCCAAACACCTCGCCAATGTGTCAGTGGGGTTCAGCACCGCCAGCTGTTCCCCTGCTGTGCAGCCGGCAACGTGTCCTGCAACTGCCACGCAGGCACAACAGACCCAAAGCTGCCGCCAGTGCAGGCTTCGGCCTACACTCTGCTCCATCTCCTCCTCCTGCTGACCCCGGGCTCTAACACCACCAGTTGGGGCCCGGTACTGCTAGCTGCACAGAGAAAAACACCAGCCAATGTGTCAGTGGGGTTCAGCACCGCCAGCTGTTCCCCTGCTGTGCAGCCGGCATCGTGTCCTGCAAAAGCCACGCAGACGCAAGAACTGAAATTGAAGGGAACCTGTCCCCCCTCCCCCAGGCGTTTGTACGTTTTTAAGGCCACCTTGTACAGCGGTAATGCTGCATGTGTGCAAGGTGGCTCATAAACGTATTCTCCTCGCACATGTGGAACTGAAAACACGTCTAAAATGTGTCCTCTGTGTGACCATTTAACCGTCCCGGTGGTGTGACTTTCCTTTGTAATGACACGCTGCAACCCCCTTGGTAGCGCTGCCCGTCTTCTGGCATCATTGTTTGGCTGCCTGCGCCTCTGCGGCCGCCCTGACCCACACAACGCCCCTCGGTGTCTTATTTCTTGGGACTGCGAGGGTGTGATTGATGGGCATGAGCGGTGCATCACTTCGCCTGTCCCTCATCTCCTTCTGCCTTCTTCAGACTGTGCGGCTTCATGGCCGCGGCATGCGATAAGGGATCAGCTGACGCCGCACAGTCTGAAGCGGGTGTAAGGACCCGAGTGCGAGAGGCGAACATATGTGCTGCGCCAGGCCATGAATCCCAGCCCCGCAGTGTTTTAACAATGTTAAGACACTGCGGGGCTGGGATTCATGGTCATCGCGAACCGCACCGGCCGACATTAAATGAGGTCAGAAGATGGGCAGCGCTAACAGCGCTAGGCCAGGGGATAACACGACAGCGCAGACTCCTGTACAGCAAATAACAACGCTCAGGAGGCTGCACCCAGCACCAAGGTGGGATTCTTGACATCTGTGCTGCGTCTCATTACAAAGGGAACTCGCGCCTCCAACACAGTTTGACTGTATAAAGGGCTAAATGTTATACGTGTTTCATTCAGCGTGTGCAAGGAGCAAAATTAAAAGAGCAACCTTTGACTTGTGCAGCACTACTGCTGCATAAGCTGTGGCTCTTCTACTTTGTAACCCCTGAGGGGGGGTTAAAGGTTACCTTTGAAATTGGTTCAAGTAGGCTTCGGCCTACACTCTGCTCCCCCTGCAGAGCCCGGGCTCCAACACCGCCAGTTGGGGCCCGGTACTGCTAGCTGCACAGAGCCAAACACCAGCCAATGTGTCAGTGGGGTTCAGCACCGCCAGCTGTTCCCCTGCTGTGCAGCCGGCAACGTGTCCTGCAACTGCCACGCAGGCACAACAGACCCAAAGCTGCCGCCAGTGCAGGCTTCGGCCTACACTCTGCTCCATCTCCTCCTCCTGCTGACCCCGGGCTCTAACACCGCCAGTTGGGGCCCGGTACTGCTAGCTGCACAGAGAAAAACACCAGCCAATGTGTCAGTGGGGTTCAGCACCGCCAGCTGTTCCCCTGCTGTGCAGCCGGCATCGTGTCCTGCAAAAGCCACGCAGACACTTGCTCTTGTACCTTCTGCTCCCCATCCTGGTTCCAGTACCGTCAGCTGGTTCTGGGCAGAGCCTTTGGCTTAGGTGCCTCCCTCTGGGTATCCGAGTTCCATCAACGTCAGGTGGTCCTTGGTAGTGCTTTCAGGCACGGGTACCTCCTGCTTAGTAACCGGGTTCCAGTAACGTCAGCTGGTCCTCGGTAGTTCCATTGGCTCTTGGACCTTCGGCTACCCATCCGGGTTCCAGCACCGTCAGCTGGTTCTCGGCAGTGTCTTTTGCTCTTGTACCTTCTGCTCCCCATCCTGGTTCCAGTACCGTCAGCTGGTTCCGGGCAGAGCCTTTGGCTTAGGTGCCTCCCTCTGGGTATCCGAGTTCCACCAACGTCAGGTGGTCCTTGGTAGTGCTTTCAGGCACGGGTACCTCCTGCTTAGTAACCGGGTTCCAGTAACGTCAGCTGGTCCTCGGTAGTTCCATTGGCTCTTGGACCTTCGGGTAGCCATCCGAGTTCCAGTTCCATCAGCTGGTTCTCGGCATTTTCTCAGCCTTCTTGTACCTTCTGCTACATTTCCAAGTTCAAGAGACTAAACACGATGACCCGGAAGACCACCCCTAAGATGACGACGACACCAGAGACGACAACCACCGTGATGACGACGACCCTGGAGACGATGACCCTGAAGACCACCCCGATGACGACGACCCCGGAGACGACGACCCTGAAGACCACCCCGATGACGACGACCCCGGAGACGATGACCCTGGAGACGACGACGACCTGGAAGACCGAGAAGCAGAAGAACAAGAGGCTGCAGAACAAAGAGCAGAAGAACATTAAGCATAACACTAAATATCAGAGCAAAAAATATTATCTAAATTATAAGCAGAAGAAGACTAAGCAGTGTATGGGGGTGAGTCCGTTCCTCCTCGTGGTGCCCCTGGATAAAGCCTGATGCTGCAGGCCAAACTGAACGCGGACAAATGTAACTCTTTTGTGACAGGCAGAACGGAAGGTGTAATCTTCAAACTTTTATAGATAACAACTACGGGAATGCCTGTCACAAATAAGAATATGATGAAGAAGTAGAATATGATGAAGATAATAGTAAAATAAAAAGAATATGAACAATGTAACCAAAAAAAATAATAGGTAGAAGATGAAGAAGAAGATGAATAAGGTGAAGAAGTTGATGTCAAAGAAGCTGATGATGAGGATAATGAAGAAGAAAGTGTGGGAGAAGTAAAAAAGAAGGTGAAGGGCGTGGAAGTAGTGAAACATCAATATCTGACAAAATAAAAAAAAAATTAACATAGTCAAAATCTTTCTACCGCCGAACGTCATAAAAAAAAACAAAATCCTGCTATTCTATTACATTGGGCTAAACCTCTGTGCCTTTAATGTCTCCGCCACGTCCCCCAATACATCCTACATTATTCTTAGTTGTTTTCCTTCATGTAGAATGAACCTACAAGTTTATAAAGGGTTTATTTTAATTCCGATATTTTCGTCCCATTGACTTGCATTGGGATCGGGTATCGGTATCGGATTAGATCCGATATTTTGACGGTATCGGCCGATACTTTCCGATACCGATACTTTCCGATATCGGAAAGTATCGCTCAACACTATTTACCAGTACTAAAAAGTTTACAAACGTATAAGGTCAATTGGACCATTGAAACCAGTGGGTTATTATGCTTGACTAGTTGACTAGTCTAAGTCATGGATACTAAAAGTCAAACATGTTACCAGCCAAAGGGGTTTGGTTGTGTTTTAAAAGTTGGTTCTTATTTTCTTTGGCTCAACTGGAATCAATCATGGTACTAATCTCCATAATCTTTCATAAGTTTTATTCTTCTAAATTTTTTACTTCTGTCTAGAGAATTGGGTTAACGTTGTGCTTTCGATTGAGGTTAATATCTCAGCCAAATTGGCCTTAGTAGTGAAAATAGTCATGAAACATTCCGGGCATTGACTATTTTCGAATTAGTAAGATCAATCTAAAATGGTACCAAAGTTTGTAAAACAGTTTATTGTGATGTTATTCCAGAGAACTCCCAAAGGTGATGTTGCAAAGGACTGAACATGAAACCTCAATTATCTTCTACATTAAATGTAAGAGCACATTTAGGGACATACACATTCACTGTCATATCTAATCCCCAGCAAAAATCTATCATTTATTAGTTTCCTTTATTACTTTCTCTTCTGGTCTTAAAAAGTTCACTAAAGTTATCTTTTCTAGGCAACTACCTATTACAAATTTGAATATTTTTTGTAAGGTCCCCTATTTTGACCCCATTCAATTATTAAACTTTCCTCTGATCCATCTAAAATGATTAGTCATATTCATTACCTTTTTTTTCTTTTCCATGTTCCGTGATTAAATAAAGTTTTTTTATATGTGTTACTTTCATTTTTGTGCAATCATAATTGGGCGATGACACAAATGACTTTTCTTCCACTCCCTTCACAAAGACCTTTGCAGATGCTCATTAGATGCTTCAGTATAAAAGAAAGTTTTGACTTCTGTTCATTGTGGCTATGTACATGTGTTGTTTCCTGAAACAACAGGAAGTTATAAGCTAAAAAAGCCCCAGTGGCCAGTCAGAATCTTCAAAGAATTTTGTAATCGGCGATGTCACAACTGACTTTTCTCCCCCTCCCTTCACAAAGACCTTTGCAGATGCTCATTAGATGCTTCAGTATAAAATAAAGTTTTGACTTCTGTTCATTGTGGCTATGCACATGTGGTGTTTCCGGAAACAGCAGCAAGTTATAAGCTTAAAAACCTCAGTGGCCAGTGAGAAACTTTGAAGATTTTTTTTATTTTTAATACAAATCATGGTATGCAAATAAAAACTTATTTTACACAAAAATGTGGTCTATAGAATAAATCATTTTCTGATAATATGTCCAGTTCAAGGGCATAACTAGAATAGGTTGTGCCTGAAAGCAAGATTTTTCCTGGGCCCTTCACCTGTAAGAATATTTCCCAGCTCTGTGTGCAAAGATAGGTGCAGACAGTGCCCCAGTAGATGGCTGGGTTCTCAAACATCCCTATTTTTGCACTGTGCAAAGAAGACATTTAACACTCTGCATGCACCCCTTGTTGTTATGATCCTAGTGGCTGAGGATCGCAAAACGGACTAGCTAAGTTAATGAATATAGACTCGAGCTCTAGGGAGGTGGTAACTAGACTGACCGCAAACCTGATCCTAACCAAACACACTAAAGGTAGCCGGTGAACGTGCCTAAAATCCTGGACATCAAGACGCAGCCTGAGAAACTATCTACTCCTAGAGGGAAAGTAAGACCTCGCTTGCCTCAGAGAAATCACCCCAAAGATATAGGAAGCCCCCAACAAATAATAACGGTGAGGTAAGGGGAAAATACAAACGTAGAAATGAAAACAGTTTCAGCAAATGAGGCCCACTAATACTAGATAGCAGAAGACAGATAGGGAACTGTGCGGTCAGTAAAAAACCCTATGCAAAATATCCACGCTGAGAATACAAGAACCCCCACACCAACTAACAGTGTGAGGGGAGAAACTCAGCCCCCTAGAGCTACCAGCAAGCAAGGAAATCACATATTAGCAAGCTGGACAAGAAACAAAAATAAACCAAGAAACATATGAACACTGATGATCAAAGAAATGACCAAAGAAAAACTTAGCTTCTCTTGAAGAGACTGATAACGAAGGCATGCAGGAGAGCTCCAAAATAGCACTGAAGACATTGACAGCAGGCAACAACTGATAGTCCAGGTGAGCTAAATAGGAAACCAGCTAACAGATAACGAGACAGCTGATCCAGCCTAAGACCTGCAGAATGCCCCAAAGAGCCACCAGAGGGAGCCCAAAGACAGCACTCACACAGTACCACTTGTGACCACAAGAGGGAGCCCAAAAACAGAGTTCTCAACAGTACCCCCCTTGAGGAGAGGTCACCGAACCCTCATCAAAACCCCCAGGGTGATCAGGATGAGCCACATGGAAGGCATGAACCAAATCGGCCGCATGAACATCAGAGGCGACAACCCAGGAATTATCCTCCTGACCATAGCCCTTCCACTTAACCAAATACTGAAGTGTCATGATCTCAATGGCAAGAGAACATAGCATAAGCATATATAGGAACTAGCTCTTGGAAGATGGGAACTGAGCTGACCATGAACTAAACCTAACGCACAACTAGCAGTGGCCGGGTAGCATGCCTACGTTGATTCTAGATGCCCAGCCCAGCCGGAGGACTAAATAAAGCTAGCAGAGGAAAATATTAGTCCTAGCTCACCTCTAGAGAAATACCCCGAAAGGAGACAGAGGCCCCCCACATGTATTGGCGGTGAGTTGAGATGAAATTACAAACGTAGTATGAAAACAGGTTTAGCAAATTTGAGGTCCACTTACTACATAGCAGAAGACAGAAAGGACACTTTCATGGTCAGCTGAAAACCCTATCAAAAACACCATCCAGAAATTACTTTAAAACTCTGGCATTAACTCATAACACCAGAGTGGCAATTCCCGTTCACAAGAGCTTTCCAGACACAGTAACGAAACTACAGCTGTGAACTGGAACAAAATGCAAAAACAAACATGGACAAGAGTCCAACTTATCTAGTAGTTGTCTAGGAGCAGGAACAAGCACAGAGAGGCTTCTGATAACATTGTTGACCGGCAAGCAACTAACAGAGCAGCAAGGTTATATAGCGACTCCCACATCTTGATGGGAACAGGTGAACAGAGAAGATGAAGACACCAGTTCAATTCCACCAGTAGCCACCGGGGGAGCCCAGAATCCAAATTCACAACAGTACCCCCCCCTCAAGGAGGGGGCACCGAACCCTCACCAGAACCACCAGGGCGATCAGGATGGGCCCTATGAAAGGCACGAACCAGATCGGAGGCATGAACATCAGATGCATTCACCCAAGAATTATCCTCCTGGCCGTATCCCTTCCACTTGACCAGATACTGGAGTCTCCGTCTGGAAACACGAGAGTCCAAGATTTTCTCCACAACGTACTCCAACTCACCCTCAACCAACACCGGAGCAGGAGGCTCAACGGAAGGCACAACCGGTACCTCATACCTGCGCAATAATGACCAATGAAAAACGTTATGAATAGAAAAGGATGCAGGGAGGTCCAAACGGAAGGAAACAGGGTTAAGAATCTCCAATATCTTATACGGGCCAATAAACCGAGGCTTAAACTTAGGAGAAGAGACCCTCATAGGGACAAAACGAGAAGACAACCACACCAAATCCCCAACAGAAAGCCGAGGACCAACACGACGGTGGCGGTTGGCAAAAAGCTGAGTCTTCTCCTGGGACAACCTCAAATTGTCCACCACCTGCCCCCAGACCCGATGCAATCTCTCCACCACAGCATCCACTCCAGGACAATCCGAAGACTCCACCTGACCAGAGGAAAATCGAGGATGAAACCCCGAATTACAGAAAAACGGGGACACCAAAGTGGCAGAGCTGGCCCGATTATTGAGAGCGAACTCCGCCAATGGCAAAAAAGCAACCCAATCATCCTGGTCAGCAGACACAAAACACCTCAGATATGTCTCCAGGGTCTGATTAATCCGCTCGGTCTGGCCATTCGTCTGAGGATGGAAAGCGGACGAAAAAGATAAATCTATGCCCATCCTAGCACAGAATGCCCGCCAAAATCTAGACACGAATTGGGTCCCTCTGTCAGAAACGATATTCTCAGGAATACCATGCAAACGAACAACATTTTGAAAAAACAGAGGAACCAACTCGGAAGAAGAAGGTAACTTGGGCAGAGGAACCAAATGGACCATCTTAGAAAAACGGTCACACACCACCCAGATGACAGACATCTTCTGAGAAACAGGCAGATCTGAAATAAAATCCATCGAGATGTGCGTCCAAGGCCTCTTAGGAATAGGCAAGGGCAACAATAATCCACTAGCCCGAGAACAACAAGGCTTGGCCCGAGCACAAACGTCACAAGACTGCACAAAGCCTCGCACATCTCGTGACAGGGAAGGCCACCAGAAGGACCTTGCCACCAAATCCCTGGTACCAAAAATGCCAGGATGACCTGCCAACGCAGAAGAATGAACCTCAGAGATGACTCTACTGGTCCAATCATCAGGAACAAACAGTTTATCAGGTGGGCAACGATCAGGTCTCTCCGCCTGAAACTCCTGCAAGGCCCGCCGCAGGTCTGGAGAAACGGCTGACAATACCACTCCATCCTTAAGGATACTTGTGGGCTCAGAGTTACCAGGCGAGTCAGGCTCAAAACTCCTAGAAAGGGCATCCGCCTTAACATTCTTAGAACCCGGTAGGTATGACACCACAAAATTAAACCGAGAGAAAAATAATGACCAGCGCGCCTGTCTAGGATTCAGGCGCCTGGCGGTCTCAAGATAAATCAAATTTTTGTGGTCAGTCAATACCACCACCTGATGTCTGGCCCCCTCAAGCCAATGGCGCCACTCCTCAAAAGCCCACTTCATGGCCAAAAGCTCCCGATTCCCAACATCATAATTCCGCTCAGCGGGCGAAAATTTACGGGAAAAGAAGGCACAAGGCCTCATCACGGAGCAGTCAGAACTTTTCTGCGACAACACTGCCCCAGCTCCGATCTCAGAAGCGTCGACCTCAACCTGAAAAGGTAGAGCAACATCAGGCTGACGCAACACAGGGGCAGAGGAAAAACGGTGCTTAAGCTCCCGAAAGGCCTCCACAGCATCAGGGGACCAATCAGCAACATCAGCACCCTTCTTAGTCAAATCGGTCAATGGCTTAGCAATATCCGAAAAACCAGCAATAAATCGACGATAAAAGTTAGCAAAGCCCAAAAATTTCTGAAGACTCTTAAGAGAAGAGGGCTGCGTCCAATCACAAATAGCTTGAACCTTGACAGGATCCATTTCAATGGAAGAGGGGGAAAAAATATATCCCAAAAAGGAAATCCTCTGTACCCCAAAAACACACTTAGAACCCTTCACACACAAAGAATTAGACCGCAAAACCTGAAAAACCCTCCTGACTTGCTGGACATGAGAGTCCCAGTCATCCGAAAAAATCAGAATATCATCCAGATACACAATCATAAATTTATCCAAATAATCGCGAAAAATATCATGCATAAAGGACTGGAAAACTGACGGAGCATTAGAAAGACCAAAAGGCATCACTAAATACTCAAAGTGGCCCTCGGGCGTATTAAATGCGGTTTTCCACTCATCCCCCTGCCTGATTCGCACCAAATTATACGCCCCACGAAGGTCAATCTTAGAGAACCACTTGGCCCCCTTTATGCGAGCAAACAAATCAGTCAGCAACGGCAATGGGTATTGATATTTAACAGTGATTTTATTCAAAAGCCGATAATCAATACATGGTCTCAAAGAGCCGTCTTTTTTTGACACAAAGAAAAAACCGGCTCCTAAGGGAGATGACGATGGACGAATATGTCCCTTTTCCAAGGACTCCTTTATATATTCTCGCATAGCAGCATGTTCAGGCACAGACAGATTAAATAAACGACCCTTTGGGTATTTACTACCCGGGATTAAATCTATGGCACAATCGCACTCTCGGTGCGGAGGTAACGAACCAAGCTTGGATTCTTCAAAGACGTCACGATAGTCAGACAGGAACTCAGGAATTTCAGAGGGAATGGATGATGAAATGGAAACCACAGGTACATCCCCATGAGCCCCCTTACATCCCCAGCTCAACACAGACATAGCTCTCCAGTCGAGGACTGGGTTGTGAGATTGCAGCCAAGGCAATCCTAGCACCAAATCATCATGTAGATTATACAGCACCAGAAAGCGAATAATCTCCTGGTGATCCGGATTAATACGCATAGTTACTTGTGTCCAGTATTGTGGTTTATTATTAGCCAATGGGGTGGAGTCAATCCCCTTCAGAGGAATAGGAGTCTCCAAAGGCTCTAAATCATACCCACAGCGTTTGGCAAAGGACCAATCCATAAGACTTAAAGCGGCGCCAGAGTCGACATAGGCGTCCGTGGTAATAGATGACAAAGAGCAAATCAGGGTCACAGATAGAATAAATTTAGACGGTAAGGTGCAAATGGAAACAGATTTACCAAGCTTTTTAGTGCGCTTAGAGCATGCTGATATAACATGAGTAGAATCACCACAATAGAAACACAACCCATTTTTCCGTCTAAAATTCTGCCGCTCGCTTCGGGACAGAATTCTATCACACTGCATACTCTCTGGCGACTTCTCAGTGGACACCGCCAGATGGTGCACTGGTTTGCGCTCCCGCAAATGCCTATCGATCTGAATAGCCATTGTCATGGACTCATTCAGACCCGCAGGCACAGGGAACCCCACCATAACATCCTTAATGGCATCAGAGAGACCCTCTCTGAAAGTCGCCGCCAGGGCGCACTCATTCCACTGAGTAAGCACAGACCATTTACGGAATCTTTGGCAGTAAATTTCCGCTTCATCTTGCCCCTGAGATAGGGACATCAAAGTTTTTTCTGCCTGAAGCTCCAAATGAGGTTCGTCATAAAGCAACCCCAAGGCCAGAAAAAACGCATCCACATTGAGCAACGCAGGATCCCCTGGTGTCAATGAAAAAGCCCAGTCTTGAGGGTCGCCCCGGAGCAAGGAAATCACAATCCTGACCTGCTGTGCAGGGTCTCCGGCAGAGCGATATTTCAGAGACAAAAATAATTTGCAATTATTTCGAAAATTCTGAAACCCGGATCTATTCCCCGAGAAAAATTCCGGCAAAGGAATTCTCGGCTCAGATACAGGTGCATGACAAACAAAATCTTGCAAATTTTGTACTTTCGTGGCGAGATTATTCAAACCTGCAGTTACACTCTGAAGATCCATTACAAACAGGTGGACACAGAGCCATTCAAGGGTTAAGAGGAGGTAAGAAGCAGCTAGACAGCAATTAAGGGCTAGGCAGCAAAACTCTGAGGGGAAAAAAAAAAAAAAATTTCCCTTCAACACTTCTTTTTCTCCTGCTTCAGCCCAAACAATTAACACTTTGCGGGCCGGTCAAACTGTCATGATCTCAATGGCAAGAGAACATAGCATAAGCATATATAGGAACTAGCTCTTGGAAGATGGGAACTGAGCTGACCATGAACTAAACCTAACGCACAACTAGCAGTGGCCGGGTAGCATGCCTACGTTGATTCTAGATGCCCAGCCCAGCCGGAGGACTAAATAAAGCTAGCAGAGGAAAATATTAGTCCTAGCTCACCTCTAGAGAAATACCCCGAAAGGAGACAGAGGCCCCCCACATGTATTGGCGGTGAGTTGAGATGAAATTACAAACGTAGTATGAAAACAGGTTTAGCAAATTTGAGGTCCACTTACTACATAGCAGAAGACAGAAAGGACACTTTCATGGTCAGCTGAAAACCCTATCAAAAACACCATCCAGAAATTACTTTAAAACTCTGGCATTAACTCATAACACCAGAGTGGCAATTCCCGTTCACAAGAGCTTTCCAGACACAGTAACGAAACTACAGCTGTGAACTGGAACAAAATGCAAAAACAAACATGGACAAGAGTCCAACTTATCTAGTAGTTGTCTAGGAGCAGGAACAAGCACAGAGAGGCTTCTGATAACATTGTTGACCGGCAAGCAACTAACAGAGCAGCAAGGTTATATAGCGACTCCCACATCTTGATGGGAACAGGTGAACAGAGAAGATGAAGACACCAGTTCAATTCCACCAGTAGCCACCGGGGGAGCCCAGAATCCAAATTCACAACACTGAAGCCTCCGTCTAGAAATACGAGAATCCAAGATCTTCTCCACCACGTACTCCAATTCGCCCTCAACCAGCACCGGGGCAGGGGGCTCAACAGAAGGAACCACAGGCACCACATACCTCCGCAACAAAGACCTATGGAACACGTTATGAATGGCAAACGACACTGAGAGGTCCAAACGAAATTACACCGGGTTAAGGATTTCCAAAATCTTATAAGGACCGATGAAGCGAGGCTTGAGTTTAGGAGAGGAAACCTTCATAGGAACATACCGAGAAGACAGCCATACCAAATCCCCAACACGAAGTCGGGGACCCACACCGCGACGGCGGTTGGCAAAGCGCTGAGCCTTCTCCTGTGACAACTTCAAATTGTCCACCACATGGTTCCAAATCTGCTGCAACCTATCCACCACAGAATCCACCCCAGGACAGTCAGAAGGCTCAACCTAACCCGAGGAAAAACGAGGATGAAAACCAGAATTGCAGAAAAAAGGCGAAACCAAAGTAGCAGAACTAGCCCGATTATTAAGGGCAAACTCGGCCAATGGCAAAAAAGTCACCCAATCATCCTGATCAGCAGAAACAAAACATCTTAAATAAGTTTCCAAGGTCTGATTAGTTCACTTGGTTTGGCCATTCATCTGAGGATGGAAGGCCGACGAAAAAGACAAATCAATGCCCATCTTAGCACAAAAGATCCGCCAAAATCTGGACACAAACTGGGATCCTCTGTCAGACACAATATTTTCAGGGATGCCGTGCAAGCGAACCACATTCTGAAAAAATAGAGGAACCAAATCGGAGGAGGAAGGCAACTTAGGCAAGGGCACCAAATGGACCATTTTAAAAAACGATCACACACCACCCAGATGACAGACATTCTCTGAGAGACTGGAAGATCCGAAATAAAATCCATGGAAATGTGCGTCCAAGGCCTCTTCGGGACAGGCAAAGGCAAAAGCAAACCGCTGGCACGAGAACAGCAAGGCTTAGCCCGAGCACAAATCCCACAGGACTGCACAAAGGAACGCACATCCCGTGACAAGGAAGGCCACCAGAAGGACCTAGCCACCAAATCTCTGGTACCAAAAATCCCAGGATGGCCTGCCAACACCGAAGAATGAACCTCGGAAATAACTCTGCTGGTCCATCTATCTGGGACAAACAGTCTCTCTGGTGGGCAACGGTCAGGTCTATCCACCTGAAATTTCTGCAGCACTCGTCGCAAATCTGGGGAAATGGCAGACAAAATCACTCCCTCTCTGAGGATACCAGCCGGCTCTGAAACTCCCGGCGAGTCAGGCACAAAACTCCTAGAAAGAGCATCAGCCTTCACGTTCTTCGAGCCAGGCAGGTACGAGACCACGAAATCGAAACGGGAGAAAAACCACGACCAACGAGCCTGTCTAGGATTCAGCCGCTTGGCAGACTCGAGATAAATCAGATTTTTGTGATCAGTCAAGACCACCACACGATGCTTAGCTCCCTCGAGCCAATGTCGCCTCTCCTCAAATGCCCACTTCATAGCCAACAACTCCCGATTACCAACATCATAATTCCACTCGGCAGGCGAAAACTTTCTTGAAAAGAAAGCACAAGGCTTCATCACAGAGCAATCAGAGATTCTCTGCGACAAAACAGCCCCTGCTCCAATCTCAGAAGCATCAACCTCGACCTGAAAAGGAAGAGAGACATCAGGCTGACACAAAACTGGAGCCGAAGAAAACCGGCGCTTTAGCTCCCGAAAGGCTTCCACGGCCGCAGGAGACCAATTAGTCACATCAGAACCCTTCTTGGTCAAATCCATCAAGGGTTTAACCATGCTAGAAAAGTTAGCAATGAAGCGACGGTAAAAATTAGCAAAACCCAAGAACTTCTGAAGACTCTTAACAGATGTAGGCTGAGTCCAGTCATGAATAGCCTGGACCTTGACTGGGTCCATCTCAATAGTAGAAGGAGAAAAAATAAACCCCAAAAAGGAAACCTTCTGTACTCTGAAGAGACATTTTGAGCCCTTCACAAATAAGGCATTAGCACGCAGAACCTGAAATACCATCCTGACCTGCTTCACATGGGACTCCCAGTCCTCAGAAAAGACCAAAATGTCATCCAGATACACAATCATAAATTTATCCAGATATTCTCGGAAAATGTCATGCATGAAGGAGCATTAGAGAGTCCAAAAGGCATCACCAAGTACTCAAAATGGCCTTCGGGCGTATTAAATGCTGTTTTCCATTCATCCCCCTGCTTAATACGCACAAGGTTATACGCACCACGAAGATCTATCTTGGTGAACCAACTGGACCCCTTAATCCGAGCAAACAGATCAGATAATAATGGCAAAGGATACTAAAATTTGACCGTGATTTTATTTAGAAGATGATAATCTATACAAGGTCTCAGAGAACCATCCTTCTTGGCCACAAAAAAGAATCCTGCACCAAGAGGGGAGGAGGACGGGCGAATATGTCCCTTCTCTAAAGACTCCTTTATATAACTCCGCATCGCGGCATGTTCTGGTACAGACAAATTAAAAAGTCGTCCCTTAGGGAACTTACTACCAGGAATCAAATTTATAGCGCAATCACAATCCATGTGAGGAGGCAGGGCACCGGATCTGGGCTCATCAAATACATCCTGGTAGTCCGACAAAAACTCAGGGACCTCAGAAGGAGTGGAAGAAGCAATTGACACCAAAAGAGCATCGCCATGAATCCCCTGGCAACCCCAACTTAAACAGACATAGCTTTCCAATCCAGAACTGGATTATGGGCCTGCAGCCATGGCAGACCCAAAACGACAACATCATGCAAATTATGCAGCACAAGAAAGCGAATCACCTCCTGATGTACAGGAGTCATGCACATGGTCACTTGAGTCCAATATTGAGGCTTATTCTCAGCCAGTGGTGTAGCATCAATTCCCCTCAGTGGAATAGGGAATTCCAAAGGCTCCAGGACAAAACCACAGCGCCTGGCAAATGACAAATCCATCAGATTCAGGGCAGCACCTGAATCCACAAAAGCCATAACCGAGTAGGATGACAAAGAACAAATTAAAGTAACAGACAAAATGAATTTAGGCTGTATAGTACCAATGGTGACAGGTTTAGCGATTTTTTTTAAGCGCTTAGAGCATGCTGAGATAACATGAGTAGAATCACCACAGTAAAAGCACAACCCATTTTGACGTCTATGACTTTGCCGCTCAATTCTGGTCAGAATTCTGTCACATTGCATAGACTCAGGTCTCTGTTCAGAAAACACCGCCAGAGGATGTGCTGATTTGCGCTCCCGCAAACGCCGATCAATCTGAATGGCCAAAGCCATTGAGTCATTCAGACTTGCAGGCGTGGGGAACCCCACCATAACATTCTTAATGGCTTCAGAAAGACCTTCTCTGAAATTTGCAGCCAGGGCACACTCATTCCATTGAGTAAGCACTGACCATTTCCTAAATCTTTGACAATACACCTCTGCTTCATCCTGCCCTTGAGAGAGGGCCAACAAAGCCTTTTCTGCCTGGTTCTCAAAATTAGGTTCCTCATAAAGCAGTCCAAGCGCCAGAAAAAACGCATCCACATTCAGCAATGCAGGATCTCCTGGCACCAGAGAGAAAGCCCAATCTTGAGGGTCGCCACGTAACAAGGAGATAACAATTTTAACTTGCTGAGCGGAATCACCAGAGGAACGAGGTCTCAAAGATAGAAATAATTTACAATTATTCTTAAAATTCAGAAACCTAGATCTATCTCCAGAAAACAACTCAGGAATAGGTATTTTTGGCTCTGACATAGGGCTATGAACAACAAAATCCTGAATGCTTTGCACCCTTACAGCAAGATGATCCACACTAGAAGTCAGATTCTGAATATCCATGTCTGCAGCTGAACTCAAAACCACCCAGAGATTAAGGGGATGAGAGAAGCTGGACAGACTGCAGCAAAGGTAGAGGAAAAAAAAAAATTGTACTCAGGACTTCTCTTATCCCACTTCTGCGATGCATTAAACACTTTTTTGGCCTCCTGTACTGTTATGATCCTAGTGGCTGAAGATCGCAAAATGGACTAGCTAAGTTAATGAATATAGACTCGAGCTCTAGGGAGCTGGTAACTAGACTGACCGCAAACCTGATCCTAACCAAACACACTAAAGGTAGCCGGTGAACGTGCCTAAATTCCTGGACGTCTCGACGCAGCCTGAGAAACTATCTACTCCTAGAGGGAAAGTAAGACCTCCCATCGAACACCATATCACATTCCTGTCACCACAACAAGGTAGACTCATTTGGCAGGGCCCTACTCTACTCTAACGTATTAAACATTTCTTAAAATTCCCAACACTCATTTTTTGGTATATTTTTATTTATTTTTCCTTAAGGGATTGTGTCACATAATTTTTTTTTAAATAACAAATAATACCACATACGCGGAACAAATACCATTACGTCATGGCCAGACCACATATTACTACCACATAGTAACCAAATAATTCCACATAGAAGGAACAAATACCACCACACCATTGTCGGACCCCATATTACCACCACATAGAGACCGAATAATACCACATACAGGGAACAAATATTGTCACACCATGACTGGCCCACATATTACCACCACATAGTAACTGAATAATACTGCATACAAGGAAGAAATAATGCCACACCATGACCAGACCACATATTACCACCACATGGTATTTAGCATTCTAAATACAAGGAATAAATACTGTTACACTTTGGCTGGACTACATATTACCATAACATAGCAACAGAATAATACCATGAACAAGAGAGAAATACTGCCACACCAGGACAAGACCACACATTACCACCACATAGTGCCAAAATACTGCAATATTAATCATTAATAAAAATCACAATACTAGTAAAACTAATATTACCACCGGTGACATTATACTCAGCAGCTCTGTATATAGTGTACAGTGTACAAGTAATACAGTGATCACCGGTGACATTATACACATGAGTTCTGTACATAGTGTCAGTGTACAGGTAATGCAGTGTCCCCAGTGACATTATACACAGGACCTCTGTACATAGTATAGAGTATATAGTGTCAGTGTACAGGTAATACAGTGACATTATACACAGGAGCTCTGTATATAGTATGCAGTATATAGTGTCTGTGTACAGGTAATGCAGTGATCACCAGTGACATTATACACCGGAGCTCTGTTTATAGTGTACAGTTTATAGTGTCAGTGTATAGGTAATACAGTGATCACCACTGACATCATACACAGGAGCTCTGTATACTGTGTATAGTGTACAGGTAATACAGTGATCACCAGTGGCATTATACACACGAGCTGTTTATATAGTATACAGTGTATAGTGTCAGTGTACAGGTAATACAGTGATCACCAATGACATTATACACAGGAGCTCTGTATATAGTGTAAGTGTACAGGTAATACAGTGATCACCAGTGGCACTACAATATATACAGATCTCCTGTGTATGTAATATACAGGTAATACAGTGACCACTGGTGACATTATACACAGGAGCTCTGGATATAGTGTCAGTGTACAGAAAATACAGTGGTCACCAGTGATATTATGCACAGGAGCTCTGTATATAGTGTTAGTGTACAGGTAATACAGGGATCACCAGCGAAATTATACACAGGACCTCTGTATATAATGTACAGTGTATAGTGTCAGTGTACAGGTAACACACTGACTCACCAGTGATGTCAGTAGTTAAAGTAACGTATCTTCACTTTTCTTCTTCATCCAGTGAAGACTGCCTTAAATTCTTCAAGCCAGGACTTGTCTTTGCAAAAATTAAGACACAGTTATCTATAGCTGATTGCTTCAATAGCACATTCCCCAACTTCTACACCACACCAGATGAAGAAAAAATAGCAACATAGTACCACTCTGCACATTAATAAGACCCCTTCCCTACTGAAAACTGTATCCTCAAAATAAAATACTTCACAGCAGTAATAATATCCCTTAGTTAGCCCCTACAGTGATAATGTCTAGTCATGAGCGAATATACCTGTTACTCGCGATTTCTCGAGCATGCTCGGGGTCCTCCAAGTATTTTTTAGTGCTCATAGATTTAGTTTTTCTTACTGCAGCTGAATGATTTACATCTGTTAGCCAGCATAATTACATGTGGGGGTTGCCTGGTTGCTAGGGAATCTCCACATGCACTTATGCTGGCTAACAGATGTAAAACATTCAGCTTCGACAAGAAAAACTAAATCTCCGAGCACTAAAAAATACTCGGAGGACCCCCGAGCATGCTCGAGAAATCTCGAGTAACGAGTATATTCGCTCATCACTAATAATGTCCCATGACCTGACCCCTTCCTGTAATAACATCCCCCATCCTGGCTCCCATATGTTCTCCCTTCCTACACCCATGTGTCTCCAACCTGCCCCATATGTTCTCCCATCCTGTCCCATGTGTCTCCACTCTGACCCCATGCTCAGGTACTAGGTGGAATGGAACACTGGTAAAAGTGCATAACATCTGATGAAGATGCATCTATATGATAGTTTCTTATATCTAGAACTAATAAATGTAATTACCGGTATATAGTTAAATAAATAAATTATAAACAATTCAAATGCAATGATATGAGACTCTGAAAGCTACAGTATATCAGTATTCAGTGAGTGTAGAACCTATGCTCATTGTTATATACTCATAGCGATAAAGTTGACATATCAAAAACAAACTTGCATGGTTTGCTGGAGACATGAAATGATGCCGCTTCTGACTATAGGAAAGATTCACTAGGATATCAGGAATTTGTAAGATCATTGTACACCCTGAGGCTGAACACAGACACATCAGGTAGCTTGCGTTGGAATCAGCTCTGTCTATATAATCGCTGCTGGGTATTTTCTATCAATTCTCTCTTTCAGCCGTCAATTTCACTGGCTGTTGAGCCTATTTTTCATATTAATATATATAATGAGATCACTGTCCGGGATTAACAATTATCAAGAACTAGTTTACTGTTTAGATACTCCTATATGACAACTTTATTTTTAAAATGAGGTAGTTGTGGCGATCAGGTGATCACATGGATTGTGCTTGAGGAGTTCCTGTTGGCCATACTTTTTTCTGCAGCGGCCACTAGAGCGGAATTGTATTATTGCATTCCAGACATTAAAATGAATTGCTGTCCATGTAATACAGAACTGCTCTACGATGATTCCAAGAGGGAGCTCCCCCTCTATAATTTAAAGGTACACTAATAATGTACAGAACAAAAATGGTCTTCTTAATGGGACAAACACTTTCCTTTCAAACTCAGTTTCAACCACCTTTCTACACAACAATCCATCTGTCAATTGTTCCCTTACTAATGATGATCAAATTTGCTGAAATTCGAATTTAATGTGAATCGAATGTGTCTTATTATCTTCTGGGGTTTCTCCAGACCTTAGTGTATAATAAAGGGTTAAAAAAAAAAGAATAGTACAATCACCTGCCCTCTCACCTGTCTCACCACCACAGTGCTCCACTCAGTTCTCTGCAGCCTCCCTCCAGTTCCGGAATCTCCTAGTCATCTTTTACTCTATGGTGGTTCTTTTCTGTTTAGATTAAGGCTTTGGCTGATACATGTTGCAATGTCACGACATCAGGGTATCATGACATCATGACATCAATTGCCTGAGTGAAGGAAGACCTTAGGAGACCTGAGTCGTAGGAAGCCAATGGGCAACTGGGTGAATAGACATATGAGTATACTGTAATTATTTTAAATATTACTTTACCCCCTTTACTGTACCTCTACAATCTAGAAAGGTCTTAATTCCACCATTTTGCTGTTTTAGAACGAAATAAATGACAAAATAATTGGATTCGGTAAATTTGGTAAATTTTGGATTGGGAAAATTGATTTGAAAAATTCGAAGTGAGTGCAATTTGCCTCGAACTGATTTACCGATCTCTATCTACTTTATGAAAAATGTTTATTTGCCTGTAGAAGACCCATTTACCTTGGGATATACCAAGGTTATTGTTCTTTTCCTTTAAAAGGAACCTGTCACCCCCCTCAGACGTTTGTAACTAAAAGAGCCACCTTGTGCAGCCCTAATGCTGCATTCTGACAAGGTGGCTCTTTTAGTTATGCTCCCTGCACACGCTGAAATTAACGCGTATAAAATGTGCCCCCTCATACCGTGAAAACGTCCCGGGGACGGGTCTTTCCCCCTAATCAGACGCAGCACAGCCGTCACTCCGGGCACCGCCTCCTTTTGCTTCATTAGCGCTCTCGGCGCCTGCGCTGTAAGTATTTTTTTCCAGGCATACGCAGTTGCACTGCCCTTCAAACTTACCAGGGATGCTGATGAAGCAAGAGGAGGCAGCGCCCGGCGCGCACAGACCCGGAGAGACAGCTGTGCTGCGTCTGATTAGGGGGAAAGACCCGCCCCTGGGACAATTTCACGGTATGAGGGGGCAAAGTTATAAGCATTTATTTCAGCGTGTGCAGGGAGCATAACTAAAAGAGCCACCTTGTCAGAATGCAGCATTAGTGCTGCACAAGGTGGCTTTTTTTAGTTACAAACGTCTGGGGGGGTGACAGGTTCCCTTTAAAGATCAAGAATAATGGCCTCAAGAAATTACTCCTTTTCTCAACCTACTTCCCATATTCTCTTTAACGTTCCAAGTTTTTACTGATACTGCTAACCAGTCTCAAGAAGCTGCTTTCATGACTCATATCTAACATCCCATGCTTAGATTGGATCAATGATGTAGCTTCATCACCAAGAAGTAGATTTTAAAAACTTTGTTCATCTTTTTTCCCACTTTTGTTTTAACATTGCAACGCAATTCGGCAAATTAAAAAAAAAAAAAGTGGACAAGTTTAGTCGTTTTACAAATACAAAGAGCGAAGGGAAGAGTGGGCCAAATACAGCCTCGCAATAAGGTAAGCTAAAAATAATGAACTGAAAGGCAGTTTGCCAAAAAAGAAGAAAACTTAAAAGGTGAAACTAACAAAGGATTGGAACTGTGTGTGCTTTTTCGCTTCCAAGTTTTATATATAAAACGGTATGAACTTTCTACAGAAAATCATTTGTGAGAGTGGCCAATAAGCACACGCAACTATGTAATTTCATCATTGTTTAGTGGAAATAGTCCTAAAAGTCTTTTCATAAAAAGCAATATTCAGTTACTTTGAGCAAAGTGCAGTCTTTATATGGAAAAACAGTTAAAAAAAAAAAAATGAATTTTTTTTTAAATCTATTTGTGACCTTACATTAAAATGATTCTGGTTTTCAAGTTCTCGGGGACATTATATCCATCCTGATTTTATGCCATTCATACCTGTTATTAGTGCTCTTTTCTGACTTATAACTTTTACTAAAAAAATAAAATGTTTTCGAAACATTGACTTTCCCTTTTAATGCTTAGTCTGTACTAAGAGGGCGGTCTTATTAATTATAATTGTGTCTGTGTTTATTTCAAGTTTCAAAAAAATGTTCACTATTCCAGTTCCATCAAAGTTTGAGGGATGTGAATTACCCAGCACTAGCAGGAAATGACGAGGCCATTTTGTGATGAATCTGGATAGTGAGATGACGTCACAGCTCGCAGTTTAGTCTAATTTGTCTTGTATACAACACACCATTACTTCTGCTTGACGCTTATTACTACTGAAAATTTTTAGTCCATTTTCTAGCATATTTAGATGGCCCTTTTGTCAGAAGGGGAATAGTGCGTTTACAGAGAGTATGGTGGGTTCTTTTTTCTGCAATCTTGGGATAGGTCCTCTATATTACAGACTCCAAAAACCCCTTTAAACTAATTATCCTGTTTGGTCAATTTTGTTAGATGAGCTCTCCATGATAATTATTTGATCACATGGTCTCCTGCTGCTGGAACCAATATTGACGACTTGAAATCTATGACTTAAAATGATCAATTACCCTGCTGGACTGTGACAAGCTAAATGAAGCATTACACTATTGGCATTGTAATCGGAGGTCTGTCAGTATAATGCATGAATTTACTGTTTCCTACTGAATGAGCATGCAAATTATCTCTTCAGAGAGGAACAGTTCTAGAACTCTAGAGCCACCTATTGGAAGTAGCAATTCTAAAAGTCAATATTGACCCTTAAAGAACCTTACTGCATGACTTCAGATAAAAGCCAAAGCAGAATATCAAGTTGCGGACACGTGTTTTGGCATGTTCCTACTCTTCTGTGCAAACATGAGAACTGACTTGGCTAGATGCGATGCCTCTGACTGGGGTCTAAGAGGTAACATTTCTCTTTACAGTGAGTTACATGCCTGACATTCCAGGGTAAGGAGGCTTATAGGCTGTGCAATGTCGGCAAATTGAGATTCTGGTTTGACTGGTTCGATCCTAAGTCATATGAGAAGACTTTTAGGATTGCTACTTCCTATAGGTGGCACTAGATTTCAAGTCCTCTTCCTCTCTGAAGAGGCAATTTGCATATTCAATTTCCCAGGGGAGTATTGCATTGCCTATAAGTCTCCTGACTCTGTCATGTCAGGCATTTCAGTCTCTACAAAGGGAAACGTTACCCCTTAGACCTATGGAATGAGATAATCTCTTTGAAGACTCTTTCCACTATGACTTAGGGTATGTTTTTTAAGCAGAAGATGCTTCAGGAATCCCTCCTTTTCTGCACAGTTTTGTAAATCTGAAGTACCTTTTCTTAGCCTTTTTGGTCATTTCCTGTGCGTTTTGTAAACTTTTTTCCTCTTTATTTCGGTATTTTGGTATCTTTTTACTGCCATTTTTTTAAATCCATAAAACAATAACGAAAACGCTAATGATATTTAGAGCAAAACCGCATACAAACACCTAGGCATCTTCTATTGTAAAGTATTGAGCATCTTCTTAACAGAAAATGCCAGAAGAATGGACATATTACTTATTTTATACGCTTGACGTCTTTGAAAGCCTGGAGCGTTTAAAAGACTTCAAAAGTCTGAACATATGAGTCCTTTTCCCATGCAAACTATTAGGACCATTCTTTTGATAATTTTGCTAGCGCTTTTTCTCCCTCACAGAAAATGGTGGAAAAAGACAGTGTGAACACACCCTTGAAGTAGGGAATTGAACATGAAAACCGCAGTTTAATCTATATATTTAGAATTCGCAAATATAGGCATATGACTTTTTTTAAGTAAAGTTTCTAAATATTGATTTCAAACCTTCATCACATTATTGATATATTTGTAGATCAAAACCTGGAGAAGTGATACTGTATGGATACAAAGAAATGGTAGAATAGCTCTGAAGAGTCTTGAAGAACGAGGGATCTCCTTCTTAGGGTAGGTGAGATGTGAGTATTACATTTATTTATTTTTTTTAACCCTACATTTGTTATGCTCTGTGGTTTGGAGAGACAGTGCTTAATGGCAAATTTACTTCTTATGAAATACATTTTATACAAAGCCTATTTCCAAGACAAATTCAGGCAAATCTGCCAAATTTGAATTTCGGAAGATCTGCTTATCTCCAACCTGATTACTTCTAAGAGCTTTGGGTTCAATCACATTGTTAAAGGGTTTATCCAAGACTATTTCTTTTTTTTCTTTTAATATGGGCCTAAAAACTAACAGGCAGGTAATTGTTACCTCCCTGCTTGTTGTGTCTAGTACTGATCTCTGCTGGCACATAGCGGTCGCAGATTGCTCCTGTCGATGACTGTGGCTTCTGTTGACATCACATCGATAGATCAGTGGCTTCTCCTCCAGGTTGCTCTGTTGACAGGACTTGACTGCCAATGTCATGGTGCAGGGAGCCGGCTGTCAATCAGTATGATGTTGGAAGTCACGCTCCGCCGACAAAGTAGAGGAAGAGGCCCTGTTGACATTGAGTAACTGAATTGCCAGTGGGAACAGTCAATGACCTCTTTTTCCGGGGCTGGGTAAAACAGGTAGATAGTTAGCAACTACTACCTGCCTGTTAGTTTTTAGGCCCATTGTAAAAAAGAAAATAGTACTGGATAACCGTGTGAATCATGAGGTCCAGCCTAAATCGTGTAGACATGTCCAATATTAATTCGACCGTTGGATCAAAGTTGGCAATGAAAGTCTATGAGTCTGTGAAAAATTCAGACAGCACTCTGAGTGAGGTCCGTTTTTCACTTATTGATAGATAAAAAAAGCTAGAGAAACTTTTTTCATCGTCCAAAAAAAATTGCTGGAACTGATTAAAGATGAAATTCAGATGACACTGATGAAAATCTGGTGAAACGTGGAACAAAGGGACATGTTTTCAAGTGCGTGAAAAAAAAACAACTGAATATATGAATAAGCCCTAAGGCTGTATTATATGTAACATCTTGTTGACACTTTTTTATTTTTAGTTTTTAGTTGTTTTTTATTTAATCTCGGCGATACAAGTAGAGCTTCAGTGATTACATATGCAGCAATCTAGAATGTTGCAGAGTTCTTCATTTCATGCTCACTTCTGTTATTCTTTGAAATGTTGTAAAATGAAGCAAATTATGCACTTGCGGTGTCTCATCATTTTCGAGAGTGAATTAATGGAATATGAAATGAAATAATTTCATTAGGCTCAGAGTATATTAAGGGTAATTTGTTTGGCTGGTTGCATTAAAATTGTCGATAATGTCATTCTGTTCTGAAATCATACAGCAAGCAGTCTGGCCTTCCAAATCACATTTAATAATGTGTTTCACAGATATCAGATTTAAGAAGAATATAGGCTCCATGGATGCCCCTCGTAGAGTGTGGTGCTCACTTCATTCACTTTCTAATTTAACGGTATTATTTGGTTATAATTAGGTAATGTTCGACCCATGGAACCATCTAATCTCACTCTGCATAACAGAGTATAGGGATTTATCACATATCTTTTTGGGTCCTCTGCCAAAAACCTGTTGGTTACTTAAAATCTCTTCATTACAAAAAGATTTTCACAGTATGAACAATCTGAACAAGATAATAATAATTTGTCTACATTTTAAAGGAACGCTGAAAATAGATAGTTAAAAAATAATACAAAACAAATAAAAATAAAACATAAAAAAAACCAAAAAACACTAGTGTTTTTTCCTTTTGCTAGGTTGTCTCATATTGCAATTAAATATAGCTAAAATATAGAAAACTCTGTGTGTCAGGATCTCAGCTGCGTCCAATTCCTTCGCCTCAATGTCTTATTTTTGGCTGTGAAAAAACTACCCGCAGCAGAATCCACCCACTTCTGCCTTGTCTGCCACAGGGCAAAAAAATGGTAAACTCAATCCCTTTGGGCCTAACAAGTGGAATAGATTAGTCGGAAATTGTTTTTTGAACATGCAGAAAATCCGGTAGACTAATAGACAGTTGGGAAATAATTGTCTTCTGTGTATTTGTACTATTCATTTCCATGTTTAGTGGTTGTTTGTTTTTTACCCTTTTTATCAACTTGGTCTTTTTTATGATTCATTTCAGAATAAATTTCATGTGCGTAGAGGTTTATTTTTCTAACTCAGTTCCTAAAACGAGCATCACAGATGACGCTTCATTTGAGTATCCCAGCATTCACTGGGATACTTAAATGAAGCGCCAATCGAAAAAGAAGTAGGAAAAAAAAGAAAAGCAGTAGATAATGTAGTTAGGGAAGGATAGGGAAATTTTAATTGAAGCGTATTAAAAAAATAGTTTAGATTATGGCATTAAATAGTTAAGCATTTATGGTGGAAAATTATTGAACTTCGAACAACCCCTTTAAGCCTTATATCAACACTAGAGACGAGTGAATTTGTTTCAGATTCAGTTCCAAATATGATCGGCATCGAATACTGTTTTTGCAATATTCGTTGAACACAGCTGAACATCATTAAAGTCAATGGGAGTAGAAATTTCCGAAAATGTTCTAAACCGATCATTAAACGTACATTCGGCACAAATAGTGTTCAAATATGGCAAAAACTGATTCGGGGACAAAAACCGAACAAATTCGCTCATCTCTAATCAACACAAGCGATATAGTGTTCTATAGAAGCAAAATGGATTGCACTGGGCAAATAGGCTTATAATCACAACAGATTTTGTAGTAAAAAAGTCCCCCCCCAAATAAAACAAACTGTCTATGTCTCTCTATGCCATAACCATGCAAGTTCTATGGCTCCAAGCATGCTTGTTTACAGGGAAAACAGGGAGATTGCTGACGACCAATATATATAAAGTGTGTTGGTAAGAGTAAGTAAAAAGTTAATACATTTTTATATATACATGCCACTTTAATTTTAAGTCGATCCATGGCGATCCAGAGACCCCCCACTGATTGCTCAATTCCCCCAAGATGTGTGCAAGCAGATCATGGGGATTTGGGTTTTGAGACTCCCCTATGATCAGTTATAAATTCCTGAGATGTGCACAGCTCAGGAGACAGGAGCATAGAGCTCCTGTCTGAGTGTGGATGAAGAGTATAATCTACTGTGTGCGCGCGCTCAGACAGGAGCTGTGTGCTCCTGTCTCCTGACCCGCTTACACGTCAGAACATTTTCTGATGGATCGGTGGGGTTCTCAAGACTCAGATCCCCACCAATCTACTTGCATTTGAAATGGCACACATGTCTGAAAAAAGTATCAATAGTTCAGTTTCTCTTTAATAATAATGGGCTATGGGTAGGCATATCATCGATGCAACCTCTGCAGCTGCACAATGGCACAAGAGGTAAAGGGGTCAACATCCAGCTCCAAAGAAGGTGGAATAGTGCATTATGATGAGTTATTAGATGGCAAAGGGCCCATATATTGTTCTTGCCAAGGGGTCTTCTTCTGTCTGTGTCCGCCAGATCGGAATTGGGGCGGACCTGGAGGGGTTGGATAAAAATGATCATAAATGACCACTGTGGTTAGATATTATTTGGCTACAGTCTTAAAACCAATTCTGATTATTGTTACATATATTTGTTTTTTAGTTTCAAATTTATACTAATAAATGATACAAGGATGAACTCAATCGGCTTTGATGCCTAATATCACTACTTTAGGCTAACTATTAGTGTTGAGCCACCGACTAGTGTTTGAGTTCGGTTCGTCGAATTGGGGCTTGTTCGACGAATGTTCATCGAACGTTCGACGAACACAGTCAAACCCCATTGAAACCAATGGCAGGCAAACACAAACACATACAAACAAATAGAAAACACATAGAAAACACCTTAAAAGGTGTCCAAAAGCTGACAAACTGCTCAGAAGACACAACAAACACATGGAAAAGTCACAACTACATATAGTCATGCGAAAAGAAAAGAGGTGGAGGAGTAAAAGGAGGAGGAGACACAGATATAGGCATGTCATGCCCTTCTAAAATCAAGAAAGGCTGGAGTAAAAATCTAAAATCACCCAACTGTAGTTGTCTTGTTCCACGCAAAGAGTCTCCTGAGTTATCCCCTGTAATAATTATAGGGGATAACTCAGGAGACTCTTTGCGTGGAACAAGACAACTACAGGACACAGTTTTATAAGTGGTAAAGTCTATATTGTCACACGGTGATTCAAACAGGTGTAGAGAGAAACTCAAGTCCACAACACTTGGTGCAAATAATAAATGCAGCTTAGCAGTCTATAGGAACTTCAGAGAAACAAGCAATCGAGCAGAAAGTCTATGAAGCACAGTTATTCTTGAGGATACTTGACACGAATAAATCCTTGTCTTAGTCCAGACACAGATAGATGTGCTTATAAGCCAGTTCAAATCATATCTTAGCTCAACCAGGGAGGCCTGGTTAATAGTCTCAGGTTATTGCAGCAGAAGCAGCAGCTTACATGTCCAGCAAATGCAGATAAAGTAAACACGAGCAGCAGATGAAGGAGGATTACTGGAGACTTGTGTATGCAGCAGGAAATCAGAGAAGAGTAGCAGGATCACCACACAGGTTCACAGGAGCAGGTGTATAGCCAGGGAGTAATCAGAGGTCAGGAGCTGGATGCAAGGCAGAATAATCTAGCACAGACTGAAGGCTGGGGTGGAGTTTTATAGCAGGAAGACAAGTGCACATGAGACCAAAGACGCCATGTTGGAAAAGGGTAGTAATGCACAAAAGGTAAAAAATGTTCAGAGTCCTGACAGGTCCATTCAGAACACTTTCCTTAGAAGACATAGTGGTATCCCCATTGGGAGTTGTGCCAAAAAAGGAACCCAATACATTCAGACTAATCCACCATTTGTCATATCCAAGGGGCAGGTCAGCATCGACAACATCGATGCGGAACCAAGTACAGTACTATGTACTGTACCTCCTTTGACGAGGAAATCATGCGGGTGAAGAAGTTTGGAAGGGGCACCCTAATGGCAAAACATATATTGAAGGGGCATTCCAGTTACTACCTGTGCCTCCGAATAGTGTCGTCTCATTGGGCTGCTTCTGTGAAGGAGCATACTACATAGATCGCTGTTTGCCCATGGGGTGCTCCATATCCTGCTCACTATTTGAGGCATTTAGTTGCTTCCTCGAATGGGTCGTCATGGACATTTCTAAGGGGGCACATATTATCCATTACCTTGACGACTTTTTATGCCTGGGCCCAAATGATTCGCCACAGTGTGAAAACACGCGGTAGTCCACCTGTGAGAAGGAGAGAGCTGGAGGGAGAGTGGACACCCCAGAGCTGAGGGGTTAGATTGAGAAAGGAAGAAGGCGGTGTAGCTTGCTTCATGGGTGAGGAAGTCTGCTTAGTAGCAGAAATTGCTACTAGGCCCAAAAGGATTTCCTGGGCTAGATGCAGTTAAAAATTAGTAATTAGATAATCAGGCGGTGTAGCTTGCTTCATGGGTGGGGTACTCTGCTGAGTAGCACAAAATTCTACTAGGTGTTGTGAATTCTGCTCTTGGGCTCCCTCCGGTGGTTGTAAGTGGTAGTGCTGCTGTCTCTGAATCGCAGCATTTATCAGGTGTGTTCACTTTTTGTAATTTTGACTGGGCTATTTAGTCTTGCTTCACCCTTTAGTCAGTGCCAGTTGTCCATTGTTCCTGGAGGATTCACATCCCTGCCTGGTCTCTTCTGCTTTGCAGTTCATTTCAACAAGATAAGTTCTGGCCTTGATTTTTGCAGTCCACATGCTGTGGCCTTATTTTTCAGTTCTTTTCAATGTTTTTGTCTTGTCCAGCTTGGTCTGTATAAGGATTTGTTTAGCCAAGCTGGTATCTCTGGAGATGCAGATATACCCTCCATATCTTTAGTTAGCTGTGGAGATTTTGTATTTTCTGTGGTGGATATTTTCTAGTGTTTTAATACTGACCACATAGTACTCTGTCCTATCCTTTCTATTTAGCTAGAAGTGGCCTCCTTTGCTAAATTCTCATTTCAGTCTGTGTGTTTTTTCCCTCTCCTCTCACGGTCAGTATTTGTGGGGGGCTGTCTATCCTTTGGGGATTTTCTCTGAGGCAAGATAGTTTTCCCTTTTCTATCTCTAGGGGTAATTAGTCCTCCGGCTGTGTCGAGATGTCTAGGGAGTGCTAGGTACATTCCACGGCTACTTCTAGTTGCGGTGTTAAGTTCAGGGTCTGCGGTCAGTACAGGTACCACCTTCTCCAGAGTACATCTCATGCTGCTCTTAGGCCACCAGATCATAACAACTAAGCCCAAAAGGATTTCCTGGGCTAGATGCAGTTAAAAATTAGTCATTAGATAAACAGGTGGTGTAGCTTGCTTCATGGGTGGGGTACTCTGCTGATTAGCACAAAATTCTACTAGGCCCAAAAGGATTTCCTGGGCTAGATGCCGTTAACAAATAGTACTTAGATAAACAGGTGGTGTAGCTTGCTACATGGGTGGTGTACTCTGCTGAGTAGCACAAAATTCTACTAGGCCCAAAAGGATTTCCTGGGCTAGATGCAGTTAAAAATTAGTCATTTGATAAACAGGCGGTGTAGCTTGCTTCAAAGGTGGGGTACTCTGCTGAGTAGCACAAAATTCTACTAGGCCCAAAAGGATTTCCTGGGCTAGATGCCGTTAAAAAATAGTACTTAGGTAAACAGGTGGTGTAGCTTGCTTCATGGGTGGGGTACTCTGCTGAGTAGCACAAAATTCTTCTAGGCCCAGAAGGATTTCCTGGGCTAGATGCAGTTAAAAAGTAGTACTTAGATAAACAGGTGGTGTAGCTTGCTTCATGGGTGGGCTACTCTGCTGAGTAGCACAAAATGCTACTAGGCCCAAAAGGATTTCCTGGGCTATATGCAGTTAAAAAGTAGTACTTAGATAACCAGGCGGTGTAGCTTGCTTCATGGGTGGGCTACTCTGCTGACTAGCAGACACTGAAGCTTTGGAGCAGACCTCTGAATCCCAGGTCATTGTATGAGTAAACAACTCTGCAGACGACACAACCCACCTGGAATTGACGATGGCAACGTCATGTAAAACACAGCAAGGGGACTCCAAAAAGAGTCTCCATTTTTTCCAAAAATTGGTCAACAGACACCACTTAAGTGGCATCAATTTTGCCAGAGTTTTTTAAAACGGTTGGTGAGGTGATTTTCAAAAATCATCAAGCTTTTAGTCTCCCCAGGATGACACAGGGGTAGAAAAGTCCTTGCTGATCTAGGATTTGTTCATCTTGATGAACGTTAGTCTGTCTACATTGTCACTGGACAGCCGCGTGCGCTTATCTGTCAGCACACCACCAGCAGCGCTGAACACACATTCAGAGAGAATGCTGGCTGCGGGGCATGACAAGATCTCCAGGGCGTGAGTGGCGAGCTCAGGCCAATTTTCAAGATTGGAAGCCCAAAATTAGCAAGGGTCCAGTTCCAAAGTCGTGGCATCGATGTTAACTTGGAGATACTCCTGTACCATCCTCTCTAGGCGTTGGATATGCGTCAGACTTCTTGTATCCTGTGGCCTTGCAAAAGATGGTCTAAAAAAATCTTGAAACGATTGGAAAAAATTGCTGTTACCACCAGATACGATGTTACTGTTACGGTTTGAGTGATGACTCGACAGTCCCACGGTTGGCAAGTTAGAACTCAGAGATTCACTACATGCACCACTGGTGTTTTGTGGAAAAGTAGATGTAAGATTCTGTAACAGTCTCTGCTGATACTCCTGCATGCGTGAATCCCTTTCTATGGCAGGAATTATTTTGGCAAATTTACTTTTGTACTTGGGATCTAAGAGTGTGGCAACCCAGTAGTCGGCATTACTTCGGATTCTGACAATCCAAGGGTCATGTTGCAGGTAGTGCAGCAAGAAGGCACTCATGTGTCTTGCGCATCCAGGAGGACCAAGTCTTGGTGGCGGCGAGGTGAGAATCATGCTTCCTTCCTCTGCCCTCTCCCCCCAACCTCGCACAATAGAAATTTGATCAAGGTCTCCCTCATCTGATGAGTCTTCCATGCCCAGCGCCAGTTCTTCCTCCTCTTCTTCCTTGCCTCCTGCACCTTCCTCAACAATTTGGCTGCTACCATGCGCCCTCGGTAATCCATCTCCCCCCAGCCTCCAATGCCAGCTGCCTCGGTGCTGCCGACCGTCTGGACCTTGAAGATATTATCCCTTCCGCATACGACTCATCCTGTTCCTCCTCCTCTTGTTCCACCACCTGACTCTGAATACTGTTTAAGGTGTGCTCCAGCATGTAAATGACCGGAATAGTCATGCTGATAATGGCATCGTCAGCACTAAACATCTTCGTCGCTATTTCAAAACTGTGCAGAAGGGTGCATAGGTCCCTGATCTGAGACCACTCCTGCAGCGTGATTTGACCCACCTCTGGATCTCGCTGGCCCAGGCTATACATCATAACGTATTGCACCAGGGCTCGTCGGTGCTGTCACAGTCGTTGCAACATGTGCAGAGTTGAATTCCACCATGTGGGCACATCGCATTTCAGCCGGTGTACTGGCAGGCCCAACAACTTCTGTAGAGATGTATGTCGTTGAACTGCAGGATGCGAACAGCGGAAGTGAGCACACAGCGACCGTGCCCTCTGCAGAAGCCCATCTAGTCCAGGATAGTGGGATAAAAATTGCTGGACAACCAGGTTCAAAACATGAGCCATACAAGGCAAGTGTGTGACATTGCCCAGGCGAAGGGCTGCACCCAGGTTTGCAGCATTGTTGCACATGGCCTTCCCTGGCTGCAGGTTGAGTGGAGACAACCATTGATGGAACTCGGTCTCCAGAGCTGACCACAACTCCTCAGCTGTGTGACTCACATTTCCCAGACATTTCAATGTAAACCCCGCCTGATGCCGTTGAGCCCTGGTGACAGCATAGTAAGGAGGTGTGCAGGATTCCTTCTGCACAGTTAGAACGCGAGTGGCATTACCAGACAGGCTTTGGGTGCAGGTGGAGGACCGAGACGAGGTTGAGGAGGCAGAAGCAGTGGAGGAATTTCTAGATACAGAGGATCGACGAGCAACTCGTGGGGACAGCAAGACTTGGACAGCAGCCCCTTCTCCTGATGTCACCATAGTTACCCAGTGCCCAATCACTGACATGTAACGCCCCTGTCCATGTCTACTTGTCCAAGTGTCTGTGGTGAAATGCACCCTGACACACACAGAGTTTCTCAAGGAAGTGGTGATGTTGTGTGTGACATGCTGGTGTAGCGCAGGCACAGCTTTCTTTGAGAAGTAGTCGCTACTGGGCATCTGGTACTGGGGCACTGCGACGGACATAAGGTCTCAAAAATCCTCTGTGTCCACCAGGCGGAAAGGCAGAATTTCTGTAGCCGACAGCTTGCAGATGGTGAAATTCAACCTCTTAGCTTTGTCATGACTAGGAAGAAATGGTCTTTTACTTGTCCACATCTGAGGGACTGAGGGCTGGCTACCGTGCTTAGACAGGGTTGAGTAGGGTGTCCCCGGCAAACTGCTGGTCTCTGAGGAAGGTGCAGGCGGAGATGTTATGTTGCCTTGATCAAAATGTGGTCTCGATGTCAGAGAGTGCTCAACACCAGCAGGTGTTTCCACTTGCAAATGTCCTTACCACCTGCCAATCACACTGGCTGTTGCGGGTAAAGAGGTGGAACGTCTGTGTCCAAAACCATGTATGACTGCTGTCCCCACAGTCACAGAGTATGAAGAGGATGTGGATGCACTTGATGGGGCAGACGATGGTGGACCCGGCCCACTAGGCCGCATTGTAGCACAGTGAGCTTCCCACTGCAACTTATGCCTCATATCCATGTGACGGTTCATGCATGAAGTACTCAAACTAGTCATTTTTTGGCCTCTACTGAGATTTTGGTGACAAATCTTACAGACAACATGAGTTGGGTCATCCTTTGTGATCTCAAAAAATGCCCAGGCTATGCAAAGCTTAGAGCCCGTGCGACCTGAAGAGCCACCACGACTTCTGCTCAGAGGCACAGATGGGGTTGAGGATGCAGTTGTTGACATGCTTCCAGTACTCCGTCTCTGTCCAGGAAGGTGCAACTGTTATGATCCGGTGACCTTGAAGCCACATGAGAGACTTTCTCAGGAGTAGGTGGTACCTGTACTGACCGCAAACCTAAACTAACACCGCAACTAGAAGTAGCCGTGGGATGTACCTAACATGTCCTAGACACCTCGACACAGCCGGAGGACTAAATACCCCTAGAGATGGAAACGGGAATTCTATCTTGCCTCAGAGCAGAACCCCAAAGGATAGGCAGCCCCCCACAAATATTGACAGTGAGTATAAGAGGAAAGACAAACGCAGGCAGATAATACAAGAATTAGCAAAAGAGGCACTTCTAGCTAAACAGAAAAGGATGGGACAGAATTCTAAGCGGTCAGTATTAAAATCCTAAAAATATCCACAGCAGATGATACAAATATTCTACATCTAACTAAAGACATAGAAAGTATATCTGCATCTCCTGAGAATCCAGCATGACTGAAAAATCCAAACAAAGTCTAAGCTGGACAAAAGCACAATGAATTGCACTGAATTGCAAAAGCACACAGCATGTGTGCACAGAGACAAAAAAGCAGACACTTAGCTTAGATGAATTGGCAGCAGGGCATGAGGATCCAGAGAGAGATGCAATCCCTCCAAGAACAATGGACAACTGGCCAGGAGTAATAGATCCTACACACCTAAATACCTAGCAGAGCTGCAATCAGCAGAAACACCTGCCCGGATTACAACCCCAAGACAACTGCACTACCACCAACAACCACCGGAGGGAGCCCAAGAGCAGAGTTCACAACAGCAACCTAACTTCGTCGTCAGACTCGTCACTAGCATCCTCCTCTATCTCCTCTGCTGACCTCATGGATTGGCGGACTGTAGGTTGACAGTAAGTGGGGTCTCCAACCTCGTCATCATCAACCTGTGTGTTCTCACACCTGTCGTCCTCAGTGCCAACCTCTTCCTGCCCTGAACGAAAAGTCAAGTTTTAGTTTCAATCAGGTATCTCAGTCTCATCATCATCTTCCTCATTGTCTCCATCAACAGGAGTTACAGTTTGGGAACGAGGGTCTACATTATGCTCAGAACCTTCTTCATCTGGGCCTGGATCCGACTCACAAAGATTCTGGGCCTCAGTGCAGATCATTTCCTCGTCTGGATTCACAGAAGCTCTGGAGCAGACCTCTGATTCCCAGGCTATAGTATGAGTAAACAGCTCTGCAGACTCAACCATCTGTGTTACCCCATACTCAGACGGGCGGCTGGAGATTTGGGAGCTGTGAGGAAGCAAGTGTGATTGGGGTGACACCTTTGAGGACTAGAGTAGTTGTGATGTTGAAGTTGACATGGAGGAGAGTCCTCTTGAACGAGCACTTGATATCTGTTCAAGCACCTGCTGTTTTTGTGCCTCATATGGAATTTTTAGTGATGCTCATAGCGATAGTCGTAAGAAAGGGATCATATCAGGTTGTCCACGAAAAGAAGTAGACATCTTACTTTGGCTGGAAGATGGTCTTTCTTCTGCAGATGTTACTGTTGTTTTATCACCTACCCCATGGACACAACCTTTTTTTCCATTTCCAGCACACCTATTCCCCTTTCCACCAGCAGCAGGCCTTTTGCCACTCATTTTGGTGCTTTACTAATTGGCAACTCTGTATCTGTAGTTGTTGGCGCAAGAAACGATGGATGAAAACCGAGCAGAACTGAGTGGCCAAACTGTGGTACTAGGCCCAAAAGGATTTACTAGGTTAGATGCAGTAAAAATTTAGATACATAGGCGGTGTAGCTAGCTTCACAGGCGGGCTACTCCGCTGACGTGCAGACCCTGCTCTTAGGCCCAAAGCTATTTACTGGGTTAGATGCAGTAAAAATTTAGATACACAGGTGGTGTAGCTAGCTTCACAGGCGGGCTACTCAGATGACTACCAGACAATGCTACTAGCCCAAAAGGATTGGCTGAGCTAGATTACATCAAATGCTGTGACAAACACTTGCACAGCACTGGCACAGACCTGTCTGGCAAAAAATGCTATGAACTGCTGTAACCTAGCCTGAAAAGGGCTGATATTACAACTAGTCCCGACTCCTGACTCCCTAAACCTATCTCTCAGAAAATTTGCTCGCAAAAAAGACTCTTTGACTGTATAGCACCCACAGCAGCAGCAGTGCCGTCTAACACTAAGCTACAGCAGTGAGGAAATGGTGGCGACAGGGAAAATGGCTGGTTCTTATAGGGCAAGGACATGTGACATACACAGCCAATGACATATGCCTTTGCTTGTGTGCATCACATGCACATTGCTGTGTGTGTGCACTGCTGATAGGCTGAGAGACTGCACCGCCCCACTGTAAATGCGGGGAAAAAAAAAAAGGAGATCGGCGTTATTTCAGCATAGATCTATCCCCCCCCTCCGCCCACTATACACTGAAACAGTCTATTAACAATGATAAACAGTTTTAATGTGGAAATCAAGTTAAGCTTTTGGTGAACGAACAGTTATCGAACAGAAACTCGAACATCAGAATTTTAAGCAAATTGTTCGAGTTCGACGAACGACTCGAACACCGCCCAAAACAGCTCAAATTTGAAATTGGCGAACAGTTCGACTCGAACACCGCTCATCTCTACTCATTATTAGTGAAATACACTAATACACTACTTTCATGTGTGAATTACACAGACGTAAATCTTCAGCCCACAACATGAGACAGCGCTTGTCTTGCACGGTATCTACAGTAATTACAATCCATCATTAACTAATACTGACTAACTACATTCCCATATAATTATTGCTATCTGTTTCCTTGCAAATATAACTGCTGCACTGAGCTAAAAGACTAATGGCATATTTACAGAAGGCAGCTAATTAAAATGAACTTCAATTGCTCTCAGTTTGCCAGAAGGAGCCATTTTCACAGCTAAAATGGTGCGGAATCTTCCGGGCTGGCTCCAACATCTAGATTAGACATAATTCAAGGTTCCCAAGATAAAAATTCCCATCAAGACAAATTTACACTGACAATAAAATACTCATTAAAAGAGAGGTGGAGTTTTATCTGTTTCTGCATGGAAAATAAATCTGCAAACAATTTTATGATTCTAAGAAAAAACCTGTTTTGTGCTTTGAAAATGTTTTTATTTCTAACCTAATTTCAATTTAAGGCTTTGCTGTTATAGGGGTTTACCTCTTTTGAAAAACTGGACTCCAAATGTTTTGTGTAATGTAAAATAACAAAATCAGATCCCTTCCCATGTCCAGTATCAACTCTCCACCACTCTTCTGGTCTCAGTGTTTTGGGTGCAAGGATGACATCACGTAAACAGCTCACATCACCACTGCAGACAATCACTGAGCTCAACGGCTTATGTTGTCTATATTAGCCAAGTCATGTTGTTTATATTGGCCACCGAGCAGCGGTGGAGAGCCGGTGCTGGATCCATTGAGGGTTGCATTACAGATTTACAAAAGTGAAAAACCTTTTTAATTAATATTTAGCATATTATATTTTTTTTCTTAAAATGTGGCTGAATTTCAAACAAATTTGAAATTAACCAATCTTATAAATATTCTAAAATAGTCACAGTCGTGCAAATGAATTTAACACACTTGGCAATATTTTTTATTTTTTATTGGAGACATCTGCTTTTTTCTCCACCTATGAGCCACTTCTTCTTGTCCCCTATCTCCCATACTCATCTTTCACTCTTAAAAATAGGCAAAACCATTCTGCTGATGGCATCTTATTGAGCTGTCAAATTACAGATTATCTAAGAAAAAAGTAGAGGGGACGGGCAGGAGGTGGAGAGAGAAGTAGAGGTAGTGACAGAGGCAGAAAGAGCTGCTGCTTTCCATTAAGTATTTTATATCACCCCAGTGATAGATTCACAGCAACACTGTCATGGCTCTGTTGTCAGGTGTCCCAGGATCACTCGCTCCTCCCCTGTCACTAACGCTAGGGGTACCCTAGCTCACCCTGTTCCTTGGATTACTTCTGATGGTGAAGACACCGAGGCTACGCAACTTGCCTTAGCTCCTGAATCTGCCCTCAGTCTGTATCCTTCCCCCACCCAGGGAAGAGGGGGTAGTAGTGTACCGTAATACACCAACCAAACTAACAAGGTAATACAAGTAGGAAAAAAGGAAAATACCAATCATACATATATACTTACAGAAAACAACAGAGGTAAACACTGGGGAGTGCAGGATGGGGTAAAACCAAAGTAGGAGAAGGAGAGGGATTAGCACACACTCAAAGACTAGCAACAATCTCAGATAAATCCACCAAATGCCTTCCCAAACAACAACCACAAACCACCATCTCCAGACCATGCAGAATGAAGCTTGCTCTGGTATTGAGTGCTTGCCAGGGCCCAGAATATATAAGAGAGGGGAGTGACCAACAGTGAACAGCTGAGAGCCTTAATGCAAGAAAACTTCCAAGCTCTCAACTAAACAGATTAACTCCTGCACTGTTAAAAGAAACTTTAATATGAAGGTGAAGTGCTTCTAAACTGTGCAGGAGTAGGAGAAATTAGACACTGTGGTCCCATTGCAATGCATTATACAAAATGTATGGAGCTGTGACTAATATAAATGAGCAATCATAAACTAGATAGGTTCTTTAGGTTTGTTCGTAACTAGAGATGAGCAAACCCCAACTTAAAAGTTCAGGGTTCGTACTGGCCAGTTAATGTCTGGTATTAAACACCAAACACAAACTTCTCCTGGAATTTAAGGGGAAGTGATAGAGAGAGAATTTTTCACCTAAGTTCGGGTCTTGTTTTTTTGGTGGATTCTGGTTCAAGTTCGCGTACAGTTCTGGTATCTTGAATAAAGTTTTGGTTGTGTACCAGAGCTCGAACTTCAGTGGGCCTGCTTATCTCTATTCATAAAATGAATTTTTATGTAAGTTAAAACAGGTGCAGCACCGGCAAGAGAAAAGAAGGAAAAACCTAATTTGCACCTCATTGCTGATCTTTCTAGACACATTGCTGCTCTCTACCCGCTGTCTGGTCTTCTTTTTTTTGCAGTTGTCCTGCGCTGCATTTCTGGCCTATTAACTATAGGTCATGTTTTCCGGCTGCTTACAGGTCTCGCAGGTCCCTGTGTGTTGTAAGGTCACAGACTTGTGAAGTCATGACATGCGCCACAAACTTATGGTGCTTGATTTCTGAGGCCTAGATAAAGCAAGAAGTTCGAGCCTGTAGCGAAGAGACCAGAGATGCGGCATGCAACAGTGGAAAGAAGAAGATTGGACAGCAAACAGTGGGGAGGCTGGAGAGGCGAGTATTAATTAGTTTTTTACCAATACTCACCTCATCGCTTCCCTTTCCAGCTGCTTTGTTTTTTACTATCCGGACCTTTTCTTTCCACTGCCATGCGCCGCGCCTCTTTTCTCTACAATACACAGTCAAAGACTTCTGGCCTCGGAGGCCATTGCACATCATAAGTTTGCTTCACACGTCTTGACGTCACAACGTTGTGACCGTACAACATGCAGTGACCTCCGAGTTCAGGATGTAGCTGGAGTTGTTGCCTTTAGTGATGAGGCTGGAGATGTGGCACATGAAAGCAGAAAGAAGGGGACCAGACAATGGTCAGCAAGCAGTACGGCTGCTGAGAGATGTGCGATGTGGTGAGTATAAGTTTTGTTTTTTATATATCTTACGTCCCTACTTATGAGTCGCATGTAAGTCGGGGACTCCCTGTAACAAAGAGGCCCTAACAATGATTTGATCAATGGGAGCGCCAAAAAGATAAGTGTTCAATATAGATTCCAATTTGTGTAACTCATGGATTAGGAATAGTTAAAGAATCTATTTAGGTTTAGCCAACTCATAACGCTAACGAGAAAACACTGATTCACTTACTCCTAACACTGGAATAATGATCCGGTCTATATTTTATTTAATAAACAATTTCATTTTTAATGATTTGTTGAACAAAAAAGTACAAAAAAGTAATTTATTTTCCTGCTTTGCACAGCCCATAAAGCTGCATCATTAAAACATTCACTCTTAATAAAATACTATAATTGCTTTCCGTTTCTAGCGGGTCTACAATGATATGTGGTACGCACACTCTGAGGTTATTTGTGATTTCCTAATTGTTTTTTGCTTTTTCTTGCTATCGGAAGGATCTGTTTGGCTGAAGATGCCCCTTCTACATGTTTAATTAATCCATTTAATTCTGTTCTAAATTAAAATAATGGGTCTTAATTTTAGTCTTCATGTAAAACTGATTGGTAATTATGGAGAGCACAAGAGATTTAGACTTACAAATGAATATTAAATGACCTCTGCTAGGCAGACCTGGCATTTGCATTCCTTCTCGGGGAAAGAATACTTGGAGTTTTTGCAAATAATAATAACATGCCTCGCAAAAAAAATAATCTCATACACAATAAAACAGTACAAAATAAGCCTTTGATAGAGGCATTATATCACCTAGTGATCAACAGATGCTTGATACTGTTTATACCTCTGATTCATAAAGAATTGATCCCTATAAGGCACCATCAGGGCAAGCACCAATCAGCCAGGTCATGTAGGTGCTAGTATTATTTGACGTCTACCATTTCTCTTATTCAGAATTATATTGGATTTCTTCATAGATAACAAATGAGGAGCGACAACTACAAAGCATAGCTATTAGGCTATGTGTACATTCGTTTTTTGGATTGGGTTTGCTTCTAAAAACAACCTTGAAAAATTGCTCAGATGCTTGAAAGACTCTTCCTGTTTGTTTTGCTGTCCACATGTTCAGTCTTTCGAGCTTTTTTCTTCCTCTTCATGTTTTGAAAAATCTCTGAATGAGATAAAAGAGAGTGTGTGTCACTCCATTGTAACGGATCCTGATGGAATCTGCTCCAAACAGCGCACTGTTCAACAAAAAGACTACAAAAAAAAGGCTTTGGAAAAAAAATATTTGAAAACTGCTTCAGAGAATTAAAACCTCCTAAAAACTGTAGGAAGAGTATTTCCTCAAGTGGTTTCCATTAAAAAAAAAGTCAATTTTTGACAGCATTGAAAAAATTCCAATATCTATCTATCTATCTATCTATCTATCTATCTATCTATCTATCTATCTATCTATCTATCTATTATCTATCTATCTATCAGGTTTATTATGACACATGTATCCTTGTGACCCACTTCTTCTTTCTCACAGGAGGGAGCAAGTAAAGGACTTAAGTAATTTAAGGCTTCAACTGCTTTACCCTTATTTGAATGAAGTGTGCAACCTTCAACTGAAGCCCCAGTTACACCTCCATGCTTCACATACATGTTCTATCTGAGCTGGTAACCAACCAGTATGTGTAAAAGTACAGACACATAGGCTTATTAATTGCATGAAGGGTGCGAAAACAGATGACACGGGGGTCCTGGTTTTGAAGAAAGTTTTGTATGGGCAAAACATGAATAGTTATATAAATACAGTGCCTTGCGAAAGTATTCGGCCCCCTGGAACTTTTCAAACATTTCCCACATATCATGCTTCAAACATAAAGATACAAAATGTACATTTTTGGTGAAGAATCAACAACAAGTGGAACACAATTGTGAAGTTGAAGGAAATTTATCGGTTATTTTAAATTTTTGTGGAAATTCAAAAACTGAAAAGTGGGGCGTGCAATATTATTCGGCCCCTTTACTTTCAGTGCAGTAAACTCACTCCAGAAGTTCATTGTGGATCTCTGAATGATCCAATGTTGTCCTAAATGCCTAATGATGATAAATATAATCCACCTGTGTGTAATCAAGTCTCCGTATAAATGCACCTGCTCTGTGATAGTCTCAGGGTTCTGTTTGAAGCACAGAGAGCATCATGAAGACCAAGGAACACAACAGGCAGGTCCGTGATAATGTTATGGAGAAGTTTAAAGACGGATTCGGATACAAAATGATTTCCAAAACTTTAAACATCCCAAGGAGCACTGTGCAAGCGATCATATTGAAATGGAAGGCGTTTCATACCAGTGCAAATCTACCAAGACCCGGCCGTCCCTCTAAACTTTCATCTCAAACAAGGAGAAGAATGATCAGAGATGCAGCCAAGAGGCCCATGATCACTCTGGATGAACTGCAGAGATCTACAGCAGAGGTGGAACAGTCTGTCCATAGGACAACAATCAGTCGTACACTGCACAAATCTGGCCTTTATGGAAGAGTGGCAAGAAGAAAGCCATTTCTCAAAGATATCCATAAAAAGTGTTGTTTAAAGTTTGCAACAAGCCACCACACATGTGGAAGAAGGTGCTCTGGTCAGATGAAACCAAAATCGAACTTTTTGGCGACAATGCCAAACGATATGTTTGGCGTAAAGGCAACACAGCTCTTCACCCTGAACACACCATCCCCACTGTCAAACATGGTGGTGGCAGCATCATGGTTTGGGCCTGCTTTTCTTCAACAGGGACAGGGAAGATGGTTAAAATTAATGGAAAGATGGATGGAGCTAAATACAGGACCTTTCTTGAAGAAAACCTGTTGGAGTCTGCAAAAGACCTGAGACTGGGACGGAGATTTGTCTTCCAACAAGAAAATGATCCCAAACATAAAGCAAAATCTACAATGGAATGGTTCACAAATAAATGTATCCAGGTGTTAGAATGGCCAAGTCAGAGCCAAACCTCAATCCAATCGAGAATCTGTGGAAAGAGCTGAAAACTGCTGTTCGCAAACGATCTCCATCAAACCTCACTGAGCTCGAGCTGTTTGCCAAGGAAGAATGGGCAAGAATTTCAGTCTCTCGATGTACAAAAGTGATAGAGACATACCCCAAGCGACTTGCAGCTGTAATCGCAGCAAAAGGTGGCGCAACAAAGTATTAAGTTAAAGGGGCCGAATAATATTGCACGCCCCACTTTTCAGTTTTAGAATTTCCACAAAAATTTAAAATAACCAATACATTTTGTTCAACTTCACAATTGTGTTCCACTTGTTGTTTATTCTTCACCAAAAATTTACATTTGGTATCTTTATGTTTGAAGCATGATATGTGGGAAAAGGTTGAAAAGTTCCAGGGAGCCGAATACTTCTGCAAGGCACTGTATCTGTCTGCCTGTATCCATCATACTTTGTACCATTTCTATAGTCATTTTTACATTTCCAGTTTACAGTTCCATTGTGTTACTTCAGCATAGAAAGTTCAATATGAGAATAATGCTTTCTTCATTATACACGTCTGACCTTGGCATTTAAATCTAAATTGCTCATCCTTTTTAAACAGAGACAATTAAGCTGATCTTATACATCTTTTAAATTAGATTTTTTTACTCTTAGATGGTACTTTCCTTTTTTCTAATTCTTGATAAACAGCCAAATAGTTCGATGTGAAATATAGACTGTAGTAGGTCCTTACCTGAACCTAAGACACTGCTTCAATAACTTAGATCAAATGTAAAGCGATGATTTGCCCACGCTGTATCAGTTAAAGATTTGTCAGGCATCCCACACTGCCACAAATACATTATATAACCCAATTCTACAATTCCAACCATGTCCTTGATAGCCCAATCTAAATTCACACGTTCAGTATTTTACATCAGTATTTGGAAGCCTAAGTCAGGAGTGGAACAATCAGAGGAAGAGTATAATAGAAACATGTCGCTTCTGTATTTTTCTCCCACTCCTGGTTTTGGCTTACAAATACTGATTTAAAATACTGACTAAATACTGACCGTGTGAATGTGGCCTTATATGGATAAGTGTACAAAAATACTTTATTCTGGGCTGGCCTCCGAAACTCTAATCATGCCCCATCAGCATGATTATTGGCCTCACTTAATGAGCTGCCAGGATGACAATTGTAAAGGAGGAGACCATCATTCATGCGTATAGGGTGTGAGGCCAGACTATTCCGAGTTGAAGAAATGCATGGATGGACTAACGCTAAGCCAGTTGCATATATCGAACAACAAGAATAAAGTGTTTTTTTGCATACTTATCCACACTTGACTAGTATATCATGGTAAGAATCTTGGAGAAGGACTGTTGTATATTGTAATGGTGGCATGTTAGGAGGCTTGGAGGATGACCGTTCCATATATAGAATTCTGTGAAGCAGAAGCGGACATACCATTGGAGCAACCTGTGCAGTCACAAATGCACAGGACCCCAAGAGTAAAGAAGGTCCACCTTTACCTCCACAGCTGAAAGTATCTTCAGTCACAGAGACCTAAAGGGCTGCATTATGATGACATATGGCCTGCAAAGGGATCATATGCTGTTCTTGCACAGGGACCATCGTCTATCTGTTTTCTCTTCTTCTATGGAGATAGATGTGAGACAAGCCTAATTTTTAGGTTAGGGTCATACAACAGAATTTTCTCTCATCCGAGACAATCGGACAGATCATGCAAGTCACATAGGTTAGTTCTCCTCCAATGGAAGTCTTCAAACAGAGGCTGGACAGACATCTGTCTGAGATGGTTTAGTGAATCCTGCATTGAGCACGGGGTTGGACACAATGACCCTGGAGGTCCCTTCCAACTCTAACATTCTAGGATTCTATGACATTCTGACCAAAGTTTCATCAGTGTCAGCATAGTGTGATCCGATTTTCTCAAGTGTGGGGAACATGGAAAAAAAAAATTTCTCCATCTTCTCCATTCTGCCAATCCATGAAAATCGGACTGAGCTCGAGTGCATCCGAGTGCCGCCCAATTTTTTTCACGGACTCAATGACTTGCATGGCTGAGTGCAATAAGATACTCAGATCCAACTCCGGCATGCTGTGAGCTGGTCAGAGGAAAAGAATGCACGACTCAATAGGCCAACATTGGTCAGAGCGCGATCTGAATGTTTTTTCCATCTTGCACTCAGACCAAAAATATTCACAATCCCTTATAAGAAGACAATCAAGGGAAAAGGCCATTTACATGAATTAGTGACTGTATATTATATGGCATTGTGAAGTCCTCCAGAGTGATCGCTCTTCTTTGCAGTAGCTTTTGGCACTGCTAATTTGAAAGGGCCCAAAGCAGTCGTCCTACTTTATAATGTCAATTTGAGCATATATAATTCAGTTCCTAGTATAGCAATAAAAATGTTACCTGTTATGCAGTAATCCATTGTGCTAGCCCAAAGAAATCAAGTTTCGAAGTTGCATGCCTGAAAGAGTCACGGGATGTGATTAACTATGAGCGTATCGGAAAGGCCTCCAATGCACTTTTGGGTGATTTTCCATGTGGTTTTAAAGGGAACCTGTCACCTGGTTTGGCCCATATAAGATGCGGCCACCGCCTTTCAGGCCGTATCTACAGCATTCTATAATGCTGTAGATAAGCCCCCCATCCAAGATAGGAAAAATAACTTTTATTATAGTCACCTGCAGGGCGATCCAGTCCGATAGGTGTCGCAGGTCTGGGTCCGGCGCCTCCCATCCTCTTGCGATGCCTCCCGCTTGCTTCACAGTCTCCCCGGCATTGTGCTCCTGTGCAGGCGTACTTATCTGCCCTGGGCAGAGCAAAGTCCTGCAATGCGCAGGCGCTGGGCCTCTCAGACCTTTACTGGAGCCTTCGCACTGCAGTACATTGGTCTGCTCTCAACAGAGTCGGGGAGCCATGAAGCAAGCAGGAGGACGGTGATCATAAGAAGATGGAAGGTGCAGGACCAGGACCTGTGACACCCATCAGACTGGACCGCCCTGCAGGTGAGTATAATAAAAGTTATTTTCCTTATCTTTCAGGTCGGATCGGGGGCAGATATACAGCATTATAGAATGCTGTAGGTAAGCACTGAAAAGCAGTGGCCGCATCTTATATCGGCCAAACCTGGTGACAGGTTCTCTTTAAAGCTTCATTTCTCAGGGCTGAAAAATTGGATTACTATGAGACAGGTATCACTTTTATTGATGGAAAACCAAAGGAATAAGCTGGAAGATAAGTTGATCATCATGGAATCCTTGCTATCATGTTTTTAATTTTTAAAGAATAATCTTTTTGGCATTTGAGAAGCTGGATTCACACTTTCTTAGTAAACAATGTTTTTGATTAAAAAAAAAAGAGTAAAAGCCATCCCACCGCGACAAGGTGGACCCCAATTGGGACTGCAGGGTATCTGCTCATTTTGTTTCTATCTTTTTTTTTTTTTAATTAATATACTACAACCTATACAGCCAGACCACTATTCTATTTTCATTAGTAAAATCGTTCGGCTGATTCTTTTTAACAAATAAATTATTTCTGTCTAAAAAAGAAAAAAAAAAGAAATTATGTTTGCAGGATCTTTGGATGTAAATGTCAGCCATCCCCTCGGTGGTCTTGTTCGGCATTGTATGCATAGTCCATTATTATAAAAAGCTTTTGCAAACATTACTTCTACAGACAGGCAGCCAGAATTAGTCTGAATTATTTTCGGAGTTTATACTGAAGGTCCTGGATTGCCCACAGCGGTAAAGTTCAGCAGTCCTTGAAATTATTTCCTTTGGATTATTGTAGGTTTTGTAAAGTAGTGGGGACATGGGAAACAATCTCAATTTCTCTTCAGCAAGGCTTTCTCAATACTTTCCAGATATGCATAGCATTAAACATTGCATTGAGCACAGCCGAGCGTGCATGAGCCTCCAGTCTGCCAGCTAGCCTGTATCTGGGAGATTAGAAGCGTTTGCTGGCGAGCATAAGGCAAGCTGCTAATGTGTATCCTATGCTCAAAAACTGTGACCTGAAGTACTGGTACCAACAAGTCTGCTCAGCCTAGTTTAGATTAATTGTCTGAGCCGTAAACATGTTTTCATTCGTCAAGCAACTCTTTTCCTCTTCTCATTAGTAAAAAGCAATCAACTGGTAAAGATTCATTTCAGAATTTTCAAGTGTCATTTTAATATCATTTAATACATTAATGATCCGTTTATTTATACATTGTCACGATGAAATTGAAAATTGCATAGAGCTTAGAAAAGTCATAAATAAGGAAGAGCGGACCCATGGAAGTTTGGGTTCCGGTACTCAACCGAACTTTATGTCCAAAGTTCGGCTCAGGTTCCAGAATTTTACCCAAACTTGAAGTTGAACCTGATTTGAACTCCATTGAAATGTATAGGGACAAGAACTTCAGAGCAGGAAAGGCTCTCTCTTTCTCTCCTCCTGAATTTCTCATGAAATTCCCATCTTCCCATCTTCTTACGATGGCCTCTCTGACATTTCCCAGCGCCTGCACACTGCAGTACTTTGCTCTGCCCTCAACAGGGTAGACAAAGTACGCCTGTGCCTTAGCCGCTGTGTGAAGACAAAAAGAGGGCGTCATCGTAAGAAGATGGGAGGCCCCGGACCGAACCGCAACGCCCATCAAACCGGACCGGGACCGCCCCTGGGTGAGTATAATCTAACTTATTTTTCTCATCTTTCAGGATACATCGGGGGCTTATCTACAGCATTACAGAATGCTATAGATAAGCCCCTGATGCCGGTGGGCTTAGCTCATCTTCGATTTTGGGGGTGACAGGTTCCTTTTAAATTACTTGAAATCTGCATTTTTCACTATGAGACTTTTCTCAATTGTCTCTGAGCTAGTGAGTGGAGAGTAGTTGATATTATGTAGTCCATCAACTGCATACCCAGACATAAGGATATCCTGCACTCATGTGTCCATGTAGCACAAGTTCTGGAGCAATAGCGGTATGGAGGTGTTCTGAGCAGTGTACCTGTGAATCCAACACTGGGGTGAGATAAAACACTTACTATAAAGCAGCAACATCTGAACATCACTGCTTCTGCTCCTTCATCTCCTCTCTCTATAGATTTAAATATGCAGAAGTAATCTGATCCCTAAAACCATGTAATCTGATTTGATGCAGTCACATGATACAGTTCCCTAATTTGACCAGGAGAAAAGGGATAACATGGAAATATACCAGAAGGAGCAGTAGTAAGCCCAGGACATGTGACCACTCCTACGTCTGTGTGGTTATTACAATTCTTCATCATCTCCATTGTTACAGTCCGTGGAAATCGGAATGCACATAGATGTCAACCGAGTGCAGTCTTATGTTTCCTACTGACTCATTGACTTGCATGCCCCGGTGTGATGCAAAACTCAGGCATACGGTGATTTTGTCCTCGGTCAGACACTATCCGAGGTTAAAAGTCTGACAATTGCACAATCCCGTAGAATAACATTGGTCCGAGTGTGATCCGATGTTTTGTCGAATCATATTTGGATCAAAAATACTCTCATCTGCACCTGCACTATTTGATCCCATTAAGTCCTTATTATTCTATCATTGGAATCTGTGACGTTCCTTAGCCCCTTCTGTGTAATCTAGTCAGTAGGAAGGATGAACAGTAGAAGACTGCATTAAAGGCAACAAGCAAATCCAAACCTTGTGTAAAGGCAATTTCTTTACTTGGTTACATACATTTATCAAAAGTCTAGAGGACATGCAAAAATAGAATGTCACACTGCATTGTATCGAAAATTACAGGAGTCATCGGAAGAAATGCGCTCTCTGATCTGTTATTTGCAATGCAGCTTATTGTAGCAGACAGGGTTTTGCAGATAAGCACTGGAAGCCTGAAACACATTGTGATCCGAAGCTGACTATCTGTCATATTTAACTATTCTCAGGTGGGAGCTTGTGGCCACAGATCGCTTTTGGCAAGCACTCACTATCCCCGCTCATTGTTTGTCTGAGAGATGCTTTTGGGTGACCACTGAGCCATTTCTGCAGGGAGGATAATTGAATAAAAACAGATTTTACTTGGCTCTTCCATCAATTTCATTTAGGCTTGTGAAATAAATGAAAAATAACAGCATCTTAAATAAATGGAAGAGTCAGGGCGTTGGATGTGGGCTGCAATTTTGAGAGTTTGGCATGAAAGCCACTTTCAAACCAGCTCATGAAATGAACGGCACGGACTGACCTTTCTCTGGGAAATATTTGCACACCTGTTTATTGGGATCTGAACTTTGCTTTTCATTCGGAGAGATTTATTTTCAATAAACTTTTCAGTTGCAGAGACTGGACACAATATCAAACAAACATTGCCGATTACAGAAAGGCTAAAATAAAAAAGACTGTAGCTTACCAGACATATCTAAAGCTGGGAATCTGAGAGTGGTAGATCAGAGATGGCTTTAAAAGAGTACATTAGTATTATTTTTGTTATCAGTTTGATTTCTGATCTTAGTTTTACTAATGCAAATTAGCTATCTCCAAAAAGTAAAGAACACTGTCTTTCAATTGCCCCTGCCACAGCTTAGGGCAATATTCCCCAACTTCAGTCCTTAAAAGCCACCAATAGAATATATTTTCAGGATTTCCAAAGTCTTCAAGAGCCAGCAACAGATCATGTTTTCAGGATTTCCAAAGTCTTCAAGAGCCACCAACAGATCATGTTTTCAGGATTTCCAAAGTCTTCAAGAGCCACCAACAGATCATGTTTTCAGGATTTCCAAAGTCTTCAAGAGCCAGCAACAGATCATGTTTTCAGGATTTCCAAAGTCTTCAAGAGCCACGAACAGATCGTGTTTTCAGGATTTCCAAAGTCTTCAAGAGCCACCAACAGATCTTGTTTTCATGATTTCCAAAGTCTTCAAGAGCCATCAACAGATCACGTTTTCACGATTTCCAAAGTCTTCAAGAGCCACCAACAGATCATGTTTTCAGGATTTCACCAGTCAAGGAAATCTTGAAACATGATCTGTTGATGGCTCTTGAGGATTGAAGCTGGGGAACACTGGCTTAGGAATACCAAAAAAGTCTTATAACTTGTAGACAAAGTCGTTTTTTTTCATTGTAACTAACAGTTTCCCCCTGAAACTGTCAAGATTTAGTGCTCACGTACCTGTTACTATAGATGAGTCAATATAGCAGTAATTTGACTTTGCCGGATCACAAGCATTTTCACGGTAGATTCGATTCACACTAAAGTTATTCTTTGTGAATAGAATGTCCCTTATTATATCCCTCCAGACCCCATAGCATAATATACACAAAATATAAAAAATAAAATAAAAACTTTTACTCGCCTAACTGATTATTCTCTAGCCCATCCAGCCTTATCCAGCTCCTCAACATCCCCTATCTGGTCTTTGTCACATGCTTTTATTACAGCTGCTCGCTCTGTAAGACATGTGTGAGTAAGATCATGGGGCATGTTGTGACGTTGTGACCTTGCATGTGCATGTGCAGAACTGTGAAGGGCCTCATCAGAGCCAGAAGTTCTGTAGAATGAAGAGGCCCAGGGATTTAGCGCAAGTGACGGTGATAAGAAGATACGACAAGGACCAGAGGGTTACAGTGAGGAACGGAGGGGGCAGAGAGGTGAACAAAAAAATGAGTATAAGTATTTTTTACCATTTTGATGGTCCTTTAGTTTTCCGCAAAATAACAGCAATCAAGTGTTTACAAACTTTACAAAAAGTTTGCATTTTGGTGAATTCAGATTTTTGTAAAATTCAATTAGAATGCAACTCCATGCAAAATAATTCTCTTGCCGCTTCCTAACCCTTTTGGAGTAAAATCTGAGTTTTTTTTATGCTTCCTCCAGTGTTTGCTATTCTTCTCAGCTGGCAAAGGAACTGTCTCACCACCCAACCCTAAACTCATAAGTCCAAGGAACCCCAGTCCAAAACTAGCTGTTTCACATGAGACCTACTGGCTATATTTTGAGGATGACTAGACTGCTCTAGGGGGATAATTTGATGGTGTACCGAAGTAATGTTGTCAACCCATGACTCATTCATATTAGAAAAACATTCTATTCTTAACATTCCATCAACAGGAATGGGGTTTCATCTGTATATCCGATACTATATTTATACATGCACCTGATGTTTACTACAATGAGGTAAATGGATTCCAAGAGATGAAAACCATGATTCTTTATTTCAATAGAGTTCATCTAGTTTGTAGGACCTAATATTTTTGTCTTAAGTTTCATTTTTGGACCTCATTTGCCTCATTGCAGCCAATGGAAATTTTGGGGGCTAATCTGAATCCTGTTTCTTGTGTACCTTCGTAACCTCCAAATCAATGTTCAGTGTAGAGCATTTACTAAATGTGAACCCAGTATATACTGTACGAAAGTTGGTGTAAGCCACCGTAGGTAAGAGAAGAGTATGAAAAAATGTCTCTTTGGATCTGATCTTGCTCATAAAATCTTCAGTTTATTAAGATACTGTTGTATGTACGCCACTCAGTATATGAAGCCGATACAAAGGAAACATGAGTTATTTTTGAAATCCTGGGGAAATTTTACTCAGGGCAACCATTGATTATAATTCTTCACAATATAGAGGAGGTAAAGGTTTACAGCTATGACACAGTTCTGAGCTGGAGTTAATCACAGGGGTTTTATTTAACCTTCTTTTCATCATACAGAATCACTTATCCTCATGTGATGCTTCATCAACATATATGAAAGTCTCTTCACAGATAATATCTCTTCACAGATAACTTCTCTTCCCACATACAATGTCTTGACCTAAGCAGAACTGTATCTTGCTCATGCAGTGAGGTGGGAGGATGGGGGATGAGTCCGGTTCTGTATCTCTCTCTATAGTGAGGTAATAAACATGCTCCTGGCTGGCGTGACTGCTTCTATGATTACAGCAATCACTACCCAGGAAGAACTGATCTATATAGCTTGTCTGTTTTCAGTATGACAGGAGACTCTCTAGCACACATCTTACTCTTGGATGTCCAGGACACAATAACAGCTTTCCCCTGTGGCTGAGCTAACCACTCCCTGTCTGCTATAACCATTTTAACCCCTATACTTGCTGGATTATCCTAAATCAACATTGAATTTTCTATCTGTCACAATACAGTAGTTATAAAAACTAGAAAAACAAGTGACATTAATGTGTTGCAGCTCGGCGTCACTTATATACAAAGAAATTAGACAAGATCTATCTATCTATGATATAAGCCTGATTATCCAGATTATTGCACATCCTACAATAGTCTACTTACGTAGTAGTAAGAAGAGATCACAAAACACAGACTGAAAACTCGTCTTCCAATATTTTTTACTCTATCTTATAGAGATCAATGAATCTTTTAAAAGTTATCTTCTCCTTTGATTCATTTAGAGGCATAATCCCCTTGTCACTAAAGCAAGCTATATGGACTCTTTGCTACTGCCGTTGTGAACATGACCAACAGTGGTGGGGCACATAGCAAGACATATCATACACTGAAAACATTGCTGTAAGGGCTTACCAGGTGAGGGGAATCTGCTAAGCCTATGGTCCAGGTGGGCACATGGACCACAGGTGTTGGTGCAGCTTCCAGAGAACATGTAGGATTGTGGAGACTAGGACTAAAAGGAAACTCTGGAGAAGACAGACGGAGTGGAACCCAGCAGGGATGCTAGCCTCAATCCCAAAACTAAAATGTCTGCCAATAGGCCTTAAATAGGTCTAGGGAGATGACGGCATTGATCCTTGATGGGCTACCTAAAAAGCTCGACATGGAGCACAATTGAGGGCAGTGGACCAAGAAGAAGGGAATGGAGCCTGCGATACCTGGGGCAGATGTGTAACAATTGCATAATTAACAATTAGTTTGGGGGATGGAGTAGTCATAGTGAAAATCAACTGGAAAAAATAGTATGTTTTTCTTTTGGTCACTCTACCTTCAGACCTAGGTCCAATTTGATTATGTGATAATCAGCAAGTCACTTTATTTTTCAATTATGTTGTCTTATAGTGGAAAATCACCCAAAAGTGTCGTCTACTAATTATCACCCTGTCTTTTTATGTTGCTGACCACTGCCTGTTGTCAACTGTAAGCAGCAGAGACACAAAAATGGGTTAGAGGAAGTGGGAGCAGGGCTTTGTCTCTCTACAGGAGTGAGAACAGGGCTCTGTCTCTCTACAGGAAGTGGGAGCAGGGCTTTGTCTCTCTACAAGAAGTGGGGGCAGGTCTTTGTCTCTCTACAGGAAGTGGAAGGAGGGATTTGTCTCTCTACTAGTTATCACCCTGTCTTTTTATGTTGCTGACCACTGCCTGCTGTCAACTGTAAGCAGCAGAGACACAAAAATGGGTTAGAGAAAGTGGGAGCAGGGCTTTGTCTCTCTACAGGAAGTGAGAACAGGGCTTTGTCTCTCTACAGGAAGTGGGAGCAGGGCTTTGTCTCTCTACAAGAAGTGGGGGCAGGTCTTTGTCTCTCTACAGGAAGTGGAAGGAGGGATTTGTCTCTCTACAGGAAGTGGGACTAGGGCTTTGTCTCTCTACAGGAAGTGGGGGCAGGTCTTTGTCTCTTTACAGGAAGTGGGGAAGGTCTTTATCTCTCTAAAGGAAGCGAGGGCAGAGCTTTGTCTCTCTGTAGGAAGTGGGTGCATGGTTTTGTCTCTCTACAGGAAGTGGAGGCAGGGCTTTGTCTCTCTACAGGAATTGGAACAGGGCTTTGTGTCTCTGCAGGAAGTGGGGACAGGTCTTTGTGTCTCTACGAGAAGTGAGGGCAGGGCTGTGTCTCTCTACAGGAAGTGGGTGCATAGTTTTGTCTCTCTACAAGATGTGGGGCAGAGCTTTGTCTCTTTAAAGGAAGTGGGAGCAGGTCTCTATCAGTTTACGAGAAGTGGGAGCAGGAATTTGTCTCTCTAAATGAAGTGGGAGCAGGGATTTGTTTCTCTATAGGAATTGGGAGCCAGGCTTTGTCTCTTTACAGGAAGTGGTGCAAGGCATTCTCTCTGTGTAGCTGTTCATCTGTCTGTTCAACTGCATACAGGCATAACAGAGAGAAAGGGTTTCTGTTCAGAGCAGACAAACAATTGGACTGTAGTAGACAGAAATGGGCCACTGCAAAAGAACAGTATATGGGTCAATTGCAGCCCATAGTTCTGTGTATGAGAAAGGCTACTTGCTCACTTGGAGGTGGTTGGGGCCCGGTTTCCTCTTGGATCCCTTTGAGGCTGCACAGGCAGCACCAATGGTATGTCAGCCCCTGCTGGTAATGCCATTGCACATTGGGAAATAAGGAAGAGGATATTCCAGCTGCTATTGTGATGGCAGAATGATGATTATGAGGTACTACCCAATAAAAAAGAGTGAATGCGAAATTACAAATCATGAGAATCTGGTAAGATCCTTAATCCATTAGACTGGTATATGCTCTGAAAACAGTTTAACGTGTTCTAAAGGAGGAATGCAGCAAGATCACGCTTTTCTACAAGTTTTGCATGAGAGGGCAGGTATGCGCTTAGACTAAAATAGTTTTTTACATGCAAGGTTAACAATCATAGTACAATATAGTTCAAAAACTTTTAGCGTCAAATCAAATTGTTACAATTTTATATTATAAATTTATTTCACAAGTAGGAAACCTCTTAACTCAAGATTTACTTGAATTGTGGCTATATCTAATCTATAAATGTTGCATAAATTGGAATAAAATACAATATCCTTTCAGAGCAGCAGTCAGTACCATTAAAGACATCATTTCTCTATATGGTCGAAAGTACAGCCAGCGGCTCACTGCATACGCACTTATTCATTGGCTTTGATTATGGAGACTAAAACAAAAAATATCCAGCAATAAGTAGAAATAGAGCCAAATATTATTTTTGTATGGAATTATGAATACATACTATATGAAAAAAGCAATAGAACACATAGTTACATACAGTGAAGGAACTAATTATTTGATCCCTTGCTGATTTTGTAAGTTTTCCCACTGACAAAGACATGAACAGTCTATAATTTTAAGGGTAGGTTAATTTTTAACATTGAGAGATAAAATATCAAAAATAAAATCCAGAAAATCACACTGTCTATATTATATGCATTTATTTGCATTTTGCAGTGAGAAATAAGTATTTGATCCTCTGCCAACCATTAAGAGTTCTGGCTCCTACAGACCAGATAGACGCTCGTAATCAACTCGTTACCTGCAATAAAAACAGCTGCTTACACAGTCACCTTTATAAAAGACTCCTGTCCACAGACTCAATTAATCAATCAGACTCTAGCCCCTACAACATGGGCAAGACTAAAGAGCTTTATAAGGATGTCAGGGACAAGACCATAGAGCTGCACAAAGCTGGAATGGGTTACAAAACCATAAGTAAGACACTGGGTGAGAAGGAGACAACTGTTGGTGCAATAGTAAGAAAATGGAAGAAATACAAAATGACTGTCATTTGACATCGATCTGGGGCACCATGCAAACTCTCACCACGTGGGGTATTCTTGATCATGAGGAAGGTGAGAGATCAATCTAAAACTAAACGGGGGGAACTTGTTAATGATCTCAAGGCAGCTGGGACCACAGTCACCAAGAAAACCATTGGTAACACATTAGGCCATAAAGGTTTAAAATCCTGCAGAGCCCACAAGGTCCCCCTGCTCAAGAAGGCACATGTGTAGGCCCGTCTGAAGTTTGCCAATGAACACCTGGATGATTCTGCGAGTGATTTGGAGAGGTTCTTCTGGTAAGATGAGAAAAAAATTGAACTCTTTGGCAGTAACTCAACTCGTCGTGTTTGGAGGAAGAGAAATGCTGCCTATGACCCAAAGAACACCATCCCCACTGTCAAGCATGGAGGTGGAAACGTTATGTTTTGGGGGTGTTTCTCTGCTAAGAGCATATGACTACCTCACTGCATCAATGGTAGAATGGATGTAGCCATGTACCATAAAATCCTGAGTGACAACCTCCTTGCCTCTGCCAGGACATTAAAAATGGGACGTGGCTGGGTCTTCCACCAAGACAATAACTCAAAACATGCAGCCAAGGCAACAAAGGAGTGGCTCAAAAAGAAGCACATTAAGGTCATGGATTGGCCTAGCTAGTCTACAGACCTTAATACCATAGAAAACTTATGGATGGAGTTAAAGCTCTGGGTTGGCAAGTGACAGCCTCAAAATCTTAATGATTTAGAGATGATCTGCAAAGAGGAGTGATCCAAAATTCCTCCTGACATGTGCGCAAACCTCATTATCAACTACAAGTAACGTCTGACTGCTGTGCTTGCCAACAAGGGTTTTGCCACCAAGTATTAAGTCTTGTTTGCCAGAGGGATCAAATACTTATTTCTAGCTGCAAATTGCAAATACATTTTTATAATTTAGACAGTGTGATTTCCTGGATTTTTATTTTGATTTTCTATTTCTCAATGTTAAAATTTAACCTACCATTAAAGTTAAAGACTGTTAATGTCTTTGTCAGTGGGCAAACTTACAAAATCAGCAAGGGATCAAAAAATTATTTCCTTCACTGTAGTTACATAGGTTAAAAAGAGACCTAGGTCCATCAAGTTCAATCTTTCTCCACCAATTGTTCATTTTGTCACTAAATTAACTATAACCACAATGCTATGTGTATTGTGGAACTCATCCAGCTATTTTTTAAAGGCTGATATAGTGTCTATCATTACTACTAGTGATGAGCGAGTGTACTTGTTGCTCGGGTTTTCCCGAGCACGCTCGGGTGACCTCCGAGTAATTGTTAGTGTTCGGAGATTAAGTTTTCATCGTGGCAGCTGAATGATTTACAGCTATTAGCCAGCTTAATTACATGTGGGAATTCCATAGCAACCAGGCAACCCCCACATGTACTTATCCTGGCTGGTAGCTATACATCATTCAACTGAGGCAATTAAAACTTAATCTCCGAACACTAACAAATACTCGGAGGTCACCTGAGTGTGCTCGGGAAAACCCAAGCAACGAGTATACTCGCTCATCACTAATTACTACCTCTTGTAGTTGGGCATTTCATTGTCTGACTGCTCTTACTGTAAGCACCCTTTCCTATTTAGCTGTCGGAATCGCCTTTCTTCCAGCCATAATGACACAAATCTTAATAATTAAATTAAGCATTTTTCTACAGTCCCATTGCCGCCAGTGTATAACATTCATCACCTCGCCACGGTCTATAACATCCATCCCCTTGCCTCCAGTGTATAACATTCATCCCCTCACTCCCAGTGTATTACATCCATCCCCTCGCCACGGTGTATAACAACTGGCATCCTGCCCCCAGTGTATAACAACAACCATCCCCTCACCCCCAGTGTATAACATTCAGCCCCATTGCCCCGTGGTATAACAACTGGCCTCTTGACCACCACTGTTGTGAAATTGGATTTGGGGCTCCCCCGGTGGCCACTGGTGGAATTGAACTGGTGTGCATCATCCTCTCTGTTCACCTGTTTCCATCAGGATGTGGGAGTCGCTATTTAGCCTTGCTCCTCTGTCACTTCCATGCCGGTCAACATTGTAATCAGAAGCCTTTCTGTGCATGTTCCTGCTGCTAGACAACTCCCAGCTAAGTTGGACTTTAGTCCTTGTTTGTTTTTGCATTTTGTTCCAGTTCACAGCTGTAGTTTCGTTTCTGTGTCTGGAAAGCTCTTGTGATCTGAAATTGCCACTCTGATGTTATGAGTTAATACTAGAGTCTTAAAGTAATTTCAGGATGATGTTTTGATAGGGTTTTCAGCTGACCATGAAAGTGCCCTTTCTGTCTTCCTGCTATCTAGTAAGCGGACCTCAATTTTGCTAAACCTATTTTTCATACTACGTTTGTCATTTCATCTAAAATCACCGCCAATATTTGTGGGGGCCTCTGTCTGCCTTTCGGGGAAATTTCTCTAGAGGTGAGCCAGGACTATATTTTCCTCTGCCAGGATTAGTTAGTCCTCCGGCCGGCGCTGGGCGTCTAGGGATAAAACGCAGGCTACGCTACCCGGCTACTGTTAGTTGTGCGGCAGGTTTAGTTCATGGTCAGTTTAGTTTCCATCCTTCCAAGAGCTAGTTCTTATGTTTGCTGGGCTATGTTCTCTTGCCATTGAGAACCATAACAGTTTGACTGGCCAAAAAGGGTTAAATTAATTGACAGAGAAAGGAGAGAAAAGAGAAGTCTGCTGAAGATATTTTTATTTTTTTTTCCCTTCAGTTCTGAGTGTGCTTGTAATTGAATCTCTTGCAAGTCTGCCTATATTGCAGCCTTTCTCTCTCTCTCTCCTTCTAATCCTGGAATGGCTCTGTGTTCACCTGTTTAAAATGGATATTCAGAGTTTAGCTGCAGGTTTGAATAATCTCACCACGAAAGTTCAAAATTTACAAGATTTTGTTGTTCATGTTTCTATATCTGAACCTAGAATTCCTTTGCCTGAATTTTTCTCGGGGAATAGATCTTGCTTTCAAAATTTCAAAAATAACTGCAAGTTGTTTTTGTCCCTGAAATCTCGCTCTGCTGGAGATCCTGCTCAGCAGGTCAGGATTGTGATTTCCTTGCTCCGGGGCGACCCTCAGGATTGGGCTTTTGCATTGGCTCCAGGGGATCCTGCGTTGCTCAATGTGGATGCGTTTTTTCTGGCCTTGGGGTTGCTTTATGAGGAACCTCAGTTAGAACTTCAGGCGGAAAAGGCCTTGATGTCCCTATCTCAGGGGCAAGACGAAGCTGAAATATACTGCCAGAAATTCCGTAAATGGGCTGTGCTTACTCAGTGGAATGAGTGCGCCCTGGCGGCGAATTTCAGAGAGGGTCTCTCTGATGCCATTAAGGATGTTATGGTGGGGTTCCCTGTGCCTGCGGGTCTGAATGAGTCCATGACAATGGCTATCCAGATCGATAGGCGTCTGCGGGAGCGCAAACCTGTGCACCATTTGGCGGTGTCTACTGAGAAGACACCAGAGAATATGCAATGTGATAGAATTCTGTCCAGAAGTGAACGGCAGAATTTTAGACGAAAAAATGGGTTGTGCTTCTATTGCGGTGATTCAACTCATGTTATATCAGCATGCTCTAAGCGTACTAAGAAGCTTGATAAGTCTGTTTCAATTGGCACTTTACAGTCTAAGTTTATTCTATCTGTGACCCTGATTTGTTCTTTATCATCTATTACCGCGGATGCCTATGTCGACTCTGGCGCCGCTTTGAGTCTTATGGATTGGTCCTTTGCCAAACGCTGTGGGTATGATTTGGAGCCTCTTGAAACTCCTATACCCCTGAAGGGGATTGACTCCACTCCATTGGCTAGCAATAAACCACAATACTGGACACAAGTAACTATGTGAATTAATCCGGATCACCAGGAGATTATTCGCTTTCTTGTGCTGTATAACCTACATGATGTGTTGGTGCTTGGATTGCCATGGCTGCAATCTCATAACCCAGTCCTTGACTGGAAAGCTATGTCTGTGTTAAGCTGGGGATGTAAGGGGACGCATGGGGACGTACCTGTGGTTTCCATTTCATCATCTATTCCCTCTGAGATTCCTGAATTCTTGACTGAATATCGTGACGTTTTTGAAGAACCTAAGCTTGGTTCATTACCTCCGCACCGGGAGTGCGATTGTGCCATAGATTTGATTCCGGGTAGTAAATACCCTAAGGGTCGTTTATTTAATCTGTCTGTGCCTGAACATGCTGCTATGCGAGAATATATAAGGGAGTCCTTGGAAAAGGGACATATTCGTCCTTCGTCATCTCCCTTAGGAGCCGGTTTTTTCTTTGTGGCTAAGAAAGATGGCTCTTTGAGGCCGTGCATTGATTATCGGCTTTTGAATAAGATCACGGTTAAATATCAATATCCGTTGCCACTGCTGACTGATTTGTTTGCTCGCATAAAGGGGGCCAAGTGGTTCTCTAAGATAGATCTCCGTGGGGCGTATAATTTGGTGTGAATTAAGCAGGGGGATGAGTGGAAAACCGCATTTAATACGCCCGAGGGCCACTTTGAGTATTTGGTGATGCCTTTTGGTCTTTCAAATGCCCCTTCAGTCTTTCAGTCCTTTATGCATGACATTTTCCGTGATTATTTGGATAAATTTATGATTGTGTATCTGGATGATATTTTGATTTTTTCGGATGACTGGGACTCTCATGTCCAGCAGGTCAGGAGGGTTTTTCAGGTTTTGCAGTCTAATTCCTTGTGTGTGAAGGGTTCTAAGTGCGTTTTTGGGGTTCAAAAGATTTCCTTTTTGGGATATATTTTTTCCCCCTCTTCCATCGAGATGGATCCTGTCAAGGTTCAGGCTATTTGTGATTGGACGCAACCCTCTTCTCTTAAGAGTCTTCAGAAATTTTTGGGCTTTGCTAACTTTTATCGTCGATTTATTGCTGGTTTTTCTGATGTTGTTAAACCATTGACTGATTTGACTAGGAAGGGTGCTGATGTTGCTGATTGGTCCCCTGCTGCTGTGGAGGCCTTTCGGGAGCTTAAGCGCCGCTTTTCTTCCGCCCCTGTGTTGCGTCAGCCTGATGTTGCTCTTCCTTTTCAGGTTGAGGTCGACGCTTCTGAAATCGGAGCTGGGGCGGTTTTGTCGCAGAGAAGTTCCGATTGCTCCGTGATGAGACCTTGTGCTTTTTTCTCACGTAAATTTTCGCCCGCCGAGCGGAATTATGATGTTGGGAATCGGGAGCTTTTGGCCATGAAGTGGGCTTTTGAGGAGTGGCGTCATTGGCTTGAGGGGGCTAGACATCAGGTGGTGGTATTGACTGACCACAAAAATCTAATTTATCTTGAGTCCGCCAGACGCCTGAATCCTAGACAGGCGCGCTGGTCGTTGTTTTTCTCTCGGTTTAATTTTGTGGTGTCCTACCTGCCGGGTTCTAAGAATGTTAAGGCGGATGCCCTTTCTAGGAGTTTTGAGCCTGACTCCCCTGGTAATTCTGAACCTACAGGTATCCTTAAGGATGGAGTGATATTGTCTGCCGTTTCTCCAGACCTGCGGCGGGCCTTGCAGGAGTTTCAGGCGGATAGACCTGATCGTTGCCCACCTGGTAGACTGTTTGTTCCTGATGATTGGACCAGTAAAGTCATTTCTGAGGTTCATTCTTCTGCGTTGGCAGGTCATCCTGGAATCTTTGGTACCAGGGATTTGGTGGCAAGGTCCTTCTGGTGGCCTTCCCTGTCTCGAGATGTGCGAGGCTTCGTGCAGTCTTGTGACGTTTGTGCTCGGGCCAAGCCTTGTTGTTCTCGGGCTAGTGGATTGTTGTTGCCCTTGCCTATCCCGAAGAGGCCCTGGACGCACATCTCGATGGATTTTATTTCGGATCTTCCTGTTTCTCAGAAGATGTCTGTCATCTGGGTGGTGTGTGATCGTTTCTCTAAGATGGTCCATTTGGTTCCCCTGCCTAAGTTGCCTTCTTCTTCCGAGTTGGTTCCTCTGTTTTTTCAAAATGTGGTCCGTTTGCATGGTATTCCGGAGAATATCGTTTCTGACAGAGGTACCCAATTCGTGTCTAGATTTTGGCGAGCATTCTGTGCTAGGATGGGCATAGATTTGTCTTTCTCGTCTGCTTTCCATCCTCAGACTAATGGCCAGACCGAGCGGACGAATCAGACCTTGGAGACATATTTGAGGTGTTTTGTGTCTGCAGATCAGGATGATTGGGTTGCTTTTTTGCCTTTAGCGGAGTTTGCCCTCAATAATCGGGCCAGCTCTGCCACCTTGGTATCTCCCTTTTTCTGTAATTCAGGGTTTCATCCTCGATTTTCTTCTGGTCAGGTGGAATCTTCGGATTGTCCTGGAGTGGATGCTGTGGTGGAGAGGTTGCATCAGATTTGGGGGCAGGTAGTGGACAATTTGAAGTTGTCCCAGGAGAAGACTCAGCTTTTTGCCAACCGCCGGCGTCGGGTTGGTCCTCGGCTTTGTGTTGGGGACTTGGTGTGGTTGTCTTCTCGTTTTGTCCCTATGAGGGTTTCTTCTCCCAAGTTTAAGCCTCGGTTCATCGGCCCGTACAAGATATTGGAGATTCTTAACCCTGTGTCCTTCCGTTTGGACCTCCCTGCATCTTTTTCTATTCATAATGTTTTTCATCGGTCATTATTGCGCAGGTATGAGGTACCGGTTGTGCCTTCCGTTGAGCCTCCTGCTCCGGTGTTGGTTGAGGGCGAGTTGGAGTACGTTGTGGAAAAAATCTTGGACTCCCGTGTTTCCAGACGGAAACTCCAGTATCTGGTCAAATGGAAGGAATACGGTCAGGAGGATAATTCTTGGGTGACTGCCTCTGATGTTCATGCCTCCGATTTGGTCCGTGCCTTTCATAGGGCTCATCCTGATCGCCCTGGTGGTTCTGGTGAGGGTTCGGTGCCCCCTCCTTGAGGGGGGGGTACTGTTGTGAAATTGGATTTTGGGCTCCCCCGGTGGCCACTGGTGGAATTGAACTGGTGTGCATCATCCTCTCTGTTCACCTGTTTCCATCAGGATGTGGGAGTCGCTATTTAGCCTTGCTCCTCTGTCACTTCCATGCCGGTCAACATTGTAATCAGAAGCCTTTCTGTGCATGTTCCTGCTGCTAGACAACTCCCAGCTAAGTTGGACTTTAGTCCTTGTTTGTTTTTGCATTTTGTTCCAGTTCACAGCTGTAGTTTCGTTTCTGTGTCTGGAAAGCTCTTGTGATCTGAAATTGCCACTCTGATGTTATGAGTTAATACTAGAGTCTTAAAGTAATTTCAGGATGATGTTTTGATAGGGTTTTCAGCTGACCATGAAAGTGCCCTTTCTGTCTTCCTGCTATCTAGTAAGCGGACCTCAATTTTGCTAAACCTATTTTTCATACTACGTTTGTCATTTCATCTAAAATCACCGCCAATATTTGTGGGGGCCTCTGTCTGCCTTTCGGGGAAATTTCTCTAGAGGTGAGCCAGGACTATATTTTCCTCTGCCAGGATTAGTTAGTCCTCCGGCCGGCGCTGGGCGTCTAGGGATAAAACGCAGGCTACGCTACCCGGCTACTGTTAGTTGTGCGGCAGGTTTAGTTCATGGTCAGTTTAGTTTCCATCCTTCCAAGAGCTAGTTCTTATGTTTGCTGGGCTATGTTCTCTTGCCATTGAGAACCATAACACACCACGGTGTATAACATCCAGCCCTATTGCCCTGGATATATAACATCCAGCCCTTCGCTTGCTCTTTGACATTACTGATGTATGTGAGAGAATGGCTGGTAGTAAAGAACTCACTAATACCAGGCCGATCCAGTAACATGAGCCACTGGTGTCACATGTCGGATCATAACATTTCTTTCCTCCAAAATCTTCCCCATCACCATTACTCAGTGACCCTGAGTAAAGTTACAGAGCGGGGTCACTGAGTGCTGAAGAGGAGAGGGCACAAAAGCCACCAACACTTTGCTGACTTCAAAACTGCAGAGTCCAAACCTCCTCTAGTACAATAACTGCACACCGCCAGGAGCTTCATGGCCCAGCAGCATGCATGTTCTATGAGGTGATGGCTCACACGTTTCTTTCTGGCATCCCATGGACAAGTCTGAGTTGGTGAATGCCAGGAGAGCTTTACTCGCCTGACTGCATTGTGCCAACTGTAAAGTGGTAAAGAAGATTTGATATTGCTGTGGGTTTCATTTTCAGGGGGTCACCCAGGCCCCTTCCTGTGAAGAAAAATCTAACTACTTCAGCATACCAATGTCCAGAAATCATTTACTTATTACCTACCCTATAGATAGGTGATAAATAAATTAATGGGGTTGTCTGGGACTTTAACATTGGTGGCCTATCCTTAGAGGATCAATGTCTAATTGGTGGAGGTACTACACTCAATACCCCTGCCCATCCGTTGTTCCCTGTGTTGGTGTTGACCGGAACTGCTCAGTTACAGAGCTGTACAGCAAACTTCATCAACTGAATAGTGGCCACGGATGGGTAATGCACATCCATGTCCTACTGATTTGAATGGTTGGTGGCCATTATACAGTAGACAGAGCTGTGCTGTGCAGCTCCGCAACTGAGCAGTTGCTGCTGCCGATACTGGGAACAGCTGATCAGCAGGGCTAATGATAAGCCATCAATTTTAAAGATTCAGACAACCTCTTTAAGAGGTAAAAGCTCTTTATTTTTTTGGTACGGGTATCTTTTTTGGCCTATTACAGTCCCTTTGTAATAACCTATAAATTAAGAAAGTTAACAAACGGGTCCCACTCCTGCAAATCCTACCCTTAGTCCCTGTTCTTGGCTGGAGAGCAGGAACAGTAAGAGCTGTCCCTGCCAACTGACTTGAATGCATGCTTTTGAAGTAGCTAGTCATAGTTATTCGGTTATTTTTTACGTCCAAATCCAGACCTATGGAGGTTTGCATAAGCTCCTCTCTAGCTGAGAACAGAACACCAAGGTTCCCTCATTTACAGCAACAGTGGTGGCCCCAGAGGTCAAACCCCGACTGTTGTTACTTTAATAGCTTGTTTCATAGAAGCTTGAAGAGACTGACCATCTAGCTGTTTTTCCTAAAATTCCCTCAACAAGGACTAAGGGTAGCATCTGCAAATTAAAAAACTGACTATGGCAATTTCTGAAAATTAAAAAAAAAAAATTAAAAAAAGGTTATGATGATCATGAATAGTCCGGTGGTTGTCACTCTATAAGGATTCCCGAGTGAGGACAATGCTCTATGTCTTCATTATTTTGGCAAGAAAAATGGTGGCGCTTAGATGTCACTGGATGTCCCTTTGTCTTAAATCCAGAATATATATAGTAGTACAATTCATTTCTGTGTAATTGTTGCTGACTTTGTACAAAATGTCACTGACACAATACTAAAAATACAGAGGGGAACTTGAGAAAAATAATGTTCGGCAGCTTTACCATTGGGACATGAAATAAATACATTGCACGAGTTCCGGAGGTCAGCACAGAGCTAGTGAGAGGTCGGGATGGGAAACTTCAACATGAATGCTACTCATTAAAATTCTTGTGTTTGTAAGCTAGGGAGAATGGTCTTTAATGGCATATAGCCATGGCGGAACGTAAGAAAGCATACAATAGACAAGGTTGATGCATCTGACCTTCACAAACATTACAACCTGACTCCTGGCCAACTTGCTTTTCTCTTGTCATTTACAATGCGGAGCTCCAGTGAAAGGTCAAACGAGAAAATGCTATGCTTTATATAATGTGAAATAAACAATTTGTTTAGAGATAGAGCAGATCCTCACCTGGATTACATTTCTCCAATGCCTGGGCTATATAATTCTGGTAAACAAATGCAACTCGTAGAAATTCTGCCTCCATTATTGCATGCTAGTGTTTGGGATAGTCTGAAGCAGAGGCATAATAAAAGCCCATGGCATGGGTCTCAAAAAAAAAATAACAGTACCCCCATCTACCCGGGCAATTATATATACTATTATCATACAATTGGGCAATGGGGCCTTAAGATCTCCTTCAGAACGAGGACCTGAGTTCAATTGCTACCTCATAGCTGTCGACAGTCCTGAATTTCCAAGAACAGTCCCAATTGGTGAATTGAAATACGAGAATAATTTGGCATTTCCCCAAAAAGTATAAAATCCTCACCTATACATGGGGGGCTCAGGGGACATTCAGGAGCTTACAAGTCCTTATACTAATAATACTAATCTATGTAAGTATGCTACTTTTTCACGCTCTATACCTAACCACCACTGGTTGCATATAAATATTTACACACTTACCTTTCCCCAAATTCATTAAAAAGGTTGTATAATACCTGGAAAATCTCTTCTTAAATGCCCGAGGCTGCCAAGTAAAATAAGAACTCATTCTTTGAACTGATGCTGTTCCAGTGAGGTCAGCATTCCTGACTCATGTCACATTGTTATGCCACTGTAGCGCTGCAGCCAATCAGCGGTTGCTGACTGGCTATAGCTTTTACTATTTCGGCAGAGCGGACATCCGCACTGTTGGAATATTGGTGAGAAGTAGCCAACCAAAGACCGTTGATTGGCTGTGCCAGTCACGTGACAAAACAATGTAACAGCAGCGAAGGGAAATTTAGGGCTGGCATCGAAAGAATGGAGCTGATGCGAGAGGTGGGTATGTACTGTTTTTATTTTCTATGGGGCACTGAATTGATTAAGCAGAAGTTCTCCAGTAGTGGGCAACCGCTTTAAGGACCTCAAATTTTCACAATATCCGTTTGATACATTCTAATACAAACACATACAGCATAAACAATGCCTGCCAGGATACCCACAAATTAGGCTATCTTAATACATTTGGGCCATATAAGTGCTCAAACTGATATCTAGGCCAGCTTTAAGCTATTTTTCATGCAATTTATAGCAGTTTTTTTAGGCCGCAGTTGGGTGCGACCCCTCATGCTATGTCCTAACTTTTATTTTTAGAAGAGTGTTATCCACAAAATAAATAAAAAGTCACAAATTGAAATAGAACACTTCTGAAGGTCCTCCATCGAGAGTTCAAAGTAAGTAGCTGCTTTGAGTGGAAATACCGTATACACAAAATAAGAATTTTGAAAAATGTTTTCATAGCCGGCTATACCCTAGTAAAGTACAAAATCTGATACCAAGTAGTAAGGTATGGTAGTATAATTAATTCTAAGGATTATTCTTTTACATTTAATTTACAAAGTGTTAAAAAAAACTGGGACGGAAAAACTATGGATGTTTATTGTGTAAAAGACGGTCGTATATGGGATTTGGAGATTATTATTTTAGGAACAAATTTGGAAGCATTGGCCTATAATACTGGGAAGACTTGGGGATAAGCATTCCACGCCTAAGTTTAACTTTAGATATTTCTTGTATCTATTGTTTAACGAAATAGTATGCACTCTCATTTTCCCAACATGGTGCCCACTCTCTTGATATTGTTAATAAGGGAGTCACAAGGCCGTATAACTCAGATGAGTATCCCAACAAAATGCTTGGACTGGCCATCTGCTCTCCCAACAGGAGCGTGACAGCATGTATTTCTATGCAGCTGTCACACTTGGGTTGGGAGAGCCGACAGCCAGTCCAAGCATTGCGCTGCAATCCTAATTTGTGTTATACAGCCGTCTGACTCTCCCCTTAGAAGAATAATCCACTCCTTAAAATATAATTTTTTTCATGACTATTTCCACTTAAAACGGTTTCTCTTCCCCTTCTGCGCTGATTATTCACTTGGAAAGTATGGATGATACACCACAATTCTGAAAGAGGTCAGATAATAAGCTAACAACCACTGAAGTCTATGAAGATAGGATGGAAAAAAAGATGTAAAAGCTACCAGAGTCAGTCATGGGTAGAGAACCACACATAAATGATGGCTTCCTAGTGCTTTCTTAGTGCTGGATTCACTGCTATACTGCTCAATACTGATGCCTAGTATCCTCCAAATTGTTGTTGCTTCTGGAGGTGTGCTTCAGAGAGATCGGCTGAAAAGATTTCCTCTTTCCTCTCCTAGAGCTGAACTAATTGAAAACCGAGAAAACGGGCATATTCCCTTTCAATAGCATCACATCCTTTGTAGTTGCTCTCAGTGGGAAAAACAAAATAATAATCTTGTAGTTATGATACCTTTTAATAGCTTACAAAATTAAAATAAGTGATGTCATGTTACAAAGCAAGCTTTCAAGGCTTATTTGTTCTCTTCATCAGAAATGGTATAACAAAGTATCTGAAGAAACACAAACATATACACAAAAAGAGCAGAGGCATGGCAAAATAAATGGGCATTTAAATATACAAAGAAACTGAGTTTGGAGAGTGAATCCTTAGATTAGATTAGTGATGTGAAAGTTTTATCATCCCAATATCCAAATAGGATCAGATGCCCGGTGCCCTCACTGTCTCGGAGCAGATTCCCCAGATTTCGTAGTAAATCATAAATCCTCCTGACAGATTTAGTCAATTGAAGACTGTAATAAGTTTGCATTCTCAGACTCTTCTGTTTTTGTGACTTGAAGTTGAGTTTTAATATGACAACATTCATCTTGTTGTGTGCTGTAAAACAAAAAATTTTGGCCACAGGTATATCTTTTTTTGTTTGTAATCGTGTGGTGATTAGATCTCATTCTTGCTGTCCGTTTCTGTCCCATTTCTCCAACGTAGAGACCCCGATTAGGACATATACAGCACAGAATTAAGTACACCACATTAGAAGAGGAACATTTGAATGTCTGGGGAATATTATACTATAGTCCTGCTGTATTGAGGATCTGTCTTTGATCTCTAAATGAGTGCAGGATTTGCAGCTGTTCACATTCACTTCGGATCATGATTTTTCTTAAATTTGGAGGTTGCCTGTAACATAGCAAGGGAGGGTCTTTGAATATTATTTTTAGCCGGACATCCCTGTAGGATATGGTGAAGGTTTTCAGCAGTTTTTCTCAGAACCTCAAGCTGTGGGTTGTATGTCATTACCAATTGCTTGCCTTTTTTATCCGTATTGAAGTAATTGACTTCTAGAGATCCTTGTGATGCTAATGATCTGATCATCAATTGATGTGGGGTGGTAGGTTGGTTTAAAAATGTCTTAAGACGGGTTAAGTGTTCATCCCTGTCTGTTGGGCTGGAACAGATATGATTATATCTAAGGGCCTAGCTGTAGACGATTAACTTTTTAATGTGTTTCAGGTGGAAACTGTCCCATCTGAGGTATGTGGGTTGGTTAATTAGTTTCCGATACACCAATGTCTGGATTGAACCATTTTGAATTTTTACAGTGGTATCCAGGATGTTGATTTGTGTTTTTGAGTGGTCCAATGTCAAGTTTATGGAGAGATAAAATGTATGGAATTTGTCATGGAATTGTAGAAGTTCTTGCTGAGTACAGTTTATTGAGATGTCATTAATGTAAGAAAAGTAGGCCAAGGGTTCGAAGGAGCAGGATACTGAAAAAATATTTTCCAGTTAAGTTATGAAAAGATTGGCATACTGGGGTACCATTTTGGTGCCCATAGTAGTTCTGCTGCGTTGAAGATATAGCTCCTCACCGAAAGAGAAAATGTTATTTATGAGGAAAAATCTGGTGAGTCTTAATACAAACTCAGATGGGATCCCATTAGCTTTAGGAAACATTTGGCAGGTGTATAGTCCATCTTCACGTAGGATGTTAGAATATAAGGATTGCACATCCATGGTGGCTCAGATGGCATTCTTGGGGAGAGGACCTATTATAGATTTTTTTTTTTTAAAGCCAGGGTGTACTGTTAATGGCTGGCTGTCTTTCTTGCCAGTGTTTTTTCTACCCACTCTGAGATTTTTTCAGTGAGTGTTCCCACCCCTGAGATGATTGACCTCCCTGGGTTACCCAGCTTATGAATCTTGGGAAGTATATAGAAAATTCCTATCCTAAGATTCTCAATTCTAAAGTCCAGAAGATTTGTGGAATCTGTACACAGACATCTGATGACTGATTTCAACTCCATCCTCTTGAACTCATCATCTTTCCTCCATCTCATAGATCTTTCTTACCTGACCTATCTATTGCAGTTAATGACATCACGCTTTTCCCCAGTACCGGAAGACTGCTGCCTCGGAGTAACCCTTGACTCTGCCCTGTCCTTCAAACCGCACATCCAAGCTCTTTCTACCTCCTGTCGCCTCCAGCTCAAAATATCTCCAGAATCCGTCCTTTCCTCAACTGTCAATCTACTAAAATGCTTGTGCATGCCCTCATCATCTCCCACCTTTTCTGTGGCCTCCCTGCTATCACCCTTGCACCTCTGCAGTCCATCTTTATCTCTGCTGCCGGACTAATTCATCTTTCTCCTCGCTACTCCTCCGCTTCCCCCCTCTGTAAATCTCTTCACTGGCTCCCATTCCCTCAGCTCCCTCCAGTTCAAATTACTAATACTGACCTACAAAGCCATCCACAACCTGTCTCCTCCATATATCTATGAACTAATCTCCCGATATCTTCCCTCACGTAATCCCCGGTCCTTCCAAGACCTCCTTCTCTCCTCCACACTTATTCGCTCCTCACTAGTGTTGAGCATTCCGATACCGCAAGTATCGGGTATCGGCCGATACTTGCGGTATCGGAATTCCGATACCGGGATTCCGATACTTGCCGCGTATCGGATACCGGAATCGGAAGTTCCAAGATTCAAAATGCAGAAATTCAGCCAATGAGAATGATTCCAAGTGTGGGCACATCCTGTTTAGCATGGAGGGCATGAAACTACTGGCAAGGCTGTGATTGGCTGCTGAAATGATGTCATGATGCAGTTTAAAAGTCGCTGGCGCCATTTTGCGATCACTCTGCTGTGAATTCAGTTAGTGACAGGACGCTGTTTGCTGACTGAGGGACAGTTTAGAGATAGCGATTTGCTTCTTTGTGCTTTCCAAAGGCTAATTTAGCAACCGCTGTGTTCACCTACTATTCACCTTGCTTTTGCCTTGTAGCGCTGTTTTCACAGCGATCTGCAAGGTCTGTGTGTGTGTGTGTGTGAGTGCAGCCCACTCTCTAGTCTGAGTGCAGCCACATAGGCCATCCATAGCTGGTTGTATTCAGTTCAGGGAGGGTGGTTCATTGCCTCATACTGTTCTTTTTTTTTTTTTTTTTCAAGTAGTGTAGTCTGCTGCTAATTTATTCAAAAAAACTCCTATTAGTGTCTTTCCACCCGTCTCCAGCTAATTTGTGGAAAAACACTACATAGGATAACGTAGAGGAGGGTTTTTGGGCATTGCAGCGCCGTTTACGGCTGTCTGCACGGTCTCCGTGTGATTGCAGCTCGCCCTGTAGTCTGTGAGCAGCCATAGCCTGGTTGTCTCCAGCTCAGGGTTGTTCACTGCGTCATACCGCCAAATCAATTTTCATTTTGTTTTAAGTAGTGCAGGCTGCTGCACATTTTTTCAAAAAATTCCTATTAGTGTCTTTCCACCCGTCTCCAGCTAATTTGTGGAAAAACACTACATAGGATAACGTAGAGGAGGGTTTTTGGGCCTTGCAGCGCCGTTTACGGCTGTCTGCACGGTCTCCGTGTGACTGCAGCTCGCCCTGTAGTCTGTGAGCAGCCATAGCCTGGTTGTCTCCAGCTCAGGGTTCTTCACTGCGTCATACCGCCAAATCAATTTTCATTTTGTTTTAAGTAGTGCAGGCTGCTGCACATTTTTTCAAAAAAATCCTATTAGTGTCTTTCCACCCGTCTCCAGCTAACTTGTGGAAAAACACTACATAGGATAACGTAGAGGAGGGTTTTTGGGCCTTGCAGCGCCGTTTACGGCTGTCTGCACGGTCTCCGTGTGACTGCAGCTCTATCCGTTGTCAGTTCAGCCCCCAAAAAATAAATAAATAATAAAGTTCACCAAACACACCAGTTACACCACTTTACATTTGTGTAGGCCACATTAGCTCATATTAAAGTCTAGTCCACACTTTAGAAAATTAGTGTTTCTTATACCTGTTAGGAGGAGTTGCTCAGGAATAAGCACACAAAGCCGTTAGTACTTTTCTGCTTATCTTTATCAGTCAACCAAGATGAAGAAGGCAGTGAGTAAGGCACGTGGGCGTGGGCGTGGGCGCGGAGCAGGGAGGGGACGTGGGGATTCTGTGCCTGCTGCGGGCAACGGTGACTCATCAGCACCCACTTTCACCAGGCAACAGTCATTCATGCGCAGCTTTGTGTCAGAGCGCCGTACACCGCTGCTGCGTGAAGAACAAATTGAAGCCGTTGTCGGATGGATGGCAGCTAATGCATCAACTTCAATTAGTGCCACATCCTCTCAGACACAGAGCACTGGAGAGCAGCCATCTGTCTCTTCACCACCTGCCAAATTGCCCAGGCAGACAGAGAGCCCAGGACAGGAGCCGTCTCTACTTCTGTTCTCTGAATCTCTTGGCTTGGAAACAGGGGGCCAGCCAAGCAGCATTGGAGAAATGGAAGAAAAGGCAGGGTGCAGTGATGCCCAACAGCTTTTTCTCTCTTCCTCTGAAGAGGCGGGTGGGCCAGTGGCTCCGGTCACCACATCGCAGGCCGCATCAGCTGATGATGACACTCAGGTGCCACTTACTGGTGCGTGCTCTGCTGCTGAGACTACCCAGGAGGAGCAGTTGGGGGCAGAGGGTAGTGTAGATGATGAGGTCCTTGACCCATCTTGGCGTGAGGGACAGGAAGGTGGTGGGAGCAGCTCTGAGGAAGAGATTCCCCGTACGGCCCAAAGAGGGAGAGGGAGGGGGAAGACTGCGGATCCTGCAGCCTCCGCTTTGGCACCCGTTAGGAGCATGTCTCTTCCAAAAGCCAAAAAGGGCGCTCCCAAGACTTGCAGTGCCTGGTCCTTTTTTGACACAGTTGCAGATGACATTTGCTAAGTCAGATGCAAGGTGTGTCATCAAAAAGTCAAAAGAGGTCGAAATGTCAGCAACCTCAATACCTCCAACATGTGGAAACATGTGCGCAACAGGCACCCGGCGGAGTTAGAAAAACACACTGAAGAGCTAGGCCAACCAACAGCGGCAGCTACCACCTCTTCAGCTCGTGTTGCCTCTTCCTCTAGCTCACACGCAGCTGGTTCGGCTTCCTCCCAGGATCGCCGTGGAAGAACCTCTGGCCCTGTTGTCCAGAGACCCGCTGTAATTCCACCCGCAGCACCACTTTCCCAGTCATCCACACACTCCCAGCCCAGTCTACAGCCATCGGTAGTACAGGCATGGGAGAAAAGGCGGCCTTTCTCGTCAAACCACCCACGAGCACAGGCTCTGACTGCAGGCATTGCCAAACTTCTGTCACTGGAAATGCTGTCATTCAGGCTGGTGGAGACTGACAGCTTCCGTGACTTGATGTCATTGGCAGTCCCACAGTACAATGTGCCCAGCCGCTTTTACTTCAGCAGGCAAGCCGTCCCTGCCCTGCACAAGCATGTGGAGGGACACATAAAACACGCGCTACTGAACGCCGTCAGTAGCAAGGTCCACCTCACCACCGATGCGTGGACCAGTCAACATGGACAGGGGCGATACCTTTCCCTCACTGCCCATTGGGTTAATGTCGTTGAGCCGGGTACAGACCGTGCGAGTGGCGCAGGACGTGTCCTGCCCACTCCAAGGATTGCAGGAATCCATTCTGTATGCATTGACTCCTCCTCTTACACCAGTTCCTCAGAATCATCGCTGCAGGAGCCGTCACAGTCCACCTCCACATGGACCCGTGATGAACGTGTACCTGTTACGACCGACATGAGCACAGCCGTGGCCAAACGTCAACAGGCCGTCTTGAAATTAATTTTTTTGGGGAATCGTAGCCACACAGCGGAGCTCTGGAATGCCATCAAGCAGGAGAGCGATGTGTGGTTTGTGCCAGCGAATCTCCAGCCAGGCATGGTAGTGTGTGATAATGGCCGAAATCTGGTGGCAGCTCTGGGCCTCGGCAACCTCACTCACATCCCATGTCTGGCACATGTGCTCAATTTGGTCGTGCAGAGCTTTTTGAGGGACTATCCGGATCTTGATGCACTGCTGCACAAGGTCCGCCTAGAGTGTGCTCACTTGCGGCGTTCCAGCACGGCAAAAGCGCGCATTGCGGCTCTGCAGCGCCGACACCGCCTGCCGGAACATCGCATCATATGTGACCTACCTACCAGGTGGAATTCCACGTTACATATGTTGGAGCGGTTGTGTGAGCAGCAGCAAGCTGTAATGGAGTACCAGCTGCTTCAGGCGCAAAGAAGTCGCAGTCAGCGCCGTACAGACTTCACAACCACAGAGTGGGCCACTATGAATGACGTCTGCCAGGTTTTGCGTCCCTTTGATTATTCCACGCGGATGGCAAGTGCAGATGATGCACTAGTCAGCATGACTGTCCCCCTTATCTGCCTGCTTGAAAAATCACTGCAAGCGCTAAGGGATGATGTTGTGGAAGAGGTGGAGGATGAGGATTCAGCATTTCCATCATCTTCTGGACAGTCAGCGCCACGTGGTTCCTCACAAACGCATAGGCAGGGGACAGTTTGTGAGGAGGATGAGGAGGAGTCAATGGAGGAGGAAGACATCCGTCCAGAGGAGGGAGTTACCGAATTGTCCAGTACTCAGTGTGTACAGCGAGGGTGGGGTGATGACGAGCGGGCAGATATCACGCCTCCAGCAGGGGACAGCGTTTCTTGGGCAGTTGGCAGTCTGCAGCACATGGTGGATTACATGCTGCAGTGCCTGAGAAACGACCGCCGCATCGCCCACATTCTCAACATGTCTGATTATTGGGTGTTCACCCTCCTCGATCCTCGCTACCGGGACAACGTAGAAAGCCTCATCACACCGTTGAACCGGGAGCGAAAAATGCGGGAGTACCAAGACACACTGGTCAATTCCATCATCTTCTCCATTCCAAGTGAGAGAAGTGCTGCTAGTGCATTCCAAAGCAGCTCAGTGCGTCCAGGCAGTGGTGGAGGATCTGCACAAAGAGGGAGCAGAAGCAGTGCCTCTGCCCAAGGCAAGACCAGTATGGCCCAACTGTGGCACAGTTTTCTGTGCCCCCCACAAAAGTCTACACCATCACAGACGGCTCCAGTCAGCAGGAGGCAACGGTTCCGTCAGATGGTGACAGACTACATGTCTTGCCCTCTTGCTGTACTCCCAGACGGCTCTTCCCCTTTCAAGTTTTGGGTCTCAAAGCTGGATACATGGCCAGAGCTAAGCCAGTATGCATTGGAGGTGCTGTCTTGCCCTGCGGCCAGTGTATTATCGGAACGTGTCTTTAGTGCTGCAGGTGGTGTACTAACTGACCGTCGCATGCGACTATCCTCCGATAACGTTGACCGGCTTACTTTCCTGAAAATGAACAAGGCCTGGATCTCGCAGGAATTTGCCACTCCTCCTCCTGATTAAATAATTAGGTCACTGTATACGTTATCCAGGTCTCCTGTTGTGTTCATCTTTCTACCACCTGAACTTAAATTCCTGGGCTCCAACACCGCCAGTTGAGGCTCAGAAGTGCCGTCTGCACAGTCAAAACATACGACCCAGTGTTATTGGGTTTCAGTAACGTCAGCTGATCCCCAGCTGTGTAGCCGGCAATGTGTCATGCGACCGCCACGCTGACACAACAACTAAAATGTAAGGGAATCTGTCCCCCCCCCCAAGGCGTTTGTTACTGAAAGAGCCTCCTTGTGCAGCAGTAATGCTGCACAAGGAAAAGGTAGCTATTTTGGTTTAGCTCCTTGCACACGCAGAACTTAACACTTATAAAATGTGTCCATTGATACCGTAAAACCGTCCCGGAGGTGGGACTTTCCTTCGTAATATGATGCAGCACAGCCGTCATTCCTCCCCCCCCGGCGCCGCGCCCCGGCTCCTCAGCGTTGTTTGATTCCGTCCCGGAGCCTGCGCTGTTATGTTATCCCGTGGCCAGGCACACTTAGCGCTGCCCGTCTTCTGGCATCATTTGGTGTCAGGATGGCTGCGCCTGTGCGGCCGCGCTGGCCGAGAGCCCGCCTCGCAGTGTCTTCTGATTTAATCCCACTGGGGGCCTGGGATCCATGGACATGCGCAGTGCATATCTGAACCTCCACCTCTCACTCATCTCCCTATGGCTTCTTCAGACTGTTCGGTGTCAGCTGGTCCCTAATAGCATGCCACGGCCGTGACACCGCACAGTCTTAAGAAGCCGTAGGGAGGGGAGTGAGAGGCGAGGATATGCACTGCGCATGGCCATGGATCCCAGGCCCCCAGTGGGATAAAATCAGAAGACACTGCGAGGCGGGCTCTCGGCCAGCGCGGCCGCACAGGCGCAGCCAGCCTGACACCAAATGATGTCAGAAGATGGGCAGCGCTAAGTGTGCCTGGCCAAGGGATAACATAACAGCGCAGGCTCCGGGACGGAATCAAACTACGCTGAGGAGCCGGGGCGCGGCGCACGGGGGGGAGGAATGACGGCTGTGCTGCGTCATATTACGAAGGAAAGTCCCACCTCCGGGACGGTTTCACGGTTTCAGGGTACACATTTTATAAGTGTTTAGTTCTGTGTTTGCAAGGAGCATGATGAAAAGAGCCACCTTTTCCTTTTGCATCTTTTGTGCTGCACAAGCTGGCTCTTTCAGCTACAACCCCCTTTGGGTGGGGGGGTTAAAGGTTCCCTTTCGACTTTCTCAGGCTTCGGCCTACATTGTGTTCCTCTGCTTTTCCACCTGTCCCTGGGCTCCAACACCGCTAGTTGCCGTCCAGAAGTGCTGTCCGCACAGTCCCAACAGTCGCTCCTCTGTTATTGGGGTTCAGTAACGTCAGCTGTTCCCCTGCTGTGTGTGTGGCAATCCCTCCTATCTCCTCCTCCACCTCCTCCTCCACCTGTCCCTGGGCTCCAACACCGCTAGTTGTTGCCTGGTAGTGCTGTACGCACAGTCCCGACAGTCCCTCCTCTGTTATTGGGGTTCAGTAACGTCAGCTGTTCCCCTGCTGTGTGTGTGTGGCAATCCCTCCTACCTCCTCCACCTCCTCCTCCCCCACCTGTCCCCGGGCTCCAACACCGCTAGTTGTTGCCTGGTAGTGCTGTACGCACAGTCCCAACAGTCCCTCCTCTGTTATTGGGGTTCAGTAACGTCAGCTGTTCCCCTGCTGTGTGTGTGGCAATCCCTCCTATCTCCTCCTCCACCTCCTCCTCCTCCACCTGTCCCTGGGCTCCAACACCGCTAGTTGTTGCCTGGTAGTGCTGTACGCACAGTCCCAACAGTCCCTCCTCTGTTATTGGGGTTCAGTAATGTCAGCTGTTCCCCTGCTGTGTGTGTGGCAATCCCTCCTACCTCCTCCACCTCCTCCTCCTCCACCTGTCCCTGGGCTCCAACACCGCTAGTTGTTGCCTGGTAGTGCTGTACGCACAGTCCCGACAGTCCCTCCTCTGTTATTGGGGTTCAGTAACGTCAGCTGTTCCCCTGCTGTGTGTGTGGCAATCCCTCCTATCTCCTCCTCCACCTCCTCCTCCTCCACCTGTCCCTGGGCTCCAACACCGCTAGTTGTTGCCTGGTAGTGCTGTACGCACAGTCCCAACAGTCCCTCCTCTGTTATTGGGGTTCAGTAACGTCAGCTGTTCCCCTGCTGTGTGTGTGGCAATCCCTCCTACCTCCTCCACCTCCTCCTCCTCCACCTGTCCCTGGGCTCCAACACCGCTAGTTGCCGTCCAGAAGTGCTGTCCGCACAGTCCCAACAGTCGCTCCTCTGTTATTGGGGTTCAGTAACGTCAGCTGTTCCCCTGCTGTGTGTGTGGCAATCCCTCCTATCTCCTCCTCCACCTCCTCCTCCACCTGTCCCTGGGCTCCAACACCGCTAGTTGTTGCCTGGTAGTGCTGTACGCACAGTCCCGACAGTCCCTCCTCTGTTATTGGGGTTCAGTAACGTCAGCTGTTCCCCTGCTGTGTGTGTGTGGCAATCCCTCCTACCTCCTCCACCTCCTCCTCCCCCACCTGTCCCCGGGCTCCAACACCGCTAGTTGTTGCCTGGTAGTGCTGTACGCACAGTCCCAACAGTCCCTCCTCTGTTATTGGGGTTCAGTAACGTCAGCTGTTCCCCTGCTGTGTGTGTGGCAATCCCTCCTATCTCCTCCTCCACCTCCTCCTCCTCCACCTGTCCCTGGGCTCCAACACCGCTAGTTGTTGCCTGGTAGTGCTGTACGCACAGTCCCAACAGTCCCTCCTCTGTTATTGGGGTTCAGTAACGTCAGCTGTTCCCCTGCTGTGTGTGTGGCAATCCCTCCTACCTCCTCCACCTCCTCCTCCTCCACCTGTCCCTGGGCTCCAACACCGCTAGTTGTTGCCTGGTAGTGCTGTACGCACAGTCCCAACAGTCCCTCCTCTGTTATTGGGGTTCAGTAACGTCAGCTGTTCTCCTGCTGTGTGTGTGGCAATCCCTCCTACCTCCTCCACCTCCTCCTCCTCCACCTGTCCCTGGGCTCCAACACCGCTAGTTGTTGCCTGGTAGTGCTGTACGCACAGTCCCGACAGTCCCTCCTCTGTTATTGGGGTTCAGTAACGTCAGCTGTTCCCCTGCTGTGTGTGTGGCAATCCCTCCTATCTCCTCCTCCACCTCCTCCTCCTCCACCTGTCCCTGGGCTCCAACACCGCTAGTTGTTGCCTGGTAGTGCTGTACGCACAGTCCCAACAGTCCCTCCTCTGTTATTGGGGTTCAGTAACGTCAGCTGTTCCCCTGCTGTGTGTGTGGCAATCCCTCCTACCTCCTCCACCTCCTCCTCCTCCACCTGTCCCTGGGCTCCAACACTGCTAGTTGTTGCCTGGTAGTGCTGTACGCACAGTCCCGACAGTCCCTCCTCTGTTATTGGGGTTCAGTAACGTCAGCTGTTCCCCTGCTGTGTGTGTGGCAATCCCTCCTACCTCCTCCACCTCCTCCTCCTCCACCTGTCACTGGGCTCCAACACCGCTAGTTGTTGCCTGGTAGTGCTGTACGCACAGTCCCAACAGTCCCTCCTCTGTTATTGGGGTTCAGTAACGTCAGCTGTTCCCCTGCTGTGTGTGTGGCAATCCCTCCTACCTCCTCCACCTCCTCCTCCTCCACCTGTCCCTGGGCTCCAACACCGCTAGTTGTTGCCTGGTAGTGCTGTACGCACAGTCCCAACAGTCCCTCCTCTGTTATTGGGGTTCAGTAACGTCAGCTGTTCCCCTGCTGTGTGTGTGGCAATCCCTCCTACCTCCTCCACCTCCTCCTCCTCCACCTGTCCCTGGGCTCCAACACCGCTAGTTGTTGCCTGGTAGTGCTGTACGCACAGTCCCAACAGTCCCTCCTCTGTTACTGGGGTTCAGTAACGTCAGCTGTTCCCCTGCTGTGTGTGTGGCAATCCCTCCTACCTCCTCCACCTCCTCCTCCTCCACCTGTCCCTGGGCTCCAACACCGCTAGTTGTTGCCTGGTAGTGCTGTACGCACAGTCCCGACAGTCCCTCCTCTGTTATTGGGGTTCAGTAACGTCAGCTGTTCCCCTGCTGTGTGTGTGGCAATCCCTCCTACCTCCTCCACCTCCTCCTCCTCCACCTGTCCCTGGGCTCCAACACCGCTAGTTGTTGCCTGGTAGTGCTGTATGCACAGTCCCAACAGTCCCTCCTCTGTTATTGGGGTTCAGTAACATCAGCTGTTCCCCTGCTGTGTGTGTGGCAATCCCTCCTACCTCCTCCACCTCCTCCTCCTCCACCTGTCCCTGGGCTCCAACACCGCTAGTTGTTGCCTGGTAGTGCTGTACGCACAGTCCCGACAGTCCCTCCTCTGTTATTGGGGTTCAGTAACGTCAGCTCTTCCCCTGCTGTGTGTGTGGCAATCCCTCCTACCTCCTCCACCTCCTCCTCCTCCACCTGTCACTGGGCTCCAACACCGCTAGTTGTTGCCTGGTAGTGCTGTACGCACAGTCCCAACAGTCCCTCCTCTGTTATTGGGGTTCAGTAACGTCAGCTGTTCCCCTGCTGTGTGTGTGGCAATCCCTCCTACCTCCTCCACCTCCTCCTCCTCCACCTGTCCCTGGGCTCCAACACCGCTAGTTGTTGCCTGGTAGTGCTGTACGCACAGTCCCAACAGTCCCTCCTCTGTTATTGGGGTTCAGTAACGTCAGCTGTTCCCCTGCTGTGTGTGTGGCAATCCCTCCTACCTCCTCCACCTCCTCCTCCTCCACCTGTCCCTGGGCTCCAACACCGCTAGTTGTTGCCTGGTAGTGCTGTACGCACAGTCCCAACAGTCCCTCCTCTGTTATTGGGGTTCAGTAACGTCAGCTGTTCCCCTGCTGTGTGTGTGGCAATCCCTCCTACCTCCTCCACCTCCTCCTCCTCCACCTGTCCCTGGGCTCCAACACCGCTAGTTGTTGCCTGGTAGTGCTGTACGCACAGTCCCGACAGTCCCTCCTCTGTTATTGGGGTTCAGTAACGTCAGCTGTTCCCCTGCTGTGTGTGTGGCAATCCCTCCTACCTCCTCCACCTCCTCCTCCTCCACCTGTCCCTGGGCTCCAACACCGCTAGTTGTTGCCTGGTAGTGCTGTACGCACAGTCCCAACAGTCCCTCCTCTGTTATTGGGGTTCAGTAACGTCAGCTGTTCCCCTGCTGTGTGTGTGGCAATCCCTCCTACCTCCTCCACCTCCTCCTCCTCCACCTGTCCCTGGGCTCCAACACCGCTAGTTGCCGTCCAGAAGTGCTGTCCGCACAGAGCCAAACACCTCGCCAATGTGTTAGTGGGGTTCAGCACCGCCAGCTGTTCCCCTGCTGTGCAGCCGGCAACGTGTACTGCGACCGCCACGCAGGCACAACAAGTTAAATTTAAGGGAACCTGCCCCCCCCAGGCGTTTGTTACTGAAGGAGCCACCTTGTGCAGCAGTAATGATGCAAAGGGAAAAAGTGCCTCTTTTCGTGGTGCTCCTTGCACATGCTGATCCTAACACTTATGAAAAGTGTCCCCTCCTACCGTGATACCGTACGGTTGGTGGAACTTTCCTTTGTGATGTGACGCAGCACAGCCGTCATTCTTACCCCCTTGGCGCCGTGCGCCGCCTCCTCAGCGTTGTTTGACTCAGTCCCGGAGCCTGCGCTGTTAGGTTAGCCCTTGGCCATGCACACATTTTGCGCTGCCCGTCTTCTGACATCATTTGGTGTCAGGCTGGCTGCGCCTGTGCGGCCGCGCTGGCCGAGAGCCCGCCTCGTACTGTCTTCTGATTTAATCCCACTGGGGGCCTGAGATCCATGGACATGCGCAGTGCATATCTGAACCTCCACCTCTCACTCATCTCCCTATGGCTTCTTCAGACTGTTCGGTGTCAGCTGGTCCCTAATAGCATGCCACGGCCCTGACACCGCACAGTCTTAAGAAGCCGTAGGGAGGGGAGTGAGAGGCGAGGATATGCACTGCGCATGTCCATGGATCTCAGGCCCCCAGTGGGATTAAATCAGAAGACAGTACGAGGCGGGCTCTCGGCCAGCGCGGCCGCACAGGCGCAGCCAGCCTGACACCAAATGATGTCAGAAGACGGGCAGCGCAAAATGTGTGCATGGCCAAGGGCTAACCTAACAGCGCAGGCTCCGGGACTGATTCAAACAACGCTGAGGAGGCGGCGCACGGCGCCAAGGGGGTAAGAATGACGGCTGTGCTGCGTCACATCACAAAGGAAAGTTCCACCTACCGGACGGTATCACGGTAGGAGGGGACACTTTTTATAAGTGTTAGGTTCAGCATGTGCAAGGACCATAATTAAAAGAGCTAAGTTTACCTTTTCCAGCATTAGTGCTGTACACGATGGCTCTTTCAGCTACAAACGCCTGGGGGGGTTAAAGTTTCCCTTTCAACTTGCTCCAGTGCAGGCTTCGGCCTACACTCTGCTCCCTCTCCTCCTCCTGCTGACCCTGGGCTCTAACACCGCCAGTTGGGGCCCGGTACTGCTAGCTGCACAGAGAAAAACACCAGCCAATGTGTCAGTGGGGTTCAGCACCGCCAGCTGTTCCCCTGCTGCGCAGCCGGCAACGTGTCCTGCAACTACCACGCAGGCACAACAGACCCAAAGCTGCCGCCAGTGCAGGCTTCGGCCTACACTCTGCTCCATCTCCTCCTCCTGCTGACCCCGGGCTCTAACACCGCCAGTTGGGGCCCGGTACTGCTAGCTGCACAGAGCCAAACACCAGCCAATGTGTCAGTGGGGTTCAGCACCGCCAGCTGTTCCCCTGCTGTGCAGCCGGCAAGGTGTCCTGCAACTGCCACGCAGGCACAACAGACCCAAAGCTGCCGCCAGTGCAGGCTTCGGCCTACACTCTGCTCCCTCTCCTCCTCCTGCTGACCCCGGGCTCTAACACCGCCAGTTGGGGCCCGGTACTGCTAGCTGCACAGAGAAAAACACCAGCCAATGTGTCAGTGGGGTTCAGCACCGCCAGCTGTTCCCCTGCTGTGCAGCCGGCATCGTGTCCTGCAAAAGCCACGCAGACACAAGAACTGAAATTGAAGGGAACCTGTCCCCCCTCCCCCAGGCGTTTGTACGTTTTAAAGGCCACCTTGTACAGCGGTAATGCTGCATGTGTGCAAGGTGGCTCATAAACGTATTCTCCTCGCACATGTGGAACTGAAAACACGTCTAAAATGTGTCCTCTGTGTGACCATTTAACCGTCCCGGTGGTGTGACTTTCCTTTGTAATGACACGCTGCAACCCCCTTGGTAGCGCTGCCCGTCTTCTGGCATCATTGTTTGGCTGCCTGCGCCTCTGCGGCCGCCCTGACCCACACAACGCCCCTCGGTGTCTTATTTCTTGGGACTGCGAGGGTGTGATTGATGGGCATGAGCAGTGCATCACTTCGCCTGTCCCTCATCTCCTTCCGCCTTCTTCAGACTGTGCGGCTTCATGGCCGTGGCATGCGATAAGGGATCAGCTGACGCCGCACAGTCTGAAGCGGGTGTAAGGACCCGAGTGCGAGAGGCGAACATATGTGCTGCGCCAGGCCATGAATCCCAGCCCCGCAGTGTTTTAACAATGTTAAGACACTGCGGGGCTGGGATTCATGGTCATCGCGAACCGCACCGGCCGACATTAAATGAGGTCAGAAGATGGGCAGCGCTAACAGCGCTAGGCCGGGGGATAACACGACAGCGCAGACTCCTGTACAGCAAATAACAACGCTCAGGAGGCTGCACCCAGCACCAAGGTGGGATTCTTGACATCTGTGCTGCGTCTCATTACAAAGGGAACTCGCGCCTCCAACACAGTTTGACTGTATAAAGGGCTAAATGTTATACGTGTTTCATTCAGCGTGTGCAAGGAGCAAAATTAAAAGAGCAACCTTTGACTTGTGCAGCACTACTGCTGCATAAGCTGTGGCTCTTCTACTTTGTAACCCCTGAGGGGGGGTTAAAGGTTACCTTTGAAATTGGTTCAAGTAGGCTTCGGCCTACACTCTGCTCCCCGTGCAGAGCCCGGGCTCCAACACCGCCAGTTGGGGCCCGGTACTGCTAGCTGCACAGAGCCAAACACCAGCCAATGTGTCAGTGGGGTTCAGCACCGCCAGCTGTTCCCCTGCTGTGCAGCCGGCAACGTGTCCTGCAACTGCCACGCAGGCACAACAGACCCAAAGCTGCCGCCAGTGCAGGCTTCGGCCTACACTCTGCTCCATCTCCTCCTCCTGCTGACCCCGGGCTCTAACACCGCCAGTTGGGGCCCGGTACTGCTAGCTGCACAGAGAAAAACACCAGCCAATGTGTCAGTGGGGTTCAGCACCGCCAGCTGTTCCCCTGCTGTGCAGCCGGCATCGTGTCCTGCAAAAGCCACGCAGACACTTGCTCTTGTACCTTCTGCTCCCCATCCTGGTTCCAGTACCGTCAGCTGGTTCTGGGCAGAGCCTTTGGCTTAGGTGCCTCCCTCTGGGTATCCGAGTTCCACCAACGTCAGGTGGTCCTTGGTAGTGCTTTCAGGCACGGGTACCTCCTGCTTAGTAACCGGGTTCCAGTAACGTCAGCTGGTCCTCGGTAGTTCCATTGGCTCTTGGACCTTCGGCTACCCATCCGGGTTCCAGCACCGTCAGCTGGTTCTCGGCAGTGTCTTTTGCTCTTGTACCTTCTGCTCCCCATCCTGGTTCCAGTACCGTCAGCTGGTTCCGGGCAGAGCCTTTGGCTTAGGTGCCTCCCTCTGGGTATCCGAGTTCCATCAACGTCAGGTGGTCCTTGGTAGTGCTTTCAGGCACGGGTACCTCCTGCTTAGTAACCGGGTTCCAGTAACGTCAGCTGGTCCTCGGTAGTTCCATTGGCTCTTGGACCTTCGGGTAGCCATCCGAGTTCCAGTTCCATCAGCTGGTTCTCGGCATTTTCTCAGCCTTCTTGTACCTTCTGCTACATTTCCAAGTTCAAGAGACTAAACACGATGACCCGGAAGACCACCCCTAAGATGACGACGACACCAGAGACGACAACCACCGTGATGACGACGACCCTGGAGACGATGACCCTGAAGACCACCCCGATGACGACGACCCCGGAGACGACGACCCTGGAGACGACGACGACCTGGAAGACCGAGAAGCAGAAGAACAAGAGGCTGCAGAACAAAGAGCAGAAGAACATTAAGCATAACACTAAATATCAGAGCAAAAAATATTATCTAAATTATAAGCAGAAGAACACTAAGCAGTGTATGGGGGTGAGTCCGTTCCTCCTCGTGGTGCCCCTGGATAAAGCCTGATGCTGCAGGCCAAACTGAACGCGGACAAATGTAACTCTTTTGTGACAGGCAGAACGGAAGGTGTAATCTTCAAACTTTTATAGATAACAACTACGGGAATGCCTGTCACAAATAAGAATATGATGAAGAAGTAGAATATGATGAAGATAATAGTAAAATAAAAAGAATATGAACAATGTAACCAAAAAAATAATAGGTAGAAGATGAAGAAGAAGATGAATAAGGTGAAGAAGTTGATGTCAAAGAAGCTGATGATGAGGATAATGAAGAAGAAAGTGTGGGAGAAGTAAAAAAGAAGGTGAAGGGCGTGGAAGTAGTGAAACATCAATATCTGACAAAATAAAAAAAAAATTAACATAGTCAAAATCTTTCTACCGCCGAACGTCATAAAAAAAAACAAAATCCTGCTATTCTATTACATTGGGCTAAACCTCTGTACCTTTAATGTCTCCGCCACGTCCCCCAATACATCCTACATTATTCTTAGTTGTTTTCCTTCATGTAGAATGAACCTACAAGTTTATAAAGGGTTTATTTTAATTCCGATATTTTCGTCCCATTGACTTGCATTGGGATCGGGTATCGGTATCGGATTAGATCCGATATTTTGACGGTATCGGCCGATACTTTCCGATACCGATACTTTCCGATATCGGAAAGTATCGCTCAACACTACTCCTCACCCAACCGCCTCCAAGACTTCTCCCGAATAGCCCTCAACATCTGGAATTCTGTGACACAACACGTCCGACTATCAACCGAGCCACATTCGGATCCTTCAGATGGAGCCTGAAAACCGATCTCTTCAAAAAAAGCCTACAGACTGCTATGAACCCACTGCCTCCTCACCACCACAGGATCTACCCCCTCACCAACACCGGAGCTGCTGAAGCCCTCAACCTATTGTCTCCTTCACCACCATCCTGTAGAATGTAAGCTCGCAAGGGCAGGGTCCTCACCCCTCTCTACCAGTCTGTAATTGTTAGTTTGCTTACTGTAAGTGATATCTGTAATTTGTATGTAACCCCTTCTCATGTACAGCACCATGGAATCAACGGTGCTATATAAACAAAATAATAATAATATTTTCCTTCTTCCAGTTTGGTGTCATGACAGCACAAAGGGGACAAATTATCAAGAAGGTCAGTTAGACTATTGCCAACTTGCAAGTGATTGGTTCCAAACTTTGGACCCTTGAATGATTCTCTGGTTCATTTCAACCCTTAGGGAGCCTTTTTTAATCCTATAGTAAAAACTTGGCTTCTAAAAGGAATGTCATCAGAAATTACATACTGTTTAAATCAGGTTTTTATGTTAAAGGGAACCTGTCACCCCCAAAATCGAAGATGAGCTAAGCCCACCAGCATCAAGGGCTTATCTACAGCATTCTGTAATGCTGTAGATAAGCCCCTGATGTATCCTGAAAGATAAGAAAAAGAGGTTAGATTATACTCACCCAGGGGCGATTCCGCTGCAGTGGGCGTCGCGGTCCGGTCTGGGGCCTCCCATTTTCTTACGATGACGTCCTCTTCTTGTCTTCATGCTGCGGCTCCGGCGCAGGCGTACTTTGCCTGCCCTGTTGAGGGCAGAGCAAAGTACTGCAGTGCACAGGCGCCAGGAAAGGTCAGATAGACCCGGCGCCTGCGCACTGCAGTACTTTGTTCTGCCCTCAACAGGGCAGACAAAGTACGCATGCGCCGGAGCCGCAGTGTGAAGACAAGAAGAGGATGTCATCGTAAGAAGATGGGAGGCTCTGGACCGGACCGCGATGCCCATTGGACTAGACCGCAGCGTGACAGCCCCTGGGTGAGTATAATATAACCTTTTTTTCTCATCTTTCAGGATGCATCGGGGGCTTATCTACAGCATTCTAGAATGCTGTACAGTAGATAAGCCCCTGATGCTGGTGGGCTTAGCTCATCGTCGATTTTGGGGGTGACAGGTTCCCTTTAAATGTATTTTATTCTTTTCTTTTCATGTCAAAATGTATTAAAAAATTACATATCTTGCAGTTTTCTCACTGACCACTGGGACTATTCTAGTTTCCTACTTCCTGTTCCTTCAGGAAATCAGTATGTAGATTAGCGCCAATAGACTGACTCAGACGCTATTTTTTGTGTTGAAGCATGTAATGAGCGTATGCAGGGGTCATTGTGAAGGGAGAATGGTGTTGTGAATTCCGTTCTTGGGCTCCATCCTGTGGTTGCGAATGGTATTTTTGGGAGTTCTGCTCTTGGGCTCCCTCTGGTGGTTTCAAGTGGAACTTAGCAGCTGCTTTCACTAATCGGTTCCCTGGCCTTGTTATTTAACTGGGCTTTTGGCTTTAGTGGATGCCAGCTGTCAATGTTCCTTCCTGTGGATTCAGTCCTTTCCTGGAAGTTCTCTGTTGGCCAGTCCATTTCAGCTTAAGATAAGTTCTGCTAGTTTTTGGGTGTTTCCCTGCCTATGACCTTCTGTTCAGTTTAAGTTATGTCTCTTTTGTCCAGCTTGTCATTATGAAATATTCTGGCTAGTTGGAAGATCTGGGGTTGCAGATTTGCCTCTCCACACCGTGAGTCGGTGTGGAGGTTATTTTTGTAAACTCTGCGTGGACATTGAGTTTTTTATACTGACCGCACAGTAGCCTTTTCTATCTCTGTCTATTTAGATAGTATTGGCCTCCTTTGCTAAAAATCTAGTTTCATTTCTGAGTTTGTCATTTTCCTCTTCACTCACCATCAATATTTGTGGGGGGCTATCCTTCCTTTGGGGGTTTCTCTGAGGCGAGATAGTTTTCCGTTTCCATCTTCAGGGGTAGCTAGTTCTTAGGCTGTGAAGAGGCGTCTAGGCAGAGATAGGAACGCTCCATGGCTATTTCTAGTGTTGGTGTTAGGAGTAGGGATTGCGGTCAGTAAAGCTACCACTTCCTCAGAGCTAGTACTTTATTTGTTTTACCCACTAGGTCATTTCAGTGCTGCTCCGTAATCACTAGGTCATATAGGTGATTACTGTCTGTGGAGCTGCCACCTCCTCTGAGCTTGTCCATGATTGGTTTTACCCACCAGGTCATCTCAGTACCACTCCGTAACCACCAGGTCATAACAAATGGTCAGTGGTGACATCATGTTTTCTGAATGGTGGCTCTTATGTTAATAGCTATGTTACCTGTCATTGCAATCCGGTCAGTGAAGATATTGAGACACCTGCAAAATCTTCTATAAAGAACTAAAAGTCTGCATCTTAAAAAGCCCCAGTGATTGATATGAAAATTGCAAGATTTGCAAGATTGCTAGGTTTTTTTTAAATACAGATTGTGATATAAAAAAGCTGACTTTAAAAAAAACAAACAAAAAAAACAAACATTTAAAGCAAAATATGATTTAAACAATCGGTCATTTTCTGACAATACATTCCCTTTATTGATTTAATGGTGCCGAATGGTCTTAGTTCACTTTTGTTATGGAAATTAGCCGCTGCTGTACTGGATTGCTGATGAATTATAGGGAACCATTTTCTCTCTCTTTTATGTGTGTGTTACTAAAATGATTTCACCTAGACATCTTGCATTTAGCCATTAATCCTACAGTTAAAATGCAAATCTTAACTTTCAACTTCAAGCTAATGACACGTTTTAAATATTTTTAATAAAATAGAACTTTGATCTCATGGTTCACCCACAAGAGACATCAGCTTTTTAGTCGTGTTTGACATCTCTTCACCAAGTCGACTTGTTCTTTCATCAGATAGATATTTGTTCATAATTGAAAAGCATGCGTTAAATATCACAGTGCTGTAGTGCATAAATCATATGAAAAATGCAGGTTTGGTGTACTCAATTATCCATCGAAAAGAAGCTAGAAAAATAGGTTTTTGTGTTTTTGTCACCAGTAACAAGTGCCTGATATTGCAGATAGATGGAAACAGCCTGTTTCCGAATTCATCAGCTGTGGCATCCATCTCTCTCCCATTTCACCCCTGATTTTGCCAGGGGAATTCTTGCACTGGAAATGTAACAGTACATAGCAGCCATTTGGGTACAAGACCATCCATCTAATGTTGAACATGAATGAATGGAGTTTGCCTGGACAGGGGCTGTTCTCAAAGAGTGGCTCTTTATTCTGGCTGATCGAAGGAGACCAGTAAAGGTTACTCCATTCTTAACATTTATAAGCACTATTAAGGATTATGAGACACCTTATTAAATATTTATCAATTAGTACAATGTTGGAGCTGTTGATTTGAACTACATAATATATCACATTGGAAAGTGTAGATGATACATGGATTGATCTTTGACTTGTGTTGCAATCAAGTATCGGACTGTGGACTTTCTGAGCTGTAATCTATTTGAGCAGGCTGCATCGGTTTGTGGAGTCTTTGGAATTTCTTGGGGTTTAACCCTACCTATGCTCTGCAGGAAGGTGTGAATTATGCCTCAAGTCATGGACCCCAGAATAGTCATGGAATGGTGGCAACCAGCTGTCGTTATAAGAAATAGGAGAAAAGGATGTGTCAGTAGCAATTTTTGGAGCACACCTGAAGCCAGAACCAGACCAGACTAGAGATACCAGTCTTAGTATTTGAGAGTTTAGGCAGTAAGTTAGTCAAGCATAGCCTGGCCCAAGACTAATGTCACAAATTCCAAGTGTCAGAATCAAGAAGAGTAATTAAAATAGAAGATGAGGTGTATGGAGGATGTGTAGTCATAATCAGGAGGAGGGATGGTAAAGCAATTCAAAGCCACATGATCACAAGGCTAGAAGGATTAGCCTAAAGCACTGACCAACGAGTTAGAGACCTGACTAGCAGTGGGGGAATAGAGTTCTCACTAGAGGAATGCATTTTCAGGGGCCCCCTCCATCTCTAAAGAATATGTACTCACCCAAATGTAATTGAATTTTTATCGGTTATCATTGCAAACTCAAGACTAGTGATAAACAGTTTGATTCGTAACAAAGTCATGAATGTACCCAAAATTTCCAATTTCGGTGAAACTAAAATTTTTGGGATTTGATCCACATTAAAAGGAAGGTCAGATTGTCACCATCCTGCTACCTAATTATTAAAAAAATTATAGTTCATATATATGCAAATTGTCTCTTCAGAGAAAAAGAGGACTTGAACTCTATAGCGCCACCTGTTGGAAGTAGCGATCCTACAAGTCACTATGAACCCTTTAATGAGTCTTGCAATATGACTTTGGATAAATAGCCAAATCAGTATCTCAATTCGCAGACACGGTGTTTCGGGCTGTTGGCAAAGCATGAGAACTGATTTGGCTAGGTGAGAGGCTCTGGACTGAGGTCTAAGGGGTAAGGTTTCTCCTTGTGGAGAGTGACATGCCAGCTGGTATGTCACTCTCCACAAAGAGAAACCTTAGTCCATATATACTTAGCTGTCCTATGCCAACTCTTCATCCTTTCTTTCTGCAGTCGAAGCTCCCGTTTTCTGTTCTGTGGCCCATTCTTTGGATCTTCCTGCACTCCCTAAAAGGACCTTTTGGAATCCATTATTGTAAGAAAGCTTTGGAAATCTGGATATTTTCCTAGTATTACTATGGATCAATCCAATCTGTGGAGACACAGGGGGTTGGCAGGTGCCCCGGTCTGCTAGCCAAAACCACATGGACCAGGAATCATCCCATCAAAAGTCTGCTCTCCCTTTAATGTGGACATAATGCTACTCAGACAACACAGGGTGAGGTTAAAACAGTGTGGCAATACTTTATTAAACCACAAAACAGGCAGATAACACATAGAACAGTGCCAGCAAAACACCCCATTTTGGTTCATTACAGAGTCTCACCCTTTTGTTGACTCGCCAGGATTATAGTAGCTGTTACTTCAGATCTTCCACGGCTGACTACCATACCTGTGGCATGCACAGGAATGAGGTAACAACAAGCGTAAGAAGATGACAGTCCATTAAGGTACAAGACAAGTTGACCTTAGGGTCACAACCTGGCCTCTCTTAACATATCCATGGGATCAGCGATGGTCAATGGAGAAGATCTGTGTCCTTCCAGCCGGGGTCGTGGTCCCCAAAGCTGGCATCCCGTAGCATGATAAATCTGTGTCCCTCGTGATGGAGCCATGATGTATTGGCTGCTGTCCTGTAGAGACTCTCTGGATTTCTTGGCTGAATCTCTGGCTCTCTCTGGCTCTCTATACAGAAGCATATAAACTCTTTTTATAATTAACTAGTGTCCCTCATTCAGTATTTACAGATAATTCTGATAAGATCAAGTCGCATTGTTTGATTGTGTAATCTATTCGCATAGATTTAGCTCCTCTGTTTTGAATGCCAACAAACTGGCTGGCATGGACAATGTCCAATTACCATATCAGCAAACATCACTAGTCATCCAGAATAAGAGCACAGTATATTACATCAAATGTCAACTTACAAAAAAATGTTACAGGCTTAGGGTACCGTCACACAGCGGCATTTTTATCGCTAAGACGGCACGATTCGTGACGTTCTAGCGATATCCTTACGATCTCGCAGTGTCTGACACGCTACTGCGATCAGACACCCTGCTGAGAATCGTACGTCGTAGCACATCGTTTGAAACTTTCTTTCGTCGCTGGATCTCCCGCTGTCATCGCTGGATCGTTGTGTGTGACAGCGATCCAGCGATGCGATCGCTTGTAACCAGGGTAAACATCGGGTTACTAAGCGCAGGGCCGCGCTTAGCAACCCGATGTTTACCCTGGTTACCAGCGTAAAAGTAAAAAAAAAAAAACAGTACATACTGACCATCTGATGTCCGTCAGGTCCCTTGCCGTCTGCTTCCCGCTCTGTCTGTCTGCCGGCCGGAAAGTGGAGCAGATCACAGCGGTGACGTCACTGCTGCGCTCTGCTCTCACTGTACGGCTGCACTCAGTCAGAGCAGGAAGCAGACGGCAAGGGACCTGACGGACATCAGATGGTCAGTATGTACTGTTTGTTTTTTTTTACTTTTACGCTGGTAACCACGGTAAACATCGGGTTACTAAGCGCGGCCCTGTGCTTAGTAACCCGATGTTTACCCTGGTTACCAGCGAACCTCGGCATCGCTCCAGCGCCGTGATTGCAAAGTGTGACCGCAGTCTACGACGCTGGAGCGATGCTCATACGACGCTGCGACGTCACGGATCGTGCCGTCGTAGCGACGAAAATTGTACCGTGTGACGGTACCCTAACACAAGCAAACATCTGTTTTCTTGACCAACCAGAAAGACATACATTCAAAAGTCAACATATAGATAACAGTCTATTCTTTCTTGCTAAAAATAAGACATCTGGTTAATTAAGATACAATGCTGTGTCTCTTCATAATCCTTTTGCCAAATTTGTCAAAAATTGCACTTGACAACTTTTTTTAACAGAGTTCCTCTTTTGGTCATTACAACAATCTAAACTAACCTTCACAATCGTCCAAAATCACTTTCACTGCAGGATCTTCAGTCCTCCCCTCTCTTTCCATGCAGCCCTGCACTGATCTATATACCAGATTGGTTTCTTCAACGCATTTTCAGTGTTTCTGGTGTGGACTATGTTATGATATTGCAGGCCTAGTCCATGCTCAAGTCGCTGAAGAGTCTAGACTCCGGAGGAGACGAAGATCACTTTGAAAAGTCCAAACCAGTAACAGAACAGAAGAACAAGATGAAGACCAGACAATAGAAGAACTTCTTGGTAGGAGAGGAATATGCATATAGGTTTAAGTAAAAAAGAAATAATAATAAACATCACCTTCCAGGTCCTCTACAATCCAGCAAAACGGTGGCCAGCTATATGAATTTCCTTGTAAAATTTGTGTCAATTTTGAGTGTCCGTGAACTGATTTTCTCATCTTTGTTTTTAACCACCTTTTGGTAATTTCAATTGATGGGCGAGTGTGCACAGCGCTCCTTGATACTTGCTTGAGCTTTGGGGTGCTCGATCAAGTATCAAGCAATGCCGAGTATCGCGTGGTGCTGAAGTTTTCAGGTCCTGTAATAAGATCATTTGAATCTGATCCTCGCTCCTCACTGAAGCTGAGAATTCTCCTGCTGGAAGCTAAGGGACTCCTTTGTCAGCCAGACTCTTTGTGAGCTCTCTCTCATGTACATCATCCAATCATATAAACACAGTCCCCTCCAGAGACCCAGCCACAGCAGCACAGAGGATGTCAGGAGAGCCAGCCACAGCAGCACAGAGGATGTCAGGAGAGCCAGCCTCAGCAGCACAGAGGATGTCAGGAGTGATAGCCACAGCAGCACAGAAGATGTCAGGAAAGTCAACCATAGCAGCACAGAGGATGTCAGGAGAGCCTGTGGCTCTGCTGCTGTGGCTGGGCCTCTGGAGGGGGCTGTGTACATATGGTTGGTTGATGTAGATAAGAGAGAGCTCACAAACAGTCCAGCTGACAGGAGTCCCTGTGCACCGACCAGGGGAATTCCCTACTTCAGTGCAGCACGCGGATCAGATTCAAATGAGCTTATTACAGGGACCGGAGCATTTCTCTCTCTCTCTCCTACCCGACCATCAAGTACAGGTCTCTAAGAAAAATGCACGACTCCTTTATTGACTTACATTATGCCATGAACTTTGAGTCTAGTAGATCTGAGCTTTCGACCTGTTTTAATTCGAATACCGAGCACCCCAGCAGTTTACTGCCCAGACATCACTAGTAATTTCACAGATACCCTTGTCCTTTAATAATTGTCGCCTGCCCATGTCATTACATGGGCATGTACTTGTCCTTGATTGTGGGTTTGTATCAAAATTACTTCTTGTGGAACCCCCAAAAATTCACAAAAAAAGTGCATGCTGTATTTTTTTGAGGTCTATGAGAAATAATTTTGATACAATCCCATAGTTTAGAACAAGTTCATGCAATCGTATTACACCAATTACTGCTGCAACTATTCCTATTTTAGTATGTCAAATACCCATGTAGGTCAACCTCTCATGTACAAGCTGTCAATGAAAAGTGCAGTGATATTATTAGTGTTCATAATTTACCAGCCATCTGAAAAGCTAACATCAAGCCTGATTGTCCACTTCTGAGAAAGCCTCTGATGTTGTCACTACTAATTTCATTATATTCGGCGTGATTACAACTTCATAATGTCAAAGTCTAATCTGTTTTGACAACGTTTGCACTGATTTTATGATTAAAAAGCTTGTCTGGTCTTTTGTTTCTAATTAAGCATACAGCCCTTTCCAATTTTACATTTTGTCAATAAATAACCAAATGAAAATGTCAGGTAGCTAAATAAATTATTAATTTGCTGATGAATAAATGAGTGACATCTTAGAAAACGTATGATCTGTCTGAAAGTCACTATTAATTAATGCGGATTTTCATGCTCAAAACTTAAGGAAAAAAAAATAGAAGGCTATAAAATAATGCAATTAATAATAGTCACTTTACTGACACCCGCCTCTCCTGTTCCAGTGTTGCATTGGTTCCCCTGCTGGGCTCTTTACTTCCTGATGGGTGGGAATGTGACTGCTGCAGCCAACCAGTGATAGCATGAAAAAGTCATATGTTTCCATGGACGGAGGAGGAATTGCAGAACATTCTGTTCCATCCTGGTGAACGGAGAAAGATTTATCACTACTGTAACCAGTGAGACTTAGTCTGTACTGGAACATCCAGAGACTGGAAGGAGTGAGCGGAGGATAAATCAAAAAGTTGCAGTGGTAGCACAAGAGAGTTGTACTTGTCTTGTTCTTGTTTTTTAAAATAATCTAAAGGGTATAAAAGTAATCTCTATGGAAGTTCTGTAGTTAGGTAGATTAGGATAGATGTAGGGACAGACTTAGGATGAATTTGCATTGCCATAATAACTATTGGATCCTAAAATTGGAAACTGTAAGCCTCACCTTCAGGAATTTTTCATGCAAAGATATATTTTTTTGCTTGCTATATCTGTCCAGTGAAAATGTGCTTTCTCATGCGATTCTAAAGTGCTGAACCAATCTGATAACTCAGCTCTTCTGCATGCTGATTTACAGATGCAGAAACTGCAGCTCCATCCCCCTTTTTCCCTTCTTTACAGTCCACAACCCGAATCCTTTATAATGAAGTGAAAACTTGCACCAAGCATTGTTTCCCAGCTCATTGCACAACAATAGTCACCAAATTGACTTAAACATTGGCAGGTATTAGTTGTGGATTAGTTTTTTTTAGAGATGAGCAGATCCACAGACCTTTCTACAAAAATTTGACTTGCAGTAAATAATTTGCATGAATCTCAATACTGGAAAGTGAGAGATAGCCCTGCTGACTATAAATACTTCCACTTTATAGGAGAGAGCGAAGATCCAACTGATCATAAGAGCTTACACTCTACAGGAGAGAGAGATAAAAAGAGAGAGAGAGAGAGAGAGAGAGAAAGAGGACCCCACTGACCATACGAGCTTACAATCTACAGGAGAGTGAGTGGTATGGAGGGAAAACCCCGCTAACCATAAGGGCTTACATTCTACAGGAGAGAGTGGGAGGGAGGACTCTGCTAACCATAAGAACCTACACTCTACCGGAGAGCGAGTGGGATGGATGGAAGACTCTGCTGACCATAAGAACTTACATGCTACAGGAGAGAGCGTGATGGAGGGAGGACCTTGCTAACCACAAGAACTTACACTCTACAGGAGAGCAAGTGGGATGGAGGAAGGACTCTGCTAACCATTAGAGCTTACAATCTACAGGAGAGCGAGTGGGATGGAGGGAGGACTCTGCTAACCATAAGAGCTTACACTCTACAGGAGAGAGAGAGGACCCCGCTGACCATAAGAGCTTACACTCTACAGGAGAGAGAGAGAAAGAGAAAGAGAGAGGACCCCACTAACCATAAGAGCTTGCACTCTACAGGAGAGAGAGGATCCTGCTGACCATAATAGCTTACACTCTACAGGAGATAGAGGACCCCCCCTGACCATAAGAGCTTACACTCTACAGGAGAGAGAGAGGACACCACTGACCATAAGAGCTTACACTCTACAGGAAAGAGAGAGAGAGAGAAAGAGGACCCCGCTAATATTAAGAGCTTACACTCTACAGGAGAGTGAGGACCCTGCAGACCATAAGAGCTTACACTCTACAGGAGATAGAGGACCCCCTGACCATAAAAGCTTACATGCTACAGGAGAGAGAACCCCACTGACTATAAGAGCTTACACTCTACAGGAGAGAAAGAGAGAGAGAGAGAAGACCCCACTAACCATAAGAGCTTATGTTCTTCAGGAGAGAGAAAGAGAGGGAGGACCCTGCTGACCATAAGAGCTTACACTCTACAGGAGAGATAGGACCCCACTGACCATAAGAGCTTACACTCCACAGGAGAGAGAGAAATAGAGAGGACCCCGTTAACCATACAAGCTTACACTCTACAGGAGAGCAAGTGGGATGGAGGGAGGACCCTGCTGACCATAAGAGCTTACACTCTACAGGAGAGAGAGAGCGATGGAGGGAGGACCCTGCTAACCATAAGAGCTTACACTCTACACGAGAGAGATGACCCTGCTGACCATAAGAACTCACACTCTACAGGAGAGAGAGAACCCCACTGACCATAGGAGCTTACACTCTACAGAAGAGAGAAAAAGGACCACACTGAGCTTAAGAGCTTACACGCTTACAGGAGAGGGAGACTTAAGGGTGTTGTCTGTAAAAGATTATTTTGTGAGCTCTCTGCTCTATTCTGTTGAAACTCCGGTGGATTCTCCTTAAGACTATTATACAAATTGCTTACATTTTTGCTCACCCTGGAAGGAGCGAGTGATTGATAGTCTCATTACTTTGGTGACCAAGACTGTAACAAAATCTGACACATAACTGCCATTGTCTCGATCCAAACCAGTGGAAACAGCCAGTGAATTACAGTAAAAAGAGTTACAGAAGTTTTATGATGTCTAGGAAATAGCTCTGAGCACTTTTACTGTGTCCGTGACCATACGTGAGTGTGAGCTTTTTTTTTACAACACAGGTTACCGGGAAAGCTTTTGCAATAGGCAATATTCAGAATTTATATAAAGCTCAGATAATAGGTGTACATGGAAACATAGTGCACTGTTTTCATCTGAAGCAAATAAATTACGCCACTGTACCAAACCAATATTTGCATGTTGACGTCTATAACAAAAAAAAGATTTGCTATAGGGTTTCTGTGTCCATGGGGATACCCACGCGCCATATCTGTATCCCCATGGACACAGATATGGATAAGATTTAAAGGGTGGTCTCATGCCTCTTTTATTATCTGGACTATATTAGCCACATGGCTATTGATTTCTATAAATTATCTTTATAATGAGAGTTTAATTTTGAGATTTATGTGACCACTCCATTCGGGCTTTGGATGAAATATGTTGCACTGGCACTTTAGATTGTACTTTTGAATATGGCCCTTATTTTGGTTATATGAGATATATGTTTGTGGTGCACCCTTAACCTAATCAACTGCTCTGTTCTGATTACTTACTCTGAGATATATACCATTATGTGTCAGAACTGAATTCTAAAATAAAATTTACTGTTTTATGATACACAGTTTTTGTGGTTTAATGCTCCATTTTGTGGTGCTCTCATCCAAAATTTTGTAGGAAAACTTGGATCTTATAGTCCGCAAAATACGGTAGCTATATCTCCAGTGAAATAGTTGCCATGCACATACTCAACAGAGCTAAATGAGCCTAAATTGAGAGTGGGAATGGTATTGTACTGGATTGATTTTCTTGGATCACAATATTAATGTACAGATCAGCAATATGAGATTGGTGGGATAATGAATGGAGGCACCGCTGCCAACGTGCTGTTTGTCAAAAGAGCTCTGTGGACCCCCTCAAATAACTGATTGGGACGGAATATAATAGTTGGAACACCAATAATCTGATAAATATTGCCTATACTGTACTATGGATTAGTTAACCATATTCTAGTCTCGGAAGACCCCATATATTCCACAGCACTATCTTAAATCATTTTATTCAACTTCAACTCTTATCATTTTATGGTTCTCTGCATGTTTTGGCAATTAGAGTAAATGAGGGCATGCCGAGAGTAGTAGTCACAACAGTCCTACTCCTTATTGATATTTTAATTCATTAATCTACTCTTCTACCAAGAGGACTAGTTAATTTACTCGGCGGCCATGCTCCAGTGAGCAAGTAAAGCGGTTTATGTGCCACAATGATAGAATATTAACACCTTGCTTGAATTATCCAGATGACTACACCCTTTACGCTCCTTGAATTTAAGCAGATTTCATCCTGTGCACTTAATTTTCTCACATCCTCCATCTTCCTTCTCCCACTGAGACCATTTTCATGTGTATATTTACTTCAAACAAAATAAATTCACAAATGAAATCTTAAATCGGACGTGATACACATAACTCTGAAAAATTACCCAACAAGCAGCTACACAGATCTAATCGTCTCTTCTCGAAGGTCATGAATTAGAATCTATCCACAATGTAAACTGTTACAAAGAATACTACTTACATCGAAGTGGAGACTGAATATAGAGTGTATACGTGTGAAAAGAATGATAAACTGAGAAAGATGCAATAGGATATCTTGTTTGTTTTACTCACATAGGTTTACAGGCATCATCACTGTTCCCATTGGGGCTCACAATCTAACACCCCAATTAGTTTGTCTTTGGATTGTGGGAGGAAACCCATACAAACAAGGGGGTACAAACATTCAAACTCCATGCCGATGTTGTCTTTGGTGGGATTTGTAAAGCAACAGTGCTAATCACTGAGGTGCACTTTCTCATCTTTTCAAGAGTATTTGCCACAGTGGAAGTTCTGGTGAACTCTACATGGATTTGATGAAGAAGTCTAAGGCTACTTTCACACATCAGGCTTTTTGTTTCAGGCACAATCCGGCAATTTTTTTAAAAAAACGGATCCGTTTTTTTTACGCCGGATCCGTTTTTTTCCCATAGAGTTGTATTAGCACCGGATTGTGCCTGATGGCCAGATGTTTAATCCGTTTTTTTATGGATCCGTTCAAAAAGTCGTTTCCGGCGGATGGAGAAAACGTCCACTGCAAAGCTTTTTTTGTCGAGAGGAAAAAAACGCACAGTGACGGAATCGGCCCAAAACACATGAAACGGAGGTGTGAAACAATGATCAGGCGTCCGAATCTGGTTTTCACAGCATTTTCCATGCAAATCATGGAGATTTTCCGTTCTGGGTTCTCTCTCGCTCTCTCTTTTCTCCCCAGAACCAGGAAGTAAAAAAAAAAATCCATGCTCATTAAAGAAGACCGGATCCAGCTAAAAAACGGATCCGGCGCATCAGTTTTTCACAATTTACGTTGGATCTGTTTTTAAAAAAAATTAGCTGGATTTAGCCTGAAACAAAAAGCCTGATGTGGGAAAGTAGTCTAAGGCTAGGGTCACACTGCGTTAACAGCAGCCCGTTCAACACATGTGTTAAACGGGCTGTGTTAACCCAAGTGCCGACATGCCATTGCGATAGCGCAGATAGAGCTAGCAGATGGTCTATCTGCGCTAGCGGTGATGGACTCAGAAACGCTGCAGCCCGCGTCCCAGGGTCCGTCACTCAATGATGGCACATCGCTAGCGATGTGCCTGAAATAGAGATTAATGGAGGCGTTAACAGACTGCGTTACACCGCGTTATGCCGTGGTGTAACGCAGTCCATCTAACAGACTGCCAGAACGCAGTATGAACCCAGCCTTAGTACATGGTGTTCTAATACCCTCTCCCACATCAGTGGCTAGGGGAGTAGCTATAGGGGGTGACAAGTTAGTCTGTCTGTCACAACAGGACTAATTGTTCTATCGATTACTGTTCTATGATCAAGCAACGCCCTCCCAAATCCTCTACCTTCTCCAACAATGTGTCCATTATGTCAGGTTCATCAGGTTCCCTTGGAGAGTGTTATGTTATTCTTCCTTACATGAGACTTTGCATGTAATCCTGTAACTTAAAGCTTGTAGACCACAATCTAAAATATCCAAGAGGGACAATTTGAAACAAGGTTGTGGGCTCACCGTAAAGCACCATGGGTGGTATTGCAATGTTAACTCTCACTAAAGTTATGCTGCTGCTTCTTCTGTGCTGTATTCTGTTGCTTTACAGCAATACTGTAACAACAGTCACAATACTGTAGCAGGATTTCCTTGGGGAATGGGACTGTAGGCTATCCCTGTTCCCTAGATTACCCCTGATGGTGGAGATGCTGGGGCCTCATATCTTGCTATGTTTCTATATGCACGCTGAACTTTTTCCTAACCCATCCATGGAGGTATGGGACAGCAGTGTATACAATACAAACCTGATAGACAGGGGAAACAGATAGGGATAAAAGAGAATTACAATCATACAAATGCACTCACAAAACAACAGAGTGGAAACCAATGGAACAGTAGGAGGGATAAATCAATCAACTTTTGAACGCCCCAAGATTAAAGTCAGAAACGGGGATAATGTATGCGATATGCATACTCACGGGCAGAAGCTGTCCAGTTGGCGTACTCCATACCAGTGTACTAAACGAGGCCGCACTCACTAGACAGCCGTGCCTTTGCTCCATACATTTGTATGGAGCAAGGCCATGTCCACTAGATGGCATCTGCCCGGGAGGATGCAAATCCTATACATCACAGCCATTCCCGGCTCAGAAACCAGCGAATCTTCCGAGTGCCTTCAGACTTTTCATTTTAGACCGGACAACCCATTTAAATTATCTAAATCCTTATAGTAAAATAACCTTCTGTTATAAGTTATGCAGATGGCGTATTATTCGTCAATATACACTTGGCTACATCGGTAGCACTTTTTTCTTGGTCGTCCTCAGAAGCAAACTGAACCTTTTCCCTGGTTGAAGTGAAACCTAGCTACAGCTCTGATTGACGTTATCATAAATGTTTGGAAATATTCATCCTTATCATACACACAAAAAATCAGAAGGCAAAATTCTCCCTTCTTTGTTTCTGCAGCCCTTGTGTTTGTAGTGGTGTAGTGGTTTGAAATGACCATGTGTTCTTCTTTCTTTTTTACTGCTGTTTAAATTTGTCGCTGCCTTTGATGTTTTAGTTTGCCTGGTTTCAAAGTACAGGGGGAATATAAATACATTAGGTTTATATATGTGTATGCTTGAAAGATCTCTGTCATCGTGTTTCCTTTTTCTTTGTGGAAAATTGTATTCTTCTTGATAAGGTACCCTGGTGACTCACAGACACATCAAAGTGACAGCCTGGAGCTGCTTAGCAAACTGCCATAAACACAGCCATTCTAAAACCAACATGAAGGACTTGTCCTTCTGCTGACGTCTGCTCCTTTCTTCTTCCTTGCCCACATCAGCCTAGCCGAGAATCGTATCACTCAGGCGTTAACCTCCCTTCACATTGTGCAAGGATCGGACATCATAGTTCTGAGCATTGCTTCACATTTATTATCCATCACATACCATTGGTGCAACCTGTGCAGCCACACAGGGGCCCAAGACGTAAAGGGGGCCTTATTCGGTGGAATTTTGCATTATGATGAACTTCTGTCCTCCAACGAGCCCATATATTTTTCATGTGCAGGGGCGCTCTCCTGTCTGTGTCGGCCATCAGATTCATTTTGCAATGATAAAACATATCCCAGTGATGAGTGCAAGCTCCATGTCTCAGACACACCATTATACTTCCATTAATGAGGCCAAACAGTGGCAGCTTGTGGTCAACAAGTGTGTCCACGAAGGGACCTTTGTGCAATATGTGGGCCTCTTGTTACAGCTTCTACCTCTCGAATGAGTTCCCAACTGGTACAAGGGGTCAAGCTTCCACTGAATTAAAAATAAAGACATAGTGTGGTTTGTGCCATTGTGAAGAACAACCACAAAAGGTTGAAAAGCTGCTTTCCTGTAGTTGTCAATCATTAAAGTAACATTTTATTAGACATTTAATGCTTACTCACCAAGTTTATACCTGAAGAAGGACGGATGCAGTTAAAACAAATAGTGTTTTTTAAATAAAACGTTTATATTTTTATATAGCTTTTAATCTATATGCACTACTTGCCTCTTTGCCTTATGTTGGGAGAGCCCTATATCTTTTTTTTTTATTCTGAAACTTAGTGCAGTTTTATTACTAAAATAAACTATCCAAAATCAAAAGAAAAAAGGAGAAGAGCGGCACTGCATGTGTCTTAGCAACTTCTCATAGGCTCTAGTCAAGGTGCATTTGTGCAGACTTCGGATGGACAAACCATACAGTGGTGACTTGGTGGTGCACCTCAATGAAAATGTGTCCATAAATATGTAGCAATGAAAAAGAAGAAAATGAGGGCACTCACCAATCTTTCACGTTCTTAGTCCTTTATTGCAACACGATCTCTTCCCCGGCCATGTGTTTTAACTGGATCGTGTTGCAATAAAGGACTAAGAACGTGAAAGATTGGTGAGTGCCCTCATTTTCTTCTTTTTCATTGCTACTAAAATAAACTGCTTTAAATACTTTTTCCAATACCATTTATTTCTCATGTAAGAGTGGAAGACCTCTCAGACATCAGGGAGAGTTGGCAAATCTACTAGGTGTCCAGAGAAGTCTCTCAGAACCTCTTAAAATAGCAGAGCTCTCCAAACATTTTATTACTTATGATATCAAATCCACATGCCCAAAGGTACAATGAGGTTCGAGAACACAGTGTTGAAGAATTATGACCTAACGGAAAGTGATGTTATTATGCAAATAAAAATTATGCTATCTCCCCCAAACTTCCATCCTATTTTTAAAAAATGGCAAGTATGATGCTTTGTAAAATACGAGATGACATCATATTTTTAATTCATCCTGGCAGATGTAAGACACCTCTCCACGGAGATTTATCTTCCTTGATTCTCCTAATCTCTCCTATGTAGCTGTAGATATTAGTTCTGCTTTATAAATGAGAGCAATGTTATAGTACGTGATTAGAGTGATTTATAAAACTCCCTTAACTCACATTGACTATCTATAGTATTTATGATTGCTGTGTACAGAATCTTCAGTGTATCCTGTAAAAACTAATCTTCAGTTCTTTTCCCTGACTCCTGCTTGTAAGAGCTGACAGGCAGAAACCAATCACAAGCAGAAGACAGGGAAGGCTATACTACATAGAATTCATTGTGATTCTCCATTGCAAGTCTAAGAACTTTACGTACTGCTCTATCAATGTTGCCCTTATATAAGACCAGGTGCAAAGAAAGTTAAGCGTGATTAGATTTTCCCTACTGCAAAGTACTTATGGGAAGTGTAGTCTGTGTTATTGGAATTATATTTGTATTTAGAGGAAATCAGATATCTCCTGAAAGGCATATCTGCTAAAACAGGTATGTACAAGACAAACACAAAAATAATTATTAAATAAATTGGCACCAGATTTTCGAGATTAATAAAATTAGATAAAAAGGCAGCAACATTTAACAGGTGGCAGCTGCCTTCCCTCTTGCTCACAGGCTTTTTGTATCATATACTGGAGTTGCCATCACATTGCCCATAGGATTTTTTGCTAATTTCCCCTGACCCCGAGTGACATGAAATTGCCATTTGTCTAAATGTAATAAAATGAAAAATAACCAACTGTGACATCTGAAAAGCTAATAAATTAAAGACTCGAATCCGCTAGGTCTATTTGTAAAAATGTGAATAAAAACATAAAGCCAGACATAAAATTGCTCATTTCCTTTAATTATTAAAGTATATGACATCAGATTAAAGCTTTCGAAAAATTAGTTGCTTTGTAGATCAGCTCTTCCATGAACGAAGGAAAGTTTCCTAGCGCTATGTTCGTTTCCACTTTGAAATAATGCATCTGAGTTTTTCCATTATGACCCTGCCAAATTTCATCTTCAAAGCTCATGTCTGTCTGGAGCACACAGGTGTTTCACGCTGGTGCAACAATCCGGATAAACTGTCTGCATCTCAACACCGCCTTTAATTAAATGTCTTCAATGCTCAGTTTGCCTTGGATGAAAATATGTTTTAAAGACTGATTTGAAAAGATTTCCCAGTTAGTTAACGACTTTTAAAAGAGTTTGGTAATAAAGAATAAGAAATATGCGCATAAAGGAAAATCATTGTCCAATACAGTGACAGTCTGGCTGCCATGTTTCTTCACTTTACAAATTACAATGGTGAAATAAAGGGGGAATAAATCATCTAAAGCTTCAGACTAAGCAACTTTGAAAGTCGAAACCTAGTTGTCTCGTAGTTAAACCATTAATCAGTAAAGTCTAGCAATGACCTACTTACAGGTTGGCTTAATATGGACACATTTTAGCAACCATATTACGGCTGTAACACCTGTGCCTCCTGCAGTTCCCGAGTGTTGTAGCCTTAGGGTATGTTCATATGTTTCCGATTTCATTAAATTTACATCCTATACATGAGAATTTGCTTTTCCTTACCCCATTCATATGCATCAGAAATTCTCTGCTCTGATTTTGGATGCATTGCACTTTGAAAATTCAAGGATAAGTACAATTCCCTAACATGGGATTTCTGGCATGGCTTAGGCAGTGCAACATTAGTAGTAGTGTGGGTTATTCCTGATTCTGAGCTCTGGAAGACACTATTGGGTGTCTGCTTCCAGCAAATGTTTCTACTCAATGGCTCACATGAGACTGACTTTGGCTTGTCAGTGCTAGTCGGCATTTACTGTAATTTTGCGATGACATTCTCTTTAAGAGCTCATTCAGACATCGTTTTTTCATACATGGGTTCTATCCGTGTTTTTCATGGACAGAACTCATTCCTATCATTGTCTATAGGGCTGATCACATGTTCGTGTTGTTAAAGAAATGGTTAACATCTGTTTTTCGGAGTATATTTGTATTTCTGTGGTTATCATCTATATCTCCATAAGCATCCTTAATCTCCTTAAACTGAGCAATAGTTGACCTTCACAGATGGGAATTTTTGGCAGTACAAAACCCCCTTTTTCTCAGAAATCATGGGACAGCATAGAATTTTCTATTTCAGCCAAGGATAAACTGTTTACGGTGATATTTGAGACATATTCTAGATGTCATGATGGCGCCACAAGTATCATCCATCATATCAAAAGTCATGGTCTCTGCCAAGTGATTGTTTCAACCAATATTCATGCCAAACATTGCGTAATACTTAGGGATGAGCGAACGTGCTCGGTGATACTCAGATATCACTCGAGTATCTGGGTGCTTGTATATGCTCGACACTCAATGAACATTGTCTGGTGTTCAAATTCTGAAGCTTGAATCCCTGCATGTTTGGCACCTGTTAAACAGCTAATAAGCATGCAAGGATTGCCTGCCAGTCGCTGTAGTCCCATAGCCATTTAGTTATTGGCATTACTGAGATTGGCTGGACGCATTACCTCATCAAAGGTTATAAGAGGGCAAGTGTTCCACGCTCGGCTTACTGATGCCATTGCACAGGTCAAGGACAATTCTGATTGGAGGGAGAGAGTAGTTATCCAGGCCTGCGTGTGCACAGTTTAACTTATCAGAGTCCTCTAGTGTTGAAAATGTGCTGATGCTGAACAATCATACTAACAATCCTTCGAAGGGGTAATCCTATGCTTTGCTGTTTGTATCAGATACATACTGCAGTTACCCTAGCGACATTTGCAGGAGTGTGGAGAGTGGCAGAACATAGCTTCTAGGAAGGGCTTAGGGCTTTGCAGTCCGTTGCTAAATATATTGTTGGTGCACGTGACCACATTCTTTTTTACAGGTGAAAAAATTAACTATATTGTTATCCATACAGTTTAACATGTTTAGTGTCCCATTATAGTGGTATATAAAACCCTCCCAAAAGTTAAAAATGTTTTTTCTGGATTAAATTAATCATCCATAAAGTTTAGCATGGTTAGTGTTACATTACAGTGGTATATAAAACTCCAAAAAAGTTCAAATTCTTTTTCTGGATTGAATTAGTCATCTATAGAGTTTAATGCGATTAGTATTACATTATGGTGGTATATAAAACTACAAAAAAAGTAAAACTTTTTTTGTGGATTGAATTAGTCAGCCACAGAGTTTAGCATGCTTAGTGTTACATTACAGGTGTATACAAAACTCCCCAAAAAAGTGAACTTTTTTTTAATTACATTAGTCATCCATACAGTTTAACTAGATTAGTGTTACATTATGGTAGTATATAAAACTCCCAAAAAGTTCCAAGTTTTTTTCTGCATTGAATTAGTCATCCATATAGTTTCTTGTGGTTAGTGCAACATTACGGAGGTATATAAACCTCAAAAAACTGTTCAAACCTTTTTCTGCATTGAATTAGTCACCCATAACCAGAGATATGGTCATCGCGGGCCACAAATGGCCCACGGACCTGAGGTTTACCTTCCCTGGTCTATGAGTACCACTACATGGCAACGTGAACAGAATGTGTATGAAGCCCTCCTTCATGTCTTTTGCAGGGTGTATCTGAATCCCTCTTCCATCAAATTTTTGGCAGTTCTTGCTTTCTTCATAAAATACACTGAAATTTCCAATTTTTTAAAAAAGATTTCTATTTTGGTGTAACTAAATTATGATTTTTCTAAAAAAAAAATCCTTTTAAAATTTTGCTGTATATACATGTAATTACACAAGAAAGAATGTTTCTTAACATTTTTTTTCCTGTGAACTCCAATTACTCATCCTTTTTGAATGTTTTATTGTCAGTCCTTAAAGTGGAGTTTAAGTGTGACCTGAGAGTCAGAGATGCTTCCAGGGGTCTTCCCCATACTGTTCTCCCTCCATTCAACAATTTTTGTATCCATTTCAACATTTTTATTGACCCCCAGACCTCCTTGTAGGGTCTGCCAGAAAAATGCTCGGATTTCCCATTGGCTCCCATATACTCGTTACTCGAAACGAGCATTAGGAATTACTCAGCTTGAGTAACAAGCATCTGAGCATTTAGTGCTCGCCCATCTCTAGTAATATTGTGAAATTCTCTACATAATTAGAGCCCCTGATAAAAGATGGGGTCATCACATGTTAAACGAGAATTCCTTGAAAAGAAAACCTGGTGTGTCTCATTTCTGTTAAAGTCAAGTAGAATGAGACCCAGAGATGGAGAGGATAGGTGACCATGCAAGGAGTGAGGACTAAGGGCAGAAGTTCCAAGCCCTTGAGGCCATAAGAGTAAGGTGGGTCTTTGAGGCTACAAGGCGTGAAGAGCCCAGACAGAAGAAGGCATGAGCAGGCAAGCAACCCATGAATCTGACGTGAGAGAGTGAAATATAGAGAGTTGAGTTTAAGAGTGTAGCCAGAGTGCTGTGGCTTAGGTACGCATGAAAGCGCCAGAAGATACCATATTTTAGGAGGCCATCAACAGCTCAAGCGCACCCTAAAGAAGACTAAAAGTGAGTCCGAGAGAGAGAGTGTATTGTTCCATCTTCTAAGGATTGAAACAGGATCAAAACTGTGCCTCAATCTAGAAGTTCAAGAAAATTTATTGAACTTTTCTCCATTGTTCCAGTTTCTCCTGTTTGGTTCTTTATAGGATGTACTAACAACAAGATACTAAAAAATTTACAAAAATTGTCATAAATGTTTTCGACTGTAGTTCAACATTGATATCCAACCAACATGGCTCTCTGATAATAAAATATATACATGTTGAAGAATGAAAGACAAGACTATACAGACATTTGCATAGACTGATGGATATTGCCCTATATGTGCAGTTAGTAGATACATTTTTGATCCCCTGGTAAAACAATTTAAAGAAAAGAGCCACGTGGAGTTAAACCATTAACAATATGTGTCTTCTATTCAGAAGCTCTAGGGATGAATATAGATAGTTGAATTTTTTTTAAACTGCAGCATTTCTATCCATGAAATTTGACGCCCAGATTTGCAAAGAAAAAATTTCAGTCTTCACATAATTCCTCTTGTAATGCCGTTACTATTGATGATATCATCATAAATGAGCTGCAGTCATCAAATATTTACCTAGGATTTTTTTTTTACACATTCAATGTTAAATAAATTGAGACTTCAAGATATTAAGAAAAGATTTGCTAAGGGAACACAGAGGAATGAGAACACAACCTTTGCATATTGAGTGCTCTATATTCTTAAAATTGGATTCCGCTCTTTTCTTTTTTTTTTGTCTTCTTGCATCTTTGTTTCGGAAAGTCAGGATAACAGGTTTCCTTGTTCCGCTGTGTTTTTTTTTGTTCATTGACACTCTTCTAACAGTGCCTGAGATACAGTACCTATACACGAGATTGGTGCACAAAGACATCATTAAAGGGAATCTGTCATCAGTTCTTGAGTCTCTGAACAAATGCTACCACCTTTATCTACTACTGGATTTATTCCGCAAACATGTCTATCACCTCCTGACTATATGTCAGGAGGTGATAGACCTCCTGACTATATGTATACCCCAAAATACCATTTTAATTGCTCCTACAATGTATTTAAATGAGGATAGTCCAATCCAATAAGCATCCTTGCTGCCATATCTGTATCTCCTCTCTGCCCCTAATCACTGGCCTCCAGCATCATCCACATAGCGAAACGAGATTTCACACCTGTGCAGTAGTCTTGATAGCCCACATAAGAGCACATCACATTGTTCTGCCCTACTGTGGGCAGAGCATAAAACTTCACTGCACAAGTGCCAAGTGATGTCGTTCCAGCTCCAACATACCCTGCCACAGTATAAGACCGGAATCACGCCACTCGGAGCTTGAACAGTGTTGTTTTATCCTCTTCCCGCAGTAGGGTAGAGCAAATTGTGCCTAACAGGCCTGCGAGGCTACTGCACAGGTGTGAAGTGTCATTTTGCTTTGTGGATGATGCAGAAGGTTTCATCCACCTAAATCAAAACCGGAGGATGGCAATTAGGAGCAGAGAGCAGGAACAAATTCGGCAGCGAGGATGGTGATCAGTCTGGACCTCCTCATTTAAAGACAGCACAAGAGAATTACTGTAAAGTGGTATTTTTTGGGGGTATACAGAAGGAGTCAGAAGATGATAGAAATGTTTGTGGAATGCAGTGAAGGAGCAGATAAAGGTGGCAGTATTTGTTCAGATACTGAAAAACTAGTGACAGGTTCCATTTAATGTTGTACCAAATTGAAATGGTAAAATTGTGACTATTGATTGAAGCTGAATAAATTAGTAAAGTTCCATTTGTCCTCTAAGTTCTATAAGATCCCTAGGAAGGCCAAGGAATAAGAGTGTCTAGTAGTGATGAGCGAGTATACTCGTTGCTCGGGTTTTCCCGAGCATGCTCAGGTGGTCTCCGAGTATTTTGGCATGCATGGGGATTTAGTTTATGTCGACACAGCTGCATGATTTGCTGCTGCTAGACGGCTTGAATACATGTGAGGATTCCCTAACAAACAGGCAACCCCCACATGTATTCAGGCTGTCCATCCACCGGAAATCATGCAGCTGTGTCAACAAAAACTAAATCCTTGAGCGTGCCGAAATACTCGGAGAACACCCGAGCAACGAGTATACTCGCTCATCACTAGTGTCTAGGTTCTGACTATGTTCTGACGCTTAATACTTAGATCAGAGCCTTTATCTGCATTCCAAAAAAGTTTTTAGTTGGTGCTTAGAGGAAAATATAAAGTCAATAGGATTGGGTAACCTCAAGCACTCAAGAATAAGAGTCCATATGATGAAATAAAGTACAGTTTATTGTGGGAATTGACAGCTGAAAAAGAATGCAACAGAAGAAAGTATCCCAACATTTTGGCCTTTATGGCCTTTTTCAAGGGTTTTTCTATAGTTAGGGCTGTGGGCTTGTGCGAAGTACACCAATGGAGGAAGGTGATGTTTCCAATGGTGTGGGGTACACCTTACTCCATTGGTGTACGCCGCACACGCAGACAGTCCTAACTACAGAAAAACCCTTGAAAAAGGACATAATTGTTGGGATACTTTCTTCTCTTGCATTATTTTTTCAGCTGTGAATTCTCACAATAAACTTTACTTTATTTCATCAAATGGACTTTTATTCTTGAGTGCTTGAGGTTACCCAATCCTATTGACTTTATATTTTCCTAAGCAGTGATAATCTTATCTTTTTAATGGAAAATGACCTGGAACCCTGCAGCTCACCTTCCATACATCTGACATGTCATCATCCTGGTTACCACTTTCACTGTTTATGCTGACCACTGGATGACAACTCTTACAAAGGACACGTCGATCATTTCTTGTCAACAGTGCAGTTGCTGAAAAAAAAGACCAAGATATAGAGAGGGCATGAGTCATCTTGGGAACTGTAATTTTTCAAGTCTCACTGCCTATGTGTACGTTGTGGTTTTCTAGGGTTGCAACAGACTTGGCTTAACTAAAAGTGAGGAATGAAGAACCTTTAGATCTCCTTGGCATCAAGGGACTTGGACAGGTTTTCCCAGGACAGTATTTTAGTAGCATTAGCAATGGCTGACAGGTGATGAATATCTAAATGTTGCCTGAAATGTGCTTGAAAAAGAGCGGCAAACATGAGAAAACAGATGGACACAATGCACATGTTCACATATTCCAGCAGTTTTAACTGCTTAAGGGCTCAGAAACCCTTGAGTGGTTAAAAGAAGTAACACGCTCCTCAGGAGACTTCTCTCTAATAGAAGATATAGGTAAAAGATGCCAGTGGCAGAGCCATTGTGAAAATGTGTGCAAAAATGCCGGTGAAGCCATTTCATGAAAAAGACGCTGGCTTTTTCTTGCACTGGCATTATGAAAGCTGTTCTGCTGAAGTACTCAAGTCATTGTGTGCACATAGCCTTAAAAGTGTGACAGTTTTTAGGAGGGTTTTTGATGAATATTCACAGTTTATTCCATCAGCAAATTTGAATGCAAACGTTTCTACCCTTACAGGGGTGTTCATCAACTTCAATTATAGTTTTATTCACCCTGTGAGGGTCGAAATTGTGCTTGGAAAGATGACTGAATGTGCCAAAATTGAAATTAAGCTGATTCACTCGAATTCAGCATGAAAAAAAATCAATTTGAATCATATTGATTTGACGTGTATTGAACATGATTTGTTATGATCTGAGGCCTATGCATTATGAACAGAGTCACCTGTCCTTCTGCGAAGACCACCTCAAGGTTCTCTGGTCCTCTTCTAGGAGCCATCCATGCTCTTTGATCTTCTCAGTGATCTTTGGTGCCTTTAGCTGAGATCAAGCCTTATGCAATGTCATGATGTCCATCGCCCCATCGTGAGGTGTAGTCAGTGGCAAAGGCACTAAAGACCACTGTGAAGATGGAAAAAGACAGGCTGCACCAAGAAGTTGACCAGAGGAACCTAGAGGAGAAACCCAAGACAAAGAAAGAAGTGAAGGCCGAGGAGCGGCATTATATTTTAATAATTTATAACCCTTTCCCAACCTTTTTTGTATCCAGAAAATTGGGAGCCTGCCAGCCCCAATTTTTACTGGATTGGCCAAAAGCAAATAGCAAAAAAAAATAAATCAGATTTGGACAAATGATTTTGCTCATCTCTAGTTGTATTTTTTTTCTTTGCCAACGGAATAATCTTTGAAGAACCCCTTGCATGTCGTCACGCTTTTTTACTATGGGCTTTTACTGACCCAGGTAGATTAGTTAACGTTTCATTAAAATGTATGGCGCTATTTGAATTGACAACTCTGACAACTCTGATTAGTGAATTGGCTCCATTTGGATGCAAAGGGGGAAGAAACCATCACATAACAAAAATTGGTAGAAAATAAGTCATTTTTAGTATATAAACTGCCTAAATGTGATCACAGTTTAGACTTTGAATTATTGTTAGTATTTTAGTACTTCTTAGTATTTTACTAAATTTATGCATTGGCACTAGAAATGAATAATATATATTTCAATATTTCAAGAATCTTGGAAATAAAAATACATTGTCAGAGCATATTTTTTTATATGAAATATCAGTGTTAATGCAATTATACAGTAAATTCACATTACTGCACAACATGAAGGGGATAAAGAAATCTAGTGACCCTGAAGCAGGGCACTGAGTTTCAGTCCTTCTCAACCAAATCAAGGCAGACAAAATAATTATTATAAATAGCAATCAGCCAAAATGAAATTCTGCAGTTTAAAATTATAAGGCTTCTTAATTTTAATCTCCTTGATAGTTTTTATCTTATTTTAATAACCTTGAAACAGTTTCAAGTTCAGGAGTTGGTATTAAATGAAATGCTTTGATTGAGCCGCTCTCCATACATTATGTGCCGAGAAGAAGTTTTATTTAGTATCAATAGTTGCCATGTGGATACTTCACTTAAAGAAATGCTTCCATCAAAGTTTTTATCCTCTTAATATATTGCAGTCATCATATTATATCTCACTGTATACTTACAATTGCTCATTTTGCCTTTCTACCCAGATAATTCTTCTGTTTTTACTGCTCTATGTAGAAACAGGAAGTCTCTTGCTCCTGCATTTTTCATCCCCTTTTCACCTCCTGACCCAGCTACTCCACTCCTACTCTCCTGGCATGGTCTTTTGCAGTGATTCATGACTCATTCAGGGAAAATTGACCTCCTATTTTTACATAGAGATTAAAAAGGATTCAGCTAGTCAGTTTTTAATCATGTAACATAGTAACATAGTAACATAGTTATTAAGGTTGAAGGAAGACTTTAAGTCCATCTAGTTCAACCCATAGCCTAACCTAACATGTGGAGGAAGGCAAAAAAACCCATGTGGCAAAGAGTAAGCTCCACACTGGGGAAAAAAATTCCTTCCCGACTCCACATACGGCAATCAGACTAGTTCCCTGGATCAATGCCCTATCAAGGAATCTAGTATGTATACCCTGTAACATTATACTTTTCAAGAAAGGCATCCAGTCCCCTCTTAAATTTAAGCAATGAATCACTCATTACAACCTCATACAGCAGAGTTCCATAGTTTCACTGCTCTTACAGTAAAGAATCCGAGTCTGTGATTAGGCTTAAACCTTCTTTCCTCCAGACATAGAGGATGCCCCCGGGTCCCTGCCTCAGGTCTATGATTAAAAAGATCATCAGAAAGGTCTTTGTACTGTCCCCTCATATATTTATTCATTAAAATAAGATCACCCCTTAGCCTTCGTTTTTCCAAACTAAATAGCCCCAAGTGTAATAACCTATCTTGGTATTGCAGACCCCCCAGTCCTCTAATAACCTTGGTCGCTCTTCTCTGCACCCGCTCCAGTTCAGCTATGTCTTTCTTGTACACCGGAGACCAGAACTGTGCACAGTATTCTAAGTGTGGTCGAACTAGTGACTTGTATAGAGGTAAAATTATGTTCTCCTCATGAGCATCTATGCCTCTTTTAATGCATCCCATTATTTTATTTGCCTTTGTAGCAGCTGCCTGACACTGGCCACTGAATATGAGTTTGTCATCCACCCATACACCCAGGTCTTTTTCATTGACGGTTTTGCCCAGAATTTTAGAATTAACCACATAGTTATACATCTTATTACTTCTACCCAAGTGCATGACCTTACATTTATCCCCATTAAAGCTCATTTGCCATTCATCAGCCCAAGCTTCTAGTTTACATAAATCATCCTGTAATATAAAATTGTCCTTCTCTGTATTGATTACCCTGCAGAGTTTAGTGTCATCTGCAAATATTGAAATTCTACTCTGTATGCCCCCTACAAGATCATTAATAAATATGTTAAAAAGAAGAGGGCCCAATACTGACCCCTGTGGTACCCCACTGCTAACCACGACCCAGTCCGAGAGTGCTACATTAATAACCACCCTTTGTTTCCTATCCCTGAGCCAGCTCTCAACCCACTTACACATATTTTCCCCTATCCCCATTATTCTCATTTTATGTAACAACCTTTTGTGTGGCACCGTATCAAAAGCTTTTGAAAAGTCCATATATACTACGTCCACTGGGTTCCCTTGGTCCAGTCCGGAACTTACCTCTTCATAGAAGCTGATCAGATTAGTCTGACATGAACGGTCCCTAGTAAACCCGTGCTGATACTGGGTCATGAGGTTATTCCTCTTCAGATACTCCAGTATAGCATCCCATAGAATGCCCTCCAGGATTTTACTCACAGTAGAGGTTAAGCTTACTGGCCTATAATTTCCAAGTTCAGTTTTTGTCCCTTTATTCAATATTGGTACCACATTTGCTATACGCCAGTCCTGTGGTACAGACCCTGTTATTATGGACTCCTTAAAGATTATGATGTCATAGACTTAATGGAAAAGAGAAAAATGGTTGAAAAACAAAATTAACAATTGTAAGTACACAGTGCTATAAAATATGATGAATGCAATATAGTATAAGGATAAAAATGTTTGAAGGCTGTGCTTCTTTATCCCCTTTCCCATGTTAGACGAATCCATACATTCCTGTGACTTGGGTCTTATTGATCTGGGACGTATGGATACTTCCCGGCGATTTTGTGTGCACACGTGCTGTGCAAAAGCCATTACCAAAGGGTGACAGCTGATTCTGACAGCTGATACCCGGCTCTCAGTGCTAGGAGCAGTCCCGCACCACACCCGGCATTTTAACCCCTTAAATTCTGCGATTGAACTTGATCACAGCACTTTGGGAGTCAGCAGAGGGATGACAGCCCCTCTGCCCTTGGATCGGAGACCCTGCGACATCATACGGGGTCCGATCGTTGCCATGGTGACATAATGTCATCAAAGTTGCTTGATCATTCTCAGAGCATGATCAGAAATTTTGTCTGTCAGTGCAGAGCTGACAGATTATACAGCATAGGGATGCTGCTGTATCCCCATGCTATACAGCGATCAGCCTGTAGAGTAAAAAAAGTTAAAAAAGTTTACATTTTTGTTTTAATTGTAAAAATATTTAAAAAAATAAAAAAATTTAAATATATTTTACCCATAAATAAATATTTTGCTGAAAAAAAATAAATAAACAATAAATGTACACATATTTGGTTTCGCCACATCCTCAATGACCCAACCTATAAAACTATACCACTATTTAATCCCTTTAGTGAACACCTTAAAAAAATAAAAAACAAGGAAAAAAAATAATGCTTCATCATCATACCGCCGAACAAAAAGTGGAATAAAACATGATCAAAAAGATGAATATAAATAAACATAGTACCACTAAAAACAATCTTGTCCTGCAAAAAACAAGCCATCGTACGGCTCCATCAGTGGAAAAATAAAAAAGTTATAGCTCTCATAATAAAGCAATGCAAAAATATTTATGTTCTCTACAAAATTGTTTTTATTGTGTAAAAGCGCCAAAACATGAAAAAACAATACAAATTAGGTAGGGCTGTAATCGTACTGACTTGAAGAATAAAACTACCTCATCAATTTTACCAAACGTGAAGCAACATAAGTCCTGCCCCCCCCAAAAAAAAAATTCCTGAACTGTGAGTTTTTGTTCATTCTGCCTCACAAAAATCAGAATAGAAAGCAATCAAAAAATGTTGTCTGTCTAAAAATGGTACCAATAAAAAACTCAACTTGGCCTGCAAAAAATGCCTCACATGACTTTGTCAGGAAAAATTAGAACCCTCAAAATATGGTGATTTTTAGCATGTGAAAGCAGCCAAACATAAAAAACTGATATAAATCTGGTATTGAAGTAATCGCACTATTATTATTATTATTGAAGAATAAAGTTGCCATATCACGTATATCGCTTGAGGAATGGCATTAAAAAAATAAAGTCAATTCTTCACCTGCTGTTTTGTTCATTCATCCTATCAAAGATCGCAGTAAGCCTCGGCACACATTTATCCAGCACCCTGTGCTGAGCACTCGCACCATGTAAATCTCTGAAATCCGTGATTCAGACGGAACCTCCGGTGGAAGATTCCCTATAATAAGGCAGATGGAGGCACTGCAGACGCCATAGGACCTATGACTCAGCGGTGTCTGTCTTTTTATGATTGCATAAAAGTGCCTTTGGCCTCAGTATTCTGTACCAGCTCAGCTAACCACCGAGGGGTGCAGGGAAGGTAATTACCAGCTCAGCTAACCACCGAGGGGTACAGGGAAGGTAAGTACCAGCTCAGCTAACCACCGAGGGGTACAGGGAAGGTAAGTACCAGCTCAGCTAACCACCGAGGTGTACAGGGAAAGTAAGTACCAGCTCAGCTAACCACCAAGGGGTACAGGGACAAAAGGAAGTGTGCAATACCCCATTAGAACCACTGCGAAAGAACACGTTGGTTGAACTTGTTTTGTGGTGCAATAGCCTGTTAACCCCACAGGGAAGTGTAGCATATACACGGGACAGAAACAGATAGCAAAAACTCACACTCAGCAAGAACACGCAGCAAACCTCCTCTCCGGAGGAGCCGGAATTCTAATGGCTTGATGCCAGCCGTGAACTCACACAGCCAATCTCCTCTCCAGAGGTGCCGGAATTCTAATGGCACAGGGCCAGCCCTGAATACATGCTGACACAGAGCACTGACGTCCCACTGGTAGCGGATACGGTGCTAAACGCACAAAGCGCACAGGCAGAGCAGTAGCGAATCTACCCACACATACACCAAACACAAGTGACATTAGCATGCCCGCGTGCTTCTCGAAAAGTTCTTTATGTGCCAGGCTCCACCCCAAACACTCACACCCAGTTGTACAGGGTGTCGCCCGTGGGCCAATCCAGAGCTGTCACATCACCAGAGCAGAAAGCATCCGATCACCAATGACAAGGTGCCACATCACGGACATGCTAGGTAAGGTGATTTCTGAACTTAGACTCCAGAGAGTGGGGCTGCCTCTGTATACCACTGGTTACCATAGACTTTAGCTGGAGAGCCAGCAGTAACCACACGTATAACAGGAGCCTGAGCAAGATGCTGGGACCAAGGTCAGCGGTAAGCAGCCCAGTGGCCGGACCTGAATGGGAGACCAAAGCAACAAACAGTCCCACATGGCAGGGAAGTCCGGGCCTCTAACACCCTCTACCTCATCTTCCTTACTCAGGTTTCATTCCAACAACTGCCCTTATTCCATCGACCCTATCGCACACTGATATGTCTGTGCCAGCACATGCCATCTTTCTACAGGTAAGAAGGAAGAAGATAGAAGGTAATAAGATAAGGAATACATGTTGATTTGTAGTCAGTTAATAATGTTTAATTTTTTTCAAAGTTAATCGTTCAGTAGGAGCAACTGTCATGATCTCAATGGCAAGAGAACATAGCATAAGCATATATAGGAACTAGCTCTTGGAAGATGGGAACTGAGCTGACCATGAACTAAACCTAACGCACAACTAGCAGTGGCCGGGTAGCATGCCTACGTTGATTCTAGATGCCCAGCCCAGCCGGAGGACTAAATAAAGCTAGCAGAGGAAAATATTAGTCCTAGCTCACCTCTAGAGAAATACCCCGAAAGGAGACAGAGGCCCCCCACATGTATTGGCGGTGAGTTGAGATGAAATAACAAACGTAGTATGAAAATAGGTTTAGCAAATTTGAGGTCCACTTACTACATAGCAGAAGACAGAAAGGACACTTTCATGGTCAGCTGAAAACCCTATCAAAAACACCATCCAGAAATTACTTTAAAACTCTGGCATTAACTCATAACACCAGAGTGGCAATTCCCGTTCACAAGAGCTTTCCAGACACAGTAACGAAACTACAGCTGTGAACTGGAACAAAATGCAAAAACAAACATGGACAAGAGTCCAACTTATCTAGTAGTTGTCTAGGAGCAGGAACAAGCACAGAGAGGCTTCTGATAACATTGTTGACCGGCAAGCAACTAACAGAGCAGCAAGGTTATATAGCGACTCCCACATCTTGATGGGAACAGGTGAACAGAGAAGATGAAGACACCAGTTCAATTCCACCAGTAGCCACCGGGGGAGCCCAGAATCCAAATTCACAACAGTACCCCCCCCTCAAGGAGGGGGCACCGAACCCTCACCAGAACCACCAGGGCGATCAGGATGGGCCCTATGAAAGGCACGAACCAGATCGGAGGCATGAACATCAGATGCATTCACCCAAGAATTATCCTCCTGGCCGTATCCCTTCCACTTGACCAGATACTGGAGTCTCCGTCTGGAAACACGAGAGTCCAAAATTTTCTCCACAACGTACTCCAACTCACCCTCAACCAACACCGGAGCAGGAGGCTCAACGGAAGGCACAACCGGTACCTCATACCTGCGCAATAATGACCGATGAAAAACGTTATGAATAGAAAAGGATGCAGGGAGGTCCAAACGGAAGGAAACAGGGTTAAGAATCTCCAATATCTTATACGGGCCGATAAACCGAGGCTTAAACTTAGGAGAAGAGACCCTCATAGGGACAAAACGAGAAGACAACCACACCAAATCCCCAACAGAAAGCCGAGGACCAACACGACGGTGGCGGTTGGCAAAAAGCTGAGTCTTCTCCTGGGACAACCTCAAATTGTCCACCACCTGCCCCCAGATCTGATGCAATCTCTCCACCACAGCATCCACTCCAGGGCAATCCGAAGATTCCACCTGACCAGAGGAAAATCGAGGATGAAACCCCGAATTACAGAAAAACGGGGACACCAAAGTGGCAGAGCTGGCCCGATTATTGAGAGCGAACTCCGCCAATGGCAAAAAGCAACCCAATCATCCTGGTCAGCAGACACAAAACACCTCAGATATGTCTCCAGGGTCTGATTAATCCGCTCGGTCTGGCCATTCGTCTGAGGATGGAAAGCGGACGAAAAAGATAAATCTATGCCCATCCTAGCACAGAATGCCCGCCAAAATCTAGACACGAATTGGGTCCCTCTGTCAGAAACGATATTCTCAGGAATACCATGCAAACGAACAACATTTTGAAAAAACAGAGGAACCAACTCGGAAGAAGAAGGTAACTTGGGCAGAGGAACCAAATGGACCATCTTAGAAAAACGGTCACACACCACCCAGATGACAGACATCTTCTGAGAAACAGGCAGATCTGAAATAAAATCCATCGAGATGTGCGTCCAAGGCCTCTTAGGAATAGGCAAGGGCAACAATAATCCACTAGCCCGAGAACAACAAGGCTTGGCCCGAGCACAAACGTCACAAGACTGCACAAAGCCTCGCACATCTCGTGACAGGGAAGGCCACCAGAAGGACCTTGCCACCAAATCCCTGGTACCAAAAATGCCAGGATGACCTGCCAACGCAGAAGAATGAACCTCAGAGATGACTCTACTGGTCCAATCATCAGGAACAAACAGTTTATCAGGTGGGCAACGATCAGGTCTCTCCGCCTGAAACTCCTGCAAGGCCCGCCGCAGGTCTGGAGAAACGGCTGACAATACCACTCCATCCTTAAGGATACCTGTGGGCTCAGAGTTACCAGGCGAGTCAGGCTCAAAACTCCTAGAAAGGGCATCCGCCTTAACATTCTTAGAACCCGGTAGGTATGACACCACAAAATTAAACCGAGAGAAAAATAATGACCAGCGCGCCTGTCTAGGATTCAGGCGCCTGGCGGTCTCAAGATAAATCAAATTTTTGTGGTCAGTCAATACCACCACCTGATGTCTGGCCCCCTCAAGCCAATGGCGCCACTCCTCAAAAGCCCACTTCATGGCCAAAAGCTCCCGATTCCCAACATCATAATTCCGCTCAGCGGGCGAAAATTTACGGGAAAAGAAGGCACAAGGCCTCATCACGGAGCAGTCAGAACTTTTCTGCGACAACACTGCCCCAGCTCCGATCTCAGAAGCGTCGACCTCAACCTGAAAAGGTAGAGCAACATCAGGCTGACGCAACACAGGGGCAGAGGAAAAACGGCGCTTAAGCTCCCGAAAGGCCTCCACAGCATCAGGGGACCAATCAGCAACATCAGCACCCTTCTTAGTCAAATCGGTCAATGGCTTAGCAATATCCGAAAAACCAGCAATAAATCGACGATAAAAGTTAGCAAAGCCCAAAAATTTCTGAAGACTCTTAAGAGAAGAGGGCTGCGTCCAATCACAAATAGCTTGAACCTTGACAGGATCCATTTCAATGGAAGAGGGGGAAAAAATATATCCCAAAAAGGAAATCCTCTGTACCCCAAAAACACACTTAGAACCCTTCACACACAAAGAATTAGACCGCAAAACCTGAAAAACCCTCCTGACTTGCTGGACATGAGAGTCCCAGTCATCCGAAAAAATCAGAATATCATCCAGATACACAATCATAAATTTATCCAAATAATCGCGAAAAATATCATGCATAAAGGACTGGAAAACTGACGGAGCATTAGAAAGACCAAAAGGCATCACTAAATACTCAAAGTGGCCCTCGGGCGTATTAAATGCGGTTTTCCACTCATCCCCCTGCCTGATTCGCACCAAATTATACGCCCCACGAAGGTCAATCTTAGAGAACCACTTGGCCCCCTTTATGCGAGCAAACAAATCAGTCAGCAACGGCAATGGGTATTGATATTTAACAGTGATTTTATTCAAAAGCCGATAATCAATACATGGTCTCAAAGAGCCGTCTTTTTTTGACACAAAGAAAAAACCGGCTCCTAAGGGAGATGACGATGGACGAATATGTCCCTTTTCCAAGGACTCCTTTATATATTCTCGCATAGCAGCATGTTCAGGCACAGACAGATTAAATAAACGACCCTTTGGGTATTTACTACCCGGGATTAAATCTATGGCACAATCGCACTCTCGGTGCGGAGGTAACGAACCAAGCTTGGATTCTTCAAAGACGTCACGATAGTCAGACAGGAACTCAGGAATTTCAGAGGGAATGGATGATGAAATGGAAACCACAGGTACATCCCCATGAGCCCCCTTACATCCCCAGCTCAACACAGACATAGCTCTCCAGTCGAGGACTGGGTTGTGAGATTGCAGCCAAGGCAATCCTAGCACCAAATCATCATGTAGATTATACAGCACCAGAAAGCGAATAATCTCCTGGTGATCCGGATTAATACGCATAGTTACTTGTGTCCAGTATTGTGGTTTATTATTAGCCAATGGGGTGGAGTCAATCCCCTTCAGAGGAATAGGAGTCTCCAAAGGCTCTAAATCATACCCACAGCGTTTGGCAAAGGACCAATCCATAAGACTCAAAGCGGCGCCAGAGTCGACATAGGCGTCCGTGGTAATAGATGACAAAGAGCAAATCAGGGTCACAGATAGAATAAATTTAGACGGTAAGGTGCAAATGGAAACAGATTTACCAAGCTTTTTAGTGCGCTTAGAGCATGCTGATATAACATGAGTAGAATCACCACAATAGAAACACAACCCATTTTTCCGTCTAAAATTCTGCCGCTCGCTTCGGGACAGAATTCTATCACACTGCATACTCTCTGGTGACTTCTCAGTGGACACCGCCAGATGGTGCACTGGTTTGCGCTCCCGCAAACGCCTATCGATCTGAATAGCCATTGTCATGGACTCATTCAGACCCGCAGGCACAGGGAACCCCACCATAACATCCTTAATGGCATCAGAGAGACCCTCTCTGAAAGTCGCCGCCAGGGCGCACTCATTCCACTGAGTAAGCACAGACCATTTACGGAATCTTTGGCAGTAAATTTCCGCTTCATCTTGCCCCTGAGATAGGGACATCAAAGTTTTTTCTGCCTGAAGCTCCAAATGAGGTTCGTCATAAAGCAACCCCAAGGCCAGAAAAAACGCATCCACATTGAGCAACGCAGGATCCCCTGGTGTCAATGAAAAAGCCCAGTCTTGAGGGTCGCCCCGGAGCAAGGAAATCACAATCCTGACCTGCTGTGCAGGGTCTCCGGCAGAGCGAGATTTCAGAGACAAAAATAATTTGCAATTATTTCGAAAATTCTGAAACCCGGATCTATTCCCCGAGAAAAATTCCGGCAAAGGAATTCTCGGCTCAGATACAGGTGCATGACAGACAAAATCTTGCAAATTTTGTACCTTCGTGGCGAGATTATTCAAACCTGCAGTTACACTCTGAAGATCCATTACAAACAGGTGGACACAGAGCCATTCAAGGGTTAAGAGGAGGTAAGAAGCAGCTAGACAGCAATTAAGGGCTAGGCAGCAAAACTCTGAGGGGAAAAAAAAAAATTTCCCTTCAACACTTCTTTTTCTCCTGCTTCAGCCCAAACAATTAACACTTTGCGGGCCGGTCAAACTGTCATGATCTCAATGGCAAGAGAACATAGCATAAGCATATATAGGAACTAGCTCTTGGAAGATGGGAACTGAGCTGACCATGAACTAAACCTAACGCACAACTAGCAGTGGCCGGGTAGCATGCCTACGTTGATTCTAGATGCCCAGCCCAGCCGGAGGACTAAATAAAGCTAGCAGAGGAAAATATTAGTCCTAGCTCACCTCTAGAGAAATACCCCGAAAGGAGACAGAGGCCCCCCACATGTATTGGCGGTGAGTTGAGATGAAATAACAAACGTAGTATGAAAATAGGTTTAGCAAATTTGAGGTCCACTTACTACATAGCAGAAGACAGAAAGGACACTTTCATGGTCAGCTGAAAACCCTATCAAAAACACCATCCAGAAATTACTTTAAAACTCTGGCATTAACTCATAACACCAGAGTGGCAATTCCCGTTCACAAGAGCTTTCCAGACACAGTAACGAAACTACAGCTGTGAACTGGAACAAAATGCAAAAACAAACATGGACAAGAGTCCAACTTATCTAGTAGTTGTCTAGGAGCAGGAACAAGCACAGAGAGGCTTCTGATAACATTGTTGACCGGCAAGCAACTAACAGAGCAGCAAGGTTATATAGCGACTCCCACATCTTGATGGGAACAGGTGAACAGAGAAGATGAAGACACCAGTTCAATTCCACCAGTAGCCACCGGGGGAGCCCAGAATCCAAATTCACAACAAGCAACCCTCCTAAGCTGTCTATATGGTCGTGTAGGTCATAGGAAGTTGTATAAAATTATACTGTAAATGTAAATGAGCTGTTAAGATCTATGGGCTGGACATAGATCTCCCTGAGAATCTGTATATTTTAAATACAAGGGGCATTACCAGTGTGAGACATGTAAGGACCAACAGTTTGCTTTCCTGATCTACATGTCTCTCTCTGGTAACGCCTTATTCATCTAAAACAAGCTTTGAAGGCAGATTCTAGGGGAGATCTATGTCCGGCCCATAGATCTTAACAGCTCATTTCCATATTAAGAAAAAAATGGATTTCTCAGGAATAAGACATCGGATGACAGATATCATGTTATTATTTTATTCAATGTTCTACGACCTTAGTATATGACCATATAGATGACTTAGGAGTGTTGATACTACTTTCATGATCAAAACACTCCAGAGACTCTTCATTCCTTCCATCATCAGAGTACCAGAACACAGAAAACCACTCTCTACTCTTTACTGCTAATGGGACCTCCGAGACACAAGATAGTTTCTTGACTTTAGCAGTACATTTGTAACATTTTCCCATTTATTTTTTTATTGATTCATCTCTGCATGAAGGTATACTATTGGTTGCAGATGTAAACATACTGACCATTTGGCCATTAAACCAAATTAAATCCAGAAGTGTCATTAATTTTTTTCATTAAAAAATCAACCTTTATTTGCACATTTTAAAAGTACGCACAACAATAAAATAGTACCTCCGAACCAATGACTACTACCTCTTAAAGGTGAGCTGAGCCATACGCTTAAGTATCAAACAAAAAGAATTGAGACCAAATAATTCTTTACTGCCCCTACAGTCATTTCATGATACGCCCCTACAGTCATTTCATGATACTTATTAACAATATTGGCGATATTCACCTAATATAAATATTGTTCATGAATTATTCAAAAAATGATCCGTATTCCTAGAAGTGACTACTTGAAATAAGCTGTCTATCGTAAGGAGCAGACAAAAAACATTGGGAATGCAATATATGCAGAGCAAATGTATACCGATTATAACAAAATCATGCTAATATGTGGCAACTCCAATGCACATGTGAATCTACTTCCAAAAACCTTTGATGCACTGCAACCACGCCGATCACAGACTATGATGATTGGCTTGCTAGGGAAAAATAACCCCAATCAATCCACTACTACATCTCACGGTGCACCGCATCCTCACTGGTCATGGAAATGCTAGAAAGGTTTGCCAAGATAATAAATCCCAATCAATACATATTACCTTGATATATGCACGGCTTCCTGAATATAGTGCCAAGTGACACGCTGAACCTCCCACTGCCCGACGCGCGTTTCGCATGTGCCCACAGGGCTGGAGTTATACGTTTACCTATTGTTTGCAGATACAAACTTTGTAAATAATGTGAATAGCTTATTTTTATTTTCCTGCGTGTTCTCGGCAATGTACATAATCCAATTTACTGCCCATGAGAAAACAGACCATTTCTGAATGAAGAAGGAAAAATAACCCTTTTCTTAATTTTGGTCCTGGATATTAAGTGCTGTTTGCAAAGTGAGTCTAATATTTCTTTCAATGCAAACTCCAAATATCAGTTTCTATGTACCCGCTGCAAATCTATCTATATGAAAATTTTAGACTGCTCCTCCACCTCCACAGAACACGCATTGCATTTTAGCCTAATGCTTAGAATATAGTATGACATATCTAGTTTGGAAATGTAATGAGATGATTTGCAAGCAGTCCTAACAAATGAAATAGGCATTTGCAATGTTATTCTTCTTTTTCTATTTTACATGCCATTGACTCGAAATAGAAAAGTTAAGTAAATGATTCATACATGCATTGACTGAATATTTGGATTTTTCATTTTAGTAGAACAATACCTTTAAAAAGCAAAACTGCTGCATTATCTATTACATTGGTTGTAACTCATGAACCCAAGCTTGACACAATGCAGTTGACAGTATGGGGACCTTATATACCCTTTTCTTCCCAAACTTTGCTGTAAATAAAAACATGTGTATATAAAAATATATACTGTATACAGTACAGACCAAAAGTTTGGACACACCTTCTCATTTAAAGATTTTTCTGTATTTTATTGACTATGAAAATTGTACATTCACACTGAAGGCATCAAAACAATTAATTAACACATGTGGAATTATATACTTAACAAAAAAGTGTGAAACAACTGAAATTATGTCTTATATTCTACGTTCTTCAAGGTAGCCTCCTTTTGCTTTGATGACTGCTTTACACACTCTTGACATTCTCTTGATGAGCTTCAAGAGGTAGTCACTGGGAATGGTCTTCCAACAATCTTGAAGGAGTTCCCAGAGATGCTTAACACTTGTTGGCCCTTTTGCCTTCACTCTGCGGTCCAGCTCACCCCAAACCATCTCGATTAGGTTCAGGTCTGGTGACTGTGGAAACCAGGTCATCTGGCGTAGCACCCTATTACTCTCCTTCTTGGTCAAATAGCCCATACACAGCCTGGAGGTGTGTTTGGGGTCATTGTCCTGTTGAAAAATAAATGATGGTCCAACTAAACGCAAACCAGATGGAATAGCATGCCATTGCAAGATGCTGTGGTAGCCATGCTGGTTCAGTATGCCTTCAATTTTGAATAAATCATCAACAGTGTCACCAGCAAAGCACCCCCACACCATAACACCTCCTCCATGCTTTATGTTGGGAACCAGGCATGTAGAGTCCATCCGTTCACCTTTTCTGCATCGCACAAAGACATGGTGGTTGGAACCAAAGATCTCAAATTTGGACTCATCAGACCAAAGCACAGATTTCCACTGGTCTAATGTCCATTCCTTGTGTTATTTAGCCCAAACAAGTCTCTTCTGCTTGTTGCCTGTCCCTAGCAGTGGTTTCCTAGCAGCTATTTTACCATGGAGGCCTGCTGCACAAAGTCTCCTCTTAACAGTTGTTGTAGAGATGTGTCTGCTGCTAGAACTTTGTGTGGCATTGACCCGGTCTCTAATCTGAGCTGCTGTTAACCTGCGATTTCTGAGGCTGGTGACTCGGATAAACTTATCCTCAGAAGCAGAGGTGACTCTTGGTCTTCCTTTCCTGGGGCGGTCCTCATGTGAGCCAGTTTCTTTGTAGCACTTGATGGTTTTTGTCACTGCACTTGGGACACTTTCAAAGCTTGCCCAATTTTTCGGACTCACTGACCTTCATTTCTTAAAGTAATGATGGCCACTCTTTTTCTTTACTTAGCTGCTTTTTTCTTACCATAATACAATTTCTAATAGTCTATTCAGTAGGACTATCAGCTGTGTATCCACCAGACTTCTGCACAACACAACTGATGGTCCCAACCCCATTTATAAGGCAAGAAATCCCACTTATTAAACCTGACAGGGCACACCTGTGAAGTGAAAACCGTTCCCGGTGACTACCTCTTGAAGCTCATCAAGAGAATGCCAAGAGTGTACAAAGCAGTCATTAAAGCAAAAGGCGGCTACTTTGAAGAACCTAGAATAAAAATCATAATTTCAGTTGTTTCACACTTTTTTGTTAGGTATATAATTCCCCATGTGTTAATTCATAGTTTTGATGTCTTCAGTGTGAATGCACAATTTTCATAGTCATGAAAATACAGAAAAATCTTTAAATGAGAAGGTGTGTCCAAACTTTTGGTCTGTACTGTATGTACAGTGGGTAAAATAAGTATTTGATACACTGCCGATCTTGAAAGTTTTCCCACCTACAAAAAATGGAGAGGTCTGTAATTTTTATTGTAGGTACACTTCAACTGTGAGAGACAGAATCTAAAAGAAAAAAAACACAAAATCACATTTTATGATTCTTACATAATTAATTAGCATTTTATTACATGAAATAAGTATTGATACAACAGGAAAACAGAGCTTAATATTTAACAGAAACCTTAGTTTGCAATTACAGAGGTCAGATGTTTCCTATAGTTCTTGACCAAGTTTGCCCACACTGCAGCAGAGATTTTGGCCCACTCTTCCATAAAGATCTTCCCCAGATCTTTCGGGTTTTGGGGCTGTCATTGGGCAACATTGAGTTTCAAGCCAACAAATAAAGTAGCATTTTGTAGGACTAGACCATGCAAATATAAAATATATGATATTTGAATTGCATTACTGCATTAGAAAATATGAAAAATTGAAAATGCATAGAGCATAAATTGGGTAATTCATGTGTACCCAGCAACCATGATAAGGCAATTCTCATTGCTGGGAACCTACCTAATATGAATCCTCTCTTAGACAGAAGTCTACATTTATATGAGAAGGTAGGATCCTGCTGTAATTAAAAACACCTGAGGCTGAGGGGTGGATTGCTCAATCAGAGAACATATGTATACAAATATCAAAAGGCTGACTGTCACTTCAAAACAGAAATCAGGTGTGAACAGGTGCTTACTAAGAGTAGCCATCTCCATGTATAATCACCAAAGAAAGTAGCACTCTGTAGCGCTATAGCATGCAAACATGAAATATCTGAAATTTGAATTGCACTACTGTCTACATTTATATGGGAAGGTCGGGTCAAGCTATAACACTGCACAAAAAAATTCAGGGAAGTTCTTAAGCTCTTATCCCCTGAGAAAATTTTATTGTGTCTTATAGATTTTGACATGCTAAACACGAATATGTGCTCCAAAAGTCTGTATCACGTAAGGTTTTTAAGAAACAACAGTTTATAGTCTACATTATGAAGTCCGAGACACTACATACATGTACATCGATGTCAGTAGTAAAAGCAATTATTCAAAAGTGTTTTGCAGATGACTTTCGTTTATAATCTGTGTCAGATGCTTCTCAAATAAGGTTCCAGCAATAGTCAGCCAGCATTGACATTCTCCACTTTCCCTGGTACCTTTTCTCCATCAGCGCAATGTCCTGGTGTAATCTTTCACCATGTTCATCGCTAACGGCTCCAAGATTGGCTGGAAAAAAGTCCAAGTGAGAATGTAGAAAATGCATTTTAGTGACATATTGCATTTCATCAAATGATATGCTGTGAGCATGTTGTCCACAAGTTGTTCAAAGTTTGGTGCCCTGCTGTTGCCAAGGAAGTTGAAGGTCACATCTTTAAGGCTATATTTAAAGCCTCTCCATGCCACTTGTTCAGCACCTTGCAAAAGACCATCAAAGCTACTGTCATTCATTATATCTCTAATCTGTGGGCCAATAAAAATACCTTCTTTAATCTTTGCATCACATAGTCTTGGACATTTCTGTTGCAAGTAAGAAAAGGCTTCCGTTTCTTTGTTCATTGCTCTGACAAAATTCTTCATAAGCCCAAGTTGAATATGCAAAGGAGGGAGAAATATCTTCGCTGGATCAACGAGAGGATTATGTTTAACATTCTTCTGTCTAGCAACCAGGTTTTCGCGGAGTGGCCAGTCCTTTCTGCATTTCTCGTGCACAACTGTCCCACTCACAAATAAAACAACAATACTTGGTATATCCAAGCTGCAGTCCAAGAAGAAGTGCAACAACTTTTAGATCACACCACATATGTTCCAGTTATAATTTCTATAATTAATGTGTATGGCATGTCCAATAGGTATAGAAGGATAGATATTTCCGCTGTGTAGTAAAACAGCCTCCAGACTTAAAATTGACGACTCAATGAACAGTCGCCATTCCTTCTGGTCATGTTCGTATCCAAGAGCACCAAACAACCCCAAGACATCATTAAACTGTCGACATGGTTGAAAAATTGATTAAGGTCTTATTGTCGACTGCAAAAAACAGAAACTTTTGTTCCTGGTAATAAGAGATTCCATTCTTGTACCCTTGATCCCAATAATTCTGCCTCCCTCTTTGACAATTTCAAATCTCTGACCAAGTCACTCAGATCAGCTTGACTGAACAGATGTGGATTAGATGTAGAAGGCTCAAAGTCTGGGTCTGCAGCAGGTTCATTTTCCACTGACATTGTTAGTTTATCTTCGTCGTCCTCCATTGTCCATATTTTGGGTGGCTTTGGAACACGAAGACTTTCATTGTGTGGCACTGGTCTTATGGCTGAAGGAAGATTAGGATATTCTATTGATTTCTTGTTCTTTGCTGAATATCCTGTTACAAGGCAGAAGTAGCAATCTGTTACAAGATCTCTCTACTCTCTCCATATCATTGGGACAGCAAATGGCATTGAAGGTCCTGATCCATTCAGCCATGCTCTAAGGCTTCTAGAACAAAATGCATAGCGAATATGAGGTGCCCACTGTTTGTCCTGATCTCCAATTAAACATTCAAAGTATAGTTCATATGCTTTCTTAACAAGAGGAGTCATTTCCTTCTTTTGTGCTTTAATTGTATATTCTCCGCATAGGTAGCAGAAATTATCACTGCTGTTGAGACACCGACGCAACATTTCAAAATAAATCTTCCGTTTTTACAATGAGAAGTATTAAGGCGAATCACATATATGATAGTAACTAGATGGAGGCCTGATGCTATCACATCGGGAGGGCGGTCATGTCACGATGGGGGAAGGCTTTGCAGCGTTGAGAATCTCTCCCCCTCATGTGCTCACAGCTCCTGGGCAGGGGAGGAAGCAAAAGACAATACTGACATTACAGCAGGAGATCGCAGAGGATACATTTTGTGAGGTAAAATATTGTTTAAAAACAGTCAGTGAAATATTTTACCTCACAAAATGAATCCTCTGTGATCCCCTGCTGTAATGTCAGTATTGTCTTTTGATTCCTCCCCTGCCCAGGAGATGTGGTATACTCCGTACATGGTCAGCAGCATGATTCACTGCGCCCGCTGTTGTGAATTCTGTTTGTGGGCTCCCCCGGTGGTGTTTTAGGGTATTGCCACTTATTTGCCTTCTTCTATCCTTGATCACCTGTTGACACCCATTAGGGGAGTTTCCTATTTAAGGCTGCTTGGCTGCTGGTCCGATGCCGGCCAACAATGTATCAGTAGCATTCTGTTGCATTCTCCTGCCTCAAGATCCTGTTCAGCTAAGTTGAATTTTGTTTCTAGTTTATGCTATTTTTGTCCAGCTATTTGCAATGTGACTCTCTGTAGCTGGAAGCTCTCGCGGACTGAAATTGCCACTCCAGTGGCATGAGTTGTCACTGGAGTTTTAAAGTAATTTCAGGATGGTGTTTTTGAGTAGTGTTTTGAAGTTGACCGTGAAGTGACTCTTTCCTGTACTTCTGCTATCTAGTAAGCGGACCTCACTGTGCTAAATCTGCTGTTCATCCTACGTATGTCTTTTCCTCTTGACTCACCGTCAATATCTGTGGGGGCCTGCTATCTCCTTTTGGGGTTCATCTCTGGAGGTAAGGCAGGCCTGTATATTCCTCTGATAGGGGTAGTTAGATCTCCGGCTGGCGCGTGGTGTCTAGGGCATCGTAGGAAACACTCCCCGGCTACTTCCAGTGTCGTGTCAGGTTCAGGTCACGGTCACTTTAGTTCCCATCACCCGAGAGCTAGTCCGTTGTTATTTTGATTTCCCTGCCATTGGGAAAATCATAACAGCCCGCATGGAATCCGCATAATAAGTGCTTGCATATGTATAGATCAGCGATTTATGTTATTTCAGTTTAAAATTCAGAATATACTGTTTCAGAAAAAGTTCATATATAAGTTTTTAGAATTATAACAGAATATTATAATGTTTCATATCATTTCTCAAAAACCTTACGTGATAGGAAAAATCTGAAGTAATTTCTGAAATCAGCATGAAAAAATCTATCAGGAACACTCAAAATTGTCTGAGGGACAAAACCTTGATAACACATTGTAATTAAAGATCGTCCGAGGCTGAAGGGTTTAGTACTCAGTCAAAGCACTCCACCTCTCAGCCTATTGAGCACTCCACCCCTCAGTCTCTGGCATTTTTCATTACAGCAGGATCCTACCTTGCCAAATAAATGTAGAGTTCAGTCAAAGAGAGGATTCACAATAGATAGGTTCCCAGCAATGAGATTTGCCCTATCATGGCTGCCGGGTACACATGAATTGGTCAATTTATGCGCTAAGTATTCTCAAGTTTTCATATTTTCTAGTTGACTAATGCAATTCAAATTTCATATATTTCATGTTTGCATGCTATAGAGCTACAGAGTGCAACTTTATTTGTTGGTTATATACGGATATGGATGCTCTTAGTAAGCACCTGTTCACACCTGATTTATGTTTACAAGTGACCATCAGTCTTTTGATTTTTGTAAACATCGAGTTTCGGCTTCCTCCAAACATTTTCCATTGGGTTCAGGTCTGGAGATTGGCTAGACCCCTCCAGGACCTTGAAATGCTTCTTACAGAGCCACTCCTTAGTGGCCCTAGATGTGTGTTTTGGGTCATTGTAATGCTGGAAGACCCAGCTACAACCCAGTTTTAATGCTCTTACTGGTGGAAGGTGGTTGTTGGCCAAAGTCTTGCAATACATGACCCTATCCATCCTCTTTTCAATACGGTGCTGTCGTCCTGTCCCCTTTGAAGAAAAACATCCCTAAAGAATGATGTTTCTCCCACCATGCTTCATGTTTGGGACGGTGTTCTTGGGGTTGTACTCATCCTTCTATTTCCAAAAACGGCGAGTGGAGATGATACCAAAAAGTTCTATTTTGGTCCCATCTGACTACATGACCTTCTCCCTTCCTCTGGATCATCCAAATGGTCATTGGCGATTTTCAAACAGGCCTGGACATGTGCTGGCGTGAGCACGGGGACCTTTCATGCCATGCAGTATTTTAATCTATGAGGACATAATGTTTTACTAATGGTAATATTTGAGACTGTGGTCCCAGCTCTCTTCAGATCATTGACCAGGTCCTCCTGTGTCATTCTGAGATGATTCCTGACCTTTCTCAGAATCATCCTTAACCCATGAAGCAATATCTTGCATGGAGCCCCAGACCGAAGAAGATTGACAGTCCTCTTGTGTTTCTTCCATTTTCTAATAACTGTGCCAACAGTTGCTGCCTTCTCATGAAACAGCTTGCCTATAGTCCTGTGCAGGTCTACAATTTTGTCCTTGGAGTGCTTAGACATCTCTTTGGTCTTGGCCATGGTGGAGATGTTGGAGTGTGATTGAGTGTATGGATAGGTGTCTTTTATACAGTTCAAAAATGTGCAATTAATACAGGTGATGAGTGAAGAGTAGGAGGGCTGCTTAAAGAAAAACTAACAGGTCTGTGAGAGCCAGAATTCTTGCCGATTGGTGGGTGACCAAATACTTATTTCATGCAATAAAATGCAATTTATTTATTTTAAAAAATCATAAAAAGCGATTTTCTGGTCTTTATTTTTAGATTCTGTCTGTCACAGGTCAAGTGCATCTACGATAAAAATTACAGACCTCTCCATTCCTTGTAACCTTGTAATTTTTATCGTAGGTACACGATTTTGCAAGTTTTTTGTAGCTTGAAAAAGTTGCAAAATCGCCAAGCACCAAATTGGCTCTGTCACTAAGGGAATATACACTCACCGGCCACTTTATTAGGTACACCATGCTAGTAACGGGTTGGACCCCCTTTTGCCTTCAGAACTGCCCCAATTCCTCGTGGCATAGATTCAACAAGGTGCTGGAAGCATTCCTCAGAGATTTTGGTCCATATTGACATGATGGCATCACACAGTTGCCGCAGATTTGTCGGCTGCACATCCCAAAGATGCTCCATACAAGGCAGGATGGATCCATGCTTTCATGTTGTTTACGCCAAATTCTGACCCTACCATCCGAATGTCGCAGCAGAAATCGAGACTCATCAGACCAAGCAACGTTTTTCCAATCTTCTACTGTCCAATTTCGATGAGCTTGTACAAATTGTAGCTTCAGTTTCCTGTTCTTAGCTGAAAGGAGTGGTACCCGGTGTGGTCTTCTGCTGCTGTAGCCCATCTGCCTCAAAGTTCGACGCACTGTGCGTTCAGAGATGCTCTTAGGCCTACCTTGGTTGTAACGGGTGGCGATTTGAGTCACTGTTGCCTTTCTATCAGCTCGAACCAGTCTGCCCATTCTCCTCTGACCTCTGGCATCAACAAGGCATTTCCGCCCACAGAACTGCCGCTCACTGGATTTTTTTTCTTTTTCGGACCATTCTCTGTAAACCCTAGAGATGGTTGTGCGTGAAAATCCCAGTAGATCAGCAGTTTCTGAAATACTCAGACCAGCCCTTCTGGCACCAACAACCATGCCACGTTCAAAGGCACTCAAATCACCTTTCTTCCCCATACTGATGCTCGGTTTGAACTGCAGGAGATTGTCTTGACCATGTCTACATGCCTAAATGCACTGAGTTGCCGCCATGTGATTGGCTGATTAGAAATTAAGTGTTAACAAGAAGTTGGACAGGTGTACCTAATAAAGTGGCCAGTGAGTGTATATATATATATATATATATATATATATATATATATATATATACACATAAATTACATAAAAATTAGACTCCACATATCACTGGAGAAAGAGCGAGAATAAAAAAAAACATTTTAGCACTCTTCAATCCATATATATGATAAAAACAAAATTAGTTTGACTGATTATGAATGGGGGAAAATGTACTTGTGTTGAGCTGATTATTATTATTATTATTATTTTTTCAGCATTTAGTAGTGTCATTTCCCTTTAAATCTAGACTTCCTTTAGCTATATCTCCAAATATATTTCACAACAATTCTTACACTTATTTTTAAGCAAATGTAGTCATTATCAGGGCTGGGAGATCTAAAAAAAATAAACTCTGTGATGATTTACTGTTGAAATCTTATTATCACACTCTATCTGCATGGCTATGAGTACATCATGATTAATACTGTTCTAAAGCCATTATATTGTAAGGAAGAGCGATGTGACATTGTTGCAAATGTATAATCATTATCACCTCCACTGGAATCCATTTGAATCAAATTAAGTGTGATACATTATTTTTATAATCAAGTACACATAATAAATAAAACCAATTTTATTCAGTTTCTCTTTTCAATACATGGAAAATAGGCAGGGTATAAAAAGAGAAAATACATCCGTGGTGACGGGACACCCTTCAATATGCACAGATAGCTTTTTTGATATTCAAAAGAACCTGAAAGAGCTTTTTTATAATTCATCTCATCGTGCCAACATGAGAAGTAGAGGAAAATTCAATATATTCTGAAAAACTCCCGGCTGCATGCTTGACATTGTCTGTGGCCTGTTTCTTCTGTAGGAGCTTTCGTAAACAAAATATCAAATATGGCCTCTGGTCTCTTTTAGAGATGATCGTATTGATCCCTGGAGGATTGAGTTTGAGTCAAATTTACTGAAATTCGTGGTTTCGCACAAATTCGAGCAAGTTGAGATTTCACTTCCGGTTCCGAAAAAAAAATTCTTTACTTGCACCATTTCTCTCACTGATGAAGTGTAATTTTGCATTTCCGCAAAGGCCTCCCCATAATGCCGCTGCAGCTTTGACATCAAACCATGTACAGTGGTGGTCAGTACTGGAGCCATCACAGATCAGCGGTTCCCAATGGAGCACAGTTTGGACAACAGAGTTGTTTTCCATTTCTAGAGTTACTGGGAAGGTCTCCTTCTTTTGTAGAGTTTGAGATCTTATAGTTAACAGGGTCCTCTCTCTCTCTTCCTTCTGTAGAGTCTGTAGCACTGTAATTTGGGCTTGAGAAAGGCCATTAGCCCAAAATGTTGTTCTATTTTTATCTCCTCGCTACTGTGATGGATTCAATATTTTTTATTTGTTTTGCCTCAGATATCTTTGGATTACCTCCTGTAGAGTGTAAGCTCTTTTATCAGGGGGGTCTTTTCTCTCTCTCTCCTGTAGAATGTAAGCTTTTATGGTCACAGGGGTCCTCTCTCTATTCTAGAGTATAAGCTCTTATTTTCATGATGGACCTCTCTCTCTCTCTTTCCTGTAGAGTGTAAAGCCCCCGTCTCACTAAGCGAGATCGCTAGCGAGATCGCTGCTGAGTCACAAGTTTTGTGACGCAACAGCGACCTCAGTAGCGATCTCGCTATGTGTGACACGTAGCAGCGACCAGGCCCCTGCTGTGAGATCGCTGGTCGTGTCGGAATGGCCTGGACCTTTTTTTGATCGTTGAGGTCCCGCTGGGTAGCACACATCGCTGTGTTTGACACCTTACCAACGACCTCGTTGACGACTCAGACACTGAATCGTCATAATAGCTCCCATGTGACATCGTTGTACAGGTCGCTACAGGTCGCTGGTGAGATGTCAAACAGTGAGATCGCAGCAGCGATCGTTGGGAAGATCTCACTGTTTGACATCTCACCAGCGACCACATAGCGACGCAGCAACGATCCCTGACAGGTCGTATCGTTGTCGGGATCGCTTTAGCGTCGCTAAGTGAGACGGGGCCTTAAGCTTTTATGGTCAAAGGAGTCCGCTCTTTCTCCCTATTCTAGAGTATAAGCTCTTATTTTCATGATGGACCTCTCTTTCTCTTTCCTGTAGAGTGTAAGCTTTTATGCTCAGCGTGGCTCTTGTAACATTTTAAATCCTATAAAGACATACATTTTCACCCTATTCCCTTTCATCATGTAGTAATGTCTCTTATCCTGTACTGATGTCCCCCATCCTGGGTCCTTTCCAGGTATATATGTCACTCCACCGTGGGCCTCTTCCAGATATATACTGTATGTCCCCAATCCTGGGCCCCTTTCTGGTATGTGTTCTTCATCTGTCACCGGTGTGTCAGAGGCTGCAAACCGTCGCTCTGCATCTGACTGCAGAAGGTCTCAGCAGTTTGCTCTGCAGACTTCTTCCTGGGCCTTCTGACTTTAGTACCCAGTGGCAACCTCCCCCGGCTTTATTTGACACACCTGGACCAGGGTGTATATATCTCCCAGCTTGCTGCTGGAAGGCACTGTTGATATTCCTATTTCCAGTACCTTGTTGTGGCTGGGAGCTATTGCAGTTGGCTAACTTCCTCTTTGGTGTTGCTGGAGGACGTCCGTGTTTCTCTCTGAGTCTACTCAAGCTAAGTGTTCCCCCATGTTTGTGTATCCCATCTGTCTTTAGTGGTAGTGGGGATTGAGTAACGCTCATTCTGTCCTTCCCAGTATAGGGCTTATCACCAGGGTCAGGCAGGGATTAGGTATCCTGCTCGGTGATAGGTGCGTAACCTATGTAAGAATGATAGGGCAGACGGGGTGACATTAGATCTGTCTAGGAGCCTCCACTCCCCCTTCCCTAGTGTTTAGTTCCCTTTCCCTTATCCCTTCATGTTGCACTTCCTGGGCCCATCTTTGTATATATGTCCCCAATCTTGGGTCCCTTCCTGAGATATATGTCCTTCATCCTGGTCTATATGTTTCCCATTATGCGTCACTTTCTGGTAGATATATTCTCCATTCTCCTTTTTGCCTCTGCATAAAAAAACAGCATTCTACTCACTGTCCTTCAGTCCCTCAGCGTGTGATATTCTTCTCTGTAGCCGGCGCGGAGGCCAGCACCAGACATCGGCATGATTGCTATGGCGACATATGATGCCTGGCACACCAGCTTCAGCTGCCAGCCTCTGATTGGCAGGCAGTATTTATTGCAGCACAGGGTCCTAACTCTGCAATACACTTCAGCTGGGTATACGCCCGAGAATGCACATCCAGCTGAAGTAGGCATTGGCAGGCCCCTCTCCCGCACAGGCCTGGTCATAGTCACATACTCTGCAGCCACGATCATTATGTCCCTACCTCTAGATTGTAAAATCTTATGGTCAGTAGGAATCTCTCTCTCCTAAAGTGTAAGCTCTTATGGTCAGCAGGGTTCTTTCACTCGCTCTCTCTTGCTAGCTTTCTCCTTTTCACCTATTGTATTTTCTGATCAAATTCAAGCATTACAGTATTGAAATTCATTCAAAATTATACTCAGAGGTTTTTTTAATTCACCTTTGTGTTCATCGTCCACTCAATCATCCTCAAGCTGTCTTACCACAGCAGCTTGCTGATCCTTCGGTACTCCACTCATCCTAACTCACTCTTCTGAGTAGTCCTCAGATTTCACAAGGTGCGTCAGACGAGGCCTAGTCAGCACATTGTCTGCTTAGATCTTTATCTATCTATCTATCTATCTATCTATCTATCTATCTATCTATCTATCATCTATCTATCTATCTATCTATTATCTATTATATATCTAATTATTATCTATCTATCTATTATCTATCTATCTATTATCTATCTATCATCTATCATCCATCTAATTATCTATCTATCTATCTCGGGAATACATTTGCTGCCATCCTCTAGTCCTTCATGTCTTATGGAAAATACATGCACTCTCCTTATAATATATGTTTCTCAGGAATATTGTCACTGATTTCTGCCATCCTAGCTTCGCCTGATAAATGGCTTTTTTATCTCTTGCCTAAAGCAGAAAAGGCACTTTTGCCAGTAATCTCTGACTGTCAGTTTTGATTACTTCAAGTCCTTTGAATATTTCTACTTGTGCAAAGTGTTTCTTTTCTCACACATATCTCCCAGAGTGAGATAGTTTGTTGGCTTGACAGCTGAGGAATATGGAATTTTATTAAAGTTCCCACTTCCATGGTCTTGGAAAGAGTCTAAAATCTTATCACCTTCATCCTTCTGGCTATCTCTTATAAAATACTCACAGCTTTAGTCTACTTTTTTTTGCCTTCCTCTTTGGGTGGATTATGGATATTTCTCTTCTTCCAAAATGCCTCTCAATATTATATTGATTGTGTCTTATAATTTAGGCATTGGTCTTTTAAGAATAATATTTACCATCAAAAGCCAAAATCTATCATCTATATATAACTTATATATTATCTATCTATTTACCCATTACTTGACTATCTATCCACTGCATCTATCTATCTATCTATCTATCTATCTATCTATCTATCTATCTATCTATCTATCTATCTATCTATCTATCTATCTATCTATTATCTATCACCTATCTATTATCTATCTATTATCTATTTATCTATTATCTATCTATCATCTATCTATTATCTATTTATATATTTATCAATTATCTATTATCTATCTATTATATATCTATCTATCATCTATCTATCTAGATTCAGAAAAATCCATGTTATCTATACAAATAAAAAGTAGTGCATTTGCTTTTTAAGTGCTCAGTGACAATTAGACATACATTAAAAAGCATATATCGCTTATTATAAATCAAGTGGTATCATGTACATCGCATTAATGTATTATCACTCACCCAGGAGTGCGTTGCTATAATCGCTGTCGTATTTAGCATACATGCCATAGTCAGCGTGTTTAGGGTGTAGCCGCCTACACAACGTGTGTCATTCCCCTGTCACTAGCTGCATAGCCAATCAGAAAATCAATTCTGCAGGATATTTCCAGCGCATGCGCACAACAAAAAATCGGACGCTTGTCAGCGCCATGTTTAGTAAGGCATATTTCATTAGCAATACTGTGCATGCGCAGCTCCCAATGGCTGTACTATACACGGCTGAAACTCCGTTACAATAACATCTGTTAATACTATAATGGCACAAAAAACAGTATATAAAAAAATTATCTTTATATCAAATATTAGTGCCAGATTATTACTTTAGTTCATTATACCTGAGTATTACGATAATGGGGTAGTGGGTAAAACACCATTACCTTGGTACCACGGACAGACCCCTATCAGGAGTTACTTCCGAAGACCAATGGTCTCAACGGGGGGGGGGGGGAAGACACACCTCCGGGTATCCTCGCCCCACCACAGGGGCCATATGGGCAATACGCAATGTATAATACCACTCTATGCCCCTATTTAGTCCTCAGTATTTGTTTACAGCCAATCAAATATCTAATTTAAAACAATCTTTATTAGCCAGCAAGCTAAAGTGACATAACTATTTTATAAATGAAAAATAGAAAAAAAATTTTTTTCCTGGCAGCTGCATTGCTGCTATATCACCCTTTCAATTTAATTTTTTTTTCATTTATAAAATAGTTATGTCACTTTAGCTTGCTGGCTAATAAAGTGGTATTATACACAGTGTAACTCCTGATAACTACCCGGAGGTGTGTCTTCTTCCCCCCCGTTGGGACCATTGGTCTTCGGAAGTAACTCCTGGCTAATTGCTAATTACTATTGCTGGCTAGTAAAGATTGTTTTAAATTAGATATTTGATTGGCTAAATAGGGGTATGGAGTGGTATTATACATCGTGTATTGCCCATATGGCCCCTGTGATGGGGCAAGGATACCCGGAGGTGTGTCTTTTCCCCCCCCATTGAGACCATTGGTCTTCGGAAGTAACTCCTGATAGAGGTCTGTCCGTGGTACCAAGGCAATGGTGTTTTACCCACTACCCCATAATCGTAATACTCAGGTATAATGAACTAAAGTAATAATCTGGCACTAATATTTAATATAAAGAGAATTTTTTTTTAATTATATACTTTTTTTTGTGCCCTTATAGTATTAACAGATGTTATTGTAGCGGAGTTTCAGTCGTGTATAGTACAGCCATTGGGAGCTGTGCATGCGCAGTATTTCTAATGAAATATGCCACATTAAACATGGTACTGGCAAGTGTCCGATATTTTGTTGTGCGCATGCGCGGGAAATATCCTTCGGAATATCCTGCGGAAGCTTCAGCAAGGTTGAAATTGGGCAGGTTAATCTTTTCGAAGGACGTATGAATCAAGCAGCATACAAGGTTATCCTGGAAAAACTGTTGATTCCTTCTGCTCAGGCAATGTTCCCCCAACTCTGAGGACTGGTTCTTCCAGTAGGACAATGCGCCATGTCACACAGCTAGGTCAATCAAGGTGTGGATGAAGGACCACCACATCAAATCCCTGTTATGGCCAGCCCAATCTCCAGACCTGGACCCCATTGAAAACCCCTGGAATGTAATCAAAAGGAAGATGGATAGTCACAAACCATCAAACAGAGAAGAACTGCTTAAATTTTTGGACCAGGAGTGGCATAAGGTCACCCAAAAGCAGTGTGAAAGACTGGTGGAAAGCATGGCAAGACACATGAAAGCTGTGATTAAAAATCATGGTTATTCCACAAAATATTGATTTCTGAACTCTTCCTGGGTTAAAACATTAGTATTGTTGTTTCTAAATGATTACGAACTTGTTTTTTTTGCATTATTTGAGGTCTGCAAGCAATGCATTTTTGCAAATGTTAATGACTATAAAACCTACATCGCTCATTGTACACAGTGATTGCTGACTACATAACACTTCTAAGCTATAACTTAGATTTCCAGCACTGCGGATTATCTTGTTAGCAGATCACTAGCTCCTTAAGGTATGAATCACAAATAGCCTTATTCACTTACTCTACATGAACCTGTCCGCAGCTGTGATAACTACATATTACAGATAAACATTCAAACTTAATTATATAGAAACGCCATCGAAAAAAAAGACAGGATGAAAGCTGTATGGTAGGAGCTCACCGAGAATCTCTGCTGAGAAAGCTTTAGATAACTTATAGACACAGCGGTATGAAATGGAAAGTTACATGCAAAAAGTGAATAAAAATATTTTAAAACCATTGTCATGGATGAACAGGTAACGACGAGAAGTTATGAGGAAATAAAAATGGAGCCTTGAATATGTGTATGTTATAGTGACTCCTGGCATAAAGAACGCCAAGGTCTCCTGATACAATACAAGCTACTGATAATGGAAAATATTGAAGAACATTAACAGGAGTAATAATTATAGAAATGAAGCTTAGAAAAACTTTATTTTATATATACTGCTCAAAAAAGGGGACACTAAAATCCCACATCCTAGATATCACGGAATGAAATAATCCAGTTGTAAATCTTTATTCATTATATAGTCGAATGCGTTGAGAACAGTAAAACCTAAAAATGATCAATGTAAATCACAACTAATTTCCCACGGAGGTGTGGAGTTGGAATGATGCTCAAAATCATACTGGAAAGTCAAGTTGCAGGCTGATCCAACTTCTGTGGAAATGCATCAAGACAAGGAAATGATGCTCAGTAGTGTGTGTGGCCTCCACGTGCCTGTATGACCTCCCTACAACACCTGGGCAAGCTTCTGATGAGGTGGCGGATGGTCTCTTGAGGGATCTCCTCCCAGACCTGGAATAAAGCATCCGCCAACTCCTGGACAGTCTGTGGTGCAACATGATGTTGGTGGATGGAGCGAGACATGATGTCCCAGATGTGTTCAATCGGATTCAGGTCTGGGGAACGGGCGGGCCAGTACATAGCTTTAATGCCTTCATCTTGCAGGAACTGCTGACACACTCCAGCCACATGTGGTCTGGCATTGTCCTGCATTAGGAGGAACCCAGGGCCAACTGCAGCAGCATATGGTCTCATAGGGGTCTGAGGATCTTATCTCGGTACCTAATGGCAGTCAGCCTACCTCTGGCGAGCACATGGAGGGCTGTGCAGCCCTCCAAAGAAATGCCACCCCACACCATTACTGACCCACTGCCAAACTGGTCATGCTGAAGGATGTTGCAGGCAGCAGGTTGCTCTCCATGGCATCTCCGGACTCTGTCACGTCTGTCACATGTGCTCAGTGTGAACCTGCTTTCATCTGTGAAGAGCACAGGGCTCCAGTGACGAATTTGAAATTCCTGGTGTTCTGTGGCAAATGCCAAGCGTCCTGCATGGTGCTGGGCTGTGAGCACAATCCCCATCTGTGGACGTTGGGCATTCAGACCATCCTCATGGAGTCAGTTTCTAACCGTTTGTGCACATGCACATTTGTGGCCTGCTGGAGGTCATTTTGCAGGGCTCTGGCAGTGTTCCTCCTGTTCCTCCTTGCACAAAGGCTGAGGTAGCAGTCCTGCTGCTGGGTTGTTGCCCTCCTGCGGCCCCTCCACGTCTCCTGGTGTACTCTCCTGTCTCCTGGTAGCGCCTCCAGCCTCTGGACACTACGCTGAAAGACACAGCAAACCTTCTTGCTACAGCTCGCATTGATGTACCATCCTGGATGAGCTGCACTACCTGAGCCACTTGTGTGGGTTGTAGAGTCCTTCTCATGCTACCACGAGTGTGAAAGCACAACCAACATTCAAAAGTGACCAAAACATCAACCAGAAAGCATTGGTACTGAGATGTGGACTGTGGTCCCCACCTGCAGAACCACTCCTTTACTGAGTGTGTCTTGATAATTGCCAATAATTTACATCTGTTGTCTATTCCATTTGCACAACAGCATGTGACATTGATTGTCAATCAGTGTTGCTTCCTAAGTGGGCAGTTTGATTTCACAGAAGTTTGATTTACTTGGAGTTGTTTTCTGTTGTTTAAGTGTTCCCTTTATTTTTTTGAGCAGTGTATTTGCCTTCCCATGACATATAATTGTATATCACACTCGACATTCAGTAACTTTTCCATTCTTAGTGGAGGCTATCATTGATATATGCTTCTAGCAGATCAGATGTCCATCTACCTATCTACAGTTGTGTGAAAAAGTGTTTGCCCCCTTCCTGATTCCTATTCTTTTGCATGTTTGTCATATTTATATGTTTCAGATCACCAAACAAAATATTAGACAAAGATAACACAAGTAAACACAAAATGCAGTTTTTAAATTAAGATCTTTATTATTAAGGGAAAAATAAATCCAAAACTAAAGGGTCCTGTGTGAAAAAGTGATTGCCCCCCTTTAACCCCTTCGCGACATGCGCCATACTAGTACTGCGCTGCCGGCACTGCATTTGTGCCAGCAGCAGTACTAGTACGGCGCATCGATCACCGCGGTCTCGCGCTGAGCGCCGCGGTGGTCGGGTGCGGGTGTCAGCTGTATATGACAGCTGACAACCCGCAGCAATGCCCACGATCGGCGCTATCACCGATCGCGGGCATTTAACCCCTCTGATGCTGCTGTCAATAGTGACAGCGGCATAGAGGGGGATCGCGCAGGGACGGGGGCTCCCTGCGCTCTCCCACCGGAGCAACGCGATGAGATCTTGCTGCTCCAGTGACCTGGAAGGAGTCCCTGGATCCAAGATGGCCGCGGGACTCCTTCCGGGTCATGAGATGACCTAGCTTGCCGGCGCCTGCTGAGAGTTCCAAATAGCAGGCGCCGGCAAGCCTCTGGAACTCGCCTGTCAGATTGGTGATCTGACAGAGTGCTGTGCACACTTTCAGATCACCGATATGTGATGTCCCCCCCTGGGACAAAGTAAAAAAGTAAAAAAAAAATGTCCACATGTGTAAAAAAAGGGAAAAAAAAAATTCCTAAATAAAGAAAAAAAACAAAACAATACTCCCATAAATACATTTCTTTATCTAAATAAAAAAAAAATCACACAATAAAAGTACACATATTTAGTATCGCCGCGTCCGTAACGACCCCACCTATAAAACTATATCACTAGTTAACCCCTTCAGTGAACACCGTAAAAAAAAAAAAACGAGGCAAAAAACAAAGCTTTATTCTTATACCGCCAAACAAAAAGTGGAATAACACGCGATCAAAAAGACAGATATAAATAACCATGGTACCGCTGAAAACGTCATCTTGTCCCGCAAAAAAAAAGCCACCATATAGCATCATCAGCAGAAAAATAAAAAAGTTATAGCCCTCAGAATAAAGCGATGCAAAAACAATTATTTTTTTATATAAAATAGTTTTTATTGTGTAAAAGCGCCAAAACATAAAAAAATTACATAAATGAGGTATTGCTGTAATCGTACTGACCTGAAGAATAAAACTGCTTTATCAATTTTACCACACGTGGAATGGTATAAACGCCCCCCCTAAAAGAATTTCAGGAATTGCTGGTTTTTGTTCATTCCGCCTCCCAAAAATCGGAATAAAAAGCGATCAAAAAATGTCATGTGCCCGAAAATGGTACCAATAAAAACGTCAACTCGTCCCGCAAAAAACAAGGTCTCACATGACTCTGTGGGCCAAAATATGGATAAATTATAGCTCTCAAAATGTGGTGATGCAAAAACTATTTTTTGCAATAAAAAGCGTCTTTTAGTGTGTGATGGCTGCCAACCATAAAAATCCACCCAAAAAACGCTATAAAAGTAAATCAAACCCCCCTTCATCACCCCCTTAGTTAGGGAAAAATAATAAAATTTTAAAAAATATATTTATTTCCATTTTCCCGTTAGGCTACTTTCACACTAGCGTCGGTACGGGGCCGTCGCGCTGCGTCGGCCCGACGTACCGACGCATACTGTGCAAGTGCCACACAACGGGGGCAGCGGATGCTGTTTTTCCATGCATCCGCTGCCCCATTGTGAGGTGCGGGGAGGTGGGGGTGGAGTTCCAGCCGCGCATGCGCGGTCGGAAATGGTGGACCGTCGGCACAAAAAAAGTTACATGTAACGTTTTTTGCTGCCGGCGGTCCGCCACAACACGACACAACCATCGCACGACGGTTGCGACGTGTGTCAATACGTCGCAATGCGTCGCTAATGTTAGTCTATGGGGAAAAAAACGCATTCTGCAGATGACTTTGCAGGATGCGTTTTTTCGCCAAAACGACGCATTGCGACGTATGCAAAAAAAACCGCTAATGTGAAAGTAGTGCTAGGGTTAGGACTAGGGTTAGGGCTAGGGTTAGGGTTGGGGTTAGGGCTAGGGTTAGGGCTGGGGTTAGGGTTGGGGTTCGGGTTTCAGTTAGAATTGGGGAGTTTTCACTGTTTAGGCACATCAGGGGCTCTCCAAACGCGACATGGCGTCCGATCTCAATTCCAGCCAATTCTGCTTTGAAAAACTAAAACAGTGCTCCTTCCCTTCCGAGTTCTCCTGTGCGCCCAAACAGTGGTTCCCCCCAACATATGGGGTATCAGCGTTCTCAGGACAAGTTGGACAACAACTTTTGGGGTCCAATTTGTCCTGTTACCCTTGGGAAAATAAAAACGTGGGGGCTAAAATATCAGTTTCGTGGAAAAAAAAATATTTTTTATTTTCATGGCTCTGCGTGATAAACTGTAGTGAAAGACTTGTTGGTTCAAAGTTCTCACAACACATCTAGATAAGTTCCGTGGGGGGTCTAGTTTCCAATATGGGGTCACTTGTGGGGGGTTTCTACTGTTTAGGTACATCAGGGGCTCTGCAAATGCAACATGACACCTGCAGACCAATCCATCTAAGTCTGCAATTCAAACGGCGCTCCTTCCCTTCCGAGCTCTGCCGTGCACCCAAACAGTGGTTCCCCCCATATATGGGCTATCAGCATACTCAGGACAAATTGCACAACAACTTTTGTTGTCCAATTTCTCCTGTTACCCTTGGGAAAAAAAAACGTGGGGGCTAAAATATCATTTTCGTGGAAAAAAATATATTTTTTATTTTCACGGCTCTGCGTGATAAACTGTAGTGAAACACTTGTTGGTTCAAAGTTCTCACAACACATCTAGATAAGTTCCTTGGGGGGTCTAGTTTCCAATATGGGGTCACTTGTGGGGGGTTTCTACTGTTTAGGTACATCAGGGGCTCTGCAAATGCAACATGACACCTGCAGACCAATCCATCTAAGTCTGCATTTCAAACGACGCTCCTTCCCTTCCGAGCTCTGCCGTGCACCCAAACAGTGGTTCCCCCAATGTATGGGGTATCAGCATACTCAGGACAAATTGGACAATAACTTTTGTGGTCCAATTTCTCCTGTTACCCTTGGGAAAAAAAATTGCGGGCTAAAACATCATTTTGTGGAAAGAAAAAATGATTTTTTAATTTTCACAGCGCTACATTCTAAACTTTAGTGAAACAATTGGGGGTTAAAAGTGCTCACCACACATCTAGATAAGTTCCTTAGGGGGTCTTCTTTCCAAAATGGTGTCACTTGTGGGGGTTTCCACTGTTTAGGCACGTCAGGGGCTCTCCAAACACGACATGGGTTCCGATCTCAATTCCAGCCAATTTTGCATTGAAAAGTCAAATGGCGCTCCTTCCCTTCCGTGCTCTGCCATGCGCTGAAACACTGGTTTATCCCCATATATGAAGTATCAGCGTACTCAGGACAAATTGCACAACAACTTTTGGGGTCCAATTTATCCTGTTACCCTTGGGAAAATAAAAAATTTGGGGCAAAAAGATCATTTTTTGTGAAAATTAATATGAATTTTTTTTACGGCTCTACATTATAAACTTCTGTGAAGCACTTGGAGGTTCAAAGTGCTCACCGCACATCTAGATTAGTTCCTTAGAGGGTCTACTTTCCAAAATGGTGTCACTTGTGGGGGTTTCCACTGTTTAGGCACGTCAGGGGCTCTCCAAACACGACATGGGTTCTGATCTCAATTCCAGCCAATTTTGCATTGAAAAGTCAAATGGCGCTCCTTCCCTTCCAAGCTCTGCCATGTGCCCAATCAATGGTTTACCCCAACATGTGGGGTATCGGCGTACTCAGGACAAATTGAACAACGACTTTTTTGGTCCAATTTCTCCTGTTACCCTTGGTAAAATAAAACAAATTGGATCTGAAGTAAAAATTTTGTGAAAAAAAAGTTAAATGTTCAATTTTTTTTAAACATTCCAAAAATTCCTGTGAAGCACCTGAAGGGTTAATAAACTTTTTGAATGTGGTTTTGAGTACCTTGAGGGGTGCAGTTTTTAGAATGGTGTCACTTTTGGGCATTTTCTGTCATATAGACCCCTCAAAGTCACTTCAAGTGTGAGGTGGTCCGTAAAAAATATGGTTTTGCAAATTTTGTTGCAAAAATGAGAAATCGCTGGTCAACTTTTAACCCTTATAACTCCCTAACAAAAAAAAAATTATGTTCCAAAATTGTGCTGATGTAAAGCAGACATGTGGGAAATGTTGTTTATTTACTATATTATGAGATATAACTCTCTAATTTAAGGGCATAAAAACTAAAAGTTTGAAAATTGCTAAATTTTCATAATTTTCGACAAATTTTTGTTTTTTTCACAAATAAATGCAAGTCATATCGAATAAGTTTTACCACTATCATGAAGTACAATATGTTACGAGAAAACAGTGTCAGAATCACCAGGATCCGTTGAAGCATTTTAGAGTTATGACCTCATAAAGTGACAGTGGTCAGAATTCTAAAAATTGGCCCTGTCACTTAGGTGAAAACAGGCTTCGGGGTGAAGGGGTTAAAACATAAATTAACTGTGGTTCATCACATGTTTGGGAAGCTGACTTAAAATTCTCTAGCCACACCCAGGCCTGATTACTGCCACACTTGTTCTCACTCAAGAGATCACTTAAATAGGACATGCCTGACAAAGTAAAGTAGACCAAAAGCTCCTCAACAGCTAGACATCATGCCGCAATCCAAATAAATTATGGAAAAAATTAGAAACAAAGTAATTGAAATCTATCAGTCTGGAAAAGGTTATAAAGCCATTTCTAAAGCTTTGGGACTCCAGCAAAATACAGTGAGAGCCATTATCCACAAATGGCGAAAACGTGGGACAGTGGTGAACCTTCGCAGGAGTGGCCGGCTGACTAAAATTACCCTAAGAATGCAGCGACAAGTCATCCAAGAGGTCACAAAAGACCACACAACAACATCCAAAGAATTTCACTCCTCACTTGTCTCAGTTAAGGTCAGTGTTTGTGACTCCACCATAAGAAAGAGACTGGGCAAAAATGGCAAATGGCCTGCATGGCAGAGTTCCAAGACAAAAACCACTTATGAGCAATAAGAACAGGAATCAGAAAAGGGATATCATACTAACAGTAAAATATGGTGGTGGTAGTGTGATGGTCTGCGGCTGTTTTGCTGTTTCAAGACCGGGAAGACTTGCTGTGGAAAATGGAACCAAGAATTCTCCTGTCTGCCAAAAATCCTGAAAGGAGAATGTATGCTCATCTGTCTGAGACCTAAATAAAGCGCACTTGAGGAATGAAGCAGGACAATGATCCAAAACACACCAAAGTTCACCTCTTAATGGCTTAAGAAAAAAGAAAATTAAGACTTTGGAGTGACCTAGTTAAAGTCCTGATCTTAATCCGATTGAGATGCTTTAAAAAGGTGGTTCATGCCTGGAAACCCTTCAATGGGGCTGATATACAACAATTCTGCAAAGATGAGGAAGCCAAAATTCATCTACCTATCGATGTAAAAATCAAAGTGAACAAATACCTTGAAGTAAATAAAAAGACAGCAATATTTCATGAAAATAACATAGAATACTTCATTACACATCATTTTGATAGAACAAAATGTAAAAGCCATCCCACCACATCAAGGTGACCCTATTTGGTACAGTTCTCTAGTATTGAAACCTTACCAGTAGCATAGTTACCAGGGGGGCAGAGGGGGCCCCGTGCTCTGAGGGGGCCCACTCATAAATACATTCTGCGGCAGAGCAGGGAGAATCGATCTACCTGCTCTGCCGCCCGGCCGCTATGGGGCCCCTCAGCAGGTGGACAAACAAAAATCAGGGTGCCAGACCTCCCAGGCAGAAAGTACACCTTCAATGTAAAATGAAAAAATGGAGGCAGCACACCAGTTTGAAAAAGTGAAGAAACTTAGTGCTATTTAATAGCCAAGAATGGCAAGGTTTAGGTTTTTTTTAGAACCCTTGCCTATCTATCTATCTATCTATCTATCTATCTATCTATCTATCTATCTATCTATCTATCTATCTATCCATCTATCATCTGTTATCTATCTATCTATCTATCTATCTATCTATATACAGTTAGGTCCATATATATTTGGACAGAGACAACATTTTTCTAATTTTGGTTATAGACATTACCACAATGAATTTTAACCAAAACAATTCAGATGCAGTTGAAGTTCAGACTTTCAGCTTTCATTTGAGGGTATCCACATTAAAATTGGATGAAGGGTTAAGGAGTTTCAGCTACTTAACATGTGCCACCCTGTTTTTAAAGGGACCAAAAGTAATTGGACAGATTCAATAATTTTAAATGAAATGTTCATTTTTAATACTTGGTTGAAAACCCTTTGTTGGCAATGACTGCCTGAAGTCTTGAACTCATGGACATCACCAGACGCTGAGTTTCCTCCTTTTTGATGCTCTGCCAGGCCTTCACTGCGGTGGTTTTCAGTTGCTGTTTGTTTGTGGGCCTTTCTGTCTGAAGTTTAGTCTTTAACAAGTGAAATGCTGCTCAATTGGGTTGAGATCAGGTGACTGACTTGGCCATTCAAGAATATTCCACTTCTTTGCTTTAATAAACTCCTGGGTTGCTTTGGCTTTATGTTTTGGGTCATTGTCCATCTGTAGTATGAAACGACGACCAATCAGTTTGGCTGCATTTGGCTGGATCTGAGCACACAGTATGGCGGCTCTGAATACCTCAGAATTCATTCGGCTGCTTCTGTCCTGTGTCACATCATCAATAAACACTAGTGACCCAGTGCCACTGGCAGCCATGCATGCCCAAGCCATCACACTGCCTCCGCCGTGTTTTACAGATGATGTGGTATGCTTTGGATCATGAGCTGTACCACGCCTTCGCCATACTTTTCTCTTTCCATCATTCTGGTAGAGGATGATCTTGGTTTCATCTGTCCAAAGAATGTTCTTCCAGAACTGTGCTGGCTTTTTTTGATGTTTTTTATTAAAGTCCAGTCTAGCCTTTTTATTCTTGATGCTTATGAGTGGCTTGCACCGTGCAGTGAACCTTCTGTATTTACTTTCATGCAGTCTTCTCTTTATGGTAGATTTGGATATTGATACGCCGACCTCCTGGAGAGTGTTGGTCACTTGGTTGGCTGTTGTGAAGGGGTTTCTCTTCACCATGGAGATTATTCTGCGATCATCCACCACTGTTATCTTCTGTGGGCGCCCAGGTCTTTTTGCATTGTTGAGTTCACCAGTGCTTTCTTTCTTTCTCAGGATGTACCAAACTGTAGATTTTGCCACTCCTAATATTGTAGCAAGTTCTCGGATGGGTGTTTTCTGTTTTCGCAGCTTAAGGATGGCTTGTTTTACCTGCATGGAGAGCTCCTTTACCGCATGTTTACTTCACAGCAAAACCTTCCAAATGCAAGCACCACACCTCAAATCAACTGCAGGCCTTTTATCTGCTTAATTAAGAATGACATAACGAAGGGATTGCCCACACCTGTCCATGAAATAGCCTTGGAGTCAATTGTCCAATTACTTTTGGTCCCTTTAAAAACAGGGTGGCACATGTTAAGTAGCTGAAACTCCTTAACCCTTCATCCAATTTTAATGTGGATACCCTCAAATGAAAGCTGAAAGTCTGAACTTCAACTGCATCTGAATTGTTTTGTTTAAAATTCATTGTGGTAATGTCCATAACCAAAATTAGTAAAATGTTGTCTCTGTCCAAATATATATGGACCTAACTGTATCTATTACATATCTATTATCTATCTATTTTCTATTTATCATTTATCTATTATCTATCTATCTATCTATCTATCTATCTATCTATCGATTATCTATCTATCTATCTATCTATCTATTACCTATCTATTACCTATCTATCTATCTATCTATCTATCTATCTATTTATCTATATATCTATTACCTATCTATTATCTATCTATTTTCTATTTATCATCTATCTATTATCTATTTATCATTTATCTATTATCTATCTATCTATTATCTATCTATTATCTATCTATTATCTATCTATCTATTATCTATCTATCTATTATCTATTATCTATCTCTCTGATGTATAAAGGCACTTTTGTTCGGGTGATAGCCCACTAGTCTTGCCATATAGTAGTGCAAACCTTCAAAAACTATGAATAACATTAACTAAGATTAGAGATTCATAGACCAGTCTATATGAAGATTTATGGAGTTATCTTTATAAAATAATTTAATTTCTTAATACATTTAGAACATTTAGGACTGTGCTAAGGTCAGAAAATTAAATCTGGGCATGAATTTGTACCAAAATTTGCACGATTTTAAGACCATTGTATTAAATACATCTGTGTAAAAGTTTTAGTTACATTTTTTTTACTTGAATTTTACTTTTATTCATTGACAATTACAAGATTGAATTAAATCATCCCGCAAATGTTTCTGCTCCTACTATACTACAATGTTTATGGTTGTTTTCCCTTCGATGCCGCTGCAGGCCAAGAAATCATTGTGGTCCTTCCAACACACAGCACTGACAGGCTAATCATACGGCGCCCGCAGCTCTTGTGCTTAGGTGAAGGGAGTGGGCGTTCAGCGTGTTTACTAAACGTATCATCACATTAATTTTTAATAAGGGTTGATCAAAGGTGGACAACCTCATTATTTGTTAGTCGAGATGTGACACTATTCTGTAGGGATAAAATACAGGGACGCATTGAAGAACGATGAATCAGTTCCGTGTGCTTGGGTCTCAGAAATAATGCATTTTTAATATACTGCAAAAACAACTGAACAGTTCAAAAATGGATGAAATGGACCCATTGGGGCTTTTTGGATTGGCAGATGCCAAGACACTGCATGTAAAAAAATTGGGCTGAAATATATCAATGTTGTAAGTTAAAGGTGAATGAATGAAAAAGGCTCTGGATGGTCATATGCCTTTTGCCAAATTTTTACACAGCGGCACCAATAAAAAAAGAATTAAAAGTGGATTCCTATTTCACCATCATATTCTTTAGAGAGAATCTTTAGGCAGGTTTTTGCCTCCTAATCTAAGATTCTGATTCCAGCGATGTGTCACTTACTGGGCTGTTTGCTGTAGTTTTTATAAAATCACTGTTTTATCAGCAGGAGATTATCACTAGAGGATTAGTAAACTTGCTGCCACTGATTGGCTGCTTTCTGCCTATGCACAGTATACACAGAATGCTGCCAATAACTGGTGTGGGCAGGGTTATACAGAGCTCAGCAATCAGAGAACTGCTAACTTTGCAGCAAAGAAAACAGTTCTTAATCAAAACTGCAGCAAGCAGCCCAGTAAGAGACACATGGCTGGAATCAGGGTCTCTACTGTACTCCTACATCTTGCTGCTCTTATATGAGGGTTAGCAAAAAATATGGGAGACAGATTCCCTTTACATCCAATATGTCATATTTCATAAGGAAATGACATTCTATTTATGAATCCATTTTTTTTTGCTAAATATAATTTATTTTACATCTTTGTTTACTTTTTCTACTTTTCTATCATAATCTGTATTAAAAAAAAAAAGAAGCTCACAATTTTCCCAATGGTTATTAGGGCTCTCCTAGACTCATACTTCATGTTTTTTCAGGACATCATGAAGTGAGATTGAGGAAGAGAGTTGTAACATCACCTATTGTGAATCGTTGGGTCATCGTGTTATTACAGCTGTCAATGTAATCCTGCCTGTGATGATAATGAGACTTCCGAAAAGTCTACAGTAAACATCACGAAATGTACAAGTCTAAAATATCCCCAGTAGCCGGTGTGAAAATTGCAAGGTTATTGTTTACTTTTTAAAATACAGATTAAATATGCAAATTAACTTTTCAGAGTGAAGAGAACTTGAACTCAACTGGACATAGCAATCGTAAAAATTAATATTGACTCGTTAACAATCCTTGCCATATAGTTTAGGATGAAAACCAAACCCCCAAAAAACCCTCTATATTATCCTGTGTCATGTAGCATGGCTCGTTAAAGGGTCAATATTGGCTTTTAGGATTGCTATTCCCAATAGCTGGCACTAGAGTTCCTGTCCTCTTTCTCACTGGGAAAGATATTTGCAAATTTTAATCATTAAATTTCCAGAGGAAAGGAGACGCTTCCTACTGAAGACACTGCAAAGCACTGCCCCATCTATGACAATATTTTCATTACTTCAGTTAAAAAATGAAGGATAATTTTTACCCAATTTTACCATTTTTTGTTGATAATTTTTAGGTCAATTCCAGTTTTTGAAACTTCTTTCTGACCTAATTCTAGAAACATAATTTTTGATCATGATCACAAATTTTGTCCACTTTTTCACCACTTAAATACATTCTGCCAGAAGCTTTTGGATTAAGAGTATAAAAGTTATTGCAGCAGAACAGAAGTTATTTCATTTGCTTCTGAATTCACCTCTTATTCTGCTTCGTAGAGTCCTGAGCGGCATTTAGTCTCTAGGTAATTTTACAAACGCTCATAACTACAGCTGACTGATGTGAAAAGGTACATGTACTGTTCCTTCAAAATGTCTAAGCGCCTCACGTACAGAACCTGCCTCTGGGCTGCTGGGGACTCCTCATGCTGATCTATTCCAAAAGATTTCTATTTTCGAAAAATAGGTTCTTGTGCCTTAGAGTAACTATTGAATCGACTTCTACCTACTGACCACTGAATGCTCACAATTCATTATTTATTTTAGATTTCATTATTTTATTATTTTATTATTTTTAACCTAAAATTAATAATTTTTTATCCTCGATCCTCAGCAGTTTCACTGGAACGGATATGAAGTGCCATAGAGATCTGTGAATAAGATACCCTTCTCTAGCAGCTAATTTTTTGCTTTTTCATTTCTTCATCACTGCACTGTAAGACTTGTAATTTCCATGAAGGTTTGTCTCCTGAAGAACTACAGTATTTATATTTTAATAGCGCCGTTTAATGTACTATACAAGGCATTTAAAATAATAAGAAATCCAAAAAATAAGAAAAAAAAACATGTATGCATATATATATACTGTATCTCAAGATACGTAAAACTAGTCAGCTGTCTCAAGACTTTTTCAACATTATTGTTGCAAACCATAATGACGGCTTTGGAAGCAGAAGAATTTCTAAACCACTGATGAAGTTTCCAGTGAGCACTGTTGGGGCCATAATCCGGAAGTGGAAAGAAACTAATTTCATTATAAACCAGCCATGACCAAGTGCTCCCCACCAGATTACAGATAGATGAGTGAAAAGAATTATCAGAAGAATTGTCCAAGAGCCAAGGACCTCCTCTGGAGCTCTACAGAAAGGCCTGGAATCAGCATGTACAATTGTTTCAAATAAAACTATAAATAATACACTCATTGATTTTTAGCCTGGACTATCGCATCTTGGCATCGTCCAGGTTGAAAACTGTTTCTCCCCAGACATGGATTACGGCGTGGGGCAAAATGACAGAGAGGGGATATGGTTATTTATTTTGTTTTATTACAGGAGACATAGGCCTCTGTGGAATGGGCCATGATGTGAGTATGTTTTAATTTAGAATCATTAAAGTAGTCTGTGTCATTCTTTCAATTAAAATATTTTATTCTGGGTGTGTGTTTATTTTCAATACAGCTATAGGATTAGTAATGGATAGTTGTCTTATTTATGCCTCTCCATTACTAACCCGTGGGCTTGATATCACCAGACAATCCAAAGGTGACATCAACCCCACAAAAATAAAACCCATTTGCCACCACCACAGGGCTAGTTGGAAGAACCGGGCAAAGTGTCAGAATTGGTGCATCTAATAGATCCACCTTTTCTGGGCGGCTCTGGGCTGCTATTTTTAGGCTGGAGGGGCAATATCCATGGTCCCTTACCAGCCTGAGAATACCAGCTACAATCTGTCTGCTTTAGCTTTGCTGATTGTCATAAGTGGGGGGGACCCCACAAATTTTTTAAATTATTTAAGTAATGAAAAAAAGCCAGTGTGGGAACCCCTCTATTCTTGATAACCTTCCTTGCTAACACTGACAGCTATCGGTTGCAGCCACCGGCTGTGAGTTTTTATTGGTTGGTTATCTAAAATACAAGCAACCAACCTCATTTTCAAAAATTATTTATTTTTTTAAAGTTTCAGGAAGTTTTTCACAGTGAGCTGCAGTGAACTTTGAGCTCAGCATTGCACCATGAGACTTTCTCACTGTGCTAGAGGGGATCTCACCGAAGTCATCGCAGTTCAGGGGCCCAGCTATGAATGCAGCCTCAGTGACCTTCGGGACCCTCGATGCTATCCAAACAAAAGACTTTATACTTGCTGTATGTTGATTTACCATACAACTCGCTGTTATTAGCGACAGCAGGCGTAGGCTGATGGGAGCAGTAGTCTTATCAGCCAACAACAGTCATTTGACAGCATGGGAACCGCGCCTCTCTGACAGGGGGTAATAATTTTACCACCGATCAGCAGCAGTGTTTATCGCGTTGTCATGCACATTGCAGTGTGGCAAACACTGGATGCTTGGGATGCTTGGATGCTTTCAAGTGAAAGGGGTCCGGATTCAGGTTTGGAGCCTGGTACTGTTTTTGTACATTTTTTAACTGTTCAGCTGAACCCACAGGACCCAAACATCCAGGGGTCCACTCATCTATACACATGAGGTCAACGGCAATATGACATCATGACGTGTGCCGTACCTTACTTACAGCATGGGAACCGCGCCTCTCTGACAGGGGGTAATAATTTTACCACCGATCAGCAGCAGTGTTTATCGCGTTGTCATGCACATTGCAGTGTGGCAAACACTGGATGCTTGGGTCCCCCATTCAAGTGAAAGGGGTCCGGATTCAGGTTTGGAGCCTGGTACTGTTTTTGTACATTTTTTAACTGTTCAGCTGAACCCACAGGACCCAAACATCCAGGGGTCCACTCATCTATACACATGAGGTCAACGGCAATATGACATCATGACGTGTGCCGTACCTTACTTATCCCATGTGTAGAAGCATCCCAGATCCCATGGCAGCCAGAAGTCTGGCACAGTGTGAGATTCCAGGAATCCAATGTGAGTGGTGGGGAGATCAAAACTTGTGGCGCGGACAGGATGGGTGGCGGTGAGGAGCAGAGGGGCCATATAGGTGAGTGGAGAGGTGACAATAAGGAGGAATTTTTTACTATTTTTTCATAATTTGATAGCCCATTATGGTTAAAGCTATCATTTTGACAAATGTAGATTTTTCTAAAGCAAGAGAAAAATTAAATTCCACTCAAATCTCTGCTTAACTCTATCATCTACCCTTTAGCTTTACCATTATTTACATATTCACTTTTTGACCAAGGCTATATTTTCACATTCATCCTCTTTATTGCCAAGTTTATTGACTGCCAATGTTTTCTTTTTTATTATTTATACTTCAGAGAGGTATTTTTAATATTCCTTTGATTACATTGCACACATTTATTGCATTGTGATTTTCTTCTACACTGTAGGTTTACTTATATATTGGTACTATGTAGCTGACCCTTACTATACCCATACTAAAGAATTAATTTTTATAAAATATCTTTCCTGGAAATCATCTTGTGAATTATTTAATATTTATTTACACCCTGTTTTTTGCAGATGGAAACGTTATTCATGAGTTTTTCAAACTTAAATGAAAATCTCTGAAATTGAAAAACAAAATATTCCCAAATATTGAAGCATCTGTTTGGATCAAGACGCAGCCTTGACAGAGGTTGACAAGTGTCAGGCTTATTATTAATAGACGAGCCTGGGTAATACGAGGGGAATTACTCATTTATTTAGCATCTAAATTTTTAATCCTTATTCCCAAATGTGGCATTGAGTCCATTCATTCTAGAATTTCAATATGTGATGTGTTATTTCAAGTTGCTAAATGCTTTGGATTTTTAGTAACAAAAATATTGAATTTCATCCGTTACATATGATAGCGAAAAACGTGGAAAATGAATAAATTAGTTTATGATTTCAGTCATAAAGATGTATCATGGCACTTTACACCCAACAAGTTGTAACAACAAAATTTAGGACTAATGTAAATTACAGTCGAATGAAGAGAACCATTAAAAATTATTAGATCTTTATTAAATACAAGATAAAACAATTGAAAATAAAATAAGAAAGAAAAGCCATAAAAAATATTACCTTAGTGGAGAATGTACTATAAGATGATTCAAAGTTTCCTCCCCTGCACCCCGACGCGTGTTTTGCAACACCAGAATCTTCCGGCGGCGCCTCAGGAAGAAGTTGGTGTTGCTAAACGTGCGTCGTGGTGGAGACAGGGAAACTCTAACCCATCCTATAGCACATATTCTCTACTAAGGTAATATTTTTATGGCTTTTCTTTTCTTACCTACTTTATTGCATAGGTGGATTATATACAACTCTACTTATAGCCTTTTTCTACTGCACAACTCTTCATGTAATTCCTTTTTATCTGGGCAGCTTTTGAATGGCAGCTACATATTATGTTTAGTGTTGAGCGATACCGTCCGATACTTGAAAGTATCGGTATCGGAAAGTATCGGCCGATACCGGCAAAGTATCGGATCCAATCCGATACCGATACCCGATACCAATACAAGTCAATGGGACTCAAGTATCGGACGGTATCCCTGATGGTTCCCAGGGTCTGAAGGAGAGGAAACTCCTTCAGGCCCTGGGATCCATATTAATGTGTAAAAGAAAGAATTAAAATAAAAAATATTGCTATACTCACCTCACCGAGGGAACCGGCAGCGTTCTTTGCTTAAAATTCGCGCGTTTACTTCCTTACGTGAAGTCCCGGCTTGTGATTGGTCGCGTGCCGCCCATGTGGCCGCGACGCGACCAATCACAGCAAGCCGTGACGTAATTTCAGGTCCTTCAGGATTTTAAAATTACGTTCTGGCTTGTGATTGGTCGCGTCGCGGTCACATGGGCGACGCGACCAATCACAAGACGTGACGTCACGGGAGGCTGGACACCCGCGCATTTTAAAATGCGCGGGTGTCCAGCCTCCCGTGACATCACGGCTTGTGATTGGTCGCGTCGCCCATGTGACCGCGATGCGACCAATCACAAGCCAGAACGTAATTTTAAAAATCCTGAAGGACCTGAAATTACGTCATGGCTTGCTGTGATTGGTCGCGTCGCGGCCACATGGGCGGCACGCGACCAATCACAAGCCGGGACTTCACGGAAGGAAGTAAACGCGCGAATTTTAAGCAAAGAACGCTGCCGGTTCCCTCCGTGAAGTCCAGGCTGCGTCGGAGAGGTGAGTATAGCAATATTTTTTATTTTAATTCTTTCTTTTACACATTATTACATTAATGTTGTTTCGATACCGATACCTGATACCACAAAAGTATCGGATCTCGGTATCGGAATTCCGATACCCGCAAGTATCGGCCGATACCCGATACTTGCGGTATCGGAATGCTCAATACTAATTATGTTCGATATATTTTTTGATCTGTTCTTAGCTGTCTCTGGTAATATAGTTTTTACATTTTGAGCCATAATACCTTTGCCAGTGGTAGTGCATAGTCTCTGCACATGAGATTTTTTCATTTAAATAATAATTTATTTTTTTTAGGCTATTCTTAAAATAAAAATTCTTCTTAGGACGTATTGGTTATACCCTCTCTACTGGGCACTCTGCTATTGTTACTCTTTTTTTCATATTTTATTATCAATTGTTTTATCTTGTATTTATTAACCCCTTCCTGACATCCGACGTAGTATCCCGTCGAGGTGGGGTGGGCCCGTATGACCGCCGACGGGATAGTACGTCCAGCGCGATCGGCGGCGCTCACGGGGGGAGCGCGGCCGATCGCGGCCGGGTGTCAGCTGCCTATCGCAGCTGACATCCGGCACTATGTGCCAGGAGCGGTCACGGACCGCTCCCGGCACATTAACCCCCGGCACACCACGATCAAACATGATCGCGATGTGCCGGCGGTGCAGGGAAGCATCGCGCAGGGAGGGGGCTCCCTGCGGGCTTCCCTGAGCCCCCCGCAGCAACGCGATGTGATCGCGTTGCTGCGAGGGTCTTACCTCCCTCCCTGCCTGCTCCAGACCCGGATCCAAGATGGCCGCGGATCCGGGTCCTGCAGGGAGGGAGGTGGCTTCACAGAAGCCTGCTCAGAGCAGGCACTGTGAAGCAGCCTGCACCTCTCGCAGATCGGTGATCTGTCAGAGTGCTATGCAAACTGGCAGATCACCGATCTGTATTGTCCCCCCCTGGGGCAAAGTAAAAAAGTAAAAAAAAAAATTTCCAAATGTGTAAAAAAAAATAAAAAAAAAATTCCAAAATAATGAAAAAAAACAAAAAATATTCCCATAAATACATTTCTTTATCTAAATAATAAAAAAAAACAATAAAAGTACACATATTTAGTATCGCCGCGTCCATAACGACCCGACCTATAAAACTGGCCCACTAGTTAACCACTTCAGTAAACACCGTAAGAAAAAAAAAAAAAAACGAGGCAAAAAACAACGCTTTATTATCATACTGCCGAACAAAAAGTGGAATAACACGCGATCAAAAAGACAGATATAAATAACCATGGTACCGCTGAAAGCGTCATCTTGTCCCGCAAATAACGAGCTGCCATACAGCATGATCAGCAAAAAAATAAAAAAGTTATAGTCCTGAGAATAAAGCGATGCAAAAATAATTATTTTTTCCATAAAATAGTTTTTATCGTATAAAAGCGCCAAAACATAAAAAAATAATATAAATGAGGTATCGCTGTAATCGTACTGACCCGAAGAATAAAACTGCTTTATCAATTTTACCAAACACGGAACAGTATAAACGCCTCTCCCAAAAGAAATTCATGAATAGCTGGTTTTTGGTCATTCTGCCTCACAAGAATCGGAATAAAAAGCGATCAAAAAATGTGACGTGCCCAAAAAGTTACCAATAAAAACGTCAACTCGTCCCACAAAAAACAAGACCTCACATGACTCTGTGGACCAAAATATGGAAAATTTATAGCTCTCAAAATGTGGTAACGCAAAAAATATTTTTTGCAATAAAAAGCGTCTTTCAGTGTGTGACGGCTGCCAATCATAAAAATCCGCTAAAAAACTCGCTATAAAAGTAAATCAAACCCCCCTTCATCACCCCCTTAGTTAGGGAAAAATAAAAAAAATGTATTTATTTCCATTTTCCCATTAGGGTTAGGGTTAGGGCTAGGGTTGGGGCTAGGGTTAAGGCTACAGTTAGGGTTGGGGCTAAAGTTAGGGTTAGGGTTGGGGCTAAAGTTACGGTTAGGGTTTAGATTACATTTACGGTTGGGAATAGGGTTGGGATTAGGGTTAGGGGTGTGTCAGGGTTAGAGGTGTGGTTAGGGTTACTGTTGGGATTAGGGTTAGGGGTGTGCTTGGATTAGGGTTTCAGTTATAATTGGGGGGTTTCCACTGTTTCGGCACATCAGGGGCTCTCCAAACGCGACATGGCGTCCGATCTCAATTCCAGCCAATTCTGCGTTGAAAAAGTAAAACAGTGCTCCTTCCCTTCCGAGCTCTCCCGTGTGCCCAAACAGGGGTTTACCCCAACATATGGGGTATCAGCGTACTCAGGACAAATAGGACAACAACCCTTGCGCAATGTGACGCCTGCAGACCTTTCCATCTAAGTCTGCATTCCAAATGGCGCTCCTTCCCTTCCGAGCCCTCCCATGCATCCAAACGGTGGTTCCCCCCACATATGGGGTATCAGCGCACTCAGGACAAATTGGACAACAACTTTTGGGGTCCAATTTCTCCTGTTACCCTCGGGAAAATACAAAACTGGGGGTTGAAAAATAATTTTTGTGGGAAAAAAGTTTTGTTTTATTTTTACGGCTCTGCATTATAAACTTCTGTGAAGCCCTTGGTGGGTCAAAGCACTCACCACACATCTAGATAAGTTCCTTAGGGGGTCTACTTTCCAACATGGTGTCACTTGTGGGGGGTTTCTACTGTTTAGGTACATTAGGGGCTCTGCAAACGCAATGTGACGCCTGCAGACCATTCCATCTAAGTCTGCATTCCAAATGGCGCTCCTTCACTTCCGAGCCCTTCCATGCGTCCAAACGGTGGTTCCCCCCCACATATGGGGTATCAGCGCACTCAGGACAAATTGGACAACAAAGTTTGGGGTACAATTTCTCCTGTTACCCTCGGGAAAATACAAAACTGGGGGCTGAAAAATAATTTTTGTGGGAAAAAATTTTTGTTTTATTTTTACGGCTCTGCATTATTAACTTCTGTGAAGCCCTTGGTGGGTCAAAGCGCTAAAAACACATCTACATAAGTTCCTTAGGGGGTCTACTTTCCAAAATGGTGTCACTTGTGGGGGGTTTCAATGTTTAGGCGCATCAGTGGCTCTCCAAACGCAACATGGCGTCCCATCTCAATTCCTGTCAATTTTGCATTGAAAAGTCAAACGGTGCTACTTCCCTTCCGAGCTCTCCCATGCGCCCAAACAGTGGTTTACCCCCACATATGGGGTATCAGCGTACTCAGGACAAATTGTACAACAACTTTTGGGGTCCAATTTCTTCTCTTACCCTTGGGAAAATATAAAATTGGGGGTGAAAAGATAATTTTTGTGAAAAAATATGATTTTTTATTTTTACGGTTCTGCATTATAAACTTCTGTGAAGCACTTGGTGGGTCAACGTGCTCACCACACCTCTAGATAAGTTCCTTAGGGGGTCTACTTTCCAAAATGGTGTCACTTGTGGGGGGTTTCAATGTTTAGGCACATCAGGGGCTCCCCAAACGCAACATGGCGTCCCATCTCAATTCCAGTCAATTTTGCATTGAAAAGTCAAATGGCGCTCCTTCGCTTCCGAGCTCTGTCATGCGCGCAAACAGTGGTTTACCCCCACATATGGGGTATCTGCGTACTCAGGACAAATTGTACAACAATTTTTCGCGTCCATTTTCTCCTGTTACCCTTGGTAAAATAAAACAAATTGGAGCTGAAGTAAATTTTTTGTGAAAAAAAGTTAAATGTTCATTTTTATTTAAACATTCCAAAAATTCCTGTGAAGCACCAGAAGGGTTAATAAACTTCTTGAATGTGGTTTTGAGCACCTTGAGGGGTGCAGTTTTTAGAATGGTGTCACACTTGGGTATTTTCTATCATATAGACCCCTCAAAATTACTTCAAATGAGATGTGGTCCCTAAAAAAAAATGGTGTTGTAAAAATGAGAAATTGCTGGTCAACTTTTAACCCTTATAACTCCCTAACAAAAAAAATTTTGGTTCCAAAATTGTGCTGATGTAAAGTAGACATGTGGGAAATGTTACTTATTAAGTATTTTGTGTGACATATCTCTGTGATTTAAGGGCATAAAAATTCAAAGTTGGAAAATTGCAAAATTTTCAAAATTTTCGCCAAATTTCCATTTTTTTTGCAAATAAACGCAGGTAATATCAAAGAAATTTTACCACTATCATGAAGTACAATATGTCACGAGAAAACAATGTCAGAATCGCCAAGATCCGTTGAAGCGTTCCAGAGTTATAACCTCATAAAGGGAAAGTGGTCAGAATTGTAAAAATTGGCCCGGTCATTAACGTGCAAACCACCCTTGGGGGTGAAGGGGTTAAAGATCTAATAATTTTTAATGGTTCTCTTCGTTCGGCGGTAATTTGCATTAGTCCTAAATTGTGTTGCTGCTATCAATTGAAATGCCACCCTAATACTTAAAAATATTTTGGGCACTATTTGTATTAACCCAACAAGTTGTTTAGATCCATATAGCTGTCATAAACTTCTGTAGGGTCCTAATATATCACCAACAAAAGTTTTAGATGGCAATTTATGAGTACCTATCATAGCCCCAAAGATTGCTTACACTTAGGCTTGGGTCACACGACCTTATTTTCTTTCATCCGAGAGAATTGATTTGATTATGCTAATCATACTCTGACGAGAGTATGATCAGAGTGTGATCAGATATTTTCAGATGACAAGAAGAGGTAAAAAGAAAATTTCTCCATTTTCGCCATTCTGTCAGTCCCTGAAAATTGGACCGCATTTACAAATCATCCGAGTATGGTCCAAATGTTTCCATGGACCCATAGACTTGAACGCCTGAGTGCTATCTGAATATCGGATGCAAATTATGCACACTGCTATTTTTTTTTCCTTGGATAGCCTTGGTTCAAAGAAAAATTAGGACATGTGCATGTCACCATAAAATAACATTGGACCAAGTGCGAACCGATGTGGGCCAAAAATATGATTGTCTACACAAGCCCATAAGGAAAGCCATTCTCAGCTAAATACTGTGTCCCATTTGTTCCTGATTGGCTCTGCTTTGTGCTTCTCAGAGGGTAGAATGAGTATTGTACAGGTTTGTGAATACATGTATGGGCTTGGCTCTCCCAGGAGTTTGGAGCAGAACCAACACTAGGTAACATCTCATTCAGACATCTGGTTTCTTTGTACGAGTGCTATCTGTGGCTTTCATGGTTAGCACTTGTATCTGTGATAGTCTATGGGGTCATTCACATGTCTGTAATTTTCACTCAGTCCCCTGAAAATCATGGAGACATGTTCGATTTTGATTTGAGCTTGGGATCAAAATTGGCTCGGTGGAAAAATCAGACCAGACAAGGAAGATATCCGAGTGAGGTTCAATTTTCACGGACTGATAGAAAGGATATGACGGAGAATGGTTTTATTTCTCCATGTATGAGAAAAACTGATGACACTTGGTCCACACTCTGGACAACACTGATCTGATCAAATCTGTCCGTTTTTCTTGCACTTGAAAGAATCATACCTCTGAATGAGGCCTAAGAGCTCAAAAATGTTGTCCCCTCATTTTAGCCATCAGTGGGGATCTTAGCATTTAGTCTCCTACTTATCAAATATTATGTCACATCAAGAGTTTCTTTAAATGAAATGTACCCTTTATACAAAGTAACCGGTTTAATACTATTATCCACTTTAGCTTTTTGTAAGAGTTTTTATCCATTTTCTTATAAAATACAGCCTTATTTGGGAGCAAAAAGAGAGGATTCTTGTTACATTTAATAAATCCCAGGGAGCACAGCAGTTAACTTTTATCACAAGTGCCAGTACATAGAAAAATATATGGAGCTCCTGCCTTGGCCGGATGTGTGAAGCCCAATATTTCTGCTTATGACCTCTGTGACCTCCATAATGTCCCTTTACAGCTAGTCTCTTCTATAAAATACTAGGAAATATTGACTAAAACTCTTTTGTCCATATATATATAAATATATATATATATATATATATATATATATATATAAATATAAATATAAATATATACACTGCTCAAAAGAATAAAGGGAACACTGAAATACCACATCCTAGATATCTCTGAATGAAATATTCCAGTTGCAAATTTTTATTCATTGCATAGTGGAATGTGTTCAGAACAATAAAACATAACAATTATCAATGTAAATCAAAATGAATATCCCATGGAGGTCTGGATTTGGAATTATACTCAAAAATCAAATTACAGGCTGATCCAACTTCAGGGGAAATGCCTCATGACAAGGTAAAGATGCTCAGTAATGTGTGTGGCCTCCACGTGCCTGTATAACCTTCCTACAATGCCTGGGCATGCTCCTGATGAGGCGGTGGATGGTCTCCTGAGGCATCTCCTCCCAGACCTGGACTAAAGCATCCACCAACTCCTGGACAGTCTGTGGTGCATCGTGACGTTGGTGGATAAAGAGAGATAAGATGTCCCAGATGTGCTCAATCGGATTCAGGTCTGGGGAACAGGCGGGCCAGTCCTGTTGTGAATTCCATTCTCGAACTCCCTCCTGTGGTCATGAATGGTACTTCGGCGAGTTCTGTCCGTGGACTCCCTCTGGTGGCTGTGAGTGGAACTGCTGGTTCTGAGGTTGCTCACTCAGTTGCCCTCGTTTGCGTCTAGGCTAGCTTTTCTATTTAACTCCACTCAGATCGTTACTCAATGCCAGCTGTCAATGTATCAGTACTGGTTCAGATCTCTCTTGGATCCTTCTGATGACCTGTCTACTCCAGCAGAAGTTAAGTTCCTGCTAGTTCATTTGTTGTTCATTTTGTACTGAATATATTCCTTAGTACTTGCTAATTTCTTGTCCAGCTTGCTTATATGATATTTCCTTGCTAGCTGGAAGCTCTGGGGTGCAGAGTGGCACCCCCGCATCGTGAGTCGGTGCGGGGGTCTTTTTGCACACTCTGCGTGGCTTTTTGTAGTTTTTTGTGCTGACCGCATAAGATCCCTTTCCTATCCTCAATCTATCTAGTAAGTCTGGCCTCCTTTGCTGAAACCTGTTTCATCCCTGTGTTTGTGACTTTCCTCTTAACTCACAGTTAATATATGTGGGGGGCTGTCTTTACCTTTGGGGTAATTTCTCTGAGGCAAGCTAAAGCTTTATTTCCTATCTTTAGGGGTAGTTAGCTCTTAGGCTGTGAAGAGGCGTCTAGGGAGAGTTAGGTATACTCCACAGCTATTTCTAGTTGTGTGTTATAGGATTAGGGTTTGCGGTCAGCAGAGTTCCCACTTCCCAGAGCTTGTCCTGACATCTAGTTTAACCATCAGGTCATTCCAGGTGCACCTAACCACCAGATCCATAACAGTACAGCTGGCCAATAAAGTGTTAATGCATCTCAATAGAGGGATAAGAGAAGTTCTGAGACCATTTTTTTTTTCTTTGCAGCGTGTTTTGTTTTTCTTTTCCCCTAAATCTCTGGGTGGTTCAGGACACAGGTGTAGATATGGACATTCAGGGTCTGTACTCTTGTATGGATCAACTCACTGCAAGGGTGCAAGGCATTCAAGATTATGTAGTTCAGAATCTGATGTTAGAACCCAGAATTCCAATTCCTGATTTGTTTTCTGGGAATAGATCTAAGTTCCTGAATTTCAAAAATAATTGTAGACTGTTTCTGGCTTTGAAACCCCGCTCCTCTGGTGACCCCAGTCAGCAAGTAAAAATCATTATTTCTTTGCTACGTGGCGACCCTCAAGACTGGACATTTTTCCTTGCGCCAGGAGATCCTGCATTGCATGATGTAGATGCGTTTTTTCTAGCACTTGGATTGCTTTATGATGAACCAAATTCAGTGGATCAGGCTGAGAAAATCTTGCTGGCTTTGTGTCAGGGTCAGGATGAAGCGGAGGTATATTGTCAGAAGTTTAGAAAGTGGTCTGTGCTTACTCAGTGGAATGAGTGTGCCTTGGCAGCAATTTTCAGAAAGGGTCTTTCTGAAGCCCTTAAGGATGTTATGGTTGGATTCCCCACGCCTGCTGGTCTGAATGAGTCTATGTCCTTGGCCATTCAGATCGATCGACGCTTACGTGAGCGCAAAACTGTGCACCATTTGGTGGTATCTTCTGAGCAGAGGCCTGAGTCTATGCAATGTGATAGGATCTTGACCAGAGCTGAACGGCAGGAATACAGACATCAGAATGGGCTATGTTTTTACTGTGGTGACTCCACTCATGCTATCTTAGATTGTCCTAAGCGCACTGAGCGGTTCGCTAGGTCTGCCACCATTGGTACGGTACAGCCAAAATTTCTTTTGTCCGTTACTCTGATTTGCTCTTTGTCGTCCTATTCTGTTATGGCATTTGTGGATTCAGGCGCTGCCCTGAATTTAATGGACTTGGAGTTTGCCAGGCGCTGTGGTTTTTTCTTGGAGCCCTTGCAGTATCCTATTCCATTGAGAGGAATTGATGCTACGCCTTTGGCCAAGAATAAGCCTCAGTACTGGACTCAATTGACCATGTGCATGGCTCCTGCACATCAGGAGGATATTTGCTTTTTGGTGTTGCATAATCTGCATGATGTGGTCATTTTGGGTTTGCCATGGCTACAGGTCCATAATCCAGTATTAGATTGGAAATCAATGTCTGTATCCAGTTGGGGTTGTCAAGGGGTACATGGTGATGTTCCATTGTTGTCAATTTCGTCTTCCCATCCTTCTGAAGTCCCTGAGTTCCTGTCGGATTACCGGGATATATTTGATGAGCCCAAATCCAGTGCCCTACCTCCTCATAGGGATTGCGATTGTGTTATTAATTTGATTCCTGGTAGTAAGTTTCCAAAGGGCCGACTGTTCAATTTGTCTGTGCCAGAACACGCCGTTATGCGGAGTTATATAAAAGAGTCCTTGGAGAAAGGGCATATTCGCCCGTCGTCGTCACCGTTGGGGGCAGGGTTCTTTTTTGTGGCCAAGAAGGATGGTTCTCTGAGACCTTGTATAGATTACCGCCTTCTCAATAAAATCACCGTCAAATTTCAGTACCCTTTGCCACTACTGTCTGATTTGTTTGCTCGGATTAAGGGGGCTAGTTGGTTCTCAAGATAGATCTTCGAGGGGCGTATAATCTTGTGCGTATTAAACAGGGCGATGAATGGAAAACAGCATTTAATACGCCCGAGGGCCATTTTGAGTACCTGGTGATGCCATTCGGGCTTTCTAATGCTCCATCTGTGTTTCAGTCCTTTATGCATGACATCTTCCGAAAGTACCTGGATAGATTCATGATTGTATATTTGGATGATATTTTGGTCTTTTCGGACGATTGGGAGTCTCATGTGAAGCAGGTCAGAATGGTGTTCCAGGTCCTTCGTGCTAATTCCTTGTTTGTGAAGGGGTCTAAATGTCTCTTTGGAGTTCAGAAGGTTTCATTTTTGGGATTCATTTTTTCCCCTTCTACTATCGAGATGGACCCTGTTAAAGTTCAGGCCATTTATGATTGGACTCAGCCTACTTCTGTGAAGAGCCTTCAGAAATTCCTGGGCTTTGCTAATTTTTACCGTCGCTTCATCGCTAATTTTTCTAGTGTTGTTAAACCATTGACTGATTTGACCAAGAAGGGTGCGGATGTGGTCAATTGGTCCTCTGCGGCCATTGAGGCGTTTCAGGAGTTAAAGCGTCGTTTTTCTTCTGCCCCTGTGTTGTGTCAGCCAGATGTTTCGCTCCCGTTTCAGGTCGAGGTGGATGCTTCTGAGATTGGAGCAGGGGCTGTTTTATCTCAAAGAAGTTCTGAGGGCTCGGTGATGAAACCATGTGCTTTCTTTTCTAGAAAGTTTACGCCTGCTGAGCGCAATTATGATGTGGGCAATCGAGAGCTGTTGGCTATGAAGTGGGTGTTCGAGGAGTGGCGTCATTGGCTTGAAGGAGCCAAGCATCGCGTGGTGGTCCTGACGGATCACAAGAATCTGACTTATCTCGAGTCTGCCAAGCGGTTGAATCCTAGACAGGCTCGATGGTCGCTGTTTTTCTCCCGCTTCGATTTTGTGGTTTCTTACCTTCCGGGTTCTAAGAATGTGAAGGCTGATGCCCTTTCAAGGAGTTTTGTGCCTGATTCTCCGGGAGTTCCTGAGCTGGCTGATATTCTCAAAGAGGGGGTAATTCTGTCTGCCATCTCACCTGATTTGCGGCGGGCGCTGCAGGAGTTTCAGGCTGATAGACCTGACCGTTGTCCAGCGGAGAAACTGCTTGTCCCTGATAGATGGGCTAGTAGAGTTATCTCTGAGGTTCATTGTTTGGTGTTGGCTGGTCATCCTGGGATTTTTGGTACCAGAGATTTGGTGGCTAGGTCCTTTTGGTGGCCTTCCTTGTCACGGGATGTGCGTTCTTTTGTGCAGTCCTGTGGGACTTGTGCTCGGGCCAAGCCCTGCTGTTCTCATGCCAGTGGGTTGCTTTTGCCCTTGCCAGTCCCGAAAAGGCCTTGGACGCATGTTTCCATGGATTTTATTTCAGATCTCCCTGTCTCTCAAAGGATGTCGGTCATCTGGGTGGTTTGTGATCGCTTCTCTAAGATGGTCCATTTGGTACCCTTGCCTAAATTACCTTCCTCCTCTGATTTGGTTCCATTATTTTTCCAGCATGTGGTTCGTTTGCATGGCATTCCGGAGAACATAGTGTCGGACAGAGGTTCCCAGTTTGTTTCGAGGTTTTTGCGGTCCTTTTGTGCTAAGATGGGCATTGATTTGTCTTTTTCTTCGGCTTTCCATCCTCAGACAAATGGCCAAACCGAACGAACTAATGAGACTTTGGAGACCTATCTGAGATGCTTTGTTTCTGCTGATCAGGATGATTGGGTGACCTTTTTGCTGTTGGCTGAGTTTGCCCTTAATAATCGGGCCAGTTCGGCTACTTTGGTTTCGCCTTTTTTTTGTAATTCTGGTTTTCATCCTCGTTTTTCTTCAGGGCAGGTTGAGCCTTCGGACTGTCCTGGTGTAGATTCTGTGGTGGACAGGTTGCAGCAAATTTGGACTCATGTAGTGGACAATTTGACATTGTCCCAGGAGAAGGCTCAACGTTTCGCCAACCACCGTCGCTGTGTGGGTCCCCGACTTCGTGTGGGGGATTTGGTTTGGTTGTCGTCTCATCATGTCCCTATGAAGGTTTCTTCTCCTAAGTTTAAGCTTCGGTTCATTGGTCCTTATAAGATTTCTGAAATTCTTAATCCTGTGTTGTTTCGTTTGGCCCTTCCAGCTTCTTTTGCCATCCATAATGTGTTCCATAGGTCGTTGTTGCAGAGATATGTGGCGCCTATGGTTCCCTCCGTCGACCCTCCTGCTCCGGTGTTGGTCCAGGGGGAGTTGGAGTATGTGGTGGAGAAGATTTTGGATTCTCGTATTTCGAGACGGAAACTTCAGTATCTGGTCAAATGGAAGGGCTATGGTCAGGAGGATAATTCCTGGGTTGTTGCCTCCGATGTCCATGCTGCCGATTTGGTTCGTGCCTTTCATTTGGCTCGTCCTGATCAGCCTGGGGGCTCTGGTGAGGGTTCGGTGACCCCTCCTCAAGGGGGGGGGGTACTGTTGTGAATTCCGTTCTCGAACTCCCTCCTGTGGTCATGAATGGTACTTCGGCGAGTTCTGTCCGTGGACTCCCTCTGGTGGCTGTGAGTGGAACTGCTGGTTCTGAGGTTGCTCACTCAGCTGCCCTCGTTTGCGGCTAGGCTAGCTTTTCTATTTAACTCCACTCAGATCGTTACTCAATGCCAGCTGTCAATGTATCAGTACTGGTTCAGATCTCTCTTGGATCCTTCTGATGACCTGTCTACTCCAGCAGAAGTTAAGTTCCTGCTAGTTCATTTGTTGTTCATTTTGTACTGAATATATTTCTTAGTACTTGCTAATTTCTTGTCCAGCTTGCTTATATGATATTTCCTTGCTAGCTGGAAGCTCTGGGGTGCAGAGTGGCACCCCCGCATCGTGAGTTGGTGCGGGGGTCTTTTTGCACACTCTGCGTGGCTTTTTGTAGTTTTTTGTGCTGACCGCATAAGATCCCTTTCCTATCCTCAATCTATCTAGTAAGTCTGGCCTCCTTTGCTGAAACCTGTTTCATCCCTGTGTTTGTGACTTTCCTCTTAACTCACAGTTAATATATGTGGGGGGCTGTCTTTACCTTTGGGGAAATTTCTCTGAGGCAAGCTAAGGCTTTATTTCCTATCTTTAGGGGTAGTTAGCTCTTAGGCTGTGAAGAGGCGTCTAGGGAGAGTTAGGTACGCTCCACAGCTATTTCTAGTTGTGTGTTATAGGATTAGGGTTTGCGGTCAGCAGAGTTCCCACTTCCCAGAGCTTGTCCTGACATCTAGTTTAACCATCAGGTCATTCCAGGTGCACCTAACCACCAGATCCATAACACAGTCCATAGCTTCAATGCCTTCATCTTGCAGGAACTGCTGACACACTCCAGCCACATAAGGTCTGGCATTGTCCTGCATTAGGAGGAACCCAGGGCCAACCGCACCAGCATATGGTCTCACAAGGGGTCTGAGGATCTCATCTCAGTACCTAATGGCAGTCAGGCTACCTCAGGAGAGCACACGGAGTGCTGTGCGGCCCTCCAAAGAAATGCCACCTCACACCATTACTGACTCACTGCCAAACCGGTCATGCTGAAGGATGTTGCAGGCAGCAGATCTCTCGTCACAGCATCTCCAGACTCTGTCACATCTGTCACATGTGCTCAGTGTGAACCTGCTTTCATCTTTGAAGAGCACAGGGCGCCAGTGGCGAATTAGCCAATCCTGGTGTTCTGTAGCAAATGCCAAGTGTCCTACACGGTGTTGGGCTGTGAGCACAACCCCCATCTATGGACGTCAGTCACTCAAATCATCCTCATGGAGTCTGTTTCTAACCGTTTGTGCAGACACATGCATATTTGTGGCAAGCTGGAGATTATTTTGCAGGGCTCTGGCGGTGCTCCTCCTGTTCCTCCTTGCACAAATGCAGAGGTAGCAGTCCTGCTACTGGGTTGTTGCCCTCCTACGGCCCCCTCCACGTGTCCTGGTGTACTGGCCTGTCTCCTGGTAGCGCCTCCAGCTTCTGGACACTAGGCTGACAGACACAGCAAACATTCTTGCCACAGCTCGTATTGATGTGCCATCCTGGATGAGCTGCACTACCTGAGCCATTTGTGTGGTTTGTAGAGTCCGTCTCATGCTGTCATGAGTGTGAAAGCACAACCAACATTCAAAGTGACAAAAACATCATCCAGAAAGCATTTGTACTGAGATGTGGTCTGTGGTCCCCACTCCTTTATTGAGGGTGTCTTGATAATTGCCAATAATTTCCATCTGTTGTCTATTCCATTTGCACAACAGCATGTGAAATTGATTGTCAATCAGCATTGCTTTCTAAGTGGACAGTTTGATTTCACAGAAGTTGGATTTACTTGGAGCTAGATTCTGTTGTTTAAGTGTTCCCTTTATTTTTTTTTAGCAGTGTGTATATATATATATATATATATATATATATATATATATATATATATATATATATATATAGTATTGAGTAAAAACCAAGAAATTAATAAGAAACATAATTGGCAAAACATGGAATCCATGTATTATTTGAAGTATGTAGGCACCTTTGAAATGGAGAAAATTATTTTTACATATGCGAATGTTTACCTTAAGCTAACAAGTTTTAGTCTGCACTAACCCTGCAATCATTTTAAGAACCGTGATATGTAGTTTATACCTTGATTCAAGTTTCAGATTATTTTATTCATGTGGAAGTTTCTCTAAGGAATATAGGCTGGTAGGCTGGATGTGAGGTCTGTGTGTATCCACGATGCTGCTGTCTTCAGTAGTTCATATCATGCATGTAGTTACAGCACTTATTTCCTCCTTATGTACCACTTCATGCTCATTAATTTATTCTATGGTCTGTTTTGTCTGCCCTCCATGGGTTACTTTCTCCCCTCTCCATGATGTGGAATTATGTCTGCAAGGTCTTCTCAGCTGCAATCTCTAACACTAAGAGAAGGGAGGAGGGAAAGCCGATATAGCCATCAGGAGTAGATGTAAGAACTAGGACAGAATTGTAACATTTTTGCAGAACACTCAGCTAGTTAAATTTATTAACAATCCGCAGTAGCTAAATGGTAGAAAAATTTAATAAAGAATATTTACAAAGTTGCTAAAAGAGTACCGTAACTAACCTTTCACTATATTTTTACATATTTTGCAGGCATTTTAATTGCATGCAAATTTATGGGGGTCCAAGTTCTGAGACCCCTCTGATCTCTCAACAGATCCCTGAGAAGTGCACACACAGCTCATGAGACTATAACTCCTGCCTGAGTGCACAAAGAGCAGATAGAAAGCATAGACCTTTAAACCTATGCACAAAAATGTTACTTTTTAATTTTACATCAGAAATAAAAAATTCAAAGTTGTACATAGCCTTTGAGTGACAGTTTTGTCAAAAACTAGATTGTCGGTGGAAGACATTTACATCACTCTTTAATTACTACTTACTTGGTCTCTATAGATCAATGCATTTATATTTGTCTTGTGGCAGGTCCCTGTAAGCTCATATCATGCTCATGTATGCTCATGACCAATCTAAAAACCTGCACAGAGTGCAGAGTGCAGAGATAAGGCAACGTAGCAATTCTATGCTCTGCATTGTGACTTTTCTCTTAATCCTCCTGAAAATATGCAAAAATTAACAACCTGGTCACTATTACACTGTCAGTACAGCTTGGAGTTCTTAGGGACACCCACATCTGGTAACGACAAGCTGTCAATTTATCCATATTGTTAAAAAATTTACATTTCCAGGAGGAAATTACACAATGCTGAGTTGAAAGCAAAGATGCTTCAGAATACTTATTTCATAGGGAAAATAATTTATTAATAAATATTTGCTTACTAGAGAGGAGGAAGAGAGAGGCTCCAGCTTTACTGATCTTTTGTTCCCCAATTATATGCGGGCTAAAAATGGGCGAACCTGTAGAAATTCTAACTTTGCAGATTCGCTCAAATTAGACCAAAAAATTGGATTGGCAAGCTATGTAAATCAAATGTGCAGAGAACGTAATAAAACAAATAAAAAATAAACTGTGTATTCAACAATCCCTCATCTGGCCCATCGCGAAACCCTGCTCTGGTCCAGTGGTCTTCTTTGGACAAGGGAGGTCTTTTCTTCTGTTGTTTGTCTTCTTCCAGCTTCTGACATGTTTGATACTATCATCCTGGTATTTTCTTAAAGGGGTTGTCCAGAAGGGTCTATCATTAAGATAGGTCATTGATATCTGCTCGGTGTGGGTGTGACACCCTACACCCCTGACGATCACCCCTGACCAGAACTGCTCAGTTGCAGAGCAGCGCAGTTCAGCTCCATCGACAAAATGGTGACTGTGACCAGATACTGAACATCCAGCACCTATTGACTTGAATAGGTGGCGGATGTGCAGTACCAAGCCTCGGCCACTATACAGTGAATGGAGCTGTGCTGTGTAGCTCAGCAACTGAGCCGTTATGGCCTCCTCTGAAACCGGGGACAGCTTATCGCGGGGGTGTCGGGTGCCACACCCCCACCATTCAAACATTGATGAACAATCCTAAGGATAGGCCATCAAAGATAAAGTCCATGTCAACACATTTAACACTAAATAAATATCCAAAAGAGTATTACCTAAAATTTCCTGTATCTTTTTAAAAGAAACTAGTCCTAACGAGGGGCTGAGTCAGTGCTGTAGATGCTAAAAGCCAGAGGAAGACATCATAATCGCAATGGACAGAAGAATAGGCAGCATCAGAGTAAAGAAGACCACTGGACCAGAGCAGGTGGGACATGAGGGTGTTAGGCGAGTATACATTTGTTTTTATAATGGATGTTCTGAATAAATGGAGGTCTTATATTTTGCATTCCTTTTATATAAAGTAGTTCTGTCTACATTGAAAATGGTTAGCATTGAAATGGGTAAAAAATAAAAAGTGCTGAGCAGTATAAATCACATTTCATCAGCCGTCTGACACCACCATGAATTTTTTAAGGCCTCTGCAAATGAAAAAAAAAGTAATTTTAACCTAGAACAGGCAGCATCCTAAAAAGTGTGTTACATAGATTATTAATGGCCGCGCTTATGATGCTGACATTTGCGTAGTTACTGTGTACAGTTATTTCTGAGAATAATGTAACTTAGAGGCTGTGAACATTCACCTTCAAAAACTTCAACCTTCTGAAATTCCTAATTATACTGTTTTAATGTTAATTATCTCTGTGTTACAGAAAATAAACTCTACAATAGTGTTTAAAAGTTTGTGAACCTTTAAGGAATTTTCATATTTCTACGTAATTTTGACTTAAAGCTACATCAGATTTTCACACAAATCCTAAAAGTAGATAAAGAACCAAACTAAACAGATGGTTAAAAAAAATATTAAACATTGCTATTTTTTATCACATGTCTATGAGTGCTAAAAGTATGTGAACCTAAATGTTAAAAGTAATTTTTAATTTGTGCTGTACATCAGCTTCAACTCTGTTATGTGAGTGGGTTTCCTCCTACACATTGCTTGTTTCAGGTCCTTCCTCAACATTTCTTTAGGATTAAAGTCAGGACTTTGATTTGTCCTTTCCAAAACTTAATTCTTCTGTAACAAATCTTTTGTAGAACAACTTGTGAACTTTCTGTAGTTGTCTTGCTTCATAGCTAATGTTAGAGAGGCCTTTAGTTGCTTAAAGATTTCCTTGGGTTCCTTTGTGACTTTGCAGACTATTATATGCTTTGCTCTTGTAGTAGTCATCATTATTGGTTGACCACTCCTGGGGAGGATAATAATGGTTTTACATTTCCAGCATGTTTACACAATCTGTATGACTGTGGAGTGATGGAGTTCAAATTCTTTAGAAATGTTTTTTTAAAAACCTTTCCAGCCAGATGAACATTAATAACTTTTCTCCTGAGATCCTAAGGATTCTCACTTTTGCATTTTGCATGATGTACTTCCTCAAATGTGTTACGAAAATAAGACTAAGATAGAACCTTGTTGTCTAAATGTAACAGGTCGCCTACTCATACCAGATTGTCATCCAATTAATTAAAAAACACAAAACTCTAATTTCTCCTTCAAAATATCTTAAATATTCACCCTCACAGACCTGTGATATTGCATCATTTTCCTCAATGAAAAAAAGTCTAAAAATGTTTACTTATTTGTTTGATTTGATTTTTGTCATCTACTTTTAGGACTTGTGTTTGGGGCCGGGATTCTCCCACTGCACAGGGTGGATCCCAAGCTTTGTCTCCTTCTGCGGTCTCCCATTCAGCCTCGGCCACAGTGGGTGCTCCTCAGCAAAGACGTCATTCTCAGTGCCTTGCTCAGACTCATGTTGTTCGCTTAGTTACTGCTTGCTCTCCAGCCAAAACTATAGTAACTAGCAATAGGCAGCGGCGAACAGACCTTCCTGAGGCTAAGTCCAGGAATCACCCTACTGATCATGCTCGTGAGGTGGTGACCTCTCACTGGTGGTCGGTCGTCAGCTGCTTGGGTGAGGTGGCAGCTCTGTATTGGTCCACAAGCAAGGTCCTGCTGACTGGACTGGACATATAAAAGGGTCTTTGGGGCACACGTCGGCAAGCTAAGATCCTTTATGTTATGCTTGTGTCAGTGGATACGTTTCCACCCTGTGTGCACGTGTGCCACTATTAGCACGGCGCCTGTATGTCTAGGCAGGCAGTGTAGGGTGGGAACTCCCGCTTGGCTTACCATCTGATTCCGGTCGTGTGTGCAAGTTTCAGAGCCAGCACAAACACCAGCCTAGTTGGGAGGAAGTTATATGGACCCCAACTAGAATTATCATCTGCCATATCCCTGTGACATCTAACAGGATATAGTGCTCTCTGTTTTAGTACTGCTCTGTGGAGTAACTGAGCAGGTACTTTGCAAACTTTCCACATGGAGTGACCTTTGACTCTGTGTGTTTACAGTGCTCTCATGCAGCATTGCTCCGCCATTGTTTACTAGCTGCGGTTCCTCCATCACTGCACAGGGGACCCCGGGTTGCAATCACACCTTCTCATAATTTATATTTGGTGTGATCCGCAAATTCTAACAACTTGTTGCTAATATTGTCACTCTGGACCATTCCCAAGGATCTATGGAATATAGCATAAGAACCTTAAAACTTAACTTTTAATGTATGAGGGATAAAAACTAAAAGCACCAATAAACAATTATATGACATAGACATACAAAGTGCTCACGATCAAGCAGTGCAGTAAAAAATTGGATGGGTCTCACCCCTTTCACTGGAGATCACCCTCGGAAGGCAACTTAGGAGACAAGGATCAGTAATATAGTTCAGTACCTATAGATCTGTTGTGCTCGAATGCAGGACTCCTGCCCTACTGCCCTTGATAGGGTGGGAGTCCTGCATTCGGGTACAACAGGGACTATAATTACCAAATTATTTTACTGATCCCTGTCTCCACGCAGTCTTCAATGTGTGATCTCCAGTGAAACCAGTGAGATTCCCCCAATTTTTACTGCACTGGTTCGTCGTAAACACTTTGTATGTCTATGTCATATACTTGTTTCTTGGTGCTTTAAGTTTTTATCCCTCATACATTAAAAGTGTTAAGTTTTATGGTTCTTATGCTATATACCATTACTTTTTGGACTTGTGTAAAAATCTGATCTCGTTTTACGTCAAATGTCTGCAGAAATATGAAAAACGTTAAAAGGTTCACAATCATAAACTTTGAAGCTGCACTGTACATAATAAAACAATTATTGTTGTCCATACAGTAGATTAGTTTCTAAAATTTAGTCGCATTAAAGAGAAATTTAAGCTTGGAGAGGTCACCAGAGTTCATGTTATAAGCTCCATAGATATTACATAGATTCTTATGAGGCTGGTGTACTTAATTTGAATGTCAATGTCAGAATAGCTTTTGAATCACGATATTGAAAAATGATCCAAAGTTGGGCTAATAAAATGATAATTTTAATATTAGGCAAATACATTAAATTAATGGGGATGTCCAGAACTTGAAAAATGTGGCTGTTTTCTCCCTAAGGCTAGGTTCACATTGCGTTAGGGCAATCCGTTTAGCGCTAGCGCTAGCGGATTGCGCTAACGCAATGTTTATTTAGGGGCCGTGTTAGGGGTCGCGTTAACGTCCCCACTCTCGCAGATCCCCGATCTGCGAGAGCGGGGAACGGACCTCGGGCGCGCCGCGGACGCTGCAAGCAGCGTCCGAGGCGCATCACAGAAGAACGGCACATCACTAGCGCGAGCCGAAAAAGGCACGCGCTAGTGATGCGCTGAAGGAGAAATTTACATTGCTGTCAATGGGCACGCTAACGGACCCGTTGCACGGCGTTAATTGCGACATTTTCGCCGTGCAACGCTGTCCGTTAGCGTGCACACATTAACGCAATGTGAACCCAGCCTAAAACAGTGCCAAACCTGTCTACAGATTGTGTGTAGTGTTGTAGCTCAATCCGATTTACACAAATTGAGCCAAGTTATTATACCGGAGAGACAACTTGGAACAAGGCAGTAATGTTTTTTTTTTGTTTTGTTTTTTTTTAAATATTGGACAACCCATTTAGTATAACTTTATCGGAGTGCTCTGTAATAATAATACTACTTTTATTTATATTGTGCCATCATATTCCACAACACTTTATATTCCTGTCTGCCTACATTGCAAGAATTAAAGAAAATAGAATTTTAAGAATAAAAAAAACAACACAAACAATATTTTTAACCTCACTTGTTCTACCAAAGTAGCCCACTGTTTAGTGTTTCATCCATATTCTTCAGCTTTTCCGTCATCTTCAGCCTGCAGTCTTCCACGGATCTTGGTCTAATCAGGGACCGCAGGTCTCCCAACCGGAACATACCACGGCTGTCATGCTTGGGACGGGAGACCTGAGACTGGTCCATGCATTGCGGTCTGTGATTGGATCAAGATGTATGAATGTCTACATGAGCCCTTAGGCATAGAAAAACATGTGTTGATATCCCAACATCACGTCATACCTTACCAGAGGCCTTACCTAGGCCTTGGGCAATGTGCGTCATGACATCTGAGGACTATTTGACTCTGGGAGCTCTGGCACCAAGTGTAGATGACTTATCAAGCATAAAAAAAATAAAATAACATAAAAAGCAATTGAAGAGTCTTATTAAACCTTTTAGATCATTTTTACACAATTTTTCAATGAATATTTTATTTTTTAGGTGATATAATAACGCTGTTTGTTTTAGACACACTGTTAACCATCTTTTTGCATCCCACATTGCGCACACTGACTCCAAAAATCAAGGCCTCATTAAACACATGCAGGAAAAGCAAATTTTGAGTGCCAGAAAGAGTCAAGGGACAGATTGTAATATGCATGTATAATATAAGTTCTGTGTTCAGTGATGGAAGAATGAAACACTTGAACTGTTGAATTTCATATGCCATCTTGACAGGCGACGTCTGCTTTCACAGTTACTTATGTAATGTACCGTCTGCCTTACCAAATGGTGCTGTGCTTTCTGGAAGTGTCACTTCCTCCTTAAGAATTTGTTTGGGGGCCTTCCATTTTTTTCTACAGATTCTGTATAATTTATTTTTTTTTATAACTATGTTGTTATTTTAACTGTTTTTTAAAAAGTTGCAAGTTAAGCAAGTGTGGTTGAAAATGTTATTAAGTAAAAACACTTTAAAACATAGAAGTGTTAATAGTTTATATTTATCAATTGTCAAAAAGAAAAGTAAATGATCAAAAGGAAAATCTAAATCAAATCAATATTTGGTGTGACCATTTGCTTTCAAATCAACATCACTTCTTCTAGGTTCTACACTTGCACATAGCTTTTGAAAGAACCTTAGCAGGGAGGTTGTTCCAAACATCTGGAAGAACTAACCACAGATCTTCTGTGGATGTCGCTTGTGCAAATCCTTCTGTTTATTCATGTAATTGTATTAAGATCAGAGCCCTGTTTGGTTCATATCATGATTTCCAGGACTCCTTATTTTTCTTTAGGCCACGTTCACACTTTGCGGTTTTTCCCACAGTTCCGCGGTGATTTTGATGCTGCGGGTCCGCAGCAGTTTCCATAGCGTTTACATTAACATGTAAACCCTATGGAAACCGCAAACCGCAGTGCACATGCTGCGGGAAAAACCGCGCAGAAACGCAGCGGTTTAAAACCCGCAGCATGTCACTTCTTTGTGCAGAATCGCTGCGATTCTGCACCCATAGGAAAGCATTGAACCGCTTACTTCCCGCATGGGGCTGTGCCCACGTTGCAGGAAGTAAGCGGCTAATGTGCGGTTGCTACCCGGGGTGGAGGAAAGGAGACTCTCCTCCAGGCCCTGGGAAGCATAAATAGTGTAAAAAAAAAAGAATTAAAATAAAAATGATGCTATACTCACCTCTCAGCGCTGCACGCGACCGCCCGGTCTCACTTGCTGTGCAAGCAGGACCTGTGGTGACGTCGCGGTCACATGACCGTGACGTCACGAAGGTCCTTCTCGGCACAGCATCTTTGGAACCGGAGCGCCGCGTGCAGCGCCGAGGAGATCGGGACGTCAGAGGGTGAGTATAACCAATTTTTATTATTTTTAACATTACTATTGATGCTGCATATTGCTGCATATGCAGCATCAATAGTATAGGAGTAATCCCGCAGCGGAAATCGCAAAACAAACCGCGATAAATCTGCAGGGATAACCGCAGCGGATTTGCCCTGCAGATTTATCAATTCCGCTGCAGGAGAACCCGCAGAGCAGGCCGCAAAGTGTGAACGTGGCCTAACTCTGAAAACAGTCCTTACTGACACTGGCTGTATGTTTGGGGTTGTTGTCCTTTTTCAGAATAAATGTGGAGCCCATCGAATGCCTCCATGATGGTACTGCATGACGTGTAATTATCTGCCTCTATTTCTCAGCAAATATTGATCGAACTTAGATTTCTCTTTTGTTCATTCACTCAAATTTTGTTAATTGATAAAATAAAATATAAATCCTTCTACTTGTTAAAGCACTTTTACTTAGCGTTAGATTTTATTCCACACATACTTACATTTTTGCACAGTACTGCATACATTATTTATACCATTTCTTTGTTTTCCATGTCACTATTTATAAAAAAGTAATTAATTTTGGCAAATTTTTACTGTGATCAACTAGGCCGACGCTCCTTATTCTTTACAGATGAGATTTCAGCAGTCTCATTAATATCACAGGTAGGAATTAACCCCTTCACAACATTCGCCGTACATGTACGGACTGAGCTTGCCCCATGCTCGACAGATAATGACTCCATGTTAAAACTAAGACCTGCCCCTATCAATCACAAAAAATAAGTCCCCACCACACAACTCCCATGATTCAAAAATGAAAATATTACGGATATCGGAGAATAGCGACACCATCCCAAGATTTTTTTTTTTTAAACTTCTGATTTTTTTTCACCATTAAAATGTTTTGTATCGCTGTAATTGTACGATGAGAATTACAATGTTTACCACACAATGCACAAATTAAAAAAACAATGTCAGAATTGTGTTTTTTTTCACAATTTCTTCCCACGTGGAATTTTTTTTCCGTTTTCTAGTATAATATGTGACCTGCCATTATGATTCTCCAGGTCATTACGAGTTCATCGAAACCAAACATGTATAGGTTCTTTATTGTTTAGGTCGTGAAAAAAAGTTTCAAAGTTTGCTAAAAAAAAAAATTGCCCCATTTTCCGAGACCTGCAGCATCTCCATTTTTCGTGATCTGGGGTTGGCTGAGGGATTATTTTTTGCGTGCCGAGCAGACGTTTTTAATGATACCATTTTGGTGTAGATACAATCATTTGATTGGACCCGTAGAGGCGAGTAATCGCGAAACGACCGTCGTCCTCTTCTTCCCCTGCATGTCTCACACGTCCTGTATGTCTAACTTCTGTCCATGGCACGTATGTGAATAAAGGACTATTGGATTTTTCTTCATGCTGGTGAGTGCTACACTTTTTCTTCATACTGTTCACTCGGATTTTCCTTGAATTCGTGTAAGCACCAATACCAACTGTTACTCTTCTGCGGAGTTTCAGATTTATGTGGATCTGAATCTGATAAGTGGTGATTTGTATATCCAATTGCTGTTCACTTTTTTCTTTGCTTTCTAATTTACAATCTTTTGATCACCCATTATTGCATTTTGATGCAATGTTGTGGTGACCAAAAAACTTTAAATGTTGCTGTGAGAGTTTGACAGTGGCATTTAGCTAGATAACAGCCGCGAGTGGATCGTGATTCCACCCGCAACTGTTAGTGGCACATGTCAGCTGTTCAAAACAGCTGACATGTGCCGGAAAAGATATGGGCTCAGCGCTAGAGCCCACATCAAAGGGATTGAGTCTGACATCTGCGTACTATTATGCCCGATGTTGCAAAGGGGTTAATATACATTTAACACAAAATCCTGATTTAACCTTTAAGTTATTTTTGATGACACAATCCCTTTAAATATAACTATTAATAATAGCAATTAATATACACAAGAAAAATATATAATTTTAGGAAATTAGATTTAAACAGAAAAGTAAAACAAAATTTGTGTTAACATTAACATTATCTGAACACTCTTGAATGCTAAGTGAGCATTGGTGTAAAGTATTATTTTGTTACTTGATACGGCAACTTGAACTGGCATTATATAATAGAATGGCGTATTTAACAAGCTATTGTTCTCTGGCACCGCTCTTGTCTTACATTATTCTGCATTCATATTTTACTTGCTTCTTGTTCTGTTGATCATAATGCTTCTCCTGCGGAGTCTCCTAATTGATATTGTTCTACTTGAACTGGAGAGTTGTAGAAAATTGAGTTGTAGATAATATATCTTCCTGCTAATAGGAGGAAATGCAGACACATCATTTAATTATCTGCTCATTCTTTCACCCCTTCCCACCCCTGTTTATTTATTAAACCATTGAGCTTGTGTAATGTGTTTTTATATAATCACAATTAGTTTTCTTCTCTTTAATTGCACCATATACATTGTTAGTCACTATATCTTCCAATATATCGATCAGTGTGTTTTCTGCCAACATAGATCAGGTTGTTTGAATTTCATCCTTTATGCTGTATATACACTAGCCAATAAGAACACCGATGGGCTACATGTTATCCGATCGGCGGGTGTTAAGTTAAAAGTGCTGATGGCACTTTCATGCACAATGATTATTAGTACAATATTCATGTGCACCTGAAATATTGTTCTTGGCAGCACATGTTCGGTTGCTTCCGAGAACGATAATTTTTAAGCACGCTTAAAAATAATCCCTTCAAATTAACAAGCATTTTGCTCATTCATCCTTGCTTCACTGCCTACTTTGACCTGTTGATAATCAGGAAGTGAGTGTGCCTAGGAATGCTCACTCTTAATTTCTAGTCATTTCAAGGATAATATCATAAAGAAATTTTCAAAAGCGTTCCACTAGCATATGTTTGCAAATACAGTTTTGTCCATCTTCTACTTTCAGATTTGGTAAGAAGTGCAATTTCCATCAATACAAATTCAATTAATCATAAATAATACATAATTGCAAAGCCTCCCACAAGTTCACGTACACATCAAAACCTCTAAGTAACCATATATAGACACGTAAACATCTTCCAACAAAGTATCGTAAAATCATATATCTTTCAAAACTGGCCATCTCATGCTTCTCACCTCTGGATATGTCAAGCCAAGATGAAAGTAAGGAAAGACACATCTGTAATGTTTAAAAAGAAAAGAAAAGAGGAATGACCCAAGAACTAGAGTTTATAAAATGTCGTACTTAGTGTTGAGCATTCCGATACCGCAAGTATCGGGTATCGGCCGATACTTGCGGGTATCGGAATTCCGATACCGAGATCCGATACTTTTGTGGTATCGGGTATCGGTATCGAAACAACATTAATGTAAAAATGTGTAAAAGAGAGAATTAAAATAAAAAATATTGCTATACTCACCTCTCCGACGCAGCCTGCACCTTACCGAGGGAAGCGGCAGCGTTCTTTGTTTAAAATTCGCGCTTTTCTTTCCTTTACGTGAAGTCCCGGCTTGTGATTGGTTGCGTCGCAGTCACATGGGCGACGCAACCAATCACAGCAAGCCGTGACGTAATTTCAGGTCCTTAAGGATTTTAAAATTACATCCCGGCTTTGTGATTGGTTGCGTCGCAGTCACATGGGCGACGCAACCAATCACAGCAAGCCGTGACGTAATTTCAGGCCCTTAAGGATTTTAAAATTACGTCCCGGCTTTGTGATTGGTTGCGTCGCAGTCACATGGGCGACGCAACCAATCACAAGCCGGGACGTCACGGGAGGCTGGACAAGCGCGCATTTTAAAATGCGCGCGTGTCCAGCCTCCCGTGACGTCACGGCTTGTGATTGGTTGCGTCGCCCATGTGACTGCGACGCAACCAATCACAAACCCGGGACGTAATTTTAAAATCCTTAAGGACCTGAAATTACGTCACGGCTTGCTGTGATTGGTTGCGTCGCCCATGTGACTGCGACGCAACCAATCACAAAGCCGGGACTTCACGTAAGGAAAGAAAAGCGCAAATTTTAAGCAAACAACGCTGCCGGTTCCCTCGGAGAGGTGAGTATAGCAATATTTTTTATTTTAATTCTTTCTTTTACACATTAATATGGTTCCCAGGGCCTGAAGGAGAGTTTCCTCTCCTTCAGACCCTGGGAACCATCAGGAATACCGTCCGATACTTGAGTCCCATTGACTTGTATTGGTATCGGGTATCGGTATCGGATTGGATCCGATACTTTGCCGGTATCGGCCGATACTTTCCGATACCGATACTTTCAAGTATCGGACGGTATCGCTCAACACTAGTCGTACTGCATTAATAGGTCAAACAGAAGTCTAAGATCTCACATAGAACAGAATATGATGACATTTTTTCAACCCCTTCTTGACATTGGACACATGTTTATCCAATGAAGGGTTCCTGTGTATAATGCAGGATCAGTAAATGAGTCTGCATCATACTTGGCAAGTGATGGTTCTGCTACACAGCCATCATCTGCCTCTAACAGCAGCAAGCAGAGCTGTGCTCCGAATGCTGCTGTTAATCCTTTCAATGCCACAGTCAATCTCTGGCAGGAGCAATTAAAGCGCCCCATTTCTTCTGACACATAGCCGCCGGCAAAACACTGAAGACCTTGTGAAGACCAGTCTATGGTTGGGATTAATAGAAGACCGTTATTTAGATTATATAATTTAATATTGCAGTATGTGGTACAATCAGCTCAGATGACCCTTAATTCCCGTAATGCCTTGCAACTCTTATATCATATGGCGATTCCCCCCACACTTATGTGGTCAACATGACCGCATTGTAGAGGACATATACAGCAGTGAATAAGCACAGATAGTGGGGTAAAATAAATCGCTTGCTATGTTGTGCTACTTTGTAATTTTACTGCATGCATCTTGTAATTTTTTTTATGGGCTACAACTAATAATAAATGTTAATAAAGCAATATGGACTTTACGTGATATAAAAATTACATAACGGAGGACTAACAAGTCCTCCGCTATGTAAAAAAAACCGCTACCTTATATTTTTCAGATTTAGATATTTCACATTTTCCATAGCCACAAACAATTTAATTAAACATAGATCAGATGCAGGAGCTAAGATAATGGCAAGGAAGACAATGATTCATTTTGTAATGACATTGAAGGTCTATTAAGTGCGGACTGTAAGCCAGTTCCTTATAGCGCATAGATCACGGGCATTCCATTACCACCGATTAGATTTTCAGTGTGAATTATTAACAATGTACTGCATGTACCAAGTCAGGAAAAAAAATGTCTATATTAAAAGTCTTGTGAATTTTTTAGATACTTTAGAAAACATGACATTAGGTTTATACTTTAGCTTTGAAGTGTGTAATTTGTTTGGAAGGGTCATTGTATGTTACAATAAAAAGTTGTCCTTGATGTGGGTGTTCTGGTATCATCAAATTTAACATAGTGTTATTAAAAGACTCCTTAGAAGGAAACGTTTATATTTGTATAATAACTAGTGTTGAGCATTCCGATACTGCAAGTATCGGGTATCGGCCGATACTTGCTGTATCGGAATTTCCGATACCGAGATGCGATACTTTTGTGGTATCGGGTATCGGGTATCGCAACAACATTAATGTAATAATGTGTAAAAAAGAGAATTAAAATAAAAAATATCGCTATACTCACCTGTCCGACGCAGCCGGGACCTCAGCGAGGGAACCGGCAGCGTTGTTTGTTTAAATTTCGCGCTTTTACTTGGTTACGTGAAGTCCCGGCTTGTGATTGGTCAGGGCGGCCATGTTGCCGGGACGCGGACCAATCACAGCAAGCCGTGACGAAATTACGTCACGGCTTGCTGTGATTGGTCCGCGTCTCGGCAACATGGCCGCCATTAACCAATCACAAGCCGTGACGTCACGGGAGGCTGGACATGCGCGTATTTTGAAAAGCGCGCGTGTCCAGCCTCCAGTGACGTCCCGGCAACATGGCCGCCATTAACCAATCACAAGCCGGGACGTCACGGGAGGCTGGACATGCGCGTATTTTGAAAAGCGCGCGTGTCCAGCCTCCCGTGACGTCACGGCTTGTGATTGGTTAATGGCGGCCATGTTGCCGGGACGCGGACCAATCACAGCAAGCCGTGACGTAATTTCGTCACGGCTTGCTGTGATTGGTCCGCGTCCCGGCAACATGGCGCCGTGACCAATCATAAGCCGGGACGTCACTGGAGGCTGGACACGCGCGCTTTTCAAAATACGCGCATGTCCAGCCTCCCGTGACGTCACGGCTTCCGATTGGTTAATGGCGGCCATGTTGCCGGGACGCGGACCAATCACAGCAAGCCGTGACGTAATTTCGTCACGGCTTGCTGTGATTGGTCCGCGTCCCGGCAACATGGCCGCCCTGACCAATCACAAGCCGGGACCTCACGTAACCAAGTAAAAGCGCGAATTTTAAACAAACAACGCTGCCGGTTCCCTCGCTGAGGTCCCGGCTGCGTCGGACAGGTGAGTATAGCAATATTTTTTATTTTAATTCTTTCTTTTACACATTAATATGGTTCCCAGGGCCTGAAGGAGAGTTTCCTCTCCTTCAGACCCTGGGAACCATCAGGAATACCGTCCGATACCTGAGTCCCATTGACTTGTATTGGTATCGGGTATCGGTATCGGATTGGATCCGATACTTTGCCGGTATCGGCCGATACTTTCCGATACCGATACTTTCAAGTATCGGACGGTATCGCTCAACACTAATAATAACTTGATTCTAAAGAGTCTGTAGGGGTTCACTCGCTCAGGTGCATAGGAGGAAACAGGAGGCACATTCTCTTCAGCGTTCATGTAGGTTTATTCACTCCATAAACCATTTAAGTCAGCAAAACAAAGGTAAACAGTCTCACATGAGACGGATAAGTCCTCAGTGTCCATAGTAGAGCTCCGCACTCCCTCAGATCTGTAGGCATACAGGCTGTGCCATGTCCAGCACGTAGGCTCTCCAGCCTAAATATGGTCTCTGTGTGCTTCCAGGACGTCTGTCCCCACTTGGAACCGTCCAACACACAGGCCACTCTGCAGTGTCCAGCCAGGACACATGGAAGTGTGTCCACTCTGACAGACTTCCAAACACTCACCAGCATGTGCCAAACACACCTCCATTATGTAGCCTGAAACCACACCCAGGCACCTGTCACATGATTAGACATGTGGTTCTGACATCACCACAGGTCCTGAAATAAACATAGATAGGCATGGTTATGCCCCTTACCCAGGGGTGAGGTATATGGGTAGCCAGACCCTCCCATCTCTCATAGCTACCCGTAACCCGGACCCAAATATACTAAACAATTCCTTATTGCTTTATGTGCATTACAGAAAACACTCCGGGTTACATCACAGCGACAAGCCTTCTCTGTGATACATATCTCCCATCGACTATCCAACCTTTAGCCATGCTACATACCTCCCCCTCTGCTTAAAGCCGTGGGGCTTGGCACTTGTCCTAAACCGACTAGAGACCCCTCTCAGTCGTCCCTGACAGTCCAACCATCTGTCAAAGTCAGGGCCTGGCACTGAACCCTTACGTCGGTATTCGTCAACCCTTTCCGTCACATCCTTTGATAACGATGACCCCTTGTCATCTCGTCTGCTAAAGGATCTCCCGCTTAGGTCACTGAGCCCTGAACTAACTGAGGAGTCACTATTTCTAGCTCTTCCATCTGACCACCTTCGGTTCTCTCTCGGTTGTTGATCTCTCCTATTGTCTTTCTTCGGAGAGCAGCTCTTCCCTTTATCTCTATATACTCTGTTAGCTTGAGGACTTCGAGTCTTTAGAGAACCTCTTCACCTCTCTGGCAGCTGTTTATTAACTTGCAGTCTCTCAAATCTCAGCTGCTCTACCTCCCTTAGGTATGCCATGCGATATTCCATGAGCATGCGGATATTCCTAAGACTCTCTCTGGATAAGACAACCAGGAACGGAACCATCCCATCTTCACCCATGACCTGGACCTCTTCATCAGCCGGTATCCTCAGTTTCTTCAGACCGGATTTATCCACCATCTCCTGCATCACTCTCCCAAGTTTCCCAATGACTTTCGCCAACAGACCTTTGGGTACTTGGACTGTGTCTTCCACTAAGCCCAGCTGACTAAGAGCTTTCCTTTCACGCTCCAAACGTCGAACGGCTTCATCATTCTTCAAAATGATCTTCTGCTTTGTACGGAGGCAGTGTAGGTGCATATCCCTCAGGACAGCCACCCGCTTCACTGTGACTTCCCTATTCGACAGTATCACCAACTGTTTAGTCTCTGGTGCCCAGTGCACACTACATGCTTCCACTGCTTTTCTGAAGGCCTCATGCACACCTTCACCGATACAGGCTTCTTGCACCTCTTCGGGTACATCAATCACGGTCTTGAAGAGCGGGGCCTCACTCTCTTCATAGACAGACGGCTCCCTTTTTGTCTCTGACCTTTCCACCAAGACGTCTGTCATGACTGGGTGACTCTCTTGTTCTGGTTTTGGCACGAACTCTTCCTCAGTCTTTTCTTCCGCTTGAGCCTTCGCCAAGATGGGCATTGGCAACTCCTCTGCCAGGCAGCGACGTTCCTCCTCTCTCTGGAGAAGCTCCTGCTGATGCTTTTCTTGAGCCATTCTGAGCACATCCATATCTTTCAATATGGCCCTATTCATGGTTTGACACGCTGATAGGTGACCTCTGAGCTCAGAGACTTCCTTCTCCAGCTCATCCACTCTGTGCTCAATCGCCAGTCTCAGGACCCTTTCTTGCTCGACTGTCTCTTTAAGCAGCTCTATCTCATGGTCCTGCTCTCTTTTGGCTAGCACATGTCGCACCACCAGTTCTTTAATTAAACTTTCAGACGGGGTCTCTTGCCCACCCAGACTCTGCCTCTTCAGAGTTCCACCTGTTTCTGCATCCACCTCTATGGTCTCTCCTAGGCTCTCTGTCTGTTTACTCTTAGGTACCTCTGGACTCTTGGTAACTTCAGAGTTCTCCATCTCTTCAGCATCAGGTACTCTGGAGCCTTCATACTGATCCACTTCACTCTTTCCGGGCAATGCAGATGTGGGTCTACTACAGGTCTGTTCTAACCCCAGCCCGTCACTAACTACCTCAGTGCTAGGGTTTGTCAGAGATAAAGTGACCTCCTCATCAAGGACAATAACGTTATCTGCACCTGACCCTGTCTCTTCCTCATCATTTTTCTTCTCCGAGGGTGTAACTTGTCCCGCCTTTCTGCGGCCCCTGCGACGAGATGAAGATTTGTGATTTTTACTGGGCTCCTCCTTACTGCACTCTTTTCCCTTTGTGCTCGAGTCACAGTCTGGATAGGAGTTACCCCCTCTCACCCTGTCATCCTGGAACCGCAAGTCCCCACTTAAACAGGTGTCAGACCCACACTTTCTTCCAGTAACCCGTAACTCTGGACTATTGACATTAGGTGGCGCTAATTTCTCTTTACACATCACACCACTCGGAATCACTACAGCCTCCTGTTGTGGTGAGGCTCCCTTAGGGTCACTCAGACTCCGTTCTGAGCAATCAGACACTCCCCTTTCCTCCCACAAGTCCCAAAACCTTTCAAAGTCCTGGCCTATTACAACAGGGAATGGCAAGTCTGGGACTACAGGTACATCATGGCTGGCAATAATAGTGGACGTCTCAATGATTACCCTGAATACCGGATAATCCCTAGCGACCCCATGAACGCATTGGATTTCCATCTTCCTTCCGGGAATCAGATAGACAGGGAGTGTGGTGCTCACCAGCGTCACCAGGCTCCCTGAGTCCAGAAGTCCAGTCACGCACACTCCATTCACTTCTACAGAACAACTCTGTGACATCTTGTCAGACGAAAAGTCAGTACAACATTCTGAACATGCGCTGTTCTTACATTGAACCCGGCAACAGTTCAACAGCGCATTCGCCGCCGCCCCTTTTTAGGCCACCACCCCTAATTGGGTTGCCGCCCCCTTTTTGGACTCCACCCCCCTTTTAGGGACACCACCCCACTCTGGGGTACACCCCGTGGACTTCCCACAACACTCTCAGGCCCCAGTTCGCACAGCACACCAATGTGACTCTGGTCCTTTAAGAGTCTGCACACAATAAACCAGCAATGTCTCTTTTTTTTCTCTCTCTCTTTGCTGCAACTGCAGCTACACTTTACAAGGCTCTGCACTCCAAACTTCGTGGACCCACCGATCCACAGCAAGCCGCTTGTCACCTTCGTGACCCCACCGAGCCACAGCAAGCTGACTCTCAGGAAAAAAAACTCAGTCTCTCACTGACCCCGGTCAGAACACCACAGATTCCGGTCTGTTACGCACCCGGCTTTACACACAGCCCAAACATAGTTTTTCACTGACCCCGGTCAGTGCAACACACGGTTTTCAGACCGTCACCCGTTGGCAACTTCACGGGTTCCAGGACACCCCTCAGCCTCAGAGATGCCCAGACGCACTGTCTCTGTTTTCTTCCACTCTGACCCCGGTCAGTACACATGGACACATGTCCATTACCTGTGGGTGCCGGCCACACAGGTTCCCAGATCCCTCTTCTCCTCAGAGGTATCCCAAAACAGCAGTTCTCACTGACCCCGGTCAGTTTTTACTCACGGTTTTTCAAGACCGTCCAATCTTCTGGCTCAGACCAGCCAGCGCTGCAACATGTGCTCCTTGGATCTTTGCCCGCATTCCAAACACCAATTGTAGGGGTTCACTCGCTCAGGTGCTTAGGAGGAAACAGGAGGCACATTCTCTTCAGTGTTCATGTAGGTTTATTCACTCCATAAACCATTTAAGTCAGCAAAACAAAGGTAAACAGTCTCACATCAGACAGATAAGTCCTCAGTGTCCATAGTAGAGCTCCGCTCTCCCTCAGATCTGTAGGCATACAGGCTGTGCCATGTCCAGCACGTAGGCTCTCCAGCCTAAATATGGTCTCTGTGTGCTTCCAGGATGTCTGTCCCCACTTGGAACCGTCCAACACACAGGCCACTCTGCAGTGTCCAGCCAGGACACATGGAAGTGTGTCCACTCTGACAGACTTCCAAACACTCACAAGCATGTGCCAAACACACCTCCATTATGTAGCCTGAAACCACACCCAGGCACCTGTCACATGATTAGACATGTGGTTCTGACATCACCACAGGTCCTGAAACAAACATAGATAGGCATGGTTATGCCCCTTACCCAGGGGTGAGGTATATGGGTAGCCAGACCCTCCCATCTCTCATAGCTACCCATAACCCGGAACCAAATATACTAAACAATTCCTTATTGCTTTATATGCATTACAGAAAACACTCCGGGTTACATCACAGCGACAAGCCTTCTCTGTGATACATACCTCCCATCGACTATCCAACCTTTAGCCATGCTACAAGTCATATATAATTTTTTTGTGATTTTTAATTACTCAGCATTGATTACAAAAGGATAGTTATGAGCGAACGCTCTCGTATAAGGCTACTTTCACTTTTCCGTCTTTATAAAAACGTCTCAATGCGTTGTTCTGTGCAAAAAGCGCATCCTACAAAGTTGCCCTCAGGATGCGTTTTTTGCACATAGACTTGTATTACCGACGCATCGCGACGTATGGACACACGTTACATACGTCATGCACTGGATGCATCGGTAATTGGCGGACCGTTGTCACAAAAAAACGTTCAATGTAACTTTTTTGTGCTACGGGTCCGCCATTTCCAACCACGCATGCGCGGCTGGAACTCCGCACCCTCCTCCTCACTCATCACAATGGGCAGCGGATGCATTGTAAAACTGCATCCGCTGCCCACGTTGTGCTACATTTAGCACAACGTCCGTCGGTAAGTCGGGCCGATGGTTTGCGACGGCCCCATACCGACGGATGTGTGAAAGAGGCCTAAGGCATTATTTGAGAATGCTCAGAAGCTAACCGAGTGTCTTTGGCTTGCTCAGAAACTATATTTGAGTCCCTGCGGCTGCATGTCTCGTGGCTGTTCGACAGCCGCTACATTCAGGGATTAGGCAATCTATGCATGTGTTGTAGCTGTCGAACAGCAGCGAGACATGTAGGAGTAGAAATTCGATCATATAATTCTAGCACTCTGAAGTCACTCGGTAGGCACACGAATATGGCTGGATAACATCTTGCCCCAGCACATTCGTTCATCACTACAAGGGAAATATACATTCCACAAACCTTGTATAAATCAATACCATAGGTGAATATGAGAAAACTAATAATATATCTTATCAGAGGACTACTCCTCCTTTTTGATTACACCTTCCACTCTGAAAATCTATTTAACTGTATCATGGTCAATGTAAGAATAGTCAGGTTACACCTCCAATTATACTCTGTGGGTAAGGGAGATGGGAAGGTGTGAGGAGCAGAGTCAGAAAACAGGCACAGGAAGACACAGAAAGATTCTGCTGAGCTTTATAATACCCCCAAGATGGATTCACATCTACATTGCTCAGTACTGCTGTATAATTTCCTCCATGCTGCTGCTGTTTACAACGCAATAGTAAATTTGGCTGAAACTACTACGTGCAGTACAATACCAAGAGGAGCTGCTCGAAGAGGTCTCCTTGCCTGTGATTTCGGTCCACAGGGACAATTTCCGCACTCTCAAGGGAACTGATTCCTTTTCCCCTTTGGCTGCCTTTTTGGTTACATGGCACACTGAGAACTTAATCTGTGATTTATTTTTTCATACAATGGCATGCTGTGCAAAAAGGTTGCTTTTTCTACTATTCAATACGTTGCCATTGTTACCATCCATGAGTTTCAACTGGAAAAGGCAAAGGAAAGCAAGGGCACAGCTTTAGGTGGTGTAGACGTAGCAGTTCCACTTGGGCCAGGTGCTTCAGGGATCCAAAAGACCATTTTCTAAATAAAAAGACACCACTAGTATAAATGGTGCATACTATGTAGGGAAAACTGTCACAAATTTTGCATTGGTGTCCAGAATGTAGACTATAGCATGGCCTAAAAGCCTATTAAGTTGTGAGGGAATGCAGCAGGAGAATGTTGCATTTCATATTTTAATGAATTACATGATGTCCCAGCATAGAACTTAGTTTTCTTGGTCTCACACGTCACAGTTCCATCCCAAGCATTGTCACAATTAAATTCAAGTTATGAATTCTGAATGGCTGCACATTAAGGGACAGTGAAATTGCACTAATTTTTAATGGCCACAACAAACTTTGTTGTCCACATCACAGCTGGAAAATATACAGTTCTGTGTATAGAGAGAAACATATTTTTGAATAGTACGCCTGTCACTAAAGCACCTATTTTCTGAGTTTCTCCAACTCTTTTTCAGGCTGCTCCAACTACATAAATGTGTTACAATGAAGTTGTGTGTGAACCGTTGTAAGACAGAAAGAGCTGGACAGAATTAATTAAACTAAAAATGTATTTATTTCAATTATTGCTCAGTCTGAACTTAGGAGTCCAGTGGGTGGTCTAAATCACTGATTGACAGTTCTCTATGTGTACTCTCTGCCTCTGCTGACATCACATCGACAGTGGCAGCTTCTTTTCCACCCTGCTCTGTCCACAGGGCTTGACTTCCGACGTCATGCAGATTGACAATCGTCTAGCCCAGTTAGGAAGTAGGTGTCCAGTTGTCCATCATAATGACATCATAAGTCCCGTCCTGTCAACAGAGTATCTGTTTTTGAAAGGACAGTCTCATAAAGAAATGTATGATTATGTAGGGAGGAGAGCCAGACTAACGGTTCCCCTTGCGTGTCTGGGCTGGAACTGTTGGGGCTGTCACCATTATTCTGGGGGGAAGAGATTTCTGACCACAGCAGTTCAGGACACCTGATGGATGGGGGCGGGTCCTACTTAAATAGCGGTATGCACGGGAAGACGGGGCTTTTGGTGGGGAACCTGTCATGAATCCCCAATGGCTAGGGATAGCACAGGATAGGCAAAGTATAAAAAATATCGGACGAGCTCTAGGGTGATGGAACCTGGGCTGACCGCTGCCCTACGCCTGACAAACGCAACTAGAGATAGCCAGGGAGCGTGCCTACGTTGGTTCTAGACGCCACGCACCAGCCTAAGAGCTAACTAGTACTGCAGAGAAAACAAAGACCTCACTTGCCTCCAGAGGAATTAACCCCAAAGATATAGTTGCCCCCCACATGTAATGACGGTGAAATGAGAGGAAGGCACACACATAGAGATGATGTATATAGCTTTAGCAAATAGAGGCCCGCTGAAAACTAGAAAGCAGAATGACACAAAAGGGGACTGAGCGGTCAGCAAAAAACCCTAATCAAAAAAAACATCCTGAGATTACAAGAACCCATGTGCCAACTCATGGCACATGGGGAGAACCTCAGTCCACTAGAGCAACCAGCTAACAAAGAGACATTCTAAGCAAGCTGGACAAAAAACCAAACAACTGAAAATCAGCTCTTAGCTTATCCTGAAAGATCTGGGAGCAGGTAGGCAGGAACCAAACAGAGCACATCTGAACACATTGATAGCCGGCAAGGGAAATGACAGAAAGGCCAGGTAAAATAGGAAACACCCAGCCTCTGATGGACAGATGGAAACCAAAGGCCGCAACCCACCAAAGTCACCCAGTACCAGCAGTAACCACCAGAGGGAGCCCGCAAACAGAATCCACAACAGTACCCCCCCCTTGAGGAGGGGTCACCGAACCCTCACGAGAACCCCCAGGGCGATCAGGGTGAACTCTATGGAAGGCGCGGACCAAATAAGTCGCATGAACATCGGAGGCGACCACGCAGGAATTGTCCTCCTGACCATAACCCTTCCACTTAACCAAATACTGGAGTTTGCGTCTGGAAACATGAGAATCCAAGATCTTTTCAACAACATACTCCAATTCTCCCTCCACCAGCACCGGAGCAGGAGGCTCGACCGAAGGAACAACAGGCACCTCATACCTCCGCAACATCGACCGATGGAACACATTATGAATAGCGAACGATGCTGGGAGATCCAAACGGAAAGATACAGGGTTAAGAATCTCCGAGATCCTATAAGGACCGATGAACCGAGGTTTGAACTTAGGAGAAGAGACCTTCATAGGGACAAAACGAGAAGACAACCACACCAAGTCCCCAACAAGAAGTCGGGGACCCACGCGGCGACGGCGATTAGCAAACTGCTGAGTCTTCTCCTGAGATAACTTCAAATTGTCCACCACCTGATTCCAAATGTGATGTAGCCTGTCCACCACCACGTCCACTCCAGGACAATCCGAAGACTCCACGTGACCAGAGGAAAAACGAGGATGAAACCCCGAATTACAAAAAAAAGGAGAGACCAACGTGGCCGAACTAGCCCGATTATTAAGAGCAAATTCAGCCAGTGGCAAAAAAGCAACCCAGTCATCCTGATCAGCAGAAACAAAACACCTCAAATAAGTTTCCAAGGTCTGATTAGTTCGCTCCGTCTGGCCATTCGTCTGAGGATGGAATGCAGACGAGAAAGACAAATCAATGCCCATCTTGGCACAAAACGTCCGCCAAAATCTAGACACAAACTGGGATCCCCTGTCAGAAACGATATTCTCCGGAATCCCATGCAAACGAACCACGTTCTGAAAAAACAAAGGAACCAACTCAGAGGAGGAGGGCAACTTAGGCAAGGGCACCAAATGAACCATCTTAGAAAAGCGGTCACACACAACCCAGATAACGGACATTTTCTGTGAAACCGGGAGATCAGAAATAAAATCCATGGAAATGTGCGTCCAAGGCCTCTTCGGGATGGGCAAGGATAACAACAACCCACTAGCCCGTGAACAGCAAGGCTTAGCTCGAGCACACACTTCACAAGACTGCACAAAGGTACGCACATCCCTAGACAAGGAAGGCCACCAAAAAGACCTGGCCACCAAGTCTCTTGTACCAAATATTCCAGGATGACCAGCCAACACAGAAGAATGGACCTCGGAGATGACTCTACTGGTCCAATCATCCGGAACAAACAGTCTTTCTGGTGGACATCGATCCGGTTTATCCACCTGAAACTCCTGCAATGCGCGTCGCAAGTCTGGGGATACGGTGGACAATATTACCCCATCCCTAAGGATACCAGCAGGCCCAGTATCTCCAGGAGAGTCAGGCACAAAGCTCCTGGAAAGAGCATCTGCCTTCACATTCTTTGAACCTGGCAGGTATGAAACCACGAAATTGAAACGAGAAAAAAATAACGACCAACGAGCCTGTCTAGGATTCAAACGCCTGGCAGACTCAAGGTAAATGAGATTCTTGTGATCAGTCAAGACCACCACACGATGTTTAGCACCCTCAAGCCAATGACGCCACTCCTCAAATGCCCACTTCATGGCCAAAAGCTCCCGATTACCCACATCATAATTGCGCTCGGCGGGCGAGAATTTTCTAGAGAAGAAAGCACATGGCTTCATCACCGAGCCATTAGAACTTCTCTGTGACAAAACCGCCCCCGCTCCAATCTCGGAAGCATCAACCTCCACCTGGAAAGGAAGTGAAACATCTGGTTGACACAACACAGGAGCCGAAGAAAACCGGCGCTTAAGTTCCCGAAAGGCCTCCACGGCCGCAGGAGACCAATCAGCAACATCAGCACCCTTTTTAGTCAAATCAGTCAAAGGTTTAACAATACTGGAAAAATTAGCAATGAACCGACGATAAAAATTAGCAAACCCCAAGAACTTCTGAAGGCTCTTAACAGATGTAGGTTGTGTCCAGTCACAAATAGCCTGAACCTTAACGGGATCCATCTCAATAGTAGAAGGAGAAAAAATGTACCCCAAAAAAGAAATCTTCTGGACTCCGAAGAGACACTTTGAGCCCTTCACAAACAGAGAATTGGCCCTCAAAACCTGAAACACCTTCCTGACCTGTAGAACATGAGACTCCCAGTCATCAGAAAACACCAAAATATCATCCAAATACACAATCATAAACTTATCCAGATATTCACGGAAAATATTGTGCATAAAGGACTGAAAGACTGACGGAGCATTGGAGAGTCCAAAAGGCATTACCAAATACTCAAAATGGCCCTCAGGCGTATTAAATGCGGTTTTCCACTCATCACCCTGTTTTATCCGCACCAGGTTATACGCACCACGAAGATCTATTTTAGTGAACCACCTAGCCCCCTTAATGCGAGCAAACAAATCAGTAAATAATGGCAATGGATACTGGTATTTGACTGTAATCTTATTCAGAAGGCGATAATCTATACAAGGCCTCAGGGAACCATCTTTTTTTGCCACGAAAAAAAAACCTGCTCCCAGAGGGGACGAAGATGGACGAATATGTCCCTTTTCCAAGGACTCCTTAATATAATTCCGCATAGCAGTATGCTCTGGCAGTGACAGATTAAATAAACGACCCTTAGGGAACTTACTGCCAGGAATCAATTCTATAGCACAGTCACACTCTCTATGGGGAGGGAGCGAATTGAGCTTAGGCTCCTCAAAAACATCCCTATAATCCGACAAAAACGCAGGGATCTCCGAAGGAGTAGATGAAGCGATAGAAATCGGAGGTGCATCATCATGAACCCCCTGACATCCCCAGCTTAGCACAGACATTGTTTTCCAGTCCAGGACAGGATTATGAGTTTGTAACCATGGCAGACCAAGCACTAGTACATCATGTAAATTATACAGTACAAGGAAGCGAATCACCTCCTGATGAACGGGAGTCATGCGCATGGTCACTTGTGTCCAATACTGCGGTTTATTCATAGCCAAAGGTGTAGAATCAATTCCTTTCAGAGGAATAGGAACTTCCAGAGGCTCTAGACTAAAACCGCAGCGTTTAGCAAATGACCAATCCATAAGACTCAGGGCAGCGCCTGAATCCACATAGGCATCGACGGAAATGGAAGACAGTGAAAAAATCAGAGTCACAGACAAAATGAACTTAGACTGCAGAGTATCAATGGCAAAAGATTTATCAACCCTTTTTGTGCGTTTAGAGCATGCTGATATAACATGAGCTGAATCACCACAATAAAAACACAAACCATTTTTCCGCCTATAATTTTGCCGTTCACTTCTGGACTGAATTCTATCACATTGCATAGTCTCAGGTGCCTGTTCAGAAGACACCGCCAGCTGGTGCACGGGTTTGCGCTCCCGTAAACGCCGATCAATCTGAATGGCCATAGCCATAGACTCATTCAGACCTGTAGGCGCAGGGAACCCCACCATAATATCCTTAATGGCCTCAGAAAGACCCTTTCTGAAGTTTGCAGCCAGGGCGCACTCATTCCACTGAGTAAGCACCGACCATTTCCGAAATTTCTGACAATATATTTCCGCTTCATCATGCCCCTGAGAGAGGGCTAATAAAGCCTTTTCAGCCTGAATCTCTAGGTTAGGTTCCTCATAGAGCAATCCCAATGCCAGAAAAAACGCATCCACACTGAGCAATGCAGGATCCCCTGGTGCCAATGCAAATGCCCAATTCTGAGGGTCGCCCCGTAGGAACGATATAACAATCTTAACCTGTTGAGCAGGGTCTCCAGAGGAGCGAGATTTCAAAGAGAGAAACAATTTACAATTGTTCCTGAAATTCAGGAAGGTAGATCTATCTCCAGAAAAAAACTCTGGAATAGGAATTCTAGGTTCAGACATGGGAGTGTGAACAACGAAATCCTGTATATTTTGAACCTTTGCCGCGAGATTACTCAGGCTGGAAGCCAAACTCTGGACATCCATGATAAACAGCTAAGATCAGAGCCATTCAAGGGTTAAGAGGAGGTAAGAAGCAGCTAGACAGCAATTAAGGGCTAGGCAGCAAAACTCTGAAGGAAAAAAAAAATAAAAAAATTTCCCTTGAACACTTCTTTTTCTCCTGCTTCAGCCCAAACAATTAACACTTTGTGGGCCGGCTATACTGTCATGAATCCCCAATGGCTAGGGATAGCACAGGATAGGCAAAGTATAAAAAATATCGGACGAGCTCTAGGGTGATGGAACCTGGGCTGACCGCTGCCCTACGCCTGACAAACGCAACTAGAGATAGCCAGGGAGCGTGCCTACGTTGGTTCTAGACGCCACGCACCAGCCTAAGAGCTAACTAGTACTGCAGAGAAAACAAAGACCTCACTTGCCTCCAGAGGAATTAACCCCAAAGATATAGTTGCCCCCCACATGTAATGACGGTGAAATGAGAGGAAGGCACACACATAGAGATGATGTATATAGATTTAGCAAATAGAGGCCCGCTGAAAACTAGAAAGCAGAATGACACAAAAGGGGACTGAGCGGTCAGCAAAAAACCCTAATCAAAAAAACCATCCCGAGATTACAAGAACCCATGTGCCAACTCATGGCACATGGGGAGAACCTCAGTCCACTAGAGCAACCAGCTAACAAAGAGACATTCTAAGCAAGCTGGACAAAAAAACCAAACAACTGAAAATCAGCACTTAGCTTATCCTGAAAGATCTGGGAGCAGGTAGGCAGGAACCAAACAGAGCACATCTGAACACATTGATAGCCGGCAAGGGAAATGACAGAAAGGCCAGGTAAAATAGGAAACACCCAGCCTCTGATGGACAGATGGAAACCAAAGGCCGCAACCCACCAAAGTCACCCAGTACCAGCAGTAACCACCAGAGGGAGCCCGCAAACAGAATCCACAACAGGAACCAGCATGAGAGCTCAGAGATGGTTGACTCCCTCTCGACTTACCCACGCCAGCTATCCGTGCCTTCCAACTCGGTTAGCAGTGCCATCCCGACTGATGACACAGAGCCCAGAGAGATTCCCGCACCGCACAGTAACCAGTACAGACTTCAGAGCATTGTTCCACTCACCACTGCAGAGGCACTGCTGAGTCCTATCCCTGCGGTGCCTACTGAGTGCCGGCCTGCTTCTGTCCGTAACCGCTGGACTGTATACTACTTCTGCAGCCTTGTCTTCTGAACTGTTTTCTACATCCGCTGTACCACAGACCTACACCTCTACAACATCTCGTGTCCGTACCAGGAGACCACGTGCCGAAGGACCCAGAGGATTCACCACCGCAAGGAGTGCATCGCCTTTGTGCGGGACAGAATTGGAGACTTCTAGCTCTGCCTGTGGCTCCACTGAGGGATCTTCCAGCCACCTCCTACCAATGCCCAGAGACTGTTAAGCTGAACTGTTGTTACCTTTATTATAATACCCCCCGATTGATCTATTTTTGTGTTATACAAAATCTCTGTTAACCCTTGCTCTTTCTCCTGTGTGTCACTGCATCCTATGCACCTGCTAGCATCTTACAATTGCATGTTAACAACATTAGAAGTTTAATGTCCATCTCATTCAACCATTCTTGTTGTGAACTCTATTTCTGGGCTCCCTCTTGTGGTCACAAGTGGTACTGTGTGAGTGCTGTCTTTCTGCAGGTTTGTGGCTGACATCAGCTGTCTCGTTATATGTGGGTTGGTTTCCTATTTAACTCACTTGGACTCTCAGTTCAATGCCTGCTGTCAATGTATTCAGTGCTATTCTGATTCCTTCTGACTACCTTGCTACCAGTCTCTTCAAGAGAAGCTAAGTTTCCGTTTGTACATTTTTTGATCATCAGTGTTCAATATGTTTCTTGTCCAGCTTGCTAATATGTGATTTCCTCGCTTGCTGTAGATCTAGGGGGCTGAGTTTCTCCCCTCACACCGTTAGTTGGTGTGGGGGTTCTTGAATTCTCAGCGTGGATATTTTGTAGGGTTTTCTACTGACCGCACAGTTCTCTATCTGTCTTCTGCTATCTAGTTTTAGCGGGCTTCATTTGCTGAATCTGTTTTCATTTCTACGTATGTGTTTTCCCCTTACCTCACCGTTATTATTTGTTGGGGGCTTCCTATATCTTTGGGGTTATTTCTCTTGAGGCAAGTGAGGTCTTGCTTTCTCTCTAGGGGTAGCTAGTTCCTCAGGCTGCGTCGAGACGTCCAGGATTTTAGGCACGTTCACCGGGTACCTTTAGTGTGTTTGGATAGGATCAGGTTTGCGGTCAGTCCAGTTACCACCTCCCTAGAGCGTGTTCTATGTTCAATAACTTAGCGAGTAGTTCCTGTGATCCTCAGCCACTGGGATCATAACAGTACAGCAGGCCTAAAAGTGTTTAATGCATCGCAGAAGTGGGATAAAAGAAGTCCTGAGTACAATTTTTTTTTTCTCTTCCTTTGCTGCAGTCTGTCCAGCTTCTCTCATCCCCTTAATCTCTGGGTGGTTTTGAGCTCAGCTGCAGACATGGATATTCAGAGTCTGACTTCTAGTGTGGATCATCTTGCTGCAAGGGTGCAAAACATTCAGGATTTTGTTGTTCATAGCCCTATGTCTGAGCCAAAGATACCTATTCCTGAGTTGTTTTCTGGAGATAGATCTAGGTTTCTGAATTTTAAGAATAAATGTAAATTATTTCTATCCTTGAGACCTCGTTCCTCTGGTGATTCCGCTCAGCAAGTTAAAATTGTTATCTCCTTGTTACGCGGCGACCCTCAAGATTGGGCTTTCTCTCTGGCACCAGGAGATCCTGCATTGCTGAATGTGGATGCGTTTTTTCTGGCGCTTGGACTGCTTTATGAGGAACCTAATCTTGAGAACCAGGCAGAAAAGGCTTTGCTGACACTCTCTCAAGGTCAGGATGAAGTAGAGATTTATTGTCAAAGATTTAGGAAATGGTCGGTGCTTACTCAATGGAATGAGTGTGCCCTGGCTGCAAATTTCAGAGAAGGTCTTTCTGAAGCCATTAAGTATGTTATGGTGGGGTTCCCCACGCCTACAAGTCTGAGTAATTCAATGGCTTTGGCCATTTAGATTGATCGGCGTTTGCGGGAGCGCAAATCTGCGCATTCTCTGGCGGTGTTTTCTGAACAGAGACCTGAGTCAATGCAATGTGACAGAATTCTGACTAGAAATGAGCGGCAAAGTCATAGACGTCAAAATGGGTTGTGTTTTTACTGTGGTGATTCTACTCATGTTATCTCAGCATGCTCTAAGCGCTTAAAAAAAATTGCTAAACCTGTCACCATTGGTACTATACAGCCTAAGTTCATTTTGTCTGTTACTTTGATTTGTTCTTTGTCATCCTACTCGGTTATGGCTTTTGTGGATTCAGGTGCTGCCCTGAATCTGATGGATTTGTCGTTTGCTAAGCGCTGTGGTTTTGTCCTGGAGCCTTTGGAATTCCTTATTCCACTGAGGGGAATTGATGTTACCCCACTGGCTGAGAATAAACCTCAGTATTGGACTCAAGTGACCATGTGCATGACTCCTGTACATCAGGAGGTGATTCGCTTTCTTGTGCTGCATAATTTGCATGATGTTGTCGTTTTGGGTCTGCCATGGCTGCAGGCCGATAATCCAGTTTTGGATTGGAAAGCTATGTCGGTGTCAAGTTGGGGTTGTCAGGGGATTCATGGCGATACTCCTTTGGTGCTTCTTCTACTCCTTCTGAGGTCCCTGAGTTTTTGTCGGACTACCAGGATGTATTTGATGAGCCCAGATCCGGTGCCCTGCCTCCTCATAGGGACTGTGATTGTGCAATAAATTTGATTCCTGGTAGTAAGTTCCCTAAGGGACGACTTTTTAATTTGTCTATACCAGAACATGCCGCGATGCGGAGTTATATAAAGGAGTCTTTGAAGAAGGGACATATTCGCCCATCCTCCTCCTCTCTTGGTGCAGGATTTTTTTTTGTGGCCAAGAAGGATGGTTCTCTGAGACCTTGTATAGATTATCGTCTTCTAAATAAAATTACGGTCAAATTTCAGTATCCTTTGCCATTATTGTCTGATCTGTTTGCTCGGATTAAGGGGTCCAGTTAGTTCACCAAGATAGATCTTCGTGGTGCGTATAACCTTGTGTGTATTAAGCAGAGGGATGAATGGAAAACAGCATTTAATATGCCCGAAGGCCATTTTGAGTACTTGGTGATGCCTTTTGGACTCTCTAATGCTCCTTCTGTGTTTCAGTCCTTCATGCATGACATATTCCGAGAATATCTGGATAAATTTATGATTGTGTATCTGGATGACATTTTGGTCTTTTCTGATGATTGGAGTCCCATGTGAAGCAGGTCAGGATGGTGTTTCAGGTCCTGCGTGCTAATGCTTTATTTGTGAAGGGCTCAAAGTGTCTGTTCGGAGTACAGAAGGTTTCCTTTTTGGGTTTTATTTTTTCTCCTTCTACTATTGAGATGGACCCAGTCAAGGTCCAGGCTATTCATGACTGGACTCAGCCCACGTCTGTTAAGTGTCTTCAGAAGTTCTTGGGTTTTGCTAATTTTTACCGTCGTTTCATCGCTAATTTTTCTAGCGTGGTTAAACCTTTGACGGATTTGACCAAGAAGGGTTCTGATGTGACTAATTGGTCTCCTGCGGCCGTGGAGGCCTTTCGGGAGCTGAAGCACCGGTTTTCTTCAGCTCCAGTCTTATGTCAGCCAGATGTCTCTCTTCCCTTCCAGGTCGAGGTTGATGCTTCTGAGATTGGAGCAGGGGCTGTTTTGTCGCAGAGAAGCTCTGATGGCTCTATGATGAAGCCATGTGCTTTCTTTTCAAGAAAGTTTTCGCCTGCCGAGCGGAATTATGATGTTGGTAATCGGGAGTTGTTGGCTATGAAGTGGGCATTTGAGGAGTGGCGACATTGGCTCGAAGGAGCTAAACATCGTGTGGTGGTCTTGACTGATCACAAAAATCTGATTTACCGTGAATCTGCCAATTGCCTGAATCCTAGACAGGCTCGTTGGTCGTTGTTTTTCTCCCGTTTCAACTTTGTGGTCTCATACCTGCCTGGTCCGAAGAACGTGAAAGCTGATGCACTTTCTAGGAGTTTTGTGCCTGACTCTCCGGGAGTTTCTGAGCCGGCTGGTATTCTCAGAGAGGGAGTGATTTTGTCTGCCATTTCCCCAGATTTGCGACGAGTGCTGCAGAAATTTCAGGCGGATAGACCTGACCGTTGTCCACCAGACAGACTGTTTGTCCCGGATAGATGGACCAGCAGAGTTATTTCCGAGGTTCATTCTTCGGTGTTGGCGGGTCATCCTGTGATTTTTGGTACCAGAGATTTGGTGGCTAGGTCCTTCTGGTGGCCTTCCTTGTCGTGGGATGTGCGTTCCTTTGTGCAGTCTTGTGGGATTTGTGCTCGGGCTAAGCCTGTTCCGAAAAGGCCTTGGACGCACATTTCCATGGATTTTATTTCGGATCTTCCAGTATCTCAGAAAATGTCTGTCAACTGGGTGGTGTGTGATCGTTTTTCCAAGATGGTCCATTTGGTGCCCTTGCCTAAGTTGCCTTCTTCCTCCGATTTGGTTCCTCTATTTTTTCAGAATGTGGTTCGCTTGCACGGCATTCCTGAAAATATTGTGTCTGATAGAGGATCCCAGTTTGTGTCCAGGTTTTGGCGGACTTTTTGTGCTAAGATGGGCATTGATTTGTCTTTTTCGTCAGCCTTCCATCCTCAGACTAATGGCCAAACCGAGCGAACTAATCAGACGTTGGAAACTTATTTGAGATGTTTTGTTTCTGCTGATCAGGATGATTGGGTGACTTTTTTGCCTTTGGCCGAGTTTGCCCTTAATAATCGGGCTAGTTCTGCTACTTTGGTTTCACCTTTTCTCTGCAATTCTGGTTTCCATCCTCGTTTTTCCTCGGGGCAGGTTGAGCCTTCTGACTGTCCTGGGGTGGATTCTGTGGTGGATAGGTTGCAGCAGATTTGGAACCATGTGGTGGACAATTTGAGGTTGTCACAGGAGAAGGCTCAGCGCTTTGCCAACCGCCGCCGCGGTGTGGGTCCCCGACTTCGTGTTGGGGATTTGGTGTGGCTGTCTTCTCGGTATGTTCCTATGAAGGTCTCCTCTCCTAAATTCAAGCCTCGCTTCATCGGTCCTTATAAGATCTTGGAAAACCTTAACCCGGTGTCTTTTCGTTTGGATCTCCCAGCATCGTTTGCCATTCATAATGTGTTCCATAGGTCTTTGTTGCGGAGGTATGTGGTACCTGTGGTTCCTTCTGTTGAGCCTCCTGCTCCGGTGCTGGTCGAGGGCGAATTGGAGTACGTGGTGGAGAAGATTTTGGATTCTCGTATCTCTAGACGGAGGCTTCAGTATTTGGTTAAGTGGAAGGGCTATGGTCAGGAGGATAATTCCTGGGTTGTCGCCTCTGATGTTCATGCGGCCGATTTGGTTCGTGCCTTCCACGCGGCTCATCCTGATCACCCTGGGGGTCTTGATGAGGGTTCGGTGACCCCTCCTCAAGGGGGGGTACTGTTGTGAACTCTATTTTTGGGCTCCCTCTAGTGGTCACAAGCGGTACTGTGTAGTGTTGTCTTTCTGCAGGTTGCAGCATCAGCTGGTTCGTTATCCTTGGTTGGTTTCCTATTTTAGCTCACCTGGATACTCAGTTCCTTGCCTGCTATCAATGTATTCAGTGCTCTTCAGATTCCTTGTGTCTACCTTGCTCCCAGTCTCTCCAAGACAAGCTAAGTTTTTGTTTGATCATTTTTTGATTATCAGTGTTCGTTATGTTTTTAGTCCAGCTCGCTAAAATGTGATTTCCTCGCTTGCTGGTTGCTCTAGGGGACTGAGTTTCTCCCCCCACACCGTGAGTTGGTGTGGGGGTTCTTGAAATCTCAGTGTGGATATTTTGTAAGGGTTTTTTACTGACCGCATAGATTCCCTTTTCTATTTTCTGCTATCTAGTATTAGTGGGCCTCATTTGCTGAATCTGCTTTAACCCATGTGTATGTGCCTTCCTCTTACCTCACCGTTATTATCTGTTGGGGGCTTCTATATCTTTGGGGATTATTTCTCTGGAGGCAAGAGAGGTCTTTCTTTCTCTCTAGGGGTAGTTAGTTCCTCAGGCTGGCTCGAAACGTCTAGGATTTTTAGGCACGTTCACCGGCTACTTCTAGTGTGTTTGGATAGGTTCAGATTTGCGGTCAGTCCAGTTTGCCACCTCCCTAGAGCTTGTCCTACGTTTGTTACTTAGCTGGAGTAATCTGTGATCCTCAACCACTAAGGATCATAACACTGCTGTCAATGTATTCAGTGCTATTCTGATTCCTTCTGACTACCTTGCTACCAGTCTCTTCAAGAGAAGCTAAGTTTCCGTTTGTACATTTTTTGATCATCAGTGTTCAATATGTTTCTTGTCAAGCTTGCTAATATGTGATTTCTTTGCTTGCTGTAGCTCTAGGGGGCTGAGTTTCTCCCCTCACACCGTTAGTTGGTGTGGGGGTTCTTGAATTCTCAGCGTGGATATTTTGTAGGGTTTTCTACTGACCGCACAGTTCTCTATCTGTCTTCTGCTATCTAGTTTTAGCGGGCCTCATTTGCTGAATCTGTTTTCATTTCTACGTATGTGTTTTCCCCTTACCTCACTGTTATTATTTGTTGGGGGCTTCCTATATCTTTGGGGTTATTTCTCTTGAGGCAAGTGAGGTCTTGCTTTCTCTCTAGGGGTAGCTAGTTCCTCAGGCTGCGTCGAGACGTCCAGGATTTTAGGCACATTCACCGGCTACCTTTAGTGTGTTTGGATAGGATCAGGTTTGCGGTCAGTCCAGTTACCACCTCCCTAGAGCTTGTTCTATGTTCAATAACTTAGCTAGTAGTTCCTGTGATCCTCAGCCACTGGGATCATAACACATTCTAAACTGGGCTGCTGATTTTAAATATGGACAAAAAGATGTTATGGTGGAGTAAAGGGGTGTCTAAGAAGTGAAAAGATTTAGATTCTCCTTGGCCCAAAAAGATTTGCTTTCAGAAGTCTTCTGAAAAGTTAAGTACTTCTCTCCTTTTTCTGGGATGAATATGGCATCATTTTTTGTGGATTATTTTGAGCATGGAAAGCCAGTTACAAAAGAATATTACATATCTCTATTAACCAGACTTTGGGCAAAAATTGTGGAAATACAATGAAGAAAGTTGTCTTTTTTTTGCAGAATAATGCTCTACCCATAAGTCTCATAGTTCCCATCCCAGCAAAAACTCAATGATTTTGAAATTGTCTATGAACTACTATATTCTTCTTATTTACCCTCAACTGATTACTATATATATCCAAAACTCACAAAATCATTAAACTGGACAAAAAAATACGATAAATAAGTTGGTAATTGTTGCGGTGGACTCGCGGTTTGCAGAACAGGAAAACAATTAATTTTCTAAAGTTTTAAAATGACTTTTTGATTGTTGCATTAAATGTATAAAGCTGAAAGGTGATTCTGTTGAACTAAATAGTATTACTTAAACAACATGTAGGCCCCAAATCATCAAAGTGTTATGTCGAAAATTTGGAGTAAAAGTCTTCGACCCCCTGTGGAAGGCGAAGCAAAAATGTTGCTACTTTCAACATTTTCACCTCATTTTCAGCCAGGTATGCGCCACTTTATCACATGCACCTGATTAAGAGGCATGCACCTCTGAATGAATCAGGTGCCTTTGACTCCAACATGCCCCATAATCAAGACTGTTGTGAAAAATGTCGGCCTTGATGAATCGGAGCAGTAGTTTAATTCTAGACTTGGCCAATTATATATCAATACAAAGGTATATACAGGTATAAATCTTCTGGAAGAGACACGTTTTCAGATACTGTAAATCCTTATTACATTTTGTAAATATCATCTTATTACCCTGCATACATTTTACTGTCCCTCATTGTACACATAAACCTCACTGCAGTTTTACTGATGGTAGGATTGTATTTTCATTACAGGATATCACATCTGAGCCTCAAGGGCTTTAGAGACTCTTTTAATAATAACAAAAGAACCATCTGGAAGTTACGCAGTGGACTCATTTATGTGATTTTCTTTTACATGGTTAAAATAACATAACATCCTTGAAATGGCAGCTCCGCTTTTTGAAAACTGGGTGAAACTTGTCATTGAGTCAAATGCATTCAGCCTTTAGAAGCAAAATACATTGCGGCTGTTTTTTTTCTGTTTTATTGAAGGCACAAACAAGGACAATGGTACTAGGAAGACATGGGACTTGAACACGAGCAAAGTGAAAATGTTTGGTAATAATAATAACCATTTTTATTCTGTGTATAGAAATGTCAACGCTGAATGCAAAATGGTGTCGCGAATTAATTATCTGCACTTTCCAAAAGGTAAGCTTGGGCCATCAATATGCAATTTTGGAAAACCCTTTAAAGCAAGCTTAAATATTTCCAATTTTCATTATAATAAAAATTTCCATTGCCATTCCAGATCTACTTTACTTTTTTTTTAAAGAATTTAAACTACTTATGACGACCAATGTATGCATTATGGATGGCTTAAAGCGGTTGGCCACTTAATTCTAATAAATGTTTTTCAATAACAATTTTACAGCACTATTACATAAGTATTAGCGGTTCTCTTCCTGTATTTCTTCATAGAATCCTAGAATGTTAGAGTTGGAAGGGACCTCCAGGGTCGTCGTGTCCAACCCGCTGCTTAATGCAGGATTCACTAAACCGTCTCAGACAGATGTCTGTCCAGCCTCTGTTTGAAGACTTCCATTGAAGGAGAACTCACTACCTCTTGTGGCAGCCTGTTCCACTCATTGATCACCCTCACTGTCAAAATGTTTTGTTTCTTTTAAATTCAATCTGTATCTTCTCCCTTTCAGTTTCATTCCATTGCTTCTCCTATTTCCATGTGCAAATAAGGATAAGAAATGAATGCTGATGATGAATCATGTGACCAGATCCTCATCCAATAGAAAAACACTGTACAAGAGAAAGCTGCTTTACAATTGGGAAAGACTGATTGCCAGGTCTGGTCATAAGTTTGTTTACAACAGCCATCATATATAGAGCAGATCTGTGTAGTCTTAGAGTAACGCTGCACAAACAAGTAAAAGAGGGAATCTTGTTACACATTTATGTTAGTAAATACACTGTTCAAAAAAATAAAGGGAACACTAAAATCCCACATCCTAGATATCACTGATTGAAATATTCCAGTTGTAAATCTTTATTCATTACATATTGGAATGTGTTGAGAACAAAAAAAACCTAAAAATGATCAACGTAAATCACAACTAACATCCCACGGAGGTCTGGAGATGGAATGATGCTCATAATCAAAGTGGAAAATGAAGTTACAGGCTGATCCAACTTCAGTGGAAACGCCTCAAGACAAGGAAATGGTGCTTAGTAGTGTGTGTGGCCTCCATGTGCCTGTATAATCTCCCTACAATGCATGGGCATGCTCCTGATGAGGCGGCAGATGGTCTCCTGAGGGATCTCTTCCCAGACCTGGAATAGAGCATCCGCCAACTCCTGGACAATCTGTGGTGCAGTGTGATCTTTGTGGATGGTGAGAGCATATATAACAAACATGACCAAGACACATGATCATAATAAACCGTAGTATATTACCCATAATCATGTGTCTATTAGGACTAATAGACCCATCATCAATATCATATATAGACACCATAAACAAAGCAATGATGCAACTGGTCACTTTTGTATAGAAAAACTCAATATAATCTTTATTAATAATAATTTAAAAACACAACATCACATCAAACCAAATTGGGACAAAGGGTGAATTTGGAGCACCTTATACATACTGTGTGTTACATAGGTGACGGACGTCCATGTCCGGACTCAGAACCCACCACTAGATACATACAGCTGTGTATATGGTCCAACAATGTGGACTTTAGCCAGCGTTCTTACTTCAATAATATTGATACCGATCACCGGTTAACCTAAATTCAAGCTGCTAGCACTACCATATAACACATGCCCCCCCCAGAGAGTTACCACCAAAAGGGCATAAACATGCCGAAAAAATCAGCTAAAATTATTACCTCTGTAGCGGGGGTATCATGGTGAGACTGTAATCCGGGCAGTGGCGTCTGCCCCAACGCGCGTTTCGGACCTAATCCTTTTTCAAGGGGCCTGGCTGTAATACCTCACATTGATCTTTAAATAGGATCCTTCCCGCGTATACGGTGACGTTGTCACCGGAAGTTGTGCGCCCGGCCCGGAAATGACGCGCCACATCGTCAAGGTAACCACAGCAAACAGCAGGCATCGGCGTCACAGGGAGGGAAGGTCATGTGACCAAAGCACCCCATAAAGATACCGATAACCCGCGGCTACCATGGCACCCAGACGGCGAGCGCGTACAGAGCAGGGAGCGCAACTATCTATACAAGATGGACAATTGCCCAACAATGATTCAACACTTAAAAATATATAAATATAGATAAAACAGAAGGCAAAACTAGGAACATGGGAGACAAATGGCTGGATACTACACCTCCTATCACCGGCATACCGCAGTATGGAACTAACAGACCACTGGTATATATCTATTGCCTATAAGGGGTATCAGAGATTTTACCTAAAAGGCAGATAATTTATACAAATAATATTATATATCACATCTATAGACCTATATCAAATATTTATAATTATCACATATGATATGCTACTGCCACTCAACCAGTACCACCATAATACAACCAAAGATATTAACCATCAGTCAAAAATATAGTCCATTCTTTGCTTATAACGGCATCCATCTTCTCATGCTGCTTTATAAATTTCTCAATGTATCATATCAGGAAGTATTCCATGCCGATACGCCATTCCTCATATTCCACCATGTCTCCCTGATCGCTTATAACTAAGATAAATGTGAATATAAAAACAAGTTAAAATTGTACACACAGAATGGACAATGCTCCATATAAAACAGAGCGATGCTCAGAGAAACGGGGTGAAGCTAAGGTTCTCATTAAGTCCAGATGGATGGACTGTGCCCAATGTCCATATCCACCTGGACTCTACCTGAGCTAACTTCCTAAACATCCCACCACCACGAATATTAGTGTTGAGCATATCAATGCCCCTTACCCGAAATTGACTACTGTCACAATTATGGAACCTACGGAAGTGTCGGGGGATCGTTTTTAATAATGTCTCATCCTCTGCAGCAGCCGCTGCCTCGATCCCTAACACGTGCTCCCGAATTCTGATCTTTAGTTGTCGGGTAGTCATACCCACGTAGATCATATCACATGGGCAGACACCATAATAAATTACGTTTTTGCTGGTACACGTAATATTTGTTTTAATAATGAATTCCTTAGAGCCTTCCTGATTTTTAAATTTGTCCGTTCGATCCATATTAGGACAGGCCACGCAATGGCCACATGGGGTACTACCACAACGTCTCTTGAACTGATCCAAGAAAGTAGTTGTTGGCTCACCCGTATAGTGGCTATGGACCAATCTATCCCTCAGATTTCTAGATCTTCTAGCTGTAATCACAGCCCTATCTGGGATAAATCTAGAAATCACTGGGTCCGCCTTCAATACATGCCATGACCTATCAAGAATTTTCCTCATTTTCGGGAAGTGTGAGTGGAAATTGGTGATGAATCTCACATCACCATTTCTTTTGGGTTGTCGAATACCATACAATAACTCATTTCTGGAGGAACCCTTAGCACGGTTATATGCTTTCTTAATCATGCGGTTGCTGAAGCCCCGCTCCTTCAGGCGTTGTTTAAGATCTTCAGCCTGTTTATAAAAATCACCATCTGTGGAGCATAGCCTCCGCAACCGCAGAAATTGTCCGGTGGGGACCGACTGGATCATGTGTCCAGGATGGGAGGATGTTGCATGTAGCAACATATTAGTAGAGGTGGGCTTCCGGTAAATATCCGTCTGTATCTCACCCCTCCCATCTTTCTTAAGTGTAACATCAAGAAACTCCAGAGTTAAGGAGTCACACTTATAGGTAATAAAGATATTCTGGTCATTGTCATTTAGTGATCTCATAAAAGTATGTAGATCATCACATGACCCCTGCCAGATCAGGAAAATGTCGTCGATGTACCGGGTCCAAGATAGGACCCGGCACATCGGCGACGACCGATCCGGCAGGGAGAGGTCTCTCTCCCACAGCCCCAGGAACAGGTTGGCATATGCCGGGGCAAAGGAAGCCCCCATAGCTGTTCCCTGGAGCTGCAGGAAGAAAGACCCCTTAAACACAAAGAAATTATGTGTTAGTGTGAACTGTAATAACTCAATGACCAAATCTCTAATATCACCTGGTAAGTTAGACATTGAGAGGAAAAACTTCACTGCACGGACCCCATCAACATGTCTGATACTGGTGTAGAGGGACTATTTAAAGATCAATGTGAGGTATTACAGCCAGGCCCCTTGAAAAAGGATTAGGTCCGAAACGCGCGTTGGGGCAGACGCCACTGCCCGGATTACAGTCTCACCGTGATACCCCCGCTACAGAGGTAATGATTTTAGCTGATTTTTTCGGCATGTTTATGCCCTTTTGGTGGTAACTCTCTGGGGGGGCATGTGTTATATGGTAGTGCTAGCAGCTTGAATTTAGGTTAACCGGTGATCGGTATCAATATTATTGAAGTAAGAACGCTGGCTAAAGTCCACATTGTTGGACCATATACACAGCTGTATGTATCTAGTGGTGGGTTCTGAGTCCGGACATGGACGTCCGTCACCTATGTAACACACAGTATGTATAAGGTGCTCCAAATTCACCCTTTGTCCCAATTTGGTTTGATGTGATGTTGTGTTTTTAAATTATTATTAATAAAGATTATATTGAGTTTTTCTATACAAAAGTGACCAGTTGCATCATTGCTTTGTTTATAGTGGATGGTGAGAGACATAATGTACCAGATGTGTTCAATTGGATTCACGTCTGGGGAATGGATGGGCCAGTCCATAGCTTCAATGCCTTCAACTTGCAGGAATTGCTGAGACGCTCGAGCCATATGCGGTCTGGAATTGTCCTGCATTAGGAGGAACCCAGGGCCAACCGCACTAGCATATGGTCTCACAAGGGGTCTGAGGATCTTATCTTGGTACCTAATGGCAGTCAGGCTACCTCTGGCAAGCACATGGAGGGTTGTGCGGCCCTCCAGAGAAATGCCACCCCACACCATTACTGACCCAGTGCCAAACTGGTCATTCTGAAGGATGTTGCAGGCAACAGATCACACTCCATGGCATCTCCAAACTCTGTCACGTCTGTCACATGTGCTCAGTGTGAATCTGCTTTCATCTATGAAGAGCACAGGGCGCCAGTGGTGAATTTGCCAATCCTGGTGTTCTGTGGCAAATGCCAGCATCCTGCATGGTGTTGGGCTGTGAGCACAACCCCATCTGTGGATGTTGGGCACTCAGACCATCCTCATGGAGTCAGTTTCTAACCGTTTGTGCAGACACATGCACATTTGTGGCCTGCTGGAGGTCATTTTGCAGGGCTCTGGCAGTGCTTCCCTGTTCCTCCTTGCACAAAGGCTGAGGTAGCAGTCCTGCTGCTGGGTTGCTGCCCTCCTACGTCCCCTCCACCTCTCCTGGTGTACTGGCCGGTCTCCTCATAGTGCCTCCATCCTCTGGACACTACGCTGACTGACACAGCAAACCTTCCTGCCACAGCTCTTGATGTGCGCATTGATGTGCCATCCTGGATGAGCTGCACTACCTGAGCCACTTGTGTGGGTTGTAGAGTCTGTCTCATGCTACCACGAGTGTGAAAGCACAACCAACATTCAAAAGTGACCAAAACATCAGCCAGAAAGCATTGGTACTGAGATGTGGTCTGTGGTCCCCATCTGCAGAACCACTCCTTTATTGAGTGTGTCTTGATAATTGCCAATAATTTCCATCTGTTGTCTATTCCATTTGCACAGCAGCATGTGAAATTGATTGTCGTAAGTGGACAGTTTGATTTCACAGAAGTTTGATTTACTTGGAGTTATGTTCTGTTGTTTAAGTGTTCCCTTTATTTTTTTGAGTAGTGTACTTTAAAATTATGGTTGAAGCACATTTGTTAAATTAACGAAAAAGTGTCTAATCCCTTTCAGTAGGAGTTTCCTAGTATCTGGTATCCAAATTAAAACATTGAGCTAAATATTCCCTGTACCTTCAGACAAATGTATTTTGTTTAATTGATTATGTGCTAAATATGTTCAAAATAAAATTATGTTGCCCAAACATCAGGAGTTTTCCTTCTATTAAACTTTCTGTCCACTGCCTGTTGTCAAGTTCAATCCATCTCCAGCAGCAGAGATACTAAGGTGAATTTCAGGAAGTGCGGGCAGGTCTTTATCTCTCTGCACTTGCTCTTCTGTCAACTGCATGAAGACATAACAAAAATCAAGCTTCCAGGTCAGAGCAAGTCATTACACAACATCAGGGCTCAATGCATTCGGAGAATTTAGGCTAAGGAAGTTCCAGGACTTGCAGTGCTAACAGAAGAATGTCGATGCAGAGGAATTATCCAATAATAAGAAAAGAGCATTACGTTACAGAGCATAATGGATAGTTCTGAATCATTTAAACGGGTATCCATCAAAAGCAGTTTTAAATTCTATTGACAGGAAAAGCATGTTTTTCCACAGATTTTGTGTGGAAGAACAAGTATGTTTTGAATAAATCAATTGCTTTTGTCACCTTGTAAAAAAGAAGCTTTTGCTCTTATTTTATTCCCATGACTCTATTTAGTTTTCAGGTTGTTTTTTTTCTAAATCTGCCATATGGTTCCAAAGTTAGGGTCTTTTTTATTTAGTGTTAATTTCTTAGTGTTTTCCATGGCTGTGTGGCTTACAGGATCCTCTGGGGAGTGTGTTTAGGGTGTTTTGAATAATGATCATGTGAGCCACGCCCTCTTAGTAAAGACCATAAAAATTTGCACTAATTAAAACAGTCCATATCTCTGGAACCATATGATGGATTTAAATAAAACAAAAAACTGAATACTCAGGGAAACAGTGGGAGTAAAAATCAGAGCGAAAACTGGACACTTTTTTTCCTTTTTATAGGTCCTCTTTTAAAGGTTCTTTAATTTGGACAATACCTACATGTGTCCCTCTACTGGAAACTTCAGTGAAAAGCTATAACCAGGTAGAAAGTATTTTATTTCCCTGCAGCATCACCTTAGGAGAAAAGAGGCGTTTCGAAGTGCCCAGACATAGTACTGATTTGTCTGTGTACTGCAGGACAGGTTAGGTCCTCCACAGAGAGAGACATCTTTTAGAATTGCTCTGCACTCTGGAGATGGCGATCCTGGAGATAGAGAGTACTGTGAATCAGAGAATACAGTATAGTCGTAGGACCCTCTTTCACCCCATAAGTAAGGGTCCTGGAACCAAGCAATACCTCTTTTACCTAATGCAAAATATTTAGCTAGAACTGAAAGAACATTTGAGTTGAAAGTGGATTCTTTCGAGCTTGAAGTTATGCCCAAGTCACAGAAATGATTACCTTCGAAAAACTGTGTGAAATTTTATTACTTAAGAGACACGGTCAGGCTATTAACTTTCACTTTTAGTCTATAAGAGAAAACTGCTGAACATTCAATGTAATAACAGCACAGAGCACCTAAGACACAAACTTTCCAGCGACTCAGCTGCAAAAAATAGACGAAAAAGCTTCCAGACGGTCCAAACATTAAGCAATAATTTGACACAAATAGTAAAATAATTACGTATAAATGGATTAAATTATTATTATTATTTATTCTTTATAGTGCCATTTATTCCATTGCGCTTTACATGCATTTTTCATGCTGCTGAACACTTTAAAATGTTTGATTTATTAATTTATTTAATAACACCTAAAGTTTCAGGAAAATTCAACATAATTTCATGACATCTTTATGTTTTTTTTTTGTTAGTTTAAAGGGAACCTGTCACCCCGTTTTTTCCGTATGAGATAAAAATACTGTTAAATAGGGCCTGAGCTGTGCATTACAATAGTGTATTTTGTGGACCCCGATTCCCCACCTATGCTGCCGAAATACGTTACCAAAGTAGCCGTTTTCGCCTGTCAATCAGGCTGGTCTGATCAGATGGGCGTGGTGTCTTCCCCCAGATCTTGCTTAGTTTTCCGTTGGTGGCGTAGTGGTTTGCGCATGCCCAAGTCCAGAATCCACTGCACAGGGGAGGGAAAAGAGCGCGATCTGCGCTATTCCCCTGGTGATCGGTGGGGGCGGCCATCTTCCTGTGGCCGTGCGTGCGCAGATTGAGCGCTCTGCTGCCCGGGGCTTCAGGAAAATGGCCGCGGGATGCCGCGCGTGCACAGATGGAGATCGCGGCCGCCATTTTCCTGAAGCAGAGTTCGCATCTCTGCTTCAGGAAAATGGCCGCCGCGATCTCCATCTGCGCACACGCGGCATCCCGTGGCCATTTTCCTGAAGCCCCGGGCAGCAGAGCGCTCAATCTGCGCACACGCGGCCACAGGAAGATGGCCGCCCCCACCGATCACCAGGGGAATAGCGCAGATCGCGCTCTTTTCCCTCCCCCGTGCAGTGGATTCTGGACTTGGGCATGCGCAAACCACTACGCCACCAACGGAAAACTAAGCAAGATCTGGGGGAAGACACCACGCCCATCTGACCAGACCAGTCTGATTGACAGGCGAAAACGGCTACTTTGGTAACATATTTCGGCAGCATAGGTGGGGAATTGGGGTCCACAAAATACACTATTGTAATGCACAGCTCAGGCCCTATTTAACAGTATTTTTATCTCATATGGAAAAAACGGGGTGACAGGTTCCCTTTAATCATACTGTACTTTACAGTACTGGCGTAGAGAGATGATAAATTCACAGTGAACTTCACATTGTTATTTAAAGACACAATTATTTGTCTATACATCAAATTATCTTATTCCTAATGTATGTGCCATTTGTGCTATGTGGACAAGAAAATAAAATTACTAAAAGATGACATTTTAGTCTATTACTTACATGTACTACATATATATTGCTATAGCAAACCATGTGGCCGGGCATGGTACTGCAATTATACTACTGCCACTACCACCACTACATTTGATCCTACTCCAGCTATATAATATTAACCTCAGAAACAAGTGTGCCAACCACAGTATTTGGATTAGTTTTGATTTGTGTTGCTATGTTGTTTTTGCCTTCCACTCAACTAAATGTCTATGGCAAAATTCAGTTTGGGCTTTCAAATGAACTTTTTAATATATTGGCCCTTTTGTATTCATTTATATTTTCATATTTTCTGTGCCGATTAATTTCATCTTACAGGGATCAGAACTCTATTTTTCTGATACATAGCTTGGATCTGCTGCATAGACAAAACATAAAACTAACTTACAGTCACCAATAAGGGGAGTATAAGGGTCTAAAGAGAACCTGTAAGGTCCCCAAACATCATTAACCTGCAGATATAGGGTTAATCTACAGGCTGCAGATTGACCTTGCAAAGCTGACTGGCCGCTTAACTGAATGCAGAACTACCAGTGGAAAATCATCTTGATTCCTCCCTTGGCTTTCAGTCATAAGGGCGTGTCTAGAATGGCTACAGTCATCACTTGGTAACTTTGATTGACAGCTCTTTCTGAAGTACATTTGTGCAGAGCAATCTATCAATCAACGTGCCTGGGCATGCCTACAGTCAGTGCTGACAATCCTGGGGGCGATAACAGTAGACATTCCGGGCATGCCTCTATGACTGAAAGCCAGCGGCTCCTGGGAAGAATAAATATAATTTTCTCTGAGTATCTGACTAGCTGCACTTTCCGTAGCTTGGATGGTCAGAATTATGAATGGGCAAGTATTGTGTGGAGGCTTTACCAAATGTGCGGAGATCATTTTTTGGGTGAAGGGGAAGAGGTAAGCTCAGCTGTGAATGGTGGATCCAGTGCTTTTTTTCGGTGTTACCTTTCTTCCTGTGATGATGATGAGACTGTTGAAAAGTGATCTGTACAAAATAGGAACTTTTGGTCTATTATTAGGCTTGGAGGCAAGAATAGTAAAAAATGGATTTTTTCAATATTCGGTAAACAGTTTTAGGTAAGAAAGAACAGGAAAAGAAAGTTTAAAAAACTTAATTTAAACAATATTTTTTTTCCAATGACACATTCACTTTAAAGTCATTCTTGTTCTCCTCATTGTATGATTAGTAATAAGATCAACTCTGCCACATATTTTCTGGGAGGGGAACGTCTGAGCTCTTCAATGGTTTAGTCAGCATTTTAATAATGTTTGTCAAGGCAGTCTAATACAAAATTCTCCTCTTTTCTTCTAAAACCTATTCCCCAATTATATCAGGATTTCTTCATTTCTATTTTGTCCTTTACTTGCGGTCATTTAATACCCTATTATATTTAGGAATTCCAATCTAGACTTGTCGCAACTCAATTTATTTCTCACGCTGCTTTTGATTTCTGTCACTAAATCTGTTGTGGAGATAAAAAAAAATTATGTTTTTATTTCTTTAGAAAGTAAGAATGTGGATAGTTTTATTCTTAAGTAACCAAAATTACATTTCTCAAACTAACTCGCATTGCATTTCAACTTTTGTTTTTTGCAATCTCTTGTTTTAACTTTTAAGTAGTGTTGAGCAATACCTTCCGATATCGGAAAGTATCGGTATCGGAAAGTATCGGCCGATACCGTCAAAGTATCGGATCTAATCCGATACCGATACCCGATCCCAAAGCAAGTCAATGGGACGAAAATATCGGAATTAAAATAAACCCTTTCTTTCCTTGTAGGTTCATTCTACATGAAGGAAAACAACTAAGAATAATGTAGGATGTATTGGGGGACGTGGCGGAGACATTAAAGGCACAGAGGTTTAGCCCAATCAAATAGAATAGCAGGATGTTGTTTTGTTTTTTATGACGTTCGGCGTTAGAAAGATTTTGACTATGTTAATTTTTTTTTTATTTTGTCAGATATTGATGTTTCACTACTTCCACGCCCTTCACCTTCTTTTTTTTACTTCTCCCACACTTTCTTCTTCATTATCCTCATCATCAGCTTCTTTGACATCAACTTCTTCACCTTCTTCATCTTCTTCTTCATCTTCTACCTATTATTTTTTTTGTTACATTGTTCATATTCTTTTTATTTAACTATTATCTTCTTCATATTCAACTTCTTCATCATATTCTTATTTGTGACAGGCATTCCCGTAGTTGTTATCTATAAAAGTTTGAAGATTACACCTTCCGTTCTGCCTGTCACAAAAAAGTTACATTTGTCCGCGTTCAGTTTGGCCTGCAGCATCAGGCTTTATCCAGGGGCACCACGAGGAGGAACGGACTCACCCCCATACACTGCTTAGTCTTCTTCTGCTTATTATTTAGATAATATCTTTTGCTCTGATATTTAGTCTTATGCTTAATGTTCTTCTGCTCTTTATTCTGCAGCCTCTTGTTCTTCTGCTTCTCGGTCTTCCAGGTCGTCGTCGTCTCCAGGGTCGTCGTCTCCAGGGTCGTCGTCATCGGGGTGGTCTTCAGGGTCATCGTCTCCAGGGTCGTCGTCATCTCAGTGGTTGTCGTCTCTGGTGTCGTCGTCATCTTAGGGGTGGTCTTCCGGGTCGTCGTCTTTAGGGTCTTGAACTTGGAAATGTAGCAGAAGGTACAAGAAGGCTGAGAAAATGCTGAGAAACAGCTGATGGAACTGGAACTCGGATGGCTACCCGAAGGTCCAAGAGCCAATGGAACTACCGAGGACCAGCTGACGTTACTGGAACCCGGTTACTAAGCAGGAGGTACCCGTGCCTGAAAGCACTACCAAGGACCACCTGACGTTGGTGGAACTCGGATACCCAGAGGGAGGCACCTAAGCCAAAGGCTCTGCCCGGAACCAGCTGATGGTACTGGAACCAGGATGGGGAGCAGAAGGTACAAGAGCAAAAGACACTGCCGAGAACCAGCTGACGGGACTGGAACCCAGATGGGTAGCCGAATGTCCAAGAGCCAATGGAACTACCGAGGACCAGCTGACGTTACTGGAACCCGGTTTCTAAGCAGGAGGTACCCGTGCCTGAAAGCACTACCAAGGACCACCTGACGTTGGTGGAACTCGGATACCCAGAGGGAGGCACCTAAGCCAAAGGCTCTGCCCGGAACCAGCTGACGGTACTGGAACCAGGATGGGGAGCAGAAGGTACAAGAGCAAAAGACACTGCCGAGAACCAGCTGACGGTACTGGAACCCGGATGGGTAGCCGAAGGTCCAAGAGCCAATGGAACTACTGAGGACCAGCTGACGTTACTGGAACCCGGTTACTAAGCAGGAGGTACCCATGCCTGAAAGCACTACCAAGGACCACCTGACGTTGGTGGAACTCGGATACCCAGAAGGAGGCACCTAAGCCAAAGGCTCTGCCCGAAACCAGCTGACGGTGCTGGAACCAGGATGGGGACCTATTCAAGCTTGTCTTCCTAGAGCCCCAACTAGCAGTGTTGGATCAAAGGGTCAGCAGGGGGAGCAGAGTGTAGGCCGAAGCCTGCACTGGCGTCAGCTTTGGGTCTGTTGTGTCTGCGTGGCGTTTGCAGGACACGTTGCCGGCTACACAGCAGGGGAACAGCTGGCGGTGCTGAACCCCACTGACAGAGTGGCGGGTGTTTTGCTCTGTGCAGCCAGAACTTCCGGACAGCAACTAGCGGTGTTGGAGCCCGGGCTCTGCAGGTGGAGCAGAGTGTAGGCCAAAGCCTAATTGAACCGATTTTAAAGGTAACCTTTAACCCCCCCTCAGGGGTTACAAACTACAAGAGCCACAGCTTGGGCAGCAGTAATGCTGCACAAGTCAAAGGTTGCTCTTTTAATTTTGCTCCTTGCACACGCAGAAAGAAACACGTATAACATTTAGGCCCTTAAGCAGTCAAACTGTTTTGGAGGCGTGAGTTCCCTTTGTAATGAGACGCAGCACAGCTGTCAAAAATCCCACCTTGGTGCTGGGCGCGGCCTCCTGAGCGTCGTTATTTGCTGCACAGGAGTCTGCGCTGTCGTGTTATCCCTTGGCCTTGCGCTGTTAGCGCTGCCCATCTTCTGACATCATTTAATGTTGGCCAGTGTGGTTCGCGATGACCATGAATCCCAGCCCCGCAGTGTCTTTACATTGTTAAAACACTGCGGGGCTGGGATTCATGGCCTGGCGCAGTACATATGTTCGCCTCTCACACTCGGGTCCTTACACCTGCTTCAGACTGTGTGGCGTCAGCTGATCCCTTGTCGCATGCCACGGCCATGAAGCCGCACAGTCTGAAGAAGGCCGAAGGAGATGAGGGCCAGGCGAACATATGCACTGCTCATGCCCATCAATCACACCCTCGCAGTCAAAATAAATAAGACACCGAGGGGCGTTGTGTGGGCCAGGGCGGCCGCAGAGGCGCAGCCAGCCAAACAATGATGCCAGAAGACGGGCAGTGCTACCAAGGGGGTTGCAGCATGTCATTACAAAGGAAAGTCACACCTCAGGGATGGTGTAATGGTCACAGAGGACACATTTTAGACGTGTTCAGTTCCACGTGTGCAAGGGGAATAAGTTTCTGAGCCACCTTGCACACATGCAGCATTACTGCTCTACAAGGTGGCTGTGAAACATACAAACGCCTGGGGGAGAGGGGACAGGTTCCCTTCAATTTCAGTTCTTGTGTCTGCATGGCTGTTGCAGGACACGATGCTGGCTACACAGCAGGGGAACAGCTGGCGGTGCTGAACCCCACTGACACATTGGCGAGGTGTTTGGCTCTGTGCAGCCAGCACTTCTGGGCCCCAACTGGCGTTGTTAGAGCCCAGGGTCAGCAGGAGGAGGAGAGGGAGCGGAGTGTAGGCTGAAGCCTGCACTGGTGGCAACTTTGTGTCTGCGTGGCTGTTGCAGGACACGATGCCGGCTACACAGCAGGGGAACAGCTGGCAGTGCTGAACCCCACTGACAGAGTGGCGGGTGTTTTGCTCTGTGCAGCCAGCACTTCCGGACAGCAACTAGCGGTGTGGGAGCCCGGGCTCTGCAGCTGGAGCAGAGTGTAGGCCGAAGCCTAATTGAACCGATTTTAAAGGTAACCTTTAACCCCCCTCAGGGGTTACAAACTACAAGAGCCACAGCTTGGGCAGCAGTAATGCTGCACAAGTCAAAGGTTGCTCTTTTAATTTTGCTCCTTGCACATGCAGAAAGAAACACGTATAACATTTAGGCCCTTAAGCAGTCAAACTGTTTTGGAGGCGTGAGTTCCCTTTGTAATGAGACGCAGCACAGCTGTCAAAAATCCCACCTTGGTGCTGGGCGTGGCCTCCTGAGCGTCGTTATTTGCTGCACAGGAGTCTGCGCTGTCGTGTTATCCCTTGGCCTTGCGCTGTTAGCGCTGCCCATCTTCTGACATCATTTAATGTTGGCCGGTGCGGTTCGCGATGACCATGAATCCCAGCCCCGCAGTGTCTTTACATTGTTAAAACACTGCGGGGCTGGGATTCATGGCCTGGCGCAGTACATATGTTCGCCTCACACACTCGGGTCCTTACTAGTGTTGAGCATTCCGATGCTGCAAGTATCGGGTATCGGCCGATACTTGCTGTATCGGAATTCCGATACCGGGATTCCGATACTCTTGTGGTATCGGGTATCGGGTATCGGAACAACATTAATGTTAAAATGTGTAAAATAGAGAATTAAAATAAAAAATATCGCTATACTCACCTGTCCGACGCAGCCGGGACCTCAGCGCAGGAACCGGCAGCGTTGTTTGTTTAAAATTCCCGCTTTTACATGGTTACGCGAAGTCCCGGCTTGTGATTGGTCAGGGCGGCCATGTTGCCGGGCCGCGGACCAATCACAGCAAGCCGTGACGAAAATACGTCACGGCTTGCTGTGATTGGTCCGCGTCCCGGCAACATGGCCGCCATTAACCAATCACAAGCCGTGACGTCACGGGAGGCTGGAAACGCGCTCATTTTAAAAAGGGCGCGTGTCCAGCCTCCCGTGACGTCACGGCTTGTGATTGGTTGCGTCGCGGTCAACCAATCACAAGCCGGGAGGCTGGACACGCGCCCATTTCAAAATGAGCGCGTCCAGCCTCCCGGCTTGTGATTGGTTGATCGCGGCGCAACCAATCACAAGCCGTGACGTCACGGGAGGCTGGACACGCGCCCATTTCAAAATGAGCGCGTCCAGCCTCCCGGCTTGTGATTGGTTGATCGCGGCGCAACCAATCACAAGCCGTGACGTCACGGGAGGCTGGACACGCGCCCATTTTAAAATGAGCGCGTGTCCAGCCTCCCGTGACGTCCCGGCTTGTGATTGGTCAGGGCGGCCATATTGCCGGGACGCGGACCAATCACAGCAAGCCGTGACGTAATTTCGTCACGGCTTGCTGTGATTGGTCCGCGTCCCGGCAACATGGCCGACCTGACCAATCACAAGCCGGGAATTCACGTAACCAAGTAATAGCGCGATTTTTAAACAAACAACGCTGCCGGTTCCCTCGCTGAAGTCCCGGCTGCGTCGGACAGGTGAGTATAGCAATATTTTTTATTTTAATTCTTTCTTTTACACATTTATATGGTTCCCAGGGCCTGAAGGAGAGTTTCCTCTCCTTCAGACCCTGGGAACCATCAGGGATACCGTCCGATACTTGAGTCCCATTGACTTGTATTGGTATCGGGTATCGGTATCGGATTGGATCCGATATTTTGCCGGTATCGGCCGATACTTTCCGATACCGATACTTTCAAGTATCGGACGGTATCGCTCAACACTAGTCCTTACACCTGCTTCAGACTGTGCGGCGTCAGCTGATCCCTTGTCGCATGCCACGGCCATGAAGCCGCACAGTCTGAAGAAGGCCGAAGGAGATGAGGGCCAGGCGAACATATGCACTGCTCATGCCCATCAATCACACCCTCACAGTCAAAATAAATAAGACACCGAGGGGCGTTGTGTGGGCCAGGGCGGCCGCAGAGGCACAGCCAGCCAAACAATGATGCCAGTAGACGGGCAGCGCTACCAAGGGGGTTGCAGCATGTCATTACAAAGGAAAGTCACACCTCAGGGATCGTGTAATGGTCACAGAGGACACATTTTAGACGTGTTCAGTTCCACGTGTGCAAGGGGAATAAGTTTCTGAGCCACCTTGCACACATGCAGCATTACTGCTCTACAAGGTGGCTGTGAAACATACAAACGCCTGGGGGAGAGGGGACAGGTTCCCTTCAATTTTAGTTCTTATGTCTGCGTGGCTGTTGCAGGACACGATGCCGGCTACACAGCAGGGGAACAGCTGGCGGTGCTGAACCCCACTGACACATTGGCGAGGTGTTTGGCTCTGTGCAGCCAGCACTTCTGGGCCCCAACTGGCATTGTTAGAGCCCAGGGTCAGCAGGAGGAGGAGAGGGAGTGGAGTGTAGGCCGAAGCCTGCACTGGTGGCAGCTTTGTGTCTGCGTGGCTGTTGCAGGATACGATGCCGGCTACACAGCAGGGGAACAGCTGGCGGTGCTGAACCCCACTGACAGAGTGGCGGGTGTTTTGCTCTGTGCAGCCAGCACTTCCGGACAGCAACTAGCGGTGTTGGAGCCCGGGCTCTGCAGGGGGAGCAGAGTGTAGGCCGAATCCTGCACTGGAGCAAGTTGAAAGGGAACCTTTAACCCCCCCCAGGCGTTTGTAGCTGAAAGAGCCATCTTGTACAGCACTAATGCAGAAAAAGGTAAACTTAGCTCTTTTAATTATGGTCCTTGCAAACGCTGAACTTGACACTTCTGGAATGTGTCCCCTCACACCGTTAAACCGTCCGGTCGGAGGGACTTTCCTTTGTCATGTGACGCAGCACAGCCGTCATTCTTACCCCCTTGGCGATGTGCGCCGCCTCCTCAGCGTTGTTTGAATCTGTCCCGGAGCCTGCGCTGTTAGGTTAGCCCTTGGCCATGCACACATTTTGCGCTGCCCATCTTCTGACATCATTTGGTGTCAGGCTGGCTGCGCCTGTGCGGCCGCGCTGGCCAAGATCCCACCTCGCAGTGTCGTCCAATGTAATCCCACTGCGGGCCTGGGATCTATGGGCATGCGCAGTGCATATCTTCGCCTCTCACTCCCCTCCTTCCAGCTTCTTCAGTCTGTGCGGCGTCACGGCCGTGGCATGCTATTAGGGATCAGCTGACGGAGCACAGTCTGAAGAAGGCAGAGGGAGATGAGTGAGAGGCGGATGTTAAGATATACACTGCGCATGTCCATGGATCACAGGCCCGCAGTGGGATTAAATCAGAAGACACTATGAGGCGGGATCTCGTCCAGCGCAGCCGCACAGGCGCAGCCAGCCTGACACCAAATGATGTCAGAAGACGGGCAGCGCAAAATGCGTGCATGGCCAAGGGCTAACCTAACAGCGCAGGCTCTGGGACAGATTCAAACAACGCTGAGGAGGCGGCGCACATCGCCAAGGGGGTAAGAATGACGGCTGTGCTGCGTCACATGACAAAGGAAAGTCCCTCCGACCGGACGGTTTAACGGTGTGAGGGGACACATTTCAGAAGTGTTTGGTTCAGCGTATGCAAGGAGCACCATGAAAAGAGGCACTTTTCCCTTTTGCATCATTACTGCTGCACAAGGTGGCTCTTTCAGTAACAAATGCCTGGGGGGGGGGCAGGTTCCCTTACATTTAAGTTGTTGTGCCTGCGTGGCGGTCGCATGACACGTTGCCGTATACACAGCAGGGGAGCAGCAGGCATTACTGAACCCCACAAACACATTGGCGAGGTGTTTGGCTCTGTGCGGACAGCACTTCTGGACAACAACTAGTGGTGTTGGAGCCCAGGGACAGAAGGAGGAGGAGGAGGTGGAGGAGAGAGGAGGGATTGCCACACACACAGCTGGGGAACAGCTGACATTACTGAACCCCAATAACAGAGGAGCGACTGTTGACTGTGCGGACAGCACTTCCGGACAACAACTAGCGGTGTTGGAGCCCAGGGACAGAAGGAGGAGGAGGAGGTGGAGGAGAGAGGAGGGATTGCCACACACACAGCTGGGGAACAGCTGACATTACTGAACCCCAATAACAGAGGAGCGACTGTTGACTGTGCGGACAGCACTTCCGGACAACAACTAGCGGTGTTGGAGCCCAGGGACAGAAGGCGGAGGAGGAGGTGGAGGAGAGAGGAGGGATTGCCACACACACAGCTGGGGAACAGCTGACGTTACTGAACCCCAATAACAGAGGAGCGACTGTTGACTGTGCGGACAGCACTTCCGGACAACAACTAGCGGTGTTGGAGCCCAGGGACAGAAGGAGGAGGAGGAGGTGGAGGAGAGAGGAGGGATTGCCACACACACAGCTGGGGAACAGCTGACGTTACTGAACCCCAATAACAGAGGAGCGACTGTTGACTGTGCGGACAGCACTTCCGGACAACAACTAGCGGTGTTGGAGCCCAGGGACAGAAGGAGGAGGAGGAGGTGGAGGAGAGAGGAGGGATTGCCACACACACAGCTGGGGAACAGCTGATGTTACTGAACCCCAATAACAGAGGAGCGACTGTTGACTGTGCGGACAGCACTTCCGGACAACAACTAGCGGTGTTGGAGCCCAGGGACAGAAGGAGGAGGAGGAGGTGGAGGAGAGAGGAGGGATTGCCACACACACAGCTGGGGAACAGCTGACGTTACTGAACCCCAATAACAGAGGAGCGACTGTTGACTGTGCGGACAGCAATTCCGGACAACAACTAGCGGTGTTGGAGCCCAGGGACAGAAGTAGGAGGAGGAGGTGGAGGAGAGAGGAGGGATTGCCACACACACAGATGGGGAACAGCTGACGTTACTGAACCCCAATAACAGAGGAGCGACTGTTGACTGTGCGGACAGCACTTCCGGACAACAACTAGCGGTGTTGGAGCCCAGGGACAGAAGGAGGAGGAGGAGGTGGAGGAGAGAGGAGGGATTGCCACACACACAGCTGGGGAACAGCTGACGTTACTGAACCCCAATAACAGAGGAGCGACTGTTGACTGTGCGGACAGCACTTCCAGACAACAACTAGCGGTGTTGGAGCCCAGGGACAGAAGGAGGAGGAGAGGAACACAGTGTAGGCCGAAGCCTGATTGGAGAAAGTCGAAAGGGAACCTTTAAACCCCCCCCAAGGCGTTTGTAGCTGAAAGAGCCAGCTTGTGCAGCACGAAGGATGCAAAAGGAAAAGGTGGCTCTTTTCATCATGCTCCTTGCAAACACAGAACTAAACACTTATAAAATGTGTCCCCTGAAACCGTGAGACCGTCCCAGAGGTGGGACTTTCCTTCGTAATATGACGCAGCACAGCTGTCATTCCTACCCCCTTGGCGCCGTGCCCCGGCTCCTCAGCGTTGTTTAATTCCGTCCCGGAGCCTGCGCTGTTATGTTATCCCTTGGCCAGGCACACTTAGCGCTGCCCATCTTCTTACATCATTTGGTGTCAGGCTGGCTGCGCCTGTGCAGCCGCGCTGGCCGAGAGCCCGCCTCGCAGTGTCGTCTAATGTAATCCCACCGCGGGCCTGGGATCCGTGGCCATGCGCAGTGCATATCCTCGCCTCTCACTCCCCTCCCTTCGGCTTCTTCAGACTGTGAGGCATCACGGCCGTGGCATGCTATTAGGGATCAGCTGACGGAGCACAGTCTTAAGAAGGCGGAGGGAGATGAGTGATAGGCGAGGAAATGCACTGCGCATGTCCATGGATCTCAGGCCCCCAGTGGGATTAAATCAGAAGACACTGCGAGGCGGGATCTCGGCCAGCGCGGCCGCACAGGCGCAGTCAGCCTGACACCAAATGATGTCAGAAGAGGGGCAGCGCTAAGTGTGCCTGGCCAAGGGATAACATAACAGCGCAGGCTTCGAGACAGAATCAAACAACGCTGAGGAGCCGGCGTACCGAGCCGGGGGGGTAAAAATGACGGCTGTGCTGCGTCACATTACGAAGGAAAGTCCCACCTCCGGGACGGTTTTACGGTATCAGTGGACACATTTTATAAGTGTTAAGTTCTGCGTGTGCAAGGAGCTAAACAAAAATAGCTACCTTTTCCTTGTGCAGCATTACTGCTGCACAAGGTGGCTCTTTCAGTAACAAACGCCTTGGGGGGGGGGACAGGTTCCCTTACATTTCAGTTGTTGTGTCAGCGTGGCGGTCGCAGGACACATTGCCGGCTACACAGCTGGGGATCAGCTGACGTTACTGACACCCAATAACAGTGGGTCGTATGTTTTGACTGTGCAGACGGCACTTCTGAGCCTCAACTGGCGGTGTTGGAGCCCAGGAATTTCAGTTCAGGTGGTAGAAAGATGAACACAACAGGAGACCTGGATACTGTAGACAGTCACCTAATTATTTAATCAGGAAGAGGAGTGGCAAATTCCTGTGAGATCCAAGCCTTGTTCATTTTCAGGAAAGTAAGCCGGTCAACGTTATCGGAGGATAGTCGCATGCGACGGTCAGTTAGTACACCACCTGCAGCACTAAAGACGCGTTCCGATAATACACTAGCCGCAGGGCAAGCCAGCACCTCCAATGCATACTGGCTTAGCTCTGGCCATGTATCCAGCTTTGAGACCCAAAACTTGAAAGTGGAAGAGCCGTCTGGGAGTACAGCAAGAGGGCAAGACATGTAGTCTGTCACCATCTGACGGAACCGTTGCCTCCTGCTGCCTGGAGCCGTCTGTGATGGTGTAGACTTTTGTGGCGGGCACACAAAAGTGTGCCACAGTTGGGCCATACTGGTCTTGCCTTGGGCAGAGGCACTGCTTCTGCTCCCTCTTTGTGCAGAGCCTCCTCCACTGCCTGGACGCACTGAGCTGCTTTGTAATGCACTAGCAGCACTTCTCTCAGTTGGACTGGAGAAGATGATGGAATTCACCAGTGTGTCTTGGTACTCCCGCATTTTTCGCTCCCGGTTCAACGGTGTGATGAGGCTTTCTACGTTGTCCTGGTAGCGAGGATCGAGGAGGGTGAACACCCAATAATCAGACATGTTGAGAATGTGGGCGATGCGGCGGTCGTTTCTCAGGCACTGCAGCATGTAATCCACCATGTGCTGCAGACTGCCAACTGCCCAAGAAACGCTGTCCCCTGCTGGAGGCATGATCTCTGCCCGCTCGTCATCACCCCACCCTCGCTGTACACACTGAGTACTGGACAATTCGGTAACTCCCTCCTCTGGACGGATGTCTTCCTCCTCCATTGACTCCTCCTCATCCTCCTCACAAACTGTCCCCTGCCTACGCGTTTGTGAGGAACCACGTGGCGCTGACTGTCCAGAAGATGATGGAAATGGTGAATCCTCATCCTCCACCTCTTCCACAACATCATCCCTTAGCGCTTGCAGTGATTTTTCAAGCAGGCAGATAAGGGGGACAGTCATGCTGACTAGTGCATCATCTGCACTCGCCATCCGCGTGGAATAATCGAAGGGACGCAAAACCTGGCAGACGTCCTTCATAGTGACCCACTTTGTGGTTGTGAAGTCTGAACGGCGCGGAGTGCGACTTCTTTGCGCTTGATGCAGCTGGTACTCCATTACAGCTTGCTGCTGCTCACACAACTGCTCCAACATATGTAACGTGGAATTCCACCTGGTAGGTAGGTCACATATGATGCGATGTTCCGGCAGGCGGTGTCGGCGCTGCAGAGCCGCAATGCGCGATTTTGCTGTGCTGGAACGCCGCAAGTGAGCACATTCTAGGCGGACCTTGTGCAGCAGTGCATCAAGATCCAGATAGTCCCTCAAAAAACTGTGCCAGACATGGGATGTGAGTGAGGTTGCCGAGGCCCAGAGCTGCCACCAGATTTCGGCCATTATCACGCACTACCATGCCTGGCTGGAGATTCGCTGCCACAAACCACACATCGCTCTCCTGCTTGATGGCATTCCAGAGCTCCTGCACTGTGTGGCTTCGATTCCCCAAAGAAATTAATTTCAAGACGGCCTGTTGACGTTTGGCCACGGCTGTGCTCATGTCGGTCGTAACAGGTAAACGTTCATCACGGGTCCATGTGGAAGTGGACTGTGACGGCTCCTGCAGCGATGATTCTGAGGAACTGGTGTAAGAGGAGGAGTCAATGCGTACAGAATGGATTCCTGCAATCCTTGGAGTGGGCAGGACACGTCATGCGCCACTCGCACGATCTGTACCCAGCTCAACAACATTAACCCAATGGGCAGTGAGGGAAAGGTATCGCCCCTGTCCATGTTGACTGGTCCACGCATCGGTGGTGAGGTGGACCTTGCTACTGACGGCATTCAGTAGCGCGTGTTTTATGTGTCCCTCCACATGCTTGTGCAGGGCAGGGACAGCTTGCCTGCTGAAGTAAAAGCGGCTGGGCACATTGTACTGTGGGACTGCCAATGACATCAAGTCACGGAAGCTGTCAGTCTCCACCAGCCTGAATGACAGCATTTCCAGTGACAGAAGTTTGGCAATGCCTGCAGTCAGAGCCTGTGCTCGTGGGTGGTTTGACGAGAAAGGCCGCCTTTTCTCCCATGCCTGTACTACCGATGGCTGTAGACTGGGCTGGCTGGGAGTGTGTGGATGACTGGGAACGTGGTGCTGCGGGTGGAATTACAGTGGGTCTCTGGACAACAGGGCCAGAAGTTCTTCCACGGCGATCCTGGGAGGAAGCCAAACCAGCTGCATGTGAGCTGGAGGAAGAGGCAACACGAGCTGAAGAGGTGGTAGCTGCCGCTGTTGGTTGGCCTAGCTCTTCAGTGTGTTTTTCGAACTCCGCCGCGTGCCTGGCGCGCACATGTTTCCACATGTTGGAGGTATTGAGGTTGCTGACATTTCGACCTCTTTTAACTTTGTGATGACACACCTTGCATTTGACATAGCAAATGTCATCTGCAACTGTGTCAAAAAAGGACCAGGCACTGCAAGTCTTGGGAGCGCCCTTTTTGGCTTTTGGAAGAGACACGCTCCGAACGGGTGCCAAAGCAGAGGCTGCAGGATCCACAGTCTTCCCCCTCCCTCTGCTCTCTTTGGCCCGTTCGGGGAATCTCTTCCTCAAAGCTGCTCCCACCACCTTCCTGTCCCTCACGCCAAGATGGGTCAAGGACCTCATCATCTACACTACCCTCTGCCACCAACTGCTCCTCCTGGGTAGTCTCAGCAGCAGAGCACGCACCAGAAAGTGGCACCTGAGTGTCATCAGCGTATGCGTCCTGCGATGTGGTGACCGGAGGCACTGGCCCACCCGCCTCTTCAGAGGAAGAGAGAAAATGCAGTTGGGCATCACTGCACCCTGCCTCTTCTTCCATTTCTCCAATGCTGCTTGGCTGGCCCCCTGTTTCCAAGCCAAGAGATTCAGAGAACAGAAGTAGAGACGGCTCCTGTCCTGGGCTCTCTGTCTGCCTGGGCAATTTGGCAGGTGGTGAAGAGACAGATGGGTGCTCTCCAGTGCTCTGTGTCTGAGAGGATGTGGCACTAATTGAAGTCGATGCGATAGCTGCCATCCATCCAACAACGGCTTCAATTTGGTCTTCACGCAGCAGCGGTGTACGGCGCTCTGCGACAAAGCTGCGCATGAAGGACTGTTCCCTGGTGAAACTGGGTGCTGAGGAGTCACCGGTTCCCGCAGCAGGCACAGAATCCCCACGTCCTCTCCCTGCTCAGCGCCCACGCCCACGTGCCTTACTCCCTGCCTTCTTCATCTTGGTTGACTGATAAAGATAAGCAGAAAAGTACTAACGGCTTTGTGTGCTTATTCCTGAACAGCTCCTAACAGGTATAAGAAACACTAATTTTCTAAAGTGTGGACTAGACTTTAATATGAGATAATGTGGCCTACACAAATGTAAAGTGGTGTGTTTGGTGAACTTTATTATTTATTTTTTGGGGGCTGAACTGACAACAGAGAGAGCTGCAGTCACATGGAGACCGTGCAGACAGCCGTAAACGGCGCTGCAAGGCCCAAAAACCCTCCTCTACGTTATCCTATGTAGTGTTTTTCCACAAGTTAGCTGGATACTGGTGGAAAGACACTAATAGGAATTTTTTGAAAAAATGTGCAGCAACCTGCACTACTTAAAACAAAAGGAAAATTGATTTGATGGTATGACGCAGTGAAGAACCCTGAGCTGGATACAACCAGGCTATGGCTGCTCACAGACTACAGGGCGAGCTGCAGTCACACGGAGACCGTGCAGACAGCCGTAAACGGCGCTGCAAGGCCCAAAAAACCTCCTCTACTTTATGCTATGTAGTGTTTTTCCACAAGTTAGCTGGATACGGGTGGAAAGTCACTAATCAGAATCATTTATTAGAAAAAATGAGCAGCAGACTACACTACTTAAAACAAAAGGAAAATTGATTTGACGGTATGACGCAGTGAAGAACCCTGAGCTGGATACAACCAGGCTATGGCTGCTCACAGACTACAGGGCGAGCTGCAGTCACACGGAGACCGTGCAGACAGTCGTAAACGGCGCTGCAAGGCCCAAAAACCCTCCTCTACTTTATCCTATGTAGTGTTTTTCCACAAGTTAGCTGGATACGGGTGGAAAGTCACTAATAGGAATTATTTATTAGAAAAAATGAGCAGCAGACTACACTACTTAAAACAAAAGGAAAATTGATTTGACGGTATGACGCAGTGAAGAACCCTGAGCTGGATACAACCAGGCTATGGCTGCTCACAGACTACAGGGCGAGCTGCAGTCACACGGAGACCGTGCAGACAGCCGTAAACGGCGCTGCAAGGCCCAAAAACCCTCCTCTACGTTATCCTATGTAGTGTTTTTCCACAAGTTAGCTGGATACGGGTGGAAAGACACTAATAGGAATTTTTTGAAAAAATGTGCAGCAGCCTGCACTACTTAAAACAAAAGGAAAATTGATTTGACGGTATGACGCAGTGAAGAACCCTGAGCTGGATACAACCAGGCTATGGCTGCTCACAGACTACAGGGCGAGCTGCAGTCACATGGAGACCATGCAGACAGCCGTAAACGGCGCTGCAAGGCCCAAAAAACCTCCTCTACTTTATCCTATGTAGTGTTTTTCCACAAGTTAGCTGGATACGGGTGGAAAGTCACTAATAGGAATTATTTATTAGAAAAAATGAGCAGCAAACTACACTACTTAAAACAAAAGGAAAATTGATTTGATGGTATGACGCAGTGAAGAACCCTGAGCTGGATACAACCAGGCTATGGCTGCTCACAGACTACAGGGCGAGCTGCAGTCACACGGAGACCGTGCAGACAGCCGTAAACGGCGCTGCAAGGCCCAAAAAACCTCCTCTACTTTATCCTATGTAGTGTTTTTCCACAAGTTAGCTGGATACGGGTGGAAAGTCACTAATAGGAATTATTAGAAAAAATGAGCAGCAGACTACACTACTTGAAAAAAAAATAAAAAATAGAACAGTATGAGGCAATGAACCACCCTCCCTGAACTGAATACAACCAGCTATGGCATATTGGCTGCACTCAGACTAGAGAGTGGGCTGCACTCACACACACACACACACACAGACCTTGCAGATCGCTGTGAAAACAGCGCTGCAATGCAAAAGCAAGGTGATTAGTAGGTGAACACAGCGGTTGCTAAATTAGCCTTGGAAAAGAACAATGAAGCAAATCGCTATCTCTAAACTGGCCCTCAGTCAGCAAACAGCATCCTGTCACTAACTGAATTCACAGCAGAGTGAGCGCAAAATGGCGCCAGCGACTTTTAAACTGCAGCATGACATCATTTCAGCAGCCAATCACAGCCTTGCCAGTAGTTTCATGCCCTCCATGCTGAATAGGATGTGCCCACACTTGGAATCATTCTCATTGGCTGAATTCGTGCAAATTTGTGCAGTTTGAATCCTGGGAACTTCCGATTCCGGTATCCGATACGCGGCAAGTATCGGATCTCGGTATCGGAATTCCGATACCGCTAAGTATCGGCCGATACCCGATACTTGCGGTATCGGAATGCTCAACACTACTTTTAAGTTTAGATTAAAAAAAAAGAAAAACATGAACATTTTTTATTTTTATGAAAATAAAATAAATTGTTTGGACTTAAAGTTGCCTAAAATTTACAAAAAGACAGTGGAAAATCTATTTATTTTAAAAGGGTTTCACGATCTCAGCTGCAGTATATTCTATGCATGTCTGATAGTTTAGAAAGTCATCTGTGGGAATCCCAGTGGGAGAATAGCGAGTCCCGTGGCCATAGTTATACCAGGTGAGGCATTCATATCAAGCCACAGACTTGACAACTTGGACGTACCACTCTGCCTGGCAGATTGGCTGCAAAGCCAGATGTCCTAGAGATAAGAATTCTACCTAAGATACATTTATTATATATATTATGTTCCTCTAAATTGTAAAACCAATTCATTGCAGAAAATGTAAAACTCTGTAATCTGGAACTAATCATTTTACCCTTGAATAAAGATACTTTAGCACTTCCTAAATACTCTTATAACACTGAATATTTTTTAGAACCAAGTTACAAAAGCATTTAGTATGATGACGTAAAATATGTATTTTTAACCAAAAGGGAGGGTGACCTAAATCATGATGGTGCCTCTGATGTATCTCTATTTGATGGTCACACATTGCATTTCATGTCATTTGTCATCCCTGTGTACAGTGGAGAGTTAGTTGAGTAAGGTTTGGGCAAAGCAGTTCCCATACTCATGTATAATGTTTCTTCATATAAGCTTAAAAAATGTTCTAATTTGTGTTACTCATGTTGTAGGGAATGGCCATAATATAAATTCAATCAGTTTTGATCAGATATATTAAAGGCTCGTTCACATGGCCGTATTTTCGGTCCGAGTGCGATCCAATAATTTATTGGATCGCTCTAGGATCAGTATTATTCTATTGGACCGTGCACATGTCTGATTTTTTTCCTCGTACAGAGTTTGTCAGAGGAAAAAAATCGTAACATGCATGAGTTGCATCCAATATTTGGATCACACTTGGCCATGCGAATAGAAAGAAATCAGACTGCATTCGGATGAGTTCAGTCCAATTTTCAGGGACTGACAAAAATAGAGAAGATGGAGAATTTTTTTTCCATCTCTTCCATTTGAGAAAATTGGATCACACTCTAAGCAAACTTTCATCAAACTTTGAACAGCGTGTGTTTAGCAAAATCTGACGGATTTTCTCATAAGAGAGCAAATATGGTTGTGTGACCATAGCCTAAAGGAGTACAAGTTATTGTGTGTGATTCACATGCATTACTCCAAGTCAGGATTTATTGAGTGGGAAGAACTGTCTCTAAGAATGATAGTCTTCTTACGGGAAATTTTTTACTCTGCGGGGTAAGACTAGAGATAATCATATTAATCCACGACAAATGAAAAATTCCTGAAATTCACAGCTTCCTTTGAATTCGAACAGTTTGCACTTTGCTTCATACAGGTCAGCCAAAATATAAACCTGGCACCATTTCACTTACTGCTGAATAGGGTGGGCTAATGATGATAGGCATGGCCAGGTCGACTTCCCTATATTGCCCTGCAGCTCTCACATCACATGGCCTAGTGCAGTCAATCATGGGAAGACTGTCACAGCCAGTTAAAAACACGAGAGATAACTAAGCAGCACCATTTTGTGCTTTTAGAGCATAGGGAAATAGATCAGACCGCACTGCAAATCTAGAAACAAACTGAAAGTCTTAAAGGGGTCCTGGAAGCCATAAGCAGACAGGAGATGTCCTGAAAGCCACAGGTAGACACATAAAGGTAAACTGAAAGTCTTAAAAAGGACCTGGAAGCTGAAAACAAGCAAGTGAAGTCCTCCACTGAGAGGTAGCACGGTTACTGTGAACTGCAGATGAGCAGGAGAAGTCATCCACTAACAGGTACCAAGGTTTTTGTAAACCATAGACAAGCAGATGAAGTCCTCCACTGACAGGTAGCAAGGATACTGGAAGCCAAAGATAAGCAGGTGAAGTCATGAAGACCATGGGAAGGTAGCACAGTTACTGTAAGCTGCAGACAAGCAGGTAAAGTCCTCCACTGACAGATCGCAAGGTTACTGGAAACCGCAGACAAGCAGGTGAAGTCATAAAGACCACTAGCAGATAGGAGGGTTACAGGAAACCACAGAGAATCAGGTAAAGTCCTCCACTGACAGGTCGCAAGGTTACTGGAAACCGCAGACAAGCAGCTGAAGTCCCGAATATCACTGGCAGGTAGCAAGGTTACTGGAAACCGCAGACAAATATCTCAGGGAATGGAAAACACAGGCCACCAGGAGAAGCCCTGGAGCCTGTGGACAGGAACTATGCGCAGACAAACTAAAAGAGTTACTAGAAAGTCTTAATGCAATATCAAGACGCAGGTATGTGTCTCATGAGGTCTTTTAAATGCCTAAGAAATACAACACATGGGAGCATGCCGGACTACTTGCAAAGCCCGAATTGGAGCACAAGAAAATCTAACGGACCAGGGAAGGTGCATAACAGAGTTATGGTAGGTGGCAGTAGCAGTGTCAGCGTAATTGATTAATTAATTCAAGTTGCACAGATTTCTCATGCCTTTTGCAGCACAAAAGTTTGGAGTCTCTTGCTCTACTCCTTAGGATATATTATTAATAAAACAGAGTGGATATAGTATTGGGATATTGCAAAATGTTCTACAGATAGCTCTAACGCAATTGGACAACTTGAGATTTGCTGAATAGATTAGCTGCAAATCAAATTTTGTTAAAAAACCTACCAAAGCTGTTGAATTTCAAAGAGTTTGATCATCTCTTTGATAGTCAGTGTAAGGCAGGATGCTAGCATTCAAAGACATAAGTGGCATGGAGCAATAGATGAGAGAGTAAAGAAACGAAGAACCATGCAACAGTGGTTGCTTGAGAAAGGCCTCAAGAGGTCATGTATCAGGGCGGAGATACTAGCTAAGTTTTGGAATTTTTATATTATTCTTTGCAACTCTGTTTAAATTTTGTGCCTAACAGAGACATTAATAAAGAAATGCCTGCTCTTCTGAGTTTACTGCACGAGTAGAACATCTCTAGTACAACCTGTCCTAACCATCACTTTGGTCAAGATAAAGTTTAACAGTTGAGTAAATTTGACTGTTCTGTCTTTAGGAGTTAAAAAAAAAACAAAAACAAAAAAACAAACAGAGGAGATGAAATTACTGAACTTTCGGGCTTACAAGGTGGTTATGTAATAACCATAATCTAATCTCACCTAACTACTTCAGCATTCAAAAAAAGATATCCTAGTTCCAGCAAATAATATACTTTTTGTTTAAATTACGGTAATTGTGGTCTTTCTCCAAGTTCTCTGTTTGCAGAAACATTCATTGTTTACTTTCCATGGTTAAAAATTTGGCTTTTGAAATCCAAGATATATTATATCTGCCTAAGTAAGAGTTCAGGAACTTTCAATTTAGCATCTTATAAGATGTAAACTTTCCAAAAAATCAACTTGTCAAATTTCTAAACTGTTTTTTTATAGCGTTTAATTTTTTTGTACTGTATATATCACACTTTATCTTTTCTGGTAAATCTTTATTATACTGATGTGTGTATTATTTATTATTTTTATATTACTGTGTATTGTTATTATAGCTAATTATTTCAAATATCTACCAAATCTATCCTTATCTAGCCCTCCAAGAAATGAAGGCAATAACTGACCTAATAAAATCTACAGTTTTTTTAATTTTCATAAGGTCACCTTTTAAATCAAGTTATAGACGAGCCAATATCTTAAATGCAGTAATTATTTTCAATGGGGCATAGAAATTACTAGAGGAATAATGTATTTTATGGACTGTGGGACTAATGAGATGTATTTAAAGAATATCTTCTCTAATATATTAATGGACTATTAAGTAGAAAAGTTGTTCTCTTTACAATGAGCTGACACCTCGTTTTATCTTTCAAATACCCCTGTCTAACTATGTTAAAAACCTGTTCATGTTACTACTAGTCTATTTTAAATTTTTCATCTAGTTTGGATTCTAATTTCAAGGGGGTTTTCACTGATAAGTGTCATGCCATAAACGGCGATAAAGGGGCAGGACGGTGTACTGGGACCCGCACCTGTCCCTGCCACTATAAAGGGGCCCTGACTTTCCCTTATCTCAGGGGTACCTATAATGGTAAGGAGACCTGAGCCGCCAGCATATCCCTGTCTCCTGAGTAGACCCTATCGGTGGCCCCCTCTCCCCCCAGGAAGGAGAACTACACAAGAGTAGCAAAACGACAAATAGACAGGGAATACAGACAAGGTAACTTAAATAGCAAACACCCCAAAAATTCACACTACCACAGAGGAAACACTGAGTAGGAAAAAGGAGTAGCAACAACAAAGGAGAGAAAACAGGTTTAACATGCAACCAAATAAGCAGACAACAATCACAGTAGATAACCTCCACGCTCCTAACACCACGCTCCTTCACACTCCAAGCCAGGCAGCTGAACTGATCACTGACAACAGTTGTAGTCAAATCTGGGTCTATATAGAGGATGAGATTTACAAAATCCAATTCAGCTGAGAGACCAAGCTCTCAGCAACTTCAGCAACAAGGTTGACTCCTGCACTGCTGGCACAAGGCAGCCAGGTCAGAATTCAGGAGAAGAACTTCTGTTCACTGTGTGTGAACGAGGCCCAGAGCACTGCGGCTCTCTGAAACCTCTCAGTCGCGGAAGCCCTGTGACAATAAGTTAGCCAAACCCACAGATCTCAGTGGGAATGACCAACAAAACAATGTCACTAAGAGCCTGGTTAATCTTCACCGTTAGCAAATGTCGAAATAAAGAAGAATCAGGAAAGTTGCATTTTAAGAAGCCCTCCACACTAAAATTAACGAAACAATTCATGGGTTTTGGACAAAACAATTTTCAGTTGAGCAAAACAATTCTCAGGTACTCCGCAGTAGCTATCATCTTCAGCAGATCTTCTAATGAGTAACCCCAGTGATGTCATGACTATGCATGAGATGTATCAACATAAAATGGTAAAGTATGCACTCTTCTTAGTTCCAGTCAATATACAAAAGAACATAAGGAGGGAAAGCACACTTTTTTAAATCAGAAGAGTCACCAAGGATGCCGGCAAGTAGCAGGAAGTTTGCAGTGCTTTTGGTTAGGCTTCCATAGAGTCTCAATGTGGCCATTGGGCTGAGGTCTTATGAATACTTTTGCTCAAGTCTTCTTCATACGCAGTCACAAAAAGCTGTCCCAACTCTCGGATTTCAGCTGGATGGGCCAACCATCTAGTTAGAGCTTCTTTAGTCTTAACACGATATGCTCATTGTGGCTTCTATTTTTAATGGAACATGATATCACTAGGCCTATTACTCAAATGATTCACCGAGGATGACAGCAAGTAGTAGGACGTTGGCAGCATTTTAGTTTTGAGGCCATGAAGAATCAACTTGGCCATTGGGCAGGTTCCTGTTAATCCTTTTGCACAACTTTTCTTCATACACAGTAACAAAAAGTTGTCCTAACTCTCAGATTTCATCTAGACTGGCCCACTATCTAGTCAAGGCCTCTTTAGTATTTCATTGAAATTACCACTGTACAGTAGCTTATATTTTTAATGGAGCATGGGGCCTAATAAACAGAAGAGTTGTAGAGGATGCCCGCAAGTAGTAGTAGGTTTTTACTGCTTTGATAGGGCTGTCATCGAGTATCAACAAGGCACTTAAACTGCGGTCATGCAAATACCTTTTCTCAACTTTTCTCCATACAGATTAGCGAAAAAGCTGTCCTAACCCTGATATCAACTGGACTGGCCTCTTTAGTCTTTCTGTGACATAATCGTAGTTTATTTTTTAATGGAAGTATATGTGAAGAACCCAATAGAACAAAAAATGTTGGTGTGCTGTCCATAGAAATAACGAGAAGCAAACATATACCAAACATTGACATCTAAAAAGGGAGATAGACTCTAATGGGCATTTTATGTGGATGAAAAGAAGCAGAATGTATAGAGCTCATATGATGAAGTATCCTTGAATATAGACATGTGTCGTTCAAGTTAATTACCGCCCACACCATACAGTAGTCAATAACCATTCTGCGGAAAGCATAATATCAATACCATACAGTAATCACATCTATTCAAAGCATATGTTTCTGAGCAACCCTTTATACAGTCCTCCAGATATAACACATATCTAATTCCACAAGCCTACTTACAGTTTCATTTTTCCTGACCATTAAATACATTCCTCGACTCACATATTTGTAGCGATGACCTACATTCTTGCATTACTAGATATCCAGCGTATATTATCATAGCAAGCGAGGAATTCTTCCTCAGTTACCAATACAGACTATTTCTTATAGGCGTGTTTTACATTATACACTGAGAACTTTAACAGTGAAAGGGGTCACAATGACATCTCACCCAGAACTGCTTTTTTGTGTGTCTATTACAAACAAAAAAACTGTTAACAAGACCTCTTGTCACTTTAGACGTGGTACACATGTACATTCCCATTGTTTTTTGCTACCACAATTTCTATACTATAATATACTACACTACTTATTTTTTACTACAGTCATATCTACGTGAGGGCTTTTTTTGCGACAAAGTTTTAATTTTATTGGTATCAGATTGACGTGCTGTATGTAGAAAGTAAAATTTCATCACCACATTCCAATCAGATAATAACAAAAAAAAATATTTAGTCAATTTAAAAAGGTTAAAAAACATCTCAAAGGCTGACGTGTTTCTGGTGTTCAGCAACACCCTTACTCATAGGACACAAGAGGTAACAAAATCCTGATCAAATACTTAATTACCATCCCATTTAATTAATTAATACTGATCTCAAAATTTATTCCAAAGTCTTAGCTAACTGCCTTAACCTTATTTTGCCCAAATTAATTTTCCACGGACCAGATTGGATTTATCAAGCACCGGCAATCCATTGAAGGTACCAAGAGGCTGATAAATATTATTAAATTAATTACCAAAAAATTAACTCCACTTTAATTTCCCTTGATGCAGAAAAGCATTTGATCCCTTAAATTGGACTTTTCTCAAATGTTCTCTACAAAAATTTGGCTTTGATTTGGACTTTATAAATAAAATTATGGCTTTATATTCCGATCCTCAGGCAAAAATTTATATTAATAATCACTTTTCTTCCCCATTTCCAATCTCTAATGTTACCCGGCAAGGTTGCCCCCTTTCTGTATTGCTTTTTGCCCTTGCCATAGAACCATTAGCCCAGCTCATTAGAGAAAATCCCTCAATAGAGGGAGTTCGCACGGATCGTAAGGAATTTAAAATCAGTTTATTTGCTGATGATATTCTCCTGTCCCTTACCAATCCTTGTCATTCTATTCCACATTTGCAAACCCTTCTTAAAAAACTTTCATTTTTTTCATATTTTAAAATAAACAATTCCAAGTCGAAAATTTTTCAATTTAATCTCACTGATTCTCAAATCCGGAGTATAAAGGATATTTCGCCCTGGAGTTGGGCGGAGAGGGATATTGTTTATTTGGGTCTGAGGTTTTCTAGAAACCTTAGCTCCTTGATTCCCAGCAATTTGGATTATCTTATTGCTTCCATTTCTAAAGAGCTTAGATTTTATGATGATAAAGTATTATCGTGGTGTTGAAGGTGCCTTATTGTAAAATCAATAATTTTTGCCAAGATGCTCTATGTCTTCAGGTCCCTTCCTTTACTTGTTTCTACTTCCTATTTGACAGGTTTGCAGGCACACCTCAATCTGTTTGTTTGGGGCAACAAGAGAGCTCGTATAGCCTCTAGTCAACTGTGTAAACATAAATTGTGTGAGGGTATGGGTCTTCCTAATGTTTCGGCCTATTATTTCTCTAATTTAATTAAACAGAGTCTATATTGGTGGTCTGCAGATCATACACCTCCATGGGTGGAATTGGAATTATATTTTAATAGAAATTCACCCCCTTATAATATTATTATCAATTTATTCACCTCTAAGTCTCTGCTTCGGTCTGATCAACTGATTTTTGTAGCTGTTCTTGTGGCATGGCGGAAATTTCTAAAAATTAAAAGCGGTTTTGCCAAGATGGAGCTTATGCTGAAACTTCCCCTCTCTTTTTTGGCTACTGTTTTCTCGTTTGATCTGCATTCAAGATGGGCTGACTGGGGAATCTCTAAACTACATGACATCTTTGATGGTAACAAGTTTGTTTCGTTTACCCACCTTAAAGATAGGTTTGGTGTTCCCTCATCGGCTTTTATGCATTTTACTATTTTAAAGGATTTTTTTAGGCCACTGGTAATTGGTCGCTCTCCTTTATCGGAGCCGGCGATTAATACTTTATGCAACTGTGGTCATTACATATTTTGGTCTACTCAATATATCTACCAGTGGTTTAATAATGATTTCAAAATTATAAAAATCCCCATACATGAACTAAATTGGAATCTACTTTGAATCTTTCTGTAGCTCTAGATGATTGGTAACTGGCCATGTCCTTGACTTATTCTGCCACCATGTCCATGGCTCTTCATGAGTCTTATTTTAAACTTATCTCTAGGTGGTATTATTCACGGTCTCGCATAGCATTTATTAATCCTTCCAATTCCTCTCTCTGCTGGAGGGATTGTGGACATTATGGTAGCCTTTCCCATTTGTTTTGGTTTTGTCCACATATTAGACCTTTTTGGGATGAAATTTCTTCTCTTATTTCTATTATATTAAAACGTTCTGATTTTTCTCTGTCTCCTCAGTTGGCCCTGCTCTCGTTGAATGCAGATCAATTGACTCCACCTTTTAGGAAAATTGTTATACTTCTGCTTTTAGTTTATAGGAATGCTATTGCTTTTTTTTGGAAATCTTCTAAAGTACCCTCTTCACAAGATATTATTAACAAACTGGCTTTGCATAAATCCTATGAACAAAAATTGGCGTTACTGAATGGCTGCTTTCCTTCCATTTTGAAAAAAATGGTCTCACTGGCTGGAAATATTTCCATAAGAATTTACTGTATTTATTGTTTTGCTATTTTATTTTATTTTTACTTTTATGCTTCTGAATGTTTCATGTCATTGCATTTATGTTAACCTTGCTCTCTCTATGTCTTGTTTTGGTTGAAAATGTTAATAAAGTTGTTTGGAAAAACAAGAGGTAACAAAAACATGACTATATATAACAACATGGAAAAACAATTAGAGCAATTAGCATAATTGGAAACAGACAGCTGTAAACATATAGAAAAAGCAAGATTTTCACCATGAATTGAAAACACCAAAACTATACAAATTAAGTGCATAATAAACAAATAAAATTCCATGTATTTAAACCAAAATTAGTAAATGATAAATTAATGAACATGCATATGTTATACAGTGCCTTGTGAAAGTATTCGGCTCCCTGGAACTTTTCAACCTTTTCCCACATATCGTGCTTCAAACATAAAGATACCAAATGTAAATTTTTGGTAAAGAATCAACAACAAGTGGAACACAATTGTGAAGTTGAACGAAATTTATTGGTTATTTAAAATGTTTTGGAAAATTCAATAACTGAAGAGTGGGGTGTGCAATATTATTCGGCCCCTTTAACTTAATACTTTGTTGTGCCACCTTTTGCTGCGATTACAAGTCCCTTGGGGTATGTCTCTATCAGTTTTGTACATCGAGAGACTGAAATTCTTGCCCACTCTTCCTTGGCAAACAGCTCGAGCTCAGTGAGGTTTGATGGAGATCGTTTGTGAACAGCAGTTTTCAGCTCTTTCCACAGATTCTCGATTGGATTGAGGTCTGGACTTTGACTTGGCCATTCTAACACCTGGATATGTTTATTTGTGAACCATTCCATTGTAGATTTTGCTTTATGTTTGGGATCATTATCTTGTTGGAAGACAAATCTCCGTCCCAGTCTCAGGTCTTTTGCAGACTCCAACAGGTTTTCTTCAAGAATGGTCCTGTATTTGGCTCCATCCATCTTCCCATCAATTTTAACCATCTTCCCTGTCCCTGCTGAAGAAAAGCAGGCCCAAACCATGATGCTGCTACCACCATGTTTGACAGTGGGGATGATGTGTTCAGGGTGATGAGCTGTCTTGCCTTTACACCAAATATATCGTTTGACAGTGTTGCCAAAAAGTTTGATTTTGGTTTCATCTGACCAGAGCACCTTCTTCCACATGTTTGGTGTGTCTCCCAGGTGACTTGTTGCAAACTTTAAACAACACAACACTTTTTATGGATATCTTTGAGAAATGGCTTTCTTCTTGCCACTCTTCCATAAAGGCCAGATTTGTGCAGTCTATGACTGATTGTTTTCCTATGGACAGACTGTCTAACCTCAGCTGTACATCTCTGCAGTTCATCCAGTGATCATGGGCCTCTTGGCTGCATCTCTGATCAGTCCTCTCCTTGTTTGAGATGAAAGTTTAGAGGGACGGCCGGGTCTTGGTAGATATGCAGTGGTATGATACTCCTTCCATTTTAATATGATCGCTTGCACAGTGCTCCTTGGGATGTTTAAAGTTTTGGAAATCATTTTGTATCCAAATCTGGCTATAAACTTCTCCACAACAGTATCACGGACCTGCCTGTTGTGTTCCTTGGTATTCATGATGCTTTCTGTGCTTACAATAGCTTATCCATGTCTGATCGATGGGGGTGCAACACCTGGCACCTTCACAGATCAGCTGTTTCCATTGTCGGTGGAGGCCAGAACAGCTAAGTTACGAAGATGTACAGCTTCATCAATGGACTACCGGCTGCTTCAAAGTAACACATATTCGCCCCCTTTTGATTTTAATAGAGGTGATTGTGCAGTACCTGGCCTTAGCCACTATAAAGTTGACTGACCTGAGTTGTGTAGTTCAGTAACTAAACAGCTCCAGTTGCTGTTAACACCGAGAACACCTGATCTGTGAAGGTGCTGAGTGTTGCACCCCAACTGTTCAGAAATTGATGACCTTTCCTAATGATAGACCATCAATGTAAAAGTAATGGAAAACCTTTATAAGAAGTTTAAAAACTGTTAAATACAGTCCTAGGAGACAGATTGCTACACATGTCTTTTCGGGGCAATTGAATGCTTTGCTGTATTTGAGATTTACAGTGAATCAATTTTGAGAAAAAAAATGACTAAGCAAGTAAATTTGAATTTCACAAAATTTGCTCATTTCTAGGAATCAAGTATCCAAAAATTGCTCAAAATTTGGGAAATTATGTTTGAACAGTTTCTTCTAGAACAACAATTTTTTTTTATAAAGTATAGAAAATTAGGGTAATAAATGCCTGCTGAACAGGAAAACTGTATATAAGAGTTAAAAAATATAGAGTTGACATTTTTTCATAATGAGCGATTGCAACTGCAATAAATTAAATGATATGAAATGATTACAAGTCAAGGGACTAAGGTGCTCAAAGACAATTACCAACTAAACATTTCATTAATGAAATAATGATTAATTATAATTACTAATTAAAATTTAGGATTATGATGTTGGTTTTAAGCATTTACATTGCATGAAGAGTAGACATTACCATTTTTTAATCATAGTTTTTTATAAAGAAAAGCAAGACAGGAAAAAAGTGGGGGCTTTTCATCTCGGTAATTAGATGATATTGCTAAACCCATGGGTGTAGATTTTCCCCCCTTCTGTTGAACTTAGACTAAGTAAGTTTAATGCAGTGTAATTTAATTACTCATTAAGATTTTTTCTCACAGGATACTGAGAGTCAATTTAAATGTTACAAAAAGTTAAGCAAAGTTTTGGAATGGGTAGATTAGTAAAATGAGAAAAAAATATTGCTTCCAAGAAAAAAAAAGTGCTCTTGTAGAAGTCAAATCAAAACAATTAACCAATTACTTGCCAAATTAGCAATTTTCATTTTTTTTTAATGACAGATTTTTAATGATTTGGGTCCTAATGAATCAGAAACATAATTTGCAACATTTTTTCAAGTACAGATTTTTCAGAAAAGGGTGTCCCAATATTCAATTAAAAATGAAAAATTCCAAGAATTCCTGTGAAACACCTGAAGGATTAATAAACTTCTTGAATGTGGTTTTGAGCACCACATTTTCAAAATTTTTGCCAAATTTCTATTTTTTATCACCAATAAACGTAGGTAATATCAAAGAAATGTTACCACTACCATGAATTACAATATGTCACTAGAAAACAATGTCAAAATCATCAGGTTCTGTTGAAGCGTTCCAGAGTTATAACCTCATAAAGGAACAGTGGTCAGAATTGTAAAAATTGGCCCGGCATTAACGTGCAAACCACCCTTGGGGGTTAAGGGGTTAAAGGTATCAACCACTGAGGACTCTCAAACTGTAATATTTTACTAGAGATAAGTAAACCTTTTGAAATTCAAATTTGCCAAAATGTTCACCAGATACATTGTTCTCAATTCTCAATCTGCACAACCTCTGATTGCCCAGGAATTATGTGTATAACTATCCGAAGTCTCCTAGGACTGTATTGAAACAACCTATCAGGCTTTGGGAAAATGTATGGAAATTGGTGGTGACCAACAGCTGATTTAGCAGCATTCGTCAGTAGCAGACTTAAAATTTAAACTTGCAGCAGGCAGCTGTATTGTTGTGGTGTGTACTGGTCTAATATTGGACTATTACAACAAAGAACATGATTAGATAGTTGTATAGGTTGAACAAAGACACAGGTTCATCAAGTTCAACCTTTATCCACCCCTTATGCATTCTCTTTAGCTAGCTTTTTTATGACGCACTATGTATGTCAGCTAGAAGTCTCTTTCACAACGTAAGCCAATGGAGCCTCATACATCCAGGAGACATGAAGGGCACTGTGATACGAAGAGTCTGAATGGCTGTCACGTGACTTTGATAAAGAACGAAACAAAGCTGCTCTACAGTAACATTCACACAGGCGTAGGGAGGAAAAAAATGTACGTTAATGCTTCTTTAAAGTCCTGCCATCCTCAAGCACACTTGTAGAATAGCAGGAATGGGGGATGCAGTGACAAGCAGGAGGCAGAGCAAGAGTTAAAGGGTTTATTACAGGGGATACTCTATGCAGGGAGAGAAAGGGTTAAGAGGGGAGTAAAACTGGGTATCGTGTCATTGTTAGAACAAATGGTTATGAACCAGGTAAACTTATCAAACTGATGTTTTTCCGGGCTGTGGAAGCTTGAAATCCTACGGTGGTGCCGTAAGTGACACGTGAAATCTCTGGCCTGTTCCTGAAGGAAGCTGATGCACTGTCTCCAGACGGAAGCGGCATATCCTGGCTCTCTGAAGCGATGTCCTGGGTTGCTGGAATGATGTACGTAAAGTGAACCAGTCTCTGACACAGCCGGAAGATGCCTCAGTCCAGTGATGGTGACGGGGGGTGAAGCTACCTGACTCTGGATGATTAGCCTAGTCAGATTTAGGCCGCACACTCACGGCAGTCAGTGGAACGATGCGGGTCAGACTCTCAGTCACAGGGGTGAGCGGGTGTTATGACCCCAATGGCAGAGGGTCTCAGGAATCAATACCAAGTCTGCAAACACAAAAAAACAGCTCATAGGGCAGTGGTAACTGGGCTGACCATATATCTAATCCTAGCACCACAAATAGAAGTAGCCGGGGAACATGCCTACGTTGGTTCTAGACGTCTCGCGCCAGCCGGAGAACTAACTAACCCTAGAAGGGAAAAGAAAGACCTTTCTTGCCTCCAGAGAAAAGACCCCAAAAGTTGGATACAAGCCCCCAACAAATAATAACGGTGAGGTAAGAGGAAAAGACAAACATAAGAATGAGCTAGGTATTTAGCAAAGAGAGGCCCACTAGCTAATAGCAGAATATAGTAAGATGACTTATATGGTCAGCAAAAACCCTATTAAAATATCCACGCTGGATATTCAAGAACCCCCGAACCGTCTAACGGCCGGGGGGAGAACACCAGCCCCCTAGAGCTTCCAGCAAGGTCAGAAATCACATTTAGTACAAGCTGGACAAAAATAGTAGCAAAGCAAGTAACTCAAAAAACAAAGAAGAAAGACTTAGCTTAATTTTGCAAGAGCCAGGACCAGCAGACAGGAGCAACAGAAGGATCTGATTACAACGATGCCAGGCACTGGACTAAGGATCCAGGAAGTTAATATAGCGACACCCCTGGACTAACGACCCAGGTGAGTGCCAAACAGAAAAAAGACAATCCCAGAGTCATACCACTAGTGACCACAAGAGGGAGCCAAAAAGTCTAATTCACAACAGTACCCCCCCCTTAAGGAGGGGTCACCGAACCCTCACCAAGACCACCAGGGCGATCAGGATGAGCAGCGTGAAAGGCACGAACTAAATCGGCCGCATGCACATAAGAGGCAACCACCCAGGAATTATCCTCCTGACCATAGCCCTTCCACTTGACCAGATACTGAAGCCTCCGCCTGGAGAGACGAGAATCCAAGATCTTCTCCACCACGTACTCCAACTCGCCCTCAACCAACACCGGAGCAGGAGGCTCAGCAGAAGGAACCACAGGTACAACGTACCGCCGCATCAAAGACCTATGGAACACGTTGTGAATGGCAAACGACACAGGAAGATCCAAGCGAAAGGACACAGGATTAAGGATTTCCAATATCTTGTAAGGACCGATGAAGCAAGGCTTAAATTTAGGAGATATAAAAAAGAGAATATATAGCATCAGGAATGGTGAGTGCTGATCACTTTTTTCTCTTTTTTATATTATTACCTCTTTTTGGTTGAGCACCCCATACGCCCATGCACTGAGTAGGGGGTAAAGGAGCTGGTACAGCGTATTGTAGCACGCTAATAGGTGATCGCATGGGACAGCAGTGCGAGTATATTATCTTTTGTTTGGACTGTTTTAAATTTAGGAGAGGAGACCTTCATAGGAACAAATTGAGAAGACAGCCATACCAAATCCCCAACACGAAGTCGGGGACCCACACCGCGGCGGCGGTTGGCAAAACGCTGAGCCTTCTCTTGTGACAACTTCAAGTTGTCCACCACATGATTCCAGATCTGCTGCAACCTATCCACCACAGAATCTACCCCAGGACAGTCAGAAGGCTCCACATGTCCCGAGGAAAAACGAGGATGGAAACCAGAGTTGCAGAAAAATGGCGAAACCAATGTAGCGGAACTAGCCCGATTATTAAGGGCAAACTCAGCCAACGGCAAGAAGGTCACCCAATCATCCTGATCCGCAGAAACAAAACACCTCAAATAAGCCTCCAGAGTCTGATTAGTTCGCTCCGTTTGTCCATTAGTCTGAGGATGAAAGGCAGACGAAAACGACAACTCAATGCCCATCCTAGCACAAAAGGATCGCCAGAACCTGGAAACAAACTGGGATCCTCTGTCAGACACAATATTCTCAGGAATGCCGTGCAAACGAACCACATTCTGAAAGAACACAGGAACCAGATCGGAAGAGGAAGGCAGCTTAGGCAAAAGTACCAAATGGACCATCTTAGAAAAGCGATCACATACCACCTGTTATGACCCCAATGGCGAGGGTCTCAGAGGAACAAGTAAGTCTGCGAAGTACAAAAATCCAGCTCATAGGGCAGTGGTAACTGGGTTGACCATATATCTACTCCTAACGCCAACACTAGCAGTAGCCGGGGAACATGCCTACGTTGGTCGCTAGATGTCTCGCGCCAGCCGGAGGACTAACTACCCCTAGAAGAGGAAAACAAAGACCTCTCTTGCCTCCAGAGAATAGACCCCAAAAGTAGGATAGTAGCCCCCCACAAATAATAACGGTGAGGTAAGAGGAAATGACAAACACAGAGATGAACTAGATTTTAGCAAAGAGAGGCCCACTTACTAATAGCAGAATGTAGTAAGATAACTTATATGGTCAACAAAAACCCTATCAAAATCCACACTGGAGATTCAAGAACCCCCGAACCGTCTAACGGCCCGGGGGGAGAACATTAGCCACCCTAGAGCTTCCAGCAAGGTCAGGAAACAGATTATATACAAGCTGGACAAAAATGCAAACAAAAACAAATAGCAAAAAGCAAGAAAGCAGACTTAGCTTAATCAAACAGGAACCAGGATCAGTAGACAAGAGCACTACAGATTAGCTCTGATATCAACGTTGCCAGGCATTGAACTGAAGGTCCAGGGAGCTTAAATAGCAACACCCCTGACCTAACGACCCAGGTGAGCATACAAGGGATGAATGACATACCCAGAGTCAAATCCCTAGTAGCCACTAGAGGGAGCCAAAAGGTAAATTCACAACAGTACCCCCCCCTTAGTGAGGGGTCACCGAACCCTCACCAAGACCACCAGGGCGATCAGGATGAGCGGCGTGAAAGGCACGAACTAAATCGGCCGCATGCACATCAGAGGCGATCACCCAGGAATTATCCTCCTGACCTTAGCCCTTCCACTTGACCAGGTACTGAAGCCTCCGCCTGGAGAGACGAGAATCTAAGATCTTCTCCACCACGTACTCCAACTCGCCCTCAACCAACACCGGAGCAGGAGGCTCAGCAGAAGGAACCACAGGCACAACGTACCGCCGCAACAAAACGCTGAGCCTTCTCCTGTGACAACTTCAAGTTGTCCACCACATGCCCCCAGATCCGCTGCAACCTATCCATTACGGAATCCACCCCAGGACAGTCAGAAGGCTCCACATGTCCCGAGGAAAAACGAGGATGGAAACCAGAGTTGCAGAAAAATGGCGAAACCAAGGTGGCGGAACTAGCCCGATTATTAAGGGCAAATTCAGCCAACAGCAAGAATGTCACCCAATCATCCTGATCAGAAGAGACAAAACACCTCAAATAAGCCTCCAGAGTCTGATTAGTTCGCTCCGTTTGTCCGTTAGTCTGGGGATGGAAAGCGGATGAAAACGACAACTCAATGCCCATCCTACCACAAAAGGATCGCCAGAACCTGGAAACAAACTGGGATCCTCTGTCCAACACAATATTCTCAGGAATGCCGTGCAAACGAACCACGTTCTGGAAGAACACAGGAACCAGATCAGAAGAAGAGGGCAGCTTAGGCAAAGGAACCAAATGGACCATCTTGGAGAAACGATCACATATCACCCAGATGACAGACATGCCCTGAGACACCGGAAGATCAGAAATGAAATCCATAGAGATGTGTGTCCAAGGTCTCTTCGGGACAGGCAAGGGCAAGAGCAACCCGCTGGCACGAGAGCAGCAAGGCTTAGCTCGAGCACAAGTACCACAGGACTGTACAAATGACCGCACATCCCTTGACAAGGAAGGCCACCAAAAGGACCTGGCCACCAGATCTCTGGTGCCAAAAATTCCCGGGTGCCCTGCCAACACCGAGGAATGAACCTCGGAAATGACTCTGCTGGTCCATCTAGCAGGCACAAACAATCTGTCAGGTGGACAAGAGTCAGGCCTACCAGCCTGAAATCTCTGCAACACACGTCGCAGATCTGGAGAAATAGCAGACACGATAACTCCTTCCTTAAGAATACCCACAGGTTCAGCGACTCCAGGAGCATCAGGCACAAAGCTCCTAGACAGAGCGTCGGCCTTCACATTCTTAGACCCTGGTAAATACGAGACCACAAAGTCAAAACGGGAGAAAAACAATGACCAGCGGGCCTGTCTAGGATTCAGGCGTTTAGCAGACTCGAGAGATACATCAGATTTTTGTGATCAGTCAAGACCACCACACGATGCTTAGCACCCTCGAGCCAATGACGCCACTCCTCAAATGCCCACTTCATGGCCAACAACTCCCGATTGCCCACATCATAATTTCGCTCTGCCGGCGAAAACTTCCTAGAGAAAAAGGCACAAGGTCTCATAGTAGAGCAACCAGGGCCTCTCTGTGACAAAACGGCCCCTGCCCCAATCTCCGAAGCATCCACCTCAACCTGAAAAGGAAGTGAGATGTCAGGCTGGCACAAAACAGGCGCCGAAGTAAACCGGCGTTTTAACTCCTGGAAAGCCTCCACGGCAGCAGGAGCCCAGTTAGCTACATCAGAGCCTTTCTTGGTCATATCCGTCAGCGGTTTAACAACGCTAGAGAAATTTGCGATAAAACGACGGTAGAAGTTAGCAAAACCCAAGAACTTCTGAAGACTCTTAACTGACGAGGGTTGAGTCCAATCATGAATAGCTCGGACCTTGACTGGATCCATCTCCACAGCAGAAGGGGAAAAAATGAACCCCAAAAAGGGAACCTTCTGTACACTAAAGAGACACTTTGAGCCTTTTACAAACAAAGAATTTTCACGCAGAATCTCAAAAACCATCCTGACCTGCTCCACATGCGAGTCCCAATCATCAGAAAAAACCAGAATATCATCCAGATAAACAATCAAAAATTTATCCAGATACTTCCGGAAAATGTCATGCATGAAGGACTGAAAAACTGAAGGTGCATTAGAGAGACCGAATGGCATCACCAAGTACTCAAAATGACCTTCGGGCGTATTGAATGCGGTTTTCCATTCATCGCCCTGCCTAATGCGCACAAGGTTGTACGCACCACGAAGGTCTATCTTGGTGAACCACTTGGCACCTTTAATCCGGGCAAACAAATCTGACAGCAGCGGCAAAGGATACTGAAATTTGACAGTGATCTTATTTCAAAGCCGATAGTCAATACAAGGCCTCAAAGATCCGTCCTTTTTGGCCACAAAAAAGAATCCCGCACCAAGAGGGGAAGAAGAAGGACGGATATGCCCCTTCTCAAGAGACTCCTTGATATATGACCGCATCGCGGTATGTTCAGGTACCGACAGATTAAACAGTCTCCCCTTAGGAAACTTACTGCCAGGAATCAAATCTATTGCACAGTCACATTCCCTATGAGGAGGCAGTGCACTGGACTTAGACTCGCTGAAGACATCCTGATAATCAGACAAATACGCCGGAACTTCCGAAGGCGTAGAAGAAGCAAAAGACAAGGGCAGGGAATCTCCATGAATTCCATGGCAGCCCCAACTTGACACTGACATAGCCTTCCAGTCCAAGACTGGATTATGGGTCTGTAACCATGGCAAACCCAAAACAACCAAATCATGCATTTTATGCAGAACAAGAAAACGTATTACCTCCCGATGTTCGGGAGTCATGCACATGGTAACCTGTGTCCAAAACTGCGGTTTATTTTTTGCCAATGGCGTAGAATCAATACCCCTAAGAGGGATAGGATTTTCCAATGGCTCAAGAACAAATCCGCAGCGCTTGGCAAATGACAGATCCATAAGGCTCAGAGCAGCACCCGAGTCCACAAACGCCATGACAGGATACGATGACAGTGAGCAAATCAAAGTTACAGATAGAATAAATTTAGGTTGCAAATTACCAATGGCGACCGGACTAACAACCTTAGTAAGACGTTTAGAGCATGCTGAGATAACATGTGTAGAATCACCACAGTAGTAACACAAGCCATTCTGGCGTCTATGAATTTTCCGCTCATTTCTAGTCAGGATTCTATCACATTGCATTAAATCAGGTGTCTGTTCAGACAACACCATGAGGGAATTAGCGGTTTTGAGCTCCCGCAACCGCCGGTCGATTTGAATAGCCAGGGCCATAGAATCATTCAGACCTGTGGGAATGGGAAAACCCACCATCACATTCTTAATGGCTTCAGAAAGGCCATTTCTAAAATTAGCAGCCAATGCACACTCGTTCCACTGGGTCAGCACGGACCATTTCCGAAATTTTTGGCAATACACTTCAGCCTCGTCCTGGCCCTGAGACATAGCCAGCAAGGCCTTTTCTGCCTGAATCTCAAGATTGGGTTCCTCATAAAGCAAACCGAGCGCCAGAAAAAACGCATCAATGTCAACCAATGCCGGATCTCCTGGCGCCAGCGAGAAGGCCCAATCCTGAGGGTCGCCCCGTAAAAAAGAAATAACAATTTTTACTTGCTGAGCGGAGTCTCCAGATGAACAGGGTTTCAGGGACAAAAACAATTTACAATTATTCCTGAAATTTCTAAATTTAAATCGGTCTCCGGAAAACGGTTCAGGAATCGGTATCTTAGGTTCTGACATAGGACTTCTGAAAACATAATCTTGTATGCCCTGCACACGAGCAGCAAGCTGGTCCACACTTGTAATCAAGGTCTGGACATTCATGTCTGCAGCAAACACAAGCCACTCAGAGGTAAAGGGGAAAAGAAAAAAAAATGAGAGAGAGAAAAAAAAACTCAGAACTTTCTTTCTTATAATCCCGCTTCTGCAATGCATTTAACATTTAATACTGGCCTGGCAAACTGTTATGACCCCAATGGCGAGGGTCTCAGAGGAACAAGTAAGTCTGCGAAGTACAAAAATCCAGCTCATAGGGCAGTGGTAACTGGGTTGACCATATATCTACTCCTAACGCCAACACTAGCAGTAGCCGGGGAACATGCCTACGTTGGTCGCTAGATGTCTCGCGCCAGCCGGAGGACTAACTACCCCTAGAAGAGGAAAACAAAGACCTCTCTTGCCTCCAGAGAATAGACCCCAAAAGTAGGATAGTAGCCCCCCACAAATAATAACGGTGAGGTAAGAGGAAATGACAAACACAGAGATGAACTAGATTTTAGCAAAGAGAGGCCCACTTACTAATAGCAGAATGTAGTAAGATAACTTATATGGTCAACAAAAACCCTATCAAAATCCACACTGGAGATTCAAGAACCCCCGAACCGTCTAACGGCCCGGGGGGAGAACACCAGCCACCCTAGAGCTTCCAGCAAGGTCAGGAAACAGATTATATACAAGCTGGACAAAAATGCAAACAAAAACAAATAGCAAAAAGCAAGAAAGCAGACTTAGCTTAATCAAACAGGAACCAGGATCAGTAGACAAGAGCACTACAGATTAGCTCTGATATCAACGTTGCCAGGCATTGAACTGAAGGTCCAGGGAGCTTAAATAGCAACACCCCTGACCTAACGACCCAGGTGAGCATACAAGGGATGAATGACATACCCAGAGTCAAATCCCTAGTAGCCACTAGAGGGAGCCAAAAGGTAAATTCACAACAACCACCCAGATGACAGACATGCCCCGAGACACACCGGGAGATCTGAAATGAAATCCATGGAAATGTGTGTCCAAGGCCTCTTCGGGACAGGCAAGGGCAAGAGCAACCCGCTGGCACGCGAACAGCAAGGCTTAGCTCGAGCACAAGTCCCACAGGACTGCACAAACGACCACACATCCGTGACAAGGAAGGCCACCAAAAGGACCTAGCCACCAGATCTCTGGTGCCAAAAATTCCCGGATGCCCTGCCAACACCGAGGAATGAACCTCGGAAATGACTCTGCTGGTCCACTTATCAGGAACAAACAGTCTGTCAGGTGGACAAGAGTCAGGTCTACCAGCCTGAAATCTCAGCAACACACGTCGCAAATCCGGAGAAATGGCTGACAAGATAACTCCCTCTTTAAGAATACCAACTGGTTCTGCGACTCCCGGAGAGTCAGGCACAAAGCTCCTTGAAAGAGCATCAGCCTTCACATTCTTTGAACCTGGTAAATACGAGACCACAAAGTCAAAACGGGAGAAAAACAATGACCAGCGGGCCTGTCTAGGATTCAGGCATTTAGCAGACTCGAGATACATCAGATTTTTGTGATCAGTCAAGACCACCACACGATGCTTAGCACCCTCGAGCCAATAACGCCACTCCTCAAATGCCCACTTCACGGCCAACAACTCCCGATTGCCAACATCATAATTCCGCTCGGCAGGTGAAAACTTCCTCGAGAAAAAGGCACAAGGTCTCATCACAGAGCAACCAGGGCCTCTCTGCGACAAAACGGCCCCTGCCCCAATCTCAGAAGCATCCACTTCAACCTGAATGGGAAGTGAGACATCAGGCTGGCACAAAACAGGCGCCGAAGTAAACCGGCGCTTCAACTCCTGGAAAGCCTCCACGGCTGCAGGAGCCCAGTTAGCAACATCAGAACCTTTCTTGGTCATATCCGTCAAAGGTTTAGCAATGCTAGAAAAATTAGCAATAAAACGACGGTAGAAGTTAGCAAAACCCAAGAACTTCTGAAGACTCTTAACTGACGTGGGTTGAGTCCAATCATGAATAGCACGGACCTTGACTGGGTCCATCTCCACTGCAGAAGGGGAAAAAATAAACCCCAAAAAGGGAACCTTCTGTACTCCAAAGAGACACTTTGAGCCCTTAACAAATAAAGCATTCTCACGCAAAACCTGAAACACCATCCTGACCTGCTCTACATGCGAGTCCCAGTCATCAGAAAAAACCAGAATATCATCCAGATAAACAATCATAAATTTATCCAGATACTTCCGGAAAATATCATGCATAAAGGACTGAAACACTGAAGGAGCATTAGAGAGCCCAAAAGGCATCACCAAGTACTCAAAATGACCTTCGGGCATATTAAACGCGGTTTTCCATTCATCTCCTCGCTTAATGCGCACAAGGTTGTACGCACCACGAAGATCTATCTTGGTGAACCACTTGGCACCTTTAATTCGGGCAAACAAGTCTGACAACAGAGGCAAAGGATACTGAAATTTAACAGTGATTTTATTCAAAAGCCGATAGTCAATACAAGGTCTCAAAGATCCGTCCTTCTTGGCCACAAAAAAAAATCCCGCACCAAGAGGGGAAGAGGAAGGACGGATATGCCCCTTCTCCAGAGATTCCTTGATATACGAACGCATTGCGGTATGCTCAGGTACAGACAGATTAAATAGTCTTCCCTTAGGAAATTTGCTACCTGGAATCAAATCTATGGCACATTCACAGTCCCTATGAGGAGACAGAACACTGGACCTGGACTCGCTGAACACCTCCTGATAATCAGACAAATACTCAGGAACTTCCGAAGGAGTAGAGGAAGCAATAGACACCGGCGGGGAATCACCATGAATACCCTGACAGCCACAACTTGACACAGACATTGCCTTCCAATCCAAGACTGGATTATGAGTCTGTAACCATGGCAAACCCAAAACGACCAAATCATGCATTTTATGCAGAACAAGAAAACGAATCACCTCCCGATGTTCAGGAGTCATGCACATGGTTACCTGTGTCCAAAACTGCGGTTTATTTTCCGCCAATGGCGTAGCATCAATACCCCTCAGAGGGATAGGATTAACCAACGGCTCAAGAACAAAACCACAGCGCTTGGCAAATGACAGATCCATAAGACTCAGGGCAGCACCTGAATCCACAAACGCCATAACAGGGTAAGAGGACAATGAGCAAATTAAAGTCACAGACAAAATAAATTTAGGTTGCAAATTACCAATGGCGACAGGACTAACAACCCTTGTTAGGCGTTTAGAGCATGCTGATATAACATGTGTAGAATCACCACAGTAAAAACACAACCCATTCTGACGTCTATGATTTTTCCGCTCATTTCTGGTCTGAATTCTATCACATTGCATCAAATCAGGTGTTTGTTTAGACAACACCACCAGAGGATTAGCGGTTTTGCGCTCCCGCAAACGCCGGTCAATTTGAATAGCCAGCGCCATGGAATCATTCAGACTTGTAGGAATGGAGAAACCCACCATCACATTCTTAATGGCTTCAGAAAGGCCATTTCTGAAGTTTGCGGCCAGAGCACACTCATTCCACTGAGTAAGCACGGACCATTTCCGAAATTTTTGGCAATACACTTCAGCTTCATCCTGGCCCTGAGAAATAGCCAGCAAGGCTTTTTCTGCCTGAACCTCAAGATTGGGTTCCTCGTAAAGCAATCAGAGCGCCAGAAAAAACGCATCAATATTTGCCAATGCCGGATCTCCTGGCGCTAGCGAGAAAGCCCAATCCTGAGGGTCGCCCCGTAAAAAAGAGATAACAATTTTAACTTCGGTCTCCAGAAAACAGTTCAGGAATAGGTATTTTAGGTTCAGACATAGGACTACTGGTAACAAAATCTTGTATGCTTTGCACACGAGCAGCAAGCTGGTCCACACTTGTAATCAAGGTCTGGACATTCATGTCTGCAGCAAGCTCAAGCCACTCAGAGGTAAAGGGGAGGAAGAGAGGAAAAAAAAAAAATCAGAATTTCCTTTCTTATATCCCACTTCTGCAATGCATTAAACATTCAATGTTGGCCTGGCATACTGTTATGACCCCAATGGCAGAGGGTCTCAGGAATCAATACCAAGTCTGCAAACACAAAAAACCAGCTCATAGGGCAGTGGTAACTGGGCTGACCATATATCTAATCCTAGCACCACAAATAGAAGTAGCCGGGGAACGTGCCTACGTTGGTTCTAGACGTCTCGCGCCAGCCGGAGAACTAACTAATCCTAGAAGGGAAAAGAAAGACCTTTCTTGCCTCCAGAGAAAAGACCCCAAAAGTTGGATACAAGCCCCCAACAAATAATAACGGTGAGGTAAGAGGAAAAGACAAACATAAGAATGAGCTAGGTATTTAGCAAAGAGAGGCCCACTAGCTAATAGCAGAATATAGTAAGATGACTTATATGGTCAGCAAAAACACCAATAAAATATCCACGCTGGATATTCAAGAACCCCCGAACCGTCTAACGGCCGGGGGGAGAACACCAGCCCCCTAGAGCTTCCAGCAAGGTCAGAAATCACATTTAGTACAAGCTGGACAAAAATAGTAGCAAAGCAAGTAACTCAAAAAACAAAGAAGAAAGACTTAGCTTAATTTTGCAAGAGCCAGGACCAGCAGACAGGAGCAACAGAAGGATCTGATTACAACGATGCCAGGCACTGGACTAAGGATCCAGGAAGTTAATATAGCGACACCCCTGGACTAACGACCCAGGTGAGTGCCAAACAGAAAAAAGACAATCCCAGAGTCATACCACTAGTGACCACAAGAGGGAGCCAAAAAGTCTAATTCACAACAAGCGGGCACATGAATATAAGTCCCTCACAGTCAGTGTGCGCAGGGGCTGAGGAGCTGCAGGGCAGGCCTAAACTATTGCATAGTCCCGCTGAGAGTGAGTTAACCTTCTTCTGCTGCATGCTCTGTCTTCCCGCCAAGTGTCCCGCTTTCCTGTGAACCATCCCATTTATCCCTGACACGCCCCAACAGTTGAGTGCAAAGGTCTCTCTGAGTCAGAAAGCTTTCCCCCCAGCAACAATGGTGACAGCCCTATAGTTCCGGAACCGACACGAGAGAGGCATCACCGGCCCGGTCCAACCTCCTACACACTCCAGAAACTCCCATCTCTGACCAGTCTGCCATGGCTTTGTGTTAAAAAAAAGTCAAAGAAAAATATCACATCTGCTGTGCATGGGCAGAGACCACGGGCCGGCTCCTGGATGAAATTGATCAGTTAGAAGGCAGGAAGACATCCAGCAACTGCGATGGAATGGACTATAAAAACATTAGTTATTAGTAACTATTAAAATATCAAAGGGGAAAAGGATAAAAACACACACACAAGACCTACGCGTTTCGAGCACTAAGGCTCTTAGTGCTCGAAATGCGTAGACCTAATGTGTTTCTTTTTATTTTTTTCCCATTTAATATTTTAATAGTTACTAATAAATAATGTTTTGATAGTTATTCCATTGTGGATGCTGGATATTTTCCCATATAAAAAACCCCAATATAAATAGAAGAATACTGCACAACCCTCCACTCATCAAAGTTGCAGTAAAGATGAACTTTTCTGGTTAATTATTGAGCACATTAATGTTTATTATTCAAAAAGACAGAATGGGGATAATAAGCACACCATCACTGTGACTGCTATACTGCATACTATCTATTAGTCCACCACTAATCTGAATTGTGTAACATAAAGCTCTAAGAAAACCTTAGGCTTATTTAAAGCAGCTGCAAACACACTGTCAATCATATAGTCACAGTAATACAGTCACGCACTGGCAAAGGCGATTTGAAAATCTACTATCCATCTAAAAGAGCATAATCCAAATAAATGACCATAAATTGCACAATTTGAGCAATGGCGATAAGTTACACTCATGGCACTAGTATACAATTTTCTGCAATTTCAGACCTAAAGAAATTCTAGCTTTCAGGTCTATAGTAGATGGATGGAGATTGGTTCTTTGTTAAAGACCACAATTTTGGCACATGTTTGTAGGATCTATAAGTATGGGTTTCAAGGGAGCAGAGCTCATATTATATACAAGGACAAAATATGTGTTGGATATTAATACACAGCAGTCAAGGCCAAGTGATTTGCATGATTGGAAGTACAAAAAGAAGGAATATATCATCTGTAAGGGCACTAAACCTAAATTGTATCTAGCTCTGCTGTAGAATATTATCTTAAATAACATAACTTAAAGCTGCAGGACCCCAATTCAAAATACGTAACAGTACTCCCCAAAGTGTAATTTATAAGGGTGTCCTTGTACATAGCAGAGCTACTGCCTTTCCTCTGATAGAAACGAAAAAATGTGACTCAACCAGGTTTACATTCACAGAAAGTAAAGCTGAGTGAATCGATTTTATGCTAAATTAATTAGTGTCAAAGTTTAGGAAATGTGCTGGACCTGGTGAATTGATTTGCGCGAATCACCAGAAATGCCTGCCGCTATTTTTTTCAGAATACAAAAGATTGCATCAGTCAGAGAAGTTTATGTGACCTCGTGTGCAACTGGACTGGCTTGCAGCTATCGCATTGCATAGTTTAGCACAGACATCACTTAGTAGAGCACAGTTTATCAAAGCCTGTATAAGAGTCAAGGCAGGGAATTCAGCTGCCATTTTGGGGGAGACAGGATGTCACAGCTTAGCAATAGAAACGGAGAGAAAAAACAAAGAAACCCGCCTCTAAATATAATGTACAGATACTGTGTGTGACTATACAGCAGTGAAAAATAGTTACCATTCATTTATCCATGGTCATATATGTGGAGGTCACTTTGACATTACTAAGTCTGTGTTTGCATTAATGTGCTTGGAAGAGGTTTGATAAAGTTCTAGGAGACCTCTGAGTATTAAACGCCACTTTTCAGTGCAGTTGGAGTACCTGAGATTTGCATTAAATTAATTCTCCATGAAAGCTAGAATTTCTTTAGGTCTGAAATTGCAGAAAATTGTATACTAGTGCCATGAGTGTAACTTATCGCCATTGCTCAAATTGTGCAATTTATGGTCATTTATTTGGATTATGCTCTTTTAGATGGATAGTAGATTTTCAAATCGCCTTTGCCAGTGCGTGACTGTATTACTGTGACTATATGATTGACAGGGTGTTTGCAGCTGCTTTAAATAAGCCTAAACTTTTCTTAGAGCTTTATGTTGTACAATCCAGATTAGTGATGGACTAATAGATAGTATGCAGTATAGCAGTCACAGTGATGGTGCACGATTATCCCCATTCTGTCTTTTTGAATAATAAACATTGATGTGCTCAATAATTAACCAGAAAAGTTCATCTTTACTGCAACTTTGATGAGTGGAGGGTTGTGTAGTATTCTTCTATTTACAGTATATGGGGATTTTTTATATGGGAAAATATCCAGCATCCACAATGGAATGACTATAAAAACATTGTTTATTAGTAACTATTAAAATATCAAATGGGGAAAAAATAAAAAGAAACACACTAGGTCTACGCGTTTTGAGCACTAAGAGCCTTAGTGCTCGAAACGCGTAGGTCGTGTGTGTTTTTTATCCTTTTCCCCTTTGACATTTTAACACTAGAACTACCGCAGGTTTCATAATACCTATAACTACCATTAGGGGTCATTTTCCAAAGATATCAAAATCAAATTTCAAAAGATTGCATTTCGAGCATTGCCACACTCTTATTCATAGCACTATTGCATGGCAATGAATGGAATAAATACTGAAAAGCAAAGATGTCCATTGAGTTCAATCTAAAACCTGACGTTAATCCAGAAGAAAGCCAAAAAAAGGTACCATGAAGCAGATGTTAATTGTCCTATATTAAACCACCATTGTAGCATTTTTTACCCTGAAGCTAAGGTTCTTGCCCCCAGTGTCGTATCTACCTGTCGCCATCTTCACTTTATATCACCACCACTCCCGTAGGTCTCAAGCAATTTGTGATTTGCCGGATCAGTGTTAACTGGATCGATATAACCCAAAGAAAGTATTCAAAGAAATATGCAGGAAAAATAATCCTTTATTGATATATATATACTAGATTGTGGCCCGATTCTAACGCATCTGGTATTCTAGAATATGCATGTCCCCATAGCATATGGACAATGATGATTCCAGAATTCGCGGCAGACTGTGCCCGTCGCTGATTGGTCAAGGCAACCTTTATGACATCATCGTCGCCATGGCAACCATTATGACATCTACGTCGATACTGTGCCCGTCGCTGATTGGTCGAGGCCCAGGCGGCCTCGACCAATCAGAGGCGCGGGATTTCCAGGACAGACAGAAAAACCCTTAGACAATTATCTATATAGATATAAAACATGATTACACAACAATTTATAATTAAAACATGATATCACAAAACAAGGGTGGGGGGTATAAAACGAAATATAAAATCGCAAAGTATGCAGGAGGCAGGATATGTCAACTGAATTGGCAAATGGTAGATAAAGCAATAAGTTAGATATTCAAAATAAAGGACAAAATTAATTGAGAATGCTGAACCGACTTATTCACTAATGGAAAATTAAAAATGAACAAAGTGTGTAGTGAAAAATATATACACTCACTGGCCACTTTATTAGGTACATCTGTCCAACTTCTTGTTAACACTTAATTTCTAATCAGCCAATCACATGGCGGCAACTCAGTGCATTTAGGCATGTAGACATGGTCAAGACAATCTCCTGCAGTTCAAACCGAGCATCAGTATGGGGAAGAAAGGTGATTTGAGTGCCTTTGAACGTGACATGGTTGTTGGTGCCAGAAGGGCTGGTCTGAGTATTTCAGAAACTGCTGATCTACTGAGATTTTCACGCACAACCATCTCTAGGGTTTACAGAGAATGGTCCGAAAAAGAAAAAAAATCCAGTGAGCGGCAGTTCTGTGGGCGGAAATGCCTTGTTGATGCCAGAGGTCAGAGGAGAATGGGCAGACTGGTTCGAGCTGATAGAAAGGCAACAGTGACTCAAATCGCCACCCGTTACAACCAAGGTAGGCCTAAGAGCATCTCTGAACGCACAGTGCGTCGAACTTTGAGGCAGATGGGCTACAGCAGCAGAAGACCACACCGGGTACCACTCCTTTCAGCTAAGAACAGGAAACTGAGGCTACAATTTGCACAAGCTCATCGAAATTGGACAGTAGAAGATTGGAAAAACGTTGCTTGGTCTGATGAGTCTCGATTTCTGCTGCGACATTCGGATGGTAGGGTCAGAATTTGGCGTAAACAACATGAAAGCATGGATCCATCCTGCCTTGTATCAACGGTTCAGGGATGTGCAGCCGACAAATCTGCGGCAACTGTGTGATGCCATCATGTCAATATGGACCAAAATCTCTGAGGAATGCTTCCAGCACCTTGTTGAATCTATGCCACGAAGAATTGAGGCAGTTCTGAAGGCAAAAGGGGGTCCAACCCGTTACTAGCATGGTGTACCTAATAAAGTGGCCAGTGAGTGTATATTATGTAAATAGTAAATACCAATGTGGCTAATATAGTATATAAAGGATATGAATAAATATGAGGCAGATATATGGTTTAGATATTAGATGATCAGAAAGGAAAATCTTTAATAGAAATTTGTATTAATCACCAAAAAAGTGCATAGTGCAGAATTATCCTTGCAGCCTATATAACCAGCAGTACAACATGATGATTTATAAAAGAAAATAGCCATCATAAGCCATGCATTGTAAAAGCTCAAGACCAACCAAGATGACACACCCAATGCAATGTGTGTTTCACTTTCGCTTCGTCAGGGAGTCTGGATCGAGCCTGAGGTCCCTTTTCAATGCAAGTCTATGAGAGCTTCCTTCTGGCTATTATAGGCTTGCATTGAGAGCTTATGAGCGCTACCACTGACTTCTGGCCAGTCAGAAGTCAAGATGGTGCCGTTGGACCGGATCGGTGCGGACAAAAAGTGAAGACTAGTGATGAGAGAGTATACTCGTTGCTCGGGTGACCTCCGAGTATTTCTTAGTGTTCGGAGATTTAGTTTTCATTGCCACAGCTGAATGATTTACAGCTATTAGACAGCCTGAGTACATGTGGGGATTCCCTAGCAACCAGGCAACCCCCACATGTACTCAGGCTGGCTAGTGGCTGTAAATCATTCAACTGCGGCGATGAAAACTAAATACTAAATACTCGGAGACCACCCGAGCAACGAGTATACTCGCTCATCACTAGTGAAGACGCCGGTGGCAAGGTATGAGAGTAGGACCTTAGATTAGAAGCTATTCAAATTCCCTGGATCGTTGCAGAATCAAGTGCTCTTTAACTACAATATTTTTCAATTTCAATTAATTATTTTATCCCACATGAAATATTTTACATTTTAATGGAACCATTACTTTTTTGGCTACTTTATACCTGACCGTCGTGCAGCTCGGAGGTATTTAAATGGAGGTTTATCGTCTATTGGCAATCTTTGTTTTAAGTTACAGCTCTTTGTTACATAACACAGCAAATCCCGTAGATGGGAAGTAATGGAGTGATCCTAATACTATTTCATTTTCATGATTCAAATATTTCCCATTGCTCTTGAAATGATTATATTTACAGTTCTCTCCTGGTGTACATGGCGGCTGCTTGATACCGCTATTTATCTGATTTTTCATTTGGTAAATTGCTGAAGCATAGCACAAATAAATAGGAAAGCTTAAAAGTCCTGGCCGCTAAAAGCCTTTTTTTTCCAGTTAGATGGAGGAAAATGCATTGCCTGGCTATCTGGACTAAAGCAAAGGAAAACGCTTTAACTCTATCAGAAGAACAAAAACTTTTGTTTTATGACATGGTCACATGACCGCGACCTGCCAAGATGGAGGAGGAGATGATCCTTCAAATTCATTGTTCGGTGCTGCAATTTCTATTACAAAATTAAACGCTGTTATAGAAGAAAAAAAAAATTTGGTGTCTTGACCTCTTCCACGTATTGATTCATCAGGAGGTGGTAGACCGGCGTAGTAATGGTACAGGAGCTTGATTACAGGGCAGTTCTAGAAATTCATTTATAGCTCAGAAATAGGTTCCACTGTTTTCAGAAAAAGCTATTAAATAATAGCGCTGGAAATGATTGTAATATTTTATAGACTTGGAAAAAAATGAAAAAAAGAAACCCATACAAAATCCTTCCACACTCATCATTCACAACAACAATCTGCTGTGGGTTCCCTGGTTCCATCAACGTGGTTCTGACCCATCAAGATATTGATCCCTCTAAAATTGCTCTTTGGAATTTCAAAGGAAATCAGTCACCCCATTTTTGGCCTATAAGCTGCGACCACCGTCATCAGGGGCTTATCTACAATGCAGTGGCGCCGAGAAAGGTCAGAGAGGCCCAGCGCCTGCGCACTGCAGTACTTTGCTCTGCCCTCAACAGGTCAGATAAAGTACGCCTGCGCAGGAGCCGCGACAGGAAGCAAAGAAGAGGACGTCATCGTATGAAGATGGGAGGCGCTGGATCCGGACCACAACGCCCATTGGACCGGACTGCACCGGGACCGCCCCTGGGTGAGTATAATATAACCTGTTTTTCTTATCTTTCAGATTACATCGGGGGCTTATTTACAGCATTACAGAATGCTGTAGATAAGACCCTGATGGCGGTGGCGGTGGTGTTCTTTAAACAATTCTTATACAAATCTTGCAGTGCAGCAATCCTGAAAAAACAGGCAATTGCCAACTGCAAAAATGCCAGAACATCACACTATCTTTGCCAACTTATCTGTTACCCATTGAGCATCCTTAAAAAAACAAGAACAAAAATAGAAAAGTGAGAAAAATACTTTTGCAAAATATAAAAATATAAAAAAAAAATGTACATTTGGATTTAAGTTTCAAATTCAAAAACAACTCATGAGTACCTCAGAGACAGAAAACACATTGGTTGGAAAACACATGGGAATGAGCAAAATTCAGCCAAGGAAGAATCATAGTTGCATGTATCCTGTTGTGAAATTGGATTCTGGGCTCCCCCGGTGGCCACTTGTGGAATTTAACTTGTGTGCATCATCCCCTCTGTTCACCTGCTCCTATCAGGATGTGGGAGTCGCTATATAACCTTGCTCCTCTGTCAGTTTCATGCCGGTCAACAATGTAATCAGTAGCCTTTCTGTGCATGTTCCTGCTACTAGACAACTCCCAGCTAAGTTGGACTTTTGTCCTTGTGTGTTTTTGCATTTTGTTCCTGTTCACAGCTGCTGTTTCGTTACTGTGTCTGGAAAGCTCTTGTGAGCGGAAATTGCCACTCTGGTGTTATGAGTTAATGCTAGAGTCTTAAAGTAATTTCTGGATGGTGTTTTGATAGGGTTTTCTGCTGACCATGAAAGTGCCCTTTCTGTCTTCATGCTATCTAGTAAGCGGACCTCGATTTTGCTAAACCTATTTTCATACTACGTTTGTCATTTCATCTAAAATCACCGCCAATATATGTGGGGGCCTCTGTCTGCCTTTTGGGAAAATTTCTCTAGAGGTGAGCCAGGACTGTCTTTTCCTCTGCTAGGATTAGGTAGTTCTCCGGCTGGCGCTGGGCATCTAGGGATAAAAAAACGTAGGCATGCTACCCGGCCACTTCTAGTTGTGCGGCAGGTTTAGTTCATGGTCAGTATAGTTTCCATCTTCCAAGAGCTAGTTCTCATATATGCTGGGCTATGTTCTCTCGCCATTGAGAATCATGACAGTTTGACCGGCCCAAAAAAGGGTTAAATTACTGGCTGAGAAAGGAGAGAAAAAAGAAGTCTGCTACAATTTTTTTTTTTTTTTCCTCTAGTTCTGAGTGTGCTCTTAATTGAATCACTTGCTAGTCTGCCTATACTGCAGCCTTCCTCTCTTCCTCTCCTTCTAATCCTTGAATGGCTCTGTGTTCACCTGTTTCAAATGGATCTTCAGAGTGTAGCTACAGGTTTGAATAATCTCGCCACAAAGGTACAAAATTTGCAAGATTTTGTTGTTCATGCACCTATGTCTGAGCCTAGAATTCCTTTGCCTGAGTTCTTCTCGGGGAATAGATCTCACTTTCAAAATTTTAAAAATAATTGCAAATTGTTTTTGTCCCTGAAGTCTCGCTCTGCCGGAGACCCTGCACAGCAGGTCAGGATTGTAATTTCCTTGCTCCGGGGCGACCCTCAAGACTGGGCTTTTGCATTGGCACCAGGGGATCCTGCGTTGCTCAATGTGGATGCGTTTTTTCTGGCCTTGGGGTTGCTTTATGAGGAACCTCATTTAGAGCTTCAGGCGGAAAAGGCCTTGTTGTCCTTGTCTCAGGGGCAAGATGAAGCTGAAATATACTGCCAAAAATTCCGCAAATGGTCTGTGCTTACTCAGTGGAATGAGTGCGCCCTGGCGGCGATTTTCAGAGAAGGTCTCTCTGATGCCATTAAGGATGTTATGGTGGGATTCCCTGTGCCTGCGAGTCTGAATGAGTCCATGACAATGGCTATTCAGATCGATAGGCGTCTGCGGGAGCGCAAACCTGTGCACCATTTGGCGGTGTCTACTGAGAAAACGCCAGAAAATATGCAATGTGATAGAATTCTGTCCAGAAGCGAGCGGCAGAATTTTAGACGAAAAAATGGGTTGTGCTTCTATTGTGGTGATTCAACTCATGTTATATCAGCATGCTTTAAGCGTACTAAGAAGCCTGACAAGTCTGTTTCAATTAGCACTTTACAGTCTAAGTTTATTCTATCTGTGACCCTGATTTGTTCTTTGTCATCTATTACCGCGGACGCCTATGTCGACTCTGGCGCTGCTTTGAGTCTTATGGATTGGTCCTTTGCCAAACGCTGTGGGTATGATTTGGAGCCATTGGAGGCTCCGATACCTCTGAAAGGGATTGACTCCACCCCATTGGCTAGTAATAAACCACAATACTGGACACAAGTGACTATGCGTGTTAATCCGGATCACCAGGAGGTTATTCGCTTTCTGGTGCTGTATAATCTACATGATGTTTTGGTGCTGGGATTGCCATGGCTGCAATCTCATAACCCAGTCCTCGACTGGAGAGCTATGTCTGTGTTAAGCTGGGGATGTAAAGGAACTCATGGGGACGTACCTTTGGTTTCCATTTCATCATCTATTCCCTCTGAGATTCCTGAATTCTTGTCTGACTTTCGTGACGTTTTTGAAGAACCCAAGGTTGGTTCACTACCTCCGCACCGGGAGTGCGATTGTGCCATAGACTTGATCCCGGGTAGTAAATACCCTAAGGGTCGTTTATTTAATCTGTCTGTGCCTGAACACGCTGCTATGCGAGAATATATAAAGGAGTCCTTGGAAAAGGGACATATTCGTCCTTCGTCATCTCCCTTAGGAGCCGGTTTTTTCTTTGTGTCTAAGAAAGACGGCTCTTTGAGGCCGTGTATTGATTATCGACTTTTGAATAAAATCACGGTTAAATATCAATATCCGTTACCACTGCTTACTGATTTGTTTGCTCGTATAAAGGGGGCCAAGTGGTTCTCTAAGATTGATCTCCGTGGGGCGTATAATTTGGTGCGAATCAAGCAGGGGGATGAGTGGAAAACCGCATTTAATATGCCCGAGGGCCATTTTGAGTATTTGGTGATGCCTTTTGGTCTTTCAAATGCCCCTTCAGTCTTCCAGTCCTTTATGCATGACATTTTCCGCGATTATTTGGATAAATTTATGATTGCGTATCTGGATGATATTCTGATTTTTTCGGATGACTGGGACTCTCATGTCCAGCAGGTCAGGAGGGTTTTTCAGGTTTTGCGGTCTAATTCCTTGTGTGTGAAGGGTTCTAAGTGTGTTTTTGGGGTTCAGAAGATTTCCTTCTTGGGATACATTTTTTCCCCCTCTTCCATCGAGATGGATCCTGTCAAGGTTCAGGCTATTGGTGATTGGACGCAACCCTCTTCTCTTAAGAGTCTTCAGAAATTTTTGGGCTTTGCTAACTTTTATCGTCGATTTATTGCTGGTTTTTCTGATGTTGTAAAACCATTGACTGATTTGACTAAGAAGGGTGCTGATGTTGCTGATTGGTCCCCTGATGCTGTGGAGGCCTTTCGGGAGCTCAAGCGCCGCTTTTCTTCCGCCCCAGTGTTGCGTCAGCCTGATGTTGCTCTTCCTTTTCAGGTTGAGGTCGACGCTTCTGAAATCGGAGCTGGGGCGGTGTTGTCGCAGAGAAGTTCCGACTGCTCCGTGATGAGACCTTGTGCTTTTTTTTCCCGTAAATTTTCGCCCGCCGAGCGGAATTATGATATTGGGAATCGGGAGCTTTTGGCCATGAAGTGGGCTTTTGAGGAGTGGCGTCACTGGCTTGAGGGGGCCAGACATCAGGTGGTGGTATTGACTGACCACAAAAATTTAATTTACCTTGAGTCTGCCAGGCGCCTGAATCCTAGACAAGCGCGCTGGTCGTTGTTTTTCTCTCGGTTTAATTTTGTGGTGTCTTACCTACCGGGTTCTAAGAATGTTAAGGCGGATGCCCTTTCTAGGAGTTTTGAGCCTGACTCCCCTGGTAATTCTGAGCCCACAGGTATCCTTAAAGATGGAGTGATATTGTCTGCCGTTTCTCCAGACCTGCGGCGGGCCTTGCAGGAGTTTCAGGCGGATAGACCTGATCGTTGCCCACCTGGTAGACTGTTTGTTCCTGATGATTGGACCAGTAGAGTCATCTCTGAGGTTCATTCTTCTGCGTTGGCAGGTCATCCTGGAATCTTTGGTACCAGGGATTTGGTGGCAAGGTCCTTCTGGTGGCCTTCCCTGTCACGAGATGTGCGAGGCTTTGTGCAGTCTTGTGACGTTTGTGCTCGGGCCAAGCCTTGTTGTTCTCGGGCTAGTGGATTGTTGTTACCCTTGCCTATCCCGAAGAGGCCTTGGACGCACATCTCGATGGATTTTATTTTGGATCTGCCTGTTTCTCAGAAGATGTCTGTCATCTGGGTGGTGTGTGACCGTTTCTCTAAGATGGTCCATCTGGTTCCCTTGCCTAAGTTGCCTTCTTCTTCCGAGTTGGTTCCTCTGTTTTTTCAAAATGTTGTTCGTTTGCATGGTATTCCGGAGAATATCGTTTCTGACAGAGGGACCCAATTCGTGTCTAGATTTTGGCGGGCATTCTGTGCTAGGATGGGCATAGATTTGTCTTTTTCGTCTGCTTTCCATCCTCAGACTAATGGCCAGACCGAGCGGACTAATCAGACCTTGGAGACATATTTGAGGTGTTTTGTGTCTGCGGATCAGGATGATTGGGTTGCTTTTTTGCCTTTGGCGGAGTTCGCCCTCAATAATCGGGCCAGCTCTGCCACCTTGGTGTCCCCGTTTTTCTGTAATTCGGGGTTTCATCCTCGATTTTCCTCCGGTCAAGTGGAATCTTCGGATTGTCCTGGAGTGGATGCTGTGGTGGAGAGGTTGCATCAGATTTGGGGGCAGGTGGTGGACAATTTGAAGTTGTCCCAGGAGAAGACTCAGCTTTTTGCCAACCGCCGTCGTCGTGTTGGTCCTCGGCTTTGTGTTGGGGACTTGGTGTGGTTGTCTTCTCGTTTTGTCCCTATGAGGGTTTCTTCTCCTAAGTTTAAGCCTCGGTTCATCGGCCCGTACAAGATATTGGAGATTCTTAACCCTGTGTCCTTCCGTTTGGACCTCCCTGCATCCTTTTCGATTCATAATGTTTTTCATCGGTCATTGTTGCGCAGGTATGAGGTACCAGCTGTGCCTTCCGTTGAGCCTCCTGCTCCGGTGTTGGTTGAGGGTGAGTTGGAGTACGTTGTGGAAAAGATCTTGGACTCTCGTGTTTCCAGACGGAAACTCCAGTATCTGGTCAAATGGAAGGGATACGGTCAGGAGGATAATTCTTGGGTCACTGCCTCTGATGTTCATGCCTCCGATCTTGTCCGTGCCTTTCATAGGGCTCATCCTGATCGCCCTGGTGGTTCTGGTGAGGGTTCGGTGCCCCCTCCTTGAGGGGGGGGTACTGTTGTGAAATTGGATTCTGGGCTCCCCCGGTGGCCACTTGTGGAATTTAACTTGTGTGCATCATCCCCTCTGTTCACCTGCTCCTATCAGGATGTGGGAGTCGCTATATAACCTTGCTCCTCTGTCAGTTTCATGCCGGTCAACAATGTAATCAGTAGCCTTTCTGTGCATGTTCCTGCTACTAGACAACTCCCAGCTAAGTTGGACTTTTGTCCTTGTGTGTTTTTGCATTTTGTTCCTGTTCACAGCTGCTGTTTCGTTACTGTGTCTGGAAAGCTCTTGTGAGCGGAAATTGCCACTCTGGTGTTATGAGTTAATGCTAGAGTCTTAAAGTAATTTCTGGATGGTGTTTTGATAGGGTTTTCTGCTGACCATGAAAGTGCCCTTTCTGTCTTCATGCTATCTAGTAAGCGGACCTCGATTTTGCTAAACCTATTTTCATACTACGTTTGTCATTTCATCTAAAATCACCGCCAATATATGTGGGGGCCTCTGTCTGCCTTTTGGGAAAATTTCTCTAGAGGTGAGCCAGGACTGTCTTTTCCTCTGCTAGGATTAGGTAGTTCTCCGGCTGGCGCTGGGCATCTAGGGATAAAAAAACGTAGGCATGCTACCCGGCCACTTCTAGTTGTGCGGCAGGTTTAGTTCATGGTCAGTATAGTTTCCATCTTCCAAGAGCTAGTTCTCATATATGCTGGGCTATGTTCTCTCGCCATTGAGAATCATGACAGTATCCCCCATGTGCTTTTTTGTGCATTAATTCTCTACATGAGTTTCTACTTATTGTGGTTCAAAAAATAATTTTTTAATGCAAATTAATGGGAGAAGTGTTCTGGACATCTTCTTGAATCTCCAGGCGGGAAGGGGTGGCAACCAAAAATTCTGCTATGTTCATATTTATTTATTTTTTCCTCTCTGGTTTCCTTCCTATTTATATTTTACTCCTTTGCCGAACTTTATTCATATTTTGCATATATCTCACCCAACAATGTGTTTCTGTGTCTGATGTACTTATGGATTCCTTTTCGAATTTTTTACGTAAATCTAAATAAAATTTGTTATTAATTTTTGGATTCATATTTCTATTTTTGGGGGTTTTGGTGTTTGATGATGTCATGGGACAAGTCACCTAGTTGGCAGTTGAATGATAGAATTTATCCATTGTTCCTCTTCTATAGGGAAGAGACACAAGGAGATGTCCACTTGATGTAAAAGAAAATGGGAATCATCTGATTAGGTTATCTTCTTCCATTGCTTTATACTCAAGTTCTGATGCTCTTGTGCCCATTGTAAGAATTTTTGGCAATGGACGGGTCTCACCACAGCCGATAATTTGTGCAACAGTATCTCCTCTTTGCAGGCTTGGACTGGCCCACAGGAGAACTGGAAAATCCTCTGGTAGGCCACTGTGAAGGAGTGCTGATGATTAGTGCTATTACACTTTATTCATAATTTGCAGAAAAATTTATAATCTAGTCATTAATTAAACAAGCTATTCAAGTGATTATTACACAGAAGCTAAAGTGAAATTGTGTACTAGGATCAGGTTATTTTTGCTTGTAGCTGAACACTGGGCCCGAAGAATCAATGTTTCTGGTGGGCTTTTGCCCACCCAGTCCGGCATTGCCTTTATGGATCAGATAGATTCATAGTTTTCATAGTTTTTAAGGTTGAAGGTAGACCATGCTGTAACCTAACATGTTGATCCAGAGAAAGTCAAAAACTCCATGAGGCAGAGACTAATAACTCCATGTTAGGGGAAAAATTTATTCTTGACTCCACATGTGGCAGTGAGACTAGTTTCCTGTATGAATGCCCCTTGTGATGATTTACCCTTCGGTCCCAATCAATGAGCCTTAGAAGTTCAACGTAACTGTTCTCAATTTACCGCTACTGTTATGTGCAAAATATCAGGAACACTTGACATTTTGGTGCTTTGGCCCAGTCGTCTAGCCATCACAATTTGGTCCTCGTAAAAATCAAATTCTTACATTTTCCCATTTTGTAAGAACTGAGTATTTACTTGTGATCTAGTTTATCCCACCTCCAATCAAAGTTACTCTACTGTAAGTGGTTTTAATGTTATAGCTGATGACAGTCTACCACTTAGCTTAGTTTTTGACATTTTCTAGCGACCATTTAAAGATCTCCTGTCAGCTCTCCTAACAATTGTTTTAGTAAATGCTTGTCTTCTTCATTCCTTCAGAACTCCATGTTGTGACAATTTTTTGTTATTCCTCCTGGAACTGTACAATTAAATTGATAACTTGGTGCTACCATTCCCCCGGTCACTCAGAGATGCTCCTTCCTACGCACTGACACTGTCCAAAAAGAATGAACTGCTTCAAATCGTTATCAAAAATAGAAAAGATGCTTCAGAATTAGTATTTTAGGGAGGATGTAAGTTTATAAGGGTATGTCCACATGCCAGGGATCTGTTTTGGAGCTTTACATAGTGAAAAATTCAAAGAAAAATCAGTATCGGCAAAAACACAGCTGCAGATTTTGTTGCCGATTTGCAACAACTATCAATAACTTTGCTTTTGCAAAGAGTTAGAGCCCAAGTTCACATGTTGCATTTTTGCCACTTATGATGTTGCACAACGTTTTGCAATTGTCCCATTTATCTAAAAAAAAAGCCCTGAAAACATTTAGATGTATAGTACAAATTTTCAATTTCTGCAACAAAATCTGCAGCTTGGGATTTCTCCGTAGTTAACTACAGAGTAAATTGATACGTTAAGCAGTTTTTAAGGCTACATTTCAGACCTCCTGTGTTGATGCCACAGCTGTAAATTGTAAATGCAGATGTAAAGCACGTTTTAGATTTTGCACTGCAAAGGGTAAATCTCACACCCACATCCGCTGCTGAAATTGCCACTCTGCGGATACCAAACCTGCAAATTTTATTTTCAATTTATTCTGCTGATATATTTTACAGTATGTTGCATGAGAGTCAGCTGTGTATTCATCATATATCAATATACTGTAAATCTGCACCGCATGAAGTTTGTGATAACGCGTGGATGAAATTTTGGAAAATCTCATCCCCAATGCTGCTACTGATACACACTGCAGATAGTCCAGCATCATATTTTCTGAAAAAGAAACTGACCTTATAGTTATGTTTTATTTTTTTTTCTACAAACTGGAATATCTTTGAAATATATTCATTATATATTTTGTTTTTCCAGTGGTTTAGTCTAAAATTTCTTACTTTATGTTATGAAGAAATAAAATCAATGCTGCCTAGAGCCACATACTAAAGGTAAAATAAAAAGCCCTCCAAATTTGTTGCTGTATTTTGCCATCGAGGACTGACGGACCTAGTATTTGCATCTCTCACTGCACCATTTCTATGAGCCATAGGTCAGTTCCCGGAAAGAGAAGAGTCCTGCAATATTAGCTGACCAACAAGAAAGTAGACGAGACTAACCAGGGTAGAACATTCTTTTTTCCATGGAACCTGGATTACATTGGTGCAGAATTTTTTTTAGTATTGTATTGCAAAAAAAAAAACAGGGTGGGATGGGTCTCCTTCTGCATTCAGTTGCCTAAGGACACGTTCACAGATTCAGAATTTGGTCAGTATTTTACATCAGTATTTGTAAGCCAAAACCAGGAGTGGAACAAATAGAGGAAAAGTATAATAGAAACACGTCACCACTTCTGTATTTATCACCCACTCCTAGTTTTGGCTTACAGATACTAATATAAAATACTGACCAAATACTGAACGTGTAAACGTGGCCTCAGTCTACATTTCTCACTACTACCTCTTTTTTTCCTCGGCCAGCACTCTGACTCATAGAATTTGATTGAGCCATATACAATTCAGTTTTCAAAACAGATCCGTGTCACCGACCCGTGAGACTCAGAGTGGGTCCTGTTTTCAGCCATATTACGGATCAGACTCAGCCATGAAAATCTATGGGGATCTGTAATAAAATGGTTGAAACAGAGAAGACTGACTTTGTTCTTCAGAGTTCCATGTGAGTTGCATCCACATGATCCATTGCTAAAAGTCAAAGGATAAAAAACATTCAGTCAGTCTGCCTGAGTCAGTGAAAAAAATGGCTGAGACAAAAAACCGGAAGCAACTATTGTGGCTAGTGTTGAGCATTCCGATACTGCAAATATCGGGTATCGGCTGATATTTGCTGTATCGGAATTCCGATACCGAGTTCCAATATTTTTGTGATATCAGAAATCAGAATCGGAAGTTCCTATAACTTCCCAGGCGTGTGTGGTGCGTATGGTTCCCAGGGTCTGGAGGAGAGGAGACTCTCCTTCAGGCCCTGGGATCCATATTCATGTAAAAAATAAAGAATAAAAATAAAAAATATGGATATAATCACCCCTCCAACTGACCCTGGACCTCAGCGGTGCAACCGGCAGCCTCCGTTCCTAAGAATGCAGTGAGTGTAGGACCTACGATGACGTCGCGGTCTTGTGATTGGTAGCGTGACCGCTCATGTGACCGCTCACGTGACCGCGACGTCATTGAAGGTCCTTCACTCTTTGCATTCTTAGGAATGGAGGCAGACGCTTGCAGCGGTGACAGCCAGGGCTCGTCCGAGGGTGAGTATATCCATATTTTTTATTTTTATTCTTTATTTTTTACATGAATATGGATCCCAGGGCCTGAAGGAGAGTTTCCTCTCCTTCAGACCCTGGGAACCATCCAGGATCACTTCTGATATTTGTGTCCTATTGACTTGTATTGGTATCGGGTATCAGTATCGGCGATATCTGATATTTTTTGGATATCGGCCTATCCAATCCGATACCGATACTTTCAAATATCGGAAGGTATTGCTCAACACTAATTGTGGCTCATCTGATGAAGTGGACCCACAAAGCCTCAGGTCACTGTGGGAACATGGGTACTGAGTGACAATGCAGCTGATAGGATCACACATGGAGAGACAGTACGACGAGACACCCTCAGGAATTTTGGGAACAGCAGGATGGATGCAACAAAGTTGGAAGGCAACAGGGATAAAAAACAGGAACACAGCGTGAAAAGGAGTAAGAGAGTAACAAACTAAAGTCTTGAATAAAATCTGAAGACATAGGTGTGTGTCCTAATGAACCTTAAAATGCCTAGGGAGATGATGTCACAGGCCGGGTAATCTGTGAAGGCCAACGTGGAGAACAACAGAGAGCAGCGGACCAAGGTGAAGGGAGGGGAGTCTACACCTGCTACACAATGAGGATGATAACTGTAAATTTTTTTCTTTCTCTAGGACGATAACACTCACATATATGTGTAAATGTTGCCTATCAGCCAGAGGAAGGTTCGTGAGAAAGAACATGACTGGACATTAGAGTTGGGCAAATTTATTCGAGTGCAATGGCATTCATGTAGAGTTTTATAAAAAATAATACTTTTCATCATGGCTTTTCAAGATGAGAGCTGGCTTGCATGAAATTTTGCTGAGCTATGGCAAAAGGTTAAAAAAGCTAAAAAAATGAATACCTCGCTGCTCACCTCTTGGCCACCACCACTGCACATTTTGCCCCACACTGTCCTTGACCATTTTTATAGCACCACTGTGACCTGAAACCCGAGGCCTCTTTCTGCTAACTCTGAACATGTAAGACATACACTCACTGGCCACTTTATTAGGTACACCTGTCCAACTTCTTGTTAACACTTAATTTCTAATCAGCCAATCACATGGCGGCAACTCAGTGCATTTAGGCATGTAGACATGGTCAAGACAATCTCCTGCAGTTCAAACCGAGCATCAGTATGGGGAAGAAAGGTGATTTGAGTGCCTTTGAACGTGGCATGGTTGTTGGTGCCAGAAGGGCTGGTCTGAGTATTTCAGAAACTGCTGATCTACTGGGATTTTCACGCACAACCATCTCTAGGGTTTACAGAGAATGGTCCGAAAAAGAAAAAAAATCCAGTGAGCGGCAGTTCTGTGGGCGGAAATGCCTTGTTGATGCCAGAGGTCAGAGGAGAATGGGCAGACTGGTTCGAGCTGATAGAAAGGCAACAGTGACTCAAATCGCCACCCGTTACAACCAAGGTAGGCCTAAGAGCATCTCTGAACGCACAGTGCGTCGAACTTTGAGGCAGATGGGCTACAGCAGCAGAAGACCACACCGGGTACCACTCCTTTCAGCTAAGAACAGGAAACTGAGGCTACAATTTGCACAAGCTCATCGAAATTGGACAGTAGAAGATTGGAAAAACGTTGCTTGGTCTGATGAGTCTCGATTTCTGCTGCGACATTCGGATGGTAGGGTCAGAATTTGGCGTAAACAACATGAAAGCATGGATCCATCCTGCCTTGTATGGAGCATCTTTGGGATGTGCAGCCGACAAATCTGCGGCAACTGTGTGATGCCATCATGTCAATATGGACCAAAATCTCTGAGGAATGCTTCCAGCACCTTGTTGAATCTATGCCACGAAGAATTGAGGCAGTTCTGAAGGCAAAAGGGGGTCCAACCCATTACTAGCATGGTGTACCTAATAAAGTGGCCGGTGAGTGTATATAGAAAATATGTGTAGAAAAGTCAACCAACAGCACACAGATGGAGGGTGCACGCTCCAAAGTCCAAGGATCCAACTGGACCAATACTCACAAAAGAAAAAGAAGGAGCAGCATCCATTCCAGGTGAAGAGTATTCACAAAGATCTTTATTCTGCCATCACAGGAATACAACATTTCGGCCAAATGCCAACATCACTGGAAAAGCCACGGCACCAGAGGTGAGTGTGTTATTATTTACTGGGGGCATATTTAGGAGAACTTTTGGGGTAAACATACTGATTGAGAAGGGATTGTCTGAGTAATAGAGTAATGGTTAAAAATAGCCTGACACATTCGAAGACGGAGAGAGGAAAGCCAATGCTAATTGGGCTCAGGGCTCACATGACATAATGTGACGCAAGCCCCGGGAAGACCAAGTGCCAACATCACTGGAACGGCGCCAGCATCGGAGGTCAGTGTAAGTGTTATTATTTTACTTGGGGGCATATTTAGGAGAACTTTGGGGTAAACATACTGATTGAGAAGAGATTGTCTGAGTAGTAGAGTAATAGTTAAAAATAGTCTGAGTAGTAGAGTAATAGTTAAAAATAGTCTTATACATTTGAAAATGGAGAGAGGAAAGCCAACAATGATTGGGCTCACATAACATAACAATGTGATGCACGCCCCGGGGAGACCAAGTGCCAACATCGCTGGAACAGCAAAGGCACCGGAGGTAAGTGTTAGGCTGGGGTCACACATGGCGTAAGAAAATACGCCACGTATTATACGTCCGTACTACGGCCGTAATACGGAGAAATGTCCCCAAAATAGTGATCCGTAGTCAGGGTGTGTCAGCGTATTTTGCGCATGGCATCCTCCGTATGTAATCCGTATGGCATCCGTACTGCGAGATTTTCGCGCAGGCTTGCAAAACCGACATCTAATGGATTTATGTGCTCAAATGTTAGGGAAAACATATATACAGTATATATATATATATATGTGTCATTGAGACACATATATATATATATTCTGTATTTAGATTTCATTCAGCGCGATATCTGTGAACAGCCGCTAATTCAATTGCCGGCTTTTCATTTCTCCTGCACAAACCCGACAGGATATGAGACATGGTTTACATACAGTAAACCATCTCATATCCCCTTTTTTTTTGCATATTCCACATTACTAATGTTAGTAGTGTGTATGTGCAAAATTTCAGCGCTGTAGCTGCTGAAATAAAGGGTTAAATGGCGGAAAAAATTGGCGTGGGCTCCCGCGCAATTTTCTCCGCCAGAGTGGTAAAGCCAGTGACTGAGGGCAGATATTAATAGCCAGGAGAGGGTCCATGGTTATTGGCCCCCCCGTGGCTAAAAACATCTGCCCCCAGCCACCCCAGAAAAGGCACATCTGGAAGATGCGCCAATTCTGGCACTTGGCCACTCTCTTCCCACTTCCTGTAGCGGTGGGATATGGGGTAATGAAGGGTTAATGCCACCTTGCTATTGTAAGGTGACATTAAGCCAGATTAATAATGGAGAGGCGTCAATTATGACACCTATCCATTATTAATCCAATTGTAGGAAAGGGTTAAAAAACACACACACACATGATTACAAAGTATTTTAATGAAATAAACACAGCGGTTGTTGTAATAATTTATTGTTCTCCCATTCCATTTCCAGGACCTCGCTTGGCAACATAATAAACGCACAAGATACATACCTTCTGCTGTCAGATCTCGTCCCACGAAGTAATCCATCTGAAGGGGTTAACTAATATTACAGGCAGGAGCCCTGCAAATGCAGCTGTGCTCCGTGCTTGTAATCCCCGGGGAATGAATGAAATGTAGGTCATTGACCTACATTTCCTTCAGTCGCGGTGATGCGCCCCCTGGTGGATGTCCTCATATGACCTGGAGCGTGGGAAAAAGTTCCCAGGCTGCAGTTCATGAGAACATCCAGCAGGGGCGCATCACCGCGACTGAAGGAAATGTAGGTCAATGACCTACATTTCATTCATTCCCCGGGGATTACAAGCACGGAGCACAGCTGCATTTGCAGGGCTCCTGCCTGTAATATTAGTTAACCCCTTCAGATGGATTACTTCGTGGGACGAGATCTGACAGCAGAAGGTATGTATCTTGTGCGTTTATTATGTTGCCAAGCGAGGTCCTGGAAATGGAATGGGAGAACAATAAATTATTACAACAACCGCTGTGTTTATTTCATTAAACTACTTTGTAATCATGTGTGTGTGTGTTTTTTAACCCTTTCCTACAATTGGATTAATAATGGATAGGTGTCATAATTGATGCCTCTCCATTATTAATCTGGCTTAATGTCACCTTACAATAGCAAGGTGGCATTAACCCTTCATTACCCCATATCCCACCGCTACAGGGAGTGGGAAGAGAGTGGCCAAGTGCCAGAATTGGCGCATCTTCCAGATGTGCCTTTTCTGGGGTGGCTGGGGGCAGATGTTTTTAGCCACGGGGGGGCCAATAACCATGGACCCTCTCCTGGCTATTAATATCTGCCCTCAGTCACTGGCTTTACCACTCTGGCGGAGAAAATTGCGCGGGAGCCCACGCCAATTTTTTCCGCCATTTAACCCTTTATTTCAGCAGCTACAGCGCTGAAATTTTGCACATACACACTACTAACATTAGTAGTGTGGAATATGCAACAAAAAAGGGGATATGAGATGGTTTACTGTATGAAAACCATGTCTCATATCCTGTCGGGTTTGTGCAGGAGAAATGAAAAGCCGGCAATTGAATTACCGACTTTTCACTAACAGCGCTGCGTATTTCTCGCAAGTCACACTGCAGGTCCGTGTGGAATCCGTATTTTTCGCGCCCCCATAGACTTTCATTGGCGTATTATTTGCGCAGTACGCTGACAAACGCAGCATGCTGCGATTTTGTACGGCCGTAGAAAGCCGTATAATACTGAACCGTAATATACGGCTAATAGGAGCAGCCCCATTGAGAATAATTGTGCCGTATGTAATGCGAGTTTTACGGACGTAGTTTCTGCGCTCTTACGTCCGTAAAACTCGCATGTGTGACCCCAGCCTTAGTGTTATTATTTTACTTGGGGGCATATTTAGGAGAACTTTGGGGTAAACATACTGATTGAGAAGGGATTGTCTGAGTAGTAGAGTAATAGTTAAAAATAGTTTCTGTGATTAAAAACTAAGGGGAGCCATTTATTACATTTTTGCCAAAGTTTATGTCAAATTCTGGTGTAAATGATAGAAAAATGTGTTGGGAATTGGGAAGCCTGTCCCTACAACTAAGCCCTGTCCGCTTTAAAAAAAAAAAATCAGAGAGTTTTGAACAGACTCAGAATACACCAAAATGTGCAATTTCTTTAGCTAGCTCACAGCCTTGCAGAAACCCCCAAGACACTGAAAGCTACCGCACAATACACAACTCCAACTTTTTTTTTTTTGCTTTTTGATCTACCGAGCTTGTATTATGAGACTTATAAATGTTACACGGTCAGACGCAGCATCTCAGAGGGCATCAGACGTCAATGTGTGACACAATGTATATTTCTTTGCAGCTCGGCTATAAGTCTCTAACAGTTTTTCTGCACTATGATGTACAAATCCTGCTTCAGGGAAACTAGGATTCGTCTTGAAGTTAGAACGATCCTGTTATCTCACAATGTTTCCCAAATCACACAGAGTCGTATTTTTTTCGACAGGTGGCAGGTGAAATATGTCAAGAAACGTATTGTAAACTGATAGCACAACATCAACAGACGGAAACAGATGGCCGATCTTATTGAACCTCTGGCACATTTCCAGATTGTATCTCAAAAGAGATTTTACATTTAGTTTTGAGTCGTCATAGCAACAAAAACTTACAACAGAGTTTGCAGAATTGCTAATAGCATCCAACACAGTGTAAAAAAACCCAGTTACATATAGACCGTAACGCAATACTGCACGCTAACAGGAGCATTGTCACACAGGAGCTCAACCTTATTTACTACCACTGGTTTAAGGTTATTTTCAGCTTTATAACTGTTTTTATGCTTACAATTATGATAAAAGTTCAAGTAACTTAGAAAATAGTTTTAACAGGAAATGTGCTACCAGTTTGTGGTGACAGCTCCAATGCAGACTTCTGCATCTTCATGGTAACAGACTACACACAAACTGTCTGTAGTCTGATCCTGGAAAGCTACAGCCTGCCGAATAAGGAGGGAGCCGATGATATTCGCTCATCACTTGTTAGGGTTGACGGAACGCACCGAGTATATATATATATATATATGTGTTATAATAGGTGCGTTTGCAACTCGGGGTCCACCGTGCAGGAGAGAACCTGCTGCTAGCAATTGGCGGCACTATATGGCAGTATAAGTGAACTCTGTTACTTCACAGAATCACTTAGATAGGAAAACGCTGTGCCTTGTTATCCTCACAGAGGATCACAGCTACCTAACAGAGCAGAAAGCAAACAGTAGTCATGCAGTCAGCCTAGCACATGAACAACTCCTCAAAGCTCACGACATAGGTTGATACTAGAGCATGGCAGTGCAGCCATGCAAACTTTTTATAGCTGTAGCAGACAAGGTGTAATGTGCTGCTGCAGTGCAGTACAGTGCAACCTCCACCAGGGGGTGCTGATTAAGGAAAAGAGGCTGTACACACAGTGCAGCAATACTGAACAACAACACAGGTGTCACAGGTAATGAAAGAGAAGTCAGGCAAGCCAAGGTCATACACAGAGAGATAATCTCAGTACACAGGGGAAGTCAGAAGAATGGTCGGGAACAAACAAGAAGTCAGAGCCTACCGAGAATGTGGTAACCAAAATGTGAGACATAAGACGAAGTTGAGATACAAGCCAGAGGTCAGAACAAGTCATAAACGGGCACAGGCAGTCACAGGCAAAAAGGAACACTAGTACAAGTGAACAGGTCATGAACTATAGCAGACACTGGCCCACAGGCTGCAGAGGACTTAAATAGCTCAGCCAGCTTCAAAGTGAGGCAGAGGGGATTAACTCCCACATGACCTGTCCAGAGACAAGACAGCTGAACATAAACTCAGAACTGGATCATGACACAAGGGCCTTTCCAGTGGTCCAATAAGAGCTGCTACAGGACCTGAGCGTGTGACCCCAGACCTCCAATGGAAGGTCGACCCTTGGGCATACTCAGTAGAGGAAAAGCAGGACTTAGTCCCAGGAGCACCTGCCCACCAAAGAATAGTGCTAGTTACAATGGCTGAGTATGGAAGATCAGTAGTAACCAAGCCCACATTATCTGCCTGAGCCAGACACTGAGACCGACATCTCCACTGAGCAGGTTCCACTGCGGCTGGAGGAGAATGGGAGACCGCAGCGGACATGGTTCGAGATTCCCCCTGTGCAGCGGCGGGAACTCAACACCTAACATCTCTATTCATGACTCTATCTTAAGAAAGTGACTGGGCAAAATGGCCTGCATGGCAAAGTTCCAAGGCAAAAACCACTGCTTAGCAATAAGAACGTAAAGGTTCTTCTCAGTTTTGACAGAAAACATCTTTTGGGTGAATACTCTGCGGACGGATGAGACAAAAGTTGAACTTTTTGGAAGGTGTGTGTCCCTTACATCTAGTGTAGAAGTAATACAGCATTTCAGAAAAGGAGCATCATACTAACAGTAAAATATGGTGGTGGTAGTGTGATGGTCTGGAGCTGTTTTGCTTCTTCAGGACCTGGAAGACTTGCTGTGGTAAATGGAACCATTAATTCTGCTGTTTATCAAAAAATCCTGAAGGAGAATGTCCGGCCATCTGTTCATGACCTCAAGTTGAAGCACATTGGGATTATGCAGCAGGACAATGTTCCAAAACACACCAGAAATTCCACCTCTGAATGGCTTAAGAAAAACAAAATCAAGTCTTTGTCACCGGATATGTTGAGTAGACCATGGGCAGTGCATGTTGTGAGGTCAGAGTCCTTCTTGACACTCAATGCCCAAGATGATGGAGGAATGTGTTGTAGCTGTTTTGAGCAGTAAAAAAGAGGCTGGAGGGAGCTGAGCAGAGGAGCAGACTGGGGGGTTGCAGCCGTAGGATAAATTAGGAGAAAATTGAGTATTATTATATTTCACCCCTTTTCTGGCCCTTTCTTTACAAATCAGAAAAAATGACATTTTGCTGAATTCACAAAAAACTATATGGATTCAGGAGAATCAAAACTTTTGATAAAATTTGAGACAACTTTAATTTGCCTCAAACTAGATCACTCACCTTTAATTATATTCAAAATGTATGACACACAGATAGGGCCTGTGCGGATGACTGTTGTTGCAATCCAATGTTTTGACGGATCCCACTCTCCCCAATGTTATTCAATGAGGCCGTGCACTTGTCGGAAAAATGTCAGCATGCACGATTTGCCTCCAAAAATCAGATTGCACTCTTTCATTCAAGTCTATGTGTCGATGAAAAAAAATTGGAAGGCGTGACATTCAAGTGTGGCCCAATTTTCATGGGCTGACAGAATGGAGAAAAGAAAATTTTTTTTAATGCCCTTAGTGACCGAGCCAATTTTGAGCTTAATGACCAGGTCACATTCTGCAATTCTGAACAGTGTCAATTTATATAATAACTAGCTATTGAACCCGTTCTACGCCCGGGTGGCGAGCATTTATATTGGTATATGGTCTCCATCCTGGTATGTGCTGCTCCCATCTTGCTCTCCCATCCTGTCATGTGCTGCTCCATCCTGCGCCCCCATCCTGTCATGTGCTGCTCCACCGTGTCATGTGCTGCTCCATCCTGCGCCCCCATCCTGTCATGTGCTGCTCCACCGTGTCATGTGCTGCTCCATCCTGCATCCCCATCCTGTCATGGGCTCCCATCCTGCGCCCCCATCCTATCACGTGCTGCTCCATCCTGCGCCCCCATCAGTGCGGGCGGCTGTGCTGAGTGCGGGCGGCTGTGCTGAGTGCGGGCGGCTGTGCTGAGTGCGGGCGGCTGTGCTGAGTGCGGGCGGCTGTATGTGGCTGTGCTGAGTGCGGGCGGCTGTATGTGGCGCGGCTGTGCGTGGCTGTGCTGGGTGCGGGCGGCTGTGGGTGGCTGTGCGTGGCTGTGCTGGGTGCGGCGGCTGTGCTGGGTGTGGTGGCTGTGCTGGGTGCAGCGGCTGTGGGCGGCTGTGCTGGGTGCGGCGGCTGTGGGCAGCTGTGCTCGGTGCGGCAGCTGTGCTGGGTGCGGCGGCTGTGGACGGCTGTGCTCGGTGCGGCGGCTGTGCTGGGTGCGGCGGCTGTAGGTGGCTGTGCTGGGTGCGGCGGCTGTGGACGGCTGTGCTGGGTGCGGTGGCTGTGCGTGGCTGTGGGCGGCTGTGCGTGGCTGTGCTCGGTGCGGCGGCTGTGCGTGGCTGTAGGCAGCTGTGCGTGGCTGTAGGCGGCTGTGCTGGGTGCGGCGGCTGTGGGCGGTTGTGCTCGGTGCGGCGGCTGTGCTGGGTGCGGCGGCTGTGGTGGGTGCGGCGGCTGTGGGTGGCTGTGCGTGGCTGTGCTGGGTGCGGCGGCTGTGCGTGGCTGTAGGCGGCTGTGTGTGGCTGTGGGCGGCTGTGCGTGGCTGTGCTCGGTGCGGCGGCTGTGCTGGGTGCGGCGGCTGTAGGTGGCTGTGCTGGGTGCGGCGGCTGTGGACGGCTGTGCTGGGTGCGGTGGCTGTGCGTGGCTGTGGGCGGCTGTTCGTGGCTGTGCTCGGTGCGGCGGCTGTGCTGGGTGCAGTGGCTGTGCGTGGCTGTAGGCAGCTGTGCGTGGCTGTAGGCGGCTGTGCTGGGTGCGGCGGCTGTGGGCGGCTGTGCTCGGTGCGGCGGCTGTGCTGGGTGCGGCGGCTGTGCGTGGCTGTGCTGGGTGCGGTGGCTGTGGTGGGTGCGGCGGCTGTGGGTGGCTGTGCTGGGTGCGGCGGCTGTGCGTGGCTGTAGGCGGCTGTGTGTGGCTGTGGGCAGCTGTGCGTGGCTGTGCGTGGCTGTGCTGGGTGCGGCGGCTGTGCGTGGCTGTGCTGGGTGCGGCGGCTGTGCTGGGTGCGGCGGCTGTGCGTGGCTGTGCTGGGTACGGCGGCTGTGCGTGGGCGCGGCGGCTGTGGGTGGCTGTGCTGGGTGCGACGGCTGTGCTGGGTGCGGTGGCTGTGCTGGGTGCGTCGGCTGTGGACGGCTGTGCTGGGTGCGGCGGCTGTCGCCACCTGATTCATTTCCGCCGCCATTTTCTTGGTCCTGCTCCCGGAATCGGCGCCTGCGCAGTCCACGCTTTCCGGCGCCATTTTCTTGAAGACACACTGCAATGTGTCTTCAAGAAAATGGCGCCGGAAAGCGCGGACTGCGCAGGCGCCGATTCCGGGAGCAGGACCAAGAAAATGGCGGCGGAAATGAATCAGGTGGCGTAAGTAACAAATAGCTGTGGCATGAAGTGCCACAGCCTCATGGCACAGCAATTTGTTACTTGCGCTACCTGATTCCTTTCCGGCGCCATTTTCTGTGTCCTCCTGGTGCCGGAATCGGCACCTGCGCAGTCCGCGCTGTCCACTGCAATGTGTCTTCAAGAAAATGGCGCCGGAAAGCGCGGACTGCGCAGGCGCCGATTCCGGCACCAGGAGGAGCAAGACAATGGCGCCGGAAAGGAATGGCGGGCGTAAGGAACAACTTGCTATGGCGGCGGCAAGGAATGGCGTACGTAACAAATTGCTGTGGCATGAAGTGCCACAGCATAATCAGGGCGGAAATATTGGACGGTGTCCCCCTGCTCCCGACCCCCTGCTCCCGGCAGTCCGCGCCTTCCGGCGCCATTTTTTTTTTCCTGACACTATAATGTAACGCTAGGAGCGTCGCGCCTGCGCAGTCTATAAAGGCTTCGGACAGAGTGACGCTCCCAGCGTTATATTATAGATAACTCTCAAATGCTGCAACAGATGCCACTGATTCTGAGAAAGTTTTTGTGAAATATTTCACTTAATGATAGTGGTACAATTTCCTTGATTTGAGCTATGTTTATTTGTGAAAAAGATGGAAATTTGCCGACAATTTAGAAAATTTAGCAATTTTCAGGGAATGTCCACACGTTCAGTATTAGGCAACGCTTCGGACGCAGCACATGTTCAGTGCATCCAAAGCGCTGCAGGCTTTTGAAGGCAGGTGATTCCGCATGTGATCATTGAACCGTGCGGAATCAGTGCGCCCAATATATTGTATGGGTGAAATTTTTCTTGCAGAGACTTTTGTCTCCGCAAGATAAATTGACATGCTGCGGTCTGGAAAGACGCACCACATGTCCGTCTCTGCAGGTAAGACGCGTGCGCCAATGCACGCATATTGAAGATTGGATCTTTTGAAATCCCATCCACTATGCTGTAACATCTGGCCGCTGCAGGTTGGATACTGCAAATATACATAGCGTCCAACTTGCTGCGTTTACTGACAGTGGGAACACACTCTCAAGCTTTTAATTTTTATGCCCTTAAACCTATGAATCTATGTTTCTATGATTCAGACAGTGATGTCACACAAAATGGTTAATAAATAACATTTCCCACATGTCTACTTTACATTAGCACAATTTTTGAAACTTTTTTTTTGTTAGGAAGTTAGAAGTGTTAAAAGTTGACCAGCGATTTCTAATTTTTGCAGCAAAATTTTACAAAACCACTTTTTTAGGGACCACCTCACATTAGAAGTGACTTTGAGGGGTCTATGTGACAGAAAATACCAAACAGTGACACCATTCTAAAAACTGCACCCCTCAAGGTGTTCAAAACCACATTCAAGAAGTTTATTAACCCTTATGTTGCTTCACAGGAATGTGGAAGGAAAAAATTTACATTAAAATTTTTTCACCAAAAATTTAATTTAGACCCAATTTTTTCTGTCTTCACAAGGATAACCAGAAAAAATCGACACCAAAATTTGTTGTGCAATTTCTCCTGAGCACATCGATACCCCATATGTGGGTGAAAACCACTGTTTGGGTGCATGACAGGGCACAAAATAAAAGGAGTGCCATTTGACATTTTGAATGTAAAATTTGCTGGAATCAAGAGCGAATGCCATGTCGTGTTTGGAGAGCTGCTGATGTGCAGTAGAAATCCCCCCAAGTGACCCTATATTGGAAACTACACCCCTCAGGGATTTTATCCAACACTATAGTAATCATTTTGAACCCACAGGTACAACACAGAATTTGATAACATTAGGTCATCATATTGAATACATCATCATTAATGCTGAGCGCAAGTGCTTGCTACTCCAGTTTGCCTAGGGTAATCGGTTATGCACCGAGTATCGCGGGTGCTTGACTGACATGCAAAGTCCCTATCAAACATGTTTTGCAGCTGCTTGACACCCCAAAAAAAAGTAGCAGCAAGCACTTGTGCTCAATACTAGCCATCATTTTTTTCTCTTACTTTTGAATAAAAAACCTGCCTTAACTCCAACCCTAACCACAAACCCAACTGTAACCCCAACCCTAACCATAATACAATCCTAACCTCAACCCAAACCCTAGCACAACCCTAACCCCAACCCCAACTGCAAAGAATGAAAAAAATTAAAACAAAATATTTTATAATTTTGAGCTAACTATGGGGGGACAAAGAGGGATTTGATTTACTATTTTTACTAAATTCCCTGTTGTTGCCAGGTACAGGCTGACAGATCTCAGTGGGTGCACTGCGCATGCACCAGCCATTTTTATTCCAGAAAGGTGATGTGGAGGGCCAGGGTATGTAGCAAGAGGAACCAGGGGATGGCTTAGGTACTGGTGGGGCTCAGGGGACCTCATTTCTCTCTCCTCTGACATGTATGTCATGTCAGAAGAGAGAGAAATCATTGCCACAGCGAACACATTTTTTTTCTGTGATCACCGTTATTCACTGAATAATGGCAATCATGGGATCAGGGACCAAAATATCTGACCCTGATCATGTTCTACAGGGTCTCAGCTATCATCGGTAGCCGAAACCACAGAGTTTTTTCAACTCTGTGGAGCAATATAGCCTTATTCCCGACCGCCGTTTTAAAACGGCAATGAGGGAATGAGGCTCTTTAACGGCCACGATTTTCATGCGTATCGGTGGTCGTTAAGGGGTTAATGGTCCACATCTGAGAAAAAATGGATCCAGCTCTGATCATACTCTGAGAAAACTCTAATCAGCCTGATAAGAGTCTGATTAACATAATCAGACCGTTTTTCTCAGATGGAGAACATAGGCTGACTCTTGCCTTAAGATGAGTCACCATTGGCTTCACCTACACGCCTTTAAAATACCACATATAACAGGTGACATCAACCTGAGACTACACAAGAGAAAAAGACAGCATCATAGAAATGGGATCACCACATGTACAATTCAAAAAGTAACAATTTATATTTAGACCACATCACACAAACAACTGTTTATAAAAACAATTAAAAACTCCCACGAACACTGGGAGATGAGGGTCCAGATAATACAAAGTACAATACTAAAGGTACCGTCACATTAAGCGACGCTGCAGCGATAGCAACAACGATGCCGATCGCTGCAGCGTCGCTGTTTGATCGCTGGAGAGCTGTCACACAGACCGCTCTCCAGCGACCAACGATGCCGAGGTCCCCGGGTAACCAGGGTAAACATCGGGTTGCTAAGCGCAGGGCCGCGCTTAGTAACCCGATGTTTACCCTGGTTACCAGCGTAAAAGTAAAAAAAACAAACAGTACATGCTCACCTGCGCGTCTCCCAGCGTCTGCTTCCTGACACTGACTGAGCTCCGGCCCTAACAGCACAGCGGTGACGTCACCGCTGTGCTTTCACTTTCACTTTAGGGCCGGATCTCAGTCAGAGCAGGAAGCAGACGCTGGGGGACGCGCAGGTGAGCATGTACTGTTTGTTTTTTTTACTTTTACGCTGGTAACCAGGGTAAACATCGGGTTACTAAGCGCGGCCCTGCGCTTAGTAACCCGATGTTTACCCTGGTTACCAGTGTAAAACATCGCTGGTATCGTTGCTTTTGGTGTCAAACACAACGATACACGGCGATCGGATGACCAAATAAAGTTCTGGACTTTATTCAGCGACCAGCGACATCACAGCAGGATCCTGATCGCTGCTGCATGTCAAACTAAACGATATCGCTAGCGAGGACGCTGCAACGTCACGGATCGCTAGCGATATCGTTTAGTGTGACGGTACCTTAAGACAATGTTGGAGAGTCCTATAGCAGCTGATAATGCCGGTAATAATAAGTGCACATGCAGTGGGAAAAAATAATGTCATATAGTGAAAAACCCTATATGCATGCTGTGCCCCCTATCAGTAGCCAATTACCTCATAGTTAGTTACTCAGGTACACACGACACACTATCACATCTAGGAGGCAACAGTTCCATGCAAGCCTGAAGGGAAATACAAAGTATGCAAAGGGAACTGACTAGCAGTGGCTATGAAAGAAAAAACCACCCCCAGTCTGCTATCAGGCAACCTTCCCACAAACCAAGCAGGAAACCGGCTAAATGAATGCAAGGACTCTACCAATACATGACCCACGCGTATCGACGCTAGAGGCGTCTTCCTCAAGGTCCACAGTTGAATGGTGGTGTGGACCAACTTTAAATAGTATTCAGAATAATTAATAATACTAACCAGGTGAACGGCATGATGGCAGCAGAAGCTGACAGGAAGTCCATAATAGCATGTACACAGATCCAATGCGCAGGTGCAAAGAGATTTTTTTGAGTATCATAAAGTGCGCAGGCGTCAGTCTGTAGCTAGAGTAACCAAGGCAACCCACAAAGCAGGAAAAGCCCCAATCCGTTGTGTAACAACGGCGTGGTTATAGGTCACACACGCATGCGCCGGAGTGACCAGGTGCTGACCCGCATGAATGTACACCTGCCATGATGGTTACCAAGGCAACCCGCACATAAAGAGCGTGCATAGTAACCCCACTATACGGGTGCCCTGGGCCAATCTAAAGAGGCAATGAATCCTGCGCACCTATTAGACCCAGCGTAACCTGTGTACCCGTACCAACGGGCTACATAGTGCACAGGCCCCCAGCCCATAATAAAACAGTCTGGAGCGACATGAGCCTGCGATATCAGTTATTGTTTCAACTGATATGCACAAGACTTGAGTGCACCCCAAACATGCCAGGCGACAACCGTAACCGGGCTCAGAAGGGGAACACCCTAGGGATAAAAACCAGAGTGCTCACTAATATACTAATGCAACCAGCATTAGTATCTTCAAGCCACTAATTGACCACATAAATAATGAACACCAACATTATCATATTCACCCCCCTATACCTGTATGCGCATGCGCAATAAGAGAAAGTATAACGGGAGACAACGCTCACAAGCGAGCACAGAGACATATAGAACCAGCAAGGGTAAGTATAATACAGCAAAAGATAATATTAGGGCAAGGGGGTAGTAAGGCAAAGAAGTGATTTAATTCGATTCTGACACTCTAAAGATGGAGACACACTCCTATCGTTTAAAAATGTGACATGTCACAATCTGAAATGCTCATACCATGACCCAAGTTGCCTAGCCTCCCACAATATGGCCTCATTTGGGTAGTTTAGATGCAAGAACTACCATGTTCCCTAGGTCAATCATAAGCCTACCAGGAGGTGTAACAAAGGCCACATAGGGCAAGTAATAGGAGACACAGCATGCAAAAAAAAGAAAAACAGAACATAAATCAATAATCTTCTGGACATGAATGACACAGTCCATCAACATGTCCCCATCCTTCGCAGAGTCCCAGGTCCCCTTCTAGCCCTCATCCAGGATTGCATTACAAATAGGTGCGACAGAAGTTTGAGTCCACTAATGTCCAAGCACCCCCTGGAAAGGAACTTGATTCATGTCCTCAATTCAAAATGTCCAGGCTCCTAGAATAAAGAACTAGTAAAGGAAAATCTATAACCTAAAATAAAAAGAAAAGAAGGAGAAACTAAGGAGAATAAGCAATGCCAAGGCAACAAGGCCAAATATTAAAACTTGCACAACCCTACTCCCCACCCTGACATGATGCTGGAAACTAGAGTCTCTTGTAAAAACCCATATAAAGGAGCTCTTCATTTAAACCATAAGGTGACAGGCTGTTTAATTTATAAATCCAGTGAGATTCTCTCCTCAGGAGTTCGTCTATGATTCTCCCGCCCCTAATGCTCACAGAAATTCTCTCCAACCCCATAACCCGAAGGGTTCTGGGGGTACCATTATGCTGGTCCAAAAAGTGAGCCGCCACTGAAGTAATTCGCTTACCCTTGCTCCTGTCTGTCCTGGCCATACAGATGTTAGACACATGCTGCTGAATTCTGCGGCGCAACTCTTGAGTGGTTTGTCCCACATATACCTTATCACATCCGCAGATCAGGGCATAAATTAGGTTGCTGGTATGACAGTTGAAAAACGATCTAGGAGCCACCTGGAAGGATAAAGATGGTAATGTAATCCCCGTCTCTGCTATCATATATGTACATACGGAACATCCCCCACAAGGGTAAGATCCAAAAGTTGCGTGGTTCACACGGATCTTAGTAGTAGGGCGTCTGAAATGACTGTTCGATAGACAGTCCTTAAGATTTTTAGCCCTCCTAGCCACAATCCTGGGTTTGTCCGGAATGACCCGTTTAAGTCTACTGTCACTAAGTAGGATCCCCCAGTTATCTTCCATCACCTTGCAAACATCCCCCCATTGGTTATTAAACTGAGTGATCAAACTGGATGTATATACATTGGTTCTCACCCGTGGTTTCAAGGTGACATCAACCTGAACACACACATAACTCTACTGTAATGCCGGACTGTGCTCTATTATATCTTGGCTCCATAGACCTATTAAACCTGATTGAACCCATAAGATTGAGGTAAGACTGCCCTTTAAGTCTACTTTGTTAATAAAAGTATTTTTTAAAAGTTTGTTTGTTTGTTTTAGCAGCTAAAAGTCAGAACATGCCCTTCTGAAAATGATAATTTGTACTGAAAAGGTGACTCGACTTCACATCTGCCATCAGTGCCTCTGAAGGTGTCGGAAAATTACAGTCATATATTTTCTCAAATACAAAATTGCCATTTAATTTCGAACAAAAAAGTACGCTGACATAGATGAATGTTTTGCCTAGAATTCTCGTATGCAATTAATTAAATTGCTGATAATCAAATATGGTGTAATTAATGCTCAGAAGATGTCAAAGGAAATAATCAAGGAATAATGTAAAAAAATCATTTAGCCTGCAGTGTGTTCAAACTATCTGAGGAAATGAGAACTAAGATATAATTCTATAGCGAATTAATAAAACGAATGCTTTTATAATTAAAAATATGATTTTCTATACTCTGTAGGGAAATATTTGTGCTGTATCAAGCCGTTCAGTTGTTGTGATGTAAATTGCAGTCGGACAAGAGATTTGATGGGAAATTAGTACAGTATTGAATATGAATTGGAAGAAATTACATTTTTAAAAATTTTAGGTAAAATACATGTGTATTTTTTTAAGGTCTTATTCCAAATCACAGATATTATATGAGCAATGTAAATTGAAAATGTTGGGGGATTGGTTAATCCCCTGCTACCCTCTAACATGCATTTTGAGATATAACCCCTCCTTGCAAAGTAATCATTAAAATACGGAGATCTTGCGGTCACAGAGACAGACTCCCTGTGGTGAGCAGCTTTAGCTGACAGCTAAGATCAGCCATTAAGGGTGCTGTGAAAGGGATGGAGTTAAAGGGGTTGTCTGGGATGATAAAAAGAATCCCTCTCTGGGAACAATGCTGACTCTCTGCTGCTGCTCTGGTCTGTGTTGACAGGCTGCAGTCATGAGGACACCTGAGCACTGCAGCCAATCACTCGACAGTAGATTTCGATTTTCCTATCCTTCATATTGTCGTACAACATATAGGCAACATATAGTAATGTGTGGCCAGAAGCCATTGTACTGTAGATTATCCCATGTTGTGAGCTAGAAGGTGGAGAGAGGGATGGAAGTGTAGAATAATACCCAAGAGAGTCTTCAGGCTGTGCCCTGCGCAGCGGCATTCATGTCACAGGCAGGATGCAAACCCAGCCCACTGCAGGTAGAGTGTCACGGGTGTGTCAGATGCTACAGACAGTCCCTCTGCATCTGTGGCTGTTAACTTGTTAAATGCTGTTGACAATTTCTGATCCCATCATGTGATCGTGTGTCACCGATGGGTTGGCATGACAACCAGAAGTGTCCAGCAGACCTCTATGGCTGTCATAGCGAGTTCATTAGAAGTGAACTTGCAGGACCTGTCTGATAGCACCACAAGCAGGAGAACTTTCTCATGCTTACGGTGCCATCAGATAGGTAATAGGAGTTCACAGAGAGACACTGAGCACACAGTGCTCAGTGTCTGCTGGATAACAGGCTATATGGTTGCATCATTCAACCTTGCAGCCTGCCATCTAGATGTAAGACAATAAACATGGAAGAGTGCACCATGAGAAGCACCAGGTGGTTTAATTGGGATGTTTCAATGAAAGGTGGGGGGATTAGCCTCTCACCTGGAAGAGTTTTGCACCCCTGCACAACTCCGTTAGCGGACGTCTCCATGCACTTCTGCTATATCTAGCAGAACTAGACCTGTCGTGGGACAAATGGATTAGCAGCATCTCTGCGGAAAGGTGAGGAATATTGTTGTTTGGTTTTTAAACTCTTTTGCAAATGACGAGGGCATTGGGGAATGGGCGAGGTTGTAAGTATGGTTAATTAAGATTATTAAAGGAGTCTGTGTCATTCTTTCAATTAAAGGATTTTTTCTGTGTGTCTGTGTTTTCTTACAATTTGACCATTACTAACCTCGTGGCTTGATGTCACCTGACAAATACAAAGGTGACATCAACCCCCCCAACTATCACCCCACTTTCCACTGCTACAGGGCAAGTGGGAAGAGTGAGGCTAAGTGCCAGAATCGGCGCACCTTAGAGATCCACCTTTTCTGGGGTGGCTGAGAGTTGATGTTTTTAGCCTGGGGGCAGTATCCATGGCCTCTTCCTAAACTATTAATATCTGCACTCAGCTGTCTGCATAGCTTTTGCTGGTTATTAATTATAGGACCCTATGTCATTTTTTTTAGGGTCCCCCATATTAATAGCCAGTAAAGGCTAAGTATACTGTTGCAAGCTGATATTAATAGCCTGGGAAGCTCCTTGTGCATTACCCCCTTCCAAGGCTATAAACATTGGCTTTCCCTCTGCTGGTTACCTAAATTGCGAGGCAGACCACACCATTTTTTTTAGAAAAAAAAATCATTTATTAATGAATACATGTTCAGTAAGCTACACACACACTGTACTAATTGTATTCATCACAGACATCTGTATATCTACCTATTCTATGTGTATTTACTGTATGTAATCCATCTCTTCTATTCTGTCGGCTCCTGCAGTGATTTTACAGTACACAACAGATGACTTTCCGGTCTATCTATCTATCTATCTATCTATCTATCTATCTATCTATCTATCTATCTATCTATCTATCTATTATAAATGCATATATATATATATATATATATATATATATATATATATATATGTATGTTTGTGTCACTGACATCTATATATCTATTCTATGTGTATATATATTCTATCATTTCTATTCTAACCTGTCAGTGTGATTTTATTGTACGCGGTACATGAATTGCCAGTAGTGTTGAGCGATACTTTCCGATATCGGAAAGTATCGGTATCGGAAAGTATCGGCCGATACCGTCACAGTATCGGAATCCAATCCGATACCGATACCCGATCCCAATGCAAGTCAATGGGACGAAAATATCGGAATTAAAATAAACCCTTTCTTTCCTTGTAGGTTAATTCTACATGAAGGAAAACAACTAAGAATAATGTAGGATGTATTGGGGGAGGTGGCGGAGACATTAAAGGCACAGGGGTTTATCCCAATCAAATAGAATAGCAGTATTTTTAATTTTTTTATGACGTTCGGCGTTAGAAAGAATTTGACTATGTTAATTTTTTATTTATTTTGTCAGATATTGATGTTTCACTACTTCCACGCCCTTCACCCTATTTTTTACTTCTCCCACACTTTCTTCTTCATTATCCTCATCATCAGCTTCTGTGACATCAACTTCTTCACCTTATTCATCTTCTTCTTTTCTACGTATATATATATATTTTTTTTTACATTGTTCATATTCTTTTTATTTAACTATTATCTTTTTTATATTCAACTTCTTCATCATATTCTTATTTGTGACAGGCATTCCCGTAGTTGTTATCTATAAAAGTTTGAAGATTACACCTTCCGTTCTGCCTGTCACAAAACAGTTACATTTGTCCGCGTTCAGTTTGGCCTGCAGCATCAGGCTTTATCCAGGGGCACCACGAGGAGGAACGGACTCACCCCCATACACTGCTTAGTCTTCTTCTGCTTATAATTTAGATAATATCTTTTGCTCTGATATTTAGTCTTATGCTTAATGTTCTTCTGCTCTTTGTTCTGCAGCCTCTTGTTCTTCTGCTTCTCGGTCTTCCAGGTTGTCGTCGTCATCTCCAGGGTCGTCATCTCCAGGGTCGTCGTCATCGGGGTCGTCGTCATCGGGGTCGTCGTCATCGGGGTCGTCTTCAGGGTCATCGTCTCCAGGGTCGTCGTCATCTCGGTGGTTGTCGTCTCTGGTGTCGTCATCATCTTAGGGGTGGTCTTCCGGGTCATCGTCTTTCGGGTCTTGAACTTGGAAATGTAGCAGAAGGTACAAGAAGGCTGAGAAAATGCCGAGAAACAGCTGATGGAACTGGAACTCGGATGGCTACCCGAAGGTCCAAGAGCCAATGGAACTACCGAGGACCAGCTGACGTTACTGGAACCCGGTTACTAAGCAGGAGGTACCCGTGCCTGAAAGCACTACCAAGGACCACCTGACGTTGGTGGAACTCGGATACCCAGAGGGAGGCACCTAAGCCAAAGGCTCTGCCCGGAACCAGCTGACGGTACTGGAACCAGGATGGGGAGCAGAAGGTACAAGAGCAAAAGACACTGCCGAGAACCAGCTGACGGTACTGGAACCCGGATGGGTAGCCGAAGGTCCAAGAGCCAATGGAACTACCGAGGACCAGCTGACGTTACTGGAACCCGGTTACTAAGCAGGAGGTACCCGTGCCTGAAAGCACTACCAAGGACCACCTGACGTTGGTGGAACTCGGATACCCAGAGGGAGGCACCTAAGCCAAAGGCTCTGCCCGGAACCAGCTGACGGTACTGGAACCAGGATGGGGAGCAGAAGGTACAAGAGCAAAAGACACTGCCGAGAACCAGCTGACGGTACTGGAACCCGGATGGGGACCTATTCAAGCTTGTCTTCCTAGGGCCCCAACTGGCGGTGTGTTAGAGCCCAGGGACAGCAGGAGGAGGAGCAGGGGGAGGAGGAGCAGGGGGAGGGGAGTGTAGGCCGAAGCCTGCACAGGCGGCAGCTTTGGGTGTGTTGTGTCTGCGTGGCTTTTGCAGGACACGTTGCCGGCTACACAGCAGGGGAACAGCTGGCGGTGCTGGACCCCACTGACACATTGGCTGGTGTTTTTCTCTGTGCAGCTAGCACATCTGGGCCCCAACTGGCGGTGTGTTAGAGCCCAGGGACAGCAGGAGGAGGAGCAGGAGGAGGAGGAGCAGGGGGAGGGGAGTGTAGGCCGAAGCCTGCACAGGCGGCAGCTTTGGGTGTGTTGTGTCTGCGTGGCTTTTGCAGGACACGTTGCCGGCTACACAGCAGGGGAACAGCTGGCGGTGCTGGACCCCACTGACACATTGGCGAGGTGTTTGGCTCTGTGCAGCCAGCACTTCCGGACAGCAACTAGCGTTGTTGGAGCCCGGGCTCTGCAGGTGGAGCAGAGTGTAGGCCGAAGCCTAATTGAACCGATTTCAAAAGTCACCTTTAACCCCCCCTCAGGGGTTACAAAGTAGAAGAGCCACAGCTTATGCAGCAGCAGTGCTGCGCAAGTCAAAGGTTGCTCTTGTAATTTTTCTCCTTGCACACGCTGAATGGAACACGTATAACATTTAGCCCTTTATACAGTCAAACTGTGTTGGAGGCGCGAGTTCCCTTTGTAATGAGACGCAGCACAGATGTCAAGAATCCCACCTTGGTGCTGGGTGCAGCCTCCTGAGCGTTGTTATTTGCTGTACAGGAGTCTGCGCTGTCGTGTTATCCCCTGGCCTAGCGCTGTTAGCGCTGCCCATCTTCTGACCTCATTTAATGTTGGCTGGTGCGGTTCGCGATGCCCATGAATCACAGCCCCGCAGTGTCTTGACATAGTTAAAACACTGCGGGGCTGGGATTCATGGCCTGGCGCAGTACATATGTTCGCCTCTCGCTTGGGTTCTTACACCTGCTTCAGACTATGTGGCGTCAGCTGATCCCTTATCGCATGCCACGGCCATGAAGCCGCACAGTCTGAAGAAGGCGGAAGGAGATGAGGGACAGGCGAACTGATGCACTGCTCATGCCCATCAAACACACCCTCGCAGTCCCAATAAATAAGACACCGAGGGGCGTTGTGTGGGTCAGGGCGGCCGCAGAGGCGCAGCCAGCCAAACAATGATGCCAGAAGACGGGCAGCGCTACCAAGGGGGTTGCAGCGTGTCATTACAAAGGAAAGTCACACCACCGGGACGGTTAAATGGTCACACAGAGGACACATTGCGGACGTGTTTTCAGTTCCACATGTGCGAGGAGAATACGTTTCTGAGCCACCTTGCACACATGCAGCATTACCGCTGTACAAGGTGGCTGGATAACGTAAAAACGCCTGGGGGAGGGGGGACAGGTTCCCTTCAATTTCAGTTCTGGTGTCTGCGTGGCTTTTGCAGGACACGTTGCCGGCTGCACAGCAGGGGAACAGCTGGCGGTGCTGGACCCCACTGACACATTGGCTGGTGTTTTTCTCTGTGCAGCTAGCACATCTGGGCCCCAACTGGCGGTGTGTTAGAGCCCAGGGACAGCAGGAGGAGGAGCAGGAGGAGGAGGAGCAGGGGGAGGGGAGTGTAGGCCGAAGCCTGCACAGGCGGCAGCTTTGGGTGTGTTGTGTCTGCGTGGCTTTTGCAGGACACGTTGCCGGCTACACAGCAGGGGAACAGCTGGCGGTGCTGGACCCCACTGACACATTGGCGAGGTGTTTGGCTCTGTGCAGCCAGCACTTCCGGACAGCAACTAGCGTTGTTGGAGCCCGGGCTCTGCAGGTGGAGCAGAGTGTAGGCCGAAGCCTAATTGAACCGATTTCAAAAGTCACCTTTAACCCCCCCTCAGGGGTTACAAAGTAGAAGAGCCACAGCTTATGCAGCAGCAGTGCTGCGCAAGTCAAAGGTTGCTCTTGTAATTTTTCTCCTTGCACACGCTGAATGGAACACGTATAACATTTAGCCCTTTATACAGTCAAACTGTGTTGGAGGCGCGAGTTCCCTTTGTAATGAGACGCAGCACAGATGTCAAGAATCCCACCTTGGTGCTGGGTGCAGCCTCCTGAGCGTTGTTATTTGCTGTACAGGAGTCTGCGCTGTCGTGTTATCCCCTGGCCTAGTGCTGTTAGCGCTGCCCATCTTCTGACCTCATTTAATGTTGGCTGGTGCGGTTCGCGATGCCCATGAATCACAGCCCCGCAGTGTCTTGACATAGTTAAAACACTGCGGGGCTGGGATTCATGGCCTGGCGCAGTACATATGTTCGCCTCTCGCTTGGGTTCTTACACCTGCTTCAGACTATGTGGCGTCAGCTGATCCCTTATCGCATGCCACGGCCATGAAGCCGCACAGTCTGAAGAAGGCGGAAGGAGATGAGGGACAGGCGAACTGATGCACTGCTCATGCCCATCAAACACACCCTCGCAGTCCCAATAAATAAGACACCGAGGGGCGTTGTGTGGGTCAGGGCGGCCGCAGAGGCGCAGCCAGCCAAACAATGATGCCAGAAGACGGGCAGCGCTACCAAGGGGGTTGCAGCGTGTCATTACAAAGGAAAGTCACACCACCGGGACGGTTAAATGGTCACACAGAGGACACATTGCGGACGTGTTTTCAGTTCCACATGTGCGAGGAGAATACGTTTCTGAGCCACCTTGCACACATGCAGCATTACCGCTGTACAAGGTGGCTGGATAACGTAAAAACGCCTGGGGGAGGGGGGACAGGTTCCCTTCAATTTCAGTTCTGGTGTCTGCGTGGCTTTTGCAGGACACGTTGCCGGCTGCACAGCAGGGGAACAGCTGGCGGTGCTGGACCCCACTGACACATTGGCTGGTGTTTTTCTCTGTGCAGCTAGCACATCTGGGCCCCAACTGGCGGTGTGTTAGAGCCCAGGGACAGCAGGAGGAGGAGCAGGAGGAGGAGGAGCAGGGGGAGGGGAGTGTAGGCCGAAGCCTGCACAGGCGGCAGCTTTGGGTGTGTTGTGTCTGCGTGGCTTTTGCAGGACACGTTGCCGGCTACACAGCAGGGGAACAGCTGGCGGTGCTGGACCCCACTGACACATTGGCGAGGTGTTTGGCTCTGTGCAGCCAGCACTTCCGGACAGCAACTAGCGTTGTTGGAGCCCGGGCTCTGCAGGTGGAGCAGAGTGTAGGCCGAAGCCTAATTGAACCGATTTCAAAAGTCACCTTTAACCCCCCCTCAGGGGTTACAAAGTAGAAGAGCCACAGCTTATGCAGCAGCAGTGCTGCGCAAGTCAAAGGTTGCTCTTGTAATTTTTCTCCTTGCACACGCTGAATGGAACACGTATAACATTTAGCCCTTTATACAGTCAAACTGTGTTGGAGGCGCGAGTTCCCTTTGTAATGAGACGCAGCACAGATGTCAAGAATCCCACCTTGGTGCTGGGTGCAGCCTCCTGAGCGTTGTTATTTGCTGTACAGGAGTCTGCGCTGTCGTGTTATCCCCTGGCCTAGCGCTGTTAGCGCTGCCCATCTTCTGACCTCATTTAATGTTGGCTGGTGCGGTTCGCGATGCCCATGAATCACAGCCCCGCAGTGTCTTGACATAGTTAAAACACTGCGGGGCTGGGATTCATGGCCTGGCGCAGTACATATGTTCGCCTCTCGCTTGGGTTCTTACACCTGCTTCAGACTATGTGGCGTCAGCTGATCCCTTATCGCATGCCACGGCCATGAAGCCGCACAGTCTGAAGAAGGCGGAAGGAGATGAGGGACAGGCGAACTGATGCACTGCTCATGCCCATCAAACACACCCTCGCAGTCCCAATAAATAAGACACCGAGGGGCGTTGTGTGGGTCAGGGCGGCCGCAGAGGCGCAGCCAGCCAAACAATGATGCCAGAAGACGGGCAGCGCTACCAAGGGGGTTGCAGCGTGTCATTACAAAGGAAAGTCACACCACCGGGACGGTTAAATGGTCACACAGAGGACACATTGCGGACGTGTTTTCAGTTCCACATGTGCGAGGAGAATACGTTTCTGAGCCACCTTGCACACATGCAGCATTACCGCTGTACAAGGTGGCTGGATAACGTAAAAACGCCTGGGGGAGGGGGGACAGGTTCCCTTCAATTTCAGTTCTGGTGTCTGCGTGGCTTTTGCAGGACACGTTGCCGGCTGCACAGCAGGGGAACAGCTGGCGGTGCTGGACCCCACTGACACATTGGCTGGTGTTTTTCTCTGTGCAGCTAGCACATCTGGGCCCCAACTGGCGGTGTGTTAGAGCCCAGGGACAGCAGGAGGAGGAGCAGGAGGAGGAGGAGCAGGGGGAGGGGAGTGTAGGCCGAAGCCTGCACAGGCGGCAGCTTTGGGTGTGTTGTGTCTGCGTGGCTTTTGCAGGACACGTTGCCGGCTACACAGCAGGGGAACAGCTGGCGGTGCTGGACCCCACTGACACATTGGCGAGGTGTTTGGCTCTGTGCAGCCAGCACTTCCGGACAGCAACTAGCGTTGTTGGAGCCCGGGCTCTGCAGGTGGAGCAGAGTGTAGGCCGAAGCCTAATTGAACCGATTTCAAAAGTCACCTTTAACCCCCCCTCAGGGGTTACAAAGTAGAAGAGCCACAGCTTATGCAGCAGCAGTGCTGCGCAAGTCAAAGGTTGCTCTTGTAATTTTTCTCCTTGCACACGCTGAATGGAACACGTATAACATTTAGCCCTTTATACAGTCAAACTGTGTTGGAGGCGCGAGTTCCCTTTGTAATGAGACGCAGCACAGATGTCAAGAATCCCACCTTGGTGCTGGGTGCAGCCTCCTGAGCGTTGTTATTTGCTGTACAGGAGTCTGCGCTGTCGTGTTATCCCCTGGCCTAGCGCTGTTAGCGCTGCCCATCTTCTGACCTCATTTAATGTTGGCTGGTGCGGTTCGCGATGCCCATGAATCACAGCCCCGCAGTGTCTTGACATAGTTAAAACACTGCGGGGCTGGGATTCATGGCCTGGCGCAGTACATATGTTCGCCTCTCGCTTGGGTTCTTACACCTGCTTCAGACTATGTGGCGTCAGCTGATCCCTTATCGCATGCCACGGCCATGAAGCCGCACAGTCTGAAGAAGGCGGAAGGAGATGAGGGACAGGCGAACTGATGCACTGCTCATGCCCATCAAACACACCCTCGCAGTCCCAATAAATAAGACACCGAGGGGCGTTGTGTGGGTCAGGGCGGCCGCAGAGGCGCAGCCAGCCAAACAATGATGCCAGAAGACGGGCAGCGCTACCAAGGGGGTTGCAGCGTGTCATTACAAAGGAAAGTCACACCACCGGGACGGTTAAATGGTCACACAGAGGACACATTGCGGACGTGTTTTCAGTTCCACATGTGCGAGGAGAATACGTTTCTGAGCCACCTTGCACACATGCAGCATTACCGCTGTACAAGGTGGCTGGATAACGTAAAAACGCCTGGGGGAGGGGGGACAGGTTCCCTTCAATTTCAGTTCTGGTGTCTGCGTGGCTTTTGCAGGACACGTTGCCGGCTGCACAGCAGGGGAACAGCTGGCGGTGCTGGACCCCACTGACACATTGGCTGGTGTTTTTCTCTGTGCAGCTAGCACATCTGGGCCCCAACTGGCGGTGTGTTAGAGCCCAGGGACAGCAGGAGGAGGAGCAGGAGGAGGAGGAGCAGGGGGAGGGGAGTGTAGGCCGAAGCCTGCACTGGCGGCAGCTTTGGGTGTGTTGTGTCTGCGTGGCGGTCGCAGGACACGATGCCGGCTGCACAGCAGGGGAACAGCTGGCGGTGCTGAACCCCACTGACACATTGGCGAGGTGTTTTTCTCTGTGCAGCTAGCAGTACCGGGCCCCAACTGGCGGTGTTGGAGCCCAGGGTCAGCAGGAGGAGCAGGGGGAGCGGAGTGTAGGCCGAATCCTGCACTCGAGCAAGTTGAAAGGAAACCTTTAACCCCCCCCCCCCAGGCGTTTGTAGCTGAAAGAGCCATTGTGTACAGCACTAATGCTGGAAAAGGTAAACTTAGCTCTTTTAATTATGGTCCTTGCACATGCGGAACCTAACAGTTATGAAATGTGTCCCCTCACAGCGTTAAACCGTCCGGTAGGTGGAACTTTCCTTTGTCGTGTGACGCAGCACAGCCATCATTTTTACCCCCTTGGCGCCGTGCGCCGCCTCCTCAGCGTTGTTTGAATCTGTCCCGGAGCCTGCGCTGTCAGGTTAGCCCTTGGCCATGCACACATGTTGCGCTGCCCGTCTTCTGACCTCATTTGGTGTCAGGCTGGCTGCGCCTGTGCGGGTGCGCTGGCCGAGATCCCGCCTCGCAGTGTCGTCTAATGTAATCCCACCGCGGGCCTGTGATCCGTGCCCGTGCGCAGTGCATATCCTCTCCTCTCACTCCCCTCCCTACGGCTTTTTCAGACTGTGCGGTGTCACGGCCGTGGCATGCTATTAGGGACCAGCTGACATCGCACAGTCTGAAGAAGCCGTAGGGAGGGGAGTGAGAGGAGAGGATATGCACTGCGCACGGGCACGGATCACAGGCCCGCGGTGGGATTACATTAGACGACACTGCGAGGCGGGATCTCGGCCACCGCACCCGCACAGGCGCAGCCAGCCTGACACCAAATGAGGTCAGAAGACGGGCAGCGCAACATGTGTGCATGGCCAAGGGCTAACCTAACAGCGCAGGCTCCGGGACAGATTAAAACAACGCTGAGGAGGCGGCGCCCGGCGCCAAGGGGGTAAAAATGATGGCTGTGCTGCGTCACACGACAAAGGAAAGTTCCACCTACCGGACGGTTTAACGCTGTGTGGGGACACATTTCATAAGTGTTTGGTTCAGCATGTGCAAGGAGCATCACGAAAAGAGGCACTTTTTCCCTTTGCATCATTACTGCTGCACAAGGTGGCTCCTTCAGTAACAAACGCCTGGGGGGGGGGGGGGGGTCAGGTTCCCTTACATTTAACTTGTTGTGCCTGCGTGGCGGTCGCAGTACACGTTGCCGTATACACAGCAGGGGAACAGCTGGCGGTGCTGAACCCCACTAACACATTGGCGAGGTGTTTGGCTCTGTGCGTACAGCACTTCTGGACGGCAACTGGCGGTGTTGGAGCCCAGGGACAGGTGGAGGAGGAGGAGGTTGGAGGAGGTTGGAGGGGGTAGGAGGGATTGCCACACACACAGCAGGGGAACAGCTGACGTTACTGAACCCCAATAACAGAGGAGGGACTGTTGACTGTGCGTACAGCACTTCTGGACGGCAACTGGCGGTGTTGGAGCCCAGGGACAGGTGGAGGAGGAGGAGGTTGGAGGAGGTTGGAGGGGGTAGGAGGGATTGCCACACACACAGCAGGGGAACAGCTGACGTTACTGAACCCCAATAACAGAGGAGGGACTGTTGACTGTGCGTACAGCACTTCTGGACGGCAACTGGCGGTGTTGGAGCCCAGGGACAGGTGGAGGAGGAGGAGGTTGGAGGAGGTTGGAGGGGGTAGGAGGGATTGCCACACACACAGCAGGGGAACAGCTGACGTTACTGAACCCCAATAACAGAGGAGGGACTGTTGACTGTGCGTACAGCACTTCTGGACGGCAACTGGCGGTGTTGGAGCCCAGGGACAGGTGGAGGAGGAGGAGGTTGGAGGAGGTTGGAGGGGGTAGGAGGGATTGCCACACACACAGCAGGGGAACAGCTGACGTTACTGAACCCCAATAACAGAGGAGGGACTGTTGACTGTGCGTACAGCACTTCTGGACGGCAACTGGCGGTGTTGGAGCCCAGGGGCAGGTGGAGGAGGAGGAGGTTGGAGGAGGTTGGAGGAGGTAGGAGGGATTGCCACACACACAGCAGGGGAACAGCTGACGTTACTGAACCCCAATAACAGAGGAGGGACTGTTGACTGTGCGTACAGCACTTCTGGACGGCAACTGGCGGTGTTGGAGCCCAGGGACAGGTGGAGGAGGAGGAGGTTGGAGGAGGTTGGAGGGGGTAGGAGGGATTGCCACACACACAGCAGGGGAACAGCTGACGTTACTGAACCCCAATAACAGAGGAGGGACTGTTGACTGTGCGTACAGCACTTCTGGACGGCAACTGGCGGTGTTGGAGCCCAGGGGCAGGTGGAGGAGGAGGAGGTTGGAGGAGGTTGGAGGAGGTAGGAGGGATTGCCACACACACAGCAGGGGAACAGCTGACGTTACTGAACCCCAATAACAGAGGAGGGACTGTTGACTGTGCGTACAGCACTTCTGGACGGCAACTGGCGGTGTTGGAGCCCAGGGGCAGGTGGAGGAGGAGGAGGTTGGAGGAGGTTGGAGGGGGTAGGAGGGATTGCCACACACACAGCAGGGGAACAGCTGACGTTACTGAACCCCAATAACAGAGGAGGGACTGTTGACTGTGCGTACAGCACTTCTGGACGGCAACTGGCGGTGTTGGAGCCCAGGGACAGGTGGAGGAGGAGGAGGTTGGAGGAGGTTGGAGGGGGTAGGAGGGATTGCCACACACACAGCAGGGGAACAGCTGACGTTACTGAACCCCAATAACAGAGGAGGGACTGTTGACTGTGCGTACAGCACTTCTGGACGGCAACTGGCGGTGTTGGAGCCCAGGGACAGGTGGAGGAGGAGGAGGTTGGAGGAGGTTGGAGGGGGTAGGAGGGATTGCCACACACACAGCAGGGGAACAGCTGACGTTACTGAACCCCAATAACAGAGGAGGGACTGTTGACTGTGCGTACAGCACTTCTGGACGGCAACTGGCGGTGTTGGAGCCCAGGGACAGGTGGAGGAGGAGGAGGTTGGAGGAGGTAGGAGGGATTGCCACACACACAGCAGGGGAACAGCTGACGTTACTGAACCCCAATAACAGAGGAGGGACTGTTGACTGTGCGTACAGCACTTCTGGACGGCAACTGGCGGTGTTGGAGCCCAGGGACAGGTGGAGGAGGAGGAGGTTGGAGGAGGTTGGAGGGGGTAGGAGGGATTGCCACACACACAGCAGGGGAACAGCTGACGTTACTGAACCCCAATAACAGAGGAGGGACTGTTGACTGTGCGTACAGCACTTCTGGACGGCAACTGGCGGTGTTGGAGCCCAGGGACAGGTGGAGGAGGAGGAGGTTGGAGGAGGTTGGAGGGGGTAGGAGGGATTGCCACACACACAGCAGGGGAACAGCTGACGTTACTGAACCCCAATAACAGAGGAGGGACTGTTGACTGTGCGTACAGCACTTCTGGACGGCAACTGGCGGTGTTGGAGCCCAGGGACAGGTGGAGGAGGAGGAGGTTGGAGGAGGTTGGAGGAGGTAGGAGGGATTGCCACACACACAGCAGGGGAACAGCTGACGTTACTGAACCCCAATAACAGAGGAGCGACTGTTGACTGTGCGTACAGCACTTCTGGACGGCAACTAGCGGTGTTGGAGCCCAGGGGCAGGTGGAAAAGCAGAGGAACACAATGTAGGCCGAAGCCTGAGAAAGTCGAAAGGGAACCTTTAACCCCCCCCCCAAGGCGTTTGTAGCTGAAAGAGCCAGCTTGTGCAGCACAAAAGATGCAAAAGGAAAAGGTGGCTCTTTTCATCATGCTCCTTGCAAACACAGAACTAAACACTTTTAAAATGTGTCCCCTGAAGCCGTGAAACCGTCCCGGAGGTGGGACTTTCCTTCGTAATATGACGCAGCACAGCCATCATTACTACCCCCCCGCCGCCGTGCCCCGGCTCCTCAGCGTTGTTTGATTCCGTCCCGGAGCCTGCGCTGTTATGTTATCCCGTGGCCAGGCACACTTAGCGCTGCCCATCTTCTGACATCATTTGGTGTCAGGCTGGCTGCGCCTGTGCGGCCGCGCTGGCCGAGAGCCCGCCTCGCAGTGTCTTCTGATGTAATCCCACTGGGGGCCTGGGATCCATGGCCATGCGCAGTGCATATCCTCGCCTCTCACTCCCCTCCCTACGGCTTCTTTTTCAGACTGTGCGGTGTCACGGCCGTGGCATGCTATTAGGGACCAGCTGACACCGAACAGTCTGAAGAAGCCATAGGGAGATGAGTGAGAGGTGGAGGTTCAGATATGCACTGCGCATGTCCATAGATCCCAGGCCCCCAGTGGGATTAAATCAGAAGACACTGCGAGGCGGGCTCTCGGCCAGCGTGGCCGCACAGGCGCAGCCAGCCTGACACCAAATTATGCCAGAAGACGGGCAGCGCTAAGTGTGCCTGGCCACGGGATAACATAACAGCGCAGGCTCCGGGACGGAATCAAACAACGCTGAGGAGCCGGGGCGCGGCGCCGGGGGGGTAGGAATGACGGCTGTGCTGCGTCATATTACGAAGGAAAGTCCCACCTCCGGGACGGTTTTACGGTATCAGTGGACACATTTTATAAGTGTTCAGTTTTGCGTGTGCAAGGAGCAAAACCAAAATAGCTACCTTTTTCCTTGTGCAGCATTACTGCTGCACAAGGTGGCTCTTTCAGTAACAAACGCCTTGGGGGGGGGGGGACAGATTCCCTTACATTTCAGTTGTTGTGTCAGCGTGGCGGTCGCATGACACATTGCCGGCTACACAGCTGGGGATCAGCTGACGTTACTGAAACCCAATAACACTGGGTCGTATGTTTTGACTGTGCAGACGGCACATCTGAGCCTCAACTGGCGGTGTTGGAGCCCAGGAATTTAAGTTCAGGTGGTAGAAAGATGAACACAACAGGAGACCTGGATAACGTATACAGTGACCTAATTATTTAATCAGGAGGAGGAGTGGCAAATTCCTGCGAGATCCAGGCCTTGTTCATTTTCAGGAAAGTAAGCCGGTCAACGTTATCGGAGGATAGTCGCATGCGACGGTCAGTTAGTACACCACCTGCAGCACTAAAGACACGTTCCGATAATACACTGGCCGCAGGGCAAGACAGCACCTCCAATGCATACTGGCTTAGCTCTGGCCATGTATCCAGCTTTGAGACCCAAAACTTGAAAGGGGAAGAGCCGTCTGGGAGTACAGCAAGAGGGCAAGACATGTAGTCTGTCACCATCTGACGGAACCGTTGCCTCCTGCTGACTGGAGCCGTCTGTGATGGTGTAGACTTTTGTGGCGGGCACAGAAAACTGTGCCACAGTTCGGCCATACTGGTCTTGCCTTGGGCAGAGGCACTGCTTCTGCTCCCTCTTTGTGCAGAGCCTCCACCACTGCCTGGACGCACTGAGCTGCTTTGGAATGCACTAGCAGCACTTCTCTCAGTTGGAATGGAGAAGATGATGGAACTGACAAGTGTGTCTTGGTACTCCCGCATTTTTCGCTCCCGGTTCAACGGTGTGATGAGGCTTTCTACGTTGTCCCGGTAGCGAGGATCGAGGAGGGTGAACACCCAATAATCAGACATGTTGAGAATGTGGTCGATGCGGCGGTCGTTTCTCAGGCACTGCAGCATGTAATCCACCATGTGCTGCAGACTGCCAACTGCCCAAGAAACGCTGTCCCCAGCTGGAGGCGTGATCTCTGACCGCTCGTCATCACCCCACCCTCGCTGTACACACTGAGTACTGGACAATTCGGGAACTCCCTCCTCTGGACGGATGTCTTCCTCCTCCATTGACTCCTCCTCATCCTCCTCACAAACTGTCCCCTGCCTACGCGTTTGTGAGGAACCACGTGGCGCTGACTGTCCAGAAGATGATGGAAGTGGTGAATCCTCATCCTCCACCTCTTCCACAACATCATCCCTTAGCGCTTGCAGTGATTTTTCAAGCAGGCAGATAAGGGGGACAGTCATGCTGACTAGTGCATCATCTGCACTCGCCATCCGCGTGGAATAATCAAAGGGACGCAAAACCTGGCAGACATCCTTCATAGTGGCCCACTCTGTGGTTGTGAAGTCTGTACGGCGCTGACTGCGACTTTTTTGCGCCTGATACAGCTGGTACTCCATTACAGCTTGCTGCTGCTCACACAACCGCTCCAACATATGTAACGTGGAATTCCACCTGGTAGGTAGGTCACATATGATGCGATGTTCCGGCAGGCGGTGTCGGCGCTGCAGAGCCGCAATGCGCGCTTTTGCCGTGCTGGAACGCCGCAAGTGAGCACACTCTAGGCGGACCTTGTGCAGCAGTGCATCAAGATCCGGATAGTCCCTCAAAAAACTCTGCACGACCAAATTGAGCACATGTGCCAGACATGGGATGTGAGTGAGGTTGCCGAGGCCCAGGGCTGCCACCAGATTTCGGCCATTATCACACACTACCATGCCTGGCTGGAGATTCGCTGGCTCAAACCACACATCGCTCTCTTGCTTGATGGCATTCCAGAGCTCCTGCGCTGTGTGGCTACGATTCCCCAAAAAAATTAATTTCAAGACGGCCTGTTGACGTTTGGCCACGGCTGTGCTCATGTCGGTCGTAACAGGTACACGTTCATCACGGGTCCATGTGGAGGTGGACTGTGACGGCTCCTGCAGCGATGATTCTGAGGAACTGGTGTAAGAGGAGGAGTCAATGCGTACAGAATGGATTCCTGCAATCCTTGGAGTGGGCAGGACACGTCCTACGCCACTCGCACGGTCTGTACCCGGCTCAACGACATTAACCCAATGGGCAGTGAGGGAAAGGTATCGCCCCTGTCCATGTTGACTGGTCCACGCATCGGTGGTGAGGTGGACCTTGCTACTGACGGCGTTCAGTAGCGCGTGTTTTATGTGTCCCTCCACATGCTTGTGCAGGGCAGGGACGGCTTGCCTGCTGAAGTAAAAGCGGCTGGGCACACTGTACTGTGGGACTGCCAATGACATCAAGTCACGGAAGCTGTCAGTCTCCACCAGCCTGAATGACAGCATTTCCAGTGACAGAAGTTTGGCAATGCCTGCAGTCAGAGCCTGTGCTCGTGGGTGGTTTGACGAGAAAGGCCGCCTTTTCTCCCATGCCTGTACTACCGATGGCTGTAGACTGGGCTGGGAGTGTGTGGTTGACTGGGAAAGTGGTGCTGCGGGTGGAATGACAGCGGGTCTCTGGACAACAGGGCCAGAGGTTCTTCCACGGCGATCCTGGGAGGAAGCCGAACCAGCTGCGTGTGAGCTAGAGGAAGAGGCAACACGAGCTGAAGAGGTGGTAGCTGCCGCTGTTGGTTGGCCTAGCTCTTCAGTGTGTTTGTCTAACTCCGCCGGGTGCCTGTTGCGCACATGTTTCCACATGTTGGAGGTATTGAGGTTGGCGACTTTTTGACCTCTTTTGATTTTTTGATGACACACCTTGCATCTGACATAGCAAATGTCATCTGCAACTGTGTCAAAAAAGGACCAGGCACTGCAAGTCTTGGGAGCCCCCCTTTTGACTTTTGGAAGAGACATGCTCCTTACGGGTGCCAAAGCGGAGGCTGCAGGATCCGCAGTCTTCCCCCTCCCTCTCCCTCTTTGGGCCGTACGGGGAATCTCTTCCTCAGAGCTGCTCCCACCACCTTCCTGTCCCTGACGCCAAGATGGGTCAAGGACCTCATCATCTACACTACCCTCTGCCCCCAACTGCTCCTCCTGGGTAGTCTCAGCAGCAGAGCACGCACCAGTAAGTGGCACCTGAGTGTCATCATCAGCTGATGCGGCCTGCGAGGTGGTGACCGGAGCCACTGGCCCACCCGCCTCTTCAGAGGAAGACAGAAAAAGCTGTTGGGCATCACTGCACCCTGCCTCTTCTTCCATTTCTCCAATGCTGCTTGGCTGGCCCCCTGTTTCCAAGCCAAGAGATGATTCAGAGAACAGAAGTAGAGACTGCTCCTGTCCTGGGATCTCTGTCTGCCTGGGCAATTTTGCAGGTGGTGAAGAGACAGATGGCTGCTCTCAAGTGCTCTGTGTCTGAGAGGATGTGGCACTAATGGAAGTTGATGCATTAGCTGCCATCCATCCCACAACGGCTTCAATTTGGTCTTCACGCAGCAGCGGTGTACGGCGCTCGGCGACAAAGCTGCGCATGAACGACTGTTCCCTTGTGAAAGTGGGTACTGATGACTCACCGGTGCCGGCAGCAGGCACAGAATCCCCACGTCCCCTCCCTGCTCCGCGCCCACGCCCACGCCCACGTGCCTTACTCACTGCCTTCTTCATCTTGGTTGACTGATAAAGATAAGCAGAAAAGTACTAACGGCTTTGTGTGCTTATTCCTGAGCAACTCCTCCTAACAGGTATAAGACACACTAATTTTCTAAAGTGTGGACTAGACTTGAATATGAGCTAATGTGGCCTACACAAATGTAAAGTGGTGTGTAACTGGTGTGTTTGGTGAACTTTATTATTTATTTATTTTTTTGGGGCTGAACTGACAACGGATAGAGCTGCAATCACACGGAGACCGTGCAGACAGCCGTAAACGGCGCTGCAAGGCCCAAAAACCCTCCTCTACTTTATCCTATGTAGTGTTTTTCCACAAATTAGCTGGAGACGGGTGGAAAGACACTAATAGGATTTTTTAAAATAAATTAGCAGCAGACTACACTACTTTGAAAAAAAAGAAAATTGATTTGGCGGTATGACGCAGTGAAAAACCCTGAGCTGCAGACAACCAGGCTACGGCTGCTCACAGACTACAGGGCGAGCTGCAGTCACACGGAGACCGTGCAGACAGCCGTAAACGGCGCTGCAAGGCCCAAAAACCCTCCTCTACTTTATCCTATGTAGTGTTTTTCCACAAATTAGCTGGAGACGGGTGGAAAGACACTAATAGGATTTTTTAAAATAAATTAGCAGCAGACTACACTACTTTGAAAAAAAAGAAAATTGATTTGGCGGTATGACGCAGTGAAAAACCCTGAGCTGGAGACAACCAGGCTATAGCTGCTCACAGATTACAGGGCGAGCTGCAGTCACACGGAGACCGTGCAGACAGCCGTAAACGGCGCTGCAAGGCCCAAAAACCCTCCTCTACTTTATCCTATGTAGTGTTTTTCCACAAATTAGCTGGAGACGGGTGGAAAGACACTAATAGGAATTTTTGGAAAAAATGTGCAGCAGCCTGCACTACTTCAAAAAAAAAAAAAAAAAGGACAGTATGAGGCAATGAACCACCCTCCCTGAACTGAATACAACCAGCTATGGATGGCCTATGTGGCTGCACTCAGACTAGAGAGTGGGCTGCACTCACACACACACACACACAGAGAGACCTTGCAGATCGCTGTGAAAACAGCGCTACAAGGCAAAAGGAAGGTGAATAGTAGGTGAACACAGCGGTTGCTAAATTAGCCTTTGGAAAGCACAAAGAAGCAAATCGCTATCTCTAAACTGTCCCTCAGTCAGCAAACAGCGTCCTGTCACTAACTGAATTCACAGCAGAGTGATCGCAAAATGGCGCCAGCGACTTTTAAACTGCATCATGACATCATTTCAGCAGCCAATCACAGCCATGCCAGTAGTTTCATGCCCTCCATGCTGAACAGGATGTGCCCACACTTGAAATCATTCTCATTGGCTGAATTTCTGCATTTTGAATCTGGGAACTTCCGATTCCGGTATCCGATACGCGGCAAGTATCGGAATCCCGGTATCGGAATTCCGATACCGCTAGTATCGGCCGATACCCGATACTTGCGGTATCGGAATGCTCAACACTAATTGCCAGCTTTTCAAAGGACACCGGTGCATAAAAAAAGGGTTTTTTTCTGGCACTCGTACGCCGAGTCTCGGTGACAATCGCAGCATGCTGCAATTTTACACGCACGCTGAATAGGTCCAAGAAAATAAACGCTGATGTGAGCTGCCCCATGGATTACCACTGGGCTGAATGCTATGCGATGTTTTCTCTCATAGCACTCGCCTGTATTCTACGGTAGTGTGACGCCGGCCTTAAGGTATTTTTGGTTTTGCGTTTTCATTTTTTGCTCTCCTTTTTCCCAGAGCCATAACTTTATTTTTTTGTTGTTCAAAATGGCCATGTGAGGGCTTGTTTTTTGTGGAACAAGATGTACTTTTGAACGACACCATTAGTTTTAACATATCGTGTACTGGAAATGCACAAAAAATTCCAAGTGTGATGAAATTGAAAAAAAAAAGTGCGATTCCACAGTTGTTTTTTTTTTTTACCATGTTCACTAAATGCTAAAACTGACCTGCCATTATGATTCTTCTGGTCATTACGAGTTCATAGATGCCAAACATGTCTAGGTTCTTTTTTATTTAAGTGGTGAAAAAAAATCCGAACTTTGGTTAAAAAAGGCGCCATTTTCCGATACCTGTAGAGTCTTCATTTTTCGTAATTTGGGGCTGGGTGAGGGCTTATTTTTTATGTGCCAAGCTGCCATTTTTATTGATACCATTTTGGTGTAGATACGATCTTTTGAACGCCCGTAATTGCATTTTATTGTGATGGAGCGGCGACCAAAAAAGACGTAATTTTGGCGGTTTGACTTTTTTTCTTGCTACGCCATTTATCGATCGTTTTTTTTTATATTGATAGATTGGGAGATACTAAATATGTGTATGTTTGATTTTTTTTATTGTTTGATTTTGAATGGGGCGAAAGGGGTGTGATTTGAACTTTCATATATTTTTTATTTTTTTTATATTTTTTTCTATTTTTTTTTTTACTTTTTGCATGCTTCAATAGTCTCAATGGGAGACTAAAAGCTGCAGGTGTCTGATCGCTTGTGCTACACACAGGTAATGATCAGATCGCCTGGGTGTAGCAGAAATGCTCATTTGCAATGAGCGCCGACCATGGAAGGTTAAAAAAAACAAACATACTAGACTATTCACAGTATCAGAAGACAAAATAATGATTGACTTGATGTGAAAATATCCATAATAGCTTAACCTAATAAGTATGACAATTGGTGTCAATGAGCGGCAGTAAATTTTGATGCAGCACACATGACTGAGGAAGGGAGACTGAGACGAAAATGATATTATCTGTTATAATCATGTTACGGCAGTGATCTATGCTGTGGCTGTGTAAATCAAGCTGTCAGGAATGGCAAAAAAAAGAGTAGTCATTAAGTGTAAATGAAAAAAAAATTCCCATTTTTTTTTAGACCCTCAATTATTAGTTTTCTCCAAAGTAATTATTATAAATTCTTGAAAAAAAAGACTGCTGATTATTTCATGCACCAAAATTCCTGAGACGGGCCTTTCATCTCCACCTTCCATCCACGCTACTTGTGCAAACGTATACTGGTTACCATGAAAAATGACAAATTTGCCATCTGATCAAAATGTTAACAAGGTAAGTGTCACCGAGATGGATTACTGACTGTCACTGCGAGCAAGTACATGAGGATACATTGATATTTCTCATTATACCCAGTGCTTCCCCAACGTTCACTAACAACATTTCCGCTGTGAGTGCAATAAATCACATACAAATAACAAGCTCTGAAGAAAGGGTACTGTGTGATAGATTTCTTCTCATAGAACTACCTGCAAGGTATAACATTTTTGAAAACCATCTATCAGTACACCTTGTCGTGTCACCCGAGATGTCTGCGCCTATAATTTAATAAGGTGTAAAGTGTTATTTGACCGCGTTGTATTTTTACACGTAGAACGTATCTTTTCTGACCGAAACCTAAAATGTGATGGATTAAAAGCAAGACGACCTATATGAAGAAAACATAATCACCTGTTAAAAAGAAAGATTGTCAGGGATAAAAAAAAAAAGCTTAATAGCCTTGGCAATCGATTATGCTTGGTATGTAGCCCTGATTAAATGGAACTAGTCAGCAGGATTTTGCCACCTAATTTGAGACCAGCATAATATAGAGACAGAGACCCTGATTCCAGTGATGTGATACTTACTGGACTGCTTTCTGTAGTTTTGACAATATCACAGTTTTATCAGCAAAGATTGAATTGTTGCTAAATTGTTCTTCAATTCCACCCCTTACCACTAGTAGGTGCTATTATTCACTTTGCTAAACTGTTCTACAATTCCACCCCTTACCACCAATAGCTGCTAATATTCACTTTGCTAAATTGTTCTTCAATTCCACCTCTTACCACTAGTAGCTGCTATTAATCGCTTTGCTAAACTGTTCTACAAATCCATCCCTTACCACTAGTAGGTGCTATTATGCACTTTGCTAAACTGTGCTACAATTCCACCCCTTACCACCAGTAGCTGCTATTATTCACTTTGCTAAACTGTGCTACAATTCCACTACTTACCACTAGTAGGTGCTATTATTCACTTTGCTAAACTGTTCTACAATTCCACCCCTTACCACCAGTAGCTGCTATTATTCACTTTGCTAAACTGTGCTACAATTCCACTACTTACCACTAGTAGGTGCTATTATTCACTTTGCTAAACTGTTCTACAATTCCACCCCTTACCACCAGTAGCTGCTATCATTCACTTTGCTAAACTGTTCTACAATTCCACTACTTACCACTTATTCACTTTGCTATATTGTGCTACAATTCCATCCCTTACCACTAGGGGCTGGTATTATTCACTTTGCTAAATTGTGCCACAATTCCACCCCTTACCACTAGTGGCTGCTATTATTCACTTTGCTAAATTGTTCTACAATTCCACCCCTTACCACTAGTGGCTGCTATTATTCACTTTGCTAAATTGTTCTACAATTCCACCCCTTACCACTAGTGGCTGCTATTATTCACTTTGCTAAATTGTTCTACAATTCCACCCCTTACCACTAGTGGCTGCTATTATTCACTTTGCTAAATTGTTCTACAATTCCACCCCTTACCACTAGTAGCAGCTATTATTCACTTTGCTATATTGTGTTACAATTCCACCCCTTACCACTAGTAGCTGCTATTATTCAATTTGTTCAATTTTTCTACAATTCTACTAATTACCACTTGTTTCTGTTATTATTCAATTTGCCAAAGTGTGCTACAATTCTACCCCCTTATCACTTGTTTCTGCTGTTATTCAATTTGCTAAATTGTGCTACAATTCCATCCCTTACCATTGGTGGATGCTATTATTCACTGTACTAAATTGTGATACAATTCCACCCCTTACCACTAGTAGCTGCTATTATTCAATTTGTTAAATTGTTCTACAATTCCACCCCTTACCACTAGTGGCTGCTATTATTCACTTTGCTAAATTTTGGTACAATTCCTTCCCTTACCACTAGTAGCTGCTATCATTCACTGTGCTAAATTGTGCTACAATTCCATCCCTTACCAATGGAGGCTGTTATTGTGTTTCTGCAATCACCGTTTACCAATATAACCGATGCTGAACCTGTGGAAACTCATCTCCAAATTGTTTCTGCAACTCCAATTGCTTAGTCTATCACTGCATGCTGTTCCTTGCCTGTGCTCTTCCAGCCAAAGGGTTCCAGCCGTGCTCAGCCACTATCATAACAAAAGGACTTGTAAACCTGCTGCCATGTAATACTCCATATTTCTCTGTTCTCTGTATACCACGGCCCTAACCACTGATTGGCAGCTTTTTTTATTTCATGTTAATGAATATATTGAATTGTTTTGAGGAAGAACGCCAAAGCACTCACCGGTCTTGCAGTTCAGGAAGTCTTTATTAAGTCATATACAAAACATGAAATTTCTTCACGGCACACGGGAGGACAAAGTGCAGAGTGCAGCGGACGAGACAACGGCCGTTTCGCGCTTAGAACAGCGCTTCAACGGGCCCGAAACGGCCGTTGTCTCGTCCGCTGCACTCTGCACTTTGTCCTCCCGTGTGCCGTGAAGAAATTTCATGTTTTGTATATGACTTAATAAAGACTTCCTGAACTGCAAGACCGGTGAGTGCTTTGGCGTTCTTCCTCATGATTGTTTCTCTCATGGACTTTTTTGCCTGACGCTAGCACCTCCGCTCTTTGCTGTATTATCTGGTACGTTTGCACAGACTCCACGTGACATTGTCTCCACGCCAGGGGGGCTGTGCTGCTACATTTCTTTCTGACTTTCATATTGAATTGTTTGTTCCCATTTTGTATCATCTTGTATATTTTTTATAAACACTGCCTATCTTTCTGGATTAAATATATGAAATTTAATAGCTCTGTTCCTCTTGCTCTGTAAACCGCACCCTTGAAGCCATACATGCTACACAATACAGGTCTCCAGTCGGCCGGTATAAACGATTGGTGGTAGCAGCAAATATTTCTTTTGTTATTGGGAAGCTGGTAGTGACCATACAGAGAGTGTATATATATATATATATATATATATATATATATATATATATATATATATAAATTTAAATGCGTTAAAATCTGAGGTGTATGTACAATAAGCTCACTGTTAGTTCCCCAATAACCTGCCTAGTAGTGAAGGCAGCTGCGATCTTGTCCCTCACTTATCGGTCAATTGCACAATTGTCTTGACGATTGGAGGCAGCTGAGTTGCATTCACTTGACAACTTGTGACAGCGGTGTGATCTCTCTGGTGTCATCTTTGACAATGTGGTAGAGGGGGTGCTTTGTAACCCCCAGCTGTGTACCCGTAAATAACCAAAACATTACTACCTAGAGTGCAGTAAAATAGTTCAAATCCTGAGTAAAATTCCAGGAAGTGACTAGATTACACACAAAAAGAAAAGATGGTCTCTAACTATTGTGGCCCACAGGAAGATACCACAATTCTAACAATCTATCTCACATAAACTGTGTCTGCGTATCTTCCAGTAGGTGCACACGTTCACTCTGTCTGCATCATTATAGTCTATGACCCGCTGGCGCATACACCTTAATCCCGTTTTACAGAGGGTTCAGGTGTAAGCCTCAATGGGACCAATGTATTTGTGCCAAAACGGAGCGGGAGAGCACCCTTACTAATGAATCTGTGCCTCAAGTGCTGTCAGTAATCACTAAGCACACGTACTCATGTAGAGTGTGACTTATGTCATCGATGCCAGTGACATGCGTCACTTCCCCCACAATGGCATGGGGGGCCAGTGAATAACGACAGCACCGAAGACTCAAAATCAATCAAAATTAAAGGGAAATAGAAAAAAGAAAACAAAGGAGCCAAAGGAAAGACAAACGGCGGCAAGAGGTGAATAGATTATTTTTTTTAACCCCTTCTTGGCCCTCGTCATCCAACAGTGGACTGCAATTTTGCTGGAAATGCTAAAAATTAAATTGCAAAAAAATTAAAACTTGGAGAATCAAAAGTATTTAGAAAATGTATAACAAATTTGATTTCTTATGAACCAGTTTGCTCATCTATAGTCTATAAGCAAGCTGAGTTAGAAGTTCATATCAAACATCAGATTTCTAGTGCTAATTTGTGGCCTTTCCGAGAACTTAGAATGCATTTTAGATTAATGGACTTGGCTCTTGTGAAGGTTTAGGATTATTTTACCATTATTCTTGAACTTTTGGAGTCACCTTCTTTTAATAATGCGAAGGTGAGACTGTCAGTCACCAATGAGATCATTAAATCATGGTTTTTGCCCTTGTGTCCTGATGCAGAAGTCAGTTATGATGAAGTGCAAGGTGATTAAAACTTACACATCATACAGAAGGAAAAGCGCTGCTTATGCTGATATTTACGTGGCCTCTAGAAGGTCAAAAATGGTGTTCCCTACTGAGGAAAATTAGAAAAATAGATACGCGCAAAGTCATACTTTATGTTCAAGTTCAAGGGTGCATAAAAAGGTCATAAAAATATGTATTATACATCTCGAAATATAAATCTAGTCGTAGGCTGGTGGATGAATACCAGAGAGGTCACTTGCTCTGTTCTCACAGAAATACTCTGCAAGGCAATACTAATAATTCAATTAAGTATTATATGAAGTATTATGTGGATTTGTATAACATATCTGTAAGGTCATAAAAAAGCTAAACCTTATCTATAAAATATTAGGTCAGTTTTCCCTAAAGCTAGTGATGAGCAAAACTGCCAAAAACTCACGTCAACATTTTGTTTGAATTTGACCAGGAAATTTGATTGTCGTCTAATTTATTTGATGCAAATCAAATGTACATTATCATGGTCTCATGTCTCCATGGACATCACAATAAACATGTGTAAAAAAATAAAGAATAAAAAAACCTTAAATTATTCTCACCTGACACTCACCTGCCGCACTCTGCTTTGTTCCAGTCATCTTTTTCATGTCAGCCACCAATGCAGTCTTCACTAGACCATGTTTGGCCTGTTCCAGCATCTGGCATCTTTGTCCTGCGAAGACTAAACTGTGATGTTATGATGTTACACAACATACAGTACGTCATGGTTTTGCGTCCTTGTCAGCACTGGAAAGGACATGCCAAAGATGTCGGATGCCGGAAGGTTCTAGTGAAGGTTATACCAGTTTTTAATCCATTGGCGGCTTTTTTTGCGTGAATCAACCACAAAATATATGGATTTTTACAAATCCAAAATAAATATCATGCTAATATGGGATTTGAAGAACTTGCAGTTCTCACAACAAAGGTAAAAATGCATCTAAAAATCTTTTCTCCTTCTGTGACTGGATGATGTCTCTCACAAGAGCAGCAATCGACTTGTTAAAAGAGTTGTCTGCCAACTAGAGGTGAGCAGATCAATTTGAGGCAAATCAAATTTGCTTTGTGTTTCACAAAAATTTGGATTCGGCCAGAATGTTAATTTTTTTGTAGATTCAATTCACTCGAATCAAGCAATTTTGCAGTAGGCTAGCATATTTATTGATTATTTTAAGGGCCATGTGGGGTTAAAACATAAAAATGATATGATGTCCCCATGGCTCCTCATTGCCCTGGTGGGGTAGCTCCTCACTCAGTTCTATGCTGGTTTGTTCCCTCCATTGGCTGCAGTCTTTTTTCCATTTCTACTCTTCTGTGCCTATGGCACTGACTAGACCTCAAGCAATATCATAATGATACTCAAGGTATAGTCGGTGCTGGAAGTGGATAAGTTGGAGATGGAGGAGACCAGAGCCTGACAATGGTAGAATGCCAGGGGAGGACCAGGAGGATAATATATACAGACTTGTGAAACCTTACAGCTTGTACAGTGTGAACTGTCAAGCTTCTCCAGAGTCAGCGCTGGAAACAGGCAATCAAATAATTATAAGGACGCAATTTGCTACATTTCAACTAGACGTATCTGGCCTTGTTCAATTCACTTGCATTGACCGAGGCTCACATGTCTAGTCTGCATGCGATCGAATATATGGAAATCTAATACTTGCTGTCACACACCCACCGGCGCCCGCCACCTGAGAATACTCACCATTCACAGTGAGGACTTACAAGTCTACAGTCATATAGTGTGACATCAGACTCTAACCCAAAACCTGGACAGCCACTTTAAGTGTGAGAGAAGGGCCATGGTTTAGATAATGAACTGAGCTTGACAATCAGACTCTTCATCAACTGCCTACTAGTGATGAGCGAATATACTAATTTCTCAGGTTTTTCCGAGCACGCTCGGGTGACCTCCGAGTATTTGTTAGTGTTCGGAGATTTCGTTTTTATCATGGCAGCTGAATGATTTACAGCTATTAGCCAGCTTGATTACATGTGGGGATTCCCTAGCAACCATGTAACCCCCACATGTACTCAGCATGTTTAATAGCTGTAAATCATTCAGCTGAGGCAATGAAAACTTAATCTCCGAACACTAACAAATACTCGGAGGTCACCCGAGCGTGATCGGGAAAACCCGAGAAACGAGTATATTCGCTCATCACTGCTGCCAACACAAATGTGTCAAACTATCATGAGTAGTGTTGAGCATTCCGATGCTGCAAGTATCGGGTATCGGCCGATACTTGCTGTATCGGAATTCCGATACCGGGATTCCGATACTCTTGTGGTATCGGGTATCGGGTATCGGAACAACATTAATGTTAAAATGTGTAAAATAGAGAATTAAAATAAAAAATATCGCTATACTCACCTGTCCGACGCAGCCGGGACCTCAGCGCAGGAACCGGCAGCGTTGTTTGTTTAAAATTCCCGCTTTTACATGGTTACGCGAAGTCCCGGCTTGTGATTGGTCAGGGCGGCCATGTTGCCGGGCCGCGGACCAATCACAGCAAGCCGTGACGAAAATACGTCACGGCTTGCTGTGATTGGTCCGCGTCCCGGCAACATGGCCGCCATTAACCAATCACAAGCCGTGACGTCACGGGAGGCTGGAAACGCGCTCATTTTAAAAAGGGCGCGTGTCCAGCCTCCCGTGACGTCACGGCTTGTGATTGGTTGCGTCGCGGTCAACCAATCACAAGCCGGGAGGCTGGACACGCGCCCATTTCAAAATGAGCGCGTCCAGCCTCCCGGCTTGTGATTGGTTGATCGCGGCGCAACCAATCACAAGCCGTGACGTCACGGGAGGCTGGACACGCGCCCATTTCAAAATGAGCGCGTCCAGCCTCCCGGCTTGTGATTGGTTGATCGCGGCGCAACCAATCACAAGCCGTGACGTCACGGGAGGCTGGACACGCGCCCATTTTAAAATGAGCGCGTGTCCAGCCTCCCGTGACGTCCCGGCTTGTGATTGGTCAGGGCGGCCATATTGCCGGGACGCGGACCAATCACAGCAAGCCGTGACGTAATTTCGTCACGGCTTGCTGTGATTGGTCCGCGTCCCGGCAACATGGCCGACCTGACCAATCACAAGCCGGGAATTCACGTAACCAAGTAATAGCGCGATTTTTAAACAAACAACGCTGCCGGTTCCCTCGCTGAAGTCCCGGCTGCGTCGGACAGGTGAGTATAGCGATATTTTTTATTTTAATTCTTTCTTTTACACATTTATATGGTTCCCAGGGCCTGAAGGAGAGTTTCCTCTCCTTCAGACCCTGGGAACCATCAGGGATACCGTCCGATACATGAGTCCCATTGACTTGTATTGGTATCGGGTATCGGTATCGGATTGGATTCCGATACTGTGACGGTATCGGCCGATACTTTCCGATACCGATACTTTCAAGTATCGGACGGTATCGCTCAACACTAATCATGAGACATAATCCTTCTGGGACAATGAAACAGGTATTAAAGTAGTTATCCATTGGTAGACTTAAGAAGATAAATGCATTTTGAAATATTTAATTGATTTATATTTTTCCAAGACAACTTTTTATATCTCTGACAACTACTTTAACATCTGTCTGAGAGCAAAAGTTGCATCTGTGGAAATCACAAGTGATCTTGGGACAAATATTGACAAACAGAAAAAATGTAATGTGCATTTTGTTCTACAAGTCAACCACACTAATTGTCACTGTACCTTTCAAAATATGTTTCATTTGTCCTAAAGAACAGTCATCCAGCTTTAATACAACCTAAGATTATTAGGGTGGAGTAGTTGTCACTTATTTTCTTGCCATTAGTTTTACGCTACTTTTATGTCGAATTAAATTTGTCTCTCCATGCTTGAGAGGCTCAGACAGTTTTAACAAGAGTCAAGAGGAGAAAACAAGATTATTAGGAGAAGGAATCATTGTACTTCCTAACAAACATAGCAACCAGTAATTGGGTTTCGGCAATATCCAAGGTGGTGCTTAGAGAAGAGAGCCAGACTTGGCATTCTGTCCACCTTTCCTTTAATTACATCACCCTAACGAGACACATTCTGTTCCCTCAAAGCTAAGTAGTTTCGGGAAGCTGAGCTATTAAAGACACAACAAGAAAAATCAATGGGGTGGGAACATCGCATAAAAACAAATACAGGAGAAAAAGCAAATCTTTTCTTGTGTTCTATTTCTTTTTCTTTTAGACAATCAACATAATAAAAAGGAATATGTCTTTTGCTGAAAGTGTGTAATAACTGTTAGACAATTAGAAAGAAGAAAATTCTAAAGATTTAAAACAAAAATTTGCTCATTTGGGAGTCTTTTCTTTTGCCAATACAGATCTAGTAAAGGATATCTTGACTGATAATGCAGGATCTCCATCTCGATAACTTGTAGAAAATTATCTAATCTAAGAAGAGTAAGATCATGGCACAAGCCATTGAAAGACTTCAACCTAACAGTCAAGTCACATTTTGTACCATGATATCCCAGAGCTGAGTTATCCGAGGCAAGATAAACTTTTTTTAGATCTACACTCAATACTGAATTTAAATCTCTTGAGTATAACATTCTCATAATTCTACATTTATTGATACAAATAATGGAATCTGTGAACCACAGCAGCAAACTGAAATCCTGGGCATCTTTATTCTAGACTAAAACTTCCATCCATGAATTACTTTGCGCAGGGAAGATATAGGCTGGAAGCCTAAAGTGCTAATCATAAGGTTGCAGCTCATACTCTGACGGTCATGCCATCAATGAAATCTTATGTCAAGCATGTGCAGATGTGATCTGCCCAAGGTCATGGCCGGAAGTTCCTGCTTAGTGTAAAGAGGCCCAGTATTTCAGCAAATGGTGGTGGTAAGTAAAGGCGTTGAGGACAGTATAAAAGAGAGCTAGCAGCAGTGGTGTCCGGAGAGGTGAGAATTCAGCTGGCCACAATTTCTGTGGAATCAGTACAGAGTGAATAACAAATAAATCTGCATTTTAAAAAATTTGAACAAACCAATTCAACTTGAATAAATTTGACTAAATCTTCTCAGCACCAAAATATCCTAATTTTGCTTTTTTCAAAAGCTTTTTTTTGCTAATAATCCAGTATTAATTTATTATGATTTATTTATATATTACCATCATATTGTGCAGCCCTTTACACTTTATCTTTAAAGTATGGGAGTAAACCCATGCAAACACGGGGAGAACATGCAAACTCCTTGCAGATGTTGTCGTTCGTGGGTTTTGAACTTGGGATCCCAGTGATGCAAAGCAACAGTGCTAACCACTGAGCCACCTGGCTATCCAATATCTTCAGCTACAGTTTTTGAGAGGCTGCAATAGGCAAATAGCTCCATTTGATGCTTTTTCCCTGAGCAGCCACCTAGAAGTTTTTACATGGCTCAAAATATGGGGACTCCTTCCCAAGATACTTCTCATCAAAAATGGAAAAAAAAGGAGTTAAAACATTAAATTTGAGTAAATGATTATTTTTTCATAAAAATATATTTTGACTTACTGGGCAGCAAGATACTGGATTAAAATTGTCCCATGGACAACATCTACAAGGAGTTTGTAGGTTTTCCTTGCAGGAATTCTTGAATGCTTTAGTTTCCTTCAAGAACATATTGATAGAGAATTTAGATTGTGACACCGATTTCCTTACGCTCTGCAATCCCTGCCTCGGCCAGACATTACCTACATTCCACACAGAAGGTATCATGGCATGCTGGTGAATTAAACAGTGTCGGAGAACCTGTAGCTAAAGAAAATCACACTGCAGATAATTGTCTTATCATGGCAAGTTACCCAGATCGTTTTTGTCATAGTAAAAAAACACAGATGTACAGGAGCCACAGTAACATTTGATTTTGCATTAACCATCACGCATCCAAAAGTTGTTCAAGGTGCCGATACAGATTAGATGGCAGAATACTAATTTGAGCTGTAGCTATCTCTCATGGTTCTCTCAAACATTTGAACACTCTGCCGAGTATCTATCTGAGAAGGAATTAAGCTGCTTCCTGTCTCTTGTGAAAGTTCAGTATGTTCTTTGAGAATGAAATGATTGGACTTTTGCAGAGATGATCAAATGTATTAAATATTGTTTTCTTTTTGAGTTTTACAAAAACCTGGAATTCTCCTGAATTCAAAGTTTTTGCAGTTTTTTTGTGTGAATTCAGCAAAATGTCAGTCAACTGGCTACTATTTTGTTTAATTATGGACAAACACCAGGAAAGGGCTAGAATAAAATATATAATACTGACCTTGCTACTCACCTGTCCCATAATTGTCATTGGCCTTCAGTCAACTCTCTGGGCAGTCCAGCCTTTTCTTTCCATTATTTCCTGATGACGCACATCATCCATCTTAGCCTTCTTCACTCAACGACGAGCTCATGGTGCATGTCATCATGTAACACATCATGCCCTGGATTTTGAGTGAAAAAGACTGAAGAGGTTGATGAGCGGCAGGCAAGATGGTAGAAACACGTAAAAGACAAGGTGAGTATTCTTTTTTTTTTCTTTACCGGATGTAATTGTCTCACCGGACCCCAGAGCATAATAAGGAACATTCAATTTCCATCAAATAGCTTCAATAAGAATTAAATTTCACTTCCAAATTTGAACCATGTGCCAAAATCAAAATTTCAGCTTTTTCACTCATCTCTAGGCTTTCAAACTCAAATGTCAGGGGTGAGTTCAGAAATCCCATACACGTTAGATATTTGGCCAAAGAACAGTGTGAAGTGAAGCTGGATGTGTCCATTAATTATAATATCAAGTCAAAGAAATAGTTGAGAATGTAATGCAGTATATGATCATGTTGAATCAGCCACAAATTGAAATTTGTTATGGCATGGTATATAGACCAAGTTTAATCCAAAGGATAGGTCCAAAAAGCCCAGAAAGTCAAAAGAGTGTTTAGAGTGTCTAAATATGGGGAAATGCAAAAGTCTGAATTCACACTTGTGGAAACAGCAATCACCACCCTATCAATCATGAATCTTGTTCGGTCCTTTTGCTGTCCACTTATATTCTTTTGTTTATGTGCTCGACAGATAATGATCTTACCAATGATGCACACTTTTTTCGTATACTTACAAACATCCATTAAAAGGCACTATAAAAACCATTAAAACAAACAAACACATGTTGATTATTCTCGCTAGACCCCCCTGGGTTTCACCAATTTTGTCTTCTTCTGGGGAATACTGGTGGACGATGAGTAAACTGCAGTTTACTTAAGTGTAAATTAAGACTTTTTGCATAGCCCCCTATTTGATAAACATTTGAATACTCTAAAAACACATTTACACCTATGTTTTATAGAAGTACTAGATACATAATACTGTATAATGGCTTACAAAATACATTACCATAACATAGTTGTTCAAGAATTTTGCAAGACAGCAAAAAAAACCTCAGCACTTCAAATTAGCTCCTGCCATTTCAACAGTAGTACTAGAAAGAAGAACAAAAACACGAAACTTTCAGCAGATTGACTTTTAAATGGAACAATTCGAGAAAATTGTTGTTTGCAATTTTTTATGACACTCAATTTTGTAAAAACTGTCAAAAATAAAAACAAATTGACTGTACGCGCATCACAAACAACTAAGTTCTACCCTTTGAATTTCTTTCAAAGCTTTTTTTTTATCATTGCTGAAATCAAAGAAGAACACTCACAAATTGATTCTCTAAAAAAAGAACTATTGACCTAATACGGCAAATTGTTCTACTAAATAAACTGTGGGCGATTTTCTCATATCTATGAATAATATTTGGAAGTGTCACAGGGCAACATTTGGACAGGTTGTCAGTAGACAACGCTTCCCTTCATGTTTCTTCTGTATATGCATTTCTGTGTCTGGATCTGACAATATCCCTGACCATTTATAAACACTTGCCCAGAAATGCATGTAAATTTATGGAAATGTGTCTCCTGTGGGCGTCTGCTAATAGTTCAGAAGCTAATAAAATGCAGCTATTCATATTCACAGAAATGCTCCTTAATGTGATATTGATTTAAAATGTATTTCAGTTTAATGCTAAAATAGCGAGCTTATTATATTATGAAAGAGAGGAATAATCATCTCTTTCTGGTGTAATATCAAGTGTCACTCTTTTTCCATCTTGAATCTTTGAGTTAGTAGTCACATGAAATTCTTTATTCCGAAACGTTCAACTGGGAGATCTTGTTAAGTATCCTACAGTTCTATCATTGATGCAAAATGCAGTGGCACATATACTTAACAGTGTCATCAGATTTTTATTACTACTGATAGTAGTAATAGTTGCTCCAGTATTAGTAGTCAGTTAATGTTAGGATTGGAACTTACAGATACAGCAGGACATTAGCAGCTTATACTAAAAATTAGCAAATAGAAAATAAAAAATAGATGTTAAAAAATACCAGAATTCCTACTGGGGTTGTCCATTAGAAAAAAAATGAAATTTTAAATGTGTTTAAAGGGAGTTTGTCAGATGGATCAACCCTCTTAAGCCGTCTATATGGCCATCCGGGACATGGAAAGCTGAATAAAATGATAACTTGATATCTGCGATTCAATGTCTTATTTGTTACTCAGCTGTCCTGGGTATTCTGGGCATAGCTTCCTTCATCTCAGTACACTGCCCTCTGCTGTGCTCCACGTTGGGTTGCCCAACGTGAAGCAACCCAACGTGGAGCACATTACTTACGTGGAGCACATTACTGAGCAACACTGCCCAGTGTGGCTCAGTAATATCATCCCTTTGACCTTACTTAAGGCCTATTATTACACTTGTGATTCAAGACTATAGTTTTGTGTATACTACCTCCTATGCACACCAGGCTTAACCTGCTATTCTTCACTAATCCTGCCCCATATGAATGCAACTATAGTCCTACATATGCAACATCACTGTATTCATTCATTGGGTCTGTCAGATATTTCCAAGCACTGTACTTGGCTTTTTCTGTCACTGTCAAAGAAAATTAATCAAGCAATGATTATCATTGGTGCTCCATCTAATGGTGTTACTAATGATCCAGTAATATGGGGCACTTCAATGCCTCATTCTAAGGATTGCTGAGAGTCCCAGCAGTGGCCCTTCCGAGCAAGCAACAGGCTTTCGTTTATCTTATGGATAGGTGATAGCTTTCTTTTATATTACTTTCTCTTTAAGATTTTTATGTCATCCTCCATTCTTTAGGGTGCACTTTGAAAGTGCACCATAAGGTATTCAGTGCCATTTAAAAGTATACGACTGCCAACTTGATGTCCAATATGCTATGTTAACAGCCTACCAGAGCACATAGATATATATTTGGGCAATATGGACATTCTCATTCACATAAAATGTACAAAGTCTTATATCTTCTCAAGAGTGACTGTTGGATTCCCCTGGTGAGGTGGATCCTCCAAGCCCAAGGTGCAGAAGGGTACACAGGCCACTGTCATTGGTGCAGCAGACAGGTGAGGCACATGTGAAACAGGCACCAGAGGTCTAGGGGACAGGGGACAGAGGAATGGGAACAGGAAGTAGAGATCTTGGAGACCACAGATGGACAGGGGACCGGGAACAGGTAGCAGAGGTCCTGGAGAATGCAGGTGGACAGGAGACCGGGAACAGGCAGCAGAGGTCCTGGAGACCGCAGGGAAATAGAACTCAGAACTAGGGTTGAGCGACTTTCATTTTTTTAAGATCGAGTCGGGTTTTGGGAAACCCGATTTTGTCCAGAGTCGAGTCGAGTGAAGTCGGCCGATTATCGCTAAAAGTCGGGGATCGACCGAAACACGAAACCCAATGCAAGTCAATGGGGAAGCATAGCCGGCAGTGAGTGGAGGCCAGGAAAACACCTACAGTGCCCATTTTAATGCCAAAAACATCCATTCTTGTTTTCTGAAGCTTGTCAATCTAAATTAACTTTATAATAATAGTTGGGCACTGGAAATTGGGGGTGATTTGGCAAAAGTTGTGGGGGGTAGGGCTGGTTCAAGGTTTTAGTGGGCACAGGAAACATGGACTACGTCACGGCGGTGGAGCAGTGAGAGGTAAGTATGTCAAGTTTGCAAGTGCTGTGATCCTAAGCAAGCAGGGGGGCCCACTCGTTGGCATTGGCCCTGGCACAGGGCCCCTCAAAGTACAGCGGTGTGTTTGCACGGCGGGGGCGCCTCCCACCAGCAGCGACACTTTTGCGTACTCTGAGGGGCCCTGTGCCAGTGACATCGCCAACGAGTATGCCCCCCCCACCTGATGAAGGAACCTGTACTTTCATCTGCACCTTCCTCTTTGTCCCTGTGTAAGGTGGTATAACATGCGGGAAGGGGAACCTGACTTTCAGCAGGGTCAGATTCTGGCTGTGTAGAGTGCAAGGGGAATGTAGTGGTCTAGGTCAATGTACCAGCAGACTCATGTAGCAGTGGCTGGGCAGTGGGCAGGATGAGGAGGAAACAGATATAGGGCCAAAGAATAAAGTAGGCTAAATGCAGTTCAAAATTGGTAACAGGACTAAACAGGCGGCATTGCTTTGTTGAGTGGAGTAGCAAACCCAGGAGCAGCAGATACTGTTTTAAGGGCCCAAACACACTAATAGGCCAAATGCAGTTTAATATCTGATACTATAGGCCGAAAGCCATAAGGTTGAAGCTCAGCTTTATTCAGTTGAGGGCAACACCAGGGAGGGGCAGACACCTTTAGTAGGCCGTAACCAAAGTTGAAGGCCAAATGCAGTTTAACCCCTTCACCCCCAAGGGTGGTTTGCACGTTAATGACCGGGCCAATTTTTACAATTCTGACCACTGTCCCTTTATGAGGCTATAACTCTGGAACGCTTTGACGGATCTTGGCGATTCTGACATTGTTATCTCGTGACATATTGTACTTCATGTTAGTGGTAAAATTTATTCGATATAACTTGCATTTATTTGTGAAAAAAACGAATATTTGGCGAAAATTTTGAAAATTTCGCAATTTTCCAACTTTGAATTTTTATGCCCTTAAATCACAGACATATGTCACGCAAAATACTTAATAAGTAACATTTCCCACATGTCTACTTTACATCAGTACAATTTTGGAACCAAAATTTTTTTTTGTGACGGAGTTATAAGGGTTAAAAGTTGACCAGCAATTTCTCATTTTTACAACACCATTTTTTTTTAGGGACCACATCTCATTTGAAGTCATTTTGAGGGGTCTATATGATAGAAAATACTCAAGTGTGACACCATTCTAAAAACTGCACCCCTCAAGGTGCTCAAAACCACATTCAAGAAGTTTATTAACCCTTCAGGTGTTTCACAGGAATTTTTTGAATGTTTAAATAAAAATGAGCATTTAACTTTTTTTCACACACAATTTATTTCAGCTCCAATTTGTTTTATTTTACCAAGGGTAACAGGAGAAAATGGACCCCCAAAGTTGTTGTACAATTTGTCCTGAGTACGCTGATACCCCATATGTGAGGGTAAACCACTGTTTGGGCGTATGGCAGAGCTCGGAAGGAAAGGAGCGCCATTTGACTTTTGACAATGCAAAATTGACTGGAATTGAGATGGGACGCCATGTTGCGTTTGGAGAGCCCCTGATGTGCCTAAACACTGAAACCCCCTACAAGTGACACCATTTTGGAAAGTAGACCCCCTAAGGAACTTATCTTGATGTGTGGTGAGCACTTTGACCCACCAAGTGCTTCACAGAAGTTTATAATGCAGAGCCGTAAAAATAAAAAATCATATTTTTTCACAAAAATGATCTTTTTGCCCCCAATTTTTTATTTTCCCAAGGGTAAGAGAAGAAATTGGACCCCAAAAAATGTTGTGCAATTTGTCCTGAGTACGATGATACCCCATATGTGGGTGTAAACCATTGTTTGGGCGCATGGCAGAGCTTGGAAGGGAAGGAGCGCCATTTGACTTTTCAATGCAAAATTGACTGGAATTGAGATGGGACGCCATGTTGCGTTTGGAGAGCCCCTGATGTGCCTAAACATTGAAACTCCCTACAAGTGACACCATTTTGGAAAGTAGACCCCCTAAGGAACTTATCTAGATGTGTGGTGAGCACTTTGACCCACCAAGTGCTTCACAGAAGTTTATAATGCAGAGCCGTAAAAATAAAAAATCATATTTTTTCACAAAAATGATCTTTTTGCCCCCAATTTTTTATTTTCCCAAGGGTAAGAGAAGAAATTGGACCCCAAAAAATGTTGTGCAATTTGTCCTGAGTACGCTGATACCCCATATGTGGGTGTAAACCATTGTTTGGGCGCATGGCAGAGCTTGGAAGGGAAGGAGCGCCATTTGACTTTTCAATGCAAAATTGACTGGAATTGAGATGGGACGCCATGTTGCGTTTGGAGAGCCCCTGATGTGCCTAAACACTGAAACCCCCTACAAGTGACACCATTTTGGAAAGTAGACCCCCTAAGGAACTTATCTTGATGTGTGGTAAGCACTTTGACCCACCAAGTGCTTCACAGAAGTTTATAATGCAGAGCCGTAAAAATAAAAAATCATATTTTTTCACAAAAATGATCTTTTCGCCCCCAATTTTTTATTTTCCCAAGGGTAAGAGAAGAAATTGGACCCCAAAAAATGTTGTGCAATTTGTCCTGAGTACGCTGATACCCCATATGTGGGTGTAAACCATTGTTTGGGCGCATGGCAGAGCTTGGAAGGGAAGGAGCGCCATTTGACTTTTCAATGCAAAATTGACTGGAATTGAGATGGGACGCCATGTTGCGTTTGGAGAGCCCCTGATGTGCCTAAACATTGAAACTCCCTACAAGTGACACCATTTTGGAAAGTAGACCCCCTAAGGAACTTATCTAGATGTGTGGTGAGCACTTTGACCCACCAAGTGCTTCACAGAAGTTTATAATGCAGAGCCGTAAAAATAAAAAATCATATTTTTTCACAAAAATGATCTTTTTGCCCCCAATTTTTTATTTTCCCAAGGGTAAGAGAAGAAATTGGACCCCAAAAAATGTTGTGCAATTTGTCCTGAGTACGCTGATACCCCATATGTGGGTGTAAACCATTGTTTGGGCGCATGGCAGAGCTTGGAAGGGAAGGAGCGCCATTTGACTTTTCAATGCAAAATTGACTGGAATTGAGATGGGACGCCATGTTGCATTTGGAGAGCCCCTGATGTGCCTAAACACTGAAACCCCCTACAAGTGACACCATTTTGGAAAGTAGACCCCCTAAGGAACTTATCTAGATGTGTTTTGAGAGCTTTGAACCCCCAAGTGTTTCACTACAGATTATAACGCAGAGCCGTGAAAATAATTTTTATTTTTTTTCTCAAAAATGATTTTTTAGCACCCAGCTTTGTATTTTTACAAGGGTAACAGAATAAATTGGACCCCAAAATTTGTTTTCCAATTTGTCCTGAGTACGCTGATACCCCATATGTGGGGGGGAACCACTGTTTGGGCGCATGACAGAGCTCGGAAGGGAAGGAGCGCCATTTGGAATGCAGACTTAAATGGATTGGTCAGCAGCCGTCACGTTGCATTTGCAGAGCCCCTGATGTACCCAAACAGTACAAACCCCCCACAAGTGACCCCATATTGGAAACTAGACCTCCCAAAGAACTTATCTAGATGTGTTTTGAGAACTTTGAACCCCCAAGTGTTTCACTAAAGTTTATAGCGCAAAGCCGTGAAAATAAAAATTCTTTTTTTTTTTCACAAAAATGATTTTTTAGCCCCCAGTTTTGTATTTTCACAAGGGTAACAGGATAAATTAGACCCCAAAAGTTGTTGTCCAATTTGTCCTGAGTACGCTGATACCCCATATGTGGGGGGGAACCACTGTTTGGGTGCATGACAGAGCTCGGAAGGGAAGGAGCGCCATTTGGAATGCAGCCTTAAATGGATTGGTCTGCAGGCGTCACGTTGCATTTGCAGAGCCCCTGATGTACCCAAACAGTACAAACCCCCCACAAGTGACCCCATATTGGAAACTAGACCTCCCAAGGAACTTATCTAGATGTGTTGTGAGAACTTTGAACCCCCAAGTGTTTCACTACAGTTTATAACGCAGAGCCGTGAAAATAAAACATCTTTTTTTTCCCACAAAAATGATTTTTAGCCCCCCAAATTTTTATTTTCCTAAGGATAACAAGAGAACTTGGACCCCAGAAGTTGTTGTTCAATTTGTCCCGAGTACGCTGATAACACATATGTTGGGGTAAACCCCTTTTTGGGCGCACGGGAGAGCTCGGAAGGGAAGGAGCACTGTTTTACTTTTTCAACGCAGAATTGGCTGGAATTGAGATTGGACGCCATGTCGCGCTTGTAGAGCCCCTGATGTGCCTGGACAGTGGAAACTCCCCAATTCTACCTGAAACCCTAACCCAAACACACCCCTAACCCTAATCCCAACGGTAACCCTAACCACACCCCTAGCCCTGACACACCCATAATTCTAATCCCAACCCTAATCCAAACGTAAATGTAATCCAAACCCTAACCCTAACTTTAGCCCCAACCCTAACTTTAGCCCCAACCCTAACTTTACCTCCAACCCTAGCCCTAACCCTAACCCTAACCCTACCCCTAACCCTAACCCTAAACGTGACTGAAATACGTGGCACTGAAATACGTGGCACTGAAATACGTGGCACTGAAATACGTGGCACTGAAATACGTGGCACTGAAATACGTGATACGTGGCACTTAAATACGTGGCACTGAAACACGTGGCACTGAAATACGTGATACGTGGCACTGAAATACGTGGCACTGAAATACGTGGCACTGAAATACGTGGCACTGAAATACATGGCACTGAAATACGTGGCACTGAAATACGTGGCACTGAAATATGTGATACGTGGCACTGAAATACGTGGCACTGAAATACGTGGCACTGAAATACGTGGCACTGAAATACGTGGCACTGAAATACGTGGCACTGAAATACGTGGCACTGAAATACGTGATACGTGGCACTTAAATACGTGGCACTGAAACACGTGGCACTGAAATACGTGATACGTGGCACTGAAATACGTGGCACTGAAATACGTGGCACTGAAATACGTGGCACTGAAATACGTGGCACTGAAATACGTGGCACTGAAATACGTGGCACTGAAATATGTGATACGTGGCACTGAAATACGTGGCACTGAAATACGTGGCACTGAAATACGTGGCACTGAAATACGTGGCACTGAAATACGTGGCACTGAAATACGTGGCACTGAAATACGTGATACGTGGCACTGAAATACGTGGCACTGAAATACGTGGCACTGAAATACGTGATACGTGGCACTTAAATACGTGGCACTGAAACACGTGGCACTGAAATACGTGATACGTGGCACTGAAATACGTGGCACTGAAATACGTGGCACTGAAATACGTGGCACTGAAATACGTGGCACTGAAATACGTGGCACTGAAATACGTGATACGTGGCACTGAAATACGTGGCACTGAAATACGTGGCACTGAAATACGTGGCACTGAAATACGTGGCACTGAAATACGTGGCACTGAAATACGTGGTACTAAAATATGTGGCACTGAAATACGTGATACGTGGCACTGAAATACGTGATACGTGGCACTGAAATATGTGATACGTGGCACTGAAATACGTGGCACTGAAACACGTGGCACTGAAATACGTGGCACTGAAATACGTGGCACTGAAATACGTGGCACTATGACTGTCAGAAAATGTTCATTAAACGGTTAGGGGTGAGGTTAGGGGTAGAGTTAGGGTTAGGGTTTGGATCCCTTTATCACCTTGATGGTGGTGGGTGGCTTTTCAGTGTGTTTAAATGCATGCGTTTTTAACGCAAACAAACGCATGTGCTTAAAAACGCAAGAAAATACTGCAGGTTGTATTTCTGAAAATGAACGCATGCAGAAAAAAAACGCATGCGTTTGAAAACGCGACCAAACGCGTACAAAAAAACCGCATGCGTTTTCAATGTTAAATATAGGGAAAAAACGCATGCGTTTTTTTGTGCAAAAAACGCTGCAGACAAAAACGCAAGTGTGAAACCAGCGACGCTTTTTATAGCAAAAAAGTTTTTGCGTCTCCACATTTTGAGACCTATAATTTTTCCACATTTTGCTCCACAGAGTCATGTGAGGTCTTGTTTTTTGCGGGACGAGTTGACGTTTTTATTGGTAACATTTTCGGACACGTGACCATTTTTGATCGCTTTTTATTCCGATTTTTGTGAGGCAGAATGACCAAAAACCAGCTATTCATGAATTTCTTTTGGGGGAGGCGTTTATACCGTTCCGCGTTTGGTAAAATTGATAAAGCAGTTTTATTCTTCGGGTCAGTACGATTACAGCGATATCTCATTTATATCATTTTTTTATGTTTTGGCGCTTTTATACGATAAAAACTAAAATATAGAAAAAATAATTATTTTCGTATCGCTTTATTCTCAGGACTATAACTTTTTTATTTTTTTGCTGATAATGTTGTATGGCGGCTTGTTTTTTGCGGGACAAGATGACGTTTTCAGCGGTACCATGGATATTTATATCAGTCTTTTTGATCGCGTGTTATTCCACTTTTTGTTCGGCGGTATGGTAATAAAGCGTTGTTTTTTGCCTCGTTTTTTTTTTTTTTTTCTTACGGTGTTTACTGAAGGGGTTAACTAGTGGGGCAGTTTTATAGGTTGGGTCGTTACGGACGCGGCGATACTAAATATGTGTACTTTTATTGTTTTGTTTTTTTTTATTTAGATAAAGAAATGTATTTATGGGAATAATATATATTTTTTTTTTATTATTTATTTAGGATTTTTTTTTTTTTTTTTTTTTTTTTTACACATGTGGAAAAATTTTTTTTTAACTTTTTTACTTTGTCCCAGGGGGGGACATCACAGATCATTGATCTGGCAGTGTGCACAGCACTCTGCCAGATCGACGATCTGCTGTGCAGGGCTGCAGGCTTACCAAGTGTCTGCTCTGAGCAGACACTCGGTAAGCCACCTCCTTCCCTGCAGGACCCGGATGCCGCGGCCATCTTGGATCCGGGACCTGCAGCCAGGAAGGAGGTAGGAGACCCTCGCAGCAACGCGATCACATCGCGTTGCTCCGGGGGTCTCAGGGAAGCCCGCAGGGAGCCCCCTCCCTGCGCGATGCTTCCCTATACCGCCGGTACACTGCGATCATGTTTGATCGCGGTGTGCCGGGGGTTAATGTGCCGGGGGTGGTCCGTGACCGCTCCTGGCACATAGTGCCGGATGTCAACTGCGATATGCAGCTGACACCCGGCCGCGATCGGCCGCGCTCCCCCCGTGAGCGCCGCTGATCGGTGATGACGTACTATCCCGTCGGCGGTCATACGGGCCCACCCCACCTCGACGGGATAGTACGTCAAATGTCGGGAAGGGGTTAATATCTGATACTATAGGCCGAAAGCCACAAGGTTGAAGCACAGCTTTATTCAGTTGAGGGCAACACCAGGGAGGGGCAGACACCGTTAGTAGGCCCTAACCACCATTTTGTTTTTTAAAAAACACTTAATGAGAGCCAGAAGGTTGGAGCACAGCTTTATTCAGTTGAGGGCAACACCAGGGAGGGGCAGACACCGTTAGTAGGCCCTAACCACCATTTTGTTTTTTAAAAAACACTTAATGAGAGCCAGAAGGTTGAAGCACAGCTTTATTCAGTTGAGGGCAACACCAGGGAGGGGCAGACACCGTTAGTAGGCCCTAACCACCATTTTGTTTTTTAAAAAACACTTAATGAGAGCCAGAAGGTTGAAGCACAGCTTTATTCAGTTGAGGGCAACACCAGGGAGGGGCAGACACCGTTAGTAGGCCCTAACCACCATTTTGTTTTTTAAAAAACACTTAATGAGAGCCAGAAGGTTGAAGCACAGCTTTATTCAGTTGAGGGCAACACCAGGGAGGGCCAGACACCGTTAGTAGGCCGTAACCAAAGTTGAAGGCCAAATGCAGTTTAAAATCTGATACTATAGGCCGAAAGCCACAAGGTTGAAGCACAGCTTTATTCAGTTGAGGGCAACACCAGGGAGGGGCAGACACCGTTAGTAGGCCCTAACCACCATTTTGTTTTTTAAAAAACACTTAATGAGAGCCAGAAGGTTGAAGCACAGCTTTATTCAGTTGAGGGCAACACCAGGGAGGGCCAGACACCGTTAGTAGGCCCTAACCACCATTTTGTTTTTTAAAAAACACTTAATGAGAGCCAGAAGGTTGAAGCACAGCTTTATTCAGTTGAGGGCAACACCAGGGAGGGGCAGACACCGTTAGTAGGCCCTAACCACCATTTTGTTTTTTAAAAAACACTTAATGAGAGCCAGAAGGTTGAAGCACAGCTTTATTCAGTTGAGGGCAACACCAGGGAGGGCCAGACACCGTTAGTAGGCCGTAACCAAAGTTGAAGGCCAAATGCAGTTTAAAATCTGATACTATAGGCCGAAAGCCACAAGGTTGAAGCACAGCTTTATTCAGTTGAGGGCAACACCAGGGAGGGGCAGACACCGTTAGTAGGCCGTAACCAAAGTTGAAGGCCAAATGCAGTTTAATATCTGATACTATAGGCCGAAAGCCACAAGGTTGAAGCACAGCTTTATTCAGTTGAGGGCAACACCAGGGAGGGGCAGACACCGTTAGTAGGCCCTAACCACCATTTTGTTTTTTAAAAAACACTTAATGAGAGCCAGAAGGTTGAAGCACAGCTTTATTCAGTTGAGGGCAACACCAGGGAGGGGCAGACACCGTTAGTAGGCCCTAACCACCATTTTGTTTTTTAAAAACACTTAATGAGAGCCAGAAGGTTGAAGCACAGCTTTATTCAGTTGAGGGCAACACCAGGGAGGGGCAGACACCGTTAGTAGGCCGTAACCAAAGTTGAAGGCCAAATGCAGTTTAATATCTGATACTATAGGCCGAAAGCCACAAGGTTGAAGCACAGCTTTATTCAGTTGAGGGCAACACCAGGGAGGGGCAGACACCGTTAGTAGGCCCTAACCACCATTTTGTTTTTTAAAAAACACTTAATGAGAGCCAGAAGGTTGAAGCACAGCTTTATTCAGTTGAGGGCAACACCAGGGAGGGGCAGACACCGTTAGTAGGCCGTAACCAAAGTTGAAGGCCAAATGCAGTTTAAAATCTGATACTATAGGCCGAAAGCCACAAGGTTGAAGCACAGCTTTATTCAGTTGAGGGCAACACCAGGGAGGGGCAGACACCGTTAGTAGGCCCTAACCACCATTTTGTTTTTTAAAAAACACTTAATGAGAGCCAGAAGGTTGGAGCACAGCTTTATTCAGTTGAGGGCAACACCAGGGAGGGCCAGACACCGTTAGTAGGCCCTAACCACCATTTTGTTTTCTAAAAAACACTTAATGAGAGCCAGAAGGTTGAAGCACAGCTTTATTCAGTTGAGGGCAACACCAGGGAGGGGCAGACACCGTTAGTAGGCCGTAACCAAAGTTGAAGGCCAAATGCAGTTTAAAATCTGATACTATAGGCCGAAAGCCACAAGGTTGAAGCACAGCTTTATTCAGTTGAGGGCAACACCAGGGAGGGGCAGACACCGTTAGTAGGCCGTAACCAAAGTTGAAGGCCAAATGCAGTTTAATAACTGATACTATAGGCAGAAAGCCACAAGGTTGAAGCACAGCTTTATTCAGTTGAGGGCAACACCAGGGAGGGGCAGACACCGTTAGTAGGCCGTAACCAAAGTTGAAGGCCAAATGCAGTTTAATATCTGATACTATAGGCCGAAAGCCAGAAGGTTGAAGCACAGCTTTATTCAGTTGAGGTCAACACCAGGGAGGGCCAGACACCGTTAGTAGGCCCTAACCACCATTTTGTTTTCTAAAAAACACTTAATGAGAGCCAGAAGGTTGAAGCACAGCTTTATTCAGTTGAGGGCAACACCAGGGAGGGGCAGACACCGTTAGTAGGCCGTAACCAAAGTTGAAGGCCAAATGCAGTTTAAAATCTGATACTATAGGCCGAAAGCCACAAGGTTGAAGCACAGCTTTATTCAGTTGAGGGCAACACCAGGGAGGGGCAGACACCGTTAGTAGGCCGTAACCAAAGTTGAAGGCCAAATGCAGTTTAATAACTGATACTATAGGCCGAAAGCCACAAGGTTGAAGCACAGCTTTATTCAGTTGAGGGCAACACCAGGGAGGGGCAGACACCGTTAGTAGGCCGTAACCAAAGTTGAAGGCCAAATGCAGTTTAATATCTGATACTATAGGCCGAAAGCCAGAAGGTTGAAGCACAGCTTTATTCAGTTGAGGGCAACACCAGGGAGGGGCAGACACCGTTAGTAGGCCGTAACCACCATTTTGTTTTTTAAAAAACACTTAATGAGAACCAGAAGTTTGAAGCACAGCTTTATTCAGTTGAGGGCAACACCAGGGAGGGGCAGACACCGTTAGTAGGCCGTAACCAAAGTTGAAGGCCAAATGCAGTTTAATATCTGATACTATAGGCCGAAAGCCACAAGGTTGAAGCACAGCTTTATTCAGTTGAGGGCAACACCAGGGAGGGGCAGACACCGTTAGTAGGCCGTAACCAAAGTTGAAGGCCAAATGCAGTTTAATATCTGATACTATAGGTCGAAAGCCACAAGGTTGAAGCACAGCTTTATTCAGTTGAGGGCAACACCAGGGAGGGGCAGACACCGTTAGTAGGCCCTAACCACCATTTTGTTTTTTAAAAAACATTTAATGAGAGCCAGAAGGTTGAAGCTCAGCTGTATTCAGTTGAGGGCAACACCAGGGAGGGCCAGACACCGTTAGTAGGCCCTAACCACCATTTTGTTTTTTAAAAAACACTTAATGAGAGCCAGAAGGTTGAAGCACAGCTTTATTCAGTTGAGGGCAACACCAGGGAGGGGCAGACACCGTTAGTAGGCCCTAACCACCATTTTGTTTTTTAAAAAACACTTAATGAGAGCCAGAAGGTTGAAGCTCAGCTGTATTCAGTTGAGGACAACAACAGGGAGGGGCAGACACCGTTAGTAGGCCGTAACCAAAGTTGAAGGCCAAATGCAGTTTAATATCTGATACTATAGGCCGAAAGCCAGAAGGTTGAAGCACAGCTTTATTCAGTTGCAGCTTCTTTGCAATAATATAAAGAAGACGCGACAGGACAACACTCGGTGGATGCCATATCTGTGTTTTCAATGGAAAAAAACCTTTCAGTTAACTACTTGCAGGAGAAAGTTTTTGTAGCTGGTGGCCAATTTTGGTACTGTACCAGTTTTTGGTTGTATGTGTTTTTGTTTTTAATGTTAAAATGTATGCATTTGATATCTCTCCAGTATTTTCTTTATTATAAGCAAAATACTTATTTTTATATTTTCTGATGTTTTATACCAGAGTGTTCCTCGGGACACGCTTATAAACTTGATAATTGGTTCCAGGGGTACACGGGCAGCAGTGATCTGGTCAGTGGAGGCCTAGTGGAAGGAGGGACCGCAGACAGGCTTCGAAGGCCTAACATGATAAAATGGGCTGGCTGTAGGCACTTTATAATTGGTTCCAGGGGTACACGGGCAGCAGTGGTCTGGTCAGTGGAGGCCTAGTGGAAGGAGGGACCGCAGACAGGCTTCGAAGGCCTAACATGATAAAATGGGCTGGCTGTAGGCACTTTATAATTGGTTCCAGGGGTACACGGGCAGCAGTGATCTGGTCAGTGGAGGCCTAGTGGAAGGAGGGACCGCAGACAGGCTTCGAAGGCCTAACATAATAAAATGGGCTGGCTGTAGGCACTTTAAAATAGGTTCCAGGGGTACACGGGCAGCAGTGGTCTGGTCAGTGGAGGCCTAGTGGAAGGAAGGACCGCAGACAGGCTTCGAAGGCCTAACATGATAAAATGGGCTGGCTGTAGGCATTTTATAATTGGTTCCAGGGGTACACGGGCAGCAGTGGTCTGGTCAGTGGAGGCCTAGTGGAAGGAGGGACCGCAGACAGGCTTCGAAGGCCTAACATAATAAAATGGGCTGGCTGTAGGCACTTTAAAATAGGTTCCAGGGGTACACGGGCAGCAGTGGTCTGGTCAGTGGAGGCCTAGTGGAAGGAAGGACCGCAGACAGGCTTCGAAGGCCTAACATGATAAAATGGGCTGGCTGTAGGCACTTTATAATTGGTTCCAGGGGTACACGGGCAGCAGTGGTGTGGTCAACGGAGGCCGATTGTAATGAGTGTCTGCCAGTTAGTAGTCAAAAAACAACAAATAAATGTGAATGTCTCGCATTAAAACAAAGACACTAAAGGGTGCAATCATTAGGTTCAGGGGTGGGATCCTCTGCGTTGTTTCAGACCTACTAATTTAGCGCAAAGTATTTACTGTGGTAAATAGAGGACACTGCCCCTGACTATGTTATGTACCATCATACATGTCAACACAATGGTATTGTCAGTGGCAGGTATGGAAGGATGTCAGCGCATAGACTAAACATTGGTGGAAGTGTGAGAGATAACTGTGGAAGTGGTAGAGCAATGTTTGACCTGGGGGTGGGTGAACTCTCTTGTGGCCGGCGGTACAGGCCCAGGGCCCCTCATGTTACAACAGTGTGTCTGACGTTGGGTGCGCACCACCACCGCCAGAGACACTTTATTGTACTATGAGGGACCCAGTACCAATGCCGTCGACCAAAAGCGAGCACACCCACCTCTTCAGGCAAACAGCTGTCTCACGGGTGCTTGCGCCAAGTCGCGATACCACGGCCCCGTGTGGGGAGTTTGGCCATTTAGGGAGGTGTAAACATGTCATATGCTGGACAATCAGCTGCAGAAAATTAGACATTAGAAAAGTAATTCACAGTAGTCCACAGGCAAGAGCTTTTCATAGGAAAGCTAGGTGTCGGCCGGGCAAGGTGGGGCAAAAGATTTTGAAATCCAGTTGTGGTTCATTTTAATGAATGTTAGATCGTCAACATTTTGGGTAGCCAGACGAGTCCTTTTTTCGGTTAATATTGAACCTGCAGCACTGAATACTCTTTCTGATAGGACACTTGCTGCCGGGCAAGCAAGCTCCTGCAATGCATATTCTGCCAATTCTGGCCAGGTGTCTAATTTTGAGGCCCAGTAATCAAATGGGAATGACGGTTGAGGGAGAACATCGATAAGGGATGAAAAATAGTTAGTAACCATACTGGACAAATGTTGTCTCCTGTCACTTTCAATTGATGCAGCAGTACCTGTCCTGTCTGCGGTCATAGAAAAATCACTCCACAACCTGGTCAGAAAACCCCTTTGTCCAACGCCACTTCTGATGTGTGCACCCCTAACACTACTAATCTGCTGCCCCCTGGAGCTCGTGTGATAACGATCACGTGCGCTGTGTGCTGGGAATGCCTGAAGCAAACGGTCAACAAGAGTTGATTGTTTGGTTGCTAATATTAGTTCCAAGTTCTCATGTGGCATAATATTTTGCAATTTGCCTTTATAGCATGGATCAAGGAGGCAGGCCAACCAGTAATCGTCATCGTTCATCATTTTCGTCATGCGTGTGTCCCTTTTTAGGATACGTAAGGCATAATCCGCCATGTGGGCCAAAGTTCCAGTTGTCAAATCTCCGGTTGTGATTGGTTGAGGGGCAGTTTCAGGCAAATCTACGTCACTTGTGTCCCTCAAAAAACCAGAACCCGGCCTTGCCACGCAACCAATTTCCAGTGCCCCCGGGAAAGCTTCCGCATTAAAAATATACTCATCCCCATCATCCTCCTCGTCCTCCACCTCCTCTTCGCCCGCTACCTCGTCCTGTACACTGCCCTGACCAGACAATGGCTGACTGTCATCAAGGCTTCCCTCTTCCTCTGGTGCAGACGCCTGCTCCTTTATGTGCATCAAACTTTGCATCAGCAGACGCATTAGGGGGATGCTCATGCTTATTACGGCGTTGTCTGCACTAACCAGCCGTGTGCATTCCTCAAAACACTGAAGTACTTGACACATGTCTTGTATCTTGGACCACTGCACACCAGACAACTCCATGTCTGCCATCCTACTGCCTGCCCGTGTATGTGTATCCTCCCACAAAAACATAACAGCCCGCCTCTGTTGGCACAGTCTCTGAAGCATGTGCAGTGTTGAGTTCCACCTTGTTGCAACGTCTATGATTAGGCGATGCTGGGGAAGGTTCAAAGACCGCTGATAGGTCTGCATACGGCTGGAGTGTACAGGCGAACGTCGGATATGTGAGCAAAGTCCACGCACTTTGAGGAGCAGGTCGGAGAAACCAGGATAAGTTTTCAATAAGCACTGCACCACCAGGTTTAAGGTGTGAGCCAGGCAAGGAATGTGTTTCAGTTGGGAAAGGGAGATGGCAGCCATGAAATTCCTTCCGTTATCACTCACTACCTTGCCTGCCTCAAGATCTACTGTGCCCAGCCACGACTGCGTTTCTTGTTGCAAGAACTCGGACAGAACTTCCGCGGTGTGTCTGTTGTCACCCAAACACTTCATAGCCAATACAGCCTGCTGACGCTTGGCAGTAGCTGGCCCATAATGGGACAACTGGTGTGCAACAGTGTCATCTGCCGATGGAGTGGTTGGCCGACTGTGGTCTGTGGAAGAGCTGTAGCTTCTGCAGGAGGACGAGGAGGAGGAGGAGGTGGTGCGAACGCCTACAGCCAACTGTTTCCTAGACCGTGGGCTAGGCACAACTGTCCCGAAATTGATGTCCCCTGAGGACCCTGCATCCACCACATTCACCCAGTGTGCCGTGATGGACACATAACGTCCCTGGCCATGCCTACTGGTCCATGCATCTGTACTCAGGTGCACCTTTGTACTCACAGATTGCCTGAGTGCATGGACGATGCGCTGTTTAACATGCTGGTGCAGGGCCGGGATGGCTTTTCTGGAAAAAAAGTGTCGACTGGGTAGCTCGTATCGTGGTTCAGCGTACTCCATCAGGGCTTTGAAAGCTTCGCTTTCAACTAACCGGTAGGGCATCATCTCTAACGATATTAGTCTAGCTATGTGGGCGTTAAAACCCTGTGTACGCGGATGCGAGGATAAGTACTTCCTTTTTCTAACCAGAGTCTCATGTAGTGTGAGCTGAACTGGAGAGATGGAGATCGTGGAACTTGCGGGTGTGCCGGTGGACATGGCAGACTGCGAGACGGTTGGAGATGGTATTGTTTCCGCCGGTGACCTAGATGCAATATTTCCTCCTACAAAACTGGTAAATCCCTGACCCTGAGTGCTTTTGGCTGGCAAAGAAACCTGCACAGATACTGCCGGTGGTGCGGAAAATGGTGGCCTTACAGTGACGGAAGGGATGTTGCGTTGCTGACTAGCTTCATTGGCCGAGGGTGCTACAACCTTAAGGGACGTTTGGTAGTTAGTCCAGGCTTGAAAATGCATGGTGGTTAAGTGTCTATGCATGCAACTAGTATTGAGACATTTCAGATTCTGACCTCTGCTTAAGCTAGTTGAACATTTTTGACAGATGACTTTGCGCTGATCAATTGGATGTTGTTTAAAAAAATGCCAGACTGCACTCTTCCTAGCATCGGATCACTTTTCAGGTATTGCAGACTGAGCTTTAACCGGATGGCCACGCTGTCCTCCAACAGGTTTTGGCTTTGACACGCGTTTTGGGCCAGATACGGGCCCGGCAGATGGAACCTGTTGCGATGTTGATGCCTGCTGTGGCCCCTCCTCCACCTCCGCTTCTGAACTACTGCCGCCTGCACCCTGTTCCCCCAATGGCTGCCAATCGGGGTCAATAACTGGGTCATCTATTAACTCCTCTTCGAGCTCGTGTGCAACTTCGTCTGTGTCACTGTGTCGGTCGGTGGTATAGCATTCGTGGCGGGGCAACATAGTCTCATCAGGGTCTGATTGTGGATCAGTACCCTGAGAGGGCAATGTGGTGTTCTGAGTCAAAGGAGCAGCATAGTACTCTGGCTGTGGCTGTGCATCAGTGCACTCCATGTCAGAATCAACTTGTAATGGGCATGGCCTATTAAGTATTTCACTTTGTAAGCCAGGGACGGTATGTGTAAATAGCTCCATGGAGTAACCCGTTGTGTCGCCTGCTGCATCCTTCTCTCTTGTTGTAGTTTTTGCTGAAGAGGACAAGGAAGCGACTTGTCCCTGACCGTGAACATCCACAAGCGACGCGCTGCTTTTACATTTACCAGTTTCAGAAGAGGATGCAAAAGAGCTAGAGGCTGAGTCTGCAATGTAAGCCAAAACTTGCTGTTGCTGCTCCGCCTTTAAAAGCGGTTTTCGTACTCCCAGAAAAGAGAGCGTTCGAGGCCTTGTGTAGCCAGACGACGAAACTGGCTCCACAGCTCCAGACTTACGTGGAATATTTTTATCCCCACGACCACCTGATGCTCCACTACCACTACCATCATTACCAGCTGACAATGAACGCCCACGACGACCTCTTGCACCAGACTTCCTCATTGTTTTAAAAACTTAACCAAAGTAACTTTATTTGTTGCTGTCAAACAACTTACACGGTAAGCTATAACTTCAGTATGATTTCAATATCCCTTAACAGGTTGGTGAGACCACAAGGAAAATCAGGCACAATGTTACACACTCTGTTTTCTGTGGCACAAAATCACAGAGATGCCACACACGCAGGACTGTCACTCAAGCACAAATGTCAATATTAATCTCCCACTTTTTTTTTTTTTTTTTTTTCCCTCAGGGAGACTTTAGAAACCAAATAAGATAAATTGTTTTTTTCAGGGACAATTTAGAAACCAAATAATAATAATAAAAAAAAGCTTTCTATGGCCCAGTGCCCACTGAGTGAGAGATGGCACACACAGGAGTCAGGATCAGGAGTGGCACACAAGCCCTGAGGACAGTATTAATCTCCCACTGATGGATGTAGTTTTTTTTTTTTTCAGGTAGATTTTAGAACCCAAATCAAGCAAAAAAATAAATAGGCTTTCTATGGCCCACTGAGTGAGAGATGGCGCGCACAGGAGTCAGGATCAGGAGTGGCACACAAGCCCTGAGGACAGTATTAATCTCCCACTGATGGATGTAGTTTTTTTTTTTTTTCAGGTAGATTTTAGAACCCAAATCAAGCAAAAAAATAAATAGGCTTTCTATGGCCCACTGAGTGAGAGATGGCGCGCACAGGAGTCAGGATCAGGAGTGGCACACAAGCCCTGAGGACAGTATTAATCTCCCACTGATGGATGTAGTGTTTTTTTTTTCAGGTAGATTTTATAACCCAAATCAAGCAAAAAAATAAATAGGCTTTCTATGGCCCACTGAGTGAGAGATGGCGCGCACAGGAGTCAGGATCAGGAGTGGCACACAAGCCCTGAGGACAGTATTAATCTCCCACTGATGGATGTAGTGTTTTTTTTTTTCAGGTAGATTTTAGAACCCAAATCAAGCAAAAAAATAAATAGGCTTTCTATGGCCCACTGAGTGAGAGATGGCGCGCACAGGAGTCAGGATCAGGAGTGGCACACAAGCCCTGAGGACAATATTAATCTCCCACTGATTGATGTAGTGTTTTTTTTTCAGGTAGATTTTAGAACCCAAATCAAGCAAAAAAATAAATAGGCTTTCTATGGCCCACTGAGTGAGAGATGGCGCGCACAGGAGTCAGGATCAGGAGTGGCACACAAGCCCTGAGGACAGTATTAATCTCCCACTGATGGATGTAGTGTTTTTTTTTTCAGGTAGATTTTAGAACCCAAATCAAGCAAAAAAATAAATAGGCTTTCTATGGCCCACTGAGTGAGAGATGGCGCGCACAGGAGTCAGTATCAGGAGTGGCACACAAGCCCTGAGGACAGTATTAATCTCCCACTGATGGATGTAGTGTTTTTTTTTTCAGGTAAATTTTAGAACCCAAATCAAGCAAAAAAATAAATAGGCTTTCTATGGCCCACTGAGTGAGAGATGGCGCGCACAGGAGTCAGGATCAGGAGTGGCACACAAGCCCTGAGGACAGTATTAATCTCCCACTGATGGATGTAGTGTTTTTTTTTTCAGGTAGATTTTAGAACCCAAATCAAGCAAAAAAATAAATAGGCTTTCTATGGCCCACAGAGTGAGAGATGGCGCTCACAGGAGTCAGGATCAGGAGTGGCACACAAGCCCTGAGGACAGTATTAATCTCCCACTGATGGATGTAGGTTTTTTTTTTTTCAGGTAGATTTTAGAACCCAAATCAAGCAAAAAAATAAATAGGCTTTCTATGGCCCACTGAGTGAGAGATGGCGCGCACAGGAGTCAGGATCAGGAGTGGCACACAAGCCCTGAGGACAGTATTAATCTCCCACTGATGGATGTAGTGTTTTTTTTTTCAGGTAGATTTTAGAACCCAAATCAAGCAAAAAAATAAATAGGCTTTCTATGGCCCACTGAGTGAGAGATGGCGCGCAAAGGAGTCAGGATCAGGAGTGGCACACAAGCCCTGAGGACAATATTAATCTCCCACTGATTGATGTAGTGTTTTTTTTCAGGTAGATTTTAGAACCCAAATCAAGCAAAAAAATAAATAGGCTTTCTATGGCCCACTGAGTGAGAGATGGCGCTCACAGGAGTCAGGATCAGGAGTGGCACACAAGCCCTGAGGACAGTATTAATCTCCCACTGATGAATGTAGTTTTTTTTTTTTTTCAGGTAGATTTTAGAACCCAAATCAAGCAAAAAAATAAATAGGCTTTCTATGGCCCACTGAGTGAGAGATGGCGCGCACAGGAGTCAGGATCAGGAGTGGCACACAAGCCCTGAGGACAGTATTAATCTCCCACTGATGGATGTAGTGTTTTTTTTTTTCAGGTAGATTTTAGAACCCAAATCAAGCAAAAAAATAAATAGGCTTTCTATGGCCCACTGAGTGAGAGATGGCGCGCACAGGAGTCAGGATCAGGAGTGGCACACAAGCCCTGAGGACAATATTAATCTCCCACTGATTGATGTAGTGTTTTTTTTCAGGTAGATTTTAGAACCCAAATCAAGCAAAAAAATAAATAGGCTTTCTATGGCCCACTGAGTGAGAGATGGCGCGCACAGGAGTCAGGATCAGGAGTGGCACACAAGCCCTGAGGACAGTATTAATCTCCCACTGATGGATGTAGTGTTTTTTTTTTCAGGTTGATTTTAGAACCCAAATCAAGCAAAAAAATAAATAGGCTTTCTATGGCCCACAGAGTGAGAGATGGCGCTCACAGGAGTCAGGATCAGGAGTGGCACACAAGCCCTGAGGACAGTATTAATCTCCCACTGATGGATGTAGTTTTTTTTTTTTCAGGTAGATTTTAGAACCCAAATCAAGCAAAAAAATAAATAGGCTTTCTATGGCCCACTGAGTGAGAGATGGCGCGCACAGGAGTCAGGATCAGGAGTGGCACACAAGCCCTGAGGACAGTATTAATCTCCCACTGATGGATGTAGTGTTTTGTTTTTTTTCAGGTAGATTTTAGAACCCAAATCAAGCAAAAAAAATAAATAGGCTTTCTATGGCCCACTGAGTGAGAGATGGCGCGCACAGGAGTCAGGATCAGGAGTGGCACACAAGCCCTGAGGACAGTATTAATCTCCCACTGATGGATGTAGTGTTTTTTTTTTCAGGTAGATTTTAGAACCCAAATCAAGCAAAAAAATAAATAGGCTTTCTATGGCCCACTGAGTGAGAGATGGCGCGCACAGGAGTCAGGATCAGGAGTGGCACACAAGCCCTGAGGACAATATTAATCTCCCACTGATTGATGTAGTGTTTTTTTTCAGGTAGATTTTAGAACCCAAATCAAGCAAAAAAATAAATAGGCTTTCTATGGCCCACTGAGTGAGAGATGGCGCGCACAGGGATGGCACACACACGGATGGCACTCTAGCAGAAATGCAAATCTTTATCTCCCACAAAAAAAAAACAAAAAAAAAAAACAGGGACTGTCCTACAATTACTATCTCCCTGCAGTAATCTCAGCCAGGTATGGCAGGCAGCAATAGGAGTGGACTGATGCACAAATTAAATAAAAAGTGTGGACAAACAAAAAAGATAGCTGTGCAGAAAGGAAGGAACAAGAGGATATGTGCTTTGAAAAAAGCAGTTGGTTTCCACAGTGGCGTACACACAGCAATACAGCTATCACGGAGCCTTCTAGGGCAGCCCAATGAGCTACAGCGCTGAGAGAAAAAATAAAAAATGTAGCTTCCAGTGTCCCTGCACACCGAAGGTGGTGTTGGACAGTGGAAATCGCTACAGCACAAGCGGTTTGGTGGTTAGTGGACCCTGCCTAACGCTATCCCTGCTTCTGACGAAGCGGCAGCAACCTCTCCCTAAGCTCAGATCAGCAGCAGTGAGATGGCGATCGGCGGGAACGCCCCTTTATAGCCCCTGTGACGCCGCAGACAGCAAGCCAATCACTGCAATGCCCTTCTCTAAGATGGTGGGGACCAGGACCTATGTCATCACTCTGCCCACACTCTGCGTTCACCTTCATTGGCTGAGAAATGGCGCTTTTCACGTCATTGAAACGCGACTTTGGCGCGAAAGTCGCGTACCGCATGGCCGACAAGCACAGGGGTCGGATCGGGTTTCATGAGACGCCGACTTAGCCAAAAGTCGGCGACTTTTGAAAATGAACGACCCGTTTCGCTCAACCCTACTCAGAACCTCTAAAAGGCTTAATACCAAGACACAGATTTGTGTATTGGTAGGTCTTCTATGGGCCCAAGCAGATGATTCCATGGGATCACACCAGGCCATCTGGAAAGCCCGATGAGGAGCACAGCAAAGATCAGTGGACCAAGGTGATGGGAGCAAATCCCAGATCCAGGACAGGTGCATAATAGGGTTGAGCGACTTTTATTTTTATAGGATCGGGTCGGGTTTCATGAAACCCGACTTTCTCAAAAGTCGGGTCGAGTGAAATCGGCCGATCCTATAAAAAAGTCAGGGTCGAGGTCGGCCGAAACACGAAACCCAATGCAGTGCAATGGGATACTATGGTTCCCAGGGTCTGAAGGAGAGGAAACTCTCCTTCAGGCCCTGGGATCCATATTAATGTGTAAAATAAAGAATCAAAATAAAAAATATTGATATACTCACCCTCGGACGCGCCCTGGTACTAAACGGCAGCCTTCCTTCCTAAGGATGAGCGCGTGAATGACCTGCGGTGACGTTGCGGCTTGTGATTGGTCACGAGCGGTCACATGGGCGGTCACGCGACCAATCACAAGCCGCGACGTCATCTAAGGTCCTTCACGCGCTCATTCTTAGGAAGGAAGGCTGCCGGAAAGAAGCAGGGTGCGTCCGAGGGTGAGTATATTCCTATTAGGTATATACTCACCCTCGGTCACGCCCTGCCTCTTTCCGGCAGCCTTCCTTCCTAAGAATGAGCACGTGAAGGACCTTAGATGATGTCGCGGCTTGTGATTGGTCGCGTGACCGCCCATGTGACCGCTCGCGACCAATCACAAGCCGTTACGTCACCGCAGGTCATTCACGCGCTCATCCTTAGGAAGGAAGGCTGCCGTTTAGTACCAGGGCGCGTCCGAGGGTGAGTATATCAATATTTTTTATTTTGATTCTTTATTTAACACTTAAATATGGATTCCGATACCGATTCCCGATATCGCAAACATATCGGTACTCGGTATCGGAATTCCGATACCAGATTCAGAAGATCACCGACCTCATGGCCGACCCCACATAGGGGTCGGGTCAGGTTTCATGAAACCCGGCTTTGCCGAAAGTCGGCAACTTCTGAAAATGGCCGACCCGTTTCGCTCAACCCTAGTGCATAACAGTTACTATCATCATTACCCATTCAGAGCACTAAAAGTTACTGTATATAAGGAAGTTGTATATATTTTTGCCCAATTAATGAACAACAGATGAGAAATAGGGTTTTCTTTTTTCTGCCTCAATGGGAAAGTGATATTTCAGAAAATATACTGATCATAAGGTGTCCAGGTCCTGGGATTGTGAACAACCAGCTGTAATAAGTAACAGAATCCTGTTGTGAATTCTGCTTTTGGGCTCCCTCCGGTGGTTGTAGGTGGTAATGCAGTTGCCCCTGAGTCGCTGTCCTGGTCAGGTGTATCTGCTGATTGCAGTTCTGACTGGGGTATTTAGGCGTGCAGGATTCATTAGTCCTTGCCAGTTGTCCATGGTTGTTGGGAGGTTTTGGTCCTGGTTTGGTTCCTTCTGCCTTCTGCCAAATCAGCAAAGATAAGTGTCTGGTTTTGTTTCTGTGGCAAACATGCTGTGTGCTTAATAATTCTGTGCTATTCAGTGTTTTTTGTCCTGCTTAGATTGTGTCAGTATTTTCTCAGTCTTGTTGGATTCTCTGGAGTGGCAGATATACATTCCATGTCTTTAGTTAGATTGTGGAACTTTTTGTATTATCTGCTGTGGATATTTTTGGAAGGGTTTTAATACTGACCGCTTAGTATTCTGTCCTATCTTTCCCTATTTAGCTAGAGTTGCCTCTTTTGCTGAATCCTGTTTTCTGCCTGCGTGTGTCTTTCCTCTCCTACTCACAGTCAATATTCGTGGGGGGCTGCCTATCCTTTGGGGTTCTGCTCTGAGGCAAGGTAGTATTCCTATTTCTATCTATAGGGGTATTTAGTCCTCTGGCTGTGTCGAGGTGTCTAGGGTTTGTTAGGCACACCCCACGGCTACTTCTAGTTGTGGTGTTAGTTCAGGTTTTGCGGTCAGTACAGTTTCCACCTACTCCAGAGAAAGTTCATGCGGCTCCAAAGTCACCGGATCATAACAGAATCCATCAGCAAGTTATAATTTCACCTGCAGTGCCCCCACAGGAGAACTGAAGTATTACACAGCAACTCATAAGCTGTCTGTGTAATAATTGGACAGATTAAGTCCTAAAGAAGTAGAGACAATCTTTGTATATCTCTTCTCTAGTTGTTTGATAAAGATGCTCTCTTTTCAGAGGTGAATTTAACTATTAGGTTTTTACTAAGCTCTAGTTGTCTGGTTTATTTTGATTTATTAGGACCTGGATGTTGTTAGGTTCAAGAATAAACTATGCAAAAAATGGTGCAATAGAAATAGATGGCTATGGAAAATATAGAGCTCAGCTGACATTCCTTTTTAGCATGAAGGAAATATACCGAGCACAATTCATAGACTGATGACTCAGTATTGCACTTCCCGATCTGAAGAGGATGCAACTGATAATGGCACACTACCTTTGCCAAGTCCATAAATATACCACTGAATTGCTGCACAGCTGAGTAATACAAACTCAATGGCGTCTTTCATCTGAAAGAAATTGAATACATTTTTATATTCCAGACCACTTCTCTCTTAATTAAAGAGACCTCTTGAAAGACACAAAGACATCTGCTCTCATTTTCTTAGTATGTTATTTTATTGTATACATTGATTGATTGAAACTCGTATGATATTTTAGGCTTGGGATCCTTGGCTTGAAAGAGGAGTAGACAAAAAAACGTACCATCTGAAATCTCTGCCTTGGAGAACCAAGACAACTTGTCTTTACTCAATTCGGACCATTAAGGAATCTTATGACCATTATAAGTTATCACCCATCCACAGGAGAGGTCTTAACTTTACAAATAATATAGGTCCATCTGCTGGTACTTCCTAGTTTCGAGAATTGGGCCCTAAAATGTCTCATTGGAATGCTGCAGAGGCACACATGCCCACCGGAGCTCTACTCATTGACTTTCGAATTACTGGATATAACTGAGTAGAGCGTTTCACTTTTTTCTGTTTCCTATTTGTAATGAATAGAGCCATTTGAAGGGGCAATTTAATGCCCAGTTTTCAGGAACGGTTAGCGTCCAACTGCTAAGGCCCCAACCATTCACAAACTTATCATCTGTCTAGTAGATAAGTGGTAACTTGTTCGGAACGATGCTTTACTTTTCATATAGGGTTCAGGTTCAGAGCTACTCAAGAGTCTTCATTAGTAGCACACCTATTAAACGTGGCTATGGTTGTCAGTAAATTGAGATAGGGGGCTTAGGTAGTGATGTCATAGTGGTAGGTTGTTTGGGGTTCTATATAGGGATAAAAACTGAAAGGGATTCAGTGCTAAACCACCACTGTAGCTCCTTTATTTTCAGATTTGCCGGTGGTCCCAGAAGTCAGTAGTCTACCATTTCATAATTGGAATGATATATCATCACATTATAAGAGAGGGCCCCAACTTTAAAGGGGCATATCCACCTTTCAAAGCATCCATTTTTACTCAAACCTAGTAGAAAATAATCTACCATTTTATTTAAACAGCTTCTAGGCAGACTCGTATATCTCCATGTATACAGTGTAGCCTGATCTTGCCGTCATGCTCCTTCCATTTGCTACTTATATATGTATTACGTAGGAAGGGCTGGAAGGGGTAAAAGGAAACCTATTAGAAGCTTTACACCCCCTAAATATTTATGACTGTCCAGCCAATCCATTTTTGACCCCCAAAGGAGCAGAGATAAATTGCATACTGAAGTTGTGTCTAGAAGTTCATTGAGACATGAACATGCACTTACAGCTTCATAGCCACATGCTCTATTTCCTACCAAACAGCAAACTCCCATGGATGATTGATGGATCAGTGGATGTTTATCAGAGCAAATAACCTGTCAATCAGCCAAGGAAGGGTGCTTCTAGGGAGGAAATACAGGGGGAGCCTGGGAAGCTGTAAGGCTAGTTTCACACTAGCGATTTGCTGAGCTGCGGAAGGCTGCGGATTTCCTCCATGAAGCCCCGCCCACAGCCACACCTCCACCGTTCAGCTCCGCATAAGTCCGCATGCGGCCTGCGTACCTATCTTTAACATTAGGTATGCAGGTCATGCGGATGCCTCTGCATGCATCGTTTTGACAATGCGGTGACCCGCGTCAAACGCAGCTGGTTGGAATTTCTTTTTTTCTCTGCATCATCAAAACGATGCATGCGGAGGCATCCGCATACACCCGCACGACCTGCGTACCTAATGTTAAAGATAGGTTCGCAGACTGCATGCGGACATAGGCGGAGCTGAGTGGCGGAGGTGCGGTCGTGGGCGGGGCTTCACGGAGGAAGTCCACGGCCCTCCGCATCTCTGCAAAACGCTAGTGTGAAACTAGCCTAAGTGCATCATCACGTTAAAATCACAGCTTCAAAATGAAATTTCTCACTGCTGGAGCAGCACTTTATAGTCATTTTAATGGCTGGGAGGAGCAAATGTTCCTGACAGGTTTCATTTAAAATTGCAAGGTTAGACAAGGTGCCTTCAGCTTTCATATGTTTTTATGTATCGCTATGTTTCTCATTTTATTGCAAGGTTCCATTTAAAGACTGCAAGCTAAGATCCGGAATAAAAAAACCCGATAAAGTTAATTTAAAATGGAAAAAGTTTCAATAATAAAAGGATTAGGCTTTAGTTGCAAAGAAGAGAAAAGCCCTGTAAAGATAAGGAAAAGCTACAAGTTTTAACAAAGCCGATGGTGGTGATGAGCTACAGTGATGGTATCATTTATCCAAACTGACAAGTGAGACTGTCCCCCCGGAGTCTGCATTAGGGTCATTTCAGCACAACGACATCCTAACTGTTTGGAGGATGCTTACAGGGCAGCCATAAGTATAATTACCACGAACAATTAACATTTTATCTACTTGAAATAATGACATGTTTTAGCTCCTCTTTGGAGATACAAATTTCATGTTCTGGTTGGAGGCTGTTAGTGCAGTTGTAAGTGCAAACAGTAATTTTTTTTCGGTCACATGGGATATGTAATGATGTGTCGAGCCTTGGGCCTCTGCATAGCATGTAACACGTTTCATCCAGACAGTCATAAAAGATCCCTAGCCTAGAAGGAAAATAAGTAGCAGCAGGACCTGCTCCAGGATTATGTAGGACTTGAGGCGACAACATCCTAGTGGGCCTCTCTTAGCTTTAGATTTTTTTCTTCTCCCCTTCCAAGAGGTATAATTTTTTATTTTTCGGTCAATAGAGCTGTGTCAGTGCTTGTTCTCTGTGTTACGAGCTGTAGTTTTTATAATTACCATCTTAGGGTTCATATTCAAATTCGCAATATCACAAAGATTTAAGGAGAAATTCGAATTGCAGTTAATTTATTCTCCGTGAATTGAATGCCCCTTATTTTGCTATATGGTCTACATAAAAAAGTGGTCTGTTCAGTGGCCAGTGTGAACGTGCGCTTACACGCTGCATGCACACCAGATTATTTCCAAGTTCATACCTATGGGTTTCTTTTTCCATGGTCTATGTAGACCCCAGAGAATAATAAATGTAAGATGTAGAAAAAATAACGCACAAATAATACTCAACTCATCGCTCACCTCTCCGGCCACTTCCGTTGAATGCTGACCCCGTATGGTGCTTGGAGGCTCATCTTATGATTGAAACCCCGGGCCTCTTTAAACTAGGCTGCGACTTCTACATGATTTACGAAATTCTCACTTTAGCAGATGAAAATAAACAAAGGAGATGAGAAAATTAGCATTTTTAGATTTAGTTGCATAATAATTCTGCACACTAATAGTTAATTCTGAACACAGAGACATCCTCCTAAGTAAAACAAAGCTTCACTTAAACTTTCTTAAAAGGAATCTTGTAAGTAGGACCAACCCTCCTAAGCCGTCCATATGAGCATGTAGGTCATAGGAAGCTGAATAAAATGATACATTATATGTAAATGAGCTGATAAGATCTATGGAAAAGGCATAGATCTCCCTAAAAATCTGCCCACAGAGTTGATTTTAAATAAAAAGGGGTGTTACCCCATTAGTGAGAGACATACTGTAGATTAGGTGAGCAGACTGTCAGTCATTACTTGTCTCTCACTGGTAACTATCCTTTACATATATAATAATCTCTGGAGATAGAGTCTCAGGGAGATTTATGTCTGGCCAATAGATCTTAGTAGCACATTTTTATATATATATATATATATATATATACGAAAAATGTGAATTTTTCTGGAATAAGTCATTGGACCTCAGTTATCATTTTATCATTTTATTCAACTTTGTATGCCCTGCATGTACAATATATGGCTTAGGAGGGGTGATCCTACTGACAGATTTCCTATAAATTGTTTATGTGTACATTTTACATAGACAGTAAGCTGATACTCAGTTCTTGGGGCATGGTTGGACTAGGACTCACATGGGCACTAGTCCAGGCAGTGATTATCGCCTAATAAGTGACACATCGTTTAAATCAATGTCTTGGCTCCTACTTTATGCTGCCCTTAGATTACATAGCAAACTGTTGTGAAATTGGATTCTGGGCTCCCCCGGTGGCCACTTGTGGAATTGTACTTGTGTGCATCATCCCCTCTGTTCACCTGCTCCTATCAGGATGTGGGAGTCGCTATATAACCTTGCTCCTCTGTCAGTTTCATGCCGGTCAACAATGTAATCAGAAGCCTTTCTGTGCATGTTCCTGCTACTAGACAACTCCCAGCTAAGTTGGACTTTTGTCCTTGTGTGTTTTTGCATTTTGTTCCTGTTCACAGCTGCTGTTTCGTTACTGTGTCTGGAAAGCTCTTGTGAGCGGAAATTGCCACTCTGGTGTTATGAGTTAATGCTAGAGTCTTAAAGTAATTTCTGGATGGTGTTTTGATAGGGTTTTCTGCTGACCATGAAAGTGCCCTTTCTGTCTTCATGCTATCTAGTAAGCGGACCTCGATTTTGCTAAACCTATTTTCATACTACGTTTGTCATTTCATCTAAAATCACCGCCAATATATGTGGGGGCCTCTGTCTGCCTTTTGGGAAAATTTCTCTAGAGGTGAGCCAGGACTGTCTTTTCCTCTGCTAGGATTAGGTAGTTCTCCGGCTGGCGCTGGGCATCTAGGGATAAAAAAACGTAGACATGCTACCCGGCCACTTCTAGTTGTGCGGCAGGTTTAGTTCATGGTCAGTATAGTTTCCATCTTCCAAGAGCTAGTTCTCATATATGCTGGGCTATGTTCTCTCGCCATTGAGAATCATGACAGTTTGACCGGCCCAAAAAAAAGGGTTAAATTACTGGCTGAGAAAGGAGAGAAAAAAGAAGTCTGCTACAATTTTTTTTTTTTTTTTTTTTTTCCTCTAGTTCTGAGTGTGCTCTTAATTGAATCACTTGCTAGTCTGCCTATACTGCAGCCTTCCTCTCTTTCTCTCCTTCTTATCCTTGAATGGCTCTGTGTTCACCTGTTTCAAATGGATCTTCAGAGTGTAGCTACAGGTTTGAATAATCTCGCCACAAAGGTACAAAATTTGCAAGATTTTGTTGTTCATGCACCTATGTCTGAGCCTAGAATTCCTTTGCCTGAATTCTTCTCGGGGAATAGATCTCACTTTCAAAATTTTAAAAATAATTGCAAATTGTTTTTGTCCCTGAAGTCTCGCTCTGCCGGAGACCCTGCACAGCAGGTCAGGATTGTAATTTCCTTGCTCCGGGGCGACCCTGAAGACTGGGCTTTTGCATTGGCACCAGGGGATCCTGCGTTGCTCAATGTGGATGCGATTTTTCTGGCCTTGGGGTTGCTTTATGAGGAACCTCATTTAGAGCTTCAGGCGGAAAAGGCCTTGATGTCCTTGTCTCAGGGGCAAGATGAAGCTGAAATATACTGCCAAAAATTCCGCAAATGGTCTGTGCTTACTCAGTGGAATGAGTGCGCCCTGGCGGCGATTTTCAGAGAAGGTCTCTCTGATACCATTAAGGATGTTATGGTGGGGTTCCCTGTGCCTGCGAGTCTGAATGAGTCCATGACGATGGCTATTCAGATCGATAGGCGTCTGCGGGAGCGCAAACCTGTGCACCATTTGGCGGTGTCTACTGAGAAAACGCCAGAAAATATGCAATGTGATAGAATTCTGTCCAGAAGCGAGCGGCAGAATTTTAGACGAAAAAATGGGTTGTGCTTCTATTGTGGTGATTCAACTCATGTTATATCAGCATGCTTTAAGCGTACTAAGAAGCCTGACAAGTCTGTTTCAATTGGCATTTTACAGTCTAAGTTTATTCTATCTGTGACCCTGATTTGTTCTTTGTCATCTATTACCGCGGACGCCTATGTCGACTCTGGCGCTGCTTTGAGTCTTATGGATTGGTCCTTTGCCAAACGCTGTGGGTATGATTTGGAGCCATTGGAGGCTCCGATACCTCTGAAAGGGATTGACTCCACCCCATTGGCTAGTAATAAACCACAATACTGGACACAAGTGACTATGCGTGTTAATCCGGATCACCAGGAGGTTATTCGCTTTCTGGTGCTGTATAATCTACATGATGTTTTGGTGCTGGGATTGCCATGGCTGCAATCTCATAACCCAGTCCTCGACTGGAGAGCTATGTCTGTGTTAAGCTGGGGATGTAAAGGAACTCATGGGGACGTACCTTTGGTTTCCATTTCATCATCTATTCCCTCTGAGATTCCTGAATTCTTGTCTGACTTTCGTGACGTTTTTGAAGAACCCAAGGTTGGTTCACTACCTCCGCACCGGGAGTGCGATTGTGCCATAGACTTGATCCCGGGTAGTAAATACCCTAAGGGTCGTTTATTTAATCTGTCTGTGCCTGAACACGCGGCTATGCGAGAATATATAAAGGAGTCCTTGGAAAAGGGACATATTCGTCCTTCGTCATCTCCCTTAGGAGCCGGTTTTTTCTTTGTGTCTAAGAAAGACGGCTCTTTGAGGCCGTGTATTGATTATCGACTTTTGAATAAAATCACGGTTAAATATCAATATCCGTTACCACTGCTTACTGATTTGTTTGCTCGTATAAAGGGGGCCAAGTGGTTCTCTAAGATTGATCTCCGTGGGGCGTATAATTTGGTGCGAATCAAGCAGGGGGATGAGTGGAAAACCGCATTTAATACGCCCGAGGGCCATTTTGAGTATTTGGTGATGCCTTTTGGTCTTTCAAATGCCCCTTCAGTCTTCCAGTCCTTTATGCATGACATTTTCCGCGATTATTTGGACAAATTTATGATTGTGTATCTGGATGATATTCTGATTTTTTCGGATGACTGGGACTCTCATGTCCAGCAGGTCAGGAGGGTTTTTCAGGTTTTGCGGTCTAATTCCTTGTGTGTGAAGGGTTCTAAGTGTGTTTTTGGGGTTCAAAAGATTTCCTTCTTGGGATACATTTTTTCCCCCTCTTCCATCGAGATGGATCCTGTCAAGGTTCAGGCTATTGGTGATTGGACGCAACCCTCTTCTCTTAAGAGTCTTCAGAAATTTTTGGGCTTTGCTAACTTTTATCGTCGATTTATTGCTGGTTTTTCTGATGTTGTAAAACCATTGACTGATTTGACTAAGAAGGGTGCTGATGTTGCTGATTGGTCCCCTGATGCTGTGGAGGCCTTTCGGGAGCTCAAGCGCCGCTTTTCTTCCGCCCCAGTGTTGCGTCAGCCTGATGTTGCTCTTCCTTTTCAGGTTGAGGTCGACGCTTCTGAAATCGGAGCTGGGGCGGTGTTGTCGCAGAGAAGTTCCGACTGCTCCGTGATGAGACCTTGTGCTTTTTTTTCCCGTAAATTTTCGCCCGCCGAGCGGAATTATGATATTGGGAATCGGGAGCTTTTGGCCATGAAGTGGGCTTTTGAGGAGTGGCGTCACTGGCTTGAGGGGGCCAGACATCAGGTGGTGGTATTGACTGACCACAAAAATTTAATTTACCTTGAGTCTGCCAGGCGCCTGAATCCTAGACAGGCGCGCTGGTCGTTGTTTTTCTCTCGGTTTAATTTTGTGGTGTCTTACCTACCGGGTTCTAAGAATGTTAAGGCGGATGCCCTTTCTAGGAGTTTTGAGCCTGACTCCCCTGGTAATTCTGAGCCCACAGGTATCCTTAAAGATGGAGTGATATTGTCTGCCGTTTCTCCAGACCTGCGGCGGGCCTTGCAGGAGTTTCAGGCGGATAGACCTGATCGTTGCCCACCTGGTAGACTGTTTGTTCCTGATGATTGGACCAGTAGAGTCATCTCTGAGGTTCATTCTTCTGCGTTGGCAGGTCATCCTGGAATCTTTGGTACCAGGGATTTGGTGGCAAGGTCCTTCTGGTGGCCTTCCCTGTCACGAGATGTGCGAGGCTTTGTGCAGTCTTGTGACGTTTGTGCTCGGGCCAAGCCTTGTTGTTCTCGGGCTAGTGGATTGTTGTTACCCTTGCCTATCCCGAAGAGGCCTTGGACGCACATCTCGATGGATTTTATTTCGGATCTGCCTGTTTCTCATAAGATGTCTGTCATCTGGGTGGTGTGTGACCGTTTCTCTAAGATGGTCCATCTGGTTCCCTTGCCTAAGTTGCCTTCTTCTTCCGAGTTGGTTCCTCTGTTTTTTCAAAATGTTGTTCGTTTGCATGGTATTCCGGAGAATATCGTTTCTGACAGAGGGACCCAATTCGTGTCTAGATTTTGGCGGGCATTCTGTGCTAGGATGGGCATAGATTTGTCTTTTTCGTCTGCTTTCCATCCTCAGACTAATGGCCAGACCGAGCGGACTAATCAGACCTTGGAGACATATTTGAGGTGTTTTGTGTCTGCGGATCAGGATGATTGGGTTGCTTTTTTGCCTTTGGCGGAGTTCGCCCTCAATAATCGGGCCAGCTCTGCCACCTTGGTGTCCCCGTTTTTCTGTAATTCGGGGTTTCATCTTCGATTTTCCTCCGGTCAAGTGGAATCTTCGGATTGTCCTGGAGTGGATGCTGTGGTGGAGAGGTTGCATCAGATTTGGGGGCAGGTGGTGGACAATTTGAAGTTGTCCCAGGAGAAGACTCAGCTTTTTGCCAACCGCCGTCGTCGTGTTAGTCCTCGGCTTTGTGTTGGGGACTTGGTGTGGTTGTCTTCTCGTTTTGTCCCTATGAGGGTTTCTTCTCCTAAGTTTAAGCCTCGGTTCATCGGCCCGTACAAGATATTGGAGATTCTTAACCCTGTGTCCTTCCGTTTGGACCTCCCTGCATCCTTTTCGATTCATAATGTTTTTCATCGGTCGTTGTTGCGCAGGTATGAGGTACCGGCTGTGCCTTCCGTTGAGCCTCCTGCTCCGGTGTTGGTTGAGGGTGAGTTGGAGTACGTTGTGGAAAAGATCTTGGACTCTCGTGTTTCCAGACGGAAACTCCAGTATCTGGTCAAATGGAAGGGATACGGTCAGGAGGATAATTCTTGGGTCACTGCCTCTGATGTTCATGCCTCCGATCTTGTCCGTGCCTTTCATAGGGCTCATCCTGATCGCCCTGGTGGTTCTGGTGAGGGTTCGGTGCCCCCTCCTTGAGGGGGGGGTACTGTTGTGAAATTGGATTCTGGGCTCCCCCGGTGGCCACTTGTGGAATTGTACTTGTGTGCATCATCCCCTCTGTTCACCTGCTCCTATCAGGATGTGGGAGTCGCTATATAACCTTGCTCCTCTGTCAGTTTCATGCCGGTCAACAATGTAATCAGAAGCCTTTCTGTGCATGTTCCTGCTACTAGACAACTCCCAGCTAAGTTGGACTTTTGTCCTTGTGTGTTTTTGCATTTTGTTCCTGTTCACAGCTGCTGTTTCGTTACTGTGTCTGGAAAGCTCTTGTGAGCGGAAATTGCCACTCTGGTGTTATGAGTTAATGCTAGAGTCTTAAAGTAATTTCTGGATGGTGTTTTGATAGGGTTTTCTGCTGACCATGAAAGTGCCCTTTCTGTCTTCTTGCTATCTAGTAAGCGGACCTCGATTTTTGCTAAACCTATTTTCATACTACGTTTGTCATTTCATCTAAAATCACCGCCAATATATGTGGGGGCCTCTGTCTGCCTTTTGGGAAAATTTCTCTAGAGGTGAGCCAGGACTGTCTTTTCCTCTGCTAGGATTAGGTAGTTCTCCGGCTGGCGCTGGGCATCTAGGGATAAAAAAACGTAGGCATGCTACCCGGCCACTTCTAGTTGTGCGGCAGGTTTAGTTCATGGTCAGTATAGTTTCCATCTTCCAAGAGCTAGTTCTCATATATGCTGGGCTATGTTCTCTCGCCATTGAGAATCATGACAGTAAACACTTGCTGACAGATTCCTTTTAAACGGCTTATTAAAGGAATTTTTATGCTTAAAAGTCCCACAGGACTCCAGAAAATATTAAGCAGACACGATAAAAAATATTTGCTGGACGAATTTAAACCTGGCAAGTCAAATTTCAGCAGATTCACACATTTTTATTAATAAACAAATTTAGGTTCCAGTAATTATGGTTTAATCTTCTCTTTAAATAAATATTACCTTATTTTGAAGCCCAGATATCAACAGTCATTTATGGTTGTAATAAACTCGGGATAGAAAGTTACACATAACATACAAGACAAATACTTTTTAATTTCTGGAATAAAATGAGCGATTATCTAAGAAATAATGATAACTTCACCAAAGCCATCCTTAATAAATGGTACATGCCGACATAATACATATTTGAGGTGGCTGTTGAAGTAAATATATTACTTTTAATAAAAAAAGTCAGTGTGTTGTCTTAATGTAATGCTTTTTTTCAAATTTATTTTAATTGCTTTTAAACAGCTTAAAAATAATAAAAGCCCCAAAGTTTAAAAACTAGGAAAATTAATTTACTGATTTAGAATATCTTAAGTAGCCAAAATCAAGATTTGTTTATTTGGTTTTAATAGTATTAATAGTTGTTAAGTTATGCAATGTCTTTAGGGTCAATGGAGGTGTGACTTCTGCGACCCCCATTGACCCTAATAGTTAAGGGGTAGCATCTAATCCACCACCCTTCTTTATTTTTAAGAGAACGTAGCTACTTGGGGCTTTATTTTATTTTTTTTTGTTATTTTTTGGTTAGATACAGTATATGTTTTTGTTTAGGCAACTCTTAGGATATAACTTTCATAGCTTCTTAAAGGGAATCTATTAAAGGGAATCTGAAAGCAGTATAGTGTATTGGCAGAGTAGCTGATTTGAGCAATGTATCACTCATAAAATGACTGTTGTCTTGGCAGAAGATTACCACTAGAGGACTAATAAACCTTCTGCCATGTGGTGCTTTGTGTTCACAAGCCCCGCCCCCACCACTGATTGGCAGCTTTCTGCTTATGCACAGTGTACACAAAAAGCTGTCAATCAGTAAAGGGGAGTTACAGAGGCCAAAAGTCTAATCTCTGAAAAAATCTAACATTAGTTAACCTTTACAATAATACTGGAAAAGAGAAAAAAATATTTCAACCCCAGAACTGTCACATTTTCATTCACCTCACTTCCCTCCCCAAAAACATAGAATAAAAAATCAATTAAAACAGTATATGTCCCCCAAATTGATATCAATAAAAACTGTAGCTCACCACTCAAAAATCAAGCCCTCGAACAGTTTTTTCAAACAAAAAGTCTTTTAAAATGTATAGATCTCAAGAAATTGATCTCAGTGATTGACAGCGACATTTAACGTGTTAACAGCCACAGGTGGATCACGATTCCACCAGCTGCTGTTAAGGGCACATGACAGCTGATCAAATCAGCTGTCATGAGCTGGGAAAGATGTGGGCTCAGCGTCAGAGCCCCCACCAAAGGGAGAGACATGACCTATCATGTATATATAAATCATACTTTAAGTGCTTAACACAAATTCAGAGTTAGCAATATCAAACTGACCTTCACATATGGTTAAATGCATGGTAATCGTTCTACACTGCTTTTATGTCACACACTATCTGTAATATTTAGTCAGTGTTTTTCTTTCACTATCTCTATGGCAATAGATTTGAGCTTTGATCTTCTTTAGCTATCCATATTATCCACAAAATGGCTGCTGCATTCCCCGCCTTTGCTTTTATAGAGGCTAGAATATGTCTTTCTGGTTAGCTGCTCTATACCATGTGATTTAATAGCTGTAGGCATTTTGGGGTGGCCAACCCAGCTGTTTATGGAAAATATTCTGCAATGTGTAAAATTCACAAAAATCAAATCCTAAATTGCTGGAATTCATTGGGTTCAATGAAATGTAAAAATTCAACACAAATGCAATTCATATCAAACTGATTCACTTATCTCTAGTAAAAACGAAACATTGAACATCTTCACCAAAAATGTAAACACAGAAACCCAAAAAGCAATGGTGGAATAGAGTTTTTTTTCACCGTTTCATAGCACTTAATTTTTTCCCCACTATTTAAGACTTTATATTGTAAAGTGAATGATTTCAACTACAACTCATCCCACAACAAATGAGCTATCAAATCGAAAAAATGTTGAAATAATTTATGGCTCTTGAAACAAAGGAAAGGAAAAAACAAAAAGGAGATTTTAAGGAGATAATATTTTGAACCCCAAGGCTATAAGTAGAGATGCGTGAATTTATTTATGTAGAATTGAAACCTATCTGAATTTTTAGAAAAATACACATTCTGGAAAATATAAAATGTCTCCAAACCGAATTCCCCAAAATAGCGTTGACCTGTAATCACCATCTTGCTGATCAGTAGATGGCTGGCAAAAACTTAAGAAGTAAAGAAAAACCATACTCCTGTCACCATTCACGTCTTTGGCCTCCCCACTGCTACATACCCGCTGTCTGGTCCTCCAGTCCTTTGGCCCGGTGTGCACTCTAGGTTGGAGCTTCTAGGAAGGAATGAGCCCCAAAGCTCACTGCATAGCCTAGACCTAAAGTGATTACCAGGCCGAATATGCGACATGACGGAAGCTCAAAAAACTGGACAGCTGGTCAGGGAGCAGTGGGAGCTGTCAAGGAGGTGACAGGTAAGGTCAGAATAACTATTTTTTAAAATATTTTTATCCAAGGTTTATTATGCTCTGGTGTCTGGAAGAACCTCAGTGCATAATGAGGGACATTAAAGTCATGGAGAATAACTTGTTGGCGAATTTAATTATTCACACTTACAGGCGAGTTTGAATTTTGCCTGATCTGCTCTTCTTTAGTTATAAATAGCGGAAAAACTGACTGAAACATTAAGAACTAGTCTGAACAGGTGCAGATCAAAAAAAAGCAACTTATATATCAAAATACGAAAATGGTTGCACTTAATTGTGCTAAAGCATATCAATGTGAAATACATGAAGTGAGAATAGCAAAATGGCTATTGAAATTTTGGAAAAATACTCATGAGACGTTTAGAATAAAGTTTGGCAAAATAATGTGAGCCCATCAACCATTGTCAAGGTAATCTCATGAATCTGATAGGTCCCTGACCTAACTGCCCAGTGTGAACACTTACATATGGCTAATATCGGAATGCATGGGTGAATATAAACACCTAGAATAGCAAAATGGCTTTTGAGCACTCCGCCCTTCACCATGTGTTGATTTTAATTACGTGAAGAGAAAGCGTGAGCACTATTGTAGGAGGTGCCCAGGTAGGTTCCCACACCGTGAGATACAATAGAAAAGACCTGGCACTCAACTTAATACTGTGATGATTTTATTGTAGTACCAAAAATGTTTCAGTCCCCTGGACCTTCATCAGTTATGCACTAACATGTGGATATGTTTAGTCTCGTGTCTGGAGGACACTTGACAAGCGGTGGATGCCGTGTCCAGGCACAGATACACGCGCTACTGAAGATATTTCTACAGCCTCACCTAACTTCCTTAGACGGCGATCCACAGCCAGCTATTGTGTGGTTTACACTAAGTGTCCTCCAGACACAGGACTAAACATATCCACATGTTACAACGTAACTGATGAAGGTCCAGGGGACCGAAATGTTTTTTGGTACCACAATAAAATCATCACAGTATTAAGTTGAGTGCCAGGTCTTTTCTATTGATTTTAATTACATCTAATCACATCAGGTTCCGACCAACCCATAAATGTAGGCTTTACCAAGAGAGGTGTTTATATTCACCTATGTATTCAGAGATTCGCCATAGGTAAGTGTTCACACTGGGCACATAGCGATTTACCAACGATCACGACCAGCGATACGACCTGGCCGTGATCGTTGGTAAGTCGTTGTGTGGTCGCTGGGGAGCTGTCACACAGACAGCTCTCTCCAGCGACCAACGATCAGGGGAACGACTTCGGCATCGTTGAAACTGTCTTCAACGATGCCGAAGTCCCCCTGCAGCACCCGGGTAACCAGGGTAAACATCGGGTTACTAAGCGCAGGGCCGCGCTTAGTAACCCGATGTTTACCCTGGTTACCAAAAAAAACAAACAGTACATACTCGCCTTTCGGTGTCCGTCAGATCCCTTGCTGTCTGCTTCCCGCTCTCACTGAGTGCCACCGTACAGTGAGAGCAGAGCGCAGCGGTGACGTCACTGCTGTGCTGTGCTCTCACTGTACGGCGGCACTCAGTCAGAGCAGGAAGCAGACGGCAAGGGACCTGACGGACATCAGATGGTGAGTATGTAGTGTTTGTTTTTTTTTTACATTTACGCTGGTAACCAGGGTAAACATCGGGTTACTAAGCGCGGCCCTGCACTTAGTAACCCGATGTTTACCCTGGTTACCAGTGAAGACATCGCTGGATCGGTGTCACACACACCGATTCAGCGATGTCAGCGGGACCTCAACGACCAAAAAAAGGTCCAGGCCATTCCGACACGACCAGCGATCTCACAGCAGGGGCCTGGTCGCTGGTACGTGTCACACATAGCGAGATCGCTACTGAGGTCGCTGTTGCGTCACAAAACTTGTGACTCAGCAGCGATCTCGCTAGCAATCTCGCTATGTGAGACGGGGCCTTTAGGTCAGGGCCCATCAGATTAATGAGATTACCTTGAAAATGGTTGATGGGCTCACGCTATTTGGCCATATTTTGTGCTAAACGTCTCATGTGTATTTTTCCTAAATTTCAAAAGCCATCTCTAGTTATAAACGGTAGAGTTAAAACAATAGGGCTTTGATAAAAATACACAAATCAAAACAAATGCATGCAATTGTAGCATAGTATGACATCACTAGAGAGATTATTAGAAGTTGGAATAAGATCTGATGTAAGTGCTCCTTCCCGTAAAGACGAATTTCAGGCCAAACAAAGCTCCTGCATGCAAATGGCTGTAATCCACACTTTGTTCCCTGATAAACGATCCACACTTTTATGTTAGCTCTGTGCATAATTACAATTCTTTAATTTATGATTCAATAAAATACAAAATAAACATTTACGGCACCATGAATAAACATGGCAATAGAGCTTCCACCCAGGCTGCCTCGGTGAAGTATCTTCTTGGATTTACAGGAGGCTTTCTCTATATTTAATGAGACATTTCCATAATCTGTACATTATTGTTAAACATTTCCTTTAGGAATATTTTACAAAGTTCGAATTGAATAAAAAGACAAGCCGATGAATTAAAAAAAGAAAAAAATTAAGGTGATTATGGCATTGTCCTATATTAAGAACGTGTCAAGCTTTTATCTGTCTCCAAAAGCACTGACACAATAATTGCTTTGATTGTAGTCGCTAATTATCCTATTTTTCCGAATGTACATTATCACCTAGTTCAAGTAGAATTTGTCTTAAATTATTTTTTTTTAAGGGAAAGCAATAAAAGGTCAAACATAAAGGGTAATAATATGTTCATTTACTTGACAATGGAAAAAAATTGAAAAAAAATATCTAAAAGGCTCAATTAATTACCCTGTACAGTACAGAAAGCGAGCATGATGTACATTGCAGCTAAATGCTGCAAATTGGATTAAGCTTTCATTAGTCTGTGCTACTTAAGATTACTTTCATTTGGTTAAATAATATTTAAAACTGCCCATACATGTGAGATAACTGGTGGCCAAATTCTAGCAATTCTTCAATGTAGGAAGCGCTATATATTCTGCATCACTTTACAGTCATCATCAGCACAGTGGCTCAGTGGTTAGCAGCACTGGAGTCCTGGGTTCAAATCCCACCAAGGACAACATCTGCAAGGAGTTTGTATGTTCTCCCCGTGTTTGCGTGGGTTTCCTCCTGGTTCTCCGGTTTCCTCCCACTTTCCAAAGACATACTGATAGGGAAATTAGATTGTGAGCCCCAATGGGGACAGTGATGATAATGTGTGTAAACTGTAAAGTGCTGCGGAATATGTTAGCGCTATATAAAAATAAAGATTATTATTATCACTTTCCCCATTGGGGCTCTCATTTGAAATTCCCGTACAAGTAGGTCTTCGAAGTGCATTAGGAAACCCAAGCAACCACGGGGAGAACATGCAAATTCCTTGCAGGAGGGATTTGAACCCAAGATCCCAGCACTGCCTTTGCAGTGCTAACCACTGAGCCACCGTGCTACACTTCTGACCTTCTCCATCCTCTTGAACTGTCAGTTCAGCTGAGTGTGCATGTATTTTTAATGGGGCAGCTTATCTACTGGGAATTAAATCTGGGCATTAAAATTCAAAAAAACCTAAACTTTATATTCCCTGATCACTATCTGTCAGAGATTATATTTGTCATGTCCCAAGACATTGGAATCATACAGTATTGTATTGTTTTATCATAGTATTGTTGCTTTTTCACTGCCATCTAATCAGTTTTGCCTTTGTAGGTTTGTCCCATCTCTCTCCCTGTCTGTCTTTCCCGCTCTCGTGTCTGTAAACCCTCCATTCTGCCTCCTGAGCCAGTGAATGTCAACCATATTTGTATGAGGATCATCTCTATACACCTTTTGTTCAGAATAGTCTTTTTTACCTACTGCACCTGTTATAGCTACTGTTACTGTAATTGTGCATATCTACAAGAATTCAACTTGAAAGTAAACCTTCTTCTGGAATCTTCATATGTGCCTCTGCAGTCGAGTCAAGCTATCTGATGAAATCTCTTTGAGTTCGTAATAGTTGAAAGAGAGCAATGATTGAAAGAAAATCAAATGGTAGAACTGGAGAGACAAAAAATAGGGTCAAATAGGGTCTTATCTGATAAACAAGTGGTGTAAAATATTATAGGTACGCTCACCTGACAGTCACGCCTCCTATAGAAGCATGTAAAGGCTGCAGCAGGACCACCAAGGAGATACGTTGCAATGAATGAGGAATATGGTGGTTCAGAGTCCACGCTGCCCAAGGTTCAAAGATATGATCACACACGAAGGTGAAGCATGAATGCGGTTTATTGTCAACGCGTGTCAAGGTTTCCAAACCTCTTAACCAGGACCAAACCACAATGAACATCATACTTTTGCATGAATGGACCATCTCTACAAGCACAGCGACTATACTTTTCTTTCTGATAAAAGTGTACCTCTAGTTGTGTAGTAAATTTGAATATCAAGACAATTAAAAAGTTAGGGACTACATGTTTAGTTGATGAAAGATTAACCATAGAGATTACACCTGGAGTTACTATAGGTCCTATAGAAAGTAACGTTAGACGTTCATCTTCAGCCCTTCATAACTAACTAGAGGACGGTGGTCAGAATAAACAGCAGAAACCGGTCAAATGGAAAATGAAGTAGACTACGCCCAGACAATTCTAAAGAGCCAATAATAATACAAATTTATACACACCTCATGTATCATCATGCCCCACGTCATGACATGCATTGAGTGAGGTCTAGCCAGTACCAGTAGTGCGGAAAACAGAAGATGAAGACCAAATAAGGGAGCCGATGGAAAACTGATCAAGAAAGTGTGGTGGCAGGACCATTGAAGGATGAGGTGAGTATAATATACATTATTTTTTAAACCTATTTTACTATAAATTGAGAACATTTAATTTGCATTGAAAAAACTTAATGGAAATTTCCTAATTCAAATTTTGGTAGATTCACTCATTTATTTTTTCCTAAAACCAAACGGATGTGGCAATTTGGGATCAAGATGTCTGATCTTTATGTCCCCTGACTTGGATTGTCAGAAGAAAATTGAGAGGACTTCATGCACATTAGATGGTCAGCCAGTCTTGCCGAAATCGGTAGGTTCAGCTAACATTAATTTAATGCGTACGGTCAACTCTGCGTGACAAGAAAAGTAATAACTGCAAATGTCATGGACTTTGGTTCTCAGTTCCTTTGTGATAAAAAAATTGAAAGATTGAAAAATTAGAGTCAAATGTTAAATAAAAGCAGACGACAGTGAAAAGGGAAGAAGTGAGAAAATTGTGTGACTTATTTCCACTTTGATCTTTCTATTTTCCAAGTTTAAAGCTACCGTATATACTCGAGTATAAGCCGAGATTTTCAGCCCAAATTTTTGGGCTGAAAGTGCCCCCTCGGCTTATACTCGAGTCATGATCGGTGGTGGGGTCGGCGGGTGAGCACTGTCATATACTTACCTAGTCCCGGCGATCCTGTCGCTCCCCCTGCCTGTTACACGGTCTCCGGGTGCTGCAGCCTCTTCCCCTGAGCGGTCACGTGGGACCGCTCATTAGAGAAATGAATAGGCTGCTCCACCTCCCATAGGGGCGGAGCCGCATAATTCATTTCTCTAATCAGCGGTGCCGGTGACCGCTGACAGAGGAAGAGGCTGCGGCACCGAAGACCAGCTGTCCGGGGGAAGGAGCGGGACGCCGGGAGCAGGTAAGTATCGCATATTCACCTATCCTGGTTCCACACGCCGGGCGTCGCGCCATCTTCCCGGCGTCTCTCTCTCCGCTCTGACTGACTGATCAGGCAGAGGGCGCGATGACGCATATAGTGTGCGCGCCGCCCTCTGCCTGATCAGTCAGTGCGGAGAGACGCCGGGAAGATGGCGCCGAGGAGCTGCAAGACAGGTGAGTATGTGTTTTATTTTTTTTTATTGCAGCAGCAGCTATGGGGCAATAATGGACGGTGCAGAGCACTATATGGCACAGCTATGGGGCAGAGCACTATATGGCACAGCTATGGGGCAGAGCACTGTATGGCACAGCTATGGGGCAGAGCACTATATGGCACAGCTATGGGGCAGAGCACTATATGGCACAGCTATGGGGCAGAGCACTATATGGCACAGCTATGGGGCAGAGCACTATATGGCACAGCTATGGGGCAGAGCACTATATGGCACAGCTATGGGGCAGAGCACTATATGGCACAGCTATGGGGCAGAGCACTATATGGCACAGCTATGGGGCAGAGCACTATATGGCACAGCTATGGGGCAGAGCACTATATGGCACAGCTATGGGGCAGAGCACTATATGGCACAGCTATGGGGCAGAGCACTATATGGCACAGCTATGGGGCAGAGCACTATATGGCACAGCTATGGGGCAGAGCACTATATGGCACAGCTATGGGGCAGAGCACTATATGGCACAGCTATGGGGCAATGGTGCAGAGCATTATATATATGGCACAGCTATGGGGCAACGGTGCAGAGCACTATATGGCACAGCTATGGGGCAACGGTGCAGAGCATTGTATATATGGCACAGCTTTATGTGGAGCATCTATGGGGCCATAATGAACGGTGCAGAGCATTATATGTGGCACAGCTTTATGTGGAGCATCTATGGGGCCATAATGAACGGTATGGAGTATCTATTTTTAATTTTGAAATTCACCGGTACCTGCTGCATTTTTCCCCCTAGGCTTATACTCGAGTCAATAAGTTTTCCCAGTTTTTTGTGGCAAAATTAGGGGGGTCGGCTTATACTCGGGTCGGCTTATACTCGAGTATATACGGTAACTAACTTTAACATTGCAGCCTATGAACTGTTCATAATAAGGGGCTTTACTTAATACGATACCGTTTAAAGTCATCTCATGGTCCTTTTGTGTACCAGTATTGAATATTTCCTCCCTGAGCAATGAGCTGTAGTGTGTGTTATTGTGAATCAAGCTCTTTTAGCGTGTGTGGGAAAAAAAAGTCTTAAAAATCATTAAACAAGATCAATAGAGGTTGTTTTCGACTAGGAAAAAGTTACGGGATATCGTAACTTCAGTACAGCTCTGAATGGCAGATTAATGTGGGAAATGTTTCCTGACCGATAATTACTACACAAGCCTTAATTAAGAATAGCATTAAACATGGCACATATTACCCTATGATGATTGGAAGAATATTGCTTTCCTTACAAATTTGTTGAAAAAAACCCACATGTATAACAGATTTCATTCATTAATACTTTAGCAGTCATTCATATTTCTTTGAGGAAGTGCATACCATAGGCATAGATGAGCTACTTTGACACAAGGGTTACAAAAAGGGCATGAAATGAGAAGCAAACATAAAACTTAAAGTGTATTGTATAGACTTGGTCAAATTTATTCGAGTGGAATTCAATTTTACCAAAAGTTTTGGAAAACTCCACATTCTGGACAAAAAAGTTTTTTCATCATTTACTCCGTACAAATTCAGCCAGTTGTGGCCACCATCTTGCTGAAGAACAAAGAGCTGGCAAAAGGTTAAAAAGAAGTAAAAAACATTTTTACTTCACCAATCAGCCCTCACTGATATCTCATATTTGTCCCGTTCTCCATGCCTTCCTTGCACCACATTTCCATCCTGGTGATCACTCTTGGCTATGACTTCAGGACTTGAGGTTTTGGCCTGGTGTTCACCCTTGGCTAGGACTTCCAGCAACGAGCACGACTTGCGCGGTCACTGCTCATACGCTATGACCTCCAGAGCCTGTTCACGTCTAGCATGAACACCGGGCCAGAGCCGGGTTACGACTGAGGATGTAGAGAACCAGACAGCCAGCAGGGAGTAGCAGGGGCAGCTGAAGAGGTGAGCGGTGAGTTGAGTATGGGTATTTTCTTTTAACATTTACATTTATTATGCTCTGGAGTCTTGAGAGACCTCAGAGCATAATAAGGAACATTACATTTGCAGATCATTACTTTGTTGCAAATCAAATTTCACAGTAAAATTTTGCATTATTTGGAAAATTCGAATTTTGACAGATCTGTTCATCTCTAGTCTTGTCAACCATGACACACAGAAGAAAAAGATGGTGAAGCAACCACATCCTGTAAGAAGCCAAAAGCCACATCAACTTTGCATTTTAATGGGGGGATACCTTGATAATTAAAATGGGGTCCCTTTCCTCTACATTCTCTATTAAAATTATTTCAATATAACATTTACTAGTCAAAACCTTGCGACAATGACAAAAAAAGTAATTGAATTACATATTCTCTGTCATTTGCCAATCACAGTGATTTTCCTAAATTGATCGAGCAAGTATAGATTTCCATTAAACCAATCGCATCATTAATAACAGCGGAACATAACTGAGTTGAACTTGTCGGAAGTAGTGACCTGTCCCCTTATTTCATTATGTTTCTATATAACTGTGGCTTTAGAATTGTTATGGGGAAGAATCATTAATTTGTATAGAAAATCTTGCAGTTAATCAGATCAGGTGAACAATGGCAGCAGCCGAACTAAGGGCGTTTTGCTATGTGTCAGACAGTGACCTGAACTGACATTGTAATTATGTTAGTGAATACAAGGTTGCGTGTGACAGGGTCAAGATCATAATAAATTATCATGAATCCATGTTGAGTTAAACATTGGATAATGCAAGAAAAGAGAAGGGTAAAGTATTCTGAATGAAAATAATAAAATGCTCTTTGTGGCTTACAACAAAGGTTCGTTTGCATGGATGGTCCGAGCATTTACACAGGAAGAGCAAAGTAAACAATGTGCAATGAGCCATCTATATTATGTCACTCAGAGAGCATAGACTGCCATGGTTTTCGGTGGTGATATGGATCTCGATGGTGGTGCCATTGTTCTCGGTGGTGGTGCCATGGTTCTCGGTGGTGGTGCCATGGATCTCGATGGTGGTGCCATGGTTCTCGGTGGTGGTGCCATGGTTCTCGTTGATGCTGCCTTGGTTCTTACTGTGTACTGCGGTGACTCTCCTTGCATATTTCTATGGCTAAAAGCCGGCGACTCCATGGTGGAATAAAGTTGAATTCCTGGTAGCTGCGCTTTAATATGTTAACTGTACAACATTGCAATAAAAAAGGAATATGGTGGTTCAGAGTCTGTGCTGCCCAAGATTCAGAGATACGATCACACAAGAAAGTGAAGCGTCTCTGAACCTTAGACAGCATGGACTCTGAACCACCATATTCCTTTTTTATTGCGATGATGGTTATCAGATAAGACCCTACCTGAATTTTTAACTGTACAACATTGGAACGCGATTAACCAGCAAATTAGCCAGATACAGTGTCTGCAGGCTTATAGCGCTTGTGGACAAGTTCTCTTTTTTCCTGTATAATGACTTGCATATAAGTCAAAATGTAAAAAGGATTTTAAAAAATATATAATTTATATAACCAAACCAAAGTTATCTTAACCAAAGTTAAGGTTTTTTTTATTAAAAATAGTAAATTTCAGTGTAATTTATGAAGGAAGCAAGAACTGCCAAAAATAAAGGACTCAGACACACCCCATATTAGACATAAAGGAGGGTATCATACACATTCTGTTCAATTGTCATGTATTCATACTCCTAGACTCATAAAGGCTATGCACTTTTGAGGGTTATACACCAAGGAAATGTACTCCAGACCACAGAATAGTCTATGGGTGAGGAGTATAATACCGAAAAATATTTAGAATTGAGAGTCCTCAGTGGTTGATACCTTTTAATGGCTAACTGAAAATATGTTAACAAATTGCAAGCTTTCGAGACTACACGGGTCTCTTCATCCATCAAAGAGTATAATACCGATAAGGGTATGTGCACATGTGGAGTAAAATTTGTGCACCATTTCTGCATCTATTGGCAGGAAAATCACTGCTGCAAAATCGCATTTTTGGTTCAATTTTCCCTACGTCTTTCATTGATTTGAATGGAGTCAATGATTTAAAATGCAGGGCAAAAGCACCCAGAGAATTGACATCCATAATTTCTGGATGAGCAATATAATACCAATTACATTTTGAAGAAGTTTTTTGAGGCTTTTATAACAACTAAATATACCAACAAAATGTACCCAAGAAGATGTAATAACCTATGGGCGACCAATATAATACCAATAAATATTGAACAGTTTTTTGAGGCTTATATAGCAAAGCAATGTACCCCAGAAGATATAATGGGTGAGCAATATAATACCAATAAATTTTGAACACATTTTTTAAGGGTTATATACCAATGAAATGGATTCCAGACCACGGAAGAGTCTATAGGTGAGCAATATAATATTGATAAATTTTGAACAAGCCTTTTAAGGCTTATATAGCAACAAAATGTACCCAAAAAGATGTAATGACCTATGGGTGAGAAATAGAATGCGGCTCACAGAATTGTTCACAGACCACGTAACACTGAAGGGCTGAGAAATGAAAGCCTACAAAATTTAAAAAATCTTTCTCTCAGTTTTAGAGATGACAGAAATGTACTCCACACTGTGGAATAGTGTATGGCTGAGAAATGTAGCCCAGGAAAATGTTTCAGCGATGTGATATATAACACGAAAAAGGACCTCGAAGCACGTAGTACTTGATGGATCAAAATATATTAAATTTTTCAATTTTTTTAAGCACCTACAAAGAAAGCTGCAGCTACATATTTGCCAATGGAGTGCACAAACCTATCTACAGACTGGATCCTGTCACTCTCCCTGCTCCTGCGATTCTCTCTCCCTCCCAAGGCTAAATGCAGATTTAGTGTGCTACAAACAGGAAAGCAAACGACTAGCCCATAGAAGGGATGTTAGTATGATGCCTCAGCTTCAGCACCAGTATCAATGCTACAGGCTTCTAATTTGTTCTACTGTGCACATAGACCTAGATAAGCTCTCTCCCTCCAAAGCAAAGTGTCACAGAGCTGTGCAATGGTGTCTGTGTGCCGAGCCGGGAGGCACCTGTCATTTTATAATCCTGATGATGTCAGATGGCCAGCCAACCACAGTAATGCCACCACCAAAATGGCTGCAGCATTACAGTGGCTTACAGGCAATCCCCGCATGCTTATTGGCTGCGTAACAGATGCCAAAGATGCAGGGCGGGGATTCGAGTTTTACACCGAGCACCGCCCATTACCTGCTGAGTAACGAGCACATCCGATCGAGTGATAACCGAGTATCACCGAGCACATTCGCTCATCCCTAGATAAGAGTTAAGTGAATATTTAAATGTTGCAGATCATTCTATGGCCATATTGTAAGAAGAATCTTTTGGTTGATACATCACATTATTATGAGTTTGTATTTTTGATCAGTAGAATAAAACATTTTCATTTTCTAGAATATGTGTTAGAAAATGGTTAAAACCAAAGTGTTATCATGTTGTTATAATTGTTTGCTCATTGTCACTCCTAGATCACTCCAGCACATTCTCTTTACAACACTCCCACACAAGTGTGTCCCTGCAGCTGCAATCTTGCTTTTATATTTCTAACAGATGGTCATTTTCAGAAAACAGATTTTTCGTTTTGTTTTGTTTTCACAAAAAGACAAGAGATCTTAATAAAGCCACATCCTGAAAAGAGAGTGAAGGTAGATGACTGTCCCTGTTCAGTTGTTTATACATTTCTTTCTCGTGTTTGGAAGAGACTTTTGAACAAAAGATCCACTGAAAATCAAGGTAGCGAGAAAAAAATTCTCTAATGTAACTTGAGGGATTTGAAAAAATGTTGACAGTACTATGATGCCATGCAACCTTAAAGGAGCATTGCTAGGATATGCCATCACTTAATGATCATTTGGGTGCGACCTTTAACCCCTTACTGACATATAACGTACTGGTTATGTCATATACCGGCTCCTTGACTTTGATGCATGGTCACAAGTTAAACCTGCATCTTTGACAGCATTTGATTGCTAAATCAGCCATAATCTTCTACTAACAGCTGTGGGTGGAGTGTGGCTGTTAGCCTGTTAAATGCCACTGTTAATCTACGACAGTGGCTTTGACTGCGCACCAGTAGGGTAGCACATCATTCTACGCGCATCGGCACTCTCACAACATGGTCAAGGGACATCAATTGGATGCCATGATGGAAAGTGGTTTGCTGGAATTCATAGGAGACCTTGATCTTGATTTTCGCTGCACACAGCAATACTGTGGCTTTGTTGTAAATAGCACAAGAGACTGGATGATGGCAGGCTCAAGTCCCCTAAGACTAAAAAAATTGTAAAGTAAAAAAAAATATTAAAAAATAAAATAAAAGTTCAAATCATTCCCCTTTTTCCCATTAAGCATTAAGGCATATATTTTTTAAAAACGCACATACTGTATTTCGTATGGCTGCATACATAAAACGGACTGATCTATCAAAATATAAAATAAATTAATTTGATAGCTAAATGGCGTAACAGCCAAAAATGAAAACACCAAATTTGCAATTTTTTTGGCCACGGCAACAACACAAAACATGTAACAAGAGGCAATCTAAACATCAAATCTATTCCATCATTATGCAAATAAAAATATTGAATCAGGGCAGAAAAAACAAGCCTTCGACTAGCTCCTTTTCCCAAAAATTGATTGAAAACATTGCGGCTCTCGGAAAATGGCGTTTCAAGCAAATTTTTTTTGTTACAAATTTCTACATTTTTTTTCACCCGTTACATGAAACAAAAACTCTATGTTTGGTATTGGTGTAATCGTACTGACCTGGAGAAACATATCGCCAGCTTATTATTACAATAAAAGAAATGCTAGACTTTTTGCTATTGTGCAATATTGGAATTTTTCCCTCCCTTTCCAGTACACATGTATTTATTTATTTAGGTGATGACATAGCCTAGCAATATGCCATCATTGACCAAGATGACAATATACCTTTAATGTTTTCTTATGTTTTTTATTTAAATTCTAGTTTTACTTGTAAGTTAGCAGAAAGAAAATTTCAAGGTCATGCAATGGATGCCGTATTGGTTAAGTGTCGGCTGAACTAGGTGAACACAACTGACAATCTGGTGTGAATTGGGGCAGGAAACTAAACATTCCCAGATCATTTAATCGTTCCTCGTAGGACATAGTTTACAGTTTGCTCACCGTCCTGGTAGCTCTTCTCTGAACTTGCTCCAGTTTTTCAATGTATTTTTTAAAATGTGATGCCCAGAACTGGACACAGTATTCCAGATGAGGTCTGACCAAGGAGGAGTAGAGGGTGATCTAGACTCTATGCTTCTCTTAATGCTTCCCAGAAAAGGAAATAAAAAGTTAATAATGTCCCTGCACTGCAAAAAGTAATCATTCCTAGAATGTAAATGATCTGTACATGCTCTGTGCACATATTAAGACACCAAGGAATACTGGGAGATTCCAGCTTTGAAGTCTGTGGATTTATAACTACAGCTCTGAGCTGTAATACAGATGGGAAGGGAATTATTTCTCCTGTAAATTAGGATTATTTTATTGAAAAAGTAAAAAATCTAAAAGACAGCACATTGCGTTGCTAATTTCATAACTTCACAAATGTGCTGAACGTAGCTCCATATGTTATAGATGTGATGGGGATGGACATATATTTATCAGTAGGGGTTCATAGTAAATGGTGTCTCGCTACTCCGATGCGCAATTCTATATGTTATAAATATTTAAGCGAAATAAAGAAACATATTTCGTCTGACAGATATGTTTCCTTGAGCTTATCTTATTGTTTCATTAAGGCAATTATTTATGGTAATTTGAATCTCCGCTCACTCCCACGCAACCTACAGGTTCATGTTCTTGGGGGAAATGTGACATAATAAAATGAACACATTTTACACACATAGAAACTCCAAATCAGCGGGGAGTTAAAATGGTTTTCCAGTTTAAGTAAATGCAGGTTATTAATTTATTTTGTAATAAAACATTCTGAATGTTTGTATTCATAAGGGACCAGGCAACTTTACTAAAACTGACCTAGTGTTTAAATTAGGATTATATGTTAAATAGATTTATTTAAGTATTCATATTTTTTTAGAAAAATATTTAGAATTGAGAGTTATTTTTCTATCTACTGGCTAACACGGTACCAAGATATATATCTTTCCTGTATCATATTTTTTTAAAAACTTTCTGCTTTAATAGTTTACCTACCACAGCAGAATTTTTGCTTTCTTTGCCTTTTTTTCTGAATACTTATGGCCATGTGATATTCCAGTTTTTCTTTTTTTAAAAGTTTGCAAAAATTTCTACATTTCTGTTTTTTTTTCAGTCAAGATGGGGTGCAGAATGTACATTAACCCATTAACCCCCAAGGGTGGTTTGCACGTAAATGACCAGGCCAATTTTTACAATTCTGACCACTGTCCATTTATAAGGTTATAACTTTGGAATGCTTCAATGGATCCTGATGATTCTGACACTGTTTTCTCATGACATATTGCACTTCGTGATTGTGGTAAAATTTCTTTGATATTACCTGCGTTTATTTGTGGAAAAAATGGAAATTTGGTGAAACTTTTGAAAATGTCACAATTTTCAAACTTTGAGTTTTTATGCCCTTAAATCACAGAGATATGTCACACAAAATACTTAATAAGTAACATTTCCCACATGTCTACCTTACATCAGCACAATTTTGGAACCAAAATGTTTTCGTTAGGGAGTTATAAGGGTTAAAAGTTGACAAGAAATTTCTCATTTTTACAAAACCATTTTTTTTAGGGACCACATCTCATTTGAAGTCATTTTGAGGGGTCTATATGATAGAAAATACCCAAGTGTGACACCATTCTAAAAACTGAACCCCTCAAGGTGCTTAAAACCACATTCAAGAAGTTTATTAACCCTTCAGGTGCTTCACAGGAATTTTTGTAATATTTTAAAAAAAATGAACATTTAACTTTTTTCACAAAAAAATTATTTCAGCTCCAATTTGTTTTATTTTACCAAGGGTAACAGGAGAAATTGGACCCCAAAAGTTGTTGTGCAACTTGTCCTGAGTACGCTGATACCCTATATGTGGGGATAAAACACTGTTTGGGCGCATGGCAGAGCTCGGAAGGGAAGGAGCGCCGTTTGACTTTTCAATCCAAAATTGACTGGAATTGAGATAGGACACCATGTCGCATTTGGAGAGCCCCTGATTTGCCTAAACATTGGAACCCCCCACAAGTGACACCATTTTGGAAAGTAGACCCCCTATGGAACTTATCTAGATGTGTGATGAGCACTTTGACCCACCAAGTGCTTCACAGAAGTTTATAATATAGAGCCTTAAAAATAAAAAATCATATTTTCTCACAAAAATGATCTTTTTGCCCCCAATTTTTTATATTTTACCAAGGGTAACAGAAGAAATTGGACCTAAAATGTTGTTGTCCAATTTGTCCTGAGTATGCTGATATCTCATATGTGTGGGTAACCCATTGTCTGGGCGCATGGCAGAGCTTGGAAGGGAAGGAGAGTCATTTCACTTTTCAATGCAAAACTGACTGGAATTGAGATAGGACGCTATGTCGCATTTGGAGAGCCCTTGATGTGCATAATATTGAAACCCCCCACAAGTGACACCATTTTGGAAAGTAGACCCCCTAAGGAACTTATCTAGATTTGTGGTGAGCACTTTGACCCACCAAGTGCTTCACAGAAGTTTATGTAAAGCCGCAAAAATAAAAAATAATATTTTCTCACAAAAATGATCTTTTTGCTCCCAATTTTTTATATTTTCTCAAGAGTAGCAGAAGAAATTGGACCTAAAAAGTTGTTGTACAATTTGTCCTGAGTACGCTGATACCTCATATGTGGGGGTAACCCATTGTTTCGGTGCATGGCAGAGCTCCGAAGGGAAGGAGCGCCGTTTGACTTTTCAATGCAAAATTGACTGGAATTGAGATAGGATGCCATTTCGCGTTTGGACAAGTGACACCATTTTGGAAAGTAGACCCCCTAAGGAACTTATCAAGATGTGTTGTGAGAACTTTAACCCCCAAGTGTTTCAATACAGTTTATAACGCAGAGCCATGAAAATATTTTTTTTTAACAAATATTATTTTTTAGCCCCAGTTTTGTATTTTCCCAAAAGTAACAGGAGAAATTGGACCCAAAAAGTTGTTGTCCAATTTATCCTGAGTACATTGATACCCCATATGTGGGGGGGGGAACCACCATTTGGGCGCATGGCAGAGCTTGGACGGGAAGGAGCGCAGTTTGGAATGCAGACTTAGATGGATTGGTCTGCAGGCGTCACGTTGCATTTGCAGAGCCCCTGATGTACCTAAACAGTAGAACCCCCCAAGTGACCACATATTGGAAACTAGACCCCCAAGGAACTTATCAAGATGTGTTGTGAGAACTTTAAAACCCCAAGTATTTCACTACAGTGTATAACGCAGAGCGGTGAAAATAAAAATTATTTTCTCTTCCACAAAAAATATTTTTTAGCCCCCAGTTTTGTATTTTCCCAAGTGTAACAGGAGAAATTGGACACCAAAAATTGTTGTCCAGTTTGTCCTGAGTACACTGATACCCCATATGTGGGTGGGAGCCACTGTTTGGGCACATGGCAGAGCTCGGAAGGGAAGGAGCGCCATTTGGAATACAGACTTAGATGGATTGGTAGAACTCCCCCCAAGTGACCACATATTGGAAACTAGACCCCCCAAGGAACTTATCTAGATATGTTGTGAGAACTTTGAATCCCCAAGTGTTTCACTACAGTTTATAATGCAGAGCCATGAAAATAAAAAATCATTATTTTTCCCACAAAGTGATATTTTAGCCCCCAAATTTTTATTTTGCCAAGGGTAACAAGAAAAGTTGTTGTCCAATTTGTCCTGAGTACGCTGATACCCTATATGTTGTGGCAAACCCCTGTTTGGGCGCACAGGAGAGCTCGGAAGGGAAGGAGCACTGTTTTACTTTTTCAAAGCAGAATTGGCTGGAATTGAGATCAGACACCATGTCACATTTGGAGAGCCCCTGATCTGCCTAAACAGTAGTAACCGCCCAATTCTAACTGAAACCCTAACCCAAACACACCCCTAACCCTAATCCCAACCCTAATCAGAAGCCTAACCACACCCCTAACCCGAACACGCCCCTAACCCTAATCCCAACCACATCCCTACCCCAACACACCCCTAACCCTAATCCCAACCCTAACCACTCCCCTAACTCCAACACACCCCTAACCCTAATCCCAACCATAACCCTAACCACACCCCTAACCCTAATCCCAATCCTAATCCCAACCGTAAATGTAATCCAAACCCTAACTTTAGCCCCAAACCTAACCGTAATGTTAGCCCCAACCCTATCCCTTACTTTAGCCCCAACCCTAACCCTAACTTTAGCCCCAAACCTAACTTTATCCCCAACTCTAACTGTAGCCCCAACCCTAACTGTAGCCCTAACCCTAACTTTAGCCCCAACCCTAACCCTAACTTTAGTCCCAACCCTAACTGTAGCCCCAACCCTAGCTGTAGCCCCAACCCTAACTGTAGCCCTAACCCTATCTGTAGCCCCAACTTTAGCCCCAACCCTAAACCTAAATTTAGCCCCAACCCTAACCCTAACTTTAGCCCCAACCCTAACTGTAGCTCCAACCCTAACTGTAGCCCTAACTCTAACTGTAGCCCTAACCCTAATGGGAAAATGGAAATAAATATTTTTTTTTATTTTATTATTTTTCCTAACTAAGGGGGTGATGAAGGGTGGTTTGATTTACTATTTATAGTGTTTTTTTTCAGGGGATGTTTATGATTGGCTGCTGTCACACAATAAAAGATGCTTTTTATTGCAAAAAATAGTTTTGCGTCTCCACATTTTGAGAGATATAATTTTTCCATATTTTGGTCTACAGAGTTATGTGAGGTCTTGTTTTTTGCTAGATTAGTTGACGTTTTAATTGGTACTATTCTCGGGCACGTGACATGTTTTGCTTTTTATTCAGATTTTTGTGAGGCAGAATGACTAAAAACCAGCTATTCATGAATTTCTTTTGGGGGCGTTTATACAATTCCACATTTGGTAAAATTGATAGAGCAGTTTTATTCTTCGGGTCAGTACGATTACAGCGATACCTCACTTATATCATTTTTTATGTTTTGACGCCTTTATACGATAAAAACTATTTTATATAAAAAAATATATATTTTTGCATCTCTTTATTCTGAGGAGTATAACTTTCTTATTTTTTCGCTGATGATGCTGTATGGCAGCTCATTTGTTGCAGGACAAGATAACGTTTCTAGCGGCACTATGTTTATTTATATCCGTCTTTTTGATCGCGTGTTATTCCACTTTTTGCTCAGCGGTATGATAAAAAAGCGTTCTTTTTTACCTCTGTTTTTTTTTTACGGTGTTCTCTGAAGGGGTTAACTAGTGGAACAGTTTTATAGGTCGGGTCGTTGCGGATGCAGCGATGCTAAATATGTGTACTTTTAATGTTTTTTTATATTTAGATAAAGAAATGCATTTATTGGAGCAAAATATTTTTTTCTCTTTATTTAGGAATATTATTTTTTTACACATGTAAATAATTTTTTTTACTTTTTTACTTTATAGCATGATGTAGCATGGGACATCATGCTATAGTGTCAGATCGCTGATCTGACACTTTGCAAAGCACTGTGTCAGACCAGCGATCTGACAGGCAGTGCTGCAGGCTTGCTGGCGAAAGCTACCTACCTGCAGGACCTGGAAGGAGCCCTGCGGCCATTTTGGATCCGGGGCCTGTAGGGTAGAGATGCTCGGAACAATGAGATCACATTGCGCTGTTTCGAGGGTCTCAGGGAAGCACGCAGGGAGCCCCCTCCCTGTGCGATGCTTCCCTATGCCGCCGGAACACTGCAATCATGTTTGATCACAGTGTTCTGGGGGTTAATGTGCCGGGAGCGGTCCGTGACTCCTCCTGGCACATAGTGCCGGATGTCAGCTGTAATAATTCCCACCTATTATGTACTATCCCGTCCCTGGGAATTAAGTCCCAGGTCACCTCAACGGAATAGTTCCTCATACGGGATTAAGGGGTTAATGTGAAAATAATGACCTTCTTTGAATTTACCAAATGGCTGCAATGAAACAAAGAGTGACAAATTGAAAGGGATCTTAAAACTTTTCATATGTAGTGTATGCGCTGTGCAGTATAAATAACATGATAGTTTTACTTACGCTCCTGTACAGTTGTGGCCAAAAGTATTGACACCCCTGCAATTCTGTCAGATAATACTCAGTTTCTTCCTGAAAATGATTGCAAACACAAATTCTTTGGTATTATTATCTTCATTTAATTTGTCTTAAATGAAAAAACACAAAAGAGAATGAAGCAAAAAGCAAAACATTGATCTATTCACACAAAACTCCAAAAATGGGCCAGACAAAAGTATTGGCACCCTCAGCCTAATACTTGGTTGCACAACCTTTAGCCAAAATAACTGCGACCAACTGCTTCTGGTAACCATCAATGAGTTTCTTACAATGCTCTTCTGGAATTTTAGATCATTCTTCTTTGGCAAACTGCTCCAGGTCCCTGATATTTGAAGGGTGCCTTCTCCAAACTGCCATTTTTAGATTTCTCCACAGGTGTTCTATGGGATTCAGGTCTGGACTCATTGCTGGGCACCTTAGAAGTCTCCAGTGCTTTCTCTCAAACCATTGTCTATTGCTTTTTGAAGTGTGTTTTGGGTCATTGTCCTGCTGGAAGACCCATGACCTCTGAGGGAGACCCAGCTTTCTCACACTGGCAGGGTCGGACTGGCCCACCGGGAGATCGGAGAATCCTCCGGTGGGCCCTCCCCCCAGTGGGCCCTCCCCCTCACCAGACTCCTGCCTCATTCACTACTGCCTGCTGTGCCCTGTATTAACGAATGCTTGCACCCAGCGGTCAGCCGTCTGCACTGCTCAGCAACAAGTGATGTGAGGTGAGAGCTTTCTCATCATCTGCTGCTGCGGTTTCTACTGATCTCGTGGCACTCACCGCTCTATCAGCTGCGGAGAGCTTGATGAGATCAATAGAAGCCGCAGCAGCAGGTATATTGAGAATGTGCTCAACTCACTTCACTTGTTGCTGAGCAGTGCAGACGGCTTGGACCCGGTATGGAATAACGCACAGCAAAGCCATCATAGAGCCACAGGTTGTCAGACTTCACTGCACACAGCATGGGACGGAGCAGCCATCTACAATGTAGTTGATTTTTTGAGGACATGATGTCACTGGAGGGGGCGGGGCCTCAATCAGACCAGTGACCCGATAGCAGGAAGCAGCACTGTGGTGAGGCTGCAGGAGAGGAAAGAAATGAGAGACTGCAGCGCGGAGCCATGTGAGGAGAGGACTGAGGGGCTTCATGATGGACCCATGCACAGATAGGAATGAAGACCCAGGATTCAGTGTGAGTGGTCAAAGGATCATGAATGTACTGTGTTTTGGAAAGGACTGATATAACTTGAGTGGGACTGCATAGAGATGATAATGAGGTGCTGCGTGGAGAAGGGGGGATGATAATGAGGTGCTGTGTGGAGAAGGAGGGATGATAATGAGGTGCTGTGTGGAGAAGGGGGATGATAATGAGGTGCTGTGTGGAGAAGGAGGGATGATAATGAGGTGCTGTGTGGAGAAGGGGGGATGATAATGAGGTGCTGTGTGGAGAAGGGGGATGATAATGAGGTGCTGTGTGGAGAAGGGGGGATGATAATGAGGTGCTGTGTGGAGAAGGGGGGATGAAATGAGGTGCTGTGTGGAGAAGGGGGGATGATAATGAGGTGCTGTGTGGAGAAGGGGGATGATAATGAGGTGCTGTGTGGAGAAGGGGGGATGAAATGAGGTGCTGTGTGGAGAAGGGGGGATGATAATGAGGTGCTGTGTGGAGAAGGAGGGATGATAATGAGGTGCTGTGTGGAGAAGGAGGGATGATAATGAGGTGCTGTGTGGAGAAGGGGGGATGATAATGAGGTGCTGTGTGGAGAAGGAGGGATGATAATGAGGTGCTGTGTGGAGAAGGAGGGATGAAATGAGGTGCTGTGTGGAGAAGGGGGATGATAATGAGGTGCTGTGTGGAGAAGGAGGGATGATAATGAGGTGCTCTGTGGAGAAGGAGGGATGATAATGAGGTGCTGTGTGGAGAAGGAGGGATGATAATGAGGTGCTGTGTGGAGAAGGGGGATGATAATGAGGTGCTGTGTGGAGAAGGGGGGATGAAATGAGGTGCTGTGTGGAGAAGGGGGGATGATAATGAGGTGCTGTGTGGAGAAGGGGGGATGATAATGAGGTGCTGTGTGGAGAAGGGGGGATGATAATGAGGTGCTGTGTGGAGAAGGGGGGATGATAATGAGGTGCTGCGTGGAGAAGGAGGGATGATAATGAGGTGCTGTGTGGAGAAGGAGGGATGATAATGAGGTGCTGTGTGGAGAAGGAGGGATGATAATGAGGTGCTGTGTGGAGAAGGGGGGATGATAATGAGGAGCTGTGTGGAGAAGGGGGATGATAATGAGGTGCTGTGTGGAGAAGGGGGGATGAAATGAGGTGCTGTGTGGAGAAGGGGGGATGATAATGAGGTGCTGTGTGGAGAAGGGGGGATGATAATGAGGTGCTGTGTGGAGAAGGGGGATGATAATGAGGTGCTGTGTGGAGAAGGGGGATGAGAATGAGGTGCTGTGTGGAGAAGGGGGGATGATAATGAGGTGCTGTGTGGAAAAGGGGTCATGATGATGAGGCGTTGTGTGGAGGAGGGATGATGAGGGGCTATGTGAAAAGGGGGGTTGATGAGGGGGCTGTGTGGAAAAGGGGGGTGATCAAGGGCTGTGTGGAGAAGTGGGCAGTGAGAAAAAGCCTCTTGGTGCATTGCTGAGTTCACCGGGAGAAATTACTTAAAGTGAATTGCGGTAAACTCACCTCTGCACTGTGGGACTTTCTCACTGCAAGGTCACCACAGTTCAGGGGCCCAGCTGGGACCACAGCCTCAGTGACCTGCCATAACCTCAATGAGGTTAGCCGACGCCAGTGATCGGAGGTAAACTTTATACCTCCAATCACGGCTGCGGGCTCACATCATTTGACAGCGTGTGAACCTTAGCTGTCTGATTGGCTTTAATGATTTTACTGCCAATCAGAAGCAGTGTTTGCCCCGCTGTTTTGCACCTAACAGAGTGGTAAACACTGGGTGTTCGGGACCTCCAGTAAAGTGAATGGAGTCAGGGTATGTGCACACGTCAGGATTTCTTGCAGAAATTTCCTGAAGAAAACCGGAAATTTTCTGCAAGAAATCCGTGGTTTTTTTTCCCGTTTTTTTCGCGTTTTTTTTTTTTTAGCATTTTGCAAGCGAAATTAGCTTGCATAATGCTAAAGTTTTCCAAGCGATCTGTAGCATCACTTGGAAAACTGACTGACAGGTTGGTCACACTTGTCAAATATACTGTTTGACAAGTGTGACCAACTTTTTACTACAGATGCTGCTTATGCAGCATCAATAGTAAAAGATAATAGTTTAAAACTAATAAAAAAAAAAAAAAAATGGTTATACTCACCTTCTGAAGACAGCCGATCTCCTCAGCAGCGTCCGTTCCTATAGATGGTGTGGTGCAGGACCTTCGATGACGTCACGGTCACGTGACCGCGACATCATCGCGGTCATGTGACCGCGACGTCATCGCAGGTCCTTCACCACACCATCTATAGGAACGGATGCGCCAGCATGCACCTGAGAGGCGGGAAGACTGCGGGGGCCATCGAAGGTGAGTATATGACTATTTTTTTTTTTTATTCTTTTTTTTTTTTTAACAATTATATGGTGCCCAGTCCGTGGAGGAGAGTCTCCTCTCCTCCACCCTGGGTGCCAACCGCACATAATCTGCTTACTTCCCGCATGGTGTGCACAGCCACATGCGGAAAGTAAGCAGATCAATGCATTCCTAGGTGTGCGGAACCCCCGCAATTCCGCAAATTTAATGAACATGTTGCTTTTTTTTCCGCTATGCGATTTTTTTCGCGGAAAAAAATGCAACATTTGCACAAGAAATGCGGAATACACTTAAAATAATGGGAGGCATATGTTAGCGGTTTTTTCGCGTTTTTATCACGTTTTTATAACGAAAAATACTGAACGTGTGCACATGGCCTCAGGGTACTGTTCTGGTACCCGAACCTGCGAACTTGGACTTTTTTTTAACTGTTCGGCCAGACCCGAACATCCTGGGGTCCACTCATCTCTAATCCTGTGTCTAATGCGTGTATGTCGTGTGAGTGTGTCATGTGTCTAGCGTGCGACTGGTGTGTGTCATGTGTATGTATGCTGTGTCTAGTGTGTGACTGGTGTGTGTCATGTGTATGTATCCGGTGTCTAGTGTGTTACTGGTGTATGTATCCTGTGTCTAGCGTGTGACTGGTGTGTGTCACGTGTATGTATCCTGTGACTGGTGTGTGTCACGTGTATGTATCCTGTGTCTAGCGTGTGTCACGTGTATGTATCCTGTGACTGGTGTGTGTCACGTGTATGTATCCTGTGACTGGTGTGTGTCACGTGTATGTATCCTGTGACTGGTGTGTGTCACGTGTATGTATCCTGTGACTGGTGTGTGTCACGTGTATGTATCCTGTGACTGGTGTGTGTCACGTGTATGTATCCTGTGACTGGTGTGTGTCACGTGTATGTATCCTGTGACTGGTGTGTGTCACGTGTATGTATCCTGTGACTGGTGTGTGTCACGTGTATGTATCCTGTGACTGGTGTGTGTCACGTGTATGTATCCTGTGACTGGTGTGTGTCACGTGTATGTATCCTGTGTCTGGTGTGTGTCACATGAATGTATCCTGTGTCTGGTGTGTGTCACCTGTATGTATCCTGTGTCTAGCGTGTGACTAGTGTGTATGTGTCATGTCTAGTGTGTGTATGTGGCACATCTCTAAATAATAAAATCTTTCTGTGCTAATAGAATATCATTGTTCTTGGCAGCACTTGTCTGGTTTCCACAAAATTATCTGCTGCCAATAAGAGTGCGTGACTAGATGGAGGCTAAGGGAAGATTCTATAGCTAGTACCTCTTAAGCATGGTGGGCCCCTAGGATGATTTTCTCTGGTGGGCCCAAACTACTCCAGTCCGACGCTGCACACTGGGCCCTACATTATGTTGCAAAATTTGTTGGTAGTCTTCAGACTTCATAATGCCATGCACACGGTCAAGCAGTCCAGTGCCAGAGGCAGCAAAGCAACCCCAAAACATCAGGGAACCTCCGCCATGTTTGACTGTAGGGACCGTGTTCTTTTCTTTGAATGCCTCTTTTGTCTCCTGTAAACTCTATGTTGATGCCTTTGCCCAAAAAGCTCTACTTTTGTCTCATCTGACCAGAGAACTTTTTCCAAGACGTTTTAGGCTTTTTCAGGTAAGTTTTGGCAAACTCCAGCCTGGCTTTTTTATGTCTCGGGGTAAGAAGAGGGGTCTGCCTGGGTCTCCTACCATACAGTTCCTTTTCACTCAGACGCCGACAGATAGTATGGGTTGACACTGTTGTACCCTAGGACTGCAGGGCAGCTTGAACTTGTTTGGATGTTAGTCGAGGTTCTTTATCCAACATCCGCACAATCTTGCGTTGAAATCTCTTGTCAATTTTTCTTTTCTGTCCACATCTAGGGAGGTTAGCCACAGTGACATGGGCTTTAAACTTCTTGATGACACTGCGCACGGTAGACACAGGAACATTCAGGTCTTTGGAGATGGACTTGTAGCCTTGAGATTGCTCATGCTTCTTCACAATTTGGTTTCTCAAGTCCTCAGACAATTCTTTGGACTTCTTTCTTTTCTCCATGCTCAATGTGGTACACACAAGGACACAGGACAGAGGTTGAGTCAACTTTAATCCATGTCAACTGGCTGCAAGTGTGATTTAGTTATTGCCAACACCTGTTAGGTGCCACAGGTAAGTTACAGGTGATGCTAATTACACTAATTAGAGAAGCATCACATGATTTTTCGAACAGTGCCAATACTTTTGTCCACCCCCTTTTTTATGTTTGGTGTGGAATTATATCCAATTTGGCTTTAAGACAATTCTTTTGTGTTTTTTCATTTAAGACAAATTAAATGAAGATAATAATAACAAATAATTTGAGTTTTCAATCATTTTCAGGAAGAAACTGAGTATTATCTGACAGAATTGCAGGGCTGTCAATACTTTTGGCCACAACTGTAGATACAGCAACCTATCAGCCAGGTACGGACTGGGGCTGAAATTCAGCCCTGGCATTTGAAATCACACAGGCCCATGGTGTCCCTGTCCCCATGAACCAGATGGGATATATTACTAATATTACCCTGGATGGAGGAAAGGAAGATTTACTACAAGACCAATATTTCTAATTATACCCACGGCATGCTGAAGTAAGTGACGGAGTGACCGGCTTTGTACTCCGTCACAACTCTTAACAGTATGGGTGCCTTGAGAACATTGATTCTGTTAACAACGTAGCACACAAGGCAGCCTACAACCAGACCAGACCCTTCTGGCATTTGCCAGAATTGCCAAATGGCCAGTCCGGCCCTGCTATCAGCACCCCACAATGGTATCGCAGGGGCATTGATGAGTTTACAAAGGGATTCTCCACCTTGTGTACAACCCAGGATTTAACTTTGCATTAATGGAGGCTTTGTCTGCAGTGAGTTATCAGTATGATTCAAACATGATGTAAGCTCAGTTTTTGAGGTTTTTAACAAGTTCTCCCAACCCTCTAGATGTTTGGTATGAGAAGTGGTAATTGGAATTTTCACTGTGCTCTTCCAGGATATAAAATTATTTATATAGTTTACGTATTTATATAGTGCAATTAAATTCCACAGAGCGTTACAGACACCATCATCACTGTTCCCATTCCCTATTTATATGTCTTTGGAAAGTGGGAGGAAACCGGAGAACCCCAGGAAACCCACGCAAACACGGGAAGAACATACAAACTCCTTGCAGATGTTGTCCTTGGTGGGATTTGATTCCTGGGCCCCAGTGCTGTAAGGCTGCAGTGCTAACCACTGAGCCACCATGCTAACCTACTCATGTGGTAGATACACAGGTGCTGGGGTAATTATAAGAAATATCTAAGAACCTAGATCTATCCCATCACCACAGCAGAAGTAGACCATAAATATTTTTATTCATTGACATTAAGCAGAGATCTCGAAAACTTTTGATAACTCAATCAATAACCTTTATTTTCTAAAATCATAAAATCCCTTTAATATCCTTTTTGATTGAACAGAGCACAATCTCAATCTCTCGGTGCCTCTTTTGTGCTTTGTGGTTGACACAGAAGTGGATCCTTCAGCCTTCCCAACATTTCTGATCAGTCGTCGAGTGATTAACAACAGTTGGTATAATAAATCTTGCATAAAGTGTTTAATGTCTACAGACAAAATGACTGTACCACGGAGAATTCATTTGTAGAACAGATGGCAAATGTATTAGATATATTCCCAGTAAAAACATTTTTACCAGAATGATATCACTGGTGCTAAATCTGTTTTATTGCATTGATTTAGTAGGTATCTAAGTATGTATCACAGAAGTGGCTTCTTTCATGGGCTTAAATTCCGAAGCTTCGGTAATTGTATGTATCGGTACCTTCAGATGCATCAACTCTTATCTTCGTCAAATTAAAAATGCATTACATTATGGAATAGCAAAACCGAAAACTCAACAGTTTAAATCTCATCCACTGGATTACTTCCTAATTAATGCCCCATCTTTGACAGCCTGCTGTGGTACAAATCTGGAGGACCATTTTGGTTGGAAGCCACTATGTGGTTAAACCATCTAATATTTCAATGCAGGCAGATGTAATTGAGGATGCTATCCCTGTCCCCCGTGGGGTTGGCCTTGGGTGTAAATACATATTCCGCGCAACCATATTTACATCTACTAATGGCTCGAAGGAATTAAAAATGAATGATTATATCTTGTGCAGTACTTCTTTTGTCATCTGTGCAAAATGATCTCAGCTCTATCTATAGGTCTTACATCAAGAGAGCTACATATTCGAACTCACGAGCATGAACATGACATTGAGCAGCTCGTGAGACTGATGATGTGGGGACACTCAAAACTATCCCCAGACACGTTAAGATCTATCAGGATTGTAACCCTAGTCATTTAAAAATTCGGGGCATTGAGCAGCTACAGAATGGTTCTAGAGGTGGTGATACTATATGCCTTCTTGCCAGGGCCGTATTTAGAGTTTCTGCTGCCCTAGGCACTTTTAGTGCTGTCTCCCCCTTTGGTAAGTATGACACTATCGGCAGTGACTTTGGCAAAAATCGCTGATGTGAAAGTAGCCTTTTGCAGCAGATCAGGCAGTTTTTCCGCATCTGCGGCATAACAGATCACTTATGGCAACACTCCGTTCGGCTTCATTCATTTCCTATGGGATTTGTGGACATTTACGGCACTTTCCGTGATCCAGCAAATGCGGTATCATACCTCCCAACTTTTGAAGAAGGGAAAGAGGGATAAAGTTTGCTACGCACACCACGGCAAATTTTAGGCCACACCTCTGACCACACCCATTGCACAACTAGTCACACCCATATCCACACCCCAACCACACCCATTTAGTACTGCTGATCACACTGTTTCATAAATAATAATTATAAACAAAAAAATATGGCCACACAGTGCTTCATACTGTATAACGACTTCACATGATGCTCAATACTGCATAATGGCCTTACAGTGCTCTATACTGTATAATGGCCACACATGATGCTCCATACTGTATAATGGCCACATATGATACTCAGTACTGTATAATGGCCACTAGTGTTGAGCATTCCGATACCGCAAGTATCGGGTATCGGCCGATATTTGCGGTATCGGAATTCCGATACCGAGATCCGATACTTTTGTGATATCAGGAATCGGTATCGGGATTGATATTAATGTGTAAAATAAAGAATTAAAATAAAAAATAGGGATATACTCACCCTCTGACGCGCCCTGGTTGTAACCGGCAGCTTCCGTTCCTAAGAATGAGCGCTTGAAAGACCTTAGATGACGTCGCGGCTTGTGATTGGTCGCGTGAGCGGTCACGTGACCGGCACGTGACCAATCACAAGCCGCGATGTCATCTAAGGTCTTTCAAGCGCTCATTCTTAGGAACGGAAGCTGCCGGTTACAACCAGGGCGCGTCAGAGGGTGAGTATATCCCTATTTTTTATTTTAATTCTTTATTTTACACATTAATATGGATTCCAGGGCCTGAAGGAGAGTTTCCTCTCCTTCAGACCCTGGGATCCATACAGTATACCTTCCGATACTTGGTGTCCCATTGACTTGTATTGGTATCGGATATCGGTATCGGCGATATCCGATACTTTTTGGGTATCGGCCGATACTATCCCAAACCGATACTTTCAAGTATCGGACTGTATTGCTCAACACTAATGGCCACACAGTGCTCCTTACTGTATAATGGCCACACAGTGCTCCATACTGTATAATGACCCCACATGATGCTCCATCTATATATATAATTGTCTAAGGGTTTTTCTGTCTGTCTGTCTGTCTGTCCTGGAAATCCAGCATTTCTGATTGGTCGAGGCCGCCGGGCCTTGACCAATCAGCGACGGGCACAGCATGGCGACGATGATGTCATAAAGGTTGCCTCGACCAATCAGCGACCGGCACAGTCTGCCGCGAATTCGCCTCGACCAATCAGCGACGGGCACAGTATCGACGTAGATGTCATAATGGTTGCCATGGTGACGATGATGTCATAAAGGTTGCCTCGACCAATCAGCGACGGGCACAGTCTGCCGCGAATTCTGGAATCATCATTGTCCATATACTACAGGAACATGCATATTCTAGAATACCCGATGCGTTTGAATCGGGCCACAGTCTAGTACTGCATAATGGCCACACATAATGCTCAATACTGTATAATGGCCACACATGATGCTCCATACTGTATAATGGCCACACAGTGCTCCATACTGTATAATGGCCACACAGTGCTCCATACTGTATAATGGCCCTACATGATGCTCAGTACTGTATAATAGCCACACATGATGCTCCATACTGTATAATGGCCACACAGTGCTCCATACTGTATAATGGCCACACATGAAGCTCAGTACTGTATAATGGCTACACATGATGCTCCATACTGTACAATGGCCTTACAGTGCTCGATACTGTATAATGGCCACACATGATGCTCCATACTGTATAATGGCCAGATATGATACTCAGTACTGTATAATGGCCACACAGTGCTCCATACTGTATAATGGCCACACAATGCTCCATACTGTATAATGGCCACACAGTGCTCCATACTGTATAATGACCCCACATGATGTTCCATCTATATATATAATTGTCTAAGGGGTTTTCTGTCTGTCTGTCTGTCTGTCTTGGAAATCCCGCATCTCTGATTGGTCGAGGCCGCCGGGCCTCGACCAATCAGCGACGGGCACAGCATGGCGATGATGATGTCATAAAGGTTGCCTCGACCAATCAGCGACGGGCACAGTCTGCCGCGAATTCGCCTCGACCAATCAGTGACAGGCACAGTATCGACGTAGATGTCATAATGGTTGCCATGGCGACGATGATGTATACATCATGTATAATGGCCACACATGATGTTCCATACTGTATAATGGCCACACAGTGCTCCATACTGTATAATGGCCACACAGTGCTCCATACTGTATAATGGCCCTACATGATGCTCAGTACTGCATAATAGCCACACATGATGCTCCATACTGTATAATGGCCACACAGTGCTCCATACTGTATAATGGCCACAAATGAAGCTCAGTACTGTATAATGGCCACACATGATGCTCCATACTGTATAATGGCCACACAGTGCTCCATACTGTATAATGGCCACACAGGATGCTTCATACTGTATAATGGCCACACATGATGCTCCATACTGTATAATGGCCACACATGATTCTCCATACTGTATAATGGCCACACATGATGCTGTAATGCTGTAGATAAGCCCCCGATGTATCCTGAAAGGTAAGAAAAACAGGTTATGTTATACTCACCCAGGGCGGTCCTGCTGCAGTCCAGTTTTGGTCTGATGGGCATCGCGGTCCAGTCCGGTGCCTCCTATCTTCATATGATCACGTCCTCATCTTGTCTTCCTGCCGTGGCTCCGGCGTGCTTTGTCTGCCCTGTTGAGGGCAGAGCAAACTACTGCAGTGCACAGGTGGTCAGAGAGGCTCAGTGCCTGCGCACTGCAGTACTTTGCTCTGCCCTCAACAGGGCAGACAAAGTACACCTGCACCGGAGCAGAGGCAGGAAGACAAGAAGAGGATGTGATCATATGAAGATGGGAGGTGCTGGACCCGCACTGCGACACCCATCGGACCGGACCGCAGAGGGACCACCCCTGGGTGAGTATGATATAACCTGTTTTTCTTACCTTTCAGGATACATAGGGGGCTTATCTGCAGCATTACAGAATGCTGTAGATAAGCCCCTGATGCCGGTGGCCTTATCTCATATACGATTTTTGGGGTGACAGACTCCCTTTAATTGACATATTCCTATGATAATGAGGGCTCCAGGCTACGGCATAGACTGGGACGGGCAGTCTCTGGGTCTCCATTCTCTCTCTGTGCACACCCTCAGTCCCTGCCTCACTGCCTGTGCACAGACATTCCTCCACCGGACCTGGTAATCGCCGCTCCCAGTAGCATACTGGCAGAGGTGTATCTAGGGTTTCTGGCACCCGGGGCAAGAATTCATTTTGGTTCCCCCCACCAAGGACATATGCGTTTTGCACTTAGTCATGTATCAAGACCTCATCTCCCTAATGCTCTCAATGTTCAGTGAAAAACAGAGAAGCAGAAGAGAAGCTCGTTGTCACAGGACCAGAAGTATGAAAATCGCATATGTGTGAAGTGTCCATGTGACGACTACTGGAACCTGCAGGGCTGAATCCTGGCATCACAGGCTTCTGAATTCTCACAACTCATGCACTGCACACTTTTAGGATTCTCCCTTGCCAGTGGACAGTCATGTCAGCATAAGCATGCGATTTGTATACTTCTGACCACATTCCGACTAGACGTGCCTGGCCTCGCTCAGTTCATTTTCATTGAGTGAGGCCACACATGTCTATTCAGCACGTGACCGCATGTATGTAAATCACCAGCATGAGTGAATCCTGACAGCGTGCAGGGCGCACTGTGAAAAGTCAGAAGTCTGCAGTCACAAAGAATGACTGCAGACTTATCACAAACCTGGACATTCCCTTTAATGCTCCTAATATAAATAAAAACATGAGAGTTAGTCAGTATCACAAATAACATTTACATCCAGGTACCTTATCGATGACGTCGTCTCTGGAGTCGTTCTCCTTCTTTTCTTCAACTTGTCCAGATCCCATGATGAGTTTTCTCATCCACAGCCGTCTCTGCAGATTTCTATCTTCTCCGCTCTTTTGCAGAAAATCTCCACATGATGCCCTTAAAGATACAAGTGTCATTATAATGCTCCTGAATAAAAAAATGCCCCTCACTATATTGCCTGCACAAAACATGACTCCCACATTGTCCCTCTTAAGGTACATGCTCTTCACACTGAACTCTCCTTTCCATACCGGCCCCCTCTTCACACTTTCCTCTCACACTGTGTCCCCCCTATAGGGCCCAGTATTTATACTGTACTCTCTTATCACACCCCCCTCCTTGGTATACTGCCCCTTCCTGGCTGTGCCCCTTACACTGTCCCCCCATGCTACAAACCCTCTACTCAGTTTCTATTCTGTGCCCACTCACTTTTCTCCCCCCATTCTGTCTCCTCACACTAGTCCTCTCCCTCCTCAAACTGTCTCCTCTCACATCCCTCCTGTTCACCATACTGTCTCCTCATATATTTAACCCATCACTTTCTACACTGCCTGCTCACCTGACTCCCCATACTGTGTATGTACACTTCCCATCACCCTCACTCCCCGTACTCTGTCTACATCCATTTTTCACATCGCTACTTGCACTGTTTTAACATACATTCCCCCGTCGCTCCCCATAATTCCCCCCATACTGTTTCCTCATACATGCCCCATTCCCCCAGTACTGTTTCCCCATCTTCCCCTTTGCTCCTCATTTTGTGCCCTTAAATCTCACCCCACACATTAAGCCCCCCATCCCCACTCCAATTCTCCCCACGCATAATAAATCCCCCCATCCCCACTCAAATTGTCCCCCCGTGCACTTAATCTTCGGTGTCTTCTGCTCCATTGGAGCACTTACCACCATTGTTTGCCTCTGCAGCGTGAGTGAGCGACGTCAGCAGAGTGATCACATGATCTCATGGGGCCCCCGTGCAAGAACTGTGTCTGGGGTCCCCTCGTTTTATGGCGACAAAGCTATATAGGTATAGCCACACACACATACATGTGTATATATTACATACCGTATATACTCGAGTATAAGCCGACCCGAGTATAAGCCGAGGCACCTAATCTTGCCACAAAAAACTGGGTAAGCTTATCGACTCCAGTATACGCTGGGTATGTATTGTCCCCTCATCACTGTCCATCATGTGTGGTTTCCCCCACTTGTCCTGCTCTGTGTGGCTCCCCCTGTTATATGCATGGCTCCCCCCTCCCATCTTGTATGTGTGGCTCTGCTCCCCCCTCCCATCTTGTATGCATGGCTCCCCCCTCCCATCTTGTATGCGTGGCTCTGCTCCACCCTCCCATCCTTATATGCATGGCTCTGCTCCCCCCTCCCATCCTTATATGCATGGCTCTGCTCCCCCTCCCATCCTTGTATGTGTGGCTCTGCTCCCCCCTTCCATCCTTATATGCGTGGCTCTGCTCCCCCCTCCCATCCTTATTTGCATGGCTTTGCTCCCCCCTCCCATCTTGTATGCATGGCTCCCCCCTCCCATATTGTATGCGTGGCTCTGCTCCCCCTCCCATCCTTATTTGCATGGCTCTGCTCCCCCCTCCCATCCTTATATGCATGGCTCTGCTCCCCCTTCCCATCCTTATATGCATGGCTTTGCTCCCCCCTCCCATCCTTATATGCGTGGATCTGCTCCCTCTCCCATCCTTATATGCATTGCTCTGCTCCCCTGTTGTGAATTCCGTTCTCGGGCTCCATCCTGTGGCTATGAATGGTATTTTTGGGAGTTCTGCTCTTGGGCTCCCTCTGGTGGTTTCGAGTGGAACTTAGCAGCTGCCTTCACTAATCGGTTCCCTGGCCTTGTTATTTAACTGGGCTCTAGTCTGTAGTCAATGCCAGCTGTCAATGTTTTCCTGTTGGATTCAGTCCTCTCCTGGAAGTACTCTGTTGGCCAGTCCATTTCAGCTTAAGATAAGTTCTGCTAGTTCTTGGGTGTATCCCTGCTTTTGACCTTCTGTTCAGGTTTAAGTTATGTCTCTTTTGTCCAGCTCGTCATTATGAAATATTCAGGCTAGTTGGAAGCTCTGGGGTGCAGATTTGCCCCTCCACACCGTGAGTCAGTGTGGAGGTTATTTTTGTTTTTTTGATTTTAGTTTTTATACTGACCGCACAGTATCCTTTTCTATCTCTGTCTATTTAGATAGTGTTGGCCTCCTTTGCTGAAATCTATTTTCATTTCTGAGTTTGTCATTTCCCTCTCCACTCACCGTTAATATTTGTGGGGGGCTATCTTTCCTTTTGGGGGTTTCTCTGAGGCGAAATAGTTTTCCGTTTCCAGCTTCAGGGGTAGTTAGTTCTTAGGCTGTGTCGAGGCGTCTAGGCAGAGATAGGAACGTCCCACGGCTATTTCTAGTGTTGGTGTTAGGAGTAGGGATTGCGGTCAGTAAAGCTACCACCTCCTCAGAGCTTGTACATTTTACCCACCAGGTCATTTCTGTGCTGCTCTGTAATCACCAGGTCATAACTGTGATTGTTGTCGGTGGAGCTGCCACCTCCTCGGAGCTTGTCCATGATTGGTTTTACCCACCAGGTCATCTCAGTGCTACTCCGTAACCACCAGGTCATAACAGTACAGCTGGCCCACAATGTGTTAAATGCATCTCAAAAGAGGGAAAAGAAAAGTTCTGAGTCATTGTTTTTTTTCCTTGTTGCCTGTTTTGTCCTTTTTTTTTCCCTTGATCTTTGGATGGTTCAGGAGCTTGGTGCTGATATGGAGGTTCAGGGTCTGTCTGCGCGTGTTGATCATCTCGCTGCAAGGGTACAGAGTATCCAAGATTATGTTATTCAAACTCCTGTTTCTGAGCCTAGAATTCCTATCCCTGATTTGTTCTCTGGGGATAGATCTAAGTTTTTGAACTTTAAAAATAATTGCAGATTGTTTTTTGCTCTGAGACCCCGTTCCTCTGGTGACCCCATTCAGCAGGTGAAGATTGTTATTTCTCTGCTGCGCAGAGACCCGCAGGACTAGGCATTCTCGCTTGAGCCAGGGAATCCTGCATTGCTCAATGTAGATTCATTTTTTCAAGCGCTTGGACTGCTTTATGACGAACCTAATTCTGTGGATCAGGCAGAAAAGATCTTGCTGGCTCTTGGTCAGGGTCAGGAAGCAGTAGAAATATATTGTCAGAAATTTAGAAAGTGGTCTGTGCTTACAAAATGGAATGAGGATGCCCTGGCAGCTATTTTCAGAAAGGGTCTTTCTGAAACCCTGAAAGATGTTATGATGGGGTTCCCCACGCCTGCTGGTTTGAACGAATCAATGTCTCTGGCCATTCAGATTGATCGACGCCTACGTGAACAAAAGGTGGTGCACCATATGGCGGTGTCCTCTGGGCAGAGTTCTGAGCCTATGCAATGTGATAGGATTTTGACGAGAGCAGAACGGCAGGAGTTCAGACGTCAGAATGGGCTGTGTTTTTACTGTGGTGACGCTACTCATGCTATCTCTGACTGCCCGAAGCGTACTGAGAGGGTTGCTAGGTCGGTTACCATCAGTACTGTACAGCCTAAATTTCTCTTGTCTATTACCCTGATTTGCTCATTGTCGTCCTTTTCTGTAATGGCATTTGTGGATTCTGGCGCTGCCCTGAACTTAATGGACCTAGAATTTGCCAAGCGCTGTGGTTTTTCCTTGGAGCCCTTGCAGAGCCCTATTCCCTTGAGGAGGATTGATGCTACGCCATTGGCCAAGAATAAACCTCAGTACTGGACACAGTTAACCATGAACATGGCTCCAGCACATCAGGAAAATATTCGCTTTTTGGTGTTGCATAATTTGCATGATGTGGTTGTGCTGGGGTTTCCATGGTTACAGGTACATAATCCAGTGCTGGATTGGAAATCTATGTCTGTGACTAGTTGGGGTTGTCAGGGGATACATAGTGACATTCCTCTGATGTCAATTTCCTCGTCCCCTTCTTCTGAAGTTCCTGAGTTTTTGTCGGATTTCCAGGATATATTTGAGGAGCCCAAATCCAGTCCCCTGCCTCCTCATAGGGACTGTGATTGCGCTATTAATTTGATTCCTGGCTGTAAGTTCCCTAAGGGATGACTTTTCAATCTGTCTGTGCCAGAGCATGCCGCTATGTGGAGTTATGTAAAGGAGTCCTTGGAGAAGAGGCATATTCGCCCGTCTTCATCACCGTTGGGAGCGGGGTTCTTTTTTGTTGCCAAGAAGGATGGCTCCTTGAGGCCCTGTATAGATTATCGCCTTCTCAATAAGATCACTGTCAAATTCCAGTACCCTTTGCCTTTGCTCTCTGATTTGTTTGCTTGGATTAAAGGGGCTAGCTGCTTTACCAAGATTGACCTTCGAGGGGCGTATAATCTTGTCCGCATCAAACAGGGTGATGAATGGAAAACAGCATTTAATACGCCCGAAGGCCATTTTGAATATCTTGTGATGCCTTTCGGGCTCTCTAATGCTCCATCTGTGTTTCAGTCCTTTATGCATGATATTTTCCGGGAGTATCTGGATAAATTCATGATTGTATATTTGGATGATATTTTGTTTTTTTCCGATGATTGGGAGTCTCATGTGAAGCAGGTCAGGATGGTGTTTCAGATTCTTCGTGCTAATGCACTGTTTGTGAAGGGGTCTAAGTGCCTTTTTGGAGTTCAGAAGGTTTCTTTTCTGGGGTTCATTTTTACTCCCTCGGTTATTGAAATGGACCCTGTTAAGGTCCAGGCTATTTATGATTGGACTCAACCCACATCTGTGAAAAGCCTCCAGAAATTTTTGGGCTTTGCTAATTTTTATCGCCGCTTCATTGCTAATTTTTCTACTGTGGTTAAACCTCTGACCGATTTGACCAAGAAAGGTGCTGATGTGGTGAATTGGTCCTCTGCGGTTGTGGAGGCCTTTCAGGAGCTTAAGCATCGTTTTACTTCTGTGTTGTGAACTCCGTTTTCAGGTTCCCTCTTGTGGTCACAGATGGTATTGTGTGACTTTGGTTTTTTGGCTCCCCCTGGTGGTTTGGTTTATTATCCTGCGGGTCTGCTGGATCAGCTGCTTCGTTATTCACCAGGGAGGATCCTATTTAGCTCTGCTTCACTTTCACTTGTTGCCGGCTGTCAATGTATTCAGTGCTATTCTGACTACTCCTGATTATTTCGTTTTCTGCCTCTTCAGGATAAGCTAAGTTCTGTTTGAATATTTTTTGCTCATCTGCCTGCAATATGATTTCTGTGTATGATGAGTCTAGTCCAGCTTGCTAACATGTGATTTCTTTTTGCTGGTAAGCTCTGGGGTACGGAGTTGCTTCCCCCACACCGTTAGTTGGTGTGGGGGCTCGAGCAATCTCTGCGTGGATATTTTGAATAGGGTTTTTTATTGACCGCACAGTTTCCTTCCTATTTTTTGCTATCTAGTATTAGCGGGACTCATTTGCTAAATTTGATTTCATCTCTGCGTTTGTGCTTTCCCCTTAACTCACCGTTAATATTTGTGGGGGGCTATTCTATATCTTTGGGGTCTTCCACTGAGGCAAGTGAGGACTTACTTTCCCTCTAGGAATAGTCAGTTTCTCAGGCCGTGACGAGACGTCTAGGACTTTTTAGGTAACGTTCCACTGCTGCCTATAGTTGTTTGTGGATAGGATCAGGTTGCGGTCAATCTAGTTACCACTTCCCCAGAGCTAGTTGTCTGTTCAGTTACTTAGCTAGTCCAACCTGCGATCCTTGCCACTAGGATCATAACAGTACAGCCGGACCATAAAGTGTTAATTGCATGGCAGAAGCAGGAGAAAAGAAGCTTGGAGATATTTTTTTTTTTTTTTTGCTGCCGTGTGTCTAGCTGCTGTGTGTCTGGCTTCTCTCCTCCTCTTAATCTTGGTGTGGCTCTGAGTTCAGCTGCTGATATGGATATCCAGAGTTTAGCCTCCAGTGTAGATCATCTTGCTGCAAGGGTACAAAGTATTCAGGATTTTGTTGTGCACAGTCCTATGTCAGAGCCTAGAATACCTATTCCGGAGTTGTTTTCTGGAGATAGATCTAGGTACCTGAATTTTAAGAACAATTGCAAGTTGTTTCTTTCTTTGAAACCTCGTTCCTCTGAGGATTCTGTTCAGCAAGTTAAGATTATTATTTCTTTCTTGCGTGGCGATCCTCAAGATTGGGCTTTCGCATTGGCTCCAGGGGATCCTGCATTGCTCAGTGTGGATGCATTTTTTCTGGCCCTTGGATTGCTCTATGAGGAACCTAATCTTGAGAACCAGGCTGAAAAAGCATTGTTGGCCCTCTCTCAGGGGCAAGATGATGCAGAGGTGTACTGCCAGAAATTTCGGAAATGGTCGGTGCTTACTCAATGGAATGAGTGTGCCCTGGCTGCAAATTTCAGAAAAGGTCTTTCTGAAGCCATTAAGAATGTCATGGTGGGGTTCCCTACGCCTGCAGGTCTGAATGAGTCAATGACTCTGGCCATTCAGATTGATCGGCGTTTGCGGGAGCGCAAACCTGCGCACCATTTGGCGGTGTCTTCTGAACAGACACCTGAGTCTATGCAATGTGATAGAATTCTGACCAGAAATGAACGGCAAAATTATAGACGGCAAAATGGATTTTATTTCAGATCTCCCTGTCTCTCAGAGAATGTCGGTCATTTGGGTGGTGTGTGATCGTTTTTCTAAAATGGTCCATTTGGTGCCCTTGCCTAAGTTGCCTTCCTCCTCCGAGTTGGTTCCTCTGTTTTTTCAAAATGTGGTTTGTTTGCACGGGATCCCTGAAAATATTGTTTCCGACAGAGGATCCCAGTTTGTGTCTAGGTTTTGGCGGACCTTTTGTGCTAAGATGGGCATTAATTTGTCTTTTTCGTCGGCCTTCCATCCTCAGACGAATGGCCAAACCGAGCGCACTAATCAGACTTTGGAAACCTATTTAAGATGTTTTGTTTCTGCTGATCAGGACGACTGGGTGACTTTTTTGCCATTGGCCGAGTTTGCCCTTAATAATCGGGCTAGTTCTGCTACTTTGGTTTCGCCTTTTTTTTGTAATTCAGGGTTTCATCCTCATTTTTCCTCAGGTCAGGTGGAGTCTTCTGACTGTCCTGGAGTGGATGTTGTGGTGGATAGGTTGCATCAGATTTGGAATCATGTGGTGGACAATTTGAAGCTGTCACAAGAGAAGGCTCAGCGCTTTGCCAACCGCCGTCGCTGTGTGGGTCCCTGACTTCGCGTTGGGGATTTGGTGTGGTTGTCTTCTCGCTTTGTTCCTATGAAGGTCTCCTCTCCTAAGTTTAAGCCCCGGTTTATCGGTCCTTATAAGATTTTGGAAGTCCTTAACCCTGTGTCATTTCGTTTGGATCTCCCTGCATCGTTTGCTATTCATAATGTGTTCCATCGGTCGTTGTTGCGGAGGTATGTGGTGCCTGTGGTTCCTTCTGTTGAGCCTCCTGCCCCTGTGCCGGTTGAGGGAGAATTGGAATATGTAGTGGAGAAGATCTTGGATTCTCGTATTTCTAGACGGAGGCTTCAGTATTTGGTTAAGTGGAAAGGCTATGGTCAGGAGGATAATTCCTGGGTTGTCGCCTCTGATGTTCATGCGGCCGATTTGGTTCGTGCCTTCCATGTGGCTCACCCTGATCGCCCTGGGGGTTTTGATGAGGGTTCGGTGACCCCTCCTCAAGGGGGGGGGTACTGTTGTGAACTCCGTTTTCAGGCTCCCTCTTGTGGTCACAGATGGTATTGTGTGACTTTGGTTTTTTGGCTCCCCCTGGTGGTTTGGTTTTTTATCCTGCGGGTCTGCTGGATCAGCTGCCTCGTTATTCACCAGGGAGGATCCTATTTAGCTCTGCTTCACTTTCACTTGTTGCCGGCTGTCAATGTATTCAGTGCTATTCTGACTACTCCTGATTATTTCGTTTTCTGCCTCTTCAGGATAAGCTAAGTTCTGTTTGAATATTTTTTGCTCATCTACCTGCAATATGATTTCTGTGTATGATGAGTCTAGTCCAGCTTGCTAACATGTGATTTCTTTTTGCTGGTAAGCTCTGGGGTACGGAGTTGCTTCCCCCGCACCGTTAGTTGGTGCGGGGGCTCGAGCAATCTCTGCGTGGATATTTTGAATAGGGTTTTTTATTGACCGCACAGTTTCCTTCCTATTTTCTGCTATCTAGTATTAGCGGGCCTCATTTGCTAAATCTGATTTCATCTCTGCGTTTGTGCTTTCCCCTTAACTCACCGTTAATATTTGTGGGGGGCTATTCTATATCTTTGGGGTCTTCCACTGAGGCAAGTGAGGACTTACTTTCCCTCTAGGAATAGTCAGTTTCTCAGGCCGTGACGAGACGTCTAGGATTTTTTAGGTAACGTTCCACGGCTGCCTATAGTTGTTTGTGGATAGGATCAGGTTGCGGTCAATCTAGTTACCACTTCCCCAGAGCTAGTTGTCTGTTCAGTTACTTAGCTAGTCCGACCTGCGATCCTTGCCACTAGGATCATAACACTTCTGCCCCTGTGTTGCGTCAGCCAGATGTTTCTCTCCCTTTTCAGGTTGAGGTTGACGCTTCGGAGATTGGGGCAGGAGCTGTTCTGTCACAGAGAAATTCTGATGGCTCTGTGTTGAAACCGTGTGCTTTCTTCTCCAGAAAGTTTTCGCCTGCTGAGCGTAATTATGATGTCGGCAATCAGGAGTTGTTGGCTATGAAGTGGGCATTTGAGGAGTGGCGACATTGGCTTGAGGGAGCTAAGCATCGTGTTGTGGTCTTGACTAGTGTTGAGCGATACTTTCCGATATCGGAAAGTATCGGTATCGGAAAGTATCGGCCGATACCGTCAAAATATCGGATCTAATCCGATACCGATACCCGATCCCAATGCAAGTCAATGGGACGAAAATATCGGAATTAAAATAAACCCTTTATAAACTTGTAGGTTCATTCTACATGAAGGAAAACAACTAAGAATAATGTAGGATGTATTGGGGGACGTGGCGGAGACATTAAAGGCACAGAGGTTTAGCCCAATGTAATAGAATAGCAGGATTTTTTTTTTTTTTTATGACGTTCGGCGGTAGAAAGATTTTGACTGTTAATTTTTTTTTTATTTTGTCAGATATTGATGTTTCACTACTTCCACGCCCTTCACCTTCTTTTTTACTTCTCCCACACTTTCTTCTTCATTATCCTCATCATCAGCTTCTTTGACATCAACTTCTTCACCTTATTCATCTTCTTCTTCATCTTCTACCTATTATTTTTTTGGTTACATTGTTCATATTCTTTTTATTTTACTATTATCTTCATCATATTCTACTTCTTCATCATATTCTTATTTGTGACAGGCATTCCCGTAGTTGTTATCTATAAAAGTTTGAAGATTACACCTTCCGTTCTGCCTGTCACAAAAGAGTTACATTTGTCCGCGTTCAGTTTGGCCTGCAGCATCAGGCTTTATCCAGGGGCACCACGAGGAGGAACGGACTCACCCCCATACACTGCTTAGTCTTCTTCTGCTTATAATTTAGATAATATTTTGTGCTCTGATATTTAGTGTTATGCTTAATGTTTTTCTGCTCTTTGTTCTGCGCGCGTTATGCTTAATGTTTTTCTGCTCTTTGTTCTGCAGCCTCTTGTTCTTCTGCTTCTCGGTCTTCCAGGTCATCGTCGTCTCCAGGGTCGTCGTCTCCGGGGTCGTCGTCATCGGGGTGGTCTTCAGGGTCGTCGTCTCCGGGGTCGTCGTCATCGGGGTGGTCTTCAGGGTCATCGCCTCCAGGGTCGTCGTCATCACGGTGGTTGTCGTCTCTGGTGTCGTCGTCATCTTAGGGGTGGTCTTCCGGGTCATCGTGTTTAGTCTCTTGAACTTGGAAATGTAGCAGAAGGTACAAGAAGGCTGAGAAAATGCCGAGAACCAGCTGATGGAACTGGAACTCGGATGGCTACCCGAAGGTCCAAGAGCCAATGGAACTACCGAGGACCAGCTGACGTTACTGGAACCCGGTTACTAAGCAGGAGGTACCCGTGCCTGAAAGCACTACCAAGGACCACCTGACGTTGGTGGAACTCGGATACCCAGAGGGAGGCACCTAAGCCAAAGGCTCTGCCCGGAACCAGCTGACGGTACTGGAACCAGGATGGGGAGCAGAAGGTACAAGAGCAAAAGACACTGCCGAGAACCAGCTGACGGTGCTGGAACCCGGATGGGTAGCCGAAGGTCCAAGAGCCAATGGAACTACCGAGGACCAGCTGACGTTACTGGAACCCGGTTACTAAGCAGGAGGTACCCGTGCCTGAAAGCACTACCAAGGACCACCTGACGTTGGTGGAACTCGGATACCCAGAGGGAGGCACCTAAGCCAAAGGCTCTGCCCAGAACCAGCTGACGGTACTGGAAACAGGATGGGGAGCAGAAGGTACAAGAGCAAGTGTCTGCGTGGCTTTTGCAGGACACGATGCCGGCTGCGCAGCAGGGGAACAGCTGGCGGTGCTGAACCCCACTGACACATTGGCTGGTGTTTTTCTCTGTGCAGCTAGCAGTACCGGGCCCCAACTGGCGGTGTTAGAGCCCGGGGTCAGCAGGAGGAGGAGATGGAGCAGAGTGTAGGCCGAAGCTTGCACTGGCGGCAGCTTTGGGTCTGTTGTGCCTGCGTGGCAGTTGCAGGACACATTGCTGGCTGCACAGCAGGGGAACAGCTGGCGGTGCTGAACCCCACTGACACATTGGCTGGTGTTTGGCTCTGTGCAGCTAGCAGTACCGGGCCCCAACTGGCGGTGTTGGAGCCCGGGCTCTGCAGGGGGAGCAGAGTGTAGGCCGAAGCCTACTTGAACCAATTTCAAAGGTAACCTTTAACCCCCCCTCAGGGGTTACAAAGTAGAAGAGCCACAGCTTATGCAGCAGTAGTGCTGCACAAGTCCAAGGTTGCTCTTTTAATTTTGCTCCTTGCACACGCTGAATGAAACACGTATAACATTTAGCCCTTTATACAGTCAAACTGTGTTGGAGGCGCGAGTTCCCTTTGTAATGAGACGCAGCACAGATGTCAAGAATCCCACCTTGGTGCTGGATGCAGCCTCCTGAGCGTTGTTATTTGCTGTACAGGAGTCTGCGCTGTCGTGTTATCCCCCGGCCTAGCGCTGTTAGCGCTGCCCATCTTCTGACCTCATTTAATGTCGGCCGGTGCGGTTCGCGATGACCATGAATCCCAGCCCCGCAGTGTCTTAACATTGTTAAAACACTGCGGGGCTAGGATTCATGGCCTGGCGCAGCACATATGTTCGCCTCTCGCACTCGGGTCCTTACACCCGCTTCAGACTGTGCGGCGTCAGCTGATCCCTTATCGCATGCCGCGGCCATGAAGCCGCACAGTCTGAAGAAGGCGGAAGGAGATGAGGGACAGGCGAAGTGATGCACCGCTCATGCCCATCAATCACACCCTCGCAGTCCCAAGAAATAAGACACCGAGGGGCGTTGTGTGGGTCAGGGCGGCCGCAGAGGCGCAGGCAGCCAAACAATGATGCCAGAAGACGGGCAGCGCTACCAAGGGGGTTGCAGCGTGTCATTACAAAGGAAAGTCACACCACCGGGACGGTTAAATGGTCACACAGAGGACACATTTTAGACGTGTTTTCAGTTCCACATGTGCGAGGAGAATACGTTTATGAGCCACCTTGCACACATGCAGCATTACCGCTGTACAAGGTGGCCTTAAAAACGTACAAACGCCTGGGGGAGGGGGGACAGGTTCCCTTCAATTTCAGTTCTTGTGTCTGCGTGGCTTTTGCAGGACACGATGCCGGCTGCACAGCAGGGGAACAGCTGGCGGTACTGAACCCCACTGACACATTGGCTGGTGTTTTTCTCTGTGCAGCTAGCAGTACCGGGCCCCAACTGGCGGTGTTAGAGCCCGGGGTCAGCAGGAGGAGGAGATGGAGCAGAGTGTAGGCCGAAGCCTGCACTGGCGGCAGCTTTGGGTCTGTTGTGCCTGCGTGGCAGTTGCAGGACACGTTGCTGGCTGCACAGCAGGGGAACAGCTGGCGGTGCTGAGCCCCACTGACACATTGGCTGGTGTTTGGCTCTGTGCAGCTAGCAGTACCGGGCCCCAACTGGCGGTGTTGGAGCCCGGGCTCTGCAGGGGGAGCAGAGTGTAGGCCGAAGCCTACTTGAACCAATTTCAAAGGTAACCTTTAACCCCCCCTCAGGGGTTACAAAGTAGAAGAGCCACAGCTTATGCAGCAGTAGTGCTGCACAAGTCAAAGGTTGCTCTTTTAATTTTGCTCCTTGCACACGCTGAATGAAACACGTATAACATTTAGCCCTTTATACAGTCAAACTGTGTTGGAGGCGCGAGTTCCCTTTGTAATGAGACGCAGCACAGATGTCAAGAATCCCACCTTGGTGCTGGGTGCAACCTCCTGAGCGTTGTTATTTGCTGTACAGGAGTCTGCGCTGTCGTGTTATCCCCCGGCCTAGCGCTGTTAGCGCTGCCCATCTTCTGACCTCATTTAATGTCGGCCGGTGCGGTTCGCGATGACCATGAATCCCAGCCCCGCAGTGTCTTAACATTGTTAAAACACTGCGGGGCTGGGATTCATGGCCTGGCGCAGCACATATGTTCGCCTCTCGCACTCGGGTCCTTACACCCGCTTCAGACTGTGCGGCGTCAGCTGATCCCTTATCGCATGCCGTGGCCATGAAGCCGCACAGTCTGAAGAAGGCGGAAGGAGATGAGGGACAGGCGAAGTGATGCACCGCTCATGCCCATCAATCACACCCTCGCAGTCCCAAGAAATAAGACACCGAGGGGCGTTGTGTGGGTCAGGGCGGCCGCAGAGGCGCAGGCAGCCAAACAATGATGCCAGAAGATGGGCAGCGCTACCAAGGGGGTTGCAGCGTGTCATTACAAAGGAAAGTCACACCACCGGGACGGTTAAATGGTCACACAGAGGACACATTTTAGACGTGTTTTCAGTTCCACATGTTCGAGGAGAATACGTTTATGAGCCACCTTGCACACATGCATCATTACCGCTGTACAAGGTGGCCTTAAAAACGTACAAACGCCTGGGGGAGGGGGGACAGGTTCCCTTCAATTTCAGTTCTTGTGTCTGCGTGGCTGTTGCAGGACACGTTGCCGGCTACACAGCAGGGGATCAGCTGGTGGTGCTGAACCCCACTGACACATTGGCTGGTGTTTGGCTCTGTGCAGCTAGCACATCTGGGCCCCAACTGGCGGTGTTAGAGCCCAGGGACAGCAGGAGGAGGAGAGGGAGCAGAGTGTAGGCCGAAGCCTGCACTGGAGCAAGTTGAAAGGGAAACTTTAACCCCCCCCAGGCGTTTGTAGCTGAAAGAGCCATCGTGTACAGCACTAATGCTGGAAAAGGTAAACTTAGCTCTTTTAATTATGGTCCTTGCACATGCTGAACCTAACACTTATAAAAAGTGTCCCCTCCTACCGTGATACCGTCCGGTAGGTGGAACTTTCCTTTGTGATGTGACGCAGCACAGCCGTCATTCTTACCCCCTTGGCGCCGTGCGCCGCCTCCTCAGCGTTGTTTGAATCAGTCCCGGAGCCTGCGCTGTTAGGTTAGCCCTTGGCCATGCACACATTTTGCGATGCCCGTCTTCTGACATCATTTGGTGTCAGGCTGGCTGCGCCTGTGCGGCCGCGCTGGCCGAGAGCCCGCCTCGTACTGTCTTCTGATTTAATCCCACTGGGGGCCTGAGATCCATGGACATGCGCAGTGCATATCTGAACCTCCACCTCTCACTCATCTCCCTACGGCTTCTTCTGACTGTGCGGTGTCACGGCCGTGGCATGCTATTAGGGATCAGCTGACACCGAACAGTCTGAAGAAGCCATAGGGAGATGAGTGAGAGGTGGAGGTTCAGATATGCACTACGCATGTCCATGGATCTCAGGCCCCCAGTGGGATTAAATCAGAAGACAGTACGAGGCGGGCTCTCGGCCAGCGCGGCCGCACAGGCGCAGCCAGCCTGACACCAAATGATGTCAGAAGACGGGCAGCGCAAAATGTGTGCATGGCCAAGGGCTAACCTAACAGCGCAGGCTCCGGGACTGATTCAAACAACGCTGAGGAGGCGGCGCACGGCTCCAAGGGGGTAAGAATGACGGCTGTGCTGCGTCACATCACAAAGGAAAGTTCCACCAACCGTACGGTATCACGGTAGGAGGGGACACTTTTCATAAGTGTTAGGATCAGCATGTGCAAGGAGCACCACGAAAAGAGGCACTTTTTCCCTTTGCATCATTACTGCTGCACAAGGTTGCTCCTTCAGTAACAAACGCCTGGGGGGGGCAGGTTCCCTTAAATTTAACTTGTTGTGCCTGCGTGGCGGTCGCAGTACACGTTGCCGGCTGCACAGCAGGGGAACAGCTGGCGGTGCTGAACCCCACTAACACATTGGCGAGGTGTTTGGCTCTGTGTGGAAAGCACTTCTGGACGGCAACTAGCGGTGTTGGAGCCCAGGGACAGGTGGAGGAGGAGGAGGTGGAGGAGGTAGGAGGGATTGCCACACACACAGCAGGGGAACAGCTGCCGTTACTGAACCCCAATAACAGAGGAGGGACTGTTGGGACTGTGCGTACAGCACTACCAGGCAACAACTAGCGGTGTTGGAGCCCAGGGACAGGTGGAGGAGGAGGAGGTGGAGGAGGTAGGAGGGATTGCCACACACACAGCAGGGGAACAGCTGACGTTACTGAACCCCAATAACAGAGGAGCGACTGTTGGGACTGTGCGGACAGCACTTCTGGACGGCAACTAGCGGTGTTGGAGCCCAGGGACAGGTGGAAAAGCAGAGGAACACAATGTAGGCCAAAGCCTGAGAAAGTCGAAAGGGAACCTTTAACCCCCCCAAGGCGTTTGTAGCTGAAAGAGCCAGCTTGTGCAGCACAAAAGATGCAAAAGGAAAAGGTGGCTCTTTTCATCATGCTCCTTGCAAACACAGAACTAAACACTTATAAAATGTGTCCCCTGAAACCGTGAAACCATCCCGGAGGTGGGACTTTCCTTCGTAATATGACGCAGCACAGCCGTCATTCCTCCCCCCCGGGCGCCGCGCCCCGGCTCCTCAGCGTAGTTTGATTCCGTCCCGGAGCCTGCGCTGTTATGTTATCCCTTGGCCAGGCACACTTAGCGCTGCCCATCTTCTGACATCATTTGGTGTCAGGCTGGCTGCGCCTGTGCGGCCGCGCTGGCCGAGAGCCCGCCTCGCAGTGTCTTCTGATTTAATCCCACTGTGGGCCTGGGATCCATGGCCATGCGCAGTGCATATCCTCGCCTCTCACTCCCCTCCCTACGGCTTCTTAAGACTGTGCGGTGTCACGGCCGTGGCATGCTATTAGGGACCAGCTGACACCGAACAGTCTGAAGAAGCCATAGGGAGATGAGTGAGAGGTGGAGGTTCAGATATGCACTGCGCATGTCCATGGATCCCAGGCCCCCAGTGGGATTAAATCAGAAGACACTGCGAGGCGGGCTCTCGGCAAGCGCGGCCGCACAGGCGCAGCCATCCTGACACCAAATGATGCCAGAAGACGGGCAGCGCTAAGTGTGCCTGGCCATGGGATAACGTAACAGCGCAGGCTCCAGGACGGAATCAAACAACGCTGAGGAGCCGGGGCGTGGCGCCGGGGGGGGAGGAATGACGGCTGTGCTGCGTCATATTACGAAGGAAAGTCCCACCTCCGGGACGGTTTTACGGTATCAGTGGACACATTTTATAAGTGTTAAGTTCTGCGTGTGCAAGGAGCTAAACCAAAATAGCTACCTTTTCCTTGTGCAGCATTACTGCTGCACAAGGAGGCTCTTTCAGTAACAAACGCCTTGGGGGGGGTACAGATTCCCTTACATTTCAGTTGTTGTGTCAGCGTGGCGGTCGCATGACACATTGCCGGCTACACAGCTGGGGATCAGCTGACGTTACTGAAACCCAATAACACTGGGTCGTATGTTTTGACTGTGCAGACGGCACTTCTGAGCCTCAACTGGCGGTGTTGGAGCCCAGGAATTTAAGTTCAGGTGGTAGAAAGATGAACACAACAGGAGACCTGGATAACGTATACAGTGACCTAATTATTTAATCAGGAGGAGGAGTGGCAAATTCCTGCGAGATCCAGGCCTTGTTCATTTTCAGGAAAGTAAGCCGGTCAACGTTATCGGAGGATAGTCGCATGCGACGGTCAGTTAGTACACCACCTGCAGCACTAAAGACACGTTCCGATAATACACTGGCCGCAGGGCAAGACAGCACCTCCAATGCATACTGGCTTAGCTCTGGCCATGTATCCAGCTTTGAGACCCAAAACTTGAAAGGGGAAGAGCCGTCTGGGAGTACAGCAAGAGGGCAAGACATGTAGTCTGTCACCATCTGACGGAACCGTTGCCTCCTGCTGACTGGAGCCGTCTGTGATGGTGTAAACTTTTGTGGGGGGCACAGAAAACTGTGCCACAGTTGGGCCATACTGGTCTTGCCTTGGGCAGAGGCACTGCTTCTGCTCCCTCTTTGTGCAGAGCCTCCACCACTGCCTGGACGCACTGAGCTGCTTTGGAATGCACTAGCAGCACTTCTCTCAGTTGGAATGGAGAAGATGATGGAGTTGACCAGTGTGTCTTGGTACTCCCGCATTTTTCGCTCCCGGTTCAACGGTGTGATGAGGCTTTCTACGTTGTCCCGGTAGCGAGGATCGAGGAGGGTGAACACCCAATAATCAGACATGTTGAGAATGTGGGCGATGCGGCGGTCGTTTCTCAGGCACTGCAGCATGTAATCCACCATGTGCTGCAGACTGCCAACTGCCCAAGAAACGCTGTCCCCTGCTGGAGGCGTGATATCTCGTCATCACCCCACCCTCGCTGTACACACTGAGTACTGGACAATTCGGTAACTCCCTCCTCTGGACGGATGTCTTCCTCCTCCATTGACTCCTCCTCATCCTCCTCACAAACTGTCCCCTGCCTACGCGTTTGTGAGGAACCACGTGGCGCTGACTGTCCAGAAGATGATGGAAATGCTGAATCCTCATCCTCCACCTCTTCCACAACATCATCCCTTAGCGCTTGCAGTGATTTTTCAAGCAGGCAGATAAGGGGGACAGTCATGCTGACTAGTGCATCATCTGCACTCGCCATCTGCGTGGAATAATCAAAGGGACGCAAAACCTGGCAGACGTCATTCATAGTGGCCCACTCTGTGGTTGTGAAGTCTGTACGGTGCTGACTGCGACTTCTTTGCGCCTGAAGCAGCTGGTACTCCATTACAGCTTGCTGCTGCTCACACAACCGCTCCAACATATGTAACGTGGAATTCCACCTGGTAGGTAGGTCACATATGATGCGATGTTCCGGCAGGCGGTGTCGGCGCTGCAGAGCCGCAATGCGCGCTTTTGCCGTGCTGGAACGCCGCAAGTGAGCACACTCTAGGCGGACCTTGTGCAGCAGTGCATCAAGATCCGGATAGTCCCTCAAAAAGCTCTGCACGACCAAATTGAGCACATGTGCCAGACATGGGATGTGAGTGAGGTTGCCGAGGCCCAGAGCTGCCACCAGATTTCGGCCATTATCACACACTACCATGCCTGGCTGGAGATTCGCTGGCACAAACCACACATCGCTCTCCTGCTTGATGGCATTCCAGAGCTCCTGCGCTGTGTGGCTACGATTCCCCAAAAAAATTAATTTCAAGACGGCCTGTTGACGTTTGGCCACGGCTGTGCTCATGTCGGTCGTAACAGGTACACGTTCATCACGGGTCCATGTGGAGGTGGACTGTGACGGCTCCTGCAGCGATGATTCTGAGGAACTGGTGTAGGAGGAGGAGTCAATGCGTACAGAATGGATTCCTGCAATCCTTGGAGTGGGCAGGACACGTCCTGCGCCACTCGCACGGTCTGTACCCGGCTCAACGACATTAACCCAATGGGCAGTGAGGGAAAGGTATCGCCCCTGTCCATGTTGACTGGTCCACGCATCGGTGGTGAGGTGGACCTTGCTACTGACGGCGTTTAGTAGCGCGTGTTTTATGTGTCCCTCCACATGCTTGTGCAGGGCAGGGACGGCTTGCCTGCTGAAGTAAAAGCGGCTGGGCACATTGTACTGTGGGACTGCCAATGACATCAAGTCACGGAAGCTGTCAGTCTCCACCAGCCTGAATGACAGCATTTCCAGTGACAGAAGTTTGGCAATGCCTGCAGTCAGAGCCTGTGCTCGTGGGTGGTTTGACGAGAAAGGCCGCCTTTTCTCCCATGCCTGTACTACCGATGGCTGTAGACTGGGCTGGGAGTGTGTGGATGACTGGGAAAGTGATGCTGCGGGTGGAATTACAGCGGGTCTCTGGACAACAGGGCCAGAGGTTCTTCCACGGCGATCCTGGGAGGAAGCCGAACCAGCTGCGTGTGAGCTAGAGGAAGAGGCAACACGAGCTGAAGAGGTGGTAGCTGCCGCTGTTGGTTGGCCTAGCTCTTCAGTGTGTTTTTCTAACTCCGCCGGGTGCCTGTTGCGCACATGTTTCCACATGTTGGAGGTATTGAGGTTGCTGACATTTCGACCTCTTTTGACTTTTTGATGACACACCTTGCATCTGACATAGCAAATGTCATCTGCAACTGTGTCAAAAAAGGACCAGGCACTGCAAGTCTTGGGAGCGCCCTTTTTGGCTTTTGGAAGAGACATGCTCCTCACGGGTGCCAAAGCGGAGGCTGAAGGATCCGCAGTCTTCCCCCTCCCTCTCCCTCTTTGGGCCATACGGGGAATCTCTTCCTCAGAGCTGCTCCCACCACCTTCCTGTCCCTCACGCCAAGATGGGTCAAGGACCTCATCATCTACACTACCCTCTGCCCCCAACTGCTCCTCCTGGGTAGTCTCAGCAGCAGAGCACGCACCAGTAAGTGGCACCTGAGTGTCATCATCAGCTGATGCGGCCTGCGATGTGGTGACCGGAGCCACTGGCCCACCCGCCTCTTCAGAGGAAGAGAGAAAAAGCTGTTGGGCATCACTGCACCCTGCCTCTTCTTCCATTTCTCCAATGCTGCTTGGCTGGCCCCCTGTTTCCAAGCCAAGAGATTCAGAGAACAGAAGTAGAGACGGCTCCTGTCCTGGGCTCTCTGTCTGCCTGGGCAATTTGGCAGGTGGTGAAGAGACAGATGGCTGCTCTCCAGTGCTCTGTGTCTGAGAGGATGTGGCACTAATTGAAGTTGATGCATTAGCTGCCATCCATCCGACAACGGCTTCAATTTGGTCTTCACGCAGCAGCGGTGTACGGCGCTCTGACACAAAGCTGCGCATGAATGACTGTTGCCTGGTGAAAGTGGGTGCTGATGAGTCACCGGTGCCCGCAGCAGGCACAGAATCCCCACGTCCCCTCCCTGCTCCGCGCCCACGCCCACGCCCACGCCCACGTGCCTTACTCACTGCCTTCTTCATCTTGGTTGACTGATAAAGATAAGCAGAAAAGTACTAACGGCTTTGTGTGCTTATTCCTGAGCAACTCCTCCTAACAGGTATAAGAAACACTAATTTTCTAAAGTGTGGACTAGACTTTAATATGAGCTAATGTGGCCTACACAAATGTAAAGTGGTGTAACTGGTGTGTTTGGTGAACTTTATTATTTATTTATTTTTTGGGGGCTGAACTGACAACGGATAGAGCTGCAGTCACACGGAGACCGTGCAGACAGACGTAAACGGCGCTGCAAGGCCCAAAAACCCTCCTCTACGTTATCCTATGTAGTGTTTTTCCACAAGTTAGCTGGAGACGGGTGGAAAGACACTAATAGGATTTTTTTGAAAAAATGTGCAGCAGCCTGCACTACTTAAAACAATATGAAAATTGATTTGGCGGTATGACGCAGTGAAGAACCCTGAGCTGGAGACAACCAGGCTATGGCTGCTCACAGACTACAGGGCGAGCTGCAGTCACACGGAGACCGTGCAGACAGCCGTAAACGGCGCTGCAAGGCCCAAAAACCCTCCTCTACGTTATCCTATGTAGTGTTTTTCCACAAATTAGCTGGAGACGGGTGGAAAGACACTAATAGGAATTTTTTGAAAAAATGTGCAGCAGCCTGCACTACTTAAAACAAAATGAAAATTGATTTGGCGGTATGACGCAGTGAACAACCCTGAGCTGGAGACAACCAGGCTATGGCTGCTCACAGACTACAGGGCGAGCTGCAGTCACACGGAGACCGTGCAGACAGCCGTAAACGGCGCTGCAAGGCCCAAAAACCCTCCTCTACGTTATCCTATGTAGTGTTTTTCCACAAATTAGCTGGAGACGGGTGGAAAGACACTAATAGGAATTTTTTGAAAAAATGTGCAGCAGCCTGCACTACTTAAAACAAAATGAAAATTGATTTGGCGGTATGACGCAGTGAACAACCCTGAGCTGGAGACAACCAGGCTATGGCTGCTCACAGACTACAGGGCGAGCTGCAATCACACGGAGACCGTGCAGACAGCCGTAAACGGCGCTGCAAGGCCCGAAAACCTTCCTCTACGTTATCCTATGTAGTGTTTTTCCACAAATTAGCTGGAGACGGGTGGAAAGACACTAATAGGATTTTTTTGAATAAATTAGCAGCAGACTACACTACTTGAAAAAAAAAAAAAAAAAGAACAGTATGAGGCAATGAACCACTCTCCCTGAACTGAATACAACCAGCTATGGATGGCCTATGTGGCTGCACTCAGACTAGAGAGTGGGCTGCACTCACACACACACACAGACCTTGCAGATCGCTGTGAAAACAGCGCTACAAGGCAAAAGCAAGGTGAATAGTAGGTGAACACAGCGGTTGCTAAATTAGCCTTTGGAAAGCACAAAGAAGCAAATCACTATCTCTAAACTGTCCCTCAGTCAGCAAACAGCGTCCTGTCACTAACTGAATTCACAGCAGAGTGATCGCAAAATGGCGCCAGCGACTTTTAAACTGCATCATGACATCATTTCAGCAGCCAATCACAGCCTTGCCAGTAGTTTCATGCCCTCCATGCTAAACAGGATGTGCCCACACTTGGAATCATTCTCATTGGCTGAATTTCTGCATTTTGAATCTTGGAACTTCCGATTCCGGTATCCGATACGCGGCAAGTATCGGAATCCCGGTATCGGAATTCCGATACCGCAAGTATCGGCCGATACCCGATACTTGCGGTATTGGAATGCTCAACACTAGTCTTGACCGATCATAAGAATCTGATTTACCTAGAGTCTGCCAAGCGGTTGAATCCTAGACAGGCTCGGTGGTCTTTGTTTTTCTCCCGTTTTGATTTTGTGGTCTCGTATCTTCCGGGATCTAAGAATGTGAAGGCTGATGCCCTGTCTAGGAGTTTTTTGCCTGATTCTCCGGGAGTCCCTGAGCCGGCTGGTATTCTCAAGGAGGGGGTGATTCTTTCGGCTATCTCCCCTGATTTGCGGCGGGTGCTTCAGGAGTTTCAGGCTGATAGACCCGACCGCTGTCCTGTAGGGAAATTGTTTGTTCCTGATAGATGGACTAGTAAGGGTACTGTCACACAGTGCAATTTTGATCGCTACGACGGCACGATCCGTGACGTCGCAGCGTCGTATGATTATCGCTCCAGCATCGTAGACTGCGGTCACACTTTGCAATCACGGCGCTGGAGCGATGCCGAAGTCCCCGGGTAACCAGGGTAAACATCGGGTTACTAAGCGCAGGGCCGCGCTTAGTAACCCGATGTTTACCCTGGTTACCAGCGTAAACGTAAAAAAAACAAACAGTACATACTTACATTCCGGTGTCTGTCCCCCGGCGTTCTGCTTCTCTCCACTGTGTAAGCACCATAGCCGGAAAGCAGAGCGGTGACGTCACCGCGTCACCGCTGCGCTCGCTTTCCGGCTGGCAGGCGCTCACAGTGCAGAGAAGCTGAGACGCTGGAGGACAGACACCGGAATGTGAGTATGTACTGTTTGTTTTTTTTACGTTTACGCTGGTAACCAGGGTAAACATTGGGTTACTAAGCGCGGCCCTGCGCTTAGTTACCCGATGTTTACCCTGGTTACAAGCGAACACATCGCTGGATCGGTGTCACACACAACGATCCAGCGATGTCAGCGGGTGATCAAGCGACGAAAGAAATTTCCAAACGATCTGCTACGACGTACGATTCTCAGCAGGGTCCCTGATCGCTGCTGCGTGTCAGACACTGCGATATCGTAACGATATCGCTAGAACGTCACGAATCGTACCGTCATAGCGATCAAAATTGCACTGTGTGACAGTACCCTAAGGTGATTTCTGAGATTCATTGTTCTGTATTGGCTGGTCATCCTGGGATCTTTGGCACCAGAGATTTGGTTGCCAGGTCCTTTTGGTGGCCTTCTTTGTCACGGGATGTGCGTTCCTTCGTGCAGTCCTGTGGGACCTGTGCCCGGGCTAAGCCCTGCTGTTCTCGTGCTAGTGGGTTGCTTTTGCCTGTGCCTATCCCTGAGAGGCCCTGGACACATATTTCCATGGATTTTATTTCTGATCTTCCTGTTTCTCAGAAGATGTCTGTCATCTGGGTGGTTTGTGACCGATTTTCTAAAATGGTCCACTTGGTACCTTTGCCTAAGTTGCCTTCCTCCTCTGATTTGGTTCCTTTATTTTTTCAGCATGTGGTTCGTTTGCATGGTATTCCGGAGAATATTCTGTCTGATAGAGGTACCCAGTTTGTTTCTAGGTTTTGGCGGTCCTTTTGTGTTAGAATGGGCATTAATTTGTCTTTTTCTTCGGCATTTCACCCTCAGACAAATGGACAGATGGAGCGAACCAATCAGACCTTGGAAACCTATTTGAGATGCTTTGTGTCTGCTGATCAGGATGATTGGGTTACCTTTTTGCCGTTGGCCGAGTTTGCCCTTAATAATCGGGCTAGTTCGGCTACCTTGGTTACGCCTTTTTTTGTAACTTCGGTTTTCATCCTCGTTTTTCTTCAGGGCAGGTTGAGCCTTCGGACTGTCCTGGGGTAGATTCTGTGATGGACAGGTTGCAGCGGATTTGGACTCATGTGGTGGACAATTTAACATTGTCTCAGGAGAAGGCTCAACGTTTTGCTAACCGCCGTCGGTGTGTTGGTCCCCGGCTTCGGGTTGGGGATTTGGTCTGGTTGTCTTCTCGTCATGTTCCTATGAAGGTCTCTTCCCCTAAGTTCAAGCCTTGTTTTATTGGTCCTTATAGGATTTCGGAAATTATCAATCCGGTGTCTTTTTGTTTGGCCCTTCCAGCTTCTTTTTCCATTCATAATGTGTTCCATAGATCTTTGTTGCGGAGGTATGTGGTGCCCATGGTCCCCTCCGTTGCCCCTCCTGCTCCGGTGTTGGTTGAGGGGGAGTTGAAATATGTGGTGGAGAAGATTTTGGATTCTCGTCTTTCGAGGCGGAAACTTCAGTATCTGGTCAAGTGGAAGGGTTATGGCCAGGAGGATAATTCTTGGGTTTTTGCCTCCGATGTCCATGCTGCCGATTTGGTACGTGCTTTTCATTTGGCTCGTCCCGATCGGCCTGGGGGCTCTGGTGAGGGTTCGGTGACCCCTCCTCAAGGGGGGTACTGTTGTGAATTCCGTTCTTGGGCTCCATCCTGTGGCTATGAATGGTATTTTTGGGAGTTCTGCTCTTGGGCTCTCTCTGGTGGTTTCGAGCGGAACTTAGCAGCTGCCTTCACTAATCGGTTCCCTGGCCTTGTTATTTAACTGGGCTCTAGTCTGTAGTCGATGCCAGCTGTCAATGTTTTCCTGTTGGATTCAGTCCTCTCCTGGAAGTACTCTGTTGGCCAGTCCATTTCAGCTTAAGATAAGTTCTGCTAGTTCTTGGGTGTATCCCTGCTTTTGACCTTCTGTTCAGGTTTAAGTTATGTCTCTTTTGTCCAGCTTGTCATTATGAAATATTCCGGCTAGTTGGAAGCTCTGGGGTACAGATTTGCGCCTCCACACCGTGAGTCGGTGTGGAGGTTATTTTTGTAAACTCTGCGAGGATTTTAGTTTTTATACTGACCGCACAGTATCCTTTTCTATCTCTGTCTATTTAGATAGTGTTGGCCTCCTTTGCTGAAATCTATTTTCATTTCTGAGTTTGTCATTTCCCTCTCCACTCACCGTTAATATTTGTGGGGGGCTATCTTTCCTTTTGGGGGTTTCTCTGAGGCGAGATAGTTTTCCGTTTCCATCTTCAGGGGTAGTTAGTTCTTAGGCTGTGTCGAGGCGTCTAGGCAGAGATAGGAACGTCCCACGGCTATTTCTAGTGTTGGTGTTAGGAGTAGGGATTGCGGTCAGTAAAGCTACCACCTCCTCAGAGCTTGTACATTTTACCCACCAGGTCATTTCTGTGCTGCTCCGTAATCGCCAGGTCATAACTGTGATTGTTGTCGGTGGAGCTGCCACCTCCTCGGAGCTTGTCCATGATTGGTTTTACCCACCAGGTCATCTCAGTGCTACTCCGTAACCACCAGGTCATAACACTCCTCCCTCCTATCCTTATATGCGTGGCTCTGCTCCCCCTCGCATCCTTATATGTGTGGCTCTGCTCTCCCTCACATCCTTATATGCGTGGCTCTGCTCCCCCTTGCATCCTTATATGCATGGCTCCCCCATTCTCCTACATCCTCCCCCGCCCTCCCTCATACTCCCCTGTCCTCCTTCATACTCCCTCATTCTCCTGCATACTCCCCCATCCTCCTGCATCCTACCTGTCCTCCTGCATCTTCCCCCATCCTCCTGCATCCTCCCCAGTCCTCCTGCATCCTCCCTCAGCCGTCATACTCACCCTCCTCACAGCGCGCAGAACTCCCTGCATCAGATTCTATGTCATGACTTTTGACGCCTCAGCTTCTTTCTGTGTGAGCGGTCACATGGTACCGCTCATTAAGATCATGAATATGCGTCCATGTTCATCACCGTAATGAGCGGTACCATGTGAGAATAGGACAAGCTGCCGGCGCTGAGACCATGGGAGCTGCAGGCACTGCTGGAGGAGGGTGAGTATGTTGTCTTCAACGAGGGGGGGCAGGCGCTTGACCCCAGACTTACAAATAAAAAAACCTTGCTCAGGTGCTGCCCCCTGCATCCTGGTGCCCTAGGCACATGCCCTCCCGTTCCTAGTGGCAAATTCGGCCCTGCTTCTTGCACAACTTGAGTGTCATTGGTTCATTATGTTAGAGTCCTTGGCACCGTCTGGACTCAATGAAAAATTAAGCTTTGTCCTCACTTTGTTTCTGTCTCTGGATTTGAATTGAATTTATGTTTTTTGTTACTGTTTAGCTCCATTATATTTGATGATCTCTTGATGTCCATTGTGTCTCCGTCAATGTTGATGTTCATGGCCGCCTTGATATGAATTTACCGGACTACCACTTTTCTTCTTAATTTGAAGCTGTATGAAAACACTTTGCATCATTGTTCATGTTCAGTATTCGGTGTATTTTGATATTATGTTCATAGACATAACCTTTGTTATTCCTGGCATTATATGAGTGTTATTGTAATGTATTATTAATTGTCTTTTCACACATATCTACTTTATTTTGATTTATATGTATTTTTATGCGTTTTTCATATGTTTAGTCTGTTCACATGTACAGTATGAGACTTATTTTTGTTTTCTTTTTTACTTTTTATTTCATTTTTTTCTCTACTTTTCATTTCCCTTTTCTTCATTTTTTCTTTTTATTATTTAGACCTGCTATTAGATTTATTTGATCAATATATCCTATTGCCATTTTTTTGCAATGTCTCTTTGTTATTCTCCATTTTAATTGTGCACATTTCATTTTAAACACACATTATCCATGTATTTATTGGATGTTTATGGCTTTTCCCTATTGCAAGATGAAAACTTATGTACCTTATCTGCCTCAATGTAGTTTGTATCCTTAACCATGATTCAGTCAGCCTGAGTTTTCACCTTTGATCTGGATTTTACAGTGGCATGTAGAAGTTTGGGCACCCATGGTCAAAATTACTGTTATTGTAAACAGTTAAGCAAGATGAAGATGAAATGATCTCTAAAAGGTATAAAGTTAAAGATGACACATTTCATTTTGTATTTTACGTAAACAAAAAATATGTATTTCCAACTTTTACATTTTAAAAAATTAGAAAAAGGAAAATGGGCCAATGCTAAAGTTTGGGCACCCATGGAGATTTGTGTGCTCAGATGACTTTGACCAAGGATTCAAACCTTAATAAACTCTTAGGGTGATGGTTTGTTCACTATTATCGTTAGGAAAGGCCGGGTGATGGAAATTTCTCAGCTTTATAAAACATAAGCCTCCTCTAACCTTGTGTCAAAAAACAGCAGCAATGGATACTTCTTAGCAGCTGCCTAGCACTCTGAAAATTAAAATGGTGGAGGCCCACAAAGCAGTAGAATGCTATAAGAAGATCGCAAACCGTTTTCAAGTTGTCCTTTCCTCAGTTTGAAATGTAATTAAGAAATGGCAGTAATCAGGAACAGTGGAGGTCAAGATAAGGTCTGGAAGACCAAGCAAAATTTCAGTGAGAACTACTCATAGGATTGCAAGAGAGGCAAATCAGAACCCCCGCTTGACCGGAAAAGACCTTCAGAAACATTTAACAGACTCTGGAGTTGTGGTGCATTGTTCTACTGTTCAGAGACACATGTACAAATATGGCCTTCATGGAAGAGTCATCAGAAGAAAACCTCTTCCTTTTCTTCACTATAAAATTCTGCATCAGAAGTTTGCAAAAGAGCATCAAAACAAGCATGATGTATTTTGGAAACAAGTCCTATGGACCGATGAGGATAAACTAGAACTCTTTGGCCACAAAGGTCAAAGGTATGTGTGGATAAAAGAGGCCACAAAATTTCAGGAAAAGAACATCTTGCCAACCATTAAGCATGGGACTGGATCAATAATGCTTTGGGGTTGTGTTGCAGCCAATGGCACGGGGAACATTTCACAGGTAGTTGGAAGAATGGATTAAATTAAATTTAAACAAATTGAAGAAAACATAACACCATCTGCAAGAAAAACTGACGTTGAAAAGAGGATGGCTTCTACAAATGCATAATGATCCTAAACACATGTCAAAATCGGCATTTGACGACCTCAAAAGGCGCAAGCTGAAGCTTTTACAATGGCCTTCACAGTCCCCTGATCTGAACATCATTGAAAATCTGTGACTAGACATGAAAATAGCAGAGGATGCAGGATGACACAGGAATCTACAGAACTGGAAGAATTGTAAAATGAAGAATGGATGAAAATCCCTCAAGAATTGAAAGACTCTTGACTGGCTACAAAAAGTATTTACAAGCTTTGAGACTTGCAAAAGGGGGTGCTACAAAGTACTAATACTGCAGGATGCCCAAACTTTAGCATTGGTCCATTTTCCTTTTAGGAAAATGTAAAAGAGGACTATAAATATATATATATTACAGACCAAAAGTTTGGACACACCTTTTCATTTAAAGATTTTTCAGTATTTTCATGACTATGAAAATTGCACATTCACACTGAAGGCATCAAAACTATGAATTAACACATGCGGATTTATATACTTAACAAAAAAGTCTGAAACAACTGAAATTATGTCTAGGTTCTTCAAAGTAGCCACCTTTTGCTTTGATGACTGCTTTGCACACTCTTGGCATTCTCTTGATGAGCTTCAAGAGGTAGTAACCGGGAATGGTTTTCACTTCACAGGTGTGCCCTGTCAGGTTTAATAAGTGGGATTTCTTGCCTTTTAAAAGGGGTTGGGACCATCAGTTGTGTTGTCCAGAAGTCTGGTGGATACACAGCTGATAGTCTGTTGTGAACTCTGTTCTCGAACTCCCTCCTGTGGTCAGGAATGGTATTTTTGTGAGTTCTGTCCGTGGGTTCCCTCTGGTGGCTGAAAGTGGAGCTGCTGGTCTTGAAGTGGCTTCCTCAGCTGCATCGTTTAGGACTGGGCTGGTTCCTCTATTTAACTCTGCTCAGATCGTTACTTGATGCCAGCTGTCAATGTATCAGTACTGGTTCAGATCTCACTTGGATCTCCTGATGACCTGTCTACTTCAACTGAAGCTAAGTCCCTGCTAAGCTCATTTGTTGTTCATTTTTGTGCTAAATATATTTCTGAGTACCTGCTAAGTTTCTGTCCAGCTAGCTATTATGATATTGTCTTGCTAGTTGGAAGCTCTGGGTTGCAGAGTGGCACCTACCGCTCCGTGAGTCGGTGCGGGGTTTTTTTGCTCACTCTGCGTGGCTTTTTGTAGTTTTTGTGCTGGCCGCAAAGATCCCTTTATCTATCTTCTGTCTATTTAGTAAGTCTGGCCTCCTTTGCTGAAACCTATCTCATTCCTGTGTTTGTGCCTTCCTCTTAACTCACAGTCAATATATGTGGGGGGCTGCCCTTTTCCTTTGGGGAATTTCTCTGAGGCAAGGTGAGGCTATATTTCTCTTTAGGGGTAGTTACCTCTCAGGCTGTGAAGAGTCGTCTAGGCAGAGTCAGGCACGATCCACAGCTAATTCTAGTGTGTGTGATAATAGGATTAGGGCTGCGGTCAGCAGAGCTCCCACTTCCCAGAGCTCGCTCTATTTTGGCAGTTTGACTATCAGGTCATTCCAGGTGCTCCTAACCACCAGGTCCATAACAGTACAGCTGGCCACAAAGTGTTAATGCATCTCAATAGAGGGATAAGAGAAGTTCTGAGACCATTTTTTTTTCTGCAGTGTGTTTTGCCTTTCTTTTCCCCTAAACCTCTGGGTGGTTCAGGACTCAGGTGTAGATATGGACATTCAAGGTCTGTCCTCTTGTGTGGATCATCTCACTGCAAGGGTACAAAGCATTCAGGATTATGTAGTTCAGAATCCTATGTTAGAGCCTAAAATCCCAATTCCTGATTTGTTTTCTGGGGATAGATCTAAGTTTCTGAATTTCAAGAATAATTGTAAACTGTTTCTTGCTCTGAAACCTCGCTCCTCTGGTGACCCTAGTCAGCAAGTAAAAAACATTATTTCCTTGTTGCGTGATGACCCTCAAGACTGGGCATTCTCCCTTGCGCCAGGAGATCCTGCATTGCTTAATGTAGATGCGCTTTTTCTGGCGCTTGGATTGCTCTATGACGAACCAAATTCTGTGGATCAAGCAGAGAAAATCTTGCTGGCTCTATGTCAGGGTCAGGATGATGCTGAAATGTATTGTCAGAAGTTTAGAAAGTGGTCTGTGCTTACTCAATGGAATGAGTGTGCCCTGGCAGCAATTTTCAGAAAGGGTCTTTCTGAGGGCCTTAAGGATGTTATGGTGGGGTTCCCCACGCCTGCTGGTCTGAATGAATCAATGTCCTTGGCTATTCAGATCGATCGGCGTTTGCGGGAGCGGAAAGTTGTGCACCATATGGCGGTATCCTCTGAGCAGAGGCCTGAGCCTATGCAATGTGATAGGACTTTGACCAGAGCTGAACGGCAAGAACACAGACATCAGAATGGGCTGTGTTTTTACTGTGGTGACTCCACTCATGCTATCTCTGATTGTCCTAAGCGCACTAAGCGGTCCGCTAGGTCTGTCACCATTGGTACTATACAGCCTAAATTTCTTTTGTCCGTTACTTTGATTTGCTCTTTGTCATCCTACTCTGTTATGGCGTTTGTGGATTCAGGCGCAGCCCTGAATTTGATGGACTTAGAGTATGCCAGGCGCTGTGGTTTTTTCTTGGAGCCCTTGCAGCATCCTATTCCATTAAGGGGAATTGATGCTACGCCTTTGACCAAGAATAAGCCTCAGTACTGGACCCAGTTGACCATGTGCATGGCTCCTGCACATCGGGAAGATATTCGCTTTTTGGTGTTGCATGATTTGCATGATGTGGTCGTGTTGGGTTTGCCATGGCTACAGGTCCATAATCCAGTATTGGACTGGAAATCAATGTCTGTGTCCAGTTGGGGTTGTCAAGGGGCCCATGGTGATGTTCCAGCGTTGTCAATTTCTTCTTCCACTCCTTCTGAAGTACCTGAGTTTTTGTCGGATTACCAGGATGTATTTGATGAGCCCAAGTCCTGTGCCCTGCCTCCTCATAGGGATTGTGATTGTGCTATTAATTTGATTCCTGGTAGTAAGTTTCCTAAAGGCCGACTTTTCAATTTATCTGTGCCAGAACACGCCGCTATGAGGAGCGTATAATCTTGTGCGTATTAAGCGGGGCGATGAATGGAAAACCGCGTTTAATACGCCCGAGGGCCATTTTGAGTATCTGGTGATGCCATTCGGGCTTTCTAATGCGCCATCTGTATTCCAGTCCTTTATGCATGACATCTTCCGAAAGTATCTGGATAGATTCATGATAGTATATTTGGATTATATTTTGGTCTTTTCGGATGATTGGGAGTCTCATGTGAAGCAGGTCAGAATGGTGTTCCAAGTCCTTCGTGCTAATTCCTTGTTTGTGAAGGGGTCTAAGTGTCTTTTCAGAGTTCAGAAGGTTTCCTTTTTGGGCTTCATTTTTTCCCCTTCTACTATCGAGATGGATCCAGTTAAAGTCCAGGCCATTTATGATTGAACTCAGCCTACATCTGTAAAGAGCCTTCAGACATTCCTGGGCTTTGCGAATTTTTACCGTCGCTTTATTGCTAATTTTTCTAGTGTTGTCAAACCACTGACTGATTTGACCAAGAAAGGTGCGGATGTGGTGAATTGGTCCTCTGCGGCCGTTGAGGCGTTTCAGGAGCTGAAACGTCGTTTTTCTTCGGCCCCTGTGTTGTGTCAGCCAGATGTTTCGCTCCCTTTTCAGGTCGAGGTTGATGCTTCTGAGATTGGAGCAGGGGCTGTTTTGTCTCAGAGGAGTTCTGATGGCTCTGTGATGAAGCCATGTGCTTTCTTTTCTAGAAAGTTTTCGCCTGCTGAGCGTAATTATGATGTGGGCAATCGGGAGTTGTTGGCCATGAAGTGGGCATTCGAGGAGTGGCGACATTGGCTTGAGGGCGCCAAGCATCGCGTGGTAGTCTTGATGGATCACAAGAATCTGACTTATCTCGAGTCTGCCAAGCGGTTGAACCCTAGACAGGCTCGATGGTCGCTGTTTTTCTCCCGTTTCGATTTCGTGGTTTCATAGCTTCCGGGTTCTAACAATGTGAAGGCTGATGCCCTTTCAAGGAGTTTTGTGCCTGATTCTCCGGGAGTTTCTGAGCCGGCTGGTATTCTCAAAGAGGGGGTAATTTTGTCTGCCATCTCCCCTGATTTGCGGCGGGTTCTACAGGAGTTTCAGGCGGATAGACCTGACCGCTGTCCTGCAGAGAGACTGTTTGTCCCTGATAGATGGACTAGTAGGGTTATCTCGGAGGTTCATTGTTTGGTGTTGGCTGGTCATCCTGGAATTTTTGGTACCAGAGATTTGGTGGCTAGGTCCTTTTGGTGGCCTTCCTTGTCGCGGGATGGGCGTTCTTTTGTGCAGTCCTGTGGGACTTGTGCTCGGGCAAAGCCCTGCTGTTCTCATGCCAGTGGCTTACTTTTGCCCTTGCCGGTCCCGAAGAGGCCCTGGACGCATGTTTCCATGGATTTTATTTCAGATCTCCCTGTCTCTCAAAGGATGTCGGTCATCTGGGTAGTTTGTGATCGCTTCTCTAAGATGGTCCATTTGGTACCCTTGCCTAAGTTGCCTTCTTCCTCTGATTTGGTTCCGTTGTTCTTCCAGCATGTGGTTCGTTTGCATGGCTGTTGTGAACTCTGTTTTTGGGCTCCCTCTTGTGGTCACAAGTGGTACTGTGTGAGTGCTGTCTTTGGGCTCCCTCTGGTGGCTCTTTGTGTCATTCTGCAGGTCTGAGGCTGGATCAGCTGTCTCGTTATCTGTTAGCTGTTTCCTATTTAGCTCACCTGGACTATCAGTTGTTGCCTGCTGTCAATGTCTTCAGTGCTATTTTGGAGCTCTCCTGCATGCCTTCGTTATCAGTCTCTTCAAGAGAAGCTAAGTTTTTCTTTTGGTCATTTTTTTGATCATCAGTGTTCATATGTTTCTTGGTTTATTTTTCTTTCTTGTCCAGCTTGCTAATATGTGATTTCCTTGCTTGCTGGTAGCTCTAGGGGGCTGAGTTTCTCCCCTCACACCGTTAGTTGGTGTGGGGGTTCTTGTATTCTCAGCGTGGATATTTTGCATAGGGTTTTTTACTGACCGCACAGTTCCCTATCTGTCTTCTGCTATCTAGTATTAGTGGGCCTCATTTGCTGAATCTGTTTTAATTTCTACGTTTGTATTTTCCCCTTACCTCACCGTTATTATTTGTTGGGGGCTTCCTATATCTTTGGGGTGATTTCTCTGAGGCAAGCGAGGTCTTACTTTCCCTCTAGGAGTAGATAGTTTCTCAGGCTGCGTCGAGACGTCCAGGATTTTAGGCACGTTCACCGGCTACCTTTAGTGTGTTTGGTTAGGATCAGGTTTGCGGTCAGTCCAGTTACCACCTCCCTAGAGCTCGTGTCTATATTCATTAACTTAGCTAGTCCATTTTGCGATCCTCAGCCACTAGGATCATAAAAGTACAGCAGGCCAAAAAGTGTTTAATGCATCGCAGAAGTGGGATAAGAGAAGTCCTGAGTACAATTTTTTTTTTCCTCTACCTTAGCTGCAGTCTGTCCATCTTCTCTCATCCCCTTAATCTCTGGGTGGTTTTGAGTTCAGCTGCAGACATGGATATTCAGAGTCTGACTTCTAGTGTGGATCATCTTGCTGCAAGGGTGCAAAGCATTCAGGATTTTGTTGTTCATAGCCCTATGTCAGAGCCAAAAATACCTATTCCTGAGTTGTTTTTTGGAGATAGATCTAGGTTTCTGAATTTTAAGAATAATTGTAAATTATTTCTATCTTTGAGAACTCGTTCCTCTGGTGATTCCGCTCAGCAAGTTAAAATTGTTATCTCCTTGTTACGTGGCGACCCTCAAGATTGGGCTTTCTCTCTGGTGCCAGGAGATCCTGCATTGCTGAATGTGGATGCGTTTTTTCTGGCGCTTGGACTGCTTTATGAGGAACCTAATCTTGAGAACCAGGCAGAAAAGGCTTTGTTGGCCCTCTCTCAAGGGCAGGATGAAGCAGAGGTGTATTGTCAAAGATTTAGGAAATGGTCAGTGCTTACTCAATGGAATGAGTGTGCCCTGGCTGCAAATTTCAGAGAAGGTCTTTCTGAAGCCATTAAGAATGTTATGGTGGGGTTCCCCACGCCTGCAAGTCTGAATGACTCAATGGCTTTGGCCATTCAGATTGATCGGCATTTGCGGGAGCGCAAATCACCGCATCCTCTGGCGGTGTTTTCTGAACAGAGACCTGAGTCTATGCAATGTGACAGAATTCTGGCCAGAATTGAGTGGCAAAGTCATAGACGTCAAAATGGGTTGTGCTTTTACTGTGGTGATTCTACTCATGTTATCTCAGCATGCTCTAAGCGCTTAAAAAAAATTGCTAAACCTGTCACCATTGGTACTATACAGCCTAAATTCATTTTGTCTGTTACTTTAATTTGTTCTTTGTCATCTTACTCGGTTATGGCTTTTGTGGATTCAGGTGCTGCCCTGAATCTGATGGATTTGTCGTTTGCCAGGCGCTGTGGTTTTGTCCTGGAGCCTTTGGAATTCCCTATTCCACTGAGGGGAATTGATGCTACACCATTGGCTGAGAATAAGCCTCACTATTGGACTCAAGTGACCATGTGCATGACTCCTGTACATCAGGAGGTGATTCGCTTTCTTGTGCTGCATAATTTGCATGATGTTGTCGTTTTGGGTCTGCCATGGCTGCAGGCCCATAATCCAGTTCTGGATTGGAAAGCTATGTCTGTTTCAAGTTGGGGTTGCCAGGGGATTCATGGCGATGCTCCTTTGGTGTCAATTACTTCTTCCACTCCTTCTGAGGTCCCTGAGTTTTTGTCGGACTACTAGGATGTATTTGATGAGCCCAGGTCCGGTGCCCTGCCTCCTCACAAGGATTGTGATTGCGCTATAAATTTGATTCCTGGTAGTAAGTTCCCTAAGGGACGACTTTTTAATTTGTCTGTACCAGAACATGCCGCGATGCGGAGTTATATAAAGGAGTCTTTAGAGAAGGGACATATTCGCCCGTCCTCCTCCCCTCTTGGTGCAGGATTCTTTTTTGTGGCCAAGAAGGATGGTTCTCTGAGACCTTGTATAGATTATCGTCTTCTAAAAAAATCACGGTCAAATTTCAGTATCCTTTGCCATTATTATCTGATCTGTTTGCTCGGATTAAGGGGTCCAGTTGGTTCACCAAAATAGATCTTCGTGGTGCGTATAACCTTGTGCGTATTAAGCAAGGGGATGAATGGAAAACAGCATTTAATACGCCCGAAGGCCATTTTGATTACTTGGTGATGCCTTTTGGACTCTCTAATGCTCCTTCTGTGTTCCAGTCCTTCATGCATGACATCTTTCGAGAATATCTGGCTAAATTTATGATTGTGTATCTGGATGACATTTTGGTCTTTTCTGAGGACTGGGAGTACCATGTGAAGCAGGTCAGTATGGTATTTCAGGTTCTGCGTGCTAATGCCTTATTTGTGAAGGGCTCAAAATGTCTCTTCGGAGTACAGAAGGTTTCCTTTTTGGGTTTTATTTTTTCTCCTTCTACTATTGAGATGGACCCAGTCAAGGTCCAGGCTATTCATGACTGGACTCAGCCTACATCTGTTAAGAGTCTTCAGAAGTTCTTGGGTTTTGCTAATTTTTACCGTCGCTTCATTGCTAATTTTTCTGGCGTGGTTAAACCCTTGACGGATTTGACCAAGAAGGGTTCTGATGTGACTAATTGGTCTCCTGCAGCCGTAGAAGCCTTTCGGGAGCTGAAGCGCCGGTTTTCTTTGGCTCCAGTTTTGTGTCAGCCTGATGTCTCTCTTCCTTTTCAGGTCGAGGTTGATGCTTCTGAGATTGGAGCAGGGGCTGTTTTGTCGCAGAGAAGCTCTGATTGCTCTGTGATGAAGCCTTGTGCTTTCTTTTCAAGAAAGTTTTCGCCTGCCGAGCGGAATTATGATGTTGGTAATCGGGAGTTGTTGGCTATGAAGTGGGCATTTGAGGAGTGGCGACATTGGCTCGAGGGAGCTAAGCATCGTGTGGTGGTCTTGACTGATCACAAGAATCTGATTTATCTCGAGTCTGCCAAGCGGCTGAATCCTAGACAGGCTCATTGGTCGTTGTTTTCTCCCGTTTCGATTTCGTGGTCTCGTACCTGCCTGGTTTGAAGATTGTGAAGGCTGATGCTCTTTCTAGGAGTTTTGTGCCAGACTCTCCGGGAGTTTCAGAGCCGGCTGGTATCCTCAGAGAGGGAGTGATTTTGTCTGCCATTTCCCCAGATTTGCGACGAGTGCTGCAGAAATTTCAGGTGGAGAGACCTGACCGTTGCCCACCATAGAGACTGTTTGTCCCAGATAGATGGACCAGCAGATTATTTCCGAGGTTCATTCTTCGGTGTTGGCAGGCCATCCTGGGATTTTTGGTACCAGAGATTTGGTGGCTAGGTCCTTCTGGTGGCCTTACTTGTCGCGGGATGTGCGTTCCTTTGTGCAGTCCTGTGGGATTTGTGCTCGGGCTAAGCCTTGCTGTTCTCGTGCCAGCAGTTTGCTTTTGCCTTTGCCTGTCCAGAAGAGACCTTGGATGCACATTTCCATGGATTTTATTTCGGATCTTCCAGTCTCTCAAAGAATGTCTGTCATCTGGGTGGTGTGTGATCGTTTTTCCAAAATGGTCCATTTGGTGCCCTTGCCTAAGTTGCCTTCCTCCTCCGATTTGGTTCCTCTATTTTTTCAGAATGTGGTTTGCTTGCACGGCATCCCTGAAAATATTGTGTCTGACAGAGGATCCCAGTTTGTGTCCAGATTTTGGCGGATCTTTTGTGCTAAGATGGGCATTGATTTGTCTTTTTCGTCGGCCTTCCATCCTCAGACGAATGGCCAAACCGAGCGAACTAATCAGACCTTGGAAACTTTTTTAAGATGTGTTGTTTCTGCTGATCAGGATGATTGGGTGACTTTTTTGCCATTGGCTGAGTTTGCCCTTAATAATCGGGCTAGTTCTGCTACTTTGGTTTCGCCTTTTTTTGCAATTCTGGTTTTCATCCTCGTTTTTCCTCGGGTCAGGTTGAGCCTTCTGACTGTCCTGGGGTGGATTCTGTGGTGGATAGGTTGCAGCAGATTTGGAACCATGTGGTGGACAATTTGAAGTTGTCACAGGAGAAGGCTCAGCGCTTTGCCAACCGCCGTCGCGGTGTGGGTCCCCGACTTCGTGTTGGGGATTTGTTATGGCTGTCTTCTCGGTATGTTCCTATGAAGGTCTCCTCTCCTAAATTCAAGCCTCGCTTCATCGGTCCTTATAAGATTTTGGAAATCCTTAACCCGGTGTCATTTCGTTTGGACCTCCCAGCGTTGTTTGCCATTCATAACGTGTTCCATAGGTCTTTGTTGCGGAGGTATGTGGTGCCTGTGGTTCCTTCTGTTGAGCCCCCTGCCCCGGTGCTGGTTGAGGGCGAATTGGAGTACGTGGTGGAGAAGATCTTGGATTCTTGTATTTCTAGACGGAGGCTTCAGTATTTGGTTAAGTGGAAGGGCTATGGTCAGGAGGATAATTCCTGGGTTGTTGCCTCTGATATTCATGCGGCCGATTTGGTTCATGCCTTGCCTTTTGGCTCAACCTGATCGCCCTGGGGGTTTTGATGAGGGTTCGGTGACCCCTCCTCAAGGGGGGGGGTACTGTTGTGAACTCTGTTTTTGGGCTCCCTCTTGTGGTCACAAGTGGTACTGTGTGAGTGCTGTCTCTGGGCTCCCTCTGGTGGCTCTTTGTGTCATTCTGCAGGTCTGAGGCTGGATCAGCTGTCTCGTTATCTGTTAGCTGTTTCCTTTTTAGCTCACCTGGACTATCAGTTGTTGCCTGCTGTCAATGTCTTCAGTGCTATTTTGGAGCTCTCCTGCATGCCTTTGTTATCAGTCTCTTCAAGAGAAGCTAAGTTTTTCTTTGGTCATTTTTTTGATCATCAGTGTTCATGTTTCTTGGTTTATTTTTGTTTCTTGTCCAGCTTGCTAATATGTGATTTCCTTGCTTGCTGGTAGCTCTAGGGGGCTGAGTTTCTCACCTCACACCGTTAGTTGGTGTGGGGGTTCTTGTATTCTCAGCGTGGATATTTTGCATAGGGTTTTTTACTGACCGCACAGTTCCCTATCTGTCTTCTGCTATCTAGTATTAGTGGGCCTCATTTGCTGAATCTGTTTTCATTTCTATGTTTGTATTTTCCCCTTACCTCACCGTTATTATTTGTTGGGGGCTTCCTATATCTTTGGGGTGATTTCTCTGAGGCAAGCGAGGTCTTACTTTCCCTCCAGGAGTAGATAGTTTCTCAGGCTGCGTCGAGATGTCCAGGATTTTAGGCACGTTCACCGGCTACCTTTAGTGTGTTTGGTTAGGATCAGGTTTGCGGTCAGTCTAGTTACCACCTCCCTAGAGCTCGTGTCTATATTCCTTAACTTAGCTAGTCCATTTTGCGATCCTCAGCCACTAGGATCATAACACATGGCATTCCGGAGAACATTGTGTCGGACAGAGGTTCCCAGTTTGTTTCAAGGTTTTGGTGGTCCTTTTGTGCTAAGATGGGCATTGATTTGTCTTTTTCTTCGGCTTTCCATCCTCAGACAAATGGCCAAACTGAACGAACCAATCAGACTTTGGAGACCTATCTGAGATGCTTTGTTCTGCTGATCAGGATGATTGGGTGACCTTTTTGCCATTGGCTGAGTTCGCCCTTAATAATCGGGCCAGTTTGGCTACTTTGGTTTCACCTTTTTATTGTAATTCTGGTTTCCATCCTCGTTTCTCTTCAGGGCAGTTTGAGCCTTCGGACTGTCCTGGTGTGGATTCTGTGGTGGACAGGTTGCAGCAAATTTGGTCTCATGTAGTGGACAATTTGAAATTGTCACAGGAGAAGGCTCAACGTTTCGCTAAGCGCCGTCGCCGTGTTGGTCCTCGAGTTCGTGTTGGGAACCTGGTTTGGTTGTCATCTCGTTATGTTCCTATGAAGGTTTCTTCTCCTAAGTTTAAGCCTCGTTTTATTGGGCCTTATAAGATTTCTGAAATCCTCAATCCTGTGTCATTTCGTTTGGACCTTCCAGCTTCTTTTTCCATCCATAATGTGTTCCATAGGTCGTTGTTGCGGAGATATGTGGCGCCCATGGTTCCTTCCGTTGACCCTCCTGCTCCGGTGTTAGTCGAGGGAGAATTGGAATATGTGGTGGAGAAGATTTTAGATTCTCGCATCTCGAGACGGAAACTTCAGTATCTGGTCAAATGGAAGGGCTATGGTCAGGAGGATAATTCCTGGGTTCTTGCCTCCGATGTCCATGCTGCCGATTTGGTTCGTGCCTTTCATTTGGCTCGTCCTGATCGGCCGGGGGGTTCTGGTGAGGGTTCGGTGACCCCTCCTCAAGGGGGGGGTACTGTTGTGAACTCTGTTCTCGAACTCCCTCCTGTGGTCAGGAATGGTATTTTTGTGAGTTCTGTCCGTGGGTTCCCTCTGGTGGCTGAAAGTGGAGCTGCTGGTCTTGAAGTGGCTTCCTCAGCTGCATCGTTTAGGACTGGGCTGGTTCCTCTATTTAACTCTGCTCAGATCGTTACTTGATGCCAGCTGTCAATGTATCAGTACTGGTTCAGATCTCACTTGGATCTCCTGATGACCTGTCTACTTCAACTGAAGCTAAGTCCCTGCTAAGCTCATTTGTTGTTCATTTTTGTGCTAAATATATTTCTGAGTACCTGCTAAGTTTCTGTCCAGCTAGCTATTATGATATTGTCTTGCTAGTTGGAAGCTCTGGGTTGCAGAGTGGCACCTACCGCACCGTGAGTCGGTGCGGGGTTTTTTGCTCACTCTGCGTGGCTTTTTGTAGTTTTTGTGCTGACCGCAAAGATCCCTTTATCTATCTTCTGTCTATTTAGTAAGTCTGGCCTCCTTTGCTGAAACCTATCTCATTCCTGTGTTTGTGCCTTCCTCTTAACTCACAGTCAATATATGTGGGGGGCTGCCCTTTTCCTTTGGGGAATTTCTCTGAGGCAAGGTGAGGCTATATTTCTCTTTAGGGGTAGTTACCTCTCAGGCTGTGAAGAGTCGTCTAGCGCTACAAAGAAACTGGCTCACATGAGGTTGGCCCCAGGAAAGGAAGACCAAGAGTCACCTCTGCTTCTGAGGATAAGTTTATCCGAGTCACCAGCCTCAGAAATCGCAGGTTAACAGCAGCTCAGATTAGAGACCAGGTCAATGCCACACAGAGTTCTAGCAGCAGACACATCTCTACAACAACTGTTGAGAGGAGACTTTGTGCAGCAGGCCTTCATGGTAAAATAGCTGCTAGGAAACCACTGCTAAGGACAGGCAACAAGCAGAAGAGACTTGTTTGGGCTAAAGAACACAAGAAATGCACATTAGACCAGTGAAATCTGTGCTTTGGTCTGATGAGTCCAAATTTGAGATCTTTGGTTCCAACCACCGTGTCATTGCGCGATGAAGAAAAGGTGAATGGATGGACTCTACACGCCTGGTTCCCACCGTAAAGCATGGAGGAGGAGGTGTGATGGTGTGGGGTGCTTTGCTGGTGACACTGTTGGGGATTTATTCAAAATTGAAGGCATACTTAACCAGCATGGCTACCACAGCATGTTGCAGCGGCATGCTAATCCGTCCGATTTGTGTTTAGTTGGACCATCATTTATTTTTCAACAGGACAATGACCCCAAACACACCACCAGGCTGTGTAAGGGCTATTTGACCAAGAAGGAGAGTGATGGGGGCTACGCCAGATGACCTGGCCTCCACAGTTACCAGACCTGAACCCAATCGAGATGGTTTGGGGTGAGCTGGACCTCAGAGTGAAAGCAAAAGGGCCAGCAAGTGCTAAGCATCTCTGGGAACTCCTTCAAGATTGTTGGAAGACCTTTCCCGGTGACTACCTCTTGGAGCTCATCAAGAGAATGCCAAGAGTGTGCAAAGCAGTCATCAAAGCAAAAGGTGGCTACTTTGAAGAACCTAGAATATAAGACATAATTTCAGTTGATTCACACTTTTTTTGTTAAGTATATAATGCCACATGTGTTTTGATGCCTTCAGTGTGAATGTACAATTTTCATATTCATGAAAATACTGAAAAACCTTTAAATGAGAAGGTGTGTCCAAACTTTTTGTCTGTACTGTATATATATATATATATATATATATATATATATATATATATAACCAAACTGCAAAGGAAATTTGTCATCTTCAACTTTATGCCTTTTAGAGATCATTTTATCTTCTACTTGTGCAACTGTTCTTGACAACAGTAATTTTTACCTGGGGTGCCCAAACTTTTACATGCCACTGTGCATACAGTATGTAAGCTTTTGGTATTGCATTTTTTTCAATAAAATTTTCATTTTCATAACTGGCAGACATATGACTCCTTAATGTTATGGGATAAAATAGAGATGAAACTGTATATCCGCATGTAATCAATACAGATAAAATATATAAATGTTGTAGCCATGACTACCAGAATGGGCACACTTAATTAAAATAACTAACTTAATAGTTTATAAAACAAAATAGCCTTTTATTTAATGATTACTCTATTTAAATAGAAAAAATAAAGTTTGCATACCTTTAAATGAGAAAAACTATGTTAGTGCCCTTTTTGTAGATAATTAATTAAACACCCTGACCCACCAGCTGTGCTTCCTACATTTGGTTTTCTACATTTAATTCCACCAGATTAAACAGCTCTGGTAATAATATGCAGCTGGAAGTAATGGATCGAGTTTTCCCTACAGCTTCGAGATATGTGTATTTTTTTAGTGTGTGTGATATATGATACATTATAAAGATTTACATACTCTAATCTCCCAAGTCTCATGTGATATGACATCTATGAGATCAACCCATCTCATTGATATTCATGAAGAGAAAGTTAATCTGCTTGTATACAAAATAATCTTGCACTGATGGCGTATATAAATGTATATTTATATACATACACACATCTGTGTAGGGGCGGATTTGTGAAGTCAATGTATAGGAAAGTCTTATGATAATTCCAGCATTCTATATGCTGAAAATAAATGAAAGGATTGCAACAGAATTAACCATAGCTCATCTAACATGTGCGGTCAAAGCTTGTATAATTAACAGGGATCCTGTCACAACCTAAAACGCATATATATATATATATATATATATATATATATATATATATATATATATATATATATATATGGTAAGTCTTCAGGTAAATAACACTACTTTTATGCACCTGCTGAGTATCCAGGCTTTGCTATCGTCATCCTAGTCCACTGAACTCTGTTGTGGCCTGGTAGTGCTCTTGAGTCCTGTGCACCTGCAGCCTCCAGGACCTCTGCTACCTGTTTGTGGTCTCTTGTCCACCTGCTGTCTCCAGGACCTCTGCTACCTGTTCCCTGTCTCCTGACCGCCTGTGGACTCCAGGGCCTCTGTTATCTTTTCCCAGACTGCCGTCTGCCTGTGGTCTCCAGGACCTCTGCTACCTTTTCCCTGACTTTGTCTGTGTCCTCCAGAACCTCTGCTACCTTTTCCCAGTCTACTGTCTGCCTGTGGTCTCCAGGGCCTCTGCAACCTTTTCCCATTCTCCTGTTCGCCTGTGGTCTCCTGGACTTCTGCTACCTGTTCCCTGTCTCTTGACCACTTGCAGTCTTCAGGACCTCTACTACCTGTTCCCAGTCTCCTGCCCGCCCGTGGTCTCCAGGACCTCTGATACATGTTCCTTGTCTCCTGTTTGCCTCAGGTTTTCAGGACCTCTGCTATCTTTTCCCGGTCTCCTGCCTGTCTGTGGTTTCCAGGACCTCTGCTACCTTTTCCCAGTCTCCTGTCTGCCCGGGGTCCCCAGGACCTTTTCTACATGTTTTCTGACTATGCTTGTGGTCTCCGGGACCTCTGCTACCTTATCCCTGACTTTGTCTGTGGTCTCCAGGATCTCTGCTACCTTTTTCCCAGTCTACTGTCTGCCTGTGGTCTCCAGGGCCTCTGCAACCTTTTCCCATTCTCCTGTTCGCCTGTGGTCTCCGGGACTTCTGCTACCTGTTCCCTGTCTCTTGTCCACCTGCAGTCTCCAGGACCTCTAGTACCTGTTCCCAGTCTCCTGTCTGCCCGTGGTCTCCAGGACCTCTGATACATGTTCTTGGTCTCCTGTTTGCCTCAGGTTTTCAGGAACTGTGCTATCTTTTCCCAGTCTCCTGCCTGTCTGTGGTCTCCAGGACCTCTGGTAGATGTTCCCTGTCTCCTGCCCACCAGTGGTCTCGAGGACCTCGGCTACATACTCCAGGTCTCCTATCTGCATGTTGTCTCCAGGATCTCTCCTACCTTTTCTCAGTCTCTGGTCTGCCTGTGGTCTCCAGTATCTCTGCTACCTGTTCTCAGTCTCCTGTCTGTCTGTGAGCTTCAAGCCCTCTTCTACCTTTTCCCAGTCTCCTGTCCACCTGTGGTTCCTAGGACCTGTTACCTGTTCCCAGTCTCCAGTCTGCCAGTCTCCGGTACCTCGGTTACCTCTTAGTTGCTTGCGTCACCTGCCTACTGCACTGACAATCGTGGATAACATGTCCACTCAGACCTTGGAGGATCCACCTCACCGGGTAAGCCTAACAGTTACACTGCTGTTCAGCTGCTTTCTAAAAGTGAAATCTGCTGGCAGAAAATGAACTCATTTCCTCAGAAGAGCCGCCGGCTTTCAGTCATAGATTCATGCACGGAGTGGCTTCAGTTACCAGTCACAACACCATTCACACTGTGAGCGGCAGTTGTATGTACAACTTGGAACTTGACTGACAGCTGGCTCTGCAGAAATTCTGTGTTGAGCAAGTTAACAGTAACTTTAATCTCTCCCTGTAACACCCCCATGACTAAAATCTTGCAGATCCCGGTAGGAAGTAAATTTATTTTCTCCCAGTAGCTGTGCTTCCAGCAAAATTACAATGTTATTTACCTGTAGATTAACCCTATATCTGCAGGTAAATAAAGTTTTCCAATGTAACAGGTTCTCTTTAAAGGGGTATTCCCAATATGTCACTGATAGTTCAGTGTGTCCTAAGAGTAATATCATTAGTCTTTCCAAATATAACCAATTTTCACAAGTGTGTCATTTCTCAGCAATAAATTGCCCAAATAATGAAAGACCAAAGCATTTATCCCTTGTTAAGGGGCACATTTTCATTGTTCATGGGTCAAGCATGTACCTTTACTGCAAGTTGAAAAGAGTTGGCTAGATTTTGGTAGCAAGTTAGCAAGTCTGAGCATGCGCGATTTGCCATGCATGCACACATAGAAAGCAGCTGCAGCTACATCTCCCTCCTCTCTCTCTCCTTTTTAGGCCTCCTTCACAAGTTCGTGTTTAAAATGGTACTCATTAGTGATGAGCGAGTGTGCTCATTACTCGAGATTTCCGAGCATGCTCGGGTGTTCTCCGAGTATTTTGGGCATGCTCGTAGATTATGTTTATGTCCCCGCATTATTAATATGTAATTAGCTATTGAACCCATTCTATGTCGAGGTGGCGAGCATTTTTATTGGTGGATTTGTACAATGTCTTCAATAAAATGGCACCGGATATCGCAGGATGAGCACGTGCTGACTCCGGTGCCATTTTTATTGACATACTACAACATCAACATAGCAGTGCACATGTGTAACACCCCAGGCAACTGACTGTTACAGTGGTATTGCCTTCCTCCCGGGAAGGGTGACGCCATGCTTGGAAGCGAGGAAGGTTCCCTTTAACAGGTATTCAGCACATGCAACACTGTTCTGACTCCAGGCCAGGAGGGAGAGCTCTGAACCCAGTTTTAGGGGAGCTTCCATAGATATATACAGTATATATTCTGACCTGGGGGAGGAGTGAGTTAATAAGTCTGAGAGGAGTGAGGAGGAAAGTCTGGGAGCTGGAGCCGTGCAGCCACGTGAGGTGCTGCAGCTCCTGGGAAGGAAAGAGGAAAGCAGAGCAGTCTGTAGGAGACTGGAGGGGAAGAGAAGCACAGGAGAAGTAAAGAGCTGGAGGAAAGCTTCGACTGAGCTTCCTCCATGCTGAAGCGCAGAATTCCTGTAGCTGGAAGACCAAGGTTGTGGGGGTAACTTCATGCTCCACGGCAGAAACTGGAGGACAGCAGATTGCAGGTCGCCTGTCCAACATTAACATCTGAAGGTGCAGTGACAGATAGAGCCCGGAGTCATCTTGAAAGACCCTGTAAAAAGGCTCTAGTTACCTGTCATGCGGGTAGTGTCCTACAAGCAAGGGGGACAGAGAGAACGTGAGGACCTTGTGTGAGGCCTAAGTGTCATGATCTCTGCAGGCAGAGATCATAGCAAGCCTATAGAAGGACAAGCTCTCGGAAGATGGAACTATACTGACCATGAACTAAGCCTGCCGCGCAACTAGAAATAGCCAGGTAGCATTTCCTATTAATCGCTAGATGCCCAGCTCTGGCCTAAGACCTAAATAGCTAGCAGAGGGAAATATAAGACCTGGCTCACCTCTAGAGAAATATTCCAAAGAAGACAGTAGCCCCCCACATATAATGACGGTGAGTTCAGATGAAACAACAAACGCAGCAGGAAAATAGTCTTAGCAAATTTGAGGTCCGCTTACTAGATAGCAGAAGACAGATAGTATACTTTCATGGCCAGCAGAAAAATACTAACAAAACACCATCCAGAGATTACCTTAAACTCTGGCATTAACTCATAACGCCAGAGTAGCAATCCCTGATCGACGAGAGCTTTCCAGACACAGTAACAAAACTTCAGCTGCGAACTGGAACAAATAGGCAAAACAAAACATGGACAAAAGTCCAACTTATCAGTAGTTGTCTAGAAGCAGGAACAAGCACTGAGAGGCATCAGATAACATTGTTGACCGGCAAGAAACCACCAGAGAAATGAGCTTAAATAGCGACACCCACTACTGATGGAATCAGGTGAAACAGGAAAGAGGATGACAAGTCCAATTCCACAAGCGGCCACCGGGGGAGCCCAGAATCCAAATTCACAACAGTACCCCCCCCTCAAGGAGGGGGCACCGAACCCTCACCAGATCCACCAGGGCGACCAGGATGAGCCCTATGGAAGGCACGAACAAGATCAGAAGCATGAACATCAGATGCATTGACCCAAGAATTATCCTCCTGGCCGTAACCCTTCCAGTTGACCAGATACTGGAGTTTCCGTCTGGAAACACGAGAGTCCAAAATTTTCTCCACAACGTACTCCAACTCACCCTCAACCAACACCGGAGCAGGAGGCTCAACAGAAGGTACAACAGGTACCTCATACCTGCGCAATAACGACCGATGAAAAACGTTATGAATGGAAAAGGACGCAGGGAGGTCCAAACGGAAAGAAACAGGATTAAGAATCTCCAATATTCTATAAGGGCCGATGAACCGAGGTTTAAACTTAGGAGAAGAGACCCTCATAGGGACAAAACGAGAAGACAGCCACACTAAATCTCCAACACAAAGCCGAGAACCAACACGACGATGACGGTTGGCAAAACGCTGAGTCTTCTCCTGTGACAACTTCAAATTGTCCATAACCTGCCCCCAGATGTGATGCAATCTCTCCACCACCGCATCCACTCCAGGACAATCCGAGGATTCCACCTGACCGGAGGAAAATCGAGGGTGAAACCCCGAATTACAGAAAAACGGGGACACCAAGGTGGAAGAACTGGCCCGATTATTGAGGGCGAACTCTGCCAATGGCAAAAAAGCAACCCAATCATCCTGGTCAGCAGAGACAAAACACCTCAGATATGTCTCAAGGGTCTGATTAGTCCGCTCGGTCTGGCCATTAGTCTGAGGGTGAAAAGCAGATGAAAAAGACAAATCTATGCCCATCCTAGCACAGAATGCCCGCCAAAATCTAGACACAAATTGGGTACCTCTGTCAGAAACAATATTCTCAGGAATACCGTGCAATCGGACAACATTCTGAAAAAACAGAGGAACCAACTCAGAAGAAGAAGGCAACTTGGGCAGAGGAACCAAATGGACCATTTTAGAGAAACGGTCACAGACCACCCAGATGACAGACATCTTCTGGGAAACAGGCAGATCTGAAATAAAATCCATCGAGATGTGTGTCCAAGGCCTCTTAGGAATAGGCAAGGGCAACAGCAGTCCGCTAGCCCGAGAACTACAAGACTTGGCCCGAGCACAAACGTCACATGACTGCACAAAGACTCGCACATCTCGTGACAGAGAAGGCCACCAGAAGGATCTTGCCACCAAATCCCTGGTACCAAAAATTCCGGGATGACCTGCCAATGCAGAAGAATGTACCTCAGAGATGACTCTGCTGGTCCAATCATCCGGAACAAACAGTCTATCAGGCGGACAACGATCCGGTCTATCCGCCTGAAACTCTTGCAAGGACCGCCGCAGATCAGGAGAAACGGCCGACAAAATTACTCCCTCCCTAAGGATACCTGTGGGTTCAGAATTACCAGGAGAGTCCGGGTCGAAACTCCTAGAAAGGGCATCTGCCTTAACATTCTTAGAACCCGGTAGGTATGACACCACAAAATTAAAGCGAGAAAAAAATAAAGACCAGCGCGCCTGTCTAGGATTCAGGCGTCTGGCAGTCTCAAGATAAATCAAATTTTTGTGGTCAGTCAATACCACCACCTGATGCCTAGCCCCCTCGAGCCAATGGCGCCACTCCTCAAACGCCCACTTCATGGCCAAAAGCTCCCGATTCCCAACATCATAATTCCGCTCTGCGGGCGAAAATTTGCGAGAAAAGAAGGCACAAGGCCTAATGACGGAGCAGTCGGAACCTTTCTGCGACAACACTGCCCCAGCACCGATCTCCGAAGCGTCAACCTCAACCTGAAAAGGCAGATTCACATCAGGCTGACGCAACACAGGGGCAGAGGCAAAACGGCGCTTAAGCTCCTGAAAGGCCTCTACAGCATGAGGGGACCAATTAGCAACATCAGCGCCTTGTCTGGTCAAATCAGTCAGTGGTTTAACGACATCCGAAAAACCAACAATAAATCGGCGGTAAAAGTTGGCAAAGCCCAAAAATCTCTGAAGACCCTTAAGAGAGGAGGGCTGAGTCCAGTCACAAATAGCTTGCACCTTGACGGGATCCATCTCAATGGAAGAGGGAGAAAAAATATACCCCAAAAAGGAAATTTTCTGGACCCCAAAAACGCACTTAGACCCCTTCACACATAAAGAATTAGACCGCAGAACCTGAAAAACTCTCCTGACCTGCTGGACATGAGAGTCCCAGTCATCAGAAAAAATCAGAATATCATCCAGATATATTATCATAAATTTATCCAGAAAATCGCGGAAAATATCATGCATAAAAGACTGGAAAACTGAAGGGGCATTAGAAAGACCAAAAGGCATGACCAAATACTCAAAGTGGCCCTCGGGCGTATTAAATGCGGTCTTCCACTCATCCCCCTGCCTGATCCGCACCAAATTATACGCCCCACGAAGATCAATTTTAGAGAACCACTTAGCACCCTCTATACGAGCAAACAAATCAGTAAGCAATGGCAATGGGTATTGATACTTAACAGTGATCTTATTCAGAAGCCGATAATCAATACATGGTCTCAAAGAGCCGTCTTTTTTTGAGACAAAGAAAAACCCAGCTCCCAAGGGAGAAGAAGATGGACGAATATGTCCCTTTTCCAAAGACTCCTTTATATATTCCCGCATAGCAGCATGTTCCGGCACAGACAAATTAAACAAACGACCCTTTGGATATTTACAACCCGGTATCAAATCTATGGCACAATCGCACTCACGGTGCGGAGGTAACGACCCAAGCTTGGGTTCGTCAAAGACGTCTTGATAATCAGAGAGGAACTCAGGGACTTCAGAGGGAATGGACGACGAAATAGAAACCAAAGGTACGTCCCCATGAATACCCTTACATCCCCAGCTCAACACAGAAATAGCTCTCCAGTCCAAGACTGGGTTGTGAGACTGCAACCATGGCAATCCCAGTACCAAATCGTCATGTAAATTATACAGCACCAGGAAACGAATAATCTCCTGGTGATCCGGATTGATACGCATGGTTACTTGTGTCCAGTATTGTGGTTTATTATTAGCCAATGGGGTGGAGTCAATCCCCTTCAGAGGAATAAGAGTCTCCAAAGGCTCTAAATCAAAACCACAACGATTGGCAAAGGACCAATCCATAAGACTCAGAGCGGCGCCAGAGTCAACATAGGCGTCCGTGGCAATGGATGACAAAGAGCAAATCAGGGTTACAGACAAAATAAACTTAGACTGAATGGTGCCAATGGAAACAGACTTATCAAGCTTCTTTGTACGCCTAGAGCATGCCGATATAACATGAGTAGAATCCCCACAATAGAAACACAATCCATTCTTCCGTCTAAAATTCTGTCGCTCGCTCCTGGACAGAATTCTATCACACTGCATACTTTCTGGCGTCTTTTCCATAGACACCGCCAGATGGTGCATCGGTTTGCGCTCCCGCAGACGCCTATCAATCTGAATAGCCATTGTCATGGACTCATTCAGACCTGCAGGCAAAGGGAACCCCACCATAACATCCTTAACGGCATCAGAGAGACCTTCTCTGAAAGTTGCCGCCAAGGCGCACTCATTCCACTGAGTAAGCACAGACCATTTACGGAATTTTTGGCAGAAAACTTCAGCTTCGTCTTGCCCCTGAGATAGTGCCATCAAAGTTTTTTCTGCCTGAAGTTCCAAATGAGGTTCCTCATAAAGCAAGCCCAAGGCCAGAAAAAACGCATCCACATCGCGTAACGCAGGATCCCCTGCTGGCAATGAGAAGGCCCAATCTTGAGGGTCACCCCTGAGCAAGGAAATCACAATCCTAACCTGCTGAGCAGGGTCTCCAGCTGAACGAGACTTCAGGGACAAATAAAGCTTACAATTATTTCGGAAATTCTGGAAGCTAGCTCTATTCCCTGTGAAGAACTCCGGCAAAGGAATTCTCGGCTCAGATACCGGAGCATGTACTACAAAATCTTGTAAATTTTGTACTTTCGTGATGAGATTATTCAAACCCGCAGTTACACTCTGGAGATCCATTATTGTCAGGTGCACACAGAGCATACAGAGATTAGGAGGAGAGAGAGAAAAAAGACTGCAGCAAGGCAGACTGGAGGAAAAAAAAAAAAAAAAAAAAAAAAAAAAAAAAAAAAAAAAATTCCAGCAGACTTCTTATAACTCTCCTTTCTCAACCTGGGTCTTTAACACTTTATTGGCCGGTCAAACTGTCATGATCTCTGCAGGCAGAGATCATAGCAAGCCTATAGAAGGACAAGCTCTCGGAAGATGGAACTATACTGACCATGAACTAAGCCTGCCGCGCAACTAGAAATAGCCAGGTAGCATTTCCTATTAATCGCTAGATGCCCAGCTCTGGCCTAAGACCTAAATAGCTAGCAGAGGGAAATATAAGACCTGGCTCACCTCTAGAGAAATATTCCAAAGAAGACAGTAGCCCCCCACATATAATGACGGTGAGTTCAGATGAAACAACAAACGCAGCAGGAAAATAGTCTTAGCAAATTTGAGGTCCGCTTACTAGATAGCAGAAGACAGATAGTATACTTTCATGGCCAGCAGAAAAATACTAACAAAACACCATCCAGAGATTACCTTAAACTCTGGCATTAACTCATAACGCCAGAGTAGCAATCCCTGATCGACGAGAGCTTTCCAGACACAGTAACAAAACTTCAGCTGCGAACTGGAACAAATAGGCAAAACAAAACATGGACAAAAGTCCAACTTATCAGTAGTTGTCTAGAAGCAGGAACAAGCACTGAGAGGCATCAGATAACATTGTTGACCGGCAAGAAACCACCAGAGAAATGAGCTTAAATAGCGACACCCACTACTGATGGAATCAGGTGAAACAGGAAAGAGGATGACAAGTCCAATTCCACAAGCGGCCACCGGGGGAGCCCAGAATCCAAATTCACAACACCTAAGGCAGCAAGCGACTACAACATGGCGCTGAGAGGAAGGCTTCCAACCCCACCTGGTTAGGGGGATTCCTGAATCACTTCCAAGCTGACCGGACCATACCAGTACCTGTGATCCGGTGCCCTGGACTGTGGCTGCCTGACACCAGTAAATAGGTAAAGAGACTGCAACCTTGTGTTCTCTAGTTTTTTCTACACCATCTACTATCTGTCCCTATTACACTGGGAGCCCTGGAGACCCCAGTTTCACCTGTGGGAAGCCATACTATCACTTGCTGCAGTGCCATCACTCCCCAGAGGACCCCTTTAAGCAGTGTCAGTCATCAAATACCAAATACCACAGGTGGCACCATGAAAATTCTTATTTCTAATAACCCCTTTAAAGACCGTCCCTTTAACTTGGATGTCCAGGGCCATGGACTGGGTTGCTGCCACTGTGACCACCCCTTTAATGATGACTGGATCCGCTACCGAGTAATCCCTAGGCCCTGGCGGGCACGCCACATGCATCGGACATAGGGATAATGGCGATGACAGATGGTGCGCACTACTATGTTGACGTTGTAGTAAATAGCGCCGGAGTCAGCACGTGTGCATCCTGTGAAATTTGGCGCCATTTTGTTGAAGACACTGTGTCTGCAAATTTTCATATGTAGTGTCTTCAATAAAATGGTTTCATAGTGTGGTATGTGCACATGCTCATGCCAGCGCCATACTGCATCGGTGTTGCCCAACACGGCTTCAGATAGAAGGAAGCATCCACATGTATAATATATATATATATATATATATATATATATACATATACACTACCGTTCAAAAGTTTAAGGTCACTTAGAAATTTCCTTATTTTTTAAAGAAAAGTACAGTTTTTTCCAATGAAGCTAACATTAAATGATTCAGAAATACACTCTATACATCGTTAATGTGGTAAATGGCTATTCTAGCTGCAAACGTCTGGTTTGTAATGCAATATCTTCACAGGTGTATAGAGGCCCATTTCCAACAACCATCACTCCAGTGTTCTTATGGTACTTTGTGTTTGCTAACTGTGTAAGAAGGCTAATGGATGGTTAGAATACCCTTGAAAACCTTTGTGCAAGTATGTTAGCACAGCTGAAAACAGTTTGGCTGATTAGAGAACCTATAAACCTGACCTTCCTTTGAGCTAGTTAAGAATCTGGAGCATTACATTTGTTGGTTCCATTAAATTCTCAAAATGGCCAGAAAAAAAAGAACTTTCATCTGAAACTTGACAGTCTATTCTTGTTCTTAGAAATGAAGGCTATTCCATGTGAGAAATTGCCAAGAAACTGAAGATTTCCTACAACGGTGTGTACTACTCCCTGCAGAGCAGAGCACAAACAGACTCTAACCAGAGTAGAAAGAGAAGTAGGAGGCCCCGCTGCACAACTGAGCAGCAAGACAAGTACATCGACGCCTCACAGGTCCTCAACTGGCAGCTTCATTAAATAGTACACACAAAACGCCAGTGTCAACGTCTACAGTGAAGAGGCGACTTTGGGATGCTGGCCTTCAGGGCAGAGTGGCAAAGAAAGAGCCATATCTGAGACTGGCTAATAAAAGGAAAAGATTAATATTGGCAAATGAACACATACATTGGACAGAGGAAGATTGGAAAAAAGTGTTATGGCCAGACGAATCATGTTTGAGGTGTTTGAAGAACAGAAGAACATTTGTGAGATGCAGAACAACTGAAAGGATGCTGGAAGAGTGTCTGACGCCATCTGTCAAGCATGGTGGAGTTAATGTGATGGTCTGGGGTGGCTTTGGTTCTGGTAAAGTGGTAGATTTGTACAAACAAGGTAAAAGGGATTTTGAATACGGAAGGCCATCACTCCATTTCGCAACGCCATGCCATACACCTGTGGACAGCGCTTGATTGGAGCCAATTTCATCCTACAACAGGACAATGACCCAAAGCACACCTCCAAATTATGCAAGAACTATTTAGGGAAGAAGCAGACAGCTGTTATTCTATCTATAATGGAGTGGCCAGCGCAGTCACCAAATCTCAGCCCCATTGAGCTGTTGTGGGAGCAGCTTGACCGTATGGTGCGCAAAAAGTGGCCAATAAAGCCAAACCAACTTGTGGGAGGAGCTTCTGGAAGCATGAGGTGACATTTCTCCAGATTATCTCAGCAAATTAACTGCTAGAATGCCAAAGGTCTGCAATGCTGGAATTGCTGCAAAGGGAGCATTCTATGACGAAAGCAAAGTTTGAAAGAGAGAATTATTATTTCAAATAAAAATCTTTTTTTCAAACCTTGTCAATGTCTGGACTAGATTTTCAATTCATTTGGCAACTCATTGGATTAATAAAAGTATGGAAAACACAAAATTGTCTGGGTGACGCTAAACTTTGGAACGGTAGTGTATATATACACATTACTGAGCAAGGGTAAGAGGATCTTTAGGCTATAGCTTGGTGAAAAGATGAAACTTCATCCTAATAAAATAGATTATAATTAGTGTTGAGCGATACCTTCCGATATCGGAAAGTATCGGTATCGGAAAGTATCGGCCGATACCGTCAAAGTATCGGATCTAATCCGATACCGATACCCGATCCCAATGCAAGTCAATGGGACGAAAATATCGGAATTAAAATAAACCCTTTCTTTCCTTGTAGGTTAATTCTACATGAAGGAAAACAACTAAGAATAATGTAGGATGTATTGGGGGAGGTGGCGGAGACATTAAAGGCACAGAGGTTTAGCCCAAACAAATAGAATAGCAGGTTTTTTTGTTTTTTTTTAAGACGTTCGGCGTTAGAAAGATTTTGACTATTTTTTTTTTTTATTTTGTCAGATATTGATGTTTCACTACTTCCACGTCCTTCACCTTCTTTTTTACTTCTCCCACACTTTCTTCTTCATTATCCTCATCATCAGCTTCTTTGACATCAACTATCTTCACCTTATTCATCTTATTCTACCTCTAATTTTTTTTTTTTACATTGTTCATATTCTTTTTATTTAACTATTATCTTTTTCATATTCAACTTCTTCATCATATTCTTATTTGTGACAGGCATTCCCGTAGTTGTTATCTATAAAAGTTTGAAGATTACACCTTCCGTTCTGCCTGTCACAAAAGAGTTACATTTGTCCGCGTTCAGTTTGGCCTGCAGCATCAGGCTTTATCCAGGGGCACCACGAGGAGGAACGGACTCACCCCCATACACTGCTTAGTCTTCTTCTGCTTATAATTTAGATAATATCTTTTGCTCTGATATTTAGTCTTATGCTTAATGTTCTTCTGCTCTTTGTTCTGCAGCCTCTTGTTCTTCTGCTTCTCGGTCTCCCATGTCGTCGTCGTCTCCAGGGTCGTCGTCTCCGGGGTCGTCGTCATCGGGGTCGTCGTCATCGGGGTCGTCTTCAGGGTCATCGTCTCCAGGGTCGTCGTCATCTCGGTGGTTGTCGTCTCTGGTGTCGTCATCATCTTAGGGGTGGTCTTCCGGGTCATCGTCTTTAGGGTCTTGAACTTGGAAATGTAGCAGAAGGTACAAGAAGGCTGAGAAAATGCCGAGAAACAGCTGATGGAACTGGAACTCGGATGGCTACCCGAAGGTCCAAGAGCCAATGGAACTACCGTGGACCAGCTGACGTTACTGGAACCCGGTTACTAAGCAGGAGGTACCCGTGCCTGAAAGCACTACCAAGGACCACCTGACGTTGGTGGAACTCGGATACCCAGAGGGAGGCACCTAAGCCAAAGGCTCTGCCCGGAACCAGCTGACGGTACTGGAACCAGGATGGGGAGCAGAAGGTACAAGAGAAAAAGACACTGCCGAGAACCAGCTGACGGTACTGGAACCCGGATGGGTAGCCGAAGGTCCAAGAGCCAATGGAACTACCGAGGACCAGCTGACGTTACTGGAACCCGGTTACTAAGCAGGAGGTACCCGTGCCTGAAAGCACTACCAAGGACCACCTGACGTTGGTGGAACTCGGATACCCAGAGGGAGGCACCTAAGCCAAAGGCTCTGCCCGGAACCAGCTGACGGTACTGGAACCAGAATGGGGAGCAGAAGGTACAAGAGCAAAAGACACTGCCGAGAACCAGCTGACGGTACTGGAACCCGGATGGGTAGCCGAAGGTCCAAGAGCCAATGGAACTACCGAGGACCAGCTGACGTTACTGGAACCCGGTTACTAAGCAGGAGGTACCCGTGCCTGAAAGCACTACCAAGGACCACCTGACGTTGGTGGAACTCGGATACCCAGAGGGAGGCACCTAAGCCAAAGGCTCTGCCCGGAACCAGCTGACGGTACTGGAACCAGGATGGGGACCTACTCAAGCTTGTCTTCCTAGAGCCCCAACTGGCGGTGTTAGAGCCCAGGGTCAGCAGAAGGAGGAGTAGGGGGAGGGGAGTGTAGGCCGAAGCCTGCACTGGCGGCAGCTTTGGGTCTGTTGTGCCTGCGTGGCGGTCGCAGGACACGTTGCCGGCTACACAGCAGGGGAACAGCTGGCGGTGCTGAACCCCACTGACACATTGGCGAGGTGTTTGGCTCTGTGCAGCCAGCACTTCCGGACAGCAACTAGCTGTGTTGGAGCCCGGGCTCTGCCGGTGGAGCAGAGTGTAGGCCGAAGCCTAATTGAACCGATTTCAAAGGTAACCTTTAACCCCCCCTCAGGGGTTACAAACTAGAAGAGCCACAGCTTATGCAGCAGTAGTGCCGCACAAGTCAAAGGTTGCTCTTTTAATTTTTCTCCTTGCACACGCCGAATGAAACACGTATAACATTTAGCCCTTTATACAGTCAAACTGTGTTGGAGGCGTGAGTTCCCTTCGTAATGAGACGCAGCACAGCTGACAAAAATGCCACCTTGGTGCTTTGTGCGGCCTCCTGAGCTTCGTTATTTGTTGCACAGGAGTCTGCGCTGTCGTGTTATCCCTTGGCCTTGCGCTGTTAGCGCTGCCCATCTTCTGACATCATTTCATGTCGGCTGTTGCGGTTTGCGATGACCATGAATCCGACCCACGCAGTGTCTTTACATAGTTAAAACACTGCGGGGCTGGGATTCATGGCCTGGCGCAGTACATATGTTCGCCTCTTGCACTCGGGTCCTTACACCCGCTTCAGACTGTGCGGCGTCAGCTGATCCCTTATCGCATGCCACGGCCATGAAGCCGCACAGTCCGAAGAAGGCGGAAGGAGATGAGGGATAGGCGAAGAAATGCACCGTTCATGCCCGTCAATCACACCCTCGCAGTCAAAATAAATAAGACACCGAGGGGCGTTGTGTGGGGCAAGGCGGCGGCATAGGCGCAGGCAGCCAAACAATGAGGCCAGAAGACGGGCAGCGCTACCAAGGAGCTTGTTGCGTGTCAATACAAAGGAAAATCACACCTGAGGGACATTTTAATGGTCTCAGAGGACTCATTTTAGACGTGTTCAGTTCCCCATGGGCAAGGAGAATAAGTTTCCGAGCCACCTTGCACACATGCAGCAGCATTACTGCTGTACAAGGTGGCTGTAAAACATAGAAACACCTGGGGGAGGGGGGACAGGTTCCCTTCAATTTCAGTTCTTGTGTCTGCGTGGCTGTCGCAGGACACGTTGCCGGCTACACAGCAGGGGAACAGCTGGCGGTGCTGGACCCCACTGACACATTGGCTGGTGTTTTTCTCTGTGCAGCTAGCAGTACCGGGCCCCAACTGGCGGTGTTAGAGCCCAGGGTCAGCAGGAGGAGGAGCAGGAGGAGGAGCAGGGGGAGGGGAGTGTAGGCCGAAGCCTGCACTGGCGGCAGCTTTGGGTCTGTTGTGCCTGCGTGGCGGTCGCAGGACACGTTGCCGGCTACACAGCAGGGGAACAGCTGGCGGTGCTGAACCCCACTGACATATTGGCGAGGTGTTTGGCTCTGTGCAGCCAGCAATTCCGGACAGCAACTAGCGGTGTTGGAGCCCGGGCTCTGCCGGTGGAGCAGAGTGTAGGCCGAAGCCTAATTGAACCGATTTCAAAGGTAACCTTTAACCCCCCCTCAGGGGTTACAAACTAGAAGAGCCACAGCTTATGCAGCAGTAGTGCCGCACAAGTCAAAGGTTGCTCTTTTAATTTTTCTCCTTGCACACGCCGAATGAAACACGTATAACATTTAGCCCTTTATACAGTCAAACTGTGTTGGAGGCGTGAGTTCCCTTCGTAATGAGACGCAGCACAGCTGACAAAAATGCCACCTTGGTGCTTTGCGCGGCCTCCTGAGCTTCGTTATTTGTTGCACAGGAGTCTGCGCTGTCGTGTTATCCCTTGGCCTTGCGCTGTTAGCGCTGCCCATCTTCTGACATCATTTCATGTCGGCTGTTGCGGTTTGCGATGACCATGAATCCGACCCACGCAGTGTCTTTACATAGTTAAAACACTGCGGGGCTGGGATTCATGGCCTGGCGCAGTACATATGTTCGCCTCTCGCACTCGGGTCCTTACACCCGCTTCAGACTGTGCGGCGTCAGCTGATCCCTTATCGTATGCCACGGCCATGAAGCCGCACAGTCCGAAGAAGGCGGAAGGAGATGAGGGATAGGCGAAGAAATGCACCGTTCATGCCCGTCAATCACACCCTCGCAGTCAAAATAAATAAGACACCGAGGGGCGTTGTGTGGGTCAGGGCGGCCGCAGAGGCGCAGGCAGCCAAACAATGATGCCAGAAGACGGGCAGCGCTACCAAGGGGGTTGCAGCGTGTCATTACAAAGGAAAGTCACACCACTGGGACGGTTAAATGGTCACACAGAGGACACATTTCAGACGTGTTTTCAGTTCCACATGTGCGAGGAGAATACGTTTATGAGCCACCTTGCACACATGCAGCATTACCGCTGTACGGGGTGGCTGTAAAACGTTCAAACGCCTGGGGGAGGGGGGACAGGTTCCCTTCAATTTCAGTTCTTGTGTCTGCGTGGCTGTCGCAGGACACGTTGCCGGCTACACAGCAGGGGAACAGCTGGCGGTGCTGGACCCCACTGACACATTGGCTGGTGTTTTTCTCTGTGCAGCTAGCAGTACCGGGCCCCAACTGGCGGTGTTGGAGCCCGGGGTCAGCAGGAGGAGAGGGAGCAGAGTGTAGGCCGAAGCCTGCACTGGCGGCAGCTTTGGGTCTGTTGTGCCTGCGTGGCTTTTGCAGGACACGTTGCCGGCTGCACAGCAGGGGAACAGCTGGCGGTGCTGAACCCCACTGACACATTGGCTGGTGTTTTTCTCTGTGCAGCTAGCAGTACCGGGCCCCAACTGGCGGTGTTGGAGCCCGGGCTCTGCAGGGGGAGCAGAGTGTAGGCCGAAGCCTAATTGAACCAATTTCAAAGGTAACCTTTAACACCCCCTCAGGTGTTACAAAGTAGAAGAGCCACAGTTTATGCAGCAGTAATGCTGCACAAGTCAAAGGTTGCTCTTTTAATTTTGCTCCTTGCACACGCTGAAAGGAACATGTATAACATTTAGGCCCTTACACAGTCAAACTGATTTTGAGGCGTGAGTTCCCTTCGTAAAGAGACGCAGTACAGCTGGCAAAAATGCCACCTTGGTGCTTGGCGCGGCCTCCTGAGCATCGTTATTTGTTGCACAGGAGTCTGCGCTGTCGTGTTATCCCTTGGCCTTGCGCTGTTAGCGCTGCCCATCTTCTGACATCATTTCATGTCGGCTGTTGCGGTTTGCGATGACCATGAATCCGACCCACGCAGTGTCTTTACATAGTTAAAACACTGCGGGGCTGGGATTCATGGCCTGGCGCAGTACATATGTTCGCCTCTCGCACTCGGGTCCTTACACCCGCTTCAGACTGTGCGGCGTCAGCTGATCCCTTATCGCATGCCACGGCCATGAAGCCGCACAGTCCGAAGAAGGCGGAAGGAGATGAGGGACAGGCGAAGAAATGCACCGTTCATGCCCATCAATCACACCCTCGCAGTACAAATAAATAAGACACCGAGGGGCGTTGTGTGGGGCAAGGCGGCCGCAGAGGCGCAGGCAGCCAAACAATGATGCCAGAAGACGGGCAGCGCTACCAAGGAGCTTGTTGCGTGTCAATACAAAGGAAAATCACACCTGAGGGACGTTTTAATGGTCGCAGAGGACTCATTTTAGACGTGTTCAGTTCAACATGGGCAAGGAGAATAAGTTTCTGAGCCACCTTGCACACATGCAGCATTACTGTCGTACAAGGTGGCTGTAAAACGTAGAAACACCTGGGGGAGGGGGGACAGGTTTCCTTCAATTCCAGTTCTTGTGTCTGCGTGGCTGTTGCAGGACACGTTGCTGGCTGCACAGCAGGGGAACAGCTGGCGGTGCTGAACCCCACTGACACATTGGCTGGTGTTTTTCTCTGTGCAGCTAGCACATCTGGGCCCCAACTGGCGGTGTTAGAGCCCAGGGTCAGCAGGAGGAGGAGAGGGAGCAGAGTGTAGGCCGAAGCCTGCACTGGAGCAAGTTGAAAGGGAAACTTTAACACCCCCCCCAGGCGTTTGTAGCTGAAAGAGCCATCGTGTACAGCACTAATGCTGGAAAAGGTAAACTTAGCTCTTTTAATTATGGTCCTTGCACATGCTGAACCTAACACTTATGAAAAGTGTCCCCTCCTACCGTGATACCGTCCGGTAGGTGGAACTTTCCTTTGTGATGTGACGCAGCACAGCCGTCATTCTTACCCCCTTGGCGCCGTGCGCCCCCTCCTCAGCGTTGTTTGAATCAGTCCCGGAGCCTGCGCTGTTAGGTTAGCCCTTGGCCATGCACACATTTTGCGCTGCCCGTCTTCTGACATCATTTGGTGTCAGGCTGGCTGTGCCTGTGCGGCCGCGCTGGCCGAAATCCCGCCTCGTACTGTCTTGTGATTTAATCCCACTGGGGGCCTGAGATCCGTGGCCATGCGCAGTGCAAATCCTCGCCTCTCACTCCCCTCCCTACGGCTTCTTAAGACTGTGCGGTGTCACGGCCGTGGCATGCTATTAGGGACCAGCTGACACCGCACAGTTTGAAGAAGCCGTAGGGAGATGAGTGAGAGGTGGAGGTTCAGATATGCACTGCGCATGTCCATGGATCTCAGGCCCCCAGTGGGATGAAATCAGAAGCCAGTACGAGGCGGGATCTCGGCCAGCGCAGCCGCACAGGCGCAGCCAGCCTGACACCAAATGATGTCAGAAGACGGGCAGCGCAAATTGTGTGCATGGCCAAGGGCTAACCTAACAGCGCAGGCTCCGGGACTGATTCAAACAACGCTGAGGAGGCGGCGCACAGCGCCAAGGGGGTAAGAATGACGGCTGTGCTGCGTCACATCACAAAGGAAAGTTCCACCTACCGGACGGTATCACGGTAGGAGGGGACACTTTTCATAAGTGTTAGGTTCACCTTGTGCAAGGAGCACCACGAAAAGAGGCACTTTTTGCCTTTGCATCATTACTGCTGCACAAGGTGGCTCCTTCAGTAACAAATGCCTGGGGGGGGGGGACAGGTTCCCTTAAATTTAACTTGTTGTGCCTGCGTGGCGGTCGCAGTACACGTTGCCGTATACACAGCAGGGGAACAGCTGACGTTACTGAACCCCACTAACACATTGGCGAGGTGTTTGGCTCTGTGCGGACAGCACTTCTGGACGGCAACTAGCGGTGTTGGAGCCCAGGGACAGGTGGAGGAGGAAGAGGTGGAGGAGGTAGGAGGAGGTAGGAGGGATTGCCACACACACAGCAGGGGAACAGCTGACGTTACTGAACCCCAATAACAGAGGAGGGACTGTTGACTGTGCGTACAGCACTACCAGGCAACAACTAGCGGTGTTGGAGCCCAGGGACAGGTGGAGGAGGAGGAGGTGGAGGAGGTAGGAGGAGGTAGGAGGGATTGCCACACACACAGCAGGGGAACAGCTGACGTTACTGAACCCCAATAACAGAGGAGGGACTGTTGACTGTGCGTACAGCACTACCAGGCAACAACTAGCGGTGTTGGAGCCCAGGGACAGGTGGAGGAGGAGGAGGTGGAGGAGGTAGGAGGAGGTAGGAGGAGGTAGGAGGGATTGCCACACACACAGCAGGGGAACAGCTGACGTTACTGAACCCCAATAACAGAGGAGGGACTGTTGACTGTGCGGACAGCACTTCTGGACGGCAACTAGCAGTGTTGGAGCCCAGGGACAGGTGGAGGAGGAGGAGGTAGGAGGAGGTAGGAGGGATTGCCACACACACAGCAGGGGAACAGCTGACGTTACTGAACCCCAATAACAGAGGAGGGACTGTTGACTGTGCGGACAGCACTTCTGGACGGCAACTAGCAGTGTTGGAGCCCAGGGACAGGTGGAGGAGGAGGAGGTAGGAGGAGGTAGGAGGGATTGCCACACACACAGCAGGGGAACAGCTGACGTTACTGAACCCCAATAACAGAGGAGGGACTGTTGACTGTGCGGACAGCACTTCTGGACGGCAACTAGCGGTGTTGGAGCCCAGGGACAGGTGGAGGAGGAGGAGGAGGTGGAGGAGGTAGGAGGAGGTAGGAGGGATTGCCACACACACAGCAGGGGAACAGCTGACGTTACTGAACCCCAATAACAGAGGAGGGACTGTTGACTGTGCGGACAGCACTTCTGGACGGCAACTAGCGGTGTTGGAGCCCAGGGACAGGTGGAGGAGGAGGAGGTAGGAGGAGGTAGGAGGGATTGCCACACACAGCAGGGGAACAGCTGACGTTACTGAACCCCAATAACAGAGGAGGGACTGTTGACTGTGTGGACAGCACTTCTGGACGGCAACTAGCGGTGTTGGAGCCCAGGGACAGGTGGAGGAGGAGGAGGTAGGAGGAGGTAGGAGGGATTGCCACACACACAGCAGGGGAACAGCTGACGTTACTGAACCCCAATAACAGAGGAGGGACTGTTGACTGTGCGTACAGCACTACCAGGAAACAACTAGCGGTGTTGGAGCCCAGGGACAGGTGGAGGAGGAGGAGGTGGAGGAGGTAGGAGGAGGTAGGAGGGATTGCCACACACACAGCAGGGGAACAGCTGACGTTACTGAACCCCAATAACAGAGGAGGGACTGTTGACTGTGCGTACAGCACTACCAGGCAACAACTAGCGGTGTTGGAGCCCAGGGACAGGTGGAGGAGGAGGAGGTGGAGGAGGTAGGAGGAGGTAGGAGGGATTGCCACACACACAGCAGGGGAACAGCTGACGTTACTGAACCCCAATAACAGAGGAGGGACTGTTGACTGTGCGTACAGCACTACCAGGCAACAACTAGCGGTGTTGGAGCCCAGGGACAGGTGGAGGAGGAGGAGGTGGAGGAGGTAGGAGGAGGTAGGAGGGATTGCCACACACACAGCAGGGGAACAGCTGACGTTACTGAACCCCAATAACAGAGGAGGGACTGTTGACTGTGCGGATAGCACTTCTGGACGGCAACTAGCGGTGTTGGAGCCCAGGGACAGGTGGAGGAGGAGGAGGTAGGAGGAGGTAGGAGGGATTGCCACACACACAGCAGGGGAACAGCTGACGTTACTGAACCCCAATAACAGAGGAGGGACTGTTGACTGTGCGGACAGCACTTCTGGACGGCAACTAGCGGTGTTGGAGCCCAGGGACAGGTGGAGGAGGAGGAGGTAGGAGGAGGTAGGAGGGATTGCCACACACACAGCAGGGGAACAGCTGACGTTACTGAACCCCAATAACAGAGGAGGGACTGTTGACTGTGCGGACAGCACTTCTGGACGGCAACTAGCGGTGTTGGAGCCCAGGGACAGGTGGAGGAGGAGGAGGTAGGAGGAGGTAGGAGGGATTGCCACACACACAGCAGGGGAACAGCTGACGTTACTGAACCCCAATAACAGAGGAGGGACTGTTGACTGTGCGGACAGCACTTCTGGATGGCAACTAGCGGTGTTGGAGCCCAGGGACAGGTGGAGGAGGAGGAGGTAGGAGGAGGTAGGAGGGATTGCCACACACACAGCAGGGGAACAGCTGACGTTACTGAACCCCAATAACAGAGGAGGGACTGTTGACTGTGCGTACAGCACTACCAGGCAACAACTAGCGGTGTTGGAGCCCAGGGACAGGTGGAGGAGGAGGAGGTGGAGGAGGTAGGAGGAGGTAGGAGGGATTGCCACACACACAGCAGGGGAACAGCTGACGTTACTGAACCCCAATAACAGAGGAGGGACTGTTGACTGTGCGTACAGCACTTCTGGACGGCAACTAGCGGTGTTGGAGCCCAGGGACAGGTGGAGGAGGAGGAGGTGGAGGAGGTAGGAGGAGGTAGGAGGGATTGCCACACACACAGCAGGGGAACAGCTGACGTTACTGAACCCCAATAACAGAGGAGGGACTGTTGACTGTGCGTACAGCACTACCAGGCAACAACTAGCGGTGTTGGAGCCCAGGGACAGGTGGAGGAGGAGGAGGTGGAGGAGGTAGGAGGAGGTAGGAGGGATTGCCACACACACAGCAGGGGAACAGCTGACGTTACTGAACCCCAATAACAGAGGAGGGACTGTTGACTGTTATGGTTCTCAATGGCAAGAGAACATAGCCCAGCAAACATACGAACTAGCTCTTGGAAGGATGGAAACTAAACTGACCATGAGCTAAACCTGCCGCACAACTAACAGTAGCCGGGTAGCGTAGCCTGCGTTTTATCCCTAGACGCCCAGCGCCGGCCGGAGGACTAACTAATCCTGACAGAGGAAAATATAGTCCTGGCTCACCTCTAGAGAAATTTCCCCGAAAGGCAGACAGAGGCCCCCACAAATATTGGCGGTGATTTTAGATGAAATTACAAACGTAGTATGAAAATAGGTTTAGCAAAATTGAGGTCCGCTTACTAGATAGCAGGAAGACAGAAAGGGCACTTTCATGGTCAGCTGAAAACCCTATCAAAATACCATCCTGAAATTACTTTAAGACTCTAGTATTAACTCATAACATCAGAGTGGCAATTTCAGATCACAAGAGCTTTCCAGACACAGAAACGAAACTACAGCTGTGAACTGGAACAAAATGCAAAAACAAACAAGGACTAAGTCCAACTTAGCTGGGAGTTGTCTAGCAGCAGGAACATGCACAGAAAGGCTTCTGATTACAATGTTGACCGGCATGGAAGTGACAGAGGAGCAAGGCTAAATAGCGACTCCCACATCCTGATGGAAACAGGTGAACAGAGAGGATGATGCACACCAGTTCAATTCCACCAGTGGCCACCGGGGGAGCCCAAAATCCAATTTCACAACAGTACCCCCCCCTCAAGGAGCGGGCACCGAACCCTCACCAGAACCACCAGGGCGATCAGGATGAGCCCTATGAAAGGCACGGACCAAATCGGAGGCATGAACATCAGAGGCAGTCACCCAAGAATTATCCTCCTGACCGTATCCCTTCCATTTGACCAGATACTGGAGTTTCCGTCTGGAAACACGGGAGTCCAAGATTTTTTCCACAACGTACTCCAACTCGCCCTCAACCAACACCGGAGCAGGAGGCTCAACGGAAGGCACAACCGGTACCTCATACCTGCGCAATAATGACCGATGAAAAACATTATGAATAGAAAAAGATGCAGGGAGGTCCAAACGGAAGGACACAGGGTTAAGAATCTCCAATATCTTGTACGGGCCGATGAACCGAGGTTTAAACTTGGGAGAAGAAACCCTCATAGGGACAAAACGAGAAGACAACCACACCAAGTCCCCAACACAAAGCCGAGGACCAACCCGACGCCGGCGGTTGGCAAAAAGCTGAGTCTTCTCCTGGGACAACTTCAAATTGTCCACTACCTGCCCCCAAATCTGATGCAACCTCTCCACCACAGCATCCACTCCAGGACAATCCGAAGATTCCACCTGACCAGAAGAAAATCGAGGATGAAACCCCGAATTACAGAAAAAGGGAGACACCAAGGTGGCAGAACTGGCCCGATTATTGAGGGCAAACTCCGCTAAAGGCAAAAAAGCAACCCAATCATCCTGATCTGCAGACACAAAACACCTCAAATATGTCTCCAAGGTCTGATTCGTCCGCTCGGTCTGGCCATTAGTCTGAGGATGGAAAGCAGACGAGAAAGACAAATCTATGCCCATCCTAGCACAGAATGCTCGCCAAAATCTAGACACGAATTGGGTACCTCTGTCAGAAACGATATTCTCCGGAATACCATGCAAACGGACCACATTTTGAAAAAACAGAGGAACCAACTCGGAAGAAGAAGGCAACTTAGGCAGGGGAACCAAATGGACCATCTTAGAGAAACGATCACACACCACCCAGATGACAGACATCTTCTGAGAAACAGGAAGATCCGAAATAAAATCCATCGAGATGTGCGTCCAGGGCCTCTTCGGGATAGGCAAGGGCAACAACAATCCACTAGCCCGAGAACAACAAGGCTTGGCCCGAGCACAAACGTCACAAGACTGCACGAAGCCTCGCACATCTCGAGACAGGGAAGGCCACCAGAAGGACCTTGCCACCAAATCCCTGGTACCAAAGATTCCAGGATGACCTGCCAACGCAGAAGAATGAACCTCAGAGATGACTTTACTGGTCCAATCATCAGGAACAAACAGTCTACCAGGTGGGCAACGATCAGGTCTATCCGCCTGAAACTCCTGCAAGGCCCGCCGCAGGTCTGGAGAAACGGCAGACAATATCACTCCATCCTTAAGGATACCTGTAGGTTCAGAATTACCAGGGGAGTCAGGCTCAAAACTCCTAGAAAGGGCATCCGCCTTAACATTCTTAGAACCCGGCAGGTAGGACACCACAAAATTAAACCGAGAGAAAAACAACGACCAGCGCGCCTGTCTAGGATTCAGGCGTCTGGCGGACTCAAGATAAATTAGATTTTTGTGGTCAGTCAATACCACCACCTGATGTCTAGCCCCCTCAAGCCAATGACGCCACTCCTCAAAAGCCCACTTCATGGCCAAAAGCTCCCGATTCCCAACATCATAATTCCGCTCGGCGGGCGAAAATTTACGCGAGAAAAAAGCACAAGGTCTCATCACGGAGCAATCGGAACTTCTCTGCGACAAAACCGCCCCAGCTCCGATTTCAGAAGCGTCGACCTCAACCTGAAAAGGAAGAGCAACATCAGGCTGACGCAACACAGGGGCGGAAGAAAAGCGGCGCTTAAGCTCCCGAAAGGCCTCCACAGCAGCAGGGGACCAATCAGCAACATCAGCACCCTTCTTAGTCAAATCAGTCAATGGTTTAACAACATCAGAAAAACCAGCAATAAATCGACGATAAAAGTTAGCAAAGCCCAAAAATTTCTGAAGACTCTTAAGAGAAGAGGGTTGCGTCCAATCACAAATAGCCTGAACCTTGACAGGATCCATCTCGATGGAAGAGGGGAAAAAAATATATCCCAAAAAGGAAATCTTTTGAACCCCAAAAACGCACTTAGAACCCTTCACACACAAGGAATTAGACCGCAAAACCTGAAAAACCCTCCTGACCTGCTGGACATGAGAGTCCCAGTCATCCGAAAAAATCAAAATATCATCCAGATACACAATCATAAATTTATCCAAATAATCACGGAAAATGTCATGCATAAAGGACTGAAAGACTGAAGGGGCATTTGAAAGACCAAAAGGCATCACCAAATACTCAAAGTGGCCCTCGGGCGTATTAAATGCGGTTTTCCACTCATCCCCCTGCTTAATTCGCACCAAATTATACGCCCCACGAAGATCTATCTTAGAGAACCACTTGGCCCCCTTTATGCGAGCAAACAAATCAGTCAGCAGTGGCAACGGATATTGATATTTAACCGTGATTTTATTCAAAAGCCGATAATCAATGCACGGCCTCAAAGAGCCATCTTTCTTAGCCACAAAGAAAAAACCGGCTCCTAAGGGAGATGACGAAGGACGAATATGTCCCTTTTCCAAGGACTCCTTTATATATTCTCGCATAGCAGCATGTTCAGGCACAGACAGATTAAATAAACGACCCTTAGGGTATTTACTACCCGGAATCAAATCTATGGCACAATCGCACTCCCGGTGCGGAGGTAATGAACCAAGCTTAGGTTCTTCAAAAACGTCACGATATTCAGTCAAGAATTCAGGAATCTCAGAGGGAATAGATGATGAAATGGAAACCACAGGTACGTCCCCATGCGTCCCCTTACATCCCCAGCTTAACACAGACATAGCTTTCCAGTCAAGGACTGGGTTATGAGATTGCAGCCATGGCAATCCAAGCACCAACACATTATGTAGGTTATACAGCACAAGAAAGCGAATAATCTCCTGGTGATCCGGATTAATCCGCATAGTTACTTGTGTCCAGTATTGTGGTTTATTGCTAGCCAATGGGGTGGAGTCAATCCCCTTCAGGGGTATAGGAGTTTCAAGAGGCTCCAAATCATACCCACAGCGTTTGGCAAAGGACCAATCCATAAGACTCAAAGCGGCGCCAGAGTCGACATAGGCATCCGCGGTAATAGATGATAAAGAACAAATCAGGGTCACAGATAGAATAAACTTAGACTGTAAAGTGCCAATTGAAACAGACTTATCAAGCTTCTTAGTACGCTTAGAGCATGCTGATATAACATGAGTTGAATCACCGCAATAGAAGCACAACCCATTTTTTCGTCTAAAATTCTGCCGTTCACTTCTGGACAGAATTCTATCACATTGCATATTCTCTGGCGTCTTCTCAGTAGACACCGCCAAATGGTGCACAGGTTTGCGCTCCCGCAGACGCCTATCGATCTGGATAGCCATTGTCATGGACTCATTCAGACCCGCAGGCACAGGGAACCCCACCATAACATCCTTAATGGCATCAGAGAGACCCTCTCTGAAATTCGCCGCCAGGGCGCACTCATTCCACTGAGTAAGCACAGCCCATTTACGGAATTTCTGGCAGTATATTTCAGCTTCGTCTTGCCCCTGAAAAAGGGACATCAAGGCCTTTTCCGCCTGAAGTTCTAACTGAGGTTCCTCATAAAGCAACCCCAAGGCCAGAAAAAACGCATCCACATTGAGCAACGCAGGATCCCCTGGAGCCAATGCAAAAGCCCAATCCTGAGGGTCGCCCCGGAGCAAAGAAATCACAATCCTGACCTGCTGAGCAGGATCTCCAGCAGAGCGAGATTTCAGGGACAAAAACAACTTGCAATTATTTTTGAAATTTTGAAAGCAAGATCTATTCCCCGAGAAAAATTCAGGCAAAGGAATTCTAGGTTCAGATATAGGAACATGAACAACAAAATCTTGTAAGTTTTGAACTTTCGTGGTGAGATTATTCAAACCTGCAGCTAAACTCTGAATATCCATTTTAAACAGGTGAACACAGAGCCATTCCAGGATTAGAAGGAGAGAGAGAGAGAAAGGCTGCAATATAGGCAGACTTGCAAGAGATTCAATTACAAGCACACTCAGAACTGAGAAAAAAAAAAAAAAAAAAAACTTCAGCAGACTTCTCTTTTCTCTCCTTTCTCTGTCAATTAATTTAACCCTTTAAGGCCGGTCAAACTGTTATGGTTCTCAATGGCAAGAGAACATAGCCCAGCAAACATACGAACTAGCTCTTGGAAGGATGGAAACTAAACTGACCATGAACTAAACCTGCCGCACAACTAACAGTAGCCGGGTAGCGTAGCCTGCGTTTTATCCCTAGACGCCCAGCGCCGGCCGGAGGACTAACTAATCCTGACAGAGGAAAATATAGTCCTGGCTCACCTCTAGAGAAATTTCCCCGAAAGGCAGACAGAGGCCCCCACAAATATTGGCGGTGATTTTAGATGAAATTACAAACGTAGTATGAAAATAGGTTTAGCAAAATTGAGGTCCGCTTACTAGATAGCAGGAAGACAGAAAGGGCACTTTCATGGTCAGCTGAAAACCCTATCAAAATACCATCCTGAAATTACTTTAAGACTCTAGTATTAACTCATAACATCAGAGTGGCAATTTCAGATCACAAGAGCTTTCCAGACACAGAAACGAAACTACAGCTGTGAACTGGAACAAAATGCAAAAACAAACAAGGACTAAGTCCAACTTAGCTGGGAGTTGTCTAGCAGCAGGAACATGCACAGAAAGGCTTCTGATTACAATGTTGACCGGCATGGAAGTGACAGAGGAGCAAGGCTAAATAGCGACTCCCACATCCTGATGGAAACAGGTGAACAGAGAGGATGATGCACACCAGTTCAATTCCACCAGTGGCCACCGGGGGAGCCCAAAATCCAATTTCACAACAGTTGACTGTGCGTACAGCACTTCTGGACGGCAACTAGCGGTGTTGGAGCCCAGGGACCGGTGGAGGAGGAGGAGGTGGAGGAGGTAGGAGGAGGTAGGAGGGATTGCCACACACACAGCAGGGGAACAGCTGATGTTACTGAACCCCAATAACAGAGGAGGGACTGTTGACTGTGCGTACAGCACTTCTGGACGGCAACTAGCGGTGTTGGAGCCCAGGGACAGGTGGAGGAGGAGGAGGTGGAGGAGGTAGGAGGAGGTAGGAGGGATTGCCACACACACAGCAGGGGAACAGCTGACGTTACTGAACCCCAATAACAGAGGAGGGACTGTTGACTGTGCGGACAGCACTTCTGGATGGCAACTAGCGGTGTTGGAGCCCAGGGACAGGTGGAGGAGGAGGAGGTAGGAGGAGGTAGGAGGGATTGCCACACACACAGCAGGGGAACAGCTGACGTTACTGAACCCCAATAACAGAGGAGGGACTGTTGACTGTGCGTACAGCACTACCAGGCAACAACTAGCGGTGTTGGAGCCCAGGGACAGGTGGAGGAGGAGGAGGTGGAGGAGGTAGGAGGAGGTAGGAGGGATTGCCACACACACAGCAGGGGAACAGCTGACGTTACTGAACCCCAATAACAGAGGAGGGACTGTTGACTGTGCGTACAGCACTACCAGGCAACAACTAGCGGTGTTGGAGCCCAGGGACAGGTGGAGGAGGAGGAGGTGGAGGAGCTAGGAGGAGGTAGGAGGGATTGCCACACACACAGCAGGGGAACAGCTGACGTTACTGAACCCCAATAACAGAGGAGGGACTGTTGACTGTGCGTACAGCACTTCTGCACGGCAACTAGCGGTGTTGGAGCCCAGGGACAGGTGGAGGAGGAGGAGGTGGAGGAGGTAGGAGGAGGTAGGAGGGATTGCCACACACACAGCAGGGGAACAGCTGACGTTACTGAACCCCAATAACAGAGGAGGGACTGTTGACTGTGCGTACAGCACTACCAGGCAACAACTAGCGGTGTTGGAGCCCAGGGACAGGAGGAGAAGCAGAGGAACACAATGTAGGCCGAAGCCTGATTGGAGAAAATCGAAAGGGAACCTTTAACCCCCCCCAAGGCATTTGTAGCTGAAAGAGCCAGCTTGTGCAGCAAAAAAGATGCAAAAGGAAAAGGTGGCTCTTTTCATGATGCTCCTTGCAAACACAGAACTAAACACTTATAAAATGTGTCCCCTGATACCGTGTGACCGTCCTGGAGGTGGGACTTTCCTTCGTAATATGACGCAGCACAGCCGTCATTCCTACCTCCTTGGCGCCGTTCCCCGGCTCCTCAGCGTTGTTTGATTCCGTCCCGGAGCCTGCGCTGTTATTATTATTATTATTATTATTTATTGTTATAGCGCCATTTATTCCATGGCGCTTTGGCCCGCCTCGCAGTGTCGTCTAATGTAATCCCACCGCGGGCCTTGGATCCGTGGCCATGCGCAGTGCATATCCTCGCCTTTCACTCCCCTCCCTACGGCTTCTTAAGACTGTGCGGTGTCACGGCGGCATGCTATTAGGGACCAGCTGACACCGCACAGTCTGAAGAAGCCGTAGGGAGATGAGTGAGAGGTGGAGGTTCAGATATGCACTGCGCATGTCCATGGATCTCAGGCCCCCAGTGGGATGAAATCAGAAGACACTGCGAGGCGGGCTCTCGGCCAGCGCGGCCGCACAGGCGCAGCCATCCTGACACCAAATGATGTCAGAAGACGGGCAGCGCTAAGTGTGCCTGGCCAAGGGATAACATAACAGCGCAGGCTCTGGGACGGAATCAAACAACGCTGAGGAGCCGGGGCACGGCGCCAAGGGGGTAGGAATGACGGCTGTGCTGCGTCATATTATGAAGGAAAGTCCCACCTCCGGGACGGTTTTACGGTATCAGTGGACACATTTTATAAGTGTTAAGTTCTGCGTGTGCAAGGAGCTAAACAAAAATAGCTACCTTTTCCTTGTTCAGCATTACTGCTGCACAAGGTGGCTCTTTCAGTAACAAACGCCTTGGGGGGGGGGACAGGTTCCCTTACATTTCAGTTGTTGTGTCAGCGTGGCGGTCGCAGGACACATTGCCGGCTACACAGCTGGGGATCAGCTGACATTACTGAAACCCAATAACACTGGGTCGTATGTTTTGACTGTGCAGACGGCACTTCTGAGCCTCAACTGGCGGTGTTGGAGCCCAGGAATTTAAGTTCGGGTGGTAGAAAGATGAACACAACAGGAGACCTGGATACTGTAGACAGTCACCTAATTATTTAATCAGGAAGAGGAGTGGCAAATTCCTGCGAGATCCAGGCCTTGTTCATTTTCAGGAAAGTAAGCCGGTCAACGTTATCGGAGGATAGTCGCATGCGACGGTCAGTTAGTACACCACCTGCAGCACTAAAGACACGTTCCGATAATACACTGGCCGCAGGGCAAGACAGCACCTCCAATGCATACTGGCTTAGCTCTGGCCATGTATCCAGCTTTGAGACCCAAAACTTGAAAGGGGAAGAGCCGTCTGGGAGTACAGCAAGAGGGCAAGACATGTAGTCTGTCACCATCTGACGGAACCGTTGCCTCCTGCTGACTGGAGCCGTCTGTGATGGTGTAGACTTTTGTGGCGGGCACAGAAAACTGTGCCACAGTTGGGCCATACTGCTCTTGCCTTGGGCAGAGGCACTGCTTCTGCTCCCTCTTTGTGCAGAGCCTCCACCACTGCCTGGACGCACTGAGCTGCTTTGTAATGCACTAGCAGCACTTCTCTCACTTGGAATGGAGAAGATGATGGAATTCACCAGTGTGTCTTGGTACTCCCGCATTTTTCGCTCCCGGTTCAACGGTGTGATGAGGCTTTCTACGTTGTCCCGGTAGCGAGGATCGAGGAGGGTGAACACCCAATAATCAGACATGTTGAGAATGTGGGCGATGCGGCGGTCGTTTCTCAGGCACTGCAGCATGTAATCCACCATGTGCTGCAGACTGCCAACTGCCCAAGAAACGCTGTCCCCTGCTGGAGGCGTGATCTCTGCCCGCTCGTCATCACCCCACCCTCGCTGTACACACTGACTACTGGACAATTGTGTAACTCCCTCCTCTGGACGGATGTCTTCCTCCTCCATTGACTCCTCCTCATCCTCCTCACAAACTGTCCCCTGCCTACGCGTTTGTGAGGAACCACGTGGCGCTGACTGTCCAGAAGATGATGGAAATGCTGAATCCTCATCCTCCACCTCTTCCACAACATCATCCCTTAGCGCTTGCAGTGATTTTTCAAGCAGGCAGATAAGGGGGACAGTCATGCTGACTAGTGCATCATCTGCACTCGCCATCCGCGTGGAATAATCAAAGGGACGCAAAACCTGGCAGACGTCATTCATAGTGGCCCACTCTGTGGTTGTGAAGTCTGTACGGCGCTGACTGCGACTTCTTTGCGCCTGAAGCAGCTGGTACTCCATTACAGCTTGCTGCTGCTCACACAACCGCTCCAACATATGTAACGTGGAATTCCACCTGGTAGGTAGGTCACATATGATGCGATGTTCCGGCAGGCGGTGTCGGCGCTGCAGAGCCGCAATGCGCGCTTTTGCCGTGCTGGAACGCCGCAAGTGAGCACACTCTAGGCGGACCTTGTGCAGCAGTGCATCAAGATCCGGATAGTCCCTCAGAAAACTCTGCACGACCAAATTGAGCACATGTGCCAGACATGGGATGTGAGTGAGGTTGCCGAGGCCCAGAGCTGCCACCAGATTTCGGCCATTATCACACACTACCATGCCTGGCTGGAGATTCGCTGGCACAAACCACACATCGCTCTCCTGCTTGATGGCATTCCAGAGCTCCTGCGCTGTGTGGCTTCGATTCCCCAAAGAAATTAATTTCAAGACGGCCTGTTGACGTTTGGCCACGGCTGTGCTCATGTCGGTCGTAACAGGTACACGTTCATCACGGGTCCATGTGGAGGTGGACTGTGACGGCTCCTGCAGCGATGATTCTGAGGAACTGGTGTAGGAGGAGGAGTCAATGCGTACAGAATGGATTCCTGCAATCCTTGGAGTGGGCAGGACACGTCCTGCGCCACTCGCACGGTCTGTACCCGGCTCAATGACATTAACTCAATGGGCAGTGAGGGAAAGGTATCGCCCCTGTCCATGTTGACTGGTCCACGCATCGGTGGTGAGGTGGACCTTGCTACTGACGGCGTTCAGTAGCACGTGTTTTATGTGTCCCTCCACATGCTTGTGCAGGGCAGGGACGGCTTGCCTGCTGAAGTAAAAGCGGCTGGGCACATTGTACTCTGGGACTGCCAATGACATCAAGTCACGGAAGCTGTCAGTCTCCACCAGCCTGAATGACAGCATTTCCAGTGACAGAAGTTTGGCAATGCCTGCAGTCAGAGCCTGTGCTCGTGGGTGGTTTGACGAGAAAGGCCGCCTTTTCTCCCATGCCTGTACTACCAATGGCTGTAGACTGGGCTGGGAGTGTGTGGATGACTGGGAAAGTGGTGCTGCGGGTGGAATTACAGCGGGTCTCTGGACAACAGGGCCAGAGGTTCTTCCACGGCGATCCTGGGAGGAAGCCGAACCAGCTGCGTGTGAGCTGGAGGAAGAGGCAACACGAGCTGAAGAGGTGGTAGCTGCCGCTGTTGGTTGGCCTAGCTCTTCAGTGTGTTTTTCTAACTCCGCCGGGTGCCTGGTGCGCACATGTTTCCACATGTTGGAGGTATTGAGGTTGCTGACATTTCGACCTCTTTTGACTTTGTGATGACACACCTTGCATTTGACATAGCAAATGTCAGCTGCAACTGTGTCAAAAAAGGACCAGGCACTGCAAGTCTTGGGAGCGCCCTTTTTGGCTTTTGGAAGAGACATGCTCCTAACGGCTGCCAAAGCGGAGGCTGCAGGATCCGCAGTCTTCCCCCTCCCTCTCCCTCTTTGGGCCGTACGGGGAATCTCTTCCTCAGAGCTGCTCCCACCACCTTCCTGTCCCTCACGCCAAGATGGGTCAAGGACCTCATCATCTACACTACCCTCTGCCCCCAACTGCTCCTCCTGGGTAGTCTCAGCAGCAGAGCACGCACCAGTAAGTGGCACCTGAGTGTCATCATCAGCTGATGCAGCCTGCGATGTGGTGACCGGAGCCACTGGCCCACCCGCATCTTCAGAGGAAGAGAGAAAAAGCTGTTGGGCATCACTGCACCCTGCCTCTTCTTCCATTTCTCCAATGCTGCTTGGCTGGCCCCCTGTTTCCAAGCCAAGAGATTCAGAGAACAGAAGTAGAGACGGCTCCTGTCCTGGGCTCTCTGTCTGCCTGGGCAATTTGGCAGGTGGTGAAGAGACAGATGGCTGCTCTCCAGTGCTCTGTGTCTGAGAGGATGTGGCACTAATTGAAGTTGATGCATTAGCTGCCATCCATCCGACAACGGCTTCAATTTGGTCTTCACGCAGAAGCGGTGTACGGCGCTCTGCGACAAAGCTGCGCATGAATGACTGTTCCCTTGTGAAAGTGGGTGCTGATGAGTCACCGGTGCCCGCAGCGGGCACAGAATCCCCACGTCCCCTCCCTGCTCCGCGCCCACGCCCACGTGCCTTACTCACTGCCTTCTTCATCTTGGGTGACTGATAAAGATAAGCAGAAAAGTACTAACGGCTTTGTGTGCTTATTCCTGAACAACTCCTCCTAACAGGTATAAGAAACACTAATTTTCTAAAGTGTGGACTTAACTTTAATATGAGCTAATGTGGCCTACAGAAATGTAAAGTGGTGTCACTGGTGTGTTTGGTGAACTTTATTATTTATTTATTTTTTGGGGGCTGAACTGACAAGAGAGAGCTGCAGTCACACGGAGACCGTGCAGACAGCCGTAAACGGCGCTGCAAGGCCCAAAAACCCTCCTCTACGTTATCCTATGTAGTGTTTTTCCACAAGTTAGCTGGAGACGGGTGGAAAGACACTAATAGGAATTTTTTGAAAATGTGCAGCAGCCTGCACTACTTAAAACAAAATGAAAATTGATTTTGCGGTATGACGCAGTGAACAACCCTGAGCTGGAGACAACCAGGCTATGGCTGCTCACAGACTACAGGGCGAGCTGCAGTCACACGGAGACCGTGCAGACAGCCGTAAACGGCGCTGCAAGGCCCAAAAACCCTCCTCTACGTTATCCTATGTAGTGTTTTTCCACAAATTAGCTGGAGACGGGTGGAAAGACACTAATAGGAATTTTTTGAAAAAATGTGCAGCAGCCTGCACTACTTAAAACAAAATGAAAATTGATTTTGCGGTATGACGCAGTGAACAACCCTGAGCTGGAGACAACCAGGCTATGGCTGCTCACAGACTACAGGGCGAGCTGCAGTCACACGGAGACCGTGCAGACAGCCGTAAATGGCGCTGCAAGGCCCAAAAACCCTCCTCTACGTTATCCTATGTAGTGTTTTTCCACAAATTAACTGGAGACGGGTGGAAAGACACTAATAGGAATTTTTTGAAAAAATGTGCAGCAGCCTGCACTACTTAAAACAAAATGAAAATCGATTTTGCGGTATGACGCAGTGAACAACCCTGAGCTGGAGACAACCAGGCTATGGCTGCTCACAGACTACAGGGCGAGCTGCAGTCACACGGAGACCGTGCAGACAGCCATAAACGGTGCTGCAAGGCCCAAAAACCCTCCTCTACGTTATCCTATGTAGTGTTTTTCCACAAATTAGCTGGAGACGGGTGGAAAGAAACTAATAGGAATTTTTTGAAAAAATGTGCAGCAGCCTGCACTACTTAAAACAAAATGAATATTGATTTTGCGGTATGACGCAGTGAACAACCCTGAGCTGGAGACAACCAGTGTATGGCTGCTCACAGACTACAGGGCGAGCTGCAGTCACACGGAGACCGTGCAGACAGCCGTAAACGGCGCTGCAAGGCCCAAAAACCCTCCTCTACGTTATCCTATGTAGTGTTTTTCCACAAATTAGCTGGAGACGGGTGGAAAGACACTAATAGGAATTTTTTGAAAAAATGTGCAGCAGCCTGCATTACTTAAAACAAAATGAAAATTGATTTTGCGGTATGACACAGTGAACAACCCTGAGCTGGATTCAACCAGGCTATGGCTGCTCACAGACTACAGGGCGAGCTGCAGTCACACGGAGACCGTGCAGACAGCCGTAAACGGCGCTGCAAGGCCCAAAAACCCTCCTCTACGTTATCCTATGTAGTGTTTTTCCACAAGTTAGCTGGAAACGGGTGGAAAGACACTAATAGGAATTTTTTGAAAAAATGTGCAGCAGCCTGCACTACTTAAAACAAAATGAAAATTGATTTTGCGATATGACGCAGTGAAGAACCCTGAGCTGGAGACAACCAGGCTATGGCTGCTCACAGACTACAGGGCGAGCTGCAGTCACACGGAGACCGTGCAGACAGCCGTAAACGGCGCTGCAAGGCCCAAAAACCCTCCTCTACGTTATCCTATGTAGTGTTTTTCCACAAATTAGCTGGAGACGGGTGGAAAGACACTAATAGGAATTTTTTGAAAAAATGTGCAGCAGCCTGCACTACTTAAAACAAAATGAAAATTGATTTTGCGGTATGACGCAGTGAACAACCCTGAGCTGGAGACAACCAGGCTATGGCTGCTCACAGACTACAGGGCGAGCTGCAGTCACACGGAGACCGTGCAGACAGCCGTAAACGGCGCTGCAAGGCCCAAAAACCCTCCTCTACGTTATCCTATGTAGTGTTTTTCCACAAATTAGCTGGAGACGGGTGGAAAGACACTAATAGGAATTTTTTGAAAAAATGTGCAGCAGCCTGCACTACTTAAAACAAAATGAAAATTGATTTTGCGGTATGACGCAGTGAACAACCCTGAGCTGGAGACAACCAGGCTATGGCTGCTCACAGACTACAGGGCGAGCTGCAGTCACATGGAGACCGTGCAGACAGCCGTAAACGGCGCTGCAAGGCCCAAAAACCCTCCTCTACGTTATCCTATGTAGTGTTTTTCCACAAATTAGCTGGAGACGGGTGGAAAGACACTAATAGGATTTTTTGTTAAAAATTAGCAGCAGACTACACTACTTGGAAAAAAAAAAAAAAAGAACAGTATGAGGCAATGAACCACCCTCCCTGAACTGAATACAACCAGCTATGGATGGCCTATGTGGCTGCACTCAGACTAGAGAGTGGGCTGCACTCACACACACACACACACAGACCTTGCAGATCGCTGTGAAAATAGCGCTACAAGGCAAAAGCAAGGTGAATAGTAGGTGAACACAGCGGTTGCTAAATTAGCCTTTGGAAAGCACAAAGAAGCAAATCGCTATCTCTAAACTGGCCCTCAGTCAGCAAACAGCGTCCTGTCACTAACTGAATTCACAGCAGAGTGATCGCAAAATGGCACCAGCGACTTTTAAACTGCATCATGACATCATTTCAGCAGCCAATCACAGCCTTGCCAGTAGTTTCATGCCCTCCATGCTGAACAGGATGTGCCCACACTTGAAATCATTCTCATTGGCTGAATTTGTGCATTTTGAATCTGGGAACTTCCGATTCCGGTATCCGATACGCGGCAAGTATCGGAATCCCGGTATCGGAATTCCGATACCGCAAGTATCGGCCGATACCCGATACTTGCAGTATCGGAATGCTCAACACTAATTATAATATTCACTGGTGCTTTAAGTACAAACATGTCCTTCATTACCTCTGTTTTTGGAAAAATGTAGTGAAAAAAAATAAGTGGTGTGAGATGACCTTTAAAAACAGAAAAAAAGATATTTTATAAGACTCTGTTGGGAGTGATCAATGAGTGGATCAGGCTGCCATGAGAGGTGGTGAGTTCTCCTTCAATGGAAGTCTTCAAACAGAGGCTGGACAGACATCTGTCTGAGATGGTTAGTGGATCCTGCATTGAGCAGGGGTTGGACACAATAACCCTGGAGGTCCTTTCCAACTCTAACATTCTGGGATTCTAAGTTTTTGCTATATGTGTTTTTATGTGGCCACCCAGTAGTGGTGATGATGTGAATTGCAGCCTTTCATTTTTTTTTTTCTTCACCATTTTGCAGCTTTGCAGTCAATATGTTTAACAAGAAAATTGAGAAATGGCAAGGAGGGAGAGGTGGGTCCATCTATATTTACTTATTAAAAGAAAAAAAGCCAAGGATAGGCAGCCTGTACAAGTGTCAGGATGGGCACTTGGCAGTGCCTAGGTATGGTCGCTTCAGTCACACAGGTATGCAAGTAACCCCCAGATCTACATTACAGCAGTAGAGATTGTAACGTTTAGTCTTCTTTACTTTAGTGCTAAGTGTGAAAGCTTTTTTTTCATATAAAATGTCAACTTTTTTTTTTCAAAGCACAAAACACATGACTCACATTGTATAATGCATCCCCCCTATTACCATACATTAAAGTCGAAGCAAAGACTCTACTCTGGGAATATATTTGCCCGAACAAAACTAAGCAGAGAAGGGAAATATTTGCTTAGCAAAAAAAAAAGGAATAACCTGACATTTTCCTTTCATTTAAAAAAGAAAGTGAGAAATGCCAAGATCTAAAAAGTGTATAATATAATATATGGTAATCAGAGGTGGATATTGCTTGTGCAGCTGCATAGAGACCCTCAGGGAAGATGGAGGGGGGAGTCTGTTTTCATAGGCTGCCTGCCACTGGGGGAATATCAGATTACTAACATTGATGGACGAGGCAGCGGCTTCTTACCGCTCTTTATGCTTTAGCATTGAGGAAGACCGGAATGGGCTCTACCGTGTCACTCGCGGCTCTCGGTCTGTGCCGATTGGCTGGAGACTTAGAGAAACTAGAGGTCATTTTGGAAAAAAAAACAGCAACCCAATTTAAAAAAAAAAAAAACTAATTATATGGGTATGAAACGCTTGAAGATTTTTCACCCCCAGTGATATTAATATTAGTCTAAAACAGGAACATTGCAAGCATTTTTCTTTGGAAACATTGGATTTTAATTTTTCAAAAACTGCGTCTATTGATTAAAATCAGTCTTCATCAAAGATAAAGCGGTCCGTTTAGATGCTGTATAACGTAGAAGCCATTGAGTGAGGAACCCTTCAGGACGATTCTAGTAATTTACCTTAGTGATCCTAATGCAACAATAAAAATGATACCTGTCTTGTATTACAGAAGTTCTCCTCCCATCAAAGTTTTTATTCTCTTAATATATTGCAGTCATCATATTATATAGCGCTGAGTACTTACAATTGCTCATTTTGCCTTTCTACCCAGATAATTCTTCTCTCTTCCATTAGGGCTATGACATCACGTGATTAAAAACTGAAAAGCTGATTCCTTCTGAGCTCTATGCAGAAACAGGAGGTCAATTTTCTCTGCACAATTCATGAGCCGCTGCAAAAGTCCACGGGAGGGGAGTCAGAGCATAGCGGTTGGGTCAGGAGTTGAAGAGGGGAATGATAAATGCAGGGAGAAGAGACTTCCTGTTTCTACATAGAGCAGAGAAAAGGGAATAGTTTACTGGGTAGAAAGGCAAAATGAGCAATTGTAAGTGCAAAGTGCTATACAATATGATGATTGCAATATATTAAGAGGATAAAAACTTTGATGTGGGGAGGAGGGCTTATTTAATCCGATATGCTGAGAAATCAAGCTTTGAAGCCACATGCAAAATAGTTTAGTTACAGGACAAAATGGCCAGTGCTTTATTATGCCTCCTGTGTGTGCACCCCCCACTGACAAGTTTCCATATTGGTGGAATATAGCATCTTGCGAGATCACTTCTAGGGTAAGTGATGCGAATATCTTCTACTGGAAGTATTGCTCGAAGTTCGATTTTTCAGTGTTGGCACTTGCGATTACTACAAAACAGGTAGCATTTTTACCGTTGTACTTGGATTTGTATAGCCATATAGAGATGAGAGAAAATTTTAGAATGGAATTGAAAAAATTTGCATTTGCCAAAAATGCAGATTTTCTCGAGTCGTAAAGGCCATTAAATTCTTTAAAAAAATTGCTTATACTTACCTTACCGCTCACTTCTCTGACCCATCTGCTCTTCACCAACATCTGTTCGGGTCCGAGTAACGTCTTCTGATCGTCACCGCTCTCGATGAAATCCCCTGTGCAAGGTCATGGCGTAGATTATGATGTCGCGACGCCGTTACCATTCACGAGCTTGTGGGGATCTCGGCACAAGCAGCGGTGATCAGAAGATGAGGTGGGTGACCAAGAGAAGCAGAGGGGCTGTAGAGGTGAACGTTAAAATGAGTATAAGAATTGCTGGCTGCTGCGCATGCTTTTCCTTTTATCTTGCCCCTCCTACCCGGGTCGCGAGGTTGGTCCCGCTCCTCATTCTTTCCCCCAGGCAACAAGGGAGGTAGCCTCAACAGTTCCAGACTCAGCTCGGTACAGGTACTTGCAGCCCGGTCTTCCTCCTTACATCTAAATGTCACTACTTTTAGTAGTAAAATTGTCAATTGGTCACCAGATTTCACAATTTAGTCTGCATACATAATTAAATAGATCTCCTAGACTTGATGTACTTACTTTATAACGCCACATCAGAATTGGCTGTATAAAACTTTTTTGAAAGTTTAAACTCAATCTCTGCCCATCTAATGTGATTGACAGCTCCTCAGTGTACCTCCTCCCCGTTGCAGTTGAAATCTCACACTGCTCAGTACAAGCTGTAACTGTCAGGCTGGGTGGGTATGTAGGAGACTGAAAACACTTGGACTCGAGCTCTTTCCCTCATTATCTAGACCTCGAAAATGATCTTTTTGATATGAGGATTACACAGCCATTCTCACATGGATTTCTACAACAAGTATGCCAGTCTCATCAGGTCTAGGTGGTCTTTTTAATTAAATTATGCAGCTTGTATTTGGAAATTTGGTGACAGATATGCTTTAAAATAATAAATCTGTCATCGGTAAACTCTCCTCTATTGGCGGTTACCGGCCGTCTGAATTTTATCCCTTGGATTTGTAGCTGTGTGAAGAAATGTAGGGGAATTGGCTTTACGAACTTACAGTCTTTGCTTTATTTCTATCATAATGATAAGAATTTTTCAATTTAAGGCAAAAGACACATAATTTATATGACATAAAATAAATATGTACCAATATGCGATTCGGAAATGGATTTTTTAATGCACACCGGTAACACCCATAAAATGCTAGCTAGAGGCAATATATGATTACTGGAACAATGGTGATACTATTGAAGACATTCAAAGCCGGTGTAATACAATTAAATGCCAGATATATATATATATATATATATATATATATATATATATATACAGTGGGGCAAAAAAGTATTTATTTAGTCAGTCAGCAATAGTGCAAGTTCCACCACTTAAAAAGATGAGAGGCGTCTGTAATTTACATCATAGGTAGACCTCAACTATGGGAGACATACTGAGAAAAAAAAATCCAGAAAATCACATTGTCTGTTTTTTTAACATTTTATTTGCATATTATGGTGGAAAATAAGTATTTGGTCAGAAACAAAATTTCATCTCAATACTTTGTAATATATCCTTTGTTGGCAATAACAGAGGTCAAACGTTTTCTGTAAGTCTTCACAAGGTTGCCACACACTGTTGTTGGTATGTTGGCCCATTCCTCCATGCAGATCTCCTCTAGAGCAGTGATGTTTTTGGCTTTTCGCTTGGCAACACGGACTTTCAACTCCCTCTAAAGGTTTTCTATAGGGTTGAGATCTGGAGACTGGCTAGGCCACTCCAGGACCTTGAAATGCTTCTTACGAAGCCACTCCTTCGTTGCCCTGGTGGTGTGCTTTGGATCATTGTCATGTTGAAAGACCCAGCCACGTTTCATCTTCAATGCCCTTGCTGATGGAAGGAGGTTTGCACTCAAAATCTCACGATACATGGCCCCATTCATTCTTTCATGTACCCGGATCAGTCGTCTTGGCCCCTTTGCAGAGAAACAGCCCCAAAGCATGATGTTTCCACCACCATGCTTTACAGTAGGTATGGTGTTTGATGGATGCAACTCAGTATTCTTTTTCCTCCAAACACGACAAGTTGTGTTTCTACCAAACAGTTCCAGTTTGGTTTCATCAGACCATAGGACATTCTCCCAAAACTCCTCTGGATCATCCAAATGCTCTCTAGCAAACTTCAGACGGGCCCGGACATGTACTGGCTTAAGCAGTGGGACACGTCTGGCACTGCAGGATCTGAGTCCATGGTGGCGTAGTGTGTTACTTATGGTAGGCCTTGTTACATTGGTCCCAGCTCTCTGCAGTTCATTCACTAGGTCCCCCCGCGTGGTTCTGGGATTTTTGCTCACCGTTCTTGTGATCATTCTGACCCCACGGGGTGGGATTTTGCGTGGAGCCCCAGATCGAGGGAGATTATCAGTGGTCTTGAATGTCTTCCATTTTCTAATTATTGCTCCCACTGTTGATTTCTTCACTCCAAGCTGGTTGGCTATTGCAGAATCAGTCTTCCTAGCCTGGTGCAGGGCTACAATTTTGTTTCTGGTGTCCTTTGACAGCTCTTTGGTCTTCACCATAGTGGAGTTTGGAGTCAGACTGTTTGAGGGTGTGCACAGGTGTCTTTTTATACTGATAACAAGTTTAAACAGGTGCCATTACTACAGGTAATGAGTGGAGGAAAGAGGAGACTCTTAAAGAAGAAGTTACAGGTCTGTGAGAGCCAGAAATCTTGATTGTTTGTTTCTGACCAATTACTTATTTTCCACCATAATATGCAAATAAAATGATAAAAAAACAGACAATGTGATTTTCTGGAATTTTTTTTCCTCAGTTTGTCTGCCATAGCTGAGGTCTACCTATGATGTAAATTACAGACGCCTCTCATCTTTTTAAGTGGTGGAACTTGCACTATTGCTGACTGACTAAATACTTTTTTGCCCCACTATATATATATATATATATAGATATAGATATATAGATATATATATATATACATATATATATATATATATATATATATATATATATATATATATATATACACTGTATATATACTGCTCAAAAAATTCAAGGGAACACTAAAATCCCACATCCTAAATATCACTGAATGAAATATTCCAGTTCTAAATCTTTATTCATTACATGGTGGAATGTGTTGAGAACAATAAAAGCTAAAAATGATCAACATAAGTCACAACTAATATCCCACGGAGGTCTGGAGTTGGAATGATGCTCAAAATCAAAGTGAAAAACAAAGTTACAGTTGATCCAACTTCAGTGAAAATGCCTCAAGACAAGGAAATGATGCTCAGTAGTGTGTGTGGCCTCCACGTGCCTGTATGATCTCCCTACAATGCCTGGGCATGCTCCTGATGAGGCGGCGGATGGTCTCCTGAGGGATCTCCTCCCAGACCTGGAATAAAGCATCCACCAACTCCTGGACAGTCTGCGGTGCAACGTGACATTGGTGGATGGTGCGAGACATGATGTCCCAGATGTGTTCAATCGGATTCAGGTCTGGGGAATGGGCGGGCCAGTCCATGGCTTCAATGCCTTCATCTTGCAGGAACTGCTGACACACTCCAGCCACATGAGGTCTGGCATTGTACTGCATTAGGAGGAACCCAGGCCAACCGCACCAGCATATGGTCTCACAAGGGGCCTGATGATCTCATCTCAGTACCTAATAGCAGTCAGGCTACCTCTGGCGAGCACATGGAGGGCTGTCACATGTGCTCAGTGTGAACCTGCTTTCATCTGTGAAGATCACAGGGTGCCAATCGTGGTGTTCTGTGGCAAATGCCAAGCATCCTGCACAGTGTTGGGCTGTGAGCGCAACCCCCATCTGTGGATGTCGGGCACTCAGACCATCCTCATGAAGTCGGTTTCTAACCATTTGTGCAGATACATGCACATTTGTGGCCTGATGGAGGTCATTTTGCAGGGCTCTGGCAGTGCTCCTCCTGTTCCTCCTTGCACAAAGGCTGAGGTAGCGGTCCTGCTGCTGGGTTGTTGCCCTCCTACAGCCCCCTCCACATCTCCTGGTGTACTGACCTGTCTCTTGGTAGTGCCTCCAGCCTCTGGACACTACGCTGACAGACACAGCAAACCTTCTTGCCACAGCTCGTATTGATGTGCCATCCTGGATGAGCTGCACTACCTGAGCCACTTGTGTGGGTTGTAGAGTCCGTCTCATGCTACCACAAGTGTGAAAGCACAACCAACATTCAAAAGTGTCCAACACATCAGCCAGAAAGCATTGGTACTGAGATGTGGTCTGTGGTCCCCACCTGCAGAACCACTCCTTTATTGAGGGTGTCTTGATAATTGCCAATAATTTCCATCTGTTGTCTATTCCATTTGCACAGCAAGCAGTCACTTACTAGGTTACTTACTGTAGTTTTGATAAAATCACAGTTTTATCAGCAGGATATTATCACTAGAGGACTAGTAAACCTGCTACCATGTAGTCATCCATATTCATGAGCTCAGTTTAACCACACCCTCACCCTTCTTTGGCAACTTTCTGCCTATGCACAGTGTACACAGGAATCTGCCAATCTGTGGTGCGGGCAGGGTTATACTGAGCTCAGCATCCAGAGAACTGGTAGTCCTACATCAGATAAAACAGGGATTTTATTAAAACTTCAATAAGTGATATATTGCAGGAATCATGGTTTCTGTCCTTTCATTATGCCGCTTTTAAAATTTGGTAGTAAAAGACCTGTTGACAGATTCCCTTTATGGTGAAACAAAACAAGAAATAAACAATATATAATATATGATATTACCATATGTAAAATAGTTTCTCTCATTTTAATTGTTAAGTTTTTATGAAAAGAAATGTATATATGAGATTCACATTTATGCAAAAATACATATAATAACACAAAAGAAATTCTAGCAGCAGCTACTTAAATAAATTAGCTTTAATCGTCTATCTCCACATTCATCTATGAAACTGCTTACAACTGCACATTAGCCCTTAATTAATTCGTTTTGTCTTTGCGTGTCTGTACTTATCACTGCATCATTATCATGCTTGGCCAATAAATGAGCAATCCCATTAATTATGACCCATCCAAGCCCTCAGAGACAGTGTCGACTATAAAGCGCATTAGTCAAATATTGTACTATTAAGGCATAATAATGGTCAGCAAATAAAATATAACAATATAAGCATGTTTGCGGTTAGAAAGCAGACGATTTGCAGGTTAATCACTCAGGTCTCATTACTAAAATGTGCTGAGAAAATGTTGCTAAGGAATTACTTACTTTGCATAAACCAATAGAGCAAGCAAATATAAGAAACTTTGGACTATACACAGTATTCTCAGAAAAATATGCATTTTTTTCTCCACTTATGAGCCATTTCCCCCCCATGTCTAAGAAACCTGTGTTGAATGGTCTTTCAACTCACAAAATACATCTGGCTATTGAAGTCTAAGGAGATCGAAGGGTATCAAAGAGGTAATGAAAGGTGCAGGTACACACAGATGGTGTTTCTGGTATTGAGTTTATATCTCACCCTTAGAGCTGGAATCACAGCTGCAATGCTCAGTACTTCTGAACACGTGCTACATAGAGACGGGAAGCTGCAATCCCTCAACTCTTGTGTCTGTTTGTAGAGTGTATGGGATACATTAGAAATAAATAGAGACAAGGTTTGCCAAATGGAAATCTGATGAAAAATGCATGATAAAAATTATTTAATAATGCTATAAGAAAAAAAAAATAAAGTGCACTAGGGATAAACAATACATAAATGGTGGGAAATACATTAGAGCACCACCCCAGCGTTTTTGTTATTTTTATCAATGGAGAATGCCACTAATCTAAGTTCTAAGTCTAGAATCATACTTGTCAGCTGCCGTCTTCATCCGTTATCGGCGCCACTCCGGTTGGTCTTCTGCTGCATCGCTCCCGTGTTGTCTAAGAGGGCCAAAAGTCACAAATCAATGTAAGTCTATGAAAGCCAGAATGAGGCCAGAATGAGGGTCTCATAGACTTATATCGAGAGCTTGTTTCCTTTACCTCTGACTTCTGGTCAGTCAGAAGTCAGAAACAAGATGATGGCATGTGACCAAAGAGGCGTCGGGAAGAGCTGAAGATGGCAGCTGGTAAGCCTAACACTAGACCCAGGGAATTTAGATTAGTGGCACCACTCCATCACTGAAATAATAAAACGACTAGAATGATGCTTTAACTAAATGTGTAAATAGGTATGGAAGCAGAGTGTTACGATATTGGTGGAACACGGTGGGAACAATGAAGCAGTGTTACGATACTGGTGGAATACGGTGGGAACAATGAAGCAGAGTGTTACGATACTGGTGGAATACAGTGGGAACAATGAAGCAGAGTGTTACGATACTGGTGGAATACGGTGGGAACAATGAAGCAGAGTGTTACGATACTGGTGGAACATGGTGGGAACAATGAAGCAGTGTTACGATACTGGTGGAATACGGTGGGAACAATGAAGCAGAGTGTTACGATACTGGTGGAACACGGTGGGAACAATGAAGCAGAGTGTTACGATACTGGTGGAACACGGTGGGAACAATGAAGCAGAGTGTTACGATATTGGTGGAACACGGTGGGAACAATGAAGCAGTGTTACGATACTGGTGGAATACGGTGGGAACAATGAAGCAGAGTGTTACGATACTGGTGGAATACAGTGGGAACAATGAAGCAGAGTGTTACGATACTGGTGGAATACGGTGGGAACAATGAAGCAGAGTGTTACGATACTGGTGGAACATGGTGGGAACAATGAAGCAGTGTTACGATACTGGTGGAATACGGTGGGAACAATGAAGCAGAGTGTTACGATACTGGTGGAATACGGTGGGAACAATGAAGCAGAGTGTTACGATACTGGTGGAATACGGTGGGAACAATGAAGCAGAGTGTTACGATACTGGTGGAATACGGTGGGAACAATGAAGCAGAGTGTTACGATACTGGTGGAACATGGTGGGAACTATGAAGCAGTGTTACGATACTGGTGGAATACGGTGGGAACAATGAAGCAGAGTGTTACGATACTGGTGGAATACGGTGGGAACAATGAAGCAGAGTGTTACGATACTGGTGGAATACGGTGGGAACAATGAAGCAGAGTGTTACAATACTGGTGGAACACGGTGGGAATCCAATGGCTGGAGGAGCATGAGATAGGAGAAGTCCTTGGTAGTAGAAATAGGTGTTGTAGAAACAATCATGAAAGGAGTGGGAGAAGTCTAGGTATGACAGTTGTCAGTAGATAGAGATTGGGACTAGACTAATAGCTAGATATAATATTCAAGCAATGAGTGTTCCAAGTGGCTTCAAGTAGGCCTCAACAGGAAACAAGATAGCTTCCACATTGTCCAACATCGGCCATCTTGGTAAAGGGCTACTGAAGAAACAGAACAGCAGCCTCAAGTGGTAAGGTGTGGAATTGCAGCCCAATTGATAAGTGAATAATAGCAACAACTGGTGGTCAATCCGCAAAAGGACAATAGAATCCTGACACAGAGAACCTTTGAAAGGCCTTGAAGAAAAATCAGAATAAATATAATATTGAACTGCTCAAAAAATAAGAATTCAGATTTTGGTTTCCTTTCGGACAGTTGTCTGGTGTTCTTATAGTCCATCTTTCAGAAGTCTCATATGAAAGTTATGGGGACCCAACTGGAGATATGGAAGGAATAAAAGCAGGCAAAGACCATTAAATATAGTGACTTTGCATTAGAAATATATAGTCACATTTTCTTTGGGGGGGTGGAAAGTGATGGGTGAATAATCACAAGTGTTTTTCACAAGTACAACAAGTAGAATAGTATTCCTTTATTGATAAATGAAAGTCACAGATAATTGTTAAATATCTTTTCTAGGGGGATATTTATATTTATATTATTTAAATTGGCAACTATAATCTTACCAAATTTGTATAAATAATTAATAAAAGTGAATCAATAAATGTTTTTAATGTATCTTATAAAAAAAAATTCTTATAAGCAATATTTTGTTCTCCTTGCCTACCTAACTGACCATTTAGGGTACTGTCACACAGTGCAATTTTGATCGCTACGACAGCACGATTTGTGACGTTCTAGCGATATCGTTACGATATCGTTGTGTCTGACACGCTACTGCGATCCGGATCCCCGCTGAGAATCGTACGTCGTAGCAGATCATTTGAAACTTTCTTTCGTCGTCTAGTGTCCCGCTGTGGCGGCATGATTGCATCGTGTGACACAGGTTGTATACGATGTGCGCACAGTAACCAACGGCTTCTACATCGCAAATACGTCATGAAATTATCGCTCCAGCGCCGTGTATTGCAACGTGTGACCGCAGTATACGACGCTGCAACGTCACGAATCGTGCCGTCGTAGCGATCAAAATTGCACTGTGTGACAGTACCCTAACTCTAAACTTACTGGCAAAATCTGTCTTTGAAAAAGAAGGTAAACTTTTGGTTTATTGAGGGATCAGAATACATGCTTTCCATAGAAGTCTTTGGAAAGGGGTGGAGCAGGCAGATGCTGAGTGAGAATGGGCAGAAATATGCTGAGAAAGTGCTGATGCTTACTAGTAAGTGTTTTATCTCACCCCAGTGCTGGATTCACAGCCTCGCCGCTCAGCTCTGCAGTATACAGTCATGGACAAAAATTTTGAGAATGAGACAAATATTAATTTTTCCAAAGTCTACTGCTTCATTTTTTCTAATGACAATTTGCATATACTCCTGAATGTCAGAGTGATCAGCTTAACAGCAATTACTGTACTTGCAAAGTCAATATTTGCCCAGAAAATGAACTTTAACCCCCAAAACACATTTCAACATCATTGCAGTCCTGCCTTAAAAGGAGCAGCTAATATCGTTTTAGTGATATCCATTAACACAGGTGTGGGTGTTGATGAGGACAGGGCTGGCGATCAATCAGTCTTGATTAAGTAAGAATGACATCACTGGACACTTTAAAAGGAGGCAGGTGCTTGGTATCATTGTTTCTCTTCAGTTAACCATGGTTATCTCTAAAGAAACACGTGCAGCCATCATTGCACTGCACAAAAATGGCCTAACAGGGAAGAGTATCGCAGCTACAAAGATTGCACCTCAGTCAACAATCTATCGCATCATCAAGAACTTCAAGGAGAGAGCTTCCATTGTTGTCAAAATGGCTCCAGGGTGCCCAAGAAAGACCAGCTAGCGCCAGGACTGTATCTTAAAACTGTTTGAGCTGTGGGATCGGACTACCAGCAGTGCCTAGCTTGCTCAGGAATGGCAGCAGGCTGGTGTGAGTGCTTCTGCACGCACTGTGAGGCGGAGACACTTTGAGCAAGGCCTGGTTTCAAGGAGGGCAGCAAAGAAGCCACTTCTCTCCAGAAAAAAACATCAGGGACCGACTGATATTCTGCAAAAGGTACAGGGAGTGGACTGCTGAGGACTGGGGCAAAGTCATTTTCTCTGATGAAAACAGCTTATTCGGAGAAGAAGAGGTGAGCGCTACCACCAGTCTTGTCTCATGCCAACTGTAAAGCATCCTGAAACCATTCATGTGTGGGGTTGCTTCTCAGCCAAGGGAATCGGCTCACTCACAGTCTTGCCTAAAACACAGCCATGAATAAAGAATGGTACCAGAATGTCCTCCAAGAGCAACTTCTCCCAACCGTCCAAGAGCAGTTTGGCGCCCAACAATGCCTTTTCCAGCATGATGGAGCACCTTGCCATAAATCAAAGGTGATAACTAAATGGCTCATGGAAGAGATTTTGGGTCCATGGCCTGGAAACTCCCCAGATCTTAATCCCATTGAGAACTTGTGGTCAATCATCAAGAGACGGGTGGACAAACAAAAACCAACAAATTCAGGCAAAATGCAAGCATTGATTATGCAAGAATGGACTGCTATCAGTCAGGATTTGGTCCAGAAGTTGATTGAGAGCATGCCAGGGAGAATTGCAGAGGTCTTGAAGAAGAAGGGTCAACACTGCAAATATTGACTTGCTGCATTAACTCATTCTAACTGTCAATATAACCTATTGGTACTCATAATATGATTGCAATTATATTTCTGTATGTGATATAAACATCAGACAAACACTAATAAAAACCAGAGGGCAGCAGATCATGTGAAAATATAATTTTGGTGTCATTCTCAAAACTTTTGGCCATGACTGTAGTATCCTTCATGATGCTTCTGCTTCTAGGGGTGGTCTAGAGAGATGCAGGAATGGGATCTCTCTTTTCTCTGTGTGTAGATATCATTGCAGCTAGTCTTTACTCACTAGCTCAGGAAAAATCCACAGTTAGAAATAGATCCTGCAGAGAGAAATGCTGGTGAAAGATGTAGCCAGAGATAGTGTTCTGCACATATGATGGGTTTAACTAGATAGTGGTGGTAACTGTAGACATTCAATTTGTCGCAAATCATTTCATTTTATGAAAATATCTTACATAATTGCATAATTTCTTTCTAAAAGTTTATATTTTGTTAGGAAATTGATAATTCTTTTCTTCATATCAGTGGAAATGCTGGTAACATTATTGAAAAACCTCTAGAATGTTAAGGAGACCATAACAATTGGGCAAAGAGTTGACAAAGCATTCTGAGCTGCAGTTATGCTGCTATGAATGATCAATTAGATGCTCATAAATTAGCTTATCACAAATTACATGCCTGCAAAATCCATTAATGTAATGACCTTGAAAACCAAGTCATTTTCTGCCTTAACCAAATGAGCATGCTGTATGTAATCAATTAGGTCAATTAAAATAATAATTTGCCCTACAACCGCTCTGAGGCTGGAGAATAATTGCTTACGCTCATGTCCTTAGAGGTCTAGAGCATCATGTACAACCTTTCCATTTTTTGTTCTATGCACCAAGACCACATCTTTAAGTAGACCATATCTTCAAGTAGACCACATCTTCAAATAAATCACATCTTCAAGTAGACCACATCTTCAAATAAACCACATCTTCAAGTAGACCATATCTTCAAGTAGACTACATCTTCAAGTAGACCATATATTCAAGTAGACTACATCTTCAAGTAGACCATATCTTTAAGTAGACCACATCTTCAAGTAGACCATATCTTCAAGCAGACCACATCTTCAAGTAGACCATATATTCAAGTAGACTACACCTTCAAGTAGACCACATCTTCTTCTCCTATTACTGTTACCTCCCACCAAACACAAAATTACTGCTCAAACCAAGACCACTCTGTTCACAGGTGGCGTGGACAAGCAGTTCTGTGGACCTTCCAACCCACTTGCTTTCTGTTTGGCTTCTATAAAACTAGAGCTTTCAATCAAAAAAGTTGGTTGGAGATAGATGGAAAACAAGTAGGTGGGAAAGCGCGCTGAATTGTCTGGTAATGCCAAGGTTGCACTGAACTCCAGTGCTTGGTGTGAACAATACTTTTGTACTGACAGACTTCCTTTAGTTCTACAGGAACTTGAGCCTTAGTTTATATTTTGTTGATACAGCACCAATATATTTAAATATAGTTCATAGAGATAGTTACCATGAACATGAGTTCCTAAGGTGCAATTGCTAAAAAGCGCAATTACACAGTGCTTTTAGATTTTTTGATTTACCATGTTCAATGTATGGTAAAACTGACCTGGCAAGATGATTCCTCGAGTTAGCATGAGTACGAAGATACCAAGCATTTATAGGTTTTTTTTAACTAAAGTGGTGAAAAAACATTCAGAAATTTGTCAAAAAAACCCTTTTTGCTTTTGTTGTAATTTTGTGAGACTTGTAACTTTCTCATTTTTGGATATCTAGGTCTGGGTAAGGCCTTATTTTTTGCACCCTTAGCTGGCATTTTTACTGACAGCATTTTGATCAGCTCCTAATGCATTTTACTGCAATGTTGTGTTGACCAAAAAAAAGTAATTTAGATTTTTTTTCTTCTTACGCCGTTTACGGACCAGATTAATTCATTTTATATTTTCATAGATTGGACATTTCTGAATACGTCAATACCAATTATATGTATATTGTTTTATTGTTTTATTATTAATGGGGCAAAAAAGGGGTAAATTGAACTTTTGTATTTTTTTATAATTTCTCAAACTTTTTTTAACTTTTTACTGTATTTAATAATCCACCTAGGCGACTTGAATCTGTGATTGTCTGATCACCTGTGTATAGTAAGCACACCCTTTAATACTGATTTCAGATTTATTTATTTTTTCAATAAAATAATATTGTGCTGTTCTGCTGCTGCTTCCTAGTGCATACACTATGAAGAAACAAAGGTGTAATTGTAACTGAAATGCAACAGGTCTTTTTCCATCTCCACCATATTACTGATTAATCACACTGGTGTTGCTGCTGGCACCTCTGTTATCGCTCTCTCTATCTCTATCAGTTTAATCACTGTATTATTTATTGACTACTACTAGTCTCATCTTCACTACTGCAGTTATACAGCACATTACTGTTTGGAGCATTAGTCCGCTGTCTAGGGATTTCTCTTCCTGTCTCTATTGCCAAGCTGTGAACTTTGACATATCCTTGCTATTGTAAAGTAACACTAAAATGGCTTCTGCATTCCCTTTCTCTGTTTTTATGCAGCTATTATATATTATAGACCCTTCTGATTGGCTGTTCTATACCACGTGATGAGATTTGCATCAAATTAATTTGATCATCTCAATTTTGCGGTATGATAACTGGATTGCTTTTTGGAGAATAAAACTATGGAACTTTTTAGAATATTTCAGCACACTTCCCTGCGCACTCCAAAAAACAGTTGTTTAGAAGTTTGGATTTACAGATCCCATTATGTAGGTAAACTGTCAAGTACTGTGAGACGTAACATTTTTGGTATGTGTCCCAAACACTGCAAAGGAAGATTCCAAAATTTAATTTTATAAAAATAATATCAAACTTGGTCCAAATATACATTTTTTTTTATTTCAAATTACATACAGTACATATACAAGACTTTGGTCTTTTAAGACATGTTCAACTGGCATATTGAAAATCGGGCCAGTTACTACGGAATACTGGCCATAAAAATCCAGCAGAAGACAATTCCATTTCCTGTTGACTTTCAAGCCAAACACTTCTTACTAAAGTTTTTATTATTTCTTGTATGTAGATTCACAAAATTACATATTGGACCAAATTGAGGATATGTCTGTCCTGTGTGTACAATGAGAACAAGTGAATAAGACCATCTTTGTCTCTGGTGGACTCAGGAACCCGCGGTCCGATAATGTCTTTTGGCAACTACATAATTTCCTGCCCCAAACTATCATGAATTACCGTATATACTCGAGTATAAGCTGACCCGAGTATAAGCCGACCCCCTTAATTTTGCCACAAAAAACTGGGAAAACTTAATGACTTGAGTATAAGCCTAGGGTGGAAAATGCAGCAGCTACTGGTAAATTTCAAAAGTAAAAATAGATACCAATAAAAGTAAAATTAATTGAGACATCAGTAGGTTAAGTGTTTTTGAATATCCATATTGAATCAGGAGCCCCATATAATGCTCCATACAGTTTATGATGGGCCCCATAAGATGCTCCATATTAAAATATGCCCCATATAATGCTGCACAAAGGTTGATTATGACCCCATAGGATGCTCCATACAGACATTTGCCCCCATATCATGCTGCACATGGCCCAATATCATGCTGCACATGGCCCCATGCAGATGCTCCATACAGACATTTGCCCCCATATCATGCTGCACATGGCCACATAAGATGCCCCATACAGATATATGCCCCCATATCATGCTGCACATGGCCACATAAGATGCCCCATACAGATATTTCCCCCCATATATACACTGCACATGGCCACATAAGATTCCCCATACAGGTATGTGCCCCATATGCTGTTGCTGCGATAAAAAAAAATAAAAAAATCACATACTCGCCTCTCAGGCCCCCGGCACTTGCTATAATCACCTGCTCCCCGTTCCACCGCTGACCGCCGCTGTGTCTTCCCATCCTCTGCACCGACGTTCAGGAAGAGGGCGGCACGCACTAATCGCGTCACCGCGCCCTCTGACCTGAGCGTCACTGTGGAAGACACAGGAGCGCCGACGGTGGAACGAGGAGCAGGTGACTATAGCACACTGCCCCCCGTCATACTTACTCCTCCTTACTGCTCCTGGCACCATCGCTGCACGTCTGTTCCCTGGCACTGCAGCTTTCTCCTGTAGAGAGCTGTCACCGTTACTGCTCATTACAGTAATGAATATGCGGCACCGCCCCTATGGGAGGTGGAGCCGCATAGTCATTACTGTAATGAGCGGTACCATGTAACCGTTCAGTACAGGAAGAAGCTGGGGCGCTGGGAAGCCAGGGACCTGCAGGGACCAAAAAAACACCAGAACACAGGCAGAGATGCTTACCTGTTCAGGGCCTCCAACAATTGCACTAACCAGGGTGCACCAGGCCCAAGTAGAGATAGCAAATACACAGGTGCAAATAATACTAATGCAGCCAACCTACAATCAGGAATTGGCCGCTTGGAGAACCCGTGCAAAAAATAGTCTGTATGTGGCATGTTCACACAGGAATGCAAAGTATATGGTGCAAAGCCTATTAATGACGCCATATGTATAGCGGGCTAACCATGATGCATCCCGTGTGAACAGAGGCCACAGTGTACAGAGCCATCTAGGGCCCAGTCGCACCCTGGAAAAATATACAGTGCACAAAAACATAACAATGTATGCAAGGTATTGGTTGATATTATGGCCACAATATTTAAGCTGCCAACCCACGTCAAGGGTCCTTGTATATTGGCAGTCCTAATCTAAAAAAACACCATAAGAGGCAAAACCTCCACTATACTAAACAAAAAAACACCAGAACACAGGCAGAGATGCTTAACTGTTCAGGGCCTCCATCAATTGCACTAACCAGGGTGCACCAGGCCCAAGTAGAGATAGCAATTACACAGGTGCAAATAATACTAATGCAGCCAACCTACAATCAGGAATTGGCCGCTTGGAGAACCCGTGCAAAAAATAGTCTGTATGTGGCATGTTCACACAGGAATGCAAAGTATATGGTGCAAAGCCTATTAATGACGCCATATGTATAGCGGGCTAACCATGATGCATCCCTGCAGGGACCGCGCCAGGAGTAGGTGAGTATAATTACACAACCCCCGCTCCCCCTCCCCTGCCGACCCCTGGGTATGACTCGAGTATAAGCCGAGAGGGGGACTTTCAGCCCAAAAAAATGGGCTGAAAATCTCGGCTTATACTCGAGTATATATGGTAGATATAGTATTTTCTGTTGGGAAAATAAGTATTTGATACACTGTCAATTTTGCAAGTTTTCCCACCTACAAAGAATGGAGAGGACTGTAATTTTTTATCGTAGGTACACCTCACCCGAGAGAGACAGAATCTACAAATTAAAAACAGAAAATCCCATTATATGATTTTTGCATAATTAATTTGCATTTTATTCCATGAAATAAGTATTTGATACAATAAAAAAAGCTTAATGTTTGGTATGGAAACCTTTGTTTGCAATTACAGAGGTCAGAGATTTCCTCTAGCACTTGACCAAGGTTGCACACACTGCAGTAGGGATTTTGACCGACTCCTCCATACAGATATTCTCCAGATCTTTCAGGTTTTGGGGCTGTCACTGGGCAACATTGAGTTTCAGCTCCCTCCAAAGATTTTCAATTGTGTCCAGTTCTGGCCACTCCAGGACCCTGAAATGTTTCTTAAAGAGCCACTTCTTAGTTGTCGTAGTTGTGTGTTTTGGGTCATTGTCATGCTGGAAGACTCTGCCACGACCCATCTTCAATGTTTTTTTTGAGAGAAGGAGGTTGGTGGCCAAAATCTCACAATATATAGCCCCATACATTTTCTCGTCAATATGGTGCAGTCGTCCTGTCATCCTGTCCCCTTTGCAGAAAAGCACCTCCAAAGTATGATTCTTCTCCCTCCATGCTTCATGATGGGAATAGTGTTGTTGGGGTTCTACTCATCCTTTTTCTTCCACCAAACACGATGAGTGGAGTTGATACCAAAAAGTTCTATTTTGGTCTCATCTGACCACATGACCTTCTCCCATGCCTCCTCTGGATTATCCAGATGGTCATTGGTGAACTTCAAATGGGCCTGGACATGTGCTAGCCTGAGCATGGGGACCTTGCGTGCGCTGCAGAATTTTAATCCATAACGATGTAGTGGGCTATGAAATGCACATCGGGGCGATGTGTGCAGCCTCACAGAGCAGTGATGGGTAAGAGCGATCATGATGTGTGAGTCCTGTGCTATATCCCTCAGTACTATATATTTGTATATTATGACTTCATATTAAGATTACTATATTTATGCTGACTGAGTCGCACTGGTCTCCTTTGATATACTATTACACTGTCACTTTACTTTGTCTATGGGTATGCAGTACCTGTGGTGTTACACTTTTGTTGCACCTGTTTCCCTGTGATAGAAACTCTGCCATTTATATGGATATTATTGTTGTAAAAGTGCCTTTTATATATTGAGCTAAATAAAAATACTTGTCTTTTTATCTTTTTGGTGGATTGTTTACTCTATTCTTGCATGTCTATAATCTGGTGGGAGTATTTCCATGGCTATTGCCTTTGGTGGTTCGGTTACAGAGGCCTAGAACCACGGTGGATATAATGTGTCCTGTCCTTAAGATTTTGTATTATATTGATGACTTGGATACCAGATTCTAGTATTGCCATTACATCTCTAGTATTTGGCAATCTGCATTTGCAGCTTCCAACAAGAGAATTAAATGTAAAAAATGATAAAAGACGTATTAACGGTTTCCCACTAAATATTTTTATGTCACAGATAGGTGATAAATGCGTGATTGCTAGGAGTCTGACAATTAGGATCTCCATTCATCTGAAGAACAAGGCCTTCAAAAGTTTACTGTGTGCATGGAATGGTGGAGCATAGACTTGACCACAGAGACGTTCATTTCTATGGGACTCATGGAATGTCTATCTCTATCAGTCCCATGAAAGAGAATGGAACTGTGGTCGAGCACATGCACCAATACCCCATTCGAAAAGCCTCTACACAACTGGGTTTGGCAACCTCTTTTTTGGACTCAGTGTTTCACATCTTAGATTTTATTTTTTCAATTTTTTTTCCCCCCTACTAATGTATAGTATTATATCGTTACATCATTTTGATCTGGAGCAGCAGGCATAATTTTCGCTAATATACATATTCATTCCCTGAGTTTCAGGAAAATCACCGATGCTTTTGAGAAATCATATTCTAACGATTTTAGAACATTTCAACTTTTGTACCACTTTCAAAGAATAAATACATTGTAAACGATTATCATAGTCAATGCTTATCAATGTGACTAAAGGAATAAAGAAAGTCTTCCTATCTGAGGACATTCAACACTTTTGACAGCTGAGACCTCAGTATCTTTTATTTAGTGACCACTACAAAAGTTATTGCTGTAGATGTCATTGCTTATTATATACCCTTTGCTGTTTTTTCTAAGATAGTCTGTTGTTTTTTTCAAATTCAAGATTTTTAATGAAAATTTTTTGAGAAATCAGAGAAATGCAATATAGAACAACAATACAATTAGAATTTCATAAGTCAAATAATGCAACAAATAAGTAAGCTAGAGAAACGACGGGGAGCAGACGCGGTCAAAAGGAAGGGTAGAACTAGAGGAGATCAAGAAGTAAACCTAACTTTTGGTAGAAGACACTAGAAAGCATATTGCAGATGGCTTAAACTAAAAGTAAAATACCTACTGATGGGCCTATAAAGGAAAGAGGTTATAAAGGTGTCCTAGTGAAACCATTTCGTAGCAATTTTGCTCCTTTCTTCTTGAGAGTGGGCAATCAACAATTGCATATGTTGGGTCATGGCAATTTCCGAGAACCACTCTTCCAGAGATGGGGCAGCTGATGATTTCCAGTGACGCGGGATAATTGTTTTAGCTGCTTGGAGTAGAAGTCTTAAGAGAGATTTTTAAATCCAGGACACTACATAGGGAACATAAATAATAACATTGCTTCAGGTCTCTTGGGAAACAAAATTTCTAGAAATCACCTTCTAGAATCACCTTAATAACTCTCTTCCAGAATTATGCTTTTTTTTTTACCTTCTTTAGTTTTTGACATGAATTCTATTTTTACCCCATAAACTTTTGCTTTGGATTCTTAATTTATATATTTTTTGGGGCACGGAATTATATGTTTGGCTTTAATCTTGATTTGGCTGTTATACACAAGCACGAGGCATATGTTTTAAGGTGTACCTGTAGTTTTTGCTGACTTTTCGATACAGTGGCTTACGAAAGTATTCACCCCTCTTGGCTTTTTACCTATTTTGCTGCATTGCAACCTGTGTTTAAAATGTTTGTAATCTGATTTGTGTGAGATGCACTAAATAGTCTAAATTGGAGAAGTGAAGTGAGAAAAATTGTATGCATATATTAAATTTATGGGATCAAATAACTAAAAATTTGCATGTGCATTTGTATTTATCCCTTTTGAGATGGAGCCCCCTATAAATTTCTGGTGCAAGCAATTACCTCCATAAGTCACATGCTTAGTGACAGGACGTCCACCTGTGTGCGATCTAAGTGTCACATGTCTGTCAGTATATACACTTAAACTTTTCTGAAAGGCCAAAGAGGTTGCAACGCTATTAAAAAAGAGGCATCACTAACATGAAGACCAAGGAGATCTCCAAACAAGACATGGACAAAGTTGTTGAGAAGTATATGTCATGGTTAAATTATAAAAAAAATCCCAGTCTCTGATAAGCACCATCAAATTCATTATCATCAAATGGAAAGAACATGGTGAACATGGTACCACAACAAACCTGCCAAAAGACAGCTGTCCAACAAAACTCTCAGCCCTGGCAAGGAGGACATTAATCAGAGAGGTAGCACAGAGACCAAAGGAGCTGCAGAGTTCCCAAGCAGAGACTGGAGTATCTGTCCATATGACACTCCATAGAAGTGGCCATTATGCAAGATTGGGCAGAAAAAAACTTTACTTAAAAACAAAAATTGTAAGACTTGTTTTCAGTTTACCAAAATATGTGCAAGACTCCTCAAATGTATGGAGGAAGGTGTTGTGGAGATCAAAATTGACCTTTTTAGCCACCAAGGCAAACACTATGTCTGGCACCAAACTTACACAGGTCATCGCCCTAAGAACACCATCCCCACAGTGAAACATGGTGGTGGCAGTATCATGCTGGGGGATGTTTTTTGACAGCAGGGAAAAGGAAAATGGTCCAAATAGAGAAGAAGATGGATGGTGAGAAATTCAAGGATGTTCTTGAGCAAAACCTGTTTCAGTCAGAGATTTGAGACGGGTACAGAGGGTCACCTTCCCACAAGACAATGACCCAAAGCATACTGCTAAAGCAACACTCAAGTGGTTTAACGGGAAATGTGTACATGTTTTGGAGTGGCTTAATCAAAGCCTAGACCTTAATCCAATTGAGAATCTGTGGTCAGACTTGAAGATTTCTGTTTACTAGAGAAAACCATCTAACTTGAAGGAGCTGGAGCTGTTTTGCTTAGAGGAGTGGGTAAAAATCCCAGTGGCAAGATGCGGAAAGCTCAGAGAGGCTTATCCAAACGGACTTGCAGCTGTATCTACCACAAAAGGAGGCTCTACAAAGTACTGACTTTAGTAGGATGGACAGGTATGCACACTGGAGATTTCAGTAATTTTGTCCTATTTGTTGTTTGCTTCATAAAAATAAAATCAAATGATCACAGTTGTAGGCATGTTGTTTATATGAACTGATGCAAACATTAACAAAACAGTGAAATTCCAGGTTGTAAGGTAGCAAAACATGAAAAATGTCAAGGGGGTGAATACTTTAACAAGCCACTGTATAAGCTACAATATGCGTGTGCATAAGGAATAATACTTTATTTGCTAATTATGACCTAAATCTCTCATCTTTCATTAGGTTTGCCATCTGAAACCTCAATTTTTAAATGTCATTTGTCTTTGAATTAGTGAGTGGATATTGGCTAGCTGCTACGACCTCTCTCATGCTCAGTACATACAGAGACATGAGGGTCTCCTGCTCTTCTCTCTATTGATATAACATGTTCAGAAGCTACAGTTGCAACATCATGAAGGACATTATACAGCAGTACTGAGCAGGGTGTCATGATTCTCAATGGCGAGAGAACATAGCCCAGCATATATGAGAACTAGCTCTTGGAAGATGGAAACTATACTGACCATGAACTAAACCTGCCGCACAACTAGAAGTGGCCGGGTAGCATGCCTACGTTTTTTAACCCTAGATGCCCAGCGCCAGCCGGAGAACTACCTAATCTTAGCAGAGGAAAAGACAGTCCTGGCTCACCTCTAGAGAAATTTTCCCAAAAGGCAGACAGAGGCCCCCACATATATTGGCGGTGATTTTAGATGAAATGACAAACGTAGAATGAAAATAGGTTTAGCAAAATCGAGGTCCGCTTTCTAGATAGCAGGAAGACAGAAAGGACACTTTCATGGTCAGCAGAAAACCCTATCAAAACACCATCCAGAAATTCCTTTAAGACTCTAGCATTAACTCATAACACCAGAGTGGCAATTTCCGATCACAAGAGCTTTCCAGACACAGTAACGAAACAGCAGCTGTGAACAGGAACAAAATGCAAAAACACACAAGGACAAAAGTCCAACTTAGCTGGGAGTTGTCTAGTAGCAGGAACAAGCACAGAAGGCTTCTGATTACATTGTTGACCGGCAAGAAACTGACAGAGGAGCAAGGTTATATAGCGACTCCCACATCCTGATAGGAGCAGGTGAACAGAGGGGATGATGCACACAAGTTCAATTCCACAAGTGGCCACCAGGGGAGCCCAGAATCCAATTTCACAACAGTACCCCCCCCTCAAGGAGGGGGCACCGAACCCTCACCAGAACCACCAGGGCGATCAGGATGAGCCCTATGAAAGGCACGGACAAGATTGGAGGCATGAACATCAGAGGCAGTGACCCAAGAATTATCCTCCTGACCGTATCCCTTCCATTTGACCAGATACTGGAGTCTCCGTCTGGAAACACGAGAGTCTAAGATCTTTTCCACAACGTACTCCAACTCACCCTCAACCAACACCGGAGCAGGAGGCTCAACGGAAGGCACAACCGGTACCTCATACCTGCGCAACAATGACCGATGAAAAACATTATGAATCGAAAAGGATGCAGGGAGGTCCAAACGGAAGGACACAGGGTTAAGAATCTCCAATATCTTGTACGGGCCGATGAACAGAGGCTTAAACTTAGGAGAAGAAACCCTCATAGGGACAAAGCGAGAAGACAACCACACCAAGTCCCCAACACAAAGCCGAGGACCAACACGACGACGGCGGTTGGCAAAAAGCTGAGTCTTCTCCTGGGACAACTTCAAATTGTCCACCACCTGCCCCCAAATCTGATGCAACCTCTCCACCACAGCATCCACTCCAGGACAATCCGAAGATTCCACTTGACCGGATGAAAATCGAGGATGAAACCCCAAATTACAGAAAAACGGGGACACCAAGGTGGCAGAGCTGGCCCGATTATTGAGGGCGAACTCCGCCAAAGGCAAAAAAGCAACCCAATCATCCTGATCCGCAGACACAAAACACCTCAAATATGTCTCCAAGGTCTGATTAGTCCGCTCAGTCTGGCCATTAGTCTGAGGATGGAAAGCAGACGAAAAAGACAAATCTATGCCCATCCTAGCACAGAATGCCCGCCAAAATCTAGACACGAATTGGGTCCCTCTGTCAGAAACGATATTCTCAGGAATACCATGCAAACGAACAACATTTTGAAAAAACAGAGGAACCAACTCGGAAGAAGAAGGCAACTTAGGCAAGGGAACCAGATGGACCATCTTAGAGAAACGGTCACACACCACCCAGATGACAGACATCTTCTGAGAAACAGGCAGATCCGAAATAAAATCCATCGAGATGTGCGTCCAAGGCCTCTTCGGGATAGGCAAGGGCAACAACAATCCACTAGCCCGAGAACAACAAGGCTTGGCCCGAGCACAAACGTCACAAGACTGCACAAAGCCTCGCACATCTCGTGACAGGGAAGGCCACCAGAAGGACCTTGCCACCAAATCCCTGGTACCAAAGATTCCAGGATGACCTGCCAACGCAGAAGAATGAACCTCAGAGATGACTCTACTGGTCCAATCATCAGGAACAAACAGTCTACCAGGTGGGCAACGATCAGGTCTATCCACCTGAAACTCCTGCAAGGCCCGCCGCAGGTCTGGAGAAACGGCAGACAATATCACTCCATCTTTAAGGATACCTGTGGGCTCAGAATTACCAGGGGAGTCAGGCTCAAAACTCCTAGAAAGGGCATCCGCCTTAACATTCTTAGAACCCGGTAGGTACGACACCACAAAATTAAACCGAGAGAAAAACAACGACCAGCGCGCCTGTCTAGGATTCAGGCGCCTGGCAGACTCAAGGTAAATTAAATTTTTGTGATCAGTCAATACCACCACCTGATGTCTGGCCCCCTCAAGCCAGTGACGCCACTCCTCAAAAGCCCACTTCATGGCCAAAAGCTCCCGATTCCCAATATCATAATTCCGCTCGGCGGGCGAAAATTTACGGGAAAAAAAAGCACAAGGTCTCATCACGGAGCAGTCGGAACTTCTCTGCGACAACACCGCCCCAGCTCCGATTTCAGAAGCGTCGACCTCAACCTGAAAAGGAAGAGCAACATCAGGCTGACGCAACACTGGGGTGGAAGAAAAGCGGCGCTTGAGCTCCCGAAAGGCCTCCACAGCATCAGGGGACCAATCAGCAACATCAGCACCCTTCTTAGTCAAATCAGTCAATGGTTTCACAACATCAGAAAAACCAGCAATAAATCGACGATAAAAGTTAGCAAAGCCCAAAAATTTCTGAAGACTCTTAAGAGAAGAGGGTTGCGTCCAATCACCAATAGCCTGAACCTTGACAGGATCCATCTCGACGGAAGAGGGGGAAAAAATGTATCCCAAGAAAGAAATCTTTTGAACCCCAAAAACACACTTAGAACCCTTCACACACAAGGAATTAGACCGCAAAACCTGAAAAACCCTCCTGACCTGCTGGACATGAGAGTCCCAGTCATCCGAAAAAATCAGAATATCATCCAGATACACAATCATAAATTTATCCAAATAATCGCGGAAAATGTCATGCATAAAGGACTGGAAGACTGAAGGGGCATTTGAAAGACCAAAAGGCATCACCAAATACTCAAAATGGCCCTCGGGCGTATTAAATGCGGTTTTCCACTCATCCCCCTGCTTGATTCGCACCAAATTATACGCCCCACGGAGATCAATCTTAGAGAACCACTTGGCCCCCTTTATACGAGCAAACAAATCAGTAAGCAGTGGTAACGGATATTGATATTTAACCGTGATTTTATTCAAAAGTCGATAATCAATACACGGCCTCAAAGAGCCGTCTTTCTTAGACACAAAGAAAAAACCGGCTCCTAAGGGAGATGACGAAGGACGAATATGTCCCTTTTCCAAGGACTCCTTTATATATTCTCGCATAGCAGCGTGTTCAGGCACAGACAGATTAAATAAACGACCCTTAGGGTATTTACTACCCGGAATCAAGTCTATGGCACAATCGCACTCCCGGTGCGGAGGTAGTGAACCAACCTTGGGTTCTTCAAAAACGTCACGAAAGTCAGACAAGAATTCAGGAATCTCAGAGGGAATAGATGATGAAATGGAAACCAAAGGTACGTCCCCATGAGTTCCTTTACATCCCCAGCTTAACACAGACATAGCTCTCCAGTCGAGGACTGGGTTATGAGATTGCAGCCATGGCAATCCCAGCACCAAAACATCATGTAGATTATACAGCACCAGAAAGCGAATAACCTCCTGGTGATCCGGATTAACACGCATAGTCACTTGTGTCCAGTATTGTGGTTTATTACTAGCCAATGGGGTGGAGTCAATCCCTTTCAGAGGTATCGGAGCCTCCAGTGGCTCCAAATCATACCCACAGCATTTGGCAAAGGACCAATCCATAAGACTCAAAGCAGCGCCAGAGTCGACATAGGCGTCCGCGGTAATAGATGACAAAGAACAAATCAGGGTCACAGATAGAATAAACTTAGACTGTAAAGTGCTAATTGAAACAGACTTGTCAGGCTTCTTAGTACGCTTAAAGCATGCTGATATAACATGAGTTGAATCACCACAATAGAAGCACAACCCATTTTTTCGTCTAAAATTCTGCCGCTCGCTTCTGGACAGAATTCTATCACATTGCATATTTTCTGGCGTTTTCTCAGTAGACACCGCCAAATGGTGCACAGGTTTGCGCTCCCGCAGACGCCTATCGATCTGAATAGCCATCGTCATGGACTCATTCAGACTCGCAGGCACAGGGAACCCCACCATAACATCCTTAATGGCATCAGAGAGACCTTCTCTGAAAATCGCCGCCAGGGCGCACTCATTCCACTGAGTAAGCACAGACCATTTGCGGAATTTTTGGCAGTATATTTCAGCTTCATCTTGCCCCTGAGACAAGGACATCAAGGCCTTTTCCGCCTGAAGCTCTAAATGAGGTTCCTCATAAAGCAACCCCAAGGCCAGAAAAAACGCATCCACATTGAGCAACGCAGGATCCCCTGGTGCCAATGCAAAAGCCCAGTCTTGAGGGTCGCCCCGGAGCAAGGAAATTACAATCCTGACCTGCTGTGCAGGGTCTCCGGCAGAGCGAGACTTCAGGGACAAAAACAATTTGCAATTATTTTTAAAATTTTGAAAGTGAGATCTATTCCCCGAGAAGAATTCAGGCAAAGGAATTCTAGGCTCAGACATAGGTGCATGAACAACAAAATCTTGCAAATTTTGTACCTTTGTGGCGAGATTATTCAAACCTGTAGCTACACTCTGAAGATCCATTTGAAACAGGTGAACACAGAGCCATTCAAGGATTAGAAGGAGAGAAAGAGAGGAAGACTGCAGTATAGGCAGACTAGCAAGTGATTCAATTAAGAGCACACTCAGAACTAGAGGAAAAAAAAAAAAAAAATTGTAGCAGACTTCTTTTTTCTCTCCTTTCTCAGCCAGTAATTTAACCCTTTTTTGGGCCGGTCAAACTGTCATGATTCTCAATGGCGAGAGAACATAGCCCAGCATATATGAGAACTAGCTCTTGGAAGATGGAAACTATACTGACCATGAACTAAACCTGCCGCACAACTAGAAGTGGCCGGGTAGCATGCCTACGTTTTTTAACCCTAGATGCCCAGCGCCAGCCGGAGAACTACCTAATCCTAGCAGAGGAAAAGACAGTCCTGGCTCACCTCTAGAGAAATTTTCCCAAAAGGCAGACAGAGGCCCCCACATATATTGGCGGTGATTTTAGATGAAATGACAAACGTAGAATGAAAATAGGTTTAGCAAAATCGAGGTCCGCTTTCTAGATAGCAGGAAGACAGAAAGGACACTTTCATGGTCAGCAGAAAACCCTATCAAAACACCATCCAGAAATTCCTTTAAGACTCTAGCATTAACTCATAACACCAGAGTGGCAATTTCCGATCACAAGAGCTTTCCAGACACAGTAACGAAACAGCAGCTGTGAACAGGAACAAAATGCAAAAACACACAAGGACAAAAGTCCAACTTAGCTGGGAGTTGTCTAGTAGCAGGAACAAGCACAGAAGGCTTCTGATTACATTGTTGACCGGCAAGAAACTGACAGAGGAGCAAGGTTATATAGCGACTCCCACATCCTGATAGGAGCAGGTGAACAGAGGGGATGATGCACACAAGTTCAATTCCACAAGTGGCCACCGGGGGAGCCCAGAATCCAATTTCACAACAGCAGGGTACCTGTGAATCTAGCTATGGATTGACATAAAAACACTTTCTATAAAGCAGCTGCGTCTTTGTGCCTCCTGGATTCTTTCTCACTATGTTCCTACAAAGTAGTAAAGTATTAACAATCTAAGAACAAAAGAGTTTTTGAAGGCTTTATGTTATAAGTAAATTAATTGTTATTAAGGCTCATGCATGCAACAAATGGTGCCACGATATCTATCTTTCCATCCATCAATTCATCCATCTCAATTTTTGACCAGTCATCCAGAAGAGCATTTATGAGGTCAGACAGTGATGTTTGTTTAGAGGACCTTTCTCACAATTTCCATTTTTGTTCATCTCAATGGACTTAGATAGGGTTGAGGTCAAGGCTCTGAGCGGCCTGTCAGGTTCTTCCACAACCCAAATTTTCCCAACCATACCCTTGTAAACCTTGCTTTGTGCACTGGGGCAGTTATACTGGAACTGAAAAGGTCCTTCTCCAAACTGTTCCCACCAAACTGGAAGATTCTATTGTTTGAAATATGTTGATATACTAAAGAATTAAGATTCCTTATTACCGGAATGAAGAGTCATCGACCAGCCTTTACACAAACAAACACATAGCATTGTACCTCCTCCATCAAACTTTACAACGTGCACAATGCAGTCATGCACTCAACGTTCTAATGGCATTTTCCAAACTAAGACTCATCCATCAGATGCTAGAAAAAGAAACTTGACCCTTCAGTCCATAGAACAAGATTTCACTGCTCCAAGGTCCAGTGGTGGCGGCCATATACCACTCAGTCTGACATTTGGAATTGTGCCTGCTTATGTAATGCTGCATGCCATGGAAACTTGTGCACAGTTTTGTGCTGATGTTAGTGTCAGAAGAGGTTTAGAACTCTGAAGTTATTGAGTAAGCAAGCGTTATCGACTTTGATGCACTATGTAACCTTACATGGTCTGCCATTTTGTGGCTGTGTTCATTCATAAATACGTAATTAATTAACCTACTACAGTGCCTGCTTGAATTTAGAGAGCGATTTAGAACAAGCTGTACTTTCATAAATATTTGTAAAGTAGGACTACGAGCCTAAGGGGCTAGATTCTATATACCCGTGGAAATGGGACAGAATAAAAACCTGAATGATTAAGAATTTTGTCCCTATACTTTCTCCATGTAGAGTATCTATCTAATCATCCATGTATAATATATAAACAACAAAGTTTAGCCTTGAAACAAAACACCATTGATATGGCAGAGTTCATCCATAATGTAGAAAAGAAAAACAAGCTTGTAGAGAAAACAAAACCTCCGCCTGATATCCCTCAAAGACATTACAGTGAATTTCTTATCTCACAGGCTCTCCGAGCAGTTGTCTTGTTCCCTCATCTCGAAGGAACTTTAGAGCTAGCCAAGTTTGCGCTCCTTCCACAGACTTCTCTGGACATTATCATCAATACTCCTGACGTAAACCCGAGAGAGACCTTGGGCAATGTGTTTGAGAAATGAACCACTTGGACCACAATTCCTTTGACTTTGTGTTGTGGAACAAACAAGAAAAGAAATAATTACAGCTCTCCGGTTGTTCTTTTATGTAGAAACTTTTTTTTTCATCAGCTCCCTCCTCTTAGATCCTCCAGGCCGTTGTTTTCAATTCCGTTACTGAACCAGAGTCACCCTAAGGGTTATGTGGCATGTTCGCCGTCTCTTAGTTAATGAAGGTTGACTACTGTGTCCCTAGCTCCGAAGAAACAAGAAATGTTAGATTACAATGTTGCTACCTGCTATGTCATTTCTTATAGGTTTTTTGTTTATTTGTTTGTTTATAAAACTATAAATTTCTTACTTATTTTCTACAATGAACCTGAAAAACTGGTTACTGACCATTAATGTACAATAAAATGGCATGAGGAGATCCAAAATGTTATCAGAATGTTATCTAAAATTGGAGGTACTTCATTTGTAATGGTGAGAATTTATATCATCTTGTTATTGAAGATTTGTCATAGTCTCTGTCTACAGCTTTTTAGGGATTTTCTAAGTGGTCGTAAGTAGATCTGGAATTACATAGCACATTATCTACTCGGAAACCCCAATAATCTATCTCAATTTGATAGAATTGCATCAGTAAGTTAATTACAAATTGAATAGAGGAGTTGTCACAGTCACTTTCTTAATATGTTTATTATATAGTAATAATTAGTGATAAGTAAAATACATTAAGGAGAATTGAATTTTGCAATTTTACAGGATTCAAAAGGGCCTTTGGAGGGGTTACAACAATAATAAACATTAATATTCACATTTCCAAAGCTCTTACCTTATCCATGTACATCTCAACTTGGCCATTGCGGTCCAATCTTCATACACAGGGAGCCAGTCTTTTCCATCCCAGGGGTCTCATTGTGTCTGTGGGCATCTCCGGTGCTCATTGGGATTGCGACTTCGAATTTCAGCAGATTTGCTCATCACAAATGGTAGTACAATGCTTTAATTAAAATGTATCAATGACGGTGTCAATGCCCAATTATAGTCCCCCAAAATGTTTCTCGAAAGCATTGCTTCTGAAAGGTTTCCTGTAACTGATGCAAGGTTTTGTCTTTAGACAAAGCACTGGTATCCAGTTGCACAATTAGGGAGCAGGAAATATATATTGGAATGAGCAGGGTCTTTAATTCTTTAATAGGTGGAAGAAAAAGACTTTTCTTTGCATAAAACTTTGATACAAAATACAAAAATTATGATGATTGATGAGCTAATTAGAGAGAATGCATTAAAATGGCTATCCATCTGCTCATGCGCCATCCACAGGAATGGTGCCACTTGCGGAAGATTTCAGTTTCTCTGATTTGCACCCTCAGCCAACATTTCAGGCTAGTGTCATCATTCCAGATGGCGCATGTACTGTAATATCATGTGAGATTATGAGAGCCTGACTATCCACAAGCCCATGCACCAACCCTGGAAATGATGACGTCTATGAGAGATGTAAGTTTCTGTGACCTGCTCCCCTGAACAACATCTCTCGCAAGTGACATAATTTCTGATAGCGGCGCATACGCAGATGGATATTCCATCTCTTGCAATGTCATAAGGACGTTACTCTGCATGCTCTTTCTCAAGGAATAATGGCTTTTGCACGAGTTGTAAGTTTCTAAGATATGTTCCCTTGGCTGACATTTCTTGTAAGCGCCATCATTCCAGGAGGTGGCACATGCACAGATAGATCATCTGGCTCTGGAAACGACGTCAGGATATTACTGCACATGTGCTGCCCCCGGAATTATGGCATCTGCGTAAATAGGGAGGTTCCTTTGACGTGTTCCCCAAGCCAATATCTTACGCAAGTGCCATCAATCCTAGGGGCGGCGTATGCAAAGATGGATATTCCGGCTCTTGGAACATCATCAGAAAGTTACTGTGCATGTGCCACCCCAAAATGATGGAATCTGCGTGAGTTGTTAGCTGGGAGAGAAGGTCAGAGTGGCTAGTAATCTATCAGTCATTGGCAGGAGGCTGTTGCCTTGAGGAGAAAGAAGTTGGAGAACCTGGAGAGCTGTAAATACAGCCAAGTCTGTGAACTTTCGAGCTCATGTGCCAAGAATTCACCAATGGATTATAAGATATGGATTTTTAACATAAAGGTAGGGAAGTAATTATTATTACAGATATTTGACTTTGTTTATGCTTCTTTTGGGTCTAAAAATCTGTTGACAGGTTTCCTTTAAATTAATGATTGTACATCTGACAATTCGTAACTGTTTTGCACACCAACATAACTCATTCAATACCTGTCGACATGCTGTCCGGATAGGCAGCTTGCAATAAACACCGCACAAAACTTATCTTCTAGTAATGTGAATCCAGATCTTTCTTTGACGACTTTTATATAGTTTGTCTAAGATGCATGGAGAGAATCTTAGCTGCAAAACAACCTTCAAAATATTTCAGGGAAGAAGAAAAAAAAAATCTCTTGCCTTCAAAATCGTTGAATATATTTAGAGAACAGTGAGTACTAGACAGTTTAATGACACATCTATAATGGGTTATGAAGAACGGGTTTCTGAGACAATGAAAACACTCATCAGACTTTTGCTCACAGTCCATTTTTTAACAGTCACACGCTCAATGAGAAAAGTGATTTTCATGCAAATACGGCACAATCTATAATATTTTCAGTAGAGATAGAGGGAGAAAAAGTTTTCTGAATCTATTAAAATTTTGTCATTTCTCTGATGAAATGAACAGCTAAGTTTGCAGCTGTCAGGATCTTCATAGGAGACAGGGAAAAAAGAGAAAAATGAAAAAAAAAGACAAAATACAAAAAAACAAAAAAAAAAAAAAAGCAGATCACTCGCCAAGACCTCTAAACAAGGAGCTGACAGCTTGGCAATGGCAAGTATCTGACATTTAATCTTCTGAGCATATTGCTGCTGCCTCCATTGTTGCAAAGCTGTTTTGAAAATATGTATTAAGTAGATTTAATATGTATATTGTGTAGCAAGAGATGGACAAAACACGTTCTTTCTACAGTAAAACATGGGAAAAGAGGTGGCAAGGAAAACAGAGAATGGTGGTTTATCTGACATGAGTTTTGTTTGTGAAAAAAAAAATGTATAACAGTTTCAGTGAGTTGGATTTATATACAAGCCTTTTAAAGACATTCTCTGCCGTTGAACCATTAGATTCAACATTTTATGCTCATAAACATAATATATCCTTTTATTTTGCTGAGTTTAACCATGTTTACAGGCACTTAAAGGTTGTCCAGAACCATTTTGTATTTTTTTTACTTTGGACCTAAAGGCTAAAAGGAAGGTCGGTTCTAACAGAAGCAACTACCCGCCTATTCTATCCGCCGCCGGCGCAGAGTAGTCAGTGAATGCTACTGCCACTAGTTCAGCTGCTCCACATCAACAGAACAGCTTTTCTTCTTCCAGGCTGCTCCTGCTCTGTCAGTGGGACATGATTGACTACGTCATGCTGATTGACTGCCAGCTCCATGTAGTTAGGCAGTGGGGAGTCGGCTGTCAATCAGCATGACTTCAGCAGTCATGCTCGATCAACAGAGCAAAGCGGATAAGAAGCTGCCGCTCTGTCGACATGACATCTCTAGCAGGAGAGGTCTGTGACTTCTCTGTGTCAGTAGACATTTGCATTGGCTATAAAACTACCTACCTGTTAGTTCTTTGGGCTATATTGAAAAAAGTTTATAGTTTTAATAGTTCTAGATAATCCTTATCAAGGGGTTCTCAGAAATATATAAAAACATAGCCATAGGGAGGAATTGGGTTAAAGAGGTTGTCCGTTCTACTGCTGTCTCTCTTTATGTGACAGCAGACCTCTGAATCTTCTCCGCACGTACACCGCACATTGTCAGGATTCTCTGGTATAGCTGCTAAGAGTGGTCAGTCATGTGACCCAAATTATGTGATTTTAGTCTTCTGACTACATTCCAACTAGACTTGCACAAGATTGCTCAATTCACTTGTATTAAGCAAGGCTGAGCATGTCTAGTTAGAATGTGGCCGGAAGTATGTAAATCACATACTTGCTTCCACTTGACCGCCAGCTCTCGACAGCCATACCTGAGAATCCTGACTGTGTGATGTGTGCTATAAGAATTAAGAAGTCTGCCGTCACACAGACTTTTAGCAAAAGACCACATAACCCCTTAAAGTGGAAAAAAAAAAAATCCCCATCACTCCAGTACCACAAGTCTGAATGTTATAGCTTATGATCATGTGTTGTATATTATTCATTTGACCGCTGCAGCCAATCACCGATGTCAGTAATTGACTGCAGTGAACTAATAAATTATGCACAGCACATAATTGTTGCAGGAAATGAGCAGAGACGGGCAGGAACTTGTGAGCGAAGACGTTTTTGGTATATTAGAGATGGCAGGGAGATTGTACGGAACTGATATGTGCCAACTGTAAGAGTAGAGTACAGGAACGCACAAAGTGACAGACAAGCTGCTCAGTGCAGCCGTAAGTAGAGCTGTGACAGCTGCAACCAAAAGATTTCAACATTTTGAATGGAACCTTATTTTATTTTTTTTTTCTTAGTCCAAAATGTATGCATAGTAAAGATGTCGTCCTTGAGAGTGATTAAATTTCGCAATTGTCGTCCCTTACAGTAGATAACCCGTGATCCTCCATTTGCTTTACTGCATCTAAATCTGTCACCACATTGTTAGCTAATAATGAAATAACAGTGCAAGTCCGGCTGCTCAGGTAGAACTGCATAGATATGAGAATTGTCATGGTTTACAGATAAACAGAGCTCTCCATTGGTGTTTCAGCCGGCGCCTGCAAATCCCAATGATCCAACAAGTGATCCTTATCAAGCGCTATGAAAAATATGAGCATCCGGCTCTCTTCACGGCTGTCCTAAACATGTATTAAATTGGCATTCCCTGCTTCAGCAGACAACCTATCTAAAAGTGTTAAAGGGATTGAGACACTTGGCCATTATTTATGGTTGACAGACAGTTTGGTAACACAACGATGCTCTAGTTATCTGGGGGAATATTTGTAACTGACTCGGGCCATAAAATGAACGCAATACACCGCAGACTGTCACGAAAGACACTTCAAAGAAATATACTGTGAAGAGCACAGCTTAGTAAAGGAGACATAAAAAAACAATTGAATAATTCATCTCTGTATCGTTTATCTGCACCAATCGCAATCATGTCCTGCTCCTGCTCACACAGTAATTTACAGTAAAATTTTATTTGGTTCCATAGGGAGATTTTTATGAATAGTATGTTATCTTATTGCCACTAAAAATAAGAGCTGCTCTGTTTATAAGCACGTGAGATATGATGGAACAATAAAAACGGGAAACATTTCTACAGACAGAAAAATGCATGTACTATATGTATATATAGACTATAACCGTCTACATATATATATATATATATATATATATATATATATATATATGTGTAAGGGGATGGTAAGTCTACCCCTTTAAGATGTCTATGCTGCTATGTGTATATATTCATCGTATGTAATGTATTTAATGTTCCTGTGGCTGTACTACAGGTCCTTCTCAAAAAATTAGCATATAGTGTTAAATTTCATTATTTACCATAATGTAATGATTACAATTAAACTTTCATATATTATAGATTCATTATCCACCAACTGAAATTTGTCAGGTCTTTTATTGTTTTAATACTGATGATTTTGGCCTACAACTCCTGATAACCCAAAAAACCTGTCTCAATAAATTAGCATATCAAAAAAAGGTTCTCTAAATGACCTATTACCCTAATCTTCTGAATCAACTAATTAACTCTAAACACATGCAAAAGATACCTGAGGCTTTTAAAAACTCCCTGCCTGGTTCATTACTCAAAACCCCCATCATGGGTAAGACTAGCGACCTGACAGATGTCAAGAAGGCCATCATTGACACCCTCAAGCAAGAGGGTAAGACCCAGAAAGAAATTTCTCAACAAATAGGCTGTTCCCAGAGTGCTGTATCAAGGCACCTCAATGGTAAGTCTGTTGGAAGGAAACAATGTGGCAGAAAACGCTGTACAACGAGAAGAGGTGACCGGACCCTGAGGAAGATTGTGGAGAAGGACCGATTCCAGACCTTGGGGAACCTGAGGAAGCAGTGGACTGAGTCTGGTGTGGAAAGGCGTGTGCAGGAAATGGGCTACAGGTGCCGCATTCCCCAGGTAAAGCCACTTTTGAACCATAAACAGCGGCAGAAGCGCCTGACCTGGGCTACAGAGAAGCATCACTGGACTGTTGCTAAGTGGTCCCAAGTACTTTTTTCTGATGAAAGCAAATTTTGCATGTCATTCGGAAATCAAGGTGCCAGAGTCTGGAGGAAGACTGGGGAGAAGGAAATGCCAAAATGCCTGAAGTCCAGTGTCAAGTACCCACAGTCAGTGATGGTGTGGGGTGCCATGTCAGCTGCTGGTGTTGGTCCACTGTGTTTCATCAAGGGCAGGGTCAATGCAGCTAGCTATCAGGAGATTTTGGAGCACTTCATGCTTCCCTCGGCTGAAATGCTTTATGGAGATGAAGATTTCATTTTTCAGCACGACCTGGCACCTGCTCACAGTGCCAAAACCACTGGTAAATGGTTTACTGACCATGGTATTACTGTGCTCAATTGGCCTGCCAACTCTCCTGACCTGAACCCCATAGAGAATCTGTGGGATATCGTGAAGAGAAAGTTGAGAGACGCAAGACCCAACACTCTGGATGAGCTTAAGGCCGCTATTGAAGCATCCTGGGCCTCCATAACATCTCAGCAGTGTCACAGGCTGATTGCCTCCATGCCACGCCGCATTGAAGCAGTCATTTCTGCCAAAGGATTCCCGACCAAGTATTGAGTGCATAACTGAACATTATTATTTGATGTTTTTTTTGTTTGGTATTAAAAAACACTTTTATTTGATTGGTCGGGTGAAATATGCTAATTTATTGAGACAGGTTTTTTGGGTTATCAGGAGTTGTATGCCAAAATCATCAGTATTAAAACAATAAAAGACATGACAAATTTCAGTTGGTGGATAATGAATCTATAATATATGAAAGTTTAATTGTAATCATTACATTATGGTAAATAATGAAATTTAACACTATATGCTAATTTTTTGAGAAGGACCTGTATATGCAGGGAGAGCACAGTACACCTATTGGGCCACTAGATGGGGGCATTCCAGTGCACCTAGGTTAACATTGTCCTGGGTCAGTGTAAATAGTTAAACTGTAGGTGGGGTTAGCTTGTAATAAGCCAGGAAGGTCTTCCTGTATTAGTCAGTCAGGGGCCTGACCCCTTTGTGCTCGGGTGGGCTTTATGCCCGAGCTGCTTAACTTCCCCCTTATCATTAAAGCTTATGCCCAGTGTCAGGACTCTGAACATTTTTTACCTTTTGTGCATTACTGCACTTTTCCAAGATGGCGTCTTTGGTCTCATGTGCACTGTGTCTTCCTGCTATAAAACTCCACCCCAGCCTTCAGTCTGTGCTAGAGTATTCTGCCTTGCATCCAGCTCCTGACCTCTGATTACTCCCTGGCTATACACCTGCTTCTGTGAACCTGTGTGGTGATCCTGCTACTCTGCTCTGAGTTCCTGCTGCATACACAAGTTTCCAGTAATCCTCGTTCATCTACTGCTCGTGTTTACATCATCTGCATTTGCTGGACATGTAAGCTGTTTCTGCTCTGCAAAAACCTGAGACTATTACTCAGGTCTTCCTGGTTGAGCTAAGATATGATTTGAACTGCCTTATAAGCATATCTATCTGTGTTTGGACTAAGACAAGGATTTATTCGTGTCAAGTTTCCTCAATTATAATTGTGCTTCATAGACTTCTGCTTGATTGCATTTTCCTCTGACATTTCCTATAGACTGCTAAGCTGCGTTTATTATTTGCACCAAGTGTTGTGGACTTGAGTTTCTCTCTGCACCTGTTTGAATCACCATGTGATAATATAGACTTTTCCACTTATAAAACTGTGTCCTGTAGTTGTCTTGTTTCACGCAAAGAGTCTCCTGAGTTATCCCCTATAATTATTACACCCAGCCATCCATGGGGTTGCATAGAGAAGAACAAGGTACAGCAGAACCAGCAGTAGAGAGGAAGAGAAGCAAGTAGAGGAAGATTGAAGGTCACCGTTAAAGTGTACGGGCAGGTCACTCTGGAATGTGGTGGATAACTACATGGGCTTTATCTCTGATGTCCGGGGCAAAGCAGGCAGATAAATGCTTCACCGTAGTAACGTTTTACAGGGAGGACACTGAGGGGCCATCTAGGATGCCCCAACCCGCGGAAACACTTAGTGACACAAGGAACAGTGAAGAGAAAGATGAAGTAATGTGCCGTCTTTACTGTGATGAAAATGCTGGAAACTACATGGATGTGCTGTGTCCTGAAGCAAATAAATTTGTTCAGTTAAGAGTTGCCCTGGACTGTGTCTCTACTCATAGGGATCCAGGAACCACTTTAAGTCAGCGCAGCAAAGAAGAAACTGACAGCACCGTGAGTACTGATCGTACCTTGCAAGGGGAGAGGTACCGTTTTCCTGTAGAGGGAGGCCAGGGTATGTGATGCCCGAGACACTCAGCCACGACTACTACCCCGGCCCGCCTTTACATATATATATATATATATATATATATATATATATATATATATATATCAAATATGTACATTTAGGGTAAATTAAAGTTTTATTGCGCATTACAGGGTAAATCGACACAGCAAAGTGAGTTGATAAAGTTGAAGTGCAGTAATAAAACAGTTGTACAATGTAGTTAGAGTTCACATTATACATTAATGACAACAACTATCTCAAACAATCTTATTCAACTTTGTGTTCTGGTCAAATATATAAAGAGTGGAAGAAAGAAGAAATGGGAGGAACTGGAAAAAGGGGGAAAGATGAAGGGAGGAAGGTCAGATTTGGGGAAAATCTAAAGAAGGAGTAGGGCAGGAGAGGAGGAAGGGAATGGTGTGGGATTGCTAAAGAAGGAGAGGGGAAGAAGAAATTCTCACCTAGATGAGTACCAATCTATTATTTGTATGAAAATCAAAGTGTAAGATGATATGGAGACAAAAGTCTTTAAGTGGGAGTCAACCAAGTTGTTATTTCCTATGACTCTCTGATCATAATCCAAGGTACACAAGTGCCTCAAACTTTGTCCACCTGAAGCTCGAGCAGTTAGTTCCTTCATTCTAAGGGTGTCATTTAGCTCTGTCACAAATTCTACATGGGAAGAGGATTCCTTTTGCATGTAAAGTCTAGGGACTAGTCTTCTAGGTGTTGACAGGAAGTGTATAAGTAGCCCCTTTTTAAAGCCAGTCACTGGAATATCACTAAGATATAGAAGAGCTATGGCGATAGCTCACAGTATCTTATAATAGAGATTTTATTGAATAGTTCAAACACTGATTTCCGAAAAATGTCTTGTAATGAGGCATGAGAACCGTAAGGCTTAAGAACCCTTCTCATTGAGACATCTCCAACACATAGCTGAGGTGGAGGGAAATATTGTGTGGATGGCCAAAGGGCTTCTGTACCACCTAGAAAGGATTTTGTGGTTCCTCTCCTGTGACAATGAACAGAGCAAGGATTTATACATGAGGAAAAGTATTTTGGAATGTTCCTCTAATGAAAGGGGTCATCCCAGCTTTTCCTCCCATTTTGCGAAGAAGGGGGCTATCTGCATTAAAAGTCTGGTCATCCTGAAAAATCTCAAACAGAAGCAAAATGGTGTGGTCTGGATCATCCTTTAATAGGCTGAAACCTTCAAAGGGGGTGAGTGGCCTAAAATGTTGGCTTGTGCAAACAAAGATTCACGGGGGTTTTATTTAGATTGCAAAGTTTCTACTTCAACCCATAGTATAATTAAATAGATCTAAATTGAATGTGCGTAGGGAAGCGTAGCTGTAAGGAAGCAAATTTCGAAGGGCCACCCTATCCGATTATTTACCTTTGCCCAGTAAATTATATGACAGCCAGGCATTCTGGTAGGCCCAGATAAATCTAGTTATTGCTGTTTTAAGACAGGATAAAGGAAAGGAAAGAGGTAGGTAAATAAAAAGGTATAGTTTGGGATAATAATAATAGTATAATAATCGGGGTAGGAGGTCCATTTTAATTGCTTTGATTCTTCCAAACCATTTTTCGAGATCCGACTCAATTTTATGTAATGTGCAAAGAAAGCTGGCACTTTACACCTGAGAGTGATCTGGGGTTATGTTAATGCAGCGCCCCAGAGTCCTGGTCGTTGCAGTTCTGTGGCTCCGCCACTAAGGGGAGCTGTGGTACGTCCGATGGCACTGAAGGAGTTCATCTGATCAGGTATCACAGACACCAATACATTTCACCGCCGGGCCTCCAGGGGGAGCTAAGGGTTCTATTCATTAGGCCACTCTCCACATACTGGTAAAACTGGGGGTCAGGCAGGAAGTTAGACAGAAAGCTGACTGGGTTGGAACCAGGCAACACCTTGTGGCAGAGGGTGTTGCGGGAGAAGATTCGGTAGGGTCTCTGTCAGGGGTGGGATCCTGACAGAGGCTTGGCAACTTGAGCGAACGTAACGGGACCGTGCCTTCTCAGTATAGCGGCGGTGCCCAAGAAGGGATTGGAAGCGAGATAGATTGTGCTGAGTGAGAAACGAGATCAAAGCAACAAGGAGAATACCAGTAGGGGTTGTGCTGTAAGACCGAGGCAACATCCTACTGAGGCGCACAACCGGCGGCCGGAACGCCGAGGGAGTATTACAATATCTAGCTTCAAGCAATACTCCAAACCAACGGCAGGACAGTCAGTCTAAGGCGGGCTATCTCACCTAAATCACCTATGCAGTCTTGGGGGGCAACTTGTGGAGAGGGGCGACTCTAGGGTCCCGGAAGAGCTCCGAGCCTACCCGTCAAACGGGTGCCGTCCTAACCGTAACATCAGGGAGGGACGGAGGATTAGCAGAACATCACCTAATCGAGTTGTGAGGGAACTTAAGAAACGGACACAACAGTTGTGGGGACTTTCCGTAAGCACAGCAGGGAAGGACCGCAACACCTAGCGCTAGGGGGAAGGCACAGATTTCCACCTGTGAAGAGAACTCTGGAGGTGCCATCGGACCGGCCGGACTTGCGCAGCCTGGTTATCCGGATTCCGGACTGAGGACCCAGAGATCTTCAGTAAAGAGGTAAAGAGACTGCAACCTGGTGTCCTCGTTATTTACTGCACCGCACCACTACAGCCTCACCCCCCACCATCATCCATCACATCTATTACTGTACGCCCCTCAGCAGGGTCACGGACCGGGCCTAGCCACCGTGACAACCCCAGAGCAGAGACTCAGAGGCCCGGTACCGGGTACCCCTCGGCCCTGCGGCGGTGGGGGCGCTACATTAATATTTAGATAGATAAGGGAGTTCCTTTGCCAGTGAAAGGAATAGAAATAGGAAAAACACAACTAGGCAACTAATGTTGAGGGAAATGAGATATTGAGCATTTCAGATTTGTGAGCGTTGAAATTGCTAAGAGAACCAAATTGATGTAGTTAAGATATTATATTTGTTAAGTTAATAGGGGAAGTTATGTAAAGAAGAAGGTCATCTACGAAGAAGGCAAGTTTATGTTCATTTGTTTGGATTGGAATGCCTTAGATTGAAGTGTTATTGTGAAGGGCCACTGCTAGATGTTCCATAATCAGTATGTACAATAAGGTGGGTTATAGACGAGTGCCATTATGTATTTGGAAAGTATGTGAAAGTGAACCATTTATTCTAACTTGAGCTGAGTGGGAAGTATAGAGGGTTATTATTCTGTGTAGCATGACCCGTTGCAAGCCAAGGCTCAGAAGAGCCAGAAATATAAATTCTTAGTGCACCTTGTCAAAGACTTTCTCAGCAATAATTGACAGGATGAAAATTGGAAGGCCAGATCTCCTGATTTCATCTGTGAGAGATATAGTCCAAATTTTGTTATCTCTGGCCTCTCAGCCAGGTACAAGCTCTACCTGGTCTTGGCTACCAGGGCGATAGCTGCTACAGAGTTTAAGGATCCTTTCGAAGTTAGGGGAGAACTGTAGTATGTGCCATAAGAGCTTGGGGTAAGATTGAGCCCCCTGAAGAAATATGGTTTCACATTGATAACAGTAGTGGACTCAGTGAGTCCAAAAATAGTTCATAAAATCCAGCTGTATAACCATCTGGGCGTGGGCTTTTTCCAGATTTCAGCTCTCCAAGGACTGCAGTAACCTCCTTGCGAAATCATCTTCTAGACTCATCAGTACCTTAGTTCGCAAGGGGGGGAGTTTATGCTTGAGGAGATATCATCTTATATTCTCCTGAAATTGAACTGTAGTGACGCTTATGTATAAAAACTATAGTCTCTGAATGAATGATACTTCACAGATCACACAACCTCATGCTGTGTAATTGTCTTTTGACTCCTTGTATAGATGAGAAAGGAGGAGAGGACTTGCCTGTAGATACATCAATTGATGTGTGAATAGGGAAATTGAAATCGCCACCCAGTATCACTAGAGAGGAACTGGCAAACTCCTCCAGTAGTTTCCGACAGTCGGAGCTAAATTTCTGTTGGCACTCATTGGAAATATATACATTAGCAGTCACAAAAGTATGGGAAGACTAGGATGTGAATATGAATTTTTATTCTTGGGGAGATTTACCACCATGACACAATTATTATCAACAATTGATTCCCAAAATGTAGGGTATTTTGAAACTAACAATTCCTCCAAAACAGCTACTGTATTTTGTCATTGGATTGAGTTGTAAAATTTGGACTGTTGATAATTATATCATGCTATGTCTTACCACTCAACCTATGTAAATGTCAGATTTAAAGAGGAACAGTCACTAGCTTAAAAAAATTAAGCTAAATACCTTGTAAAAATTCCTAAGCTCTCCTGAGACTGATGCTTTTTCCAATTTGTAATGCATCACTCTATTGCGGAAATATTCACAGTTGCTGCTTTTGAAGTACTCTACAGTATATAAAATCTCTGGTTAAAGACCAACTGGGCCTTTTTCCAGATTCTTCTCCGGGTTCAATTTCACCCTTCCCTCGCAGACACTGCCAATCACAGCTCAGCAAAGTCTAAGACTGTTAAAATGCTTGTAAGTCACATTGTCACATTGCAAGGTCATCATCTTATAGTAAGTGAAAGGGTTTACTGTCAGAGATACTCTGAAGAAATGCCCAGTTGGTCTGCAAGCAGAAATTTCACATGCTGAATGCCACAAGCAACAAATGTAAATATCTTCGGAATGGAATGACACAACACAAATTGGAAAAGAGCAGCATAGTCAGGGGCGCTCAGGGATATTTACAAGATATTTAAAGGGTTTATTCAGGCCTATTTTTATTTTTTCTACCAAGGGCCTAGGAACTATCAGGCAGGTTGATGCTAATTACCTGCCTGTTGTGTCCGGCACCGATTTCTGCCTGAACGGAGCAATCACAGACCCCTCCTGCCGGCGATTCAGTGGCTTCTGCTGACATCATGTCGACAATGCAGCAGATTCTCTTCCATTCTGCTCTGTTGATGTGGCGTGATTGCCAACATCTTGCTGATTGATAGCCGGCTCCCCACTGCCTAACTGCAGGAAGCTGGCTGTCAATTTGCATGATGCTGCCAGTCACGCCCCATCAAAAGAACAGCCCAGAAGAAGAAGAACTGCTTTGTTGATATGAAACAGCTCAATCGCCGTCAGGAGCGACAACCTGCTTGTTAGTTTTTAGTTTCATAGTAAAGAAAAAAAAATTGTTCTAGACAACCCCTTTAACTACATTTTTTGATCAAGTGACTGGTCCTTTTTAAGAGCGTTTCGTACAATTTGTGTTTTCAAAAAAATATATCTGTAAACATTAGAAACCAAGCTATTGACTACTGATCTCACCCATCAGAGACAATGTTGATACTCTCGAGGAACTCTGATTTTTTGTTAAAGGGTTGCTCACTACTATAAAGCCCCTTCTTAATACTCCCAAACTGCTGCACATAGAAAAAACTACATACCTATCTCCTAGACCGGGAGAAGCTCCAACTATCTCTCTTTCATCTTCTGGGGTTCATGTGACACAAACAATGTTATATGACCGCTGCAGTCAATCAGATCATTAGATGTCCACTCTGACAAAATAGGGAAGGCAGCAGCGGACAAGTAATATTGTTTATATCATGCGATTGCCGCTATACACAGTGGGGAAAGAAGAAGATCAGCTCCGGTCCAGGTGATAAGCATGACATTTTTTTCTTTTGTCCAGTGGATGGTAACTATTAAGAAGAAATTGTCAAGTAGTGGACTGCCACTTTAGCAGGCAGCTGTCATGTAACCTCTGCAGCCAGTGGTCCCCAAGGGTTAAGGTCAGATACTGTCCTACTAGTATCACGGCTCTCCTTGCTGGGTGGTGATGCCATTAGTATTGCGCATGACCATTGAGGCACATGCTGATCACTTGTTAACAAAGACGGATATAACAGATCGCCAAAGCAAAAGTTAATCTACAATTTAACTAATTGGTGAGAAGTAATGATATTTTAATTTTGTTTCCTAACATTTCCAGATGTTTTAACATTTTTAAAAAGTTGGATAACCTCTTTAACTTAACTTCTTGAAGATTATAGTAAACCTGACTATAGAAGAACATTTGAAACTTTGACTAAATAAAGACTGAAGACTTAACTTAATTTTAGATTTGAGAATTTGTGCTTTAAGTACACCAAATGCCTAAAGATCATGAAGAGACATACACAACCCCCTACGGCCATACATTTCATTATATATGGAGTTTGGATTTAGGATTACAACTCTTATTATAATCCAGCAGTGAAATGAAATCTTGACCTGGAATTTATACGTTTAATTTTCCTTTCAGGCTGATTATCCAAGCATGGGTCCGACCTGAACTCATGTATTGCAGATATGACTGTCTACAATAAAGGAAATTTTATAGAGGCTTTAGAATTATTATATTGTAAGCTTTTCGAGCAAGATTTTGCTTTTCTAAGACAAGTAAAAAAATTGTAATTTATTTAAGTGTTAAGTTTCTTGTTCAAATATACATCATCCAAACTGCATGGAATATGCATGGATTATAACAATTTTTAATTTTTATTGTAATCCACTGAGGTCATAGCAAAAACTCAAAATAAAAAGCTTAGGAATGGCGACTGAAAAAAAATCAGCAACAAGCAGAGGGGAAAAAAATTGGATTAGCCTATCAGTTAGATCCAAATCCACTGTGAAAGAGTGGTGAAGATTACAAAATAACTACCATAATCAGGTTTATAGGGGTATTTTCAAGTTGTCATTTGAGCAGCTCAGATCTCTGCAGTCTCTTTATTTCCTGGTTTCTGTAGGTGAGGCGGAGGGCAATCCTTTTTGAGTGACAATTCTTGTCAGAAGCAGAGCTGTAGTATTAGCAGAACTTGTGCTAAACTTTATAGTTCTACTCTAATGTAACAGCTGTTATTGGTATGTTGTGAAGTGTACATCGTTATATTTGTATTTACAATGTATTTGAACAACCAAACAGCTAGGGAAAGTGAGAGCCATGATTAGAATAACTGCTCTGGATGCTGCCCATAGTTAGGGCTGAAAAATGTGCATGTTTTCTCACAATGGCTTGTCAGGAGCTGCAAGGGAGAGGGAGATTAACAGCTGACAGCTGTACATAAATCAATGAGCTGGGAGAGAGTTGACTTGGACGTTAGGCATTGACTTCTCTCCTGTGACAACTGCACATACTCAGCAAGGGTCTGGTGGCCAAACTTCATGAAAACAAGCTGTACACTATGTAAGATAAAAGCTTTCACAGCAGGAGAATGTCAGCAGATAGAAAAAACAAGTCAATTGCAAGCTTGATTATTCTTATGCTGTCTAACAAAAGCAAATTACCAACATGAGGAACTATTTAACTTCTTCTGTTTGCACCACCTGTGTATAAACACCAGAAAGACAGGCATCTGCCTCCTAAAAAGGATATGTTTGCAATGTTCTAATAATTTATCTAACATCTAAAGTCTGATACTGCAGCGTTTTGTTAAATAGCTTGTTATTCGACCCGGTTATCATCTGTTTTAACCTGGCCACTTGGACATTAAGAAGACAATTTACATAAAATAGCTAAAAAATGGTCCAATGTAATCCTATGAGATCTCAGAGTGTTATATGTTCAGTAGGAATTTGTGGAACAACTCTGCGCTGCCGTAAGGATAAATTCCAGGAAATTGCCAAGGATTCAGAGTGGTTTATTCAACGCATTTCTGGGTTCCTATGCCCCCTTCGTCAGGAAATACCACATATCATATACTAATATGACATATAACTATATCAGGTCGTGGATCGACCTGTGGATATGCAGCAGCCGCTATTCTTACATGCTTGTATCCCATCTTCACCAGGTGAGCAACTCTCTTGGTGTATCTACTCTGGTAACGTGGATAAGACCCTATTGCGCTTTTTTGTCTTCCCCTTTTCTATACAATAATCTCAGAGTGTTAGCATTCTTAGCAAATAGAGGCTTCCTAGTATTGCAATTGAATCACATGTTTGGGGAAAATATGATGAATTACAAATGATTAGCTCTTTTCTAATTTATACATTTTGATCCACATATTTATATGATGCACACACACAGGGCTGCCACTAGGAATTTTGGGGCCCCATACTGGCAAAATGTTCGGGGCCCCCTCGAGACTACGCCCAGGCTCCACCCCAACCCCGCCTCCATCCCCTGAACTATCCACAGCCCCACCGCTCTCTCTTGAAAAAACTCCACTTCTCACCAATCACACATTAAGGCTGGGGTCACACTTGGCGTAAGACAATACGCCACGTATTATACGTCCGTACTACGGCCGTAATACGGAGAAATGTTCCCAAAATATTGATCCGTAGTCAGGGTGTGTCAGCGTATTTTGCGCATGGCATCCTCCGTATGTAATCCGTATGGCATCCGTACTGCGAGATTTTCGCACAGGCTTGCAAAACCGACATCTAATGGATTTATGTGCTCAAATGTTCATTAAAACATATATACAGTATATATATATATATATATATATATATATATATATATATATATGTCATTGAGACACATATATATATATTCTGTATTTAGATTTCATTCAGCGCGATATCTGTGAAAAGCCGGTAATTCAATTGCCGGTTTTTCATTTCTCCTGCACAAACCCGACAGGATATGAGACATGGTTTACATACAGTAAACCATCTCATATCCCCATTTTTTTTGCATATTCCACACTACTAATGTTAGTAGTGTGTATGTGCAAAATTTCAGCGCTGTAGCTGCTAAAATAAAGGGTTAAATGGGGAAAAAAATTGGCGTGGGCTCCCGCGCAATTTTCTCCGCCAGAATGGTAAAGCCAGTGACTGAGGGCAGATATTAATAGCCAGGAGAGGGTCCATGGTTATTGGCCCCCCCGTGGCTAAAAACATCTGCCCCCAGCCACCCCAGAAAAGGCACATCTGGAAGATGCGCCTATTCTGGCACTTGGCCACTCTCTTCCCACTCCCTGTAGCGGTGGGATATGGGGTAATGAAGGGTTAATGCCACCTTGCTATTGTAAGGTGACATTAAGCCAGATTAATAATGGAGAGGCGTCAATTATGACACATATCCATTATTAATCCAATTGTATGAAAGGGTTAAAAAACACACACACACACACACACACATGATTAAAAAGTATTTTAATGAAATAAACACAGCGGTTGTTTTAATAATTTATTGCTCTCTCAATCCATCAGCAACACCCTCGCTTGGCAAAATAATAAACGCACAAGATACATACCTTCTGATGTCCGATCAAGTCCCACGATGTAATCCATCTGAAGGAGTTAACTGATATTACAGGCACGAGCTGCGATAAACCACTCGCTCGTGCCTGTAATCCCCCGGGTGCTGAAAGGAAAGCTGGATCTGTACTTACATTGAGTCGCGGTGATGCGCCCCTGCTGGATGTTCTCATGAACTGCAGCCTGGGAACTTTTTCCCACGCTCCAGGTCATATGAGGACATCCACCAGGGGGCGCATCACCGCGACTGAAGGAAATGTAGGTCAATGACCTACATTTCATTCATTCGCCGGGGATTACAAGCACGAGCACACCGCTGCATTAGCAGGGCTCCTGCTTGTAAATTATTTTAACCCCTTCAGATGGATTACATCATGGGACGTGACGGTTCAGCTGAGGGTATGTATCTTGTGCGTTTATTATTTTGCCAAGCGAGGGCCTGCAAATGGATTGAGAGAGCAATAAATTATTAAAACAACCGCTGTGTTTATTTCATTAAAATACTTTTAAATCATGTGTGTGTGTGTTTTTTAACCCTTTCATTCAATTGGATTAATAATGGATAGGTGTCATAATTGACGCCTCTCCATTATTAATCTGGCTTAATGTCACCTTACAATAGCAAGGTGGCATTAACCCTTCATTACCCCATATCCCACCGCTACAGGGAGTGCGAAGAGAGTGGCCAAGTGCCAGAATAGGCGCATCTTCCAGATGTGCCTTTTCTGGGGTGGCTGGGGGCAGATGTTTTTAGCCACGGGGGGGGGCCAATAACCATGGACCCTCTCCTGGCTATTAATATCTGCCCTCAGTCACTGGCTTTACCACTCTGGCGGAGAAAATTGCGCGGGAGCCCACGCCAATTTTTTCCGCCATTTAACCCTTTATTTTAGCAGCTACAGCGCTGAAATTTTGCACATACACACTACTAACATTAGTAGTGTGGAATATGCAAAAAAAATGGGGATATGAGATGGTTTACTATATGTAAACCATGTCTCATATCCTGTCGGGTTTGTGCAGGAGAAATGAAAAGCCGGCAATTGAATTACCGACTTTTCACTAACACCGCTGCGTATTTCTCGCAAGTCACACTGCTGGTCCGTGTGGAATCCGTATTTTTCTCGCCCCCATAGACTTTCATTGGCGATTTTTTTGCGCAATACGCTGACAAACGCAGCATGCTGCGATTTTGTACGGCCGTAGAAAGCCGTATATTACGGATCCGTAATATACGGCTAATAGGAGCAGCCCCATTGAGAATAATTGTGCCGTATGTAATGCGAGTTTTACAGACGTAGTTTCTGCGCTCTTACGTCCGTAAAACACGCATGTGTGACCCCGGCCTAACAGTTCCCATCACCAGATCACAGATATAGCCAGCAGTTTTTGTTTTAGCCAAAAGATTTTTCTAATCTGCCACCACAACAAGGCAGACTCTTTTGGCTGAGCTCTACTCTACGCTAACCAATTAAAAATTTGTTAAAATATGCAATACAATTTAGGTATATTTTTATTTTATTTTTAAATTTTTAATATGACCAATAATATCATATACAAGGGACAAATACACTGCACCATGACCAGATCACATACTACCACCACATAGTGACCTGTAATACCACATACAAGGAACTAATACTGCTACACCATGTCCAGATCACATATTACCACCACATAGTGACCGAATAATACCAGATACAAGAGACAAATACCACCACACCATGACCAGACCACATATTACCACCACAGTGACCTATACCACATACAAGGAACAAATACTGCCACACCATGTCCAGATCACATATTACCACCACAGTGACCGAAGAATAGCACATACAAGGAACAAATACCGCCATACCATGACCAGACCACATATTACCACCACATGGTAATAAATAATACCACATACAGGGAACAAATACCCCTACACCATAGCCGGACAACATATTACCACAACATAATGACTAAATATTAAAATACTGATCATTAACAAAAAAACACAATACTATCATCAAAAGGGCCATTATACACAGGAGATCTGTATTAGGTATGCAGTGTCAGTGTACAGGTAATAGTGATCACCGGTGACATTATACACAGGAGCTCTGTATATAGTGTCAGTGTAAAAGTAATACAGTGATCACTTGTGACATTGTACACAGGACCGCTGTATATAGTATACAGTGTATAGTCTCAGTGTACATGTAACACACTGACTCAGCAGTGACTTCTCTAGGTGTATTCCTTCAGCTTCGCGTTTCATCTTAATCCAGCACAGACCACCATCACTTCTTCCAGCCAGGAGTCGTCTCTGCAGGAAATAACACAGTTATCTAGTTCTCCGCTTGCAGAACACATTACTTAATTTTATTTAACATAGTGTCGCTCTGCACAGGAACAGGACCGCCCCCCCATTTAAAACAGTATCCTCAAAAAATAAAATAAATACATCACTGCAGTAATAATATCCCTTAATTAGCCCCTATGGTAACAATATCCCCAGCCTGGCCCTGTGTATCTCATTCCTGGCTCCAGCCATATGCTTTCCTATTCTGCCCTCATGAGTATCCATCCTGCCCCATCTGTCCCATGATCCTGCCACATCTGTTCCCATTATTCTGCCCCATCTGTCCCCATGATCCTGCCCCATCTGTCCACATGATCCTGCTTCATCTGTCCCCATGATCATGCCCCATCTGTTCCCATGATCCTGCTCCATTTGTCCGCATGATTCTGCCCCATCTGTCCCCATGATCCTGCCCCATCTGTCCCCATGATCCTGCCCCATCTGTCGCCATAATCCTGCCCCATCTGTCCCCATGATCCTGCCCCATCTGTCCCATGATCCTACCACCCCATCTGTCCCCATGATCCTGCCCCATCTGTCCCATGATCCTACAGCCCCATCTGTCTCCATCATATCCATCCTGCACCATGATCCTGCCCCATCTGTCTCCATCCTGCCCCCGTGTCTCACATTCTGCTGACTCCCATCCTGCTACCGTGTGTCACATCCTGCCCCCCGTGTCTCACATTCTTCCCCGTGTCTCACATTCTGCCCCCTGTGTCTCACATTCTGCCCCGTGTCTCACATCCTGCCCGCCGTCTCACATCCTGCCCATGTCTCATTCTGCCCCCTGTGTCCCACATTCTTCCCCTGTGTTGTTTCCATTCTTTCTCCCTGTGTTTCCATTCCTGCCCCCTGTGTTTTCATTCTGCCCCCCGTGTTTTCATTCTGCCCCTGTGTTTTTTTCATTCTGCCCCCTGTGTTTTCATTCTGCCCCCTGTGTTGCTTTTATTCTGCCCTGTGTTTTTTTCATTCTTCCCCCTGTGTTTTCATTCTGCCCCCTGTGTTTTTATTCTGCCCTGTGTTTTCTTCATTCTGCCCACTGTGCTTTCTTCATTCTGCCCCCTGTGATTTCTTCATTCTGCCCCCAGTGTTGTTTTCATTCTGCCCCCTGTGTTGTTTTTATTCTGCTCCTTGTGTTTTCTTCATTCTGCCCCCTGTGTTTTCATTTTCCCCCATTTTCTTCATTCTGCCCCCTGTTTTGTTCATTCTGCTCCCTGTGTTTTCATTCTGCCCCCTGTGTTTTCATTCTGCCCGTGTTGTTTTCATTCTGCCCCATGTTGTTTTCATTCTGCCCCCTGTGTTTTCATTCTGCCCCCTGTGTTTTCATTCTGCCCCCTTTGTTGTTTTCATTCTGCTCCCTGTGTTGTTTTCATTCTGCCCCCTGTGTTATTTTCATTCTGCCCCCTGTGTTGTCTTCATTTTGCCCCATGTGTTGTCTTCATTCTTCCCCCTGTGTTGTCTTCATTCTGCCCCGTGTTGTCATTATTCTGCCCCCTGGGTTGTCTTCATTCTGCCCCCTGTGTTGTCTTCATTCTGCCCCCTGTGTTGTCTTCATTCTGCCCCCTGTGTTGTCTTCATTCTGCCCCCTGTGTTTTCTTCATTCTGCCCCCTGTGTTTTCTTTATTCCTGCCCCAACTTGCCCCATTCAGGAAAAAAAAACAAACAGATTGCATCTTACCTGGCCGGGCTCCAGTGCCGACTTCCATCCCATACATTTCAGGGCGGACTCGCCGGAGAATGACAATGACGTCATAAGCCGGCGACGTGCGCACTGACATCAGCTACCAGCCTCCGATTGGCTGGCGGATTTAATTATTGCCTTGCGGGCCACACTAAATTGCCAAGAGCAAAGGTCGGAGCGGGGCGCTGGTGTGCATCGGCGGAAAACCTCATTCTCTCCTTGGAAGCCCAGATGGAATCCTGAGTACGGTCCCAAATGTCCCGTGCCTCCACAGCCCAGTCTGCCACCCTAGAGTTGGTGGAAGACACGGGCATAGGCACAGGAACCCGTGGATACTGCCCATAGTTAAGGAGGAATGGCGTCTGCCCAGTGTAGTTTGCCACTGCATTGTTCAGCGCAAACTCTGCCCACAGTAACAAGCATGCCCAGTCATCCCGCCTGGCCAACACAAAATGTCGCAGGCATGTGACTAGGGTCTGGTTGGCCCTCTCTACCAACCCATTCATCTCGGGATGGTAAACTGAAGAGAGATTCAACTCAATGCTAAGTAAGCGACAAAGCTCTCTCCAGAACCGAGACACCAACTGGGGACCCCGGTCACTGACAATTTTGTCAGGCATGCCATGTAGGCAGAAAACGTGCTTAATGAACAATGCTGCCAAGGCCCATGCAGAAGGTACCCACGGTAGAGGTACCAAGTGCACAATTTTGGAAAAATGGTCGGTAACTACCCAGATAATGGTGCAGCTGCAAGACTTGGGTAAGCCGACCACAAAGTCCATCCCGACCATTTCCCAGGGCCTATCTGCCACCAGCAGGGGGTAAAGTAGCCCAGCAGGCCATTGCTGAGGAGACCGATTCTTGGCGCAGGAAACATGCGCCCGAATATAGTCTCTGACGTCACGGGCCATATATGGCCATCAGTACATCCTCGCTAGGAGCTCAGATGTCCTCTTGGTCCCAAAATGTGCACCCATCCTGGACTAGTGAGCCCAAGAGAGAACCTCCGGTTGCAAATTAGGTGGTATAAAAGTCTTGCCCGGAGGCACAGACTCTAGGAAGACTGGAGCCACAGTTCTCAGGCTCTCTGAGGGGACAAATAGCCTCCTCCTCCCCTATTGATGACTCTATGGAGTGGGAAAGAGCATCAGCATGGATGTTCTTCTCCCCGGAAAGATAATGGAGGGTGAAGTGGAAGTGGGAGAAGAACAAGGACCATCTAGCCTGTCTAGAGTTTAGCCACTGGACAGTCTGTAAATAAACCAAATTTTTGCGGTTGGTATACACTTCGAAGGGAAAATGAGCCCCCTCCAGGAGGTGTCTTCACTCCAAGAATGCCAACTTCATAGCTAGCAACTCCCTGTCCCCGATGGAATAATTCCTTTCTGCCGGTGTGAAGGTCTTGGAGAAAAAGAAGCAAGGATGCTTCCGACCTTGGGCTTCCTTTTGGAAGAGGACTGCTCCAGCACCGACGGATGAGGCATCAACCTCCATTATAAATGGTTTTTCTACATCGGGGCGATGTAGAATGAGAGTGCTAGTGAAATTAGACTAGAGAGGAAGGCCTTGGAGACCTCTTCCGACCACAATTTGTGATTTGCTCCCTTCTTGGTGAGGGCTACCAAGGGAGCTACCAAAGTTGACAAGTGGGGAATGAACTGATGATGATAGTTAATGAACCCCATTAAGCGCTGCACCGCTTTGAGAGAATGGGGTTCCTGCCAGTCCATCACAGCCTGTACCCTGGCAGGATCCATAGCCAATCCCTGGGCAGAGATGATATAGCCCAGGAAAGGCAAAGACTCCTGCTCAAACACACACTTCTCCAACTTGGCATAGAGGGAGTTTGCCTGTAGGAGGTCAAAGACTTTGCAAACATCTCTCTGGTGGGAGTCTATATCTGGAGAGTAGATGAGAATATTATCCAGATAGACTATGACTGAGGTAGAGAGCATGTCCTGTAAGATGTCATTTACAAAGTCCTGGAAAATGGCAGGGGCATTACAGAGCCCGAAGGGCATCACCAGGTACTCGTAATGGCCATCCCTGGTGTTAAAAGCCGTTTTCCACTCGTCCCCCTCACAGATGCGAATCAGGTTGTAAGCACTCCGCAGATCAAGTTTAGTAAAAACCCTTGCTCCCCGCAACCTATCAAACAACTCAGATATCAGGGGTAGAGGGTACTTGCTCTTAATGGTGATGGCGTTAAGACCCCTTGTATTCTATGCATGGTCATAGTTCTCCATTCTTCTTCTGCATGAAGAAGAACCCTGCCCCTGCAGGTGACACCGACTTCCTAATGAATCCTCTTGCCAGATTGTCCTGGATGTACTGAGTCATTGCCTCCATCTCCAGGAGAAATAGTGGATAGACTCGACCCCGGGGAGGCTCAGCACAGGGCAAGAGGTCAATTGGGCAGTCATGAGGGTGGTGAGGCGGAAGGGTCTCCGCAGCCCTCTTGGAGAACACATCCACATAGGGCCAATAGTGTTTGAGGAGAGAGGAGAGATCTGCGGGTACCTCTGTAGTAGCAACCTGAATGCACTCCATCTGAAATCCACCCTCACAGGATTTACTCCATCCCAGAATTCTCCATGAGGCCGACTCTATATGAGGAGAGCTGTAGTGTAGCTATGGTATCCCTAAGAGTACATCATCAATTCCTTCGGGAATGACTAGCAGGGAGATGATCTCCTAGTGAAATGGAGACATGGATAGAATAAATGGCATGGTCTGATGAGTTATCTGTGAGGGCAGTGTCGACCCATTTACCACTCATACGGACACTGGTTTTGCGAGCATCACCAGAGGAATTGCATACCGTTGGTTGAAGGCAGAAGACATAAAGTTGCCCTCCTCCCCGGAATCCACACAAAGTTCTACCATATGAGTGGATGGGCCAATGGTAATTGTTCCCTTGCAGGACAATTTGGACAATTTGGAGAAAAACGCTGCTGTGTCTAGTGAACCACCTCCTACGGTCACTAAACGGGGACGTTTTCCCGACTGCAGAGGACATCTGGAGGCAAGATGTCCTAACTGCCGGGAGACATGACAGACCTTGAGTGTACAAGTGTTCTGGGACTTAGATCCCGCTCGTGACACCTCCAAGGCCTCATGTGGCTTGGATGCCTGGACCGGAGGTTCCAGAGGTTTGGCAAAGATGGGAGCCAGCTGAAACCTCTGCCTTCACTGGGCTTCACTTGTAGGTCGATGAGAGTTGACACTGCTATTAGCTCTTCCAGTGTGGCGGGAATCTCCTTAGTGGCCAAAGCGTCCTTCACATGGTCAGCCAGCCCCCTCCAAAATACTGGGATGAGGGTTTAATCTGGCCACTCCAGCTCAGATGCTAAAGTCCGGAAGTGGATGGCAAAATGACTGATCATGGATGAGCCCTGTGTCAGTGCCAGTTGGAGCTCCATATCATGTGTGACTCGAGGTCCCAAAAAGACCTGTTTCAGAGTGTTCAGAAACTGCGGAGCACTCTGCACCACATGATCGTCACGCTCCACCAGCGGTGTGGCCCACTCCAACGCCCTGTCTGACAGGAGGGAAATCATGAATCCCACCTTGGCCAGCTCAGAGGGGAATTGTGCAGTCAGGAGCTCAAGGTATATAGCACACTGGCACATGAATCCCGGACACAACTTACTGTCTCCAGTAAACCTATCTGGCAATGGGATGCGGGATAACGTCGGACCAGGGGTGGCAGAGGATAAACTAGCTGCAGCTACACTAGCAGCCTGAACAGCTACTGCGGTAACATCCACAGCTGAGATTGTGCGCTCGAGAGCCACCAACCTGCCCTCCAGCTGCTGGATGTATTGCTGTAGTCACTGTTCATCCACCATTACTAGCCAGACCCTGGTGCTAGTATAATGTTAGGGCTGGCGGAGAGCACCAAATAATATAAAGGAAGATATATGGAGCTTTCGCAGCCTGGGGTCCACCTTGCAGAGAAGACATCTGCTGCTCGGTAATGGCAGACAATATAGCGGTATGCTGTGAAATCACATGGGTTAACTTCACCTGGTAAGAAAAGAAGCGAACCCTGTTGCTTCACAGGGCCGCAACACCGCTGAGTGAACGATATTATTAGGTCACAGGACTCTGCCCCAAGGACACAGGGTTAGAGTCCCTCTAGGCCACTAGCGCTTGGCGCCACAACTGCGGTGCCAAGGAGAAACCTAAATAAAAAGATTTAGTGCACTGAGTGCGCACAGCACGCTCTGGCAGACACCACTAACCACCCTAGCTAGGGACCGGAAAGCGCACTAGATGCGCATGGCGCCGCACTGGCAGACGCTGCTGAGATGATGCAGTATAATCATTCCTTGTGCAGGATGGCACAAACTGGTGCTAGTCAGCTCCAACACCCAAACCACATACAACAACTAGTGTTGAGCATTCCGATACCGCAAGTATCGGGTATCGGCCGATACTTGCGGGTATCGGAATTCCGATACCGAGATCCGATACTTTTGTGGTATCGGGTATCGGTATCGAAACAACATTAATGTAATAATGTGTAAAAGAAAGAATTAAAAAAAAAAATTTGCTATACTCACCTCTCCGACGCAGCCTGGACCTCACGGAGGGAACCGGCAGCGTTCTTTGCTTAAAATTTGCGCGTTTACTTCCTTCCGTGAAGTCCCGGCTTGTGATTGGTCGCGTGCCGCCCATGTGGCCGCGACGCGACCAATCACAGCAAGCCGTGTCGTAATTTCAGGTCCTTCAGTGATTTTAAAATTACGTTCTGGCTTGTGATTGGTCGCGTCGCGGTCACATGGGCGACGCGACCAATCACAAGCCATGACGTCATGGGAGGCGGGACACGCGCTCATTTTAAAATGCGCGCGTGTCCTGCCTCCCGTGACGTCACGGCTTGTGATTGGTCGCGTCGCCCATGTGACCGCGACGCGACCAATCACAAGCCAGAACGTAATTTTAAAATCACTGAAGGACCTGAAGTTACGTCACGGCTTGCTGTGATTGGTCGCGTCGCAGCCACATGGGCGGCACGCGACCAATCACAAGCCGGGACTTCACGGAAGGAAGTAAACGCGCAAATTTTAAGCAAAGAACGCTGCCGGTTCCCTCCGTGAGGTCCAGGCTGCGTCGGAGAGGTGAGTATAGCAAAATTTTTTATTTTAATTCTTTCTTTTACACATTTATATGGATCCCAGGGCCTGAAGGAGAGTTTCCTCTCCTTCAGACCCTGGGAACCATTAGGAATACCGTCCGATACTTGAGTCCCATTGACTTGTATTGGTATCGGGTATCGGTATCGGATTGGATCCGATACTTTGCCGGTATCGGCCGATACTTTCCGATACCGATACTTTCAAGTATCGGACGGTATCGCTCAACACTAACAACAACGCTAGGGAGGGGATTGATTGGGAGCTGTCACCAGATGTCAAACACACATCCACACACACAATATAAGTTTTATACTAGTGCATGGCCGAGCGGCCATGCAAACCTTTTATAGCAGCGTCCTTCCGGGAACCTTCCCAGTGTTCCAATCAGGGCCGCTTCAGGACCTGGACATGTGACACCCGATCTCCAATGGGAAGTCATTCCACAGGCATGCTCAGTTGAGAAAAAGCAGGACTTAATCCCAGGAACGTCTGCTCGCCACTGACCACTGTTGATTATAATAACAGAACCAGGAATAACAGTGGTAACCAGATGCACAGCAGCAGCCTGGATGCTGGGACCGACGTCTCTGCTGAGTAGGCTCCTCTGTGGCTGGGGAAAAATGGGAGACTGCAGAGGACATTGTTTGAGACTCCCCCTGTGCAGCGGCAGGAACTTGACACCTAACATTATACGTCTTGGCATCCTTTCCACCATTCTTTCACACTGCTTCTGGCGCAAAAATTTAAGCAGTTCTTCTTTGTTTGATGGCTTGTGTCTATCCATCATCTTCTTGATTACATTCCAGAGGTTTTCAATGGGGTTCAGGTCTGGAGATTGGGCTGCCCATGACAGGGTTTTGATGTGGTGGTCTCTTAATTTTTGCCAGAGCTGTATATACACTGTTCAAAAAAATAAAGGGAACACTTAAACAACAGAATATAACTACAAGTAAATCAAACTTCTGTGAAATGAAACTGTCCACTTAGGAAGCAACACTGATTGACAATCAATTTCTCATGCTGTTGTGCAAATGGAATAGACAGCAGATGGAAATTATTGGCAATTATCAAGACACCCCCAATAAAGGAGTGGTTCTACAGGTGGGGACCACAGACCACATCTCAGGACCAATGCTTTCTGGATGATGTTTTGGTCACTTTTGAATGTTAGTTGTGCTTTCACACTCATGGTAGCATGAGATGGACTCTACAACCCACACAAGTGGCTCAGGTAGTGCAGCTCATCCAGGATGGCACATCAATGCAAGCTGTGGCAAGAAGGTTTGCTGTGTCTGCCAGCGTAGTGTCCAGAGGCTGGAGGCACTACCAGGAGACAGGCCAGTACACCGGGAGATGTGGAGGGAACCATAGGAAGGGAACAACCCAGCAGCAGGACCGCTATCTACACATTTGTGCAAGGAGGAACAGGAGGAGCACTTCCAGAGCCCTGCAAAATGACCTCCAGCAGGCTACAAATGTGCATGTGTCTGTACAAATGTTTAGAAACTGACTATGAGGATGGTCTGAGTGCCTGACATCCACAGATGGGGGTTGTGCTCACAGCCCAACACCATGCAGGACACTTGGCATTTACCACAGAACACCGGGATTGGCAAATTCGCCACTGGCGCCCTGTGCTCTTCGAAGATAAAAGCAGGTTAACACTGAGCACATGTGACAGACGTGACAGAGTCTGGAGATGCCGTGGAGAGTGATCTGCTGCCTGCAGCATCCTTCAGCATGACCGGTTTGACAGTGGGTCAGTAATGGTGTGGGGAGGCGTTTCTTTGAATGGCCGCACAGCCCTCTATGTGCTCGCCAGAGGTAGCCTGACTGCCATTAGGTACCGAGATGAGATCCTCAGACCCCTTGTGAGGCCATATGCTGGTGCGGTTGGACCTGGATTCCTCCTAATGCTGGACAATGCCAGGCCTCATGTGGCTGGAGTGTGTCAGCGGTTCCTGCAAGATGAAGGCATTGAAGCTATTGACTGGCCTGCCCGTTCCCCAGACCTGAATCCGATTGAGCACATCTGGGACATCATGACTCGCTCCATCCACCAACATCACGTTGCACCACAGACTGTCCAGGAGTTGGCGGATGCTTTAGTCCAGGTCTGGGAGGAGATCCCTCAGGAGACCATCCGCCGCCTCATCAGGAGCATGCGCAGGCATTGTGGATAGGTCATACAGGCACGTGGAGACCACACCCACAACTGAGCTTCATTTTGACTAGTTTTAAGGACTTTACATTCCACTTTAATTTTGTGTGTGACTCCAAATCCAGGCCTCCATTGGATAATAAATTTGATTTCCATTTATGATTTTTGTGTGATTTTGTTGTCAGCACATTCAACTTTGTACAGAACAAAGTACTCAATGAGAATATTTCATTCATTCAGATCTAGGATGTGTTATTTGAGTGTTCCCTTTATTTTTTTGAGCAGTGTATATATAGATGTCAGTGACACACACACATATATATTATATATATATATATATATATATATATATATATATATACTGTATATATATGTGTATTTCTATTGCATAGAGAGATAGATAGAAGAAATGCCGGTAATACATCTGTCGGGTTCTGTAAAATCACTGCAGGAGCTGCCAGGATAGAAGAGATGGATTACATACAGTAAATACAAATAGCATAGGTAGATATATAGATGTCAGTGACAAATACAATTAGTAGAGTGTGTGTGCAAATTACTGTACATGTATTTAATTAATAAGAGGTTATTTTATGGAAAAAAATGGCGTGGGCTCCTGTGCAATTTTTGCAACCAGCAGAGTGAAAGCAAACAAATGGGGGCACCCTAATGACACATTCCCTTTAAGGCCTGGGTCAAACTTGTGAGTGTGATGCGATAAACTCGTGCGAGTCTCTCACATCAATACCCGGCACTCGGGACCGGAGCGTGTGGGTGCATATATTTCTATGCAGCTGAATGCTCCGGTCCCGTGTGCCGGGGGCAGTGCCGGGTATTGATGCGAGAGACTAGTGCGAGTTTCTCGCATCACACTCGCAAGTGTGACACTGGCCTAAGGCTGACAATCTCAATTTTGCACAATGTCTTTGTGGGTAGACTCACACTATGCTTACTGTATGTAGCGTATAATCGTAGCCTTGTGGCTAAATTGACATACCGTATATACTCAAGTATAAGCCCAGATTTTCAGCCCACTTTTTTAGGCTGAAAGTGCCCCTCTCAGCTTATACTCGAGTCATTGTTCCAGGGGGATGGCGGGGAAGCGGCAGCTGTCACATCATACTCATCTGCTCTCAGCGCGTCTCTGCTTCTCACTGACAGATGGTCTCCGGGCTCTGGGAGCTCTTCCTGTGTTCAGTGGTCACATGGTACCACTCATTAAAGCAATGAATATGGACGCGACTCCACTCCCATAGTGGTGGAGCGCATATCTATTACTTTAGTCAGTGGAACCAGTGACCGCTGAACACAGGAACAAACTGCCGGCACCAGAGACCATCAGAGAAGCAGGGACTGCACGAGGAGGGTGAGTATAATGGGGAGGGTGAGCCATGTGATATTCACCAGCGGGCTCAGTCTTCCGCATCCTCTGGTTGTAACGTTCAGGTCAGAGGGCACGATAACATGTTTAGTGTGCACCCTCTGCCTGACAGTCACTGCTGAGACCTGGAAGACAATGTGGCACGCGGTGGTGGAACGAGACAGGTGAATATCGCAAGTGCCAGTGTCCCCGCCTTCTCAGCACAAGAGCTGAGTATGTTTTTTTTTTATTGCAGCAGCAGCTTAATATTCTATGGAACATCTTATGGGGCCACAATCAACATTTATGCAGCATTGTATGGAGCAAATGTTTCTATGGAGCATCTTATGGGGCCATAATCAACCTTTGTGCAGCATTATATGGGGCAAATGTTTCTATAGAGCTTCTTATGGGGCCATTATTAACCTTTATGCAGGATTATATGGGGCAAATGTTTCTATAAAGCATCTAATGGGGCCATAATCAACTTTTGTGCAGCATTGTATGGAGCAAATGTTTCTATGGAGCATCTTATGGGGCCATAATCAACCTTTACGCAGCATTATACGGGGCATATTTTTGTATGAAGCATCTTATGGGGCCCATCATACACTTTATGGAGTATTATATGGGGTGTATTTTGTATGGAGCATTATATGGGGCTCCTGATTCAATATGGATATTAACCCCTTCCCGACATTTGACGTACTATCCCGTCGAGGTGGGGTGGGCCCGTATGACCGCCGACGGGATAGTACGTCATAGCCGATCGGCCGCGCTCACGGGGGGAGCGCGGCCGATCGCGGCCGGGTGTCGGCTGCATATCGCAGCTGACATCCGGCACTATGTGCCAGGAGCGGTCACGGACCGCCCCCGGCACATTAACCCCCGGCACACCGCGATCAAACATGATCGCGATGTGCCGGCGATGCAGGGAAGCATCGCGCAGGGAGAGGGCTCCCTGCGGGCTTCCCTGAGCCCCCCGCAGCAACGCGATGTGATCGCGTTGCTGCGAGGGTCTTACCTCCCTCCCTGCCTGCTCCAGACCCGGATCCAAGATGGCCGCGGATCCGGGTCCTGCAGGGAGGGAGGTGGCTTCACAGACGCCTGCTCAGAGCAGGCACTGTGAAGCAGCCTGCACTTCTCTCAGATCGGTGATCTGTCAGAGTGCTATGCAAACTGACAGATCACCGATCTGTATTGTCCCCCCCTGGGGCAAAGTAAAAAAGTTAAAAAAAAAATTTCCAAATGTGTAAAAAAAAAAAAAAAAAAAAAATATTCCAAAATAATGAAAAAAAAAATAAATATTATTCCCATAAATACATTTCTTTATCTAAATTAAAAAAAAAAAAACAATAAAAGTACACATATTTAGTATTGCCACGTCCGTAACGACCCAACCTATAAAACTGCCACACTAGTTAACCCCTTCAGTAAACACCGTAAGAAAAAAAAAAAAAAACGAGGCAAAAAACAACGCTTTATTACCATACCGCCGAACAAAAAGTGGAATAACACGCGATCAAAAAGACTGATATAAATATCCATGGTACCGCTGAAAACGTCATCTTGTCCCGCAAAAAACAAGCCGCCATACAGCATCATCAGCAAAAAAATAAAAAAGTTATAGTCCTGAGAATAAAGCGATACCAAAATAATTATTTTTTCTATAAAATAGTTTTTATCGTATAAAAGCGCCAAAACATAAAAAAAATGATATAAATGAGATATCGCTGTAATCATACTGACCCGACGAATAAAACTGCTTTATCAATTTTACCAAACCCGGAACGGTATAAACGCCTCTCCCAAAAGAAATTCATGAATAGCAGGTTTTTGGTCATTCTGCCTCACAAAAATCGGAATAAAAAGCGATCAAAAACGGTCACGTGTCCGAAAATTTTACCAATAAAAACGTCAACTCGTCCCGCAAAAAACAAGACCTCACATGACTCTGTGGAGCAAATGTGGAAAAATTATAGGTCTCAAAATGTGGAGACGCAAAAACTTTTTTGCTATAAAAAGCGTCGCTGGTTTCACACTTGCGTTTTTGTCTGCAGCGTTTTTTGCACAAAAAAACGCATTCGTTTTTTCCCTATATTTAACATTGAAAACGCATGCGGTTTTTTTGTACGCGTTTGGTCGCGTTTTCAAACGCATGCGTTTTTTTTCTGCATGCGTTCATTTTCAGAAATACAACCTGCAGTATTTTCTTGCGTTTTTAAGCACATGCGTTTGTTTGCGTTAAAAACGCATGCATTTTTATCGAAAAAAACAGAAAACACACTGAAAAGCCACCCACCACCATCAAGGTGATAGAGATCCAAACCCTAACCCTAACTCTACCCCTAACCTCACCCCTAACCGTTTAATGAACATTTTCTGACAGTCATAGTGCCACGTATTTCAGTGCCACGTATTTCAGTGCCACGTATTTCAGTGCCATGTATTTCAGTGCCACGTATCACGTATTTCAGTGCCACGTGTTTCAGTGCCACGTGTTTCAGTGCCACGTATTTCAGTGCCACGTATCACGTATTTCAGTGCCACATATTTTAGTACCACGTATTTCAGTTGCACGTATTTCAGTGCCACGTATTTCAGTGCCACGTATTTCAGTGCCACGTATTTCAGTGCCACGTGTTTCAGTGCCACGTATTTAAGTGCCACGTATCACGTATTTCAGTGCCACGTATTTCAGTGCCACGTATTTCAGTGCCACGTATTTCAGTGCCACGTATTTCAGTGCCACGTATTTCAGTGCCACGTATTTCAGTGCCACATGTTTCAGTGCCACGTATTTAAGTGCCACGTATCACGTATTTCAGTGCCACGTATTTCAGTGCCACGTATTTCAGTGCCACGTATTTCAGTGCCACGTATTTCAGTGCCACGTATTTCAGTGCCACGTATTTCAGTGCCACGTATTTCAGTGCCACGTGTTTCAGTGCCACGTATTTAAGTGCCACGTATCACGTATTTCAGTGCCACGTATTTCAGTGCCACGTATTTCAGTGCCACGTATTTCAGTGCCACGTATTTCAGTGCCACGTGTTTCAGTGCCACGTATCACGTAGTTCAGTGCCACGTATTTCAGTGCCACGTATTTCAGTGCCACGTATTTCAGTGCCACGTATTTCAGTGCCACGTATTTCAGTCACGTTTAGGGTTAGGGGTAGGGTTAGGGTTAGGGCTAGGGTTGGAGGTAAAGTTAGGGTTGGGGCTAAAGTTAGGGTTGGGGCTAAAGTTAGGGTTAGGGTTTGGATTACATTTACGTTTGGATTAGGGTTGGGATTAGAATTATGGGTGTGTCAGGGCTAGGGGTGTGGTTAGGGTTACCGTTGGGATTAGGGTTAGGGGTGTGTTTGGGTTAGGGTTTCAGGTAGAATTGGGGGGTTTCCACTGTCCAGGCACATCAGGGGCTCTCCAAGCGCGACATGGCGTCCAATCTCAATTCCAGCCAATTCTGCGTTGAAAAAGTAAAACAGTGCTCCTTCCCTTCCGAGCTCTCCCGTGCGCCCAAAAAGGGGTTTACCCCAATATATGTGTTATCAGCGTACTCGGGACAAATTGAACAACAACTTCTGGGGTCCAAGTTCTCTTGTTATCCTTAGGAAAATAAAAATTTGGGGGGCTAAAAATCATTTTTGTGGGAAAAAAAAGATGTTTTATTTTCACGGCTCTGCATTATAAACTGTAGTGAAACACTTGGGGGTTCAAAGTTCTCACAACACATCTAGATAAGTTCCTTGGGAGGTCTAGTTTCCAATATGGGGTCACTTGTGGGGGGTTTGTACTGTTTGGGTACATCAGGGGCTCTGCAAATGCAACGTGACGCCTGCAGACCAATCCATTTAAGGCTGCATTCCAAATGGCGCTCCTTCCCTTCCGAGCTCTGTCATGCTCCCAAACAGTGGTTCCCCCCGACATATGGGGTATCAGCGTACTCAGGACAAATTGGACAACAACTTTTGGGGTCTAATTTATCCTGTTACCCTTGTGAAAATACAAAACTGGGGGCTAAAAAATCATTTTTGTGAAAAAAAAAAAAAAAATTTATTTTCACGGCTTTGCGCTATAAACTTTAGTGAAACACTTGAGGGTTCAAAGTTCTCAAAACACATCTAGATAAGTTCCTTGGGAGGTCTAGTTTCCAATATGGGGTCACTTGTGGGGGGTTTGTACTGTTTGGGTACATCAGGGGCTCTGCAAATGCAACGTGACGACTGCTGACCAATCCATTTAAGTCTGCATTCCAAATGGCGCTCCTTCCCTTCCGAGCTCTGTCATGCGCCCAAACAGTGGTTCCCCCCCACATATGGGGTATCAGCGTACTCAGGACAAATTGGAAAACAAATTTTGGGGTCCAATTTATTCTGTTACCCTTGTAAAAATACAAAGCTGGGGGCTAAAAAATCATTTTTGAGAAAAAAAAAAAAATTATTTTCATGGCTCTGCGTTATAATCTGTAGTGAAACACTTGGGGGTTCAAAGCTCTCAAAACACATCTAGATAAGTTCCTTAGGGGGTCTACTTTCCAAAATGGTGTCACTTGTAGGGAGTTTCAATGTTTAGGCACATCAGGGGCTCTCCAAACGCAACATGGCGTCCCATCTCAATTCCAGTCAATTTTGCATTGAAAAGTCAAATGGCGCTCCTTCCCTTCCAAGCTCTGCCATGCGCCCAAACAATGGTTTACACCCACATATGGGGTATCAGCGTACTCAGGACAAATTGCACAACATTTTTTGGGGTCCAATTTCTTCTCTTACCCTTGGGAAAATAAAAAATTGGGGGCGAAAAGATCATTTTTGTGAAAAAATATGATTTTTTATTTTTACGGCTCTGCATTATAAACTTCTGTGAAGCACTTGGTGGGTCAAAGTGCTCACCACACATCTAGATAAGTTCCTTAGGGGGTCTACTTTCCAAAATGGTGTCACTTGTAGGGAGTTTAAATGTTTAGGCACATCAGGGGCTCTCCAAACGCAACATGGCGTCCCATCTCAATTCCAGTCAATTTTGCATTGAAAAGTCAAATGGCGCTCCTTCCCTTCCAAGCTCTGCCATGCGCCCAAACAATGGTTTACACCCACATATGGGGTATCAGCGTACTCAGGACAAATTGCACAACATTTTTTGGGGTCCAATTTCTTCTCTTACCCTTGGGAAAATAAAAAATTGGGGGCGAAAAGATCATTTTTGTGAAAAAATATGATTTTTTATTTTTACGGCTCTGCATTATAAACTTCTGTGAAGCACTTGGTGGGTCAAAGTGCTCACCACACATCTAGATAAGTTCCTTAGGGGGTCTACTTTCCAAAATGGTGTCACTTGTAGGGAGTTTCAATGTTTAGGCACATCAGGGGCTCTCCAAACGCAACATGGCGTCCCATCTCAATTCCAGTCAATTTTGCATTGAAAAGTCAAATGGCGCTCCTTCCCTTCCAAGCTCTGCCATGCGCCTAAACAATGGTTTACACCCACATATGGGGTATCATCGTACTCAGGACAAATTGTACAACAACTTTGGGGGTCCATTTTCTCCTGTTACCCTTGGTAAAATAAAACAAATTGGAGCTGAAATAAATTTTGTGTGAAAAAAAGTTAAATGTTCATTTTTATTTAAACATTCCAAAAATTCCTGTGAAACACCTGAAGGGTTAATAAACTTCTTGAATGTGGTTTTGAGCACCTTGAGGGGTGCAGTTTTTAGAATGGTGTCACACTTGAGTATTTTCTATCATATAGACCCCTCAAAATGACTTCAAATGAGATGTGGTCCCTAAAAAAAAATGGTGTTGTAAAAATGAGAAATTGCTGGTCAACTTTTAACCCTTATAACTCCGTCACAAAAAAAAATTTTGGTTACAAAATTGTACTGATGTAAAGTAGACATGTGGGAAATGTTACTTATTAAGTATTTTGCGTGACATATGTCTGTGATTTAAGGGCACAAAAATTCAAAGTTGGAAAATTGCAAAATTTTCAAAATTTTCGCCAAATTTCCATTTTTTTCACAAATAAACGCAAGTTATATCGAATAAATTTTACCTTTAACATGAAGTACAATATGTCACGAGAAAACAATGTCAGAATCGCCAAGATCCATCAAAGCGTTCCAGAGTTATAGCCTCATAAAGGGACAGTGGTCAGAATTGTAAAAATTGGCCCGGTCATTAACGTGCAAACCACCCTTGGGGGTGAAGGGGTTAAAAAACACTTAACCTACTGATGTCTCAATTAATTTTACTTTCATTGGTATCTATTTTTATTTTTGAAATTTACCAGTAGATGCTGCATTTTCCACCCAAGGCTTATACTCAAGTCATTAAGTTTTTCCAGATTTTTGTGGCACAATTAGGGGTTTCAGCTTATACTCGAGTATATACGGTAATTTATTTTATCATTTTGCTTATAGGTGGCACTATAGGGATACTTGTATTTCTTCTTTTTGAACACATTGGCTAGTTCCTTAAGATTATTACACTTTCTTAAAAATTAACAATATATTTATCTATTATTGCAGAATTTGAAATATCAAATTATTACTGTCTATGCTACTATTCTTCTAATTATGTGATAGACCGGTGATTTGTGTAGCATTTCAGTTGATATTTTATTACATGTACTTACTATCAAGTTTGACCTTTTAATGTATATAACACCAGCACCAAAGAGCACGGCTTTGAAATATATGAATCATATTTTTTTTCTCTTATTTATTATGTTATCGGGCTTTTATTGAGAGGAGCATCAGATTTTTCTTCATTGTTTTTGGAATTCTATTCCAATTTCTTAACATATTGAAAGTAAACAAATGCATTTTAACCTTTGCGAATGTCCTTTATCTCACATTATAATTTTTTTTTTCACGGGCTTCAGGCCATGTTTAGTTGTATATGTTCTAATTTTAAGTGTATGATTTAAATAAAAAGATACAAGTAGAAAGTAGGTGGCAATCACATAGCAAAATGAGGTTTTATGATTACATTACACATTCAGTTTCTTTTATATAACCAAAGTTCACAGATTAACAAAATTGTACGGGGACAACAATATGCTGATTACTACATGAAATGACATCAAAGTAATTGTCCAAATGTGCAAAAGTAAAAAAAAAATTAAGCGTAACGTTAAAGTTTTATATTCATGATTTTGGAAGGTTATTCTATTGTTAAAAATATTGTTAAAATACACTGTAGTTTAAAACCAGCTTTATAAAAAAAAAAGAACAATGAAAATTGGTAGTTTTTTATTTTTCTTAAACAGTGCCAATCTTGTGCTTGGGCTGTGCTTGGTATTTGAACTAATCCTATTTTAAGAAAATGGGGTAAACAGTAAGAACAGAAATAATCTTTAAACAAGAGTCGTACCACTTAAGAAAAAACAGTAGAGATACGTAAATCTTCACTCAAATCAGCCAAGAGATGGGATTTGGTTTGAAATAAATTAGGTCTAAGTCAAATCTGATCCAAAAGATGTCTATTCTCTTCTGGAGACTAAGGGGTAAAGTTTCTCCTTGTGGAGAGTGACATACCGGCTCTGGCTTATCATCGTAAGGAGGCTTATTTGCCATGCAATGCTCCTCTGGGAAATTTAATATGCAAATTGCCTCTTCAGAGAGGAAGAGGACTTGAACTCTATAGCGCCATCTGTTGGAAGTAGCGATTCTACAAGTCACAATCAAGTCATTTGCATATAAAATTTACCAGAGGAGCATTGCACGGTGAATAAGCCTCCTTACCTTGACTTGACAAGTCAGAGCTGGTATGTCACTCTCCACAAGGAGAAACTTTACCCCTTAGACCCCAGTCCAGAGCCTCTCACCTAGCCAAATCAGATCTCATGCTTTGCACTAATGAGTGCCAATAGCCTGAAACACTGTCTGCAAATTGAAATTTTAATTTGGCTTTTATTCTAAATTGTATTACAAGACTCGTTAAAGGGTTGAGGTGGCACTCTAGAGATCAAGTCATCTTCCTCTCTGAAGAGGCAATTTGCATATACAATTTCCCAGAGGAGCATTGCAGGGTGAATAAGCCTCCTTTCCTTGACAAGCCAGAGCTCGTATGTCACTCTCCACAAGGTGAAATTTTACTCCTTAGACCCCAGTCCAGAGTCTCTCACCTAGCCAAATCAGATCTCGCACTTTGCATTGATGAGGGATAATAGCCTGAAACACAGTGTCTGCAAATTAGGATTGCTACTTCCAATAAGTGGCACTAGAGTTCTAGTTCTCTTCCTCTCTGAAGAGACAATTTGCATACTTCCCAGAGGAGCATTGCTGTTATGATCTGGTGGCCTAAGAGCAGCATGGGACGTACTCTGGAGAAGGTGGTACCTGTACTGACCGCAGACCCTGAACCTAACACCGCAACTAGAAGTAGCCGTGGAATGTACCTAGCGCTCCCTAGACATCTCGACACAGCTGGAGGACTAATTACCCCTAGAGATAGAAAAGGGAAAACTATCTTGCCTCAGAGAAAATCCCCAAAGAACAGGCAGCCCCCCACAAATATTGACTGTGAGAGGAGAGGGAAAAAACATACACAGACTGAAATGAGAATTTAGCAAAGGAGGCCACTTCTAGCTAAATAGAAAGGACAGGACAGAGTACTATGCGGTCAGTATTAAAATACTAGAAAATATCCACCACAGAAAATACAAAAACTCCACAGCTAACTAAAGACATGGAGGGTATATCTGCATCTCCAGAGATACCAGCTTGGCTAAACAAATCCTTATACAGACCAAGCTGGACAAGACAAAACATGGAAAATAACTGAACAATAAGACCACAGCATGTGGACAGCAAAATCAAGGGCAGAACTTATCTTTGTTGAAAAGAACTGCAAAGCAGAAGAGACCAGGCAGGGATGTGAATCCTCCAGGAACAATGGACAACTGGCACTGACTAAAGGGTGAAGCAAGACTAAATAGCCCTTTCCAAATTGCAAAAAGTGAAAACACCTGATAAATGCTGTGATTCAGAGACAGCAGCGCTACCACTTACAGCCACCGGAGGGAGCCCAAGAGCAGAATTCACAACAGTACCCCCCCTTGAGGAGGGGTCACTGAACCCTCACCAGAGCCCCCAGGCCGATCCGGACGAGCCAAATGAAAGGCACGAACCAAATCATCAGCATGAACATCGGAGGCAACAACCCAAGAATTATCCTCCTGGCCATAACTCTTCCATTTGACAAGATACTGAAGCCTCCGCCTCGAAAAACGAGAATCCAAAATCTTCTCGACCACATACTCCAACTCCCCATCAATCAACACCGGGGCAGGAGAATCAACAGAGGGAACAACGGGCACCACATATTTCCGCAACAAAAATCTATGAAAAACATTATGGATGGAAAAAGAGGCTGGAAGGGCCAAACGAAAAGACACTGGATTGATAATCTCAGAAATCCTATAAGGGCCAATAAACCAAGGCTTAAACTTAGGGGAAGAAACCTTCATAGGGACATGACGGGAAGACAACCAGACCAAATCCCCAACCCGAAGCCGGGAACCAACACAGCGACGATGGTTAGCAAAACGCTGAGCCCCATCCTGAGACAACACCAAATTGTCAACAACATGAGCCCAAATTTGCTGTAACCTGTCAACCACAGAGTCCACCCCAGGACAATCAGAAGGCTCAACCTGCCCTGAAGAAAAACGAGGATGAAAACCAGAGTTACAAAAGAAGGGTGAAACCAAGGTAGCAGAACTAGCCCGATTATTAAGGGCAAACTCGGCCAATGGCAAGAAAGCCACCCAATCATCCTGATCAGCAGACACAAAGCATCTCAAATAAGTTTCCAAAGTCTGATTAGTTCGCTCGGTTTGGCCATTTGTCTGAGGATGAAATGCAGAAGAAAAAGACAAATCAATGCCCAGCCTAGCACAAAAGGTCCGCCAAAACCTAGAAACAAACTGGGAACCTCTATCGGACACAATGTTCTCCAGAATGCCATGCAACCGAACCACATGCTGAAAAAACAACGGAACCAAATCAGAAGAGGAAGGCAACTTATGCAAAGGTACCAAATGAACCATCTTAGAAAGCCGGTCACAAACCACCCAGATAACTGACATCCTCTGGGAAACCGGAAGATCCGAAATAAAATCCATAGAAATATGCGTCCAAGGCCTCTCAGGGACCGGCAAAGGCAAAAGCAACCCACTAGCGTGGGAACAGCAAGGCTTGGCCCGCACACAAGTCCCACAGGACTGCACAAAAGAACGCACATCCCGTGACAAAGAAGGCCACCAAAAGGACCTACCAACCAAATCTCTGGTACCAAAAATCCCAGGATGACCGGCCAACACAGAACAATGAACCTCCGAAATCAATTTACTAGTCCATCTGTCAGGAACAAACAATTTCCCCACTGGACAGCGGTCAGGTTTATCAGTCTGAAATTTCTGAAGAACCCGTCGTAAATCAGGGGAGATGGCAGAAAGAATCACCCCTTCCTTCAGAATACCGACCGGCTCAAGGACCCCAGGAAAATCAGGCAAAAAGCTCCTAGAGAGGGCATCAGCCTTAACATTCTTAGAACCCGGAAGATACAAGACCACAAAATCAAAACGGGAGAAAAACAGGGACCATCGGGCCTGTCTAGGATTCAGCCGTTTGGCAGACTCGAGATAAATCAGATTCTTATGATCTGTCAAGACCACAATACGGTGCTTGGCCCCCTCAAGCCAATGTCGCCACTCCTCAAATGCCCACTTCATAGCCAACAACTCATGATTGCCAACATCATAATTGCGTTCCGCAGGCAAAAACTTTCGAGAAAAGAAGGCACACGGTTTCATCAAGGAACCATCAGAATTCCTCTGAGACAAAACGGCCCCTGCCCCAATCTCAGAAGCGTCAACCTCAACCTGAATAGGAAGAGAAACATTCGGCTGACGCAACACAGGGGCAGAAGTAAATCGGCGTTTAAGCTCCTGAAAGGCAGAAACAGCTGCAGAGGACCAATTCGTAACATCAGCGCCTTTCTTCGTCAAATCGGTCAGGGGTTTAACCACACTGGAGAAGTTGGCAATGAAACGGCGATAAAAATTAGCAAAGCCCAAAAATTTCTGAAGGCTCTTCACGGATGTGGGCTGGATCCAATCATGAATGGCCTGAACCTTAACCGGATCCATTTCTATAGATGAGGGAGAAAAAATGAAGCCCAAAAAGAAATCTTCTGTACTCCAAAGAGGCACTTAGACCCCTTCACAAACAAGGCATTATCACGAAGGATCTGAAATACCATCCTGACTTGTTTCACATGAGACTCTCAATCATCTGAAAAAATCAAAATATCATCCAAATATACAATCATGAATTTATCAAGATAATTCCGAAATATATCATGCATGAAGGACTGAAACACAGATGGAGCATTAGAGAGTCCGAATGGCATCACAAGGTATTCAAAATGGCCTTTGGGCGTATTAAACGCAGTTTTCCATTCGTCCCCCTGCTTAATACGAACCAGATTATATGCCCCTCGAAGGTCAATCTTAGTAAACCAACTAGCCCCCTTAATCCTAGCAAACAGATCAGAAAGCAAAGGCAAAGGGTATTGGAATTTGACCGTGATCTTATTCAAGAGGCGATAATCAATACAGGGTCTCAAGGAGCCATCTTTTTTGGCAACAAAGAAAAAACATGCTCCCAATGGTGAAGAAGATGGCCGAATATGCCCCTTCTCCAAGGACTCCTTCACATAGCTCCGCATGGCGGTATGTTCTGGCACAGACAGGTTGAAAAGTCGGCCTTTAGGGAACTTACAGCCTGGAATCAAGTCAATAGCACAATCACAGTCCCTATGCGGTGGAAGGGAACTGGACTTGGGCTCATTGAATACATCCTGGAAATCTGACAAAAACTCAGGAATTTCAGAAGAGGGGGAGGAGGCAATTGACATCACAGGAACGTCACCATGAACCCCCTGACAACCCCAACTAGTCACAGACATAGATTTCCAATCTAATACTGGATTATGCACCTGTAACCATGGGAAACCCAGCACAATAGCATCATGCAAATTATGCAACACCAGAAAACGACAATCTTCCTGATGGGCTGGCGCCATGCACATGGTCAGCTGTGTCCAAAACTGAGGTTTATTTTTAGCTAACGGTGTAGCATCAATGCCCCTCAAAGGAATAGGACTCTGCAAAGGCTGCAAGGGGAAACCACAATGTCTGGCAAATTCTAAGTCCATTAAATTTAGAGCGGCGCCTGAATCCACAAATGCCATGACAGAAGATGACAATAATGAGCAGATCAGGGTCACAGATAACAGAAATTTAGGTTGTACAGTACTGATGGTAACAGAACCAGCGATTCTCTTGGTACGCTTAGGGCAATCAGAAATAACATGAGCAGAATCGCCGCAGTAAAAACACAACCTATTCTGATGTCTGAATCCTTGTCGTTCAGCTCTAGACACAATCCTATCACACTGCATAGGCTCAGGACTGTGCTCGGAAGACAATGCCATAGTGTGCACAACTCTGCGCTCACGCAAGCGCCGATCAATCTGAATGGCCAGAGACATAGAATCACTCAGACCAGCAGGCGTGGGGAACCCCACCATAACATCTTTAACGGATTCAGAAAGACCCTTTCTGAACATTGCCGCCAAGGCATCCTCATTCCATTTAGTCAGTACAGACCATTTTCTAAACTTCTGTCAATATGATTCTGCCGCTTCTTGACCCTGAGACAGGGCCAACAAGGTCTTCTCAGCATGATCCACTGAATTACGTTCGTCATACAATAACCCAAGCGCCTGAAAAAAGGTGTCTACATTAAGCAACGCCGGATTCCCAGGTTCCAGGGCAAATGCCCAATCCTGGGGGTCACCACGCAGCAGAGATATAATAATTTTAACCTGCTGGATGGGATCACCAGAACAACGGGGTTTCAGAGAAAAAAACAGTTTACAGTTATTTTTAAAGCTCAGAAATTTGGACCTATCCCCAAAAAACAAATCAGGAGTTGGAATTCTAGGCTCTAAAACTGGAGTCTGAACGATATAATTGGAAATACCCTGTACTCTAGCAGCAAGTTGATCCACACGAGAAGCCAATCCCTGAACATCCATACCAGCGCCGAACTCCTGAGCCACCCAGAGGCAAAGAGGGAAGAGAAAAAAAAACACAACAGACTACAGAAAAAAAAATGGCTCAGCACTTTCCTCCCCTTCTTCTGAGATGTGGTTAACTCATTGTTGGCCAGTTGTACTGTTATGATCTGGTGGCCTAAGAGCAGCATGGGACGTACTCTGGAGAAGGTGGTACCTGTATTGACCGCAGACCCTGAACCTAACACCGCAACTAGAAGTAGCCATGGAATGTACCTAGCGCTCCCTAGACATCTCGACACAGCTGGAGGACTAATTACCCCTAGAGATAGAAAAGAGAAAACTATCTTGCCTCAGAGAAAATCCCCAAAGAACAGGCAGCCCCCCACAAATATTGACTGTGAGAGGAGAGGGAAAAAACATACACAGACTGAAATGAGAATTTAGCAAAGGAGGCCACTTCTAGCTAAATAGAAAGGACAGGACAGAGTACTATGCGGTCAGTATTAAAATACTAGAAAATATCCACCACAGAAAATACAAAATCTCCACAGCTAACTAAAGACATGGAGGGTATATCTGCATCTCCAGAGATACCAGCTTGGCTAAACAAATCCTTATACAGACCAAGCTGGACAAGACAAAACATGGAAAATAACTGAACAATAAGACCACAGCATGTGGACAGCAAAATCAAGGGCAGAACTTATCTTTGTTGAAAAGAACTGCAAAGCAGAAGAGACCAGGCAGGGATGTGAATCCTCCAGGAACAATGGACAACTGGCACTGACTAAAGGGCGAAGCAAGACTAAATAGCCCTGTCCAAATTGCAAAAAGTGAAAACACCTGATAAATGCTGTGATTCAGAGCCCAGCAGCACTACCACTTACAACCACCGGAGGGAGCCCAAGAGCAGAATTCACAACACATTGCGGCTTTAAGTCTCCTCATCTCGGCATACTTAACATGTCACTCTTCGCAAGGAACAATGATTACTGGATCCCAGTCAGATGCCTCTCATACAGCCAAACCAGGTCTCACACTTTGCACTGATGAGGGGCAGAAGCCTGAAACACAGTGTCTGCAAATTGAGATTCTGGTTTGGCTTTTTTCCTAAGTTATGTAACAAGGCTCGATAAAGGGTCGACATTGACTTTTAGGATTGCTACTTCCAATTGGTGGCGCTAGAGTTCTAGTTCTCTTCCTCTCTGAAGAGACAATTTGCATATTTCCCAGAGGAGCATTGCGGCTTTATGTCTCCTCATCTCGGCATGCTTAACATGTCACTCTCTACAAGGAAAAATTATACTTATTGGACCCCATTGAGGTAAAAATTCACAATTTCAATTGTTGCAGGTTATTGTACACGTTACTTATGGATCCACAGCTAATGCTACAAATCCAGGTATATTCATTTTTTGCATAAAGATAGTCCAGTCTACACAATCTCAGCACACCCAGCCTCTAGCAATGAAATCTAGCAATGTGACAAATTGCTGATGATCAGGACGTAGAGACCATTGGAGGACCAGCCTGTCTTTCCCATATGAGATGAGCATACAAATTTTAATTAATTTTTTTAGATCCATTGCAGCAATAAGCAGGTAAATTCATACCGAATTGGCATGATTAAAATCAAGTGCAGATCATTATATTTTCAGTCTGAGTATGACAAAACCTTGGATCGCTCCTGGACCTGTTAGTCTATGGGCCAGTTCTCATCTATGTTTTTTCCTCGGACACTGTCTTCCTCAGAAAGAATAGCTGAATGTCCAATTTTGATCTGATATCCGGATCGTATTCAGTCATGCAAGTCAATGAGTGCAAAATCATCAGACGGACTGCACTTGGATGTCATTTGAGTGTAATCTGGTTTCCACGGATTGACAGAATAAAGAAGATTGAGACCTTTTTTCTCCATACTTTCCTCATCTGAGAGAATCTGATCAAACTGTGCTTATACTCTGATCAAACTCTGTCCAGACTGTGATTAGCATAATAGGCCAGATTTTCTTGATGAGTGAATCTACGGTCGTCTACCTCTGCTCTTAGTGTAGATTAACAGCTGCACATTTTGCTTGCGGCTTTCTGCAGATTTGCCATAGACATTTTTATCTTCAAATCTACATCTAGAGAACTGTCGCTAAATGGAATTTTATTATACTGTTTTATGACAACAGCTTCCTTTTCAAGCTGAAGGTATTCTGACACCAAAGCAAAGGGATGAAAATCAAATTTCCAATTGATTTTACTGTTAGTCGAACCAAAACTGTATAATTTTTCAAGTTATTAAACCAAAATTCTCCTTGTCAAATATATTATTAATTTAACAAGCAGAGAATGTGGGACCTACAACCAAATTGTAGAGTTTTTCTTTACTAAGAAACAGGGCGGCCACCAGGAATTTTTGGGCCCCATACTGGCAACATTTTGGGCCTCCTTGAGACTCCTCGGAGGCGCCACCTCAGCTTCGCCTCCACCTCTGGAACTTTCCACAGTCCCACCGCCCACTCTGGGAAAAACTCTACTTCTAACCATGTCCTCATCAATCACACATTAACAGTTCCCATCTAACACTATATCACATCAGCCATCAGCTTTTATATTGTCCAAAACGTTTTTAAGCCGCCACGACGACAAGGTAGACTCTTTTTGAGGGGCCATACTCTACTCCCCAGCCTATTAAACATTTCTTAAACTAAGAACACGGATCCCGTAAATTTCATCGCCCCTGAAATGAGCGAAGTAGTTAATTGGGCATGCGTGCAGCTACTTGATTGTAAGGGCCAGACCACATGGTAGATTTTCAAGCAGAATTTTGACATGGACGAGTCATTTCTTGGTAATCCTCATCGTTGTCTCACAAAGAGATGAATGGGAGGAATGAATGAAGCGGCAGCCGTGGATATTCAGCAGAATGTCAGCGTGTCTGTCCTCGACAAACTTTTGCTTGAAGATCCGCCATGGGAACTGGCCCTAATATTTATTCCTTATGGTGTGTATAGGGGATATGATTTAGGTTACTAGAATATCCCTTTTAAGACAGGAAACTACCGTATTGAAGGCAAGCAGGTAGGCAGACAGGCAGCAGTCAGTAGGGTTGAACATAGTAGTTCTTAGTAGTTTGCAGGCAGGCAGCAGACAAAGATGGCCAGTGTCACGGCTCTGCTGTCTCACCCAGTCCAGGTCCCCATCTTTGCTTCTGCTCACCGGATCCCATATACCAGTAATATCAGTAACGCCCTGAAGGCAGCCCTGATAAGAAGACATTGAATTTAGCAAAGCTGTCAATGGGTAGTGAAGTTTATTTTCAGATTTCCTCGGTGTCTTATGATTTTGATATGCAATCTTTCCAGAAAATCTGCCTTGACAAGTATTGTGGGATTTCTCTCTACCTGGGACTCAGACAATTATGATTTACACTGGCAGCATAAAAGCTTTCAAGGTTTGAACTCCCCTGTAGTACTTTTGCACAGGTTCTTTTCATTACGTTGCCTTTGTTTTTCCTAGAATTTCAATGCTTTCCATTATTATGATGTCCTTTATGAATGCATTTGTTCATTTATATTACAAATTTAATGAATAATTCAATGATTTGAGCTAATGCATCCTTATAATGATATTCTTCATATGTCATCGGTATCCACCACGTTGAGGTGCTGTATATATTGTGTAAAGTAAATTATTTATTGCTATATAATATAAATCCTTGAAGTTCTACCTACAGATTGCAGCTTTGCCTTGATCCTGGGCATAATAATTCTTATATGTCTACTAATATGAAATAAGTAGAAGTTTCAATAATAATAATAATTGTGTTACCATCTGTAATGCCATGCTTTGGTGCCAAGGGACACAGGCCACCTCTTGATACTCCGAAATGATAATAATTTTAGAAAGACATTCAACATTTTCATGTACTGAACATCAAATGAGAGTAACGGTATCATTTGGAGACGAGTGAATTAATTCATAACAAATAAAATGTGTTACAACTTCTGTTATGATCTGGTGAGCTTGGAGCCGCATGAAACTTTCTCTGGAGTCTGTGGGACCTGTACTGACCGCAAATCCTGAACTAACATTGCAACTAGAAGTAGCCGTGGGGTGTGCCTAACAAACCCAGGCGGTCAGTATTAAAACCCTTCCAAAAATATCCACAGCAGATAATACAAAAAGTTCCACAATCTAACTAAAGACATGGAATGTATATCTGCCACTCCAGAGAATCCAACAAGACTGAGAAAATACTGACACAATCTAAGCTGGACAAGAAAACACAAAGAATAGCACTGAATTGTGAAGCACATAGCATGTGTGCCACAGGAAAAAAAAAACAGACACTTATCTTTGCTGATTTGGCAGAAAGGCAGGAGGAACCAAGCAGAGGTCCAACACCTCCCAACAACAATTGACAACTGGCAAGGACTAATGAATCCTGCACGCCTAAATACCCCAGTCAGAACTGCAATCAGCAGATACACCTGACCATGACTGCAACTCAGGGGCAACTGCATTACCACCTACAACCACCGGAGGGAGCCCAAAAGCAGAATTCACAACAGTACCCCCCCCCTTGAGGAGGGGTCACCGAACCCTCACCAGAGCCCCCAGGCCGATCAGGACGAGCCAGATGAAAAGCATGAACCAAATCAGCAGCATGGACATCAGAAGCAAAAACCCAAGAATTATCCTCCTGGCCATAACCCTTCCATTTGACAAGGTACTGAAGCCTCCGCCTCGAAAAACGAGAATCCAAAATCTTCTCAACCACATACTCCAACTCCCCATCAACCAAAACAGGGGCCAGAGGATCAACAGAGGGAACAACGGGCACCACATATTTCCGCAATAAAGATCTATGGAAGACATTATGGATAGCAAAAGAGGCCGGAAGCGCCAATCGAAAAGACACCGGATTAATAATCTCAGAAATCCTATAAGGACCAATAAACCGAAGCTTAAACTTAGGGGAAGAGACATTCATAGGAACATGACGGGAAGACAACCAAACCAAATCCCCAGCCCGAAGCCGGGAACCAACACACCGACGACGGTTAGCAAAACGTTGAGCCTCCTCCTGAGACAACACCAAATTGTCCACCACATGAGCCCAAATCTGCTGCAACCTGTCAACTACAGAATCCACACCAGGACAGTCAGAAGTCTCAACCTGCCCAGAAGAAAAACGAGGATGAAAACCAAAATTACAAAAAAAAGGCGAAACCAAAGTAGCCGAACTAGCCCGATTATTAAGGGCAAACTCGGCCAATGGCAAAAAGGCCACCCAATCATCCTGATCGGCAGACACAAAGCATCTCAAATAAGTCTCCAAAGTCTGATTAGTTCGCTTGGTCTGGCCATTTGTCTGAGGATGAAATGCAGAAGAAAAAGACAAATCAATGCCCAGCCTAGCACAAAAGGCCCGCCAAAACCTAGAAACAAACTGGGAACCTCTGTCGGACACAATATTCTCCGGAATACCATGCAAACGAACCACATGCTGAAAAAACAACGGAACCAACTCTGAAGAGGAAGGCACTTTAGGCAAAGGCACCAAATGAACCATCTTAGAAAACCGGTCACAAACAACCCAGATAACCGACATCCTCTGGGAAACCGGAAGATCAGAAATAAAATCCAAAGAAATATGCGTCCAGGTCCTCTCAGGGACCGGCAATGGCAAAAGTAACCCACTAGCACGGGAACAACAAGGCTTGGCCCGCGCACAAGTCCCACAGGACTACACAAAAGAACGCACATCACGTGACAACGAAGGCCACCAAAAGGACCTACCAACCAAATCTCTGGTACCAAAAATACCAGGATGACCAGCCAACACAGAACAGTGAACCTCAGAAATCAATCTACTAGTCCATCTGTCAGGAACAAACAATTTCCCCTCAGGACAGCGGTCAGGTCTATCAGCCTGAAATTCCTGAAGAACCCACCGTAAATCAGGGGAAATGTCAGAAAGGACCAACCCTTCTTTCAGAATGCCGACCGGTTCAAGGACCTCAGGAGAATCAGGCAAAAAACTCCTAGAAAGGGCATCAGCCTTAATATTCTTAGAACCCAGAAGATACAAAACCACGAAATTAAAATGGGAAAAAAACAAGGACCATCGAGCCTGTCTAGGACTCAGCCGTTTGGCAGACTCGAGGTAAATCAAATTCTTATGATCGGTCAGGACCACAATACGGTGCTTAGCTCCCTCAAGCCAATGTCGCCACTCCTCAAACGCCCACTTCATAGCCAACAACTCCCGATTGCCGACATCATAATTGCGTTCAGCAGGCGAAAACTTGCGGGAGAAGAAGGCACACGGTTTCATCAAAGAACCAACAGAATCCCTCTGAGCCAAAAGGCCCCTGCCCCAATCTCAGAAGCATCAATCTCAACCTGAAACGGAAGAGAAACATATGGTTGGCGCAACACCGGAGAAGAAGTAAATCGGCGTTTAAGCTCCTGAAAGGCAGAGACAGCCACAGAGGACCAATTCGCCACATCAGCGCCTTTTTTCGTCAAATCAGTCAAGGGTTTAACCACGCTGGAGAAGTTAGCAATGAAACGGCGATAAAAATTTGCAAAACCCAAAAATATCTGAAGGCTCTTCACGGATGTGGGTTGAATCCAATCATGAATGGCCTGAACCTTAACCGGATCCATCTCCATAGATGAGGGAGAAAAAATAAAGCCCAAAAAAGAAACCTTCTGCACCCCAAAGAGACACTTAGACCCCTTCACAAGCAAAGCATTGTCACGAAGGATCTGAAATACCATCCTGACCTGTTCCACATGAGACTTCCAATCATCGGAAAAAATCAAAATATCATCCAAATATACAATCAAGAATTTATCATTATAAGTCCGGAAGATATCATGCATGAAGGATTGAAAAACAGATGGAGCGTTAGTGAGCTCGAATGGCATCACAAGGTATTCAAAATGGCCTTCGGGCTTATTGAACACAGTTTTCCATTCATCACCCTGCTTAATACGAACAAGATTATATGCCCCCCGAAGGTCAATCTTTGTAAACCAACTAGCCCCCTTAATCCTAGCAAACAAATCAGAAAGCAAAGGTAAAGGGTATTGAAACTTGACCGTGATCTTATTCAAGAGGCCATAATCAATACAAGGTCTCAAGGAGCCATCCTTCTTAGCAACAAAAAAAACCCTGCTCCCAACGGTGAAGAAGATGGCCAAATATGCCTTTTCTCCAAAGACTCCTTAACATAACTCCGCATGGCGGTATGTTCAGGCACAGACAGGTTGAAAAGTTGGCCCTTAGGAAACGTATTGCCTGGAATCAAGTCAATCGCACAATCACAGTCCCTGTGCGGTGGAAGGGAACTGGACTTGGGCTCATCGAATACATCCTGAAAATCAGACAAAAACTCTGGAATTTCAGAAGAGGAAGAAGAGGAGATTGACATCAAAGGAAGATCATTATGAACCCCCTGACAACCCCAACTAGTCACAGACATAGATTTCCAATCCAACACAGGATTATGTACCTGCAACCAAGGGAAACCCAGCACGATAACATCATGCAAATTATGCAACACCAGAAATCGACAATCTTCCTGATGGGCTGGCGCCATGTGCATGGTCACGTGTGTGCAAAACTGGGGCTTATTTTTAGCCAAAGGTGTAGCATCAATCCTCCTTAAAGGAATAGGGTTCTGCAAAGGCTGCAAGGGAAAACCACAACGCCTGGCAAACTCAAAATCCATTAAGTTCAAGGCGGCGCCTGAATCCACAAACGCCATGACAGAAAATGATGACAATGAGCAGATCAAGGACACCGATAACAGAAATTTAGGTTGTACAGTACTGATAGTAAATGAACTAGCGATCCTTTTTGTCCGCTTAGGGCAGACTGAAATGACATGAGAAGCGTTGCCACAATGACTTTGCTCTAAGGACGACGCCACAGCGCGCACAGTTTGACGCTCCCGCAAGCGCCGATCAATCTGAATGGCCAGAGACATAGAATCACTCAGACCAGAAGGCGTGGGAAACCCCACCATAACATCTTTGACAGATTCAGAAAGACCCAACACCTTTCTTCCCTTCTTCTGAGATGCATTTAACTCATTATTGGCCAGTTGTACTGTTATGATCTGGTGACCTTGGAGCCGCATGAAACTTTCTCTGGAGTCGTTGGAACCTGTACTGACCGCAAATCCTGAACTAACACCGCAACTAGAAGTAGCCGTGGGGTGTGCCTAACAAATCCTAGACACCTCGACACAGCCAGAGGACTAAATACCCCTATAGATGTAAATATGAATGCTACCTTGCCTCAGAGCAGACCCCCAAAGGATAGGCAGCCCCCCACGAATAATGACTGTGAGTAGGAGAAGAATAGACACACGCAGGTAGAAAACAGGATTTAGCAAAAGAGGCAACTCTAGCTAAATAGGAAAGGATAGGACAGATTACTAGGCGGTCAGTATTAAAACCCTTCCAAAAATATCCACAGCAGATAATACAAAAAGTTCCACAATCTAACTAAAGACATGGAATGTATATCTGCCACTCCAGAGAATCCAACAAGACTGAGAAAATACTGACACAATCTAAGCTGGACAAGAAAACACAAAGAATAGCACTGAATTGTGAAGCACATAGCATGTGTGCCACAGGAAAAAAAAACCAGACACTTATCTTTGCTGATTTGGCAGAAAGGCAGGAGGAACCAAGCAGAGGTCCAACACCTCCCAACAACAATTGACAACTGGCAAGGACTAATGAATCCTGCACGCCTAAATACCCCAGTCAGAACTGCAATCAGCAGATACACCTGACCAGGACTGCAACTCAGGGGCAACTGCATTACCACCTACAACCACCGGAGGGAGCCCAAAAGCATAATTCACAACAAACTTCCCCCAAAAAAATCACAATTTACCAGAGTCCAATTTTCTGGATTTGAAGCATTTGAACCCAGAAAAATTGCAGCATTTAGGATCCGAGTTTGGCTCAGTTTTCAGATCAGTCTTCTGTTTGGTCTTCAGTCTGGATCTTCTGGAGTTGACTTGACCTTATCTGGACACATGGGGCTCAACGTATATCAATGAAGTGCGAAACACCTTATTTAACTGCATCATTGATACATGGCGCATCCCAAGTGACCCAATGAGTCCTAGTCAGCAGTTTAAGATTCAAACTGAAGACCAAAGAGAAGAACAAAAAAAAGACATAGAAGCTGACTGTCCGTGACCCATGGCAGTAAGACAGGTGAGGGCAGGCATAGGACAGGTGAGTATCACAGATATATAAGAGGGAGATTTGACTTGGATTACATTTTATTCAGCTCAGATCAATCTACCTGAAAAGATTTTTGGTGGATTTGCTTTTGGTGCAGACTATAAATGTTGGATTTTAAAATTAGTAGAACGTAAGCACCTCATCAGGAGGTCTCCCAAAACATCCGTGTCACTCTCCTTTCAAAAGGGTTGGAGGGAAAGTGATATATTTTTATTTGCAGCTGTAATAGGAATCAGCAACTCAACTCCCAAAAAAATGTATTTGCCCAAATCTAAATTATTTGAGTTCTCCTTGTGCTATTCCATCAAAATGGCAACTCACCACTTTGCTGAATTGTAAAGGACTAGAAAATAGTTAAAGTTGTTGTCTATTAGACAATCCCTTTTCATTGACTATGTTTGCTTGCAGTAAAGCAATAACGCCTATACTCGCCTCCATTGTCAGCGCTTTTCCAGCAGTATCAACACCGGCTCTTTCAGGGCTTGTGTGTCATAACAATCCTTGCAACCGATTCACTCATTCTTCCGTCAGACAAATTAAACATCCAAAGGAAGTGAAAGAGCAGCCTCAGCTCTCATTTCCCCAAGATGTCAATTACGTCTGTAGTAAAGGATAGTTATGTCACACGAGCTCAGGTAAAGCCAGTGCCGACTCCACTAGAACAGTGCTAGCACTGGAGGTCATTATAAGTGTTATCTTTTTGCTAAGGAGCAATATAAGAAATGACAAGATGTTGTCCAAGCAGAGGAAAAACTCCTTTCTAAATAGAAAAATAGTGTCACTTCACCTCTCACCTGTCCCACCATCACAGTTCCTTGTCCGGTTCTACACTGGCTCCAGTCACTTCTTTTCTTCCTTTACTCTGTTCCGGTGCTTCCTGCATCGAGTAGGCCTAATATGATGCACAAAGTCAAGATGTCATAACATGCATGACTTAAACAAGCATTCTCATGAATTTATTTGTTCCTTAAGCTTGACTTAATGAGTATATAATATAGTCTGTGTGCAATAAAATACCCATCACTGTCTTCACTGCTTTTCAACACTGCTCCGCTTCCCTACTCAATGACTTCATTGAAATTCCAACTTGGCAGATCACATTGGGGGTCTATGAGTGAGATGGAAGTCGCTTTTACATTGTAAGTTTATGGAACCCCATTCTGACGCTCCATAGACTTACATTGTAAGGCAACGTTCACACGCTCAGTATTTGGTCAGTATTTTACATCAATATTTATAAGCCAAAATCAGGAATGGGTGAAAAATGCAGAAGTGGTGACGTGTTCCTATTCTGTTTTTGCTCTGGTGGTTCCATTTCTGATTTTGGCTTAGACATTTACTTAGTACAAATGCCAAAACAGAGCAATAAACTTTGAGGCCAAGATAAAATTGCAAAACTTTATTTAAAAAATCAAAATAAGAATAAAATCAAGGTATAATGAGATACATAGTAAAAGGGAAAAAACCACAGATGAGGCAATTGGTGAGTGAACCTGGACCATACAAAACAAAAAAGGGGTTATATATATAAATATCAAGCTGTCTATCAGCTGTAAATCATCACACCATATTAATTATTCCAGCTTAAGAATACCTTCAACTAGGACGCAATAGTTAGAGCACTAACCAAAAGGTAATATAATGGTATCCAAATCAATACTGATAGAAAACTGGTTCAACGTGAAAGTAGATATAAACATACAAAAAAGCCACGCATGTCAGAACAATAATAGAATATTTTATTAAACATAAAAAATCTGATTATAATCTTATAGCCAATAGTGCTTTAGTGAGCCAAAAAATAACAAAAGAAGGCGTCACCATTAGGTGTTTAATAAAATATTCTATTATTGTTCTGACATGCGTGGCTCAGCTGTAAATCATGCAGCTGCGTCGACAAAACGAAATCTCCGAGCAGTCACAAATACTCCGAGTATACTCGCTCATCACTAATGAGTATGCATATATATCTCAGAACCCAAAAGAAAAAAATGCCCAGCTTCACCGAATCATGATTAAGGGAGCTTAGTCTCCAGAAACGCGTTGAGCTTCTTACCCATATGGTTGGTGTTGAAGTTTGTATCCTCCATGTTTACATTTGTGAATAAAGAAAACTTTTTTTCACGGATTCGGTGAAGCTGGACATTTTTTTCTTTTGGATTCTACACGCCTGGACACAGGCATGGAAGCTACCATGATGAGACAGGAGAAAGGTGAGTTGAGTGTACAATTTTTTGTTATTTTTGCACCCCTATGCTTATTATGTTCCAAAGGACAATAAGTCACATTTAATTCTCATTTAATAAATTTAATATGAATCAAATTTCCTGGCCAAATTCGAGCAAACTACCAAATTGGAGTTTCGAGAGATGTTCTCATCACTAGCCATTGCAAGAATGACCACATGTAACCACTTCATTACACATCATCTGTTCATTATTGTATATTTTAGCCATTTCACCTCTCTCTGTTAAGCCATTCCCACTGTTAACAAACCTTTTGAACAAAGTGTCCCTTATGATAATTTCTGCCATAGATGATTTTACTGCCAGACTTCTCCAAAGCTTATCTTCATTTTACATTATTTGCTTAATTAAGATTTACAGTTCATTACTGAGAATTAAAACTGTTCTGAATGCTGCTGGATAGAAACCAGGGGGAGGAGGATTGGCATCTTCAGACATCACAACAATAATTCAGCGGAGTTTCCTGATTACTGTGCGTTCAATGAAAGAAAGAAGAAATTGTTAAACTCTTCCCCTCATCTGAGCCCTGCTGTCTATCTGTAAATGTAGGCCATTTATCTTTAAACATGTGACTGCTAAACATCAAATATAAGTATCTATTGCTTAATGTCTGTTTAAAGGGAACCTTCCAGGGTAATATAATTGCAGAAACTAGCAGTCTGGCTGTATAGGGCTAAATACAGCAATAAAAATGATACCTGTCTTGTAGTAATCCGATATGCCAGCGCTGAGAAATCAATCTTTGAAGTCACATGTAAATTAGCCAGGAAGTGCACTAGCGGTAATGACACCCCCCCAAAGCACTTCCTGGTGGTCAATTTGTAGGAGTTTTTAAAGCTTGATTTCTCAGTGCTGGCACATCGTATTACTACAAGACAGGTATCATTTTTTTTGTAGTAGGGCCTATAATGTCTTGACAGGTTCTCTTTAAAGAAATTTTCCAGAACTTTAGTATGATTGCCTATTCCTAGGAAATACCAGGATAGAAGGTCAGAAATATCCTGTTTATAATTACCATGAAACAATCATAAATAGAAATCTCCAGGCTCCAACTTTTATACAAACAAAACTTATTTAATGGCACATGCAACGCATTTCAATCCACACTGGGCTCTTCATCAGGCATCCTTAGGATAGGGCATGGATATCAGAGAGCTCAGCCAACTATTGTCATGTCGGACGCTGTTCATACCAGGGCATTTGACAGACAGCGGTAATTCCGCTTTTGTCCACTATGTGCTCAGTGGCGTCGGCTAGATTTTATCTAGCTGGTCTGGGGTTAATTTAGCTGGTGCTCGGATTGGAAGCTGGGCCACGCCCACTGCCTTTAAATAGTTCTTCTGAACAATGGGCGTCGCCGATTATAGCTTCTGTCTTCTGCGTGGTTATCTCGGTCTGGAGTGGTGAGCTAGTAGTTGGAGTATCGTTGCTGGTGGTGTATTTCCCTTTGTCTTATTTGCTCCTTCCTATATTTGTATTTGTTTTGCCCTTTGCATTTATAGTGTATTCCTGAGTGACTGCGGCGTGGTGCTTATTTTTCCGTTATCCTTGTCTGTGCTAACTGTGGGTATTGGAGTGTGGACTCTTCACTGGGTGGGTGGGGGTTTCAGCCTAGGGTTGAAACAGGAGATAGGGCGAGGGTGGAGGCTCAGACATGCACACCATTAGTGTAAACTCTGAGAGAGGGTCAGTCAGGGTTTCCCTAGTCTGAGGGAAATCGCAGGGGCCCGGGTTATTAGCTCTTTCCTGCCTATGTCTCCCGTGACATTATAATCGGCCTTAAGAACAAAAAAAAAAAAGAAAAAAAAAGGGGTTTCCTTTTTTTTTGTTTTGTCATGGATCCCATGACTTCCATAACCCGCCAGTTGGAGGCGCTGTCCCTACAGGTCACTGAGTTGAGGGGGCAGTGCAGCAACAGGGACTAGCAGTATCTAATGTGCAAGCTGGAGCGACAGGTAGAGCTGCTGAGCCTAAGTTTCCTTTGCCTGAAAAATTTGCTGGGGAACGCAGTAAATTTGTTTCTTTTCGGGAAGCTTGCAAACTATATTTCCGTATGCGCCCGATCTCCTCGGGTAATGAGGCTCAGCGTGTGGGCCTGGTGTTGTCATTGTTAAGCGGGGATCCCCAAGCATGGGCGTTTTCGTTGCCATCTGTTTCTGCTGCATTTGACTCTGTGGAGAGTTTTTTTCCTTTCTTGGAAACATTTACGATGAGCCTGACAGAATGGCTCTAGCGGAATCTAAGATACGCACTATACGCCAGGGAGAGCGAGTTGCAGAGGATGACTGTTCTGAATTTCGCCGCTGGGCGATCGATACACAGTGGAATGATCCAGCGCTGCGGAGTCAGTTTATTCATGGGGTTTCTGGAAGGGTTAAAAAAAGCCCTTCTGATGTACGAGACTCCTGCTTCTCTAGATTCCGCTATGAGTCTGGTTGTCCGCATTGATCGCCGTTTGCGTCAGGGGGAGCATGAGACACCGCCTATGGGAGAGGGTTTAGGTTCACGTGAGGTTGCTGCAGGTGAGCCCACGGAGCCTATGCAAATCGCAGGGGTGTCACATGTGAAGCGTCGAGCCCCTGAGTTCAGGAAGCAGGGAGCCTGTTTTTACTGCAGTAAAACTGGTCATTTTATTAACATCTGTCCTCTGCTGTCTAAGAAAAACGCAACGGCGGAAAACTTCTAAGCTCAGAAGGTATGGAGGAGACCAATCTGAGCTTATGTATATCCTCAATGGTGGTTTCCCAATGCATGCTCCCTGCTAAGGTTATTATCGCTGGCAGTGAGCTGCCAATTACTGTTTTTGTGGATAGTGGTTCAGCCACAAATCTCATTGATGAGGAGTTTGCGCGCACAGCAGGTTTTAGGATTGAAAAACTGCCTCATCCTATCCGCGTGGTCACCATCAATGCTGCTCCTCTCTCACAGGAGGAGATTACTGAGTTTGTGGCTGAGGTGAAACTCCACATTGGGGTTCTACATTCCGAGCAGGTTACATGTAAGGTGCTCAGGAATCTTCCTGCTCAGGTGGTTTTGGGTTTTCCATGGTTGTCTATGCACAACCCGGTAATTGACTGGAAAACTCAGGACATAATTCAGTGGAGCGAGTTCTGCCAGGAGAATTGCCTGGCCACATGTGTGTCTGCTGTGACTCCAAGCGTTCCTGAGTCACTTCTGGATTTTGTGGATGTGTTCTCTGAGAAGGGTTGTTCAGAGTTGCCACCACATCGTCCCTATGACTGTACTATCAGGTTTAAACCAGGGGCCAAATTGCCTAAAGCAAGGATGTTTAACATCTCCTGTCCGGAGAGACAAGCGTTAAAGGATTACATTGCTGAAAGTCTGCGCAAAGGGCACATCAGGCCTTCATCCTCGCCTGTGGCAGCAGGGTTCTTCTTCGTGAAGAAGAAAGATGGCGGATTATGCCCGTGTTTGGATTTCAGGGAATTGAACAAGATTACGGTTCTTGATCCATACCCTATGCCACTGATACCAGATTTGTTCAACCAGGTGGCAGGTGCTAAGTGGTTTACCAAGCTTGACCTCAGGGGGGCGTACAACCTCATAAGAGTCCGTCAAGGTGATGAGTGGAAGATGACTTTTAATACCCCTGAGGGTCATTTTGAAAATTTGGTGATGCCATTTGGGTTGACTAACGCACCTGCAGTGTTCCAACATTTCATTAATGATGTGTTTTCGCATGTTTTGGGGAAATTCGTTATCATATGCCTAGATGACATTCTCATATATTCTTGCGACCGGGATACTCATTTAGATCATGTCAGGCAGGTGTTACAGCTTCTCAGAGAGAAAAAGCTGTATGCTAAACTTGAGAAATGTGTATTTTCTGTTCAAGAGTTGCCTTTCTTGGGTTATATTGTGTCTGCTTCTGGTTTTAAAATGGATGCCGCTAAGGTGCAAGCGGTGCTGCATTGGGAACGTCCTGATAACCTGAAAGCACTTCAGCGGTTCCTTGGGTTTTCTAACTACTATAGGAAATTTATCAAGGATTTTTCCATCATTGCTAAACCGCTAACTGACATGACTAAAAAGGTACCAATTTCTCCGTTTGGCCTGAGGCTGCTGTGCGCGCATTTGAATTTCTTAAGAACAGTTTTGTTTCAGCCCCCATTCTTGTGCAGCCAGACGTATCAAAACCTTTTGTTGTGGAAGTCGATGCGTCTGAGGTTTGTGTGGGGGCGGTACTATCACAAGGCTCATCTTTGAGTGATTTGCGTCCATGCGCCTATTTTTCCAAGAAACTGTCGTCCGCCAAACGTAACTACGATATCGGCAACAGGGAGTTGTTGGCAATCAAGTTGGCCTTTGAGGAATGGTGACACTTCTTCTAGGGGTCGGTTCATCAGGTTACTGTTATTACCGATCATAAGAATCTGCTGTATTTGGAGTCAGCCAAACGTCTGTCCCCCAGGCAGGCTCGCTGGGCATTGTTTTTCACACGGTTCAATTTTGTTGTCACTTACAGACCAGGGTCTAAAAACACTAAGGCGGATGTGCTCTGTCCAGGTGTTTTCCGGGGGGAGAACCTCGGGAGGATCCAGTACCCATCCTCCAAAAGGGTGTTGTGGCTTCACTACCGAGGTTGAGGCTGAGATTGCCGAGGCTCAGGAGGAGGTACCATCTGAGCTTCCCATCAACAAATCTTTTGTACCGCTTCATCTCCGCTTAAAGGTTTTGGTGGAGCATCATGATGCTTTCCTGGCTGGCCACCCAGGGGTTAGAGGTACCTTGGAGTTGGTGTCACGTCGGTTTTGGTGGCCCAAGATCTGACAGGACGTGGTCTCATACGTGTCAGCTTGCATCACGTGCGCTAGGGCTAAGACGCCCCGCTCCCGTCCTGTTGGCACACTACTTCCTCTCAAGGTACCTAGTAAGCCATGGATGGAAATCTCCATGGATTTCATCACTGATTTGCCTTCCTCAGCTGGGAACACGGTCATCTTGGTGATTGTTGATCGGTTTTCAAATATGTCGCACTTTGTGTTTTTGCCTTCGTTGCCTAACGCTAAGACTCTGGCTCAGGTATGTGTGCAGGAGGTGGTCAGACTTCATGGGGTTCCGTCTGACATTGTGTCTGATAGGGGTACTCAGTTTATGGCAAAATTTTGGAAAGCATTTTGCTCACGGCTGGGGATCAAGTTGTTTAATTCTTCGGCGTTTCATCCTCAGTCAAATGGTCAGACTGAGCGTATGAACCAGAATTTGGAACAGTACTTACGCTGCTTTGTCTCTGATAACCAGGAGGAGTGGTCTACATTCCTTCCTTTGGCTGAGTTTGCCATCAATAATCACCGCCAGGAGTCATCTGGGGAGTCTCTGCTTTTTTGTGTTTACGGGCTGCATCCTCAATTTTGTACTTTGAGTCAGAGGGGCTCTTCTGGCGTTCCGGAGGAAGACCAGTTAGGAGCACAATTGTCATCAGTCTGGAGGAGAGTTAAACAGTGCCTGTTGAGTGTGGGTGCTAGCTACAAACGTGTGACTGACAGTAGGCGTGTGCCAGGTCCGGACCTGAGTGTGGATGACTGGGTGTGGTTATCCATAAAAAACATAAGACTCAAGATACCATCCCTTAAATTGGGTCCTAGGTTTATTGGTCCATTTAGGGTCGCCGCTGTCATTAACCCTGTAGCGTACCGATTGGAGCTTCCTACGGTGTATAAGATACACAATGTGTTCTGTTGTGAATTCCATCTGGGCTCCCTCTGGTGGCCTTTAGCAATACTGTGGGTCTGGAGCTGGGCTCAGCTGCCTCATTTCCTGCTATGCTGGTTCCAATTTAACTCCACCTGGACCTTTGCTTGTGGCCTGCTGTCGTTGTATTCAGTACTGGTTCTGATCTCTCTGGACTTCCTTGTGACCTGTCTCCATCTGGAGAAGCTAAGTCTTGCTAGTTCTTGTTTGCTCATATTTCTCTTGAAAATGTTTCTCAATATATGATGACTTCTGTCCAGCTTGCTTATATGTGATTTTTCGCTTGCTGGAAGTTCTGGGGTGCAGAGTGCGCCCCTCACATCGTGAGTCGGCGTGGGGGTTCTTGTATTTTCTGCGTGGATGTTTTTGATAGTTTTTGTACTGACCGCACAGATCCCTTGCTATCTTCAGTCTATTTAGTGTTAGCGGGCCTCATTTGCTTAAACCTGTTTTTCATTACTACGTTTGTATTTTCCCCTTAACTCACCGTTATTATTTGTGGGGGGCTGTCTAAAACTTTGGGGTTATTTCTCTGAGGCAAGTGAGGCTTGCTTTCTCTCTAGGGGTAGTTAGTTCCTCAGGCTGTGAAGAGGCGTCTAGGTTTTTAGGTAACGCTCCACGGCTGCCTTTAGTGTGTTTGGATAGGATTAGGGTTGCGGTCAGTATAGTTTCCACATCCCCAGAGCTCGTCCTAATATTCAGGTTTACCTATCAGGTCAGTTTGGTGATCCTACCACCGGATCATAACAGTACAGCAAGCCAATAAAGAGTTAATGCATCGCAAAAGAGGGATAAGAGAAATCCTGAGTTCATTTTTATTTTTTTTTCCTCTGCAGTGTGTCTAGCCTCTCTCCTCCCCTTAATCTCTGGGTGGTTCAGAATTCAGCTGCAGCTATGGACCTTCAGAGTCTGTCTTCTAGTGTGGATCATCTCACTGCTAGGGTACAAGGCATTCAGGATTATGTAGTCCGCAGTCCTATGTCAGAGCCTAAGATACCTATTCCTGAGCTGTTCTCCGGAGACAGATCTAGGTTTTTGAACTTTAAAAATAATTGCAAATTATTCCTTTCTCTGAGACCTCGTTCCTCCGGTGATCCGGTTCAGCAAGTTAATATTGTTATTTCTTTGTTGCGTGGTGACCCTCAAGATTGGGCATTCTCTCTGGCGCCGGGAGATCCTGCATTGCAAAGTGTGGATGCGTTTTTTCTGGCGCTTGGAGTGCTTTATGAGGAACCTAATTTGGTAGACCAAGCAGAAAAGGTTTTGCTGGCTCTCTCCCAGGGTCAGGATGAAGCAGAGGTTTTCTGTCAGAAGTTTAGGAAGTGGTCTGTGCTCACTCAATGGAATGAGTGTGCCCTGGCAGCGATTTTCAGAAAGGGTCTTTCTGAAGCCATTAAGGATGTTATGGTGGGGTTCCCCACGCCTGCGGGTCTGAATGAGTCAATGTCTTTGGCCATTCAGATTGATCGGCGCTTACGGGAGCGCAAACCAGTGCACCATCTGGCGGTATTTTCTGAGCAGAAGCCTGAGTCTATGCAATGTGACAGGATTCTGACCAGAATTGAACGGCAAAATCACAGACGTCAGAATGGTTTGTGCTTTTACTGTGCTGATTCTGCTCATGTTATCTCAGATTGTTCTAAGCGCATAAAAAACTTCGCTAAGTCTGTCACCATTGGTACTGTACAGCCTAAATTCATTTTGTCTGTTACTTTGATTTGCTCCCTGTCATCCTACTCAGTTATGGCTTTTGTGGATTCAGGTGCTGCCCTGAATTTGATGGATTTGTCTTTTGCCAGGCGCTGTGGTTTTATCTTGGAGCCTTTGCAATTCCCTATTCCACTAAAGGGAATTGATGCCACGTTATTGGCCAAGAAGAAACCTCAGTACAGGGCTCAAGTGACCATGTGCATGACTCCTGCACATCAGGAGGTGATTCGCTTTCTTGTGTTACATAATTTGCATGATGTTGTCGTGTTGGGTCTGCCATGGCTGCAGGCTCATAATCCAGTCCTGGATTGGAAAGCAATGTCTGTGTCAAGTTGGGGTTGCCAGGGGATTCATGGCGATGCTCCTTTGGTGTCTATTGCTTCTTCTACTCCTTCTGAAGTCCCTGAATTTTTGTCGGACTACCAGGATGTATTTGATGAGCCCAAGTCCAGTGCCCTACCTCCTCATAGGGATTGTGATTGCGCCATAAATTTGATTCCTGGTAGTAAGTTCCCTAAGGGACGACTTTTTAATTTGTCTGTACCAGAGCATGCCGCTATGCGGAGTTATATCAAGGAGTCTTTGGAGAAGGGGCATATTCGCCCGTCCTCGTCCCCTTTGGGTGCGGGGTTCTTTTTTGTGGCCAAGAAGGATGGTTCTCTGAGACCCTGTATAGATTATCGCCTTCTAAATTACATCACGGTCAAATTCCAGTATCCTTTGCCACTGTTGTCCGATCTGTTTGCTCGGATTAGGGGGGCCAGTTGGTTCACCAAGATAGATCTTCGTGGAGCGTATAATCTTGTGCGTATAAAGCAGGGCGATGAATGGAAAACAGCATTCAATACGCCCGAAGGCCATTTTGAGTACTTGGTGATGCCTTTTGGGCTTTCTAATGCCCCTTCTGTGTTCCAGTCCTTCATGCACGACATCTTCCAAGAATATCTGGATAGGTTTATGATTGTGTACCTGGATGATATTTTGGTCTTTTCTGATGATTGGGAATCTCATGTGAAGCAGGTCAGGATGGTATTTCAGGTCCTGCGAGCCAATGCCTTGTTTGTGAAGGGCTCTAAATGTCTCTTCGGAGTCCAGAAGGTTTCCTTTTTGGGCTTTATTTTTTCTCCTTCTACCATTGAGATGGATCTAGTCAAGGTCCAGGCTATTTATGACTGGACTCAACCTACATCAGTAAAGAGTCTTCAGAAGTTCTTGGGTTTTGCTAATTTTTACCGTCGCTTCATCACTAAATTTTCCAGTGTGGTTAAGCCTTTGACGGATTTGACCAAGAAGGGTTCTGATGTTACAAATTGGTCTCCTGCGGCCGTGGAGGCCTTTCAGGAGCTCAAACGTCAGTTCTCTTCAGCTCCTGTCTTGCGTCAGCCGGATGTCTCTCTGCCCTTCCAGGTCGAGGTTGATGCTTCTGAGATTGGAGCTGGGGCTGTCTTGTCACAGAGAAGCTCTGATGGCTCTGTTATGAGGCCATGTGCTTTCTTTTCAAGAAAGTTTTCGCCTGCCGAGCAGAATTATGATGTTGGTAATCGGGAGTTGTTGGCAATGAAATGGGCATTTGAGGAGTGGCGACATTGGCTTGAGGGAGCCAAACATCGTGTGGTGGTCTTGACGGATCACAAGAATTTGACTTATCTCGAGTCTGCTAAACGGCTAAATCCTAGACAGGCTTGATGGTTGCTGTTTTTCTCCCGTTTCGATTTTGTGGTTTCATACCTTCCGTGTTATGATTTTCCCAATGGCAGGGAAATCAAAAATAACAAACGGACTAGCTCTCGGGTGATGGAAACTAAAGTGACCGTGACCTGAACCTGACACAACACTGGAAGTAGCCGGGGAGTGTTTCCTACGATGCCCTAGACACCACGCGCCAGCCGGAGATCTAACTACCCCTATCAGAGGAATATACAGGCCTGCCTTACCTCCAGAGATGAACCCCAAAAGGAGATAGCAGGCCCCCACAAATATTGACGGTGAGTCAAGAGGAAAAGACATACGTAGGATGAACAGCAGATTTAGCACAGTGAGGTCCGCTTACTAGATAGCAGAAGTACAGGAAAGAGTTACTTCACGGTCAACTTCAAAACACTACTCAAAAACACCATCCTGAAATTACTTTAAAACTCCAGTGACAACTCATGCCACTGGAGTGGCAATTTCAGTCCACGAGAGCTTCCAGCTGCAGAGAGTCACATTGCAGATAGCTGGACAAAAAATAACATTAACTAGGAACAAAATTCAACTTAGCTGAACTGGAACTTGAGGCAGGAGAATGCAACAGAATGCTACTGATACATTGTTGGCCGGCATCGGACCAGCAGCCAAGCAGCCTTAAATAGGAAACTCCCCTAATGGGTGTCAACAGGTGATCAAGGATAGAAGAAGGCAAATAAGTGGCAATACCATAAAACACCACCGGGGGAGTCCACAAACAGAATTCACAACAGTACCCCCCCTTAAGGAGGGGGCACCAAACCCTCACCAGAACCACCAGGGCGATCTGGATGAGCACTATGGAATGCACGAACCAAATCAGGAGCATGAACATCAGATGCTGTCACCCAAGAATTATCCTCCTGACCATAGCCTTTCCACTTAACCAGATACTGAAGTTTCCGTCTGGAAACACGGGAGTCCAAGATCTTTTCTACCACATACTCCAACTCACCCTCAACCAGCACAGGAGCAGGAGGATCAGCAGACGGAACATCCGGCACCTCATACCTCCGCAATAATGACCGATGAAAAACATTATGAATAGTAAAAGATGCTGGGAGGTCCAAACGAAAGGACACAGGATTGAGAACCTCCAGAATCCTATAAGGGCCGATAAACCGAGGCTTAAACTTAGGAGACGGGACCTTCATAGGAACAAATCGAGAAGACAACCAAACCAGGTCCCCAACACAAAGACGAGGACCGACACGCCGATGACGATTAGTGAACTGTTGAGTCTTCTCCTGGGACAACTTCAGATTGTCCACAACCTGTCCCCAAATCTGATGCATTCTATCAACCACAGCATCTACTCCAGGACAATCCGAAGATTCCAATTGACCGGACGAAAAGCGAGGGTGAAACCCTGAATTACAAAAAAATGGAGAAACCAAAGTGGCAGAACTGGCCCGATTGTTAAGGGCAAACTCTGCCAATGGCAAAAAATCAAGCCAATCGTCCTGATCAGCGGACACAAAACACCTCAAGTAAGTCTCCAAGGTCTGATTAGTACGCTCAGTCTGGCCATTAGTCTGAGGATGGAATGCAGACGAAAACGACAAGTCGATGCCCATCCTGGCACAGAACGCCCGCCAAAATCTAGACACAAACTGAGTACCCCTGTCAGAAACTATATTCTCAGGAATACCATGCAAACGCACAACATTCTGAAAAAATAGAGGGACCAGCTCAGAGGAGGAGGGCAATTTGGGCAAAGGTACCAAGTGAACCATCTTGGAAAAACGGTCACACACCACCCAGATGACGGACATCCTACGAGAAACAGGAAGGTCAGAAATAAAGTCCATAGAGATGTGCGTCCAAGGCCTCTTAGGAATAGGCAAGGGCAACAACAACCCGCTGGCCCGGGAACAGCAGGGCTTAGCCCGAGCACAAACATCACAAGACTGCACAAAAATACGTACATCTCGAGACAAGGAAGGCCACCAGAAGGACCTAGACACCAGATCCCTGGTGCCAAAAATTCCAGGATGACCTGCCAACGCGGAAGAGTGAACCTCCGAAATAACTCTACTGGTCCAGTCATCAGGGACAAACAGTCTACCAGGCGGACAGCGATCAGGCCTATCCACCTGAAACTCCTGCAAAGAGCGCCGCAGGTCTGGGGAGACAGCTGACAATATCACCCCATCCTTCAGGATGCCAGTAGGTTCGGAATCACCAGGCGAGTCAGGCTCAAAACTCCTAGAGAGGGCATCCGCCCTCACATTCTTAGACCCAGGCAGATATGAGACCACAAAGTTAAATCGAGAGAAAAACAACGACCAGCGCGCCTGTCTAGGATTCAGACGCCTGGCTGACTCAAGATAAATTAGATTTTTGTGGTCAGTCAAGACCACCACCTGGTGTCTAGCACCCTCAAGCCAATGACGCCACTCCTCAAATGCCCACTTCATGGCCAAGAGCTCCCGATTTCCAACATCATAATTTCGCTCAGCGGGCGAAAACTTTCGAGAGAAAAACGCACATGGTCTCATCACTGAGCAGTCAGGACCTTTCTGCGACAAAACTGCACCTGCTCCGATCTCGGAAGCATCTACTTCAACCTGGAACGGGAGCGAAACATCAGGCTGGCGCAACACAGGAGCAGAAGAAAAGCGGCGCTTAAGCTCCCGAAAGCCCTCCACAGCCGCAGAGGACCAATTAGCAACATCAGCACCCTTCTTGGTCAAATCAGTCAAAGGTTTAGCAATGGCAGAAAAACCCGCTATGAATCGGCGATAGAAATTAGCAAATCCCAAGAATTTCTGAAGACTCTTTAGAGAAGTAGGTTGTATCCAATCACAAATAGCCTGAACCTTAACAGGGTCCATCTCCATAGATGAAGGGGAAAAAATATATCCCAGAAAGGAAATTCTCTGAACCCCAAAAATACACTTTGAGCCCTTCACAAATAGAGAATTAGCTCGTAAAACCTGAAAAACTCTCCTGACCTGTTGAACATGAGATTCCCAGTCCTCCGAAAAAATCAAAATATCATCCAAATACACAATCATAAATTTATCCAGATATTCACGGAAAATATCGTGCATAAAGGACTGAAAAATGGAAGGGGCATTCGCGAGACCGAAAGGCATTACCAAATACTCAAAATGGCCTTCAGGCATATTAAATGCGGTCTTCCACTCATCCCCCTGCTTAATCCGCACCAAATTATACGCACCACGTAGATCGATCTTAGTGAACCACTTAGCCCCCTTTATGCGAGCAAACAGATCAGTCAGTAAAGGTAACGGGTACTGGTATTTAACTGTAATCTTATTCAGAAGTCGATAGTCGATACAAGGTCTCAATGAACCATCCTTTTTACCCACAAAGAAAAACCCTGCCCCCAATGGAGACAAAGAGGGGCGAATATGACCCTTTTCTAAAGATTCTCTGATATACTCCCGCATAGCAGTATGTTCAGGTACAGACAAATTAAACAAGCGACCCTTAGGAAATTTACTACCGGGAATCAACTCAATAGCACAGTCACACTCTCTGTGAGGGGGGAGAGAATCAGTTTTAGGCTCCTGAAAGACATCATAAAAATCTGACAGAAATGCTGGGATCTCAGAGGGAGTAGATGAAGAAATGGGAACCAAAGGTGCATCCCCATGAATCCCCCGACATCCCCAACTCAGCACAGACATTGATCTCCAGTCCAAGACTGGATTATGAATTTGTAACCATGGTAATCCAAGTACTAATACGTCATGTAGATTATATAACACAAGGAAACGAATAATCTCCTGATGGTCTGGGGAAAGATGCATAGTCACTTGTGTCCAATATTGTGGTTTATTGCTAGCCAAAGGTGTAGAATCAATACCCTTTAAGGGAATAGAAACCTCCAGAGGCTCTAAATCAAACCCACAACGCTTGGCAAAGGACCAATCCATGAGACTCAGAGCGGCGCCAGAATCCACATAAGCATCCACAGTAACAGATGATAAAGTACAAATCAATGTCACGGACAAAAGAAATTTAGACTGCAAGGTACCCATAGAAAAAGATTTATCAACCTTTTTATCAACCTTCTTTATGCGTTTAGAGCATGCTGATATAACATGAGCTGGATCTCCACAATAGAAGCACAACCCATTTTTGCGCCTGTAATTCTGTCGTTCGCCTCTAGACAATACACTATCGCATTGCATATGCTCTGGTGCCTTTTCAGAGGTCACCGCCAAATGATGCACAGGTTTTTGCTCAGAAGATACCGCCATATGGTGCACAGGTTTTTGCTCAGAAGATACCGCCATATGGTGCACAGGTTTTTGCTCAAAAGATACCGCCATATGGTGCACAGATTTTTGCTCAGAAGATACCGCCATATGGTGCACAGATTTGCGCTCCCGTAAACGCCGATCAATCTGGATAGCCAATTTCATGGCATCATTCAGACCTGTAGGCACAGGGAACCCCACCATGACATCCTTCACGGCATCAGAGAGACCTTCTCTGAAATTAGCTGCTAGAGCGCACTCATTCCATTTAGTAAGTACCGACCATTTACGAAATTTCTGGCAGTATATCTCAGCTTCATCTTGCCCTTGGGAAAGAGCTATCAAGGCTTTCTCAGCCAAAATCTCTAAATTAGGTTCTTCATAAAGCAACCCCAAAGCCAGAAAAAACGCATCTACATTTAATAACGCAGGATCCCCTGGCGACAATGCAAATGCCCCGCAATAGAGAAATAACAATTTTAACCTGTTGCGCAGGATCACCAGCAGAGTGAGATTTCAGAGACAAAAACAATTTACAATTCTCTCTGAAATTCAAAAAACGGGATCTGTCTCCGGTAAAAAATTCAGGCATAGGGATCTTAGGTTCAGACATTGGAGCACGTATAACAAAATCTTGTAAGTTCTGGACCTTTGAAGCCAGGTTATTCAGACCTGCAACCAAACTCTGTGGATCCATGATTCAAACAGGTGTAACCAAAGCCATTCAAAGATTAAGAGGAGAGGAAAAAAAAAAAAGGCTGAAGACTGCAGTTTAAGCAAGGAGTACAAATAAGCACTAAGGTGCACTTTCCAAACACAGAAGGAAAAAAAAAACCTTTTCATATCCTTTCCTGCTTTAGTGCATAGTTTTAACACATGTGGCCGGCCAAACTATTATGATTTTCCCAATGGCAGGGAAATCAAAAATAACAAACGGACTAGCTCTCGGGTGATGGAAACTAAAGTGACCGTGACCTGAACCTGACACAACACTGGAAGTAGCCGGGGAGTGTTTCCTACGATGCCCTAGACACCACGCGCCAGCCGGAGATCTAACTACCCCTATCAGAGGAATATACAGGCCTGCCTTACCTCCAGAGATGAACCCCAAAAGGAGATAGCAGGCCCCCACAAATATTGACGGTGAGTCAAGAGGAAAAGACATACGTAGGATGAACAGCAGATTTAGCACAGTGAGGTCCGCTTACTAGATAGCAGAAGTACAGGAAAGAGTTACTTCACGGTCAACTTCAAAACACTACTCAAAAACACCATCCTGAAATTACTTTAAAACTCCAGTGACAACTCATGCCACTGGAGTGGCAATTTCAGTCCACGAGAGCTTCCAGCTGCAGAGAGTCACATTGCAGATAGCTGGACAAAAAATAACATTAACTAGGAACAAAATTCAACTTAGCTGAACTGGAACTTGAGGCAGGAGAATGCAACAGAATGCTACTGATACATTGTTGGCCGGCATCGGACCAGCAGCCAAGCAGCCTTAAATAGGAAACTCCCCTAATGGGTGTCAACAGGTGATCAAGGATAGAAGAAGGCAAATAAGTGGCAATACCATAAAACACCACCGGGGGAGTCCACAAACAGAATTCACAACACTTCCGGGTTCGAAGAATGTGAAGGCTGATGCTCTTTCTAGGAGCTTTGTGCCTAACTCTCCGGGAGTTTCTGAGCCGGCTGGTGTACTCAGAGAGGTGGTGTTTTTGTCTGCCATCTCCCCTAATATACGACGGGTATTGCAGGAATTTCAGGCCAATAGACCTGACCGTTGTCCACCGGAGAGACTGTTTGTCCCGGATAGATGGACCAGTAGAGTCATTTCCGAGGTTCATTCTTCGGTGTTGGCGGGTCATCCTGGGATTTTTGGTACCAGGGATTTGGTGGCTAGGTCCTTTTGGTGGCCTTCCTTGTCGCGGGATGTGCGTTCCTTTGTGCAGTCCTGTGGGATTTGTGCTCAGGCCAAGCCTTGCTGTTCTTGTGCCAGTGGATTGCTTTTGCCTTTACCTGTCCCGAAGAGGCCCTGGACGCATATTTCCATGGATTTTATTTCGGATCTTCCGGTCTCTCAGAAGATGTCTGTTATCTGGATGGTTTGTGATCGTTTTTCTAAAATGGTCCATTTGGTGCCCTTGCCTAAGCTGCCTTCCTCCTCCGATTTGGTTCCACTGTTTTTTCAGAATGTGGTTCGTTTGCATGGTATTCCTGAGAATATTGTGTCTGACAGAGGATCCCACTTTGTGTCCAGATTTTGGCGGTCCTTTTGTGCTAAGATGGGCATTGAATTATCTTTTTCATCGGCCTTCCATCCTCAGACGAATGGCCAAACCGAACGAACTAATCAGACCTTGGAGACTTATCTGAGATGTTTTGTTTCTGTGGATCAGGATGATTGGGTGACTTTTTTGCCATTGGCTGAGTTCACCCTCAATAATCGGGCTAGTTCTGCTACTTTGGTTTTGCCTTTTTATTGCAATTCTGGTTTTCATCCTCGTTTTTCCTCAGGTCAGGTTGAGCCTTCTGACTGTCCTGGGGTGGATTCTGTGGTGGATAGGTTGCAACAGATTTGGAACCACGTGGTGGACAATTTGACGTTGTCACAAGAGAAGGCTCAGCGCTTTGCTAACCGCCGTCGCTGTGTGGGTCCCCGACTTTGTGTGGGGGATTTGGTATGGTTGTCTTCTCATTATGTTCCGATGAAGGTTTCCTCTCCTAAGTTCAAGCCTCGTTTCATCGGTCCTTATAGGATTTTGGAAATCCTCAACCCTGTGTCGTTTCGTTTGGACCTCCCAGCATCATTTGCCATTCACAATGTGTTCCATAGGTCATTGTTGCGGAGATATGTGGTGCCTGTGTGTCATGAATCCCAATGGCTAGGGATAGCACAGGACAAGCAAGGTACAAATATAGAACGGATGAGCTCTAGGGTGATGGAACCTGGGCTGACCGCTGCCCTATGCCTGACAAACGCAACTAGAGACAGCCAGGGAGCGTGCCTACGTTGGTTCTAGACGCCACGCACCAGCCTAAGAGCTAACTAGTACTGCAGAGAAAATAAAGACCTCACTTGCCTCCAGAGGAACGAACCCCAAAAGGTATAGTTGCCCCCCACATGTATTGACGGTGAAATGAGAGGAAGGCACACACATAGAGATGATATATATAGGTTTAGCAAATTGAGGCCCGCTGTAAACTAGAAAGCAGAACGATACAAAAGGGGTCTGAGCGGTCAGCAAAAAACCCTAATCAAAAAACCATCCTGAGATTACAAGAACCCATGTGCCAACTCATGGCACATGGGGAGAACCTCAGTCCACTAGAGCTACCAGCTAGCATAAAGACATAATAAGCAAGCTGGACAAAAAACCAAACAACTGAAAATCAGCACTTAGCTTATCCTGAAAGATCTGGGAGCAGGTAGGCAGGAACCAAACAGAGCACATCTGAACACATTGATAGCCGGCAAGGAAATGACAGAAAGGCCAGGTAAAATAGGAAACACCCAGCCTCTGATGGACAGGTGGAAACCAAAGGCCGCAACCCACCAAAGTCACCCAGTACCAGCAGTAACCACCAGAGGGAGCCCACAAACAGAATCCACAACAGTATCCCCCCCTTGAGGAGGGGTCACCGAACCCTCACGAGAACCCCCAGGGCGATCAGGGTGAGCTCTATGGAAGGCGCGGACCAAATCAGTCGCATGAACATCGGAGGCGACCACCCAGGAATTATCCTCCTGACCATAACCCTTCCACTTAACCAAATACTGGAGTTTGCGTCTGGAAACACGAGAATCCAAGATCTTCTCAACAACATACTCCAATTCTCCCTCCACCAGCACCGGAGCAGGAGGCTCAACCGAAGGAACAACGGGCACCTCATACCTCCGCAACAACGACCGATGGAACACATTATGAATAGCAAACGATGCTGGGAGATCCAAACGAAAAGATACAGGGTTAAGAATCTCCGAGATCCTATAAGGACCGATGAACTGAGGCTTGAACTTAGGAGAAGAGACCTTCATAGGGACAAAACAAGAAGACAACCACACCAAATCCCCAACAAGAAGTCGGGGACCCACGCGGCGACGGCGATTAGCAAACTGCTATCTTCTCCTGAGATAACTTCAAATTGTCCACCACCTGATTCCAAATTTGATGTAGCCTGTCCACCACCACGTCCACTCCAGGACAATCCGAAGACTCCACCTGACCAGAGGAAAAACGAGGATGAAACCCCGAATTACAAAAAAAAGGAGAGACCAACGTGGCAGAACTAGCCCGATTATTAAGAGCAAATTCGGCCAGTGGCAAAAAAGCAACCCAGTCATCTTGGTCAGCAGAAACAAAACACCTCAAATAAGTTTCCAAGGTCTGATTAGTTTGCTCCGTCTGGCCATTCGTCTGAGGATGGAATGCAGACGAGAAAGACAAATCAATGCCCATCTTGGCACAAAATGTCCGCCAAAATCTAGACACAAACTGGGATCCCCTGTCAGAAACGATATTCTCCGGAATCCCATGCAAACGAACCACGTTCTGAAAAAATAAAGGGACCAACTCAGAGGAGGAAGGCAACTTAGGCAAGGGCACCAAATGAACCATCTTAGAAAAGCGGTCACACACAACCCAGATAACGGACATTTTCTGTGAAACCGGGAGATCAGAAATAAAATCCATGGAAATGTGCGTCCAAGGCCTCTTCGGGATGGGCAAGGATAACAACAACCCACTGGCCCGAGAACAGCAAGGCTTAGCTCGAGCACACACTTCACAAGACTGCACAAAGGTACGCACATCCCTAGACAAGGAAGGCCACCAAAAAGACCTGGCCACCAAGTCTCTAGTACCAAATATTCCAGGATGACCAGCCAACACAGAAGAATGGACCTCGGAGATGACTCTACTGGTCCAATCATCCGGAACAAACAGTCTTTCTGGTGGACAACGATCCGGTTTATCCACCTGAAACTCCTGCAATGCACGTCGCAAGTCTGGGGATACGGCGGACAATATTACCCCATCCCTAAGGATACCAGTAGGCCCAGAATCTCCAGGAGAGTCAGGCACAAAACTCCTGGAAAGAGCATCTGCCTTCACATTCTTTGAACCTGGCAGGTATGAAACCACGAAATTGAAACGAGAAAAAAACAACGACCAACGAGCCTGTCTAGGATTCAAACGCCTGGCAGACTCAAGGTAAATGAGATTCTTGTGATCAGTCAAGACCACCACACGATGTTTAGCACCCTCAAGCCAATGACGCCACTCCTCAAATGCCCACTTCATGGCCAAAAGCTCCCGATTACCCACATCATAATTGCGCTCGGCGGGCGAGAATTTTCTAGAGAAGAATGCACATGGCTTCATCACCGAGCCATCAGAACTTCTGTGTGACAAAACCGCCCCCGCTCCAATCTCGGAAGCATCAACCTCAACCTGAAAAGGAAGTGAAACATCTGGTTGACACAACACAGGAGCAGAAGAAAACCGGCGCTTAAGTTCCTGAAAGGCCCCCACAGCCGCAGGAGACCAATTAGCAACATCAGCACTAGTGTTGAGCATTCCGATACTGCAAGTATCGGGTATCGGCCGATACTTGCTGTATCGGAATTCCGATACTGAGATCCGATATTTTTGTGATATCGGGTATCGGTATCGAAACAACATTAATGTAAAAATGTGTAAAAGAGAGAATTAAAATAAAAAATATTGCTATACTCACCTCTCCGACGCAGCCTGCACCTTACCGAGGGAAGCGGCAGCGTTCTTTGTTTAAAATTCGCGCTTTTCTTTCCTTTACGTGAGTCCCGGCTTGTGATTGGTTGCGTGCCGCCCATGTGACCGGGACGCAACCAATCACAGCAAGCCGTGACGTAATTTCAGGTCCTTCAGGATTTTAAAATTACGTTCCGGCGTTGTGATTGGTTGCGTCGCAGTCACATGGGCGACGCAACCAATCACAGCAAGCCGTGACGTAATTTCAGGTCCTTAAGGATTTTAAAATTACGTCCCGGCTTTGTGATTGGTTGCGTCGCAGTCACATGGGAGACGCAACCAATCACAAGCCGTGACGTCACGGGAGGCTGGACACGCGCGCATTTTAAAATGGGCGCGTGTCCAGCCTCCCGTGACGTCCCGGCTTGTGATTGGTTGCGCCGCGATCAACCAATCACAAGCCGGGAGGCTGGACACGCGCGCATTTTAAAATTTTAAAATGCGCACGTGTCCAGCCTCCCGGCTTGTGATTGGTTGACCGCGGCGCAACCAATCACAAGCCGGGACGTCACGGGAGGCTGGACACGCGCCCATTTTAAAAAGCGCGCGTGTCCAGCCTCCCGTGACGTCACGGCTTGTGATTGGTTAATGGCGGCCATGTTGCCGGGACGCGGACGAATCACAGCAAGCCGTGACGTAATTTCGTCACGGCTTGCTGTGATTGGTCCGCGTCCCGGCAACATGGCGCCGTGACCAATCATAAGCTGGGACGTCACTGGAGGCTGGACACGCGCGCTTTTTAAAATGGGCGCGTGTCCAGCCTCCCGTGACGTCCCGGCTTGTGATTGGTTAATGGCGGCCATGTTGCCGGGACGCGGACCAATCACAGCAAGCCGTGACGTAATTTCGTCACGGCTTGCTGTGATTGGTCCGCGTCCCGGCAACATGGCCGCCCTGACCAATCACAAGCCGGGACTTCACGTAACCAAGTAAAAGCGCGAATTTTAAACAAACAACGCTGCCGGTTCCCTCGCTGAGGTCCAGGCTGCGTCGGAGGGTGAGTATAGCGATATTTTTTATTTTAATTCTTTCTTTTACACATTTATATGGATCCCAGGGCCTGAAGGAGAGTTTCCTCTCCTTCAGACCCTGGGAACCATCAGGAATACCGTCCGATACTTGAGTCCCATTGACTTGTATTGGTATCGGGTATCGGTATCGGATTGGATCCGATACTTTGCCGGTATCGGCCGATACTTTCCGATACCGATACTTTCAAGTATCGGACGGTATCGCTCAACACTAATCAGCACCCTTTTTAGTCAAATCAGTCAAAGGTTTAACAATACTGGAAAAATTTGCAATGAACCGGCGATAAAAATTAGCAAACCCCAAGAACTTCTGTAGGCTCTTAACAGATGTAGGTCGTGTCCAGTCACAAATTGCCTGAACCTTGACGGGATCCATCTCAATAGTAGAAGGAGAAAAAATGTACCCCAAAAAAGAAATCTTCTGGACTCCGAAGAGACACTTTGAGCCCTTCACAAACAGAGAATTGGCCCGCAGAACCTGAAACACCTTCCTGACCTGTAGAACATGAGACTCCCAGTCATCAGAAAACACCAAAATATCATCCAAATACACAATCATAAACTTATCCAGATATTCACGGAAAATATTGTGCATAAAGGACTGAAAGACTGACGGAGCATTGGAGAGTCCAAAAGGCATTACCAAATACTCAAAATGGCCCTCAGGCGTATTAAATGCGGTTTTCCACTCATCACCTTGTTTTATCCGCACCAGATTATACGCACCGCGAAGATCTATCTTAGTGAACCACCTAGCCCCCTTAATGCGAGCAAACAAGTCAGTCAATAATGGCAATGGATACTGATATTTGACTGTAATCTTATTCAGAAGGCGATAATCTATACAAGGCCTCAGGGAACCATCTTTTTTTGCCACGAAAAAAAAACCTGCTCCCAGAGGGGACGAAGATGGATGAATATGTCCCTTTTCCAAGGACTCCTTAATATAATTCCGCATAGCAGTATGCTCTGGCAGTGACAGATTAAATAAACGACCCTTAGGGAACTTACTGCCAGGAATCAATTCTATAGCACAGTCACAATCTCTATGAGGAGGGAGCGAATTGAGCTTAGGCTCCTCAAAAACATCCCTATAGTCAGACAAAAACTCAGGGATCTCAGAAGGAGTAGATGAAGCGATTGAAATCGGAGGTGCATGATCATGAACCCCCTGACATCCCCAGCTTAACACAGACATTGTTTTCCAGTCCAGGACAGGATTATGAGTTTGTAACCATGGCAGCCCCAGCACTAATACATCATGTAAATTATACAGTACAAGGAAGCGAATCACCTCCTGATGAACGGGAGTCATGCGCATGGTCACTTGTGTCCAGTACTGCGGTTTATTCATAGCCAATGGTGTAGAGTCAATTCCCTTCAGAGGAATAGGAACTTCCAGAGGCTCCAGACTAAAACCGCAGCGTTTAGCAAATGATCAATCCATAAGACTCAGGGCAGCGCCCGAATCCACATAGGCATCAACGGAAATGGAAGACAGTGAAAAAATCAGAGTCACAGACAAAATGAACTTAGGCTGCAGAGTACCAATGGCAAAAGATTTATCAAGCTTTTTTGTGCGTTTAGAGCATGCTGATATAACATGAGCTGAATCACCACAATAAAAACACAATCCATTTTTCCGCCTATAATTTTGCCGTTCACTTCTGGACTGAATTCTATCACATTGCATAGTCTCAGGTGCCTGTTCAGAAGACACCGCCAACTGGTGCACGGGTTTGCGCTCCCGCAAACGCCGATCAATCTGTATGGCCATAGCCATAGACTCATTCAGACCTGTAGGCGTAGGGAACCCCACCATAATATCCTTAATGGCCTCAGAAAGACCATTTCTGAAGTTTGCAGCCAGGGCGCACTCATTCCACTGAGTAAGCACCGACCATTTCTGAAATTTTTGACAATATATTTCCGCTTCATCATGCCCCTGAGAGAGGGCTAACAAAGCCTTTTCAGCCTGAATCTCCAGGTTGGGTTCCTCATAGAGCAATCCCAATGCCAGAAAAAACGCATCCACACTGAGCAATGCAGGATCCCCTGGTGCCAATGCAAATGCCCAATTCTGAGGGTCGCCCCGCAGGAAAGATATTACAATCCTGACCTGTTGAGCAGGGTCTCCAGAGGAGCGAGATTTTAAAGAAAGAAACAATTTACAATTGTTCCTGAAATTCAGGAAGGTAGATCTATCTCCAGAGAAGAACTCTGGAATAGGAATTCTAGGTTCAGACATGGGAGTGTGAACAACAAAATCCTATATGTTTTGAACTTTTGCCGTGAGATTACTCAGGCTGGAATCCAAACTCTGGACATCCTTGTTAAACAGCTAAGATCAGAGCCATTCAAGGGTTAAGAGGAGGTAAGAAGCAGCTAGACAGCAATTAAGGGCTAGGCAGCAAAACTCTGAAGGGAAAAAAAAAAAAAATTTCCCTTAAACACTTCTTATTCTCCTGCTTCAGCCCAAACAATTAACACTTTGTGGGCCGGCTATACTGTCATGAATCCCAATGGCTAGGGATAGCACAGGACAAGCAAGGTACAAATATATAACGGACGAGCTCTAGGGTGATGGAACCTGGGCTGACCGCTGCCCTACGCCTGACAAACGCAACTAGAGATAGCCAGGGAGCGTGCCTACGTTGGTTCTAGACGCCACGCACCAGCCTAAGAGCTAACTAGTACTGCAGAGAAAATAAAGACCTCACTTGCCTCCAGAGGAACGAACCCCAAAAGGTATAGTTGCCCCCCACATGTATTGACGGTGAAATGAGAGGAAGGCACACACATAGAGATGATATATATAGGTTTAGCAAATTGAGGCCCGCTGTAAACTAGAAAGCAGAACGATACAAAAGGGGTCTGAGCGGTCAGCAAAAAACCCTAATCAAAAAACCATCCTGAGATTACAAGAACCCATGTGCCAACTCATGGCACATGGGGAGAACCTCAGTCCACTAGAGCTACCAGCTAGCATAAAGACATAATAAGCAAGCTGGACAAAAAACCAAACAACTGAAAATCAGCACTTAGCTTATCCTGAAAGATCTGGGAGCAGGTAGGCAGGAACAAAACAGAGCACATCTGAATACATTGATAGCCGGCAAGGAAATGACAGAAAGGCCAGGTAAAATAGGAAACACCCAGCCTCTGATGGACAGGGGGAAACCAAAGGCCGCAACCCACCAAAGTCACCCAGTACCAGCAGTAACCACCAGAGGGAGCCCACAAACAGAATCCACAACACCTGTGGTTCCTTCTGTTGACCCTCCTGCTCCGGTCTTGGTCGAGGGAGAATTGGAGTATGTGGTGGAGAAGATCTTGGATTCTCGTGTTTCGAGACGGAAGCTTCAGTACTTAGTTAAATGGAAGGGCTATGGTCAGGAGGATAATTCCTGGGTTGTCGCCTCTGATGTCCATGCAGCCGATTTGGTTCGTGCCTTTCATTTGGCTCGTCCTGATCGGCCTGGGGGCTCTGGTGAGGGTTCGGTGACCCCTCCTCAAGGGGGGGTACTGTTGTGAATTCCGTCTGGGCTCCCTCTGGTGGCCTTTAGCAATACTGTGGGTCTGGAGCTGGGCTCAGCTGCCTCATTTCCTGCTATGCTGGTTCCTATTTAACTCCACCTGGACCTTTGCTTGTGGCATGCTGTCGTTGTATTCAGTACTGGTTCTGATCTCTCTGGACTTCCTTGTGACCTGTCTCCATCTGGAGAAGCTAAGTCTTGCTAGATCTTGTTTGCTCATATTTCTCTTGAAAATGTTTCTCAATATATGATGACTTCTGTCCAGCTTGCTTATATGTGATTTTTCGCTTGCTGGAAGTTCTGGGGTGCAGAGTGCGCCCCTCACATCGTGAGTCGGCGTGGGGGTTCTTGTATTTTCTGCGTGGATGTTTTTGATAGTTTTTGTACTGACCGCACAGATCCCTTGCTATCTTCAGTCTATTTAGTGTTAGCAGGCCTCATTTGCTTAAACCTGTTTTTCATTACTACGTTTGTATTTTCCCCTTAACTCACCGTTATTATTTGTGGGGGGCTGTCTAAAACTTTGGGGTTATTTCTCTGAGGCAAGTGAGGCTTGCTTTCTCTCTAGGGGTAGTTAGTTCCTCAGGCTGTGAAGAGGCGTCTAGGTTTTTAGGTAACGCTCCACGGCTGCCTTTAGTGTGTTTGGATAGGATTAGGGTTGCGGTCAGTATAGTTTCCACATCCCCAGAGCTCGTCCTAATATTCAGGTTTACCTATCAGGTCAGTTTGGTGATCCTACCACCGGATCATAACAGTGTTCCACAGATCATTGTTACAGAAGGTGGTGGGTCTTGTGGACACGACACCAATGCCTTCTCCAGTCTTGTTGGATGGTAATTTGGAATTCGAAGTCTCCAAGGTGGTTGTCTCTTGTGTAGTGCACCGCACTTACCAGTACTTGGTACACTGGCGTGGTTATGGGCCTGAGGAAAGGTCCTGGGTACCAGCCTCGGACGTTCATGCGGACCGGCTGGTCAGTATGTTTCACCACCGTCATCCGGACAAGCCGGGTCCTATAAGCCGTGAGGGCTCTGGGGTCCCTCGTAGAAGGTGGGGTACTGTCATGTTGGACACAATTCATACCAGGGCATTCGACAGACAGCGGTAATTCCGCTTTTTTCCACTATGTGCTCAGTGGCGTCGGCTAGATTTTATCTAGCTGGTCCGGGGTTAATTTAGCTGGTGCTCGGATTGGAAGCTGGGCCACGCCCACTGCCTTTAAATAGTTCTTCTGAACATTGGGCGTCGCCGATTATAGCTTCTGTCTTGTGCGTGGTTATCTCGGTCTGGAGGGGTGAGCTAGTAGTTGGAGTATTGTTGCTGGTGGTGTATTTCCCTTTGTCTTATTTGCTCCTTCCTATATTTGTATTTGTTTTGCCCTTTGCATTTATAGTGTATTCCTGAGTGACTGCGGCGTGGTGCTTATTTTTCCATTATCCTTGTCTGTGCTAACTGTGGGTATTGGAGTGTGGACTCTTCACTGGGTGGGTGGTGATTTCAGCCTAGGGTTGAAACAGGAGATAGGGCAAGGGTGGAGGCTCAGACATGCACACCATTAGTGTAAACTCTGAGAGAGGGTCAGTCAGGGTTTCCCTAGTCTGAGGGAAATCGCAGGGGCCCGGGTTATTAGCTCTTTCCTGCCTAGGTCTCCCGTGACAACTATGGTCTCAATTAAAAACTCCAAATGTATTCTACAAAAAAGTTTTTTTAATCAAAGAAATTTCCTAAATTATGCTATTTAAGGTAGGGTCACACAACCATTTTTCTCTCACTCGAGAAAAATGGTCCATTTATGATAATCACACTCTGATCAGATTTTGATCAGTTTCATCAGTGTAAGATTGGATTTTGGAACAGCAATATAAAGCAGTTTGTGGATACAGTTCATCCCATCCAATATTTATATGTCGTTCTGCCTCATTTCCTGGGCAATCCACTCCGCTGTGCACGGATAATGTTTGTGAGGTATCAAGCAACTTTGTTCATAGTTGTGTAAAAAGGTTTTTCAATTCAGCAAAGCAAATTAAAAGCAAAAATACTTTATTGAGACTTGTGACGCTAGTTACTTTTCACAGCCTAGCCATGAGTCAGGATAGTCTAGAAGTCCAAGATCAGAAGCCATGAGGGAACGTCATAAACAGCAGGAAATGAAAAATGGGGAAGTCTGAGGTCAGATTACCAGGAGGATAGAGGATCAAAGCAGAAGGGGTTAAACAAATGGACGGTCAAAACAAGGTCCAAGGTCCGGCAACGAAAGATCAACAAATAGAACTTGAGGCACAGAGGAAACAAACCACACAAGCTGAATGTACATCTGACAGAGGTCTGGGAGAAACAGCTCAGTTAAGTAGCATGGCAATCACCTGGGATAATGAACACTTGGAGACAGCTGACACCTCCCAGTCTCAGATTGGATAGTTGAGCTGTCAATCAACACACTGACAGCTCAGCACGCCCCTGTACCATATTGGATGGCTGAGCTGTCAGTAACTGCATCACAGACACACTAAGGGGTGGAACCATGAGAGAATTCAGTAAAATAGTAGCATGGGCATTAAGAATACATTTGACACGTTTCAAGTCTAGCTGACTCTTAATCGTAGATATGATACTATTTTATTAAGTCACAAAAAAGTATTTTTGCTGTTAATTCGCTTTGCTAGGTTGAAAAACCTATTTTCACAACTAGGATCCAATTTTTTCCTAAGTGGAGAAAAAAAAAGTGTCTCCACCTTCTCTATATTCTCGGCCCGTAAAAAGCGGATCACACTGGGATGTAATCCAAGTGTGGCCCAATTTTTTGCCATGGACCTATAGAGTTGAATGAGCAGGTGTTAACCAATTCTCGGAGGCAAATCTTGAATGCTTCAATGTTTTCCTTTGACCCATTCGGGTCAAGGGAAAAATCTGACATGAGCGGGGAGCCATAGAATAACATGGGACCGGTGCTATCTGTCAGGCGATACTTCGATTTTTACGAGCCCTTACTCCGTCTTTTGCTTCTTGTTTGGTAAATGACCACATTACGTTCCAATTCCTGACATATTATTAGATTTCCGAGATTATCGGATGTCAGATTAAATTAATTTTTTTTTGCTTTTTCCATTTTTAATTAACCAGAAATAGATTGTGTTTCTTATTCATTTTTCTGCCATGTCTCTGTTGGTTATCTCCTAAGCCCACACTCAGACTGTACCTCTGCTCCGTGCTGTATCGCACATCACAACACTTCTGCGTTTCTTTGAAGTTGGTTCCTGCTTGTGGTTTATGAACTGACAGCGAGACGTTTGATGGAAGCACTAATTATTTTTCCACTTCAATGTGTTTTTAGCCGTGCACGCTATCATTTACTGTCATTATTTTAATGATATATTATGTTGATAATACAATCTGGGTTAATTCCCAAATGTGCTATTTAGCAACAACAACAACAAAAAAAAAATATTCTGGCATAAGTTTACATGAATCCTCATTAAACTGAAATCTGAAAACGAGACGCCTGCAAAAATTAGGTTTTAATTATGGAATAAAGTGGGAGATATGCAAACTAATATCACATGACACTTTTCTTTAAAGTCGTGTTTAATCAGAATAATCATATCAATGGCATTGGGAGAAAAAAAATGCCTCCATCAGAGGCTCTAAGGATTAAAATGTTACTGTGGTTCATTTCCTGTTGGAAGCGGAATGACAGTAATTATGGTGCAGATGCCGCTCGCGCAGCTTAAAGAACCCTTTTCTCATCAGGAAAAAAAAAAGAATTTAAATACCAGAAACTAAAAACCTAGACAAACAATTTTTTTCTAATTACTAGTTATATTGGTCTGTACTGCTGTGTATAATATCTGACATGCCTTAGAGCAAAAGTATATAGGAAGGCATGTGCACAATATTTGTATGGATGCAAAGTGCATGTATGGCGGCACAATGTCTTTATGGATGTATGAAGGCAGTATGCCTGCATGATACCTGTGAAGGCTGTACGAAGCCTGTATCTCATTATACGCTCCTATTCTGAATGCATGCACTGCAGCATATAACTTCTCCTTTCCTGTATACTGGGTGTAATTCTCAGTATCTGTATTATCCTATATATATACACTGCACAGTACCACTTCTGTCCTGTATACTGGGTGTAATTCTCATTACACCCAGTATACACTCCCTATAGTCATCCATACAATATAATATACTCCCTATAATCCTCCATATAGTGTAATGCACTCCTCATAGTTCTCCATATAATATAATGCACTACCCCATAGTCCTCCATAAGGTATATTGCTCTCCCAATAGTTCCCCATATGGTATAATGCATGCCCCATAGTCCTCCATACATTATAATACACTCTCCATAGTCCTTCATAGAGTATACGGAACTCCTTATAGTCCTCCTTAGAATATAATGCAGTCCCCACAGTTTCCCATACAGTATAATAATACACTCCCCATAGTTCTCCATATAATATATATAATACAGTATAATGGACCCCATAGTTATCAATATAGTATAATGCACTCATAGATCAACTCAGCATGGACGGTGACAACCCTGGCACATGCTGCAAACACGTTTCCTACAGCGGTGCTCCAGGTATGTTGAACGTCTGTGGAGAAAATCCAATCTGGACAAAGATTTCATCCATTATAAGTTTATGTTTGAAACATACAACTCTGCCCTTCACTTCTCCAAACAAACATCACCTCACTATCCAACAATCCTAAATGTCTCTTTGACACTTTTAATTTCCTCTTCAATCCAAGAGTGCAGTCCTCAACCACGTATCTCAGCGCTGACAATCTGGCCAATTATTTCAAAGAAAAAATTGACCAGATCCAACAGGAAATTTCCTCCCAATCCTTTCATAACATGCACTGCCCTCCCTCCCCCACTGCATCTAGCTCACTCCCTGTGTTTGAACCAATCACGGAAGAAGACGTGATCAGGCTCCTTGCATCTTCTCGTCCTACTGCTTGCACCAGTGACCTAATTCCCTCACATCTCCTCCAGTCAATTTCCCCACTCACCTAACAAAAATATTCAACGTCTCTCTCTTTCAGTACCTATCCCTCCTCTTTTGTCAAAAATCACAGCTGGCATCAAGACCTGGTGTTAGCAATGGAGAACTGTCTATCAGACATGGTATTGGTAAGTGTAGCTGCCTTTCGTTTTTCTTCTGTCACTTCTTTTTGCATTTATGTCCTTTTTCTAATGAATTCTTGGGGCATCATGGCTTTTTGTTGATGGATGATCCCAAAAAAGTACAGCATTGATTGTATAAAAAAACCCAAAAACTAATAATTGGAGCATCGGCGTTGGATTATCGAGGGAGAAGTGTTCCTTTTTTTAGTATTTGTTACTTACCTTTCTATTGAAGTTGAATATTCCCTTTAACACCTCCAACAAAATGGATAATTACAATTAGGGAGCAGTCAACCATATCATTGGACCAAGATCAGAACGCAGTGTTCGGACAGGCTGCAGCTCTCCCGACCCGAGCATGACAGTTGCACAGAAATACATGAAGCTATCATGATCGGGTCGGGAAAGCTGATGACCAGTCCGTGCATTGCGGACCGATCTCGGTCCGATTTATATAGCCATCTGACCGTGCTCTTACTAACAACTACTCTATGTCTACAAACGATTTTGTAGAATTTCTACATTCCATCAATTTCCCCGCCATGCTTTCGATCCAAATTTTTGACTTTGTAAATACCATCTCCTATTCCTAAGAATTACCCGCCCTAATGTTATGTTACAAGTCTCCCGAACATTTCATCACTTTAATAATTCAGCTCACTGGTCCTGAATATGGTTTTTCTATTTTTTTTTTATCTTGGGTAAGAAAAATAGGCCTATCAAAACGCCTTAAAAGAAAAAGTGATTGATGGAGAGTAAGTGTAATCACATTTGAAGTGGCGCTGTGTATAATATGCTTCTAATGTTCTCCTTCTTATCCTGACATTGCCGACATATAAGTAATTGAAGGCTCAGAAATGTCTCGCAATGGCCGGCTGGATCTGGTCTGACAGGCCATTTTACTGACACTGACTGAGCTCCTTGACAAGACAATATCACTGTCCCACTTGACTGCTGTCTCCTTGTCACTTACACCTGATTCCTAGAGATATATAGACATGTTTTGCCTGCTCGATGTTTGTGATCCGGAGCACCGGCGACAGCGCATCCGTCTATCTCCTCTTAAAAGGATTAGGTTGTATAGCCTCTATCTCAATTAACCTGCTCTTGGCTGTAGGTAATTACTGCAGAGAAAACTCTTAATTAAACAGATCCTTTCAGACGTGTCCACATATCTAATCAATGTTGTTTAAACAATTCCGATGTATCGAGCCGCGTCAATGTGAGTTGAATCCTTTACCATCTGGTTTTGCATTTATATTGCAAGACTTGATTGTGTCAAATGATTTTTTTTTCTTCTCTTATGAAGAATTCAGTGCACAACGATGGTGTCAGAAAGTATTCCGGTGTCACAGGTGGGGGAAGAGAAATGTTCAAGGTTTCGGAATAAATTGGAAAGATACATAATAAATACAAACTTGACAAAGAGAAATAACATATTCTGCTTCGGCCCAAAGGGAATTGGGGAGCATGAGAAAAACCTTCTCAACCCATCGTTAGATGAATATTTGAATACAAATTAATTGTTTTTTAAGGAATTCAGCTTGTGGAGGGTAAAAACTGAATGCGAAGTATCTCCATAATAAGACAACTCTAGACAGGAATGTATAGAATAGCGTAAATAATAATATATATTTCATAAACCAGCTCTAGCCCGCTACACTGCCGACTAAGATGAAACGTACAAACATCATCAACAACACGGCTTAGTACACAATGCATTTTAACACTATGTTAAACTTATGTACCGGTAAAGCAGCATTGGGCCCCACTGACCTGACCTTTTCGATCGTATACATCAGGGTCTTCTGTTGTAGGCATTTGTTAGGAAATACTGGATTTAGATTTGGAACCTAAGATATATAGACCTAATAAGGTATCCTCAGCTAAAATACAAATGGGTCTAATTTTTTTTTCTATTTTATAGACATTCTTTAGGTTTTGCAGTAATTGGGCTGTGGTTCTTACATCTGGAAGTCTTGCCTGGAAAACGTGTTCTCGCAACTATCCAAGCTAAAGGTTTTATCCAGGACTTTTTAAGCCCATAGTAAAAAAAACAGGCATGTAGGTGCTAACTACCTGCCTGTTCAACCCACTTCTGTTAGCAATTCATCTGCTCCACATCAACAGAGCAGCTCTTCCGGGCTGCTCTGTCAACGGAATGTGACTGCCGGCATCATACTGATTGACAGCCGGATCCCCACAGTTAGGCAGTGGGGAGCTGCTAGTAATTTAGCATGATGTCAGCAGTTGTGCCCTATCAACAGAGCGGAGCAGAAAAGAAGCTGCTGCTCTGTCAACATAACGTAATCAGAAGTCGGTGAACCATCAACAGGAGCAGTCTCTGTACCCTCATAGGTTGGTACTGGGCACTACAGGCAGGTAAGTATCACCTACCCACTTGTTAGTCTTTAAGCCAATAGTAAAAAAAATATAGTATTGAAGAAACCATTTAAATGAAGTTGTTAATGTACTACCCAACTGTTTGCCTTTCTGCTATTGCAGCCAATCTCCAATCAAACGAAAGAAGGTCAGGAGTTCTCCACTTGAGATTTCTTGCTCTGGGATTCCTTACTTTAAATAGCCAAAGTGCAGTGACGTAAGCAGATTTGACCCCTTAAGACTATAGAGGATGGAGAGTGCAGTGTAACCATAGCAGAGGTGGTACTTAGACAGGTAGCGTTATCGGGAAATTCACGCTTTTATGCCCTACATATAGGGATGGGGCTTTTATTATATAGAGCCTTGGGTACTGCACATACACAGTTATTAAAATTTCTAAGGATGTTTAAGCCCTTACCCAAACCCTCCCCTTCCTTCCTGTGAATGACCCACACCTCCCGACAACATCCCAGATTTACCCCAGAAGTCCCACTTTCATGCAGGGACTACACTCCTAGGAGCCAGTAGAAATTCAGCACAGTTGACCACGTTGCATACAAAGGGTCTGCTTCTGGGGAACTTGCAATCACAATGCATGGGGCATTAAAACGTGGAATTTTCAGTTATGCAGCTAATCATCTTACCAGGAATACTTTAAAAGATCTTCCTTTCTTCTATGCAATACTGTCAGCAATTTTCCTAAAGTTCAATTCCCCATGGAAACTCCTTAACATAATACATGAGAGTCATTAATTATATTTCTAGTGTTTCCTTTCACATAGTTACAAAAATTGGTATTGAAAATTTAGGGATGCTGCAGCTCCGCCCTTAGTCTCATCCCAAGCTAACCCAGAAAGGTCCATTTGTGGTAAAATATTGAGTAAACCCTGCCTGTTTTCAGCTTGGAAGATGCCTAATTTGCTGGGACTGCAAAAATCAGGTTAGTCCCAGGAAATTTAGGACTATTGGCAAGTATGCTTAAGTGGTAAAAGGCTCTTTAGGTCCACCCAAGACCTTGGGTGTGATGGCTACCTCTTCGTCTCATATAGCTACACCCCTGAGCACAAGGGATGCCATATGTGCTTATAAGATCTTATTAGTATGGTATTTAGCAGAGACGTAGAAGTGAAAGCATTGAATGTAAAATCATCATGCTACGTTGACCCAAGAAAAATCAGCCACGATGTCAGCAGTATCTAGTGACTTCTAAAATTATAGAACAGCTTTATCATCAGTCTCGGCATTTCACAGCTAATCCCATTCAATCAGTTTAGCTCCTTTTGTGTGCCTTGTAACATTATTCGTAATGAATGGGACCTGAGTGCGCAGGGTTTAATATTCACCAGTAGTGATCCTCCCGAGGGCAAAAAAATCTACAATCGTTCTCTAATGGAATGACAGAAAATAAAACATGGTACCTGCTGACACTTTCACTTTGCGAAAAGAAATTACTGTGCCTACAGTACTGTGCAAAATCAATAACCGGGTCCCATATGTGTAACATATAGCTGATGTGTATCATGAAGATGCCATTAGGAGCTAAATATAAATTTGATTGATGGATGAGCTCGGTGATGTATGAAACATCCAGAGTGATTTCTAAACTGGTTGGCATGATAGTTCCGTTTTACTACTCTACCAGCTATTCCCATTAATCGTAGCAGAAGTATTTTCTTGTCCTCTACCTATAGATGTCAAGTTTTCTATCGTAAATGTTTTTGGCTAATGGTATCAGATGGGAAGAAATAATAGATTACAGAATATATTTCACATAGAGTGAGGTCTGGAAAAACAACTTTGTATGTGACGTTTTATTTACTTTATTTAGAAAAACTGCAGCAGTCACGTAAAATACTCCCCACTGGCCCCTAACCTAATCCACAATATACCACTGCTCTTCTCCTGCCCCTATAGCCTTCTATTGCTTGCAAATAAATTACAGAAGACTATGAGATTTGGAATATTATTTGTACTACAACTTTTTTGGGAAAAAAAATCCTAGTTGACTTTTAATGGCCAGCCTGGACTTTTGTTTTGCCGAGATCCACTCCCTTCCCCTATGGTTGCCTGGCATATATCTGAGACATCATCTACCTAGGCTTTTTAAGGCCCAGTTGGACACATCTCTGTCTATTAAGACAGTACTGTAGTCAGATGCCTTGTGCTTGGACACAGCCAAAATCTAGCTTCTTCTGCTGCTATTACTTCCTTAGACTTCTGTGATTTCTGCAACCATAGGAGCAGCTGGTTAACCCCTTGCTTGCTGTAAGCCTGACGAACAGTTATTAGTTTCTGTTCACATCACTTGCATTTCCTGCTAGGTAACCAATTCTTTTCTGCTAGCATCGTGAATAGTGTTGAGCGATACCGTCCGATACTTGAAAGTATCGGTATCGGAAAGTATCGGCCGATACCGGCAAAGTATCGGATCCAATCCGATACCGATACCCGATACCAATACAAGTCAATGGGACTCAAGTATCGGACGGTATTCCTGATGGTTCCCAGGGTCTGAAGGAGAGGAAACTCTCCTTCAGGCCCTGGGATCCATATAAATGTGTAAAAGAAAGAATTAAAATAAAAAATATCGCTATACTCACCTGTCCGACGCAGCCTGGACCTCAGCGAGGGAACCGGCAGCGTTGTTTGTTTAAAATTCGCGCTTTTACTTGGTTACGTGAAGTCCCGGCTTGTGATTGGTCAGGGCGGCCATGTTGCCGGGACGCGGACCAATCACAGCAAGCCGTGACGAAATTACGTCACGGCTTGCTGTGATTGGTTAATGGCGGCCATGTTGCCGGGACGCGGACCAATCACAGCAAGCCGTGACGTAATTTCGTCACGGCTTGCTGTGAATGGTCCGCGTCCCGGCAACATGGCCGCCCTGACCAATCACTTAAATTTTAAAATGGGCGCGTGTCCAGCCTCCCGGCTTGTGATTGGTTGACCGCGGCGCAACCAATCACAAGCCGGGACGTCACGGGAGGCTGGACACGCGCCCATTTTAAAAAGCGCGCGTGTCCAGCCTCCCGTGACGTCACGGCTTGTGATTGGTTAATGGCGGCCATGTTGCCGGGACGCGGACCAATCACAAAGCCGGGACGTAATTTTAAAATCCTTAAGGACCTGAAATTACGTCACGGCTTGCTGTGATTGGTTGCGTCTCCCATGTGACTGCGACGCAACCAATCACAACGCCGGAACGTAATTTTAAAATCCTGAAGGACCTGAAATTACGTCACGGCTTGCTGTGATTGGTTGCGTCCCGGTCACATGGGCGGCACGCAACCAATCACAAGCCGGGACTCACGTAAAGGAAAGAAAAGCGCGAATTTTAAACAAAGAACGCTGCCGCTTCCCTCGGTAAGGTGCAGGCTGCGTCGGAGAGGTGAGTATAGCAATATTTTTTATTTTAATTCTCTCTTTTACACATTTTTACATTAATGTTGTTTCGATACCGATACCCGATATCACAAAAATATCGGATCTCGGTATCGGAATTCCGATACAGCAAGTATCGGCCGATACCCGATACTTGCAGTATCGGAATGCTCAACACTAATCATGAACTTTTATTAGAAACTGGTGTCACTACATTACCATGTGCTGTGGATTTGGTAACTTGCATCTGCTCTGGTTATCCCATTGTTTGCTGTAAGCATCACAGGATGTTATTTTTTTGGTCAGTTCACATTGTATTTCTATCTGCTATGGACTTTACTACCTTGTGCCTTCCAGCCAGCTATACCAACGTCTTGGGTCCGAGTGTCCGCCTTGACCTGTGACTTTGTGAATCCACCTACCCAGGTGAGCCTAATAACTAACATAAGTGAGAGCAAAGACTGAGACTTTATAGTACTATTTATACTTTGTAATAGATGATTGGGAGTTGCTGATACATTTTAAACATTGCTGCCTCCAAGTTATACAATACAGGCAACGTTCCTTTTTTTCTGTATTTCCAGAATTCTTGATTGAACCCTGAATGCTCAAACCTCTCTCACTTATGATGTGTCCAATCAATAAGTAACTGAGATCAATACAAATTACACTAGATGAAGGCAAACATGCTGCAAAGTGTAGAAAATCTGTATCACCAGCATTTAAATACTAAATAGTAATTGAAAATAGAAGATATTGATTGTTTTATACATCACTCAGTAAATAACTTTGAAAAGAACCCTTCAGTGTTAAATTAAAATCAGTTCATGCAATATAACAACCGAGATGAAATGACAACTGTGCAAATGAATAAAATGTCAGTCAAGGCATTCAGAAAACAGAAGTTAATTACTGCCTGATATTAAGTTTCCATATACAGCAAGACTTCCTTTCACCTGGGGCAAATTCTTTTCTGTGCCCTATCCCTTTTTGTGAATATATCCTAGCCAAGACATGGGTGATTGTTTATTTTTCCCCCATAGCCTTGCCTTAGTTGCATAGGTGGGCTACCAGCACCCAGACAAGGCTGGTATTCTGTGCCCTCTATCTTGTGGACCATTAACTCTTCTTGAGTCCCTTCCACCAGCCCATTACTGAACCCCTCATCCCTCAAGCACATGTATTATACAGGGTGGGCCATTTATATGGATACAGCTAAATAAAATGGGAATGGTTGGTGATATCAACTTCCTGTTTGTGGCACATTAGTATATGGGAGGGGGAAAACTTTTTAAGATGGGTGGTGACCATGGCGGCCATTTTGAAGTCAGCCATTTTGGATCCAACTTTATTTTTTTCAATGTCAAGAGGGTCACGTGACACATCAAACTTATTGAGAATTTCACAAGAAAAACAGTGGTGCGCTTGGTTTTAACATAACTTTATTCTTTCATGAGTTATTTACAAGTTCATGACCACTTATAAAATGTGTTCAAAGTGCTGCCCATTGTGTTTGATTGTCAATGCAACCCTCTTCCCCCAATCTTGACACACTGATAGCAACACCACAGAAGAAATGCTAGCACAGGCTTCCAGTATCCATTGTTTCAGAAGCTGCACATCTCGTATCTTCACAGCATAGACAATTGCCTTCAGAAGACCCTAAAGAAAAAAGGTCTGAGCATTCTTACATGAGCAGTTTCCTGGAAAGTGGATTGGTCATCGTGGGACAATTGAATGGCCACCAAGGTCTCCTGATCTGACCACATTACACTTTTATCTTTGAAGTAATCTGAAGTCATCACCGCACAGGACATAGAACCCGGACTCCAAGCTCCAGAAGTAGCTGACACCAGAAAGCTGCAACTGCATGGCTGGTCTCCATAGAATAACTCTATCACCAACAGTCAGCTGATGCATCAGGTGACCATTTAAAGGATAGTGGGAGTGGTCACCACCCACATCAGCTGACCTAGCAACTCTGCAGTTGCAGCTAGAGAAACTGACTTTAACCCCCACTGGCCTGAAAGCAAAAAAATCTACATTTAAATTATAGAGGAACCAGAGCTGCCATGCATCCAAAAATGGATCGTGACAGGATGTCTCTTTTTCCCACGAATAACAATCCACATTTATTCTTGAACAAAAAAAATCAACATTTACTCAAATATAATCATGTTATTAGACAGACACTTCACATACATACACATCTATATACACACACTGCACATACGGTACATACCATTCTTGTTTCTCTAGACTCCCGCAGTTAAAGGAACTTTGGTGACATTATGGTAACACGACCGTGAAGTCACCAAAGATCCTTAAGCAGTCTTAACTTCGGAATAGAAATGTTGGGGGTTTCTCAGAGTGGGAGCCCTGGACAATTGCCCAGTTTACTCCCACCCCTCCCAATGCAACCCCTAACTATAACAAGAGTTTATTTTTGGAGTAGGACTTATTTTCCAAGCATACTTTAAAAATCCTGTAAAAATCATGCTGGACTTATTTGCGACAAAGGTCTTATTTTCTGGAAAACACAGTAGATATTCCAGTTCCACTACATAAGCCTCTGCAGTGTAATTATCAACTGTGAAAACTCTGGTACAACAGTAAAACCTGACTCAGGTCTGCTATGTCTCCCATCTCTATCCCAGCTATGATATATTGGTCATCACTGTTTCTGCTCTGCTATACCAGTTGACATCTGATCTACAGCCCTTTATTTCTTAGACATCAATTCACCCCCACTCTCACACAGCTCTGCTAATCCAGTCATCAACCAGCGCTGCCTGTCCATGTTGCTCAAGAACCACTCATCCGCACAAAAGGCTTCAAGGATATTCTTAACCAAGTAAAGCCTAACAAGAATGAGTCTCATGAAATCATATCTGCTATACATCAGACGTCCAGCCCTAGCCGCCATCTTGTTGGGACCCGAAGGGCAGTAAAAACATCAAAAAGTAGAAATCTCTATACTCACCTTGCCGCTCACCTCTCCGACACCTCTACTTCTCACCAACACCATATTGTCCTCATCACATCATCTTGTCACCATCGCTTAGTGCTGATTCTCCAGGACCCTTCACTCTAAGCTGAGACTTCCAGCTATGATGTGGGCCGGTAGAATCCCTCAAGGTCACAACGCACGTCATGACATCATGACCTCACGTGCATGGGCAAAATCATCCAAGCTGAGAGTCCGTGCCTAGATAGAAGATTAGGGACTTGGCAGTGGTGATAAGAAGATATGATGAAGACCAGAATGGTGATGGTGTGGAGCAGAGGGAACGAAGAAGTGAGTGGTACGGTGAGTATAAAGGATTTATTTAATATTTCAAATCTTAGGTTCATTATGCTCTTCGTTCTCTCCTGACCCCAAAGAATAATAATAGGGGACATTCAATTTGCAAATTTAATAAATCACATTCAATAATTTGGCTACAAATTGAACTTCCCGGGAAAATCAACACAAACAGGTGATTTCCAATTTTGCCAGATCCGCTCATCCTTAGTGCTTACCCTTAAAACTATGTATCCCCCAAGCATGAGAAGAATGCACAAGAAATCATATAGTTTCAGCATATAAAACAATCAAGACACAAAGGGAAAAGTCTAGGCTAAGAAATATTGTAAGTTACTGTATATGCTTCTCTGTGTACGGTGAAAGGAGACTTTCTGTCACATATTTGGCCAGCGCCGACTGATAAAATATACTGGTTAGCGAAGCACAGATATATATCCTTGAATATATTTTTTTCTTACATTTCACAGACTATTCTTTTTTATGTGTGTTTTTTATGCCACAACATTGACACGCCAGAGCCACATAAATTAAGTCATAAATAAATAAAGGAAAATATTCCCACATATGAAAGAAGCGTTCATCTTTCTTTCAAGTATTTTATCCAGAATTTCCAGGCACTGAATACTGATAGATGACAGTCTATTCATCCACAGTCAGAGGCTGATATGATTTATGTTTTCTTCATTTTCATATTGTTGGTGAGGGGGATGTGATTTTGCTACATATAAATAGAGAATTATTGTTTTTCTTAAAATATCTCAATATTGCTAAACATAGGATTTAATTTTAGCCTTTCCTAATATGTACCTTCAAAGGAAGGCTTTAATGTATGCCACAGGTGGAAGCGTCTCTATACACGAAACGGCCGTCGTCTGACCAGCCGCACCTGCTCCCTCTCCCTGACCTCATGCTTATAGAAGGACTTCAATAAAGGAATATTTTTACACAGTGAGTTCCGTCTTCTGGCGTTGTGCACGCCAGTCTTAATGAAGGGCTCACTGGAGTAGGATGCACAAAACTCATTAAGAGGTACATGCTACTCAATGAATTTGGTGCTACTTCTTGGCACAGTCGTCAACTGGATTAACATTTTTGGAGTACAAAACCCCGGTATTTTTTCTGAATTTGATGGGTGAGCATCACGCAGCCCTATACACCTCTTTCTCTTTTCCAGCCCCACCCAACTGGTGTGAAAATGCTAAAATTCACATTTTTTGTGCAGCTCTGCCATTTTTCAGACCCTGGTTTTCTGGCAAAAACACTTTCATGAATAGGTGAAAATGAACATATTACAAATTTTTCATTACGCAGCTGTAGTTGCTACTTGAAACTATTGGCTGTGACGATTCTGTAGTAGAAAACAAAAAGTGGACCCACTGGACCGTGACGACGATCCCCTCACAGACAAGCTGACCAGATAGACCACCCCCTATACAGGGAGAGTTAGGGGCAGGCCCGTGAGGGGCTATTGCCACGGAAGCTGGGGGACTGGAACGGGAGAAAAGGAGAGACCAGCAGAGACTCAGGACCAGAGGGGCGGAGGAGACACTTAGACTGGCGGGGGCGACCAGGACTCGAGACAGAAAGATACTGCAGAGACACAGAGCTGGGGGAAATGGCTGAAACACAGGTCTGGCAAAGACACTGCAGAGACACAGGACTGCAGAAACAAACAGAGACTGCAGAGACACAGGAATTGCAGAGAGTCAGGAACTGACGAGACACAGGAACTGACGAGACTCAGGAACTGATGAGAGTTCTGCTGAAACACAGGACTGCGACTAGGAGAAACAAAAAGAGACCCAAAATCAGAGAGCAAGGGAATGCACAGAGATCACGGGCGGCCAAGAGCACATGGATACACAAATGAGCATCAGGTGCAGGAGAGAGGAAGAGGCAGGTACAAATAGTAGCGCTGCGCATTACTTCCGGGTGAGAGTCCTCCATGATGATAGAGAGGACAATATAGGAAGTGCAAGCAGAGAGATTAGAAGTGCACGCGCGTGCACCTGACGAGCAGCAGAAGCCGGGAGTGAGCACTGGAAGGAGGATGCAGCAGAGGAACCGCGGCGGGACACTGAGGACAGGTGAGTATGACAGGGCGCGGGATGACATTGGCAGGTACCGATGCAAAGTGGAAAGAGGCAATACGCCATGTAAGCAGCTCAGCTTCATATATAATAGAGGTGAAGCCCTACGTTAGACAAAAGTCATCCAAACCCATAAATATCGATCAATGTTTATTGTGTATGAGGGCTTCCCTATTCACCCTTGACTGATGGTGTTGGGGGAGAGATAGATCCGGCTTGTTAAATTTCAGCAACTGATTTTTTGTTTTGTTTTGTTCTTCCTGGTGAAGATAAGCCACTGCCAAAGAAATATGGCAGCTGCTCTCTAATATTGTTATTATAATAGTTATTATTATTATAGGCAACACCGAACATTTCTGCCAAGTTGAGTGTTTCTGTGTACTGGGCATTAGCCAAGAAATAGTTGTCAGCCATTTTTTACTTCTTTGTAAGCATCATGACTTCACTATTTGGCCTTTCTCTTGTTAAAATACAACTCCTGTCCATGTGCGCTGCAAGGTCTGAGGGCAATATGGGATAAAAGAAACCCTGAAATGGGAGGAATATAATATTTTAGCATTTAATTCAGTAATTTCATGTAAAATGCTGCATAGCTGCTGCCAGGACTCAGTAGAGTTACTACTTGATTCACATACAAGTCTTAAAGGGTTATTCCCAAAATTGCAAGTTGTTTCCCATTCACTACTGATTACTTAGGGTCTGACCACTGAGACCCCCAGTAATCCCATGAACAAGGGTTTAGAGCTGAGAAAGCAGAGCTGTGAAGAGTCTGGAATTGAGCAGAGATACTCGACTTCATTGTCTATAGGACTGCTGGAGAAAGCTGAGTACAGCGCTCTGCTCTATCCCGCAGTCCGATAGACAATGAATCGAGCAGAGGTCGAGTATGTGCACCTGTACTTTATTCTATATAGGCCCAGTCTGGCAGCTTCAGATCCCTGTTCTTGGAATTTTTGCAGACCTTAGTGGTTATACCCCCATTGATGAGCATATTAGCCCCCATCCTGTTGATAGGGAATAGCTTCTATTTGGGGAATAACCAATTGCTATGAAATGCACTGGAATAAGATGTGGGTATTTGAATAAGAGGAGGAGTCTTTTTTTAGAAATTTTATCTTGCATTGTGCGCACCAGAAAATCCAGTCTATTCCAGCTTAGACCAATTATATCAATAAATTGCAGGAAATTTGTCAGGCCATGGGAGCACCATTCCCTTACTAATAAGCTTCATCAACTTTTTAGAATTTTCAAATGATGGTGCAACAATGACGTCCATCATAAGCAACAAATTTCTCCAGACAAAAAACTTACAAAAAGCAATTGATAAATTCCCCTTATTGAGAACATTCATGAGTCCTTTACCCATCCACACATACAGATCTTGGCTGCATATAGGTGACATTTCAACATACTTTGCCCTTTCTCCCTGTCATTAATTTATTAGCGCATGCTAAACCAATATGCACCTCATTTAAAGACGCCCTGTCACCAAAAGTGGCCAATTTTACATCTTATTTTTACTCTTCCCCTGAGTACTCAGTTTTTGTTTGCTTGTTTTTTAAATGCATCATGCAGTTCCAGAGATATGGGTATTTTTATTTAGTGCTATTTTCTGGTCTTTACTAAAGAACTGTGGCTCAACGGATCCTCTGGGGCGTGTCTTTAAGCTGCTCTGCATATTTATCCTGTGAGCTCCGCCCCCTTAGTAAAGACCAAAAAAGCTAGCATTAAATGAAAGGACCCATTGTTAGGTGTTGAGTTCCTGCCGCTGCACAGGGGGAATCTTAAACCATGTCTGCTGCGGTCTCCCATTTTCCTCCAGCCGCAGTGGAACCTGCTCAGCGGAAACATCGGTCTCAGGCAGATAATGTGCGCTTGGTTACTACTGATCTTCTAGGCTCAGCCATTGTAACTAGCACTATTCTTCGGCGGGCAGATGCTCCTGGTACTAAGTCCTGCTTTTCCTCTACTGAGCATGCCCAAGGGTCGACCTTCCATTGGAGGTCTGGGGTCACACGCTCAGGTCCTGTAGCGGCTCCTACTGGACTACTAGGAAGATCCTTTTCTGCTACTGCTATAAAATGTTCGCATGGCCGCACGGCCATGCGCTAGCATCAACCTATGTCATGAGCTTTGCTACTTTGTGGTCATGTCTGCATGTGTTCAGGGTTGGCTGAAATATGCCCCTAGAATACCGGCACCTCTGGTGAGGAGTTTTGTGTGTATGAAATCGGGGCTGGTGTATAGCCACTAGAATTCCGGCTCCACCGGAGAGGAGTTGTTCGTGTGCAAGGCTGACTGCATGACCACTGTTTGCTTTCTGCTCTGTTAGGTAGCTGTGATCCTCTGTGAGGTTAACAGGGCATAGCATTTTCCTATCTTAGCGATTCTGTGAAGTAACAGAGTTCACTTATACCTCCATATAGTGCCGTCAATTTCTAGCAGCAGGTTCTCTCCTGCACGGTGGACCCCAGGTTGCGAACGCACCTATTGTAACTCATATATATACTCGGCGCATTCCCCCAACCCTAGCACCCATAGCTCTGGAATTGTTTGGCAGAAAACACAGAATACTCAAAAGAGTATTGGGAATAAAATAAGAGCAAGCACTGGCAAATTTTGATGTGATGAGAGGTTCTTTGTAAATATCCTGTTGTAGTGATGCCTGAGTGTACTCCTATGTGTTCTTGTCATTATAAATTTTACTGAACTGTGTACTGGATCATAAGTGTACAGTCTGCATCAAGGAAGTGGTTACAGCTCTGGCAAAAATTTAGAGACCACTGCAAAATGTTCAGTTAGTCTGATTTTTCTCTTTATAGGTATATTTTTGAGTAAAATGTATATTGTTCTTTTAGTCTATAAACTTCTGACAACATGTCTCCGAATTTCCAAGCAATAAAGTTTGTATTTTGTATTTTTTTCTGAAAAAGGAGAAATGGTCAAAATTAAAAAAAAAAACTGGGCTTTCAGACCTCAAATAATGCAAAGAAAACAAGTTCATAATCATTTAGAAACAACAATACTAATGTTTTAACTGATGAAGAGTTCAGAAATCAATATTTTGTGGAATAACCAGGATTTTTAATCACAGCTTTCATGCATCTCGGCATGCTTTCCACCAGTCTTTCACACTGCTTCTGGCGCAAAAATGTAAGCAGTTCTTCTTTGTTTGATGACTTGTGACTATCCATCATCCTCTTGATTACATTCCAGGGGTTTTCAATGGGGTTCAGGTCTGGAGATTGGGCTGCCCATAACAGGCTTTTGATGTGGTGGTCTCATAGTTTTTGCCAAAGCTGTATATGGGGTGAAGAAATAATGGTCACCCTCGGACCCTGGTGCCAAAAAGAAGACCAAAGACCCTTCTAACACATAAATCAATACTAGTATTATAAAATGCATTTGGTAAAAGGAGGGCTCTGCAACAAATTTTATATTGGGGTCCAAGAGCCTCAAATCATGCCTCTAGTTAGCACATACTTAAAAGGGTTGCCCAGGATTGGGATTCAAGTCTGCAGTCACTTTATGTGACTGCAGACTTGTGAATTCCCACAGCACACAGACTACGCACTGTCAGTATTGTCTGGCGGTGGCCCCGGGAGCTAGCGGGTGCGTGATGGCAAGTATGTGATTTGACTACATGTGGTGACATGACAACCAGACATGTCTAGTCAGAATGTGGCCAGAGCAATTAAAATCACCTGCCCCTCCTCCGAAACCGGAGAATCCTAGTAGCGCGCATTGTGTGTGCCATCACAAAGAGTGACGGCAGACTTGAGCCCCAAGCCTGGACAACCCCTTTAATAATCAATTGAGTCAGCCTGAGCATTTTACGGTACATCCCATGTACTTGAAACCATCAACTATATGAAACATTGCTATCTAATTAGATTGTGTTGGCAATATCGCTAAACAGCTGAACTGTAAAGTGCACTTTATGCTCATGACTTTGCCTCACGCTGCTCTCATCCTTCATTTCTGAAGATCGTTCCCTCTGCAATTTTTCTTGCGGCTTAATTTCATAAAATCCAGCAAGCATGTCAGAAGATTATATCCGAAGTCGAGAATCAGATTCAACGTTACATGGTGCTCTCTTCTAGGAAATGTCATTATCATTATCATTATGTCATTGGTTAAGAAATCCCCTTTATAAACATTTCATAGAAATGCCGCTACCATAGACAATGATTCCAGTAATTGTGTATAGGGCAAGTAGAAAACATCAGGATCACAATATCTTTTTTTTCAGTTCTTGATGTGTTTTTAATTGTTTTCTTCCTCAATTAGGATGAAGTAGAAAATAAAAGTGTTAATAAGGTTAAGATGGTTTTCTTTGACTTAGAAAAGGATTAGTCTAAAAATGACTTTCCCAACTTTCTTTGAGCTTTTCACTAGTGATGGGCGAGTATGCTCATTACTCGAGATTTTCAGAGTATGCTCAGGTGTTCTCCGGGTATTTGGGCATGCTCGGAAATTTGGTTTGTGTCGCCGCTACTGCATGATTTGCGGCTGCTAGACAGCTTGAATACATGTGGGGATTCCCTAGCAAACAGGCAATCCCTGCATGTATTCAGGCTGTCTAGCAGCTGCAAATCATAAAGCTGCGGCGACACAAACTAAATTTCCTAACATGCCCAAATACTTGGCGTGTAATCTCGAGTAACGAGCATACTCGGGTCCTTCTTAGGGTATGTTTCCACGGTAAGTAAACGCTGCTTGTTTGACGCTGCAGCGTCAAACAAGCAGCGTCCAGATGTTCCAGCATAGTGGAGGGGATTTTATGAAATCCCGTCTCCACTATGCGTGGAAACCCGCACGCGGCGGCCCTGCGACTCCGGACATGCTGCGCGTCTTTTCAGATCGCAGCATGTCCGTACACCTTGCGGGGACGCAGCGTCCCCGCAAGGCATATCATAGGGCCCTATGGCGAGGGGTGCGATGATCCCGGATGTGTACTGTACACATCCGGCACCATCGCGTCCCAGAAAGGGGGCGGGGCTTAGCGCCGAGCGGCTTCGCCGCTGCGGCGATACCGCCGCCCCTCCGGACCGTGGAGCCATACCCTAATGGTCACAACAGTCAAACTTTTATCAGTTCTACTAAATTTACTACATCTGTAGGAAATTTGGGTTTTCAGACGACTCTATTATTGAAGCTTAAAATATAGTGAATATTTAAGAAACAAAATTAATTTCGCTATAAATTTCTAAAAAAAAAATTGGGTTTCCACAATCTAAATCTTTTGCGATTTGATTTGCCCAAGTCCAGAAACCTGCTGGCCAATTTTGCATGAAAACTACTGACCATTAGTGATGAGCGTATATACTCGTTACTTGAGATTTCTCGAGCACGCTCGGGTGTCCTCCGAGTACTTTTTAGTGCTCAGAGATTTAGTTGTTCTTGCCGCAGCTGAATGATTTACATCTGTTAGCCAGCATGAGTATATGTGGGGATTCCCTAGCAACCAGGCAACCCCCACATGTACTTATGCTGGCTAACAGATGTAAATCATTCAGCTGCGGCAAGAAAAACTAAATCTCCGAGCACTAAAAAATACTCAGAGGACCCCCGAGCATGCTTGAGAAATCTCAAGTAACGAGTATATGCGCTCATCACTACTGACCATACCTCACACCACGTCATGACGTGCATTGCTACACAACATTAAGACATTGTGGTAGGTCTATTCGGAAAAGTGAAGACTGAAAAGAAGAAGCCCAGGACCAAAAGGAGGGAGCCAATGGAGGAAAAGGGAGAAAACAGTTGAGATGAGAGGTGAGCATAATATTCTTTTTATGTAAGGGCAATAACGAGACATTTGATTCGTATCAAATAAATTCGATTTCAAATTTTGGCAGATTTTCCCATTTTTGTTGACAGTAAAGCGTGAATTTATCACTGTAGTTTGAATTTTGAGCCTATATCATAAGTCACTGAGACTTTCAGTGATCAACTGCAATCTGTTGGGGAGTCTAATTTTAAGAGTTCAATTTCCTACAGTGCCTTCCAAGGAGAAATTAAGTATTACACAGTACCAATCTAAATCAAAAAGCTTTCTGGTAATAGAAGAGCATGTCAGGTCCTCCTGAGTGACATTCTTTTCTAGTGAGTTCTTGCTTTGCACCAATGAGAATTCTAATCTGGAGGGGAGTCCTTTATCCTAAAAATTCCCCACCTTCACATTGGGTAGAGAGAACCGCCGACCACTCAGTGCTTTGTGTTCCGTCCTCGGTCGGATTTATACACCCGTCTGACTGCGTCCAAAGTCGAAACAGTAGAAATCATGATATTAGCTGTACGCCAGGGGACATGCTCATACATAAATGATTTCCTAAAAAAGTTACAAAATCTATACAAGAATACAAAATGTGGGTGAAGATTTGTTAAAATTTTGCTCAAGGTGTCAAATAATAATAATAATAATAATAATAATGCAATAAAGTTGTGGTGACAAAGTTTTGTATGTCAGTCACAAAATCCGCTTGTTATTTTTGTAGGATGTAAACTGGTGAATTCAATGGACTGTGTTAGATAAGAAAATTTATGTATAATCACCTCTGTGATAAAAACAAAGCAACGCTTGGAACCAGTTTTGGCCACAACTTATTTCGCAATACGTGACTACACATGATGGGGTAAAACCTAATGAAGAGAATGTTTGAGAAGGTTCCAGAATTTCCAGCACATTAACCTGCAGTTTGTCTCTGCGGCTCATATCTATGAAACACACCTGTATATCCGCTCACTGTGCGGTGCCAAATCCGGGCTCGCTGCGCACATCCATCATACTCTGTTTCCTAACCAAAAAAATCAACAAACGATGTAGAAATATTTACATCTAATGCTTACATTACCGACAATATGTTTTTTTCGTATCTCATTATCTTAATATGGAGCAGATGGAAAAAAAATATTCAAAAACATTTATTCATTTTTGGTTTTCTTAGTTTATTCCCATATCTAATAAAAACAAGCCGCTAGTGCCAAGCATTGTCATTGTTTACATAATGACGCCATTAAGGGCAATGTTCTTTTGGTAGATTTTTTGCAAATGTTTCATACGGAAGCCGCTGAATGCTTTGAACTCAAGTGATAATGTCCCTGTAAAAACAACAGAATAATCTAATTTATTTTACTGGCTTCAGGGTATATCTATGTACCGGACAACATTTCCGAGATGGTAAAGAACATTACTAAAGTATAGTTCTCAGGGTCAAGTCCCCAAGCAATAGCAGTAAATTGACGAATCCTGCCGGTCTGCTAATTATATATAAAAGTATTTACCGTTTGATATTCTGTCCGGAGTGGATGAGCTGGTAGATTACGTGTAGAGAAGAGCAAATACATTTATGTAGAACTGGATTTTACAGAAATATTACCAAAAATCCGCCTTCAACAAAATGTGGATTTTTTTTGTATTTTGCAAAATAATGGCCTCTAGTTGCCATTTTTCTGAACTGTAAAAGGCCATCAAAAACAAAAAAAAGTCCTTATACTCACCTTTATGGCTCACCCCTCCGGGGCCTTGTCACTTCTGATCCCTGTCGCGAGCGCTAAAATCCCGACTCTGATGACAGATGGTTCTGCTTATGCACACTCAAGATATTACTGAGACGGGAATAAATGCCAGACAAAAAAAAATAAGAATAAAAAATCTATCGTTTATTAATAGTAATAAAAACCAGACATGTAGGTGGAATTGCGTTTTTACAGAAATTTTACAAAAATCCACCTTTAACAAAATGTGGATTTTTTTGTATTTTGCAAAATGATGGCCTCTAGTTGCCATTTTTCTGACCTGTAAAAGGCCATTGAAAGGTTTAAAAACAAAGTCCTCATACTCACTTTTATGGCTCACCTCTCCGGAGCCTGGTCACTTCTGATCCCCGCCGCGAGCACTAAAATCCCCGGACTTCGATTCTGATGACGGATGGCTCTGCTTATGCACACTCAAGATATTACTGAGACGGGAATAAATGCCAGACAAAAAAATAAGAATAAAAAATGTATCTTTTAATAACAATGGTGATAAAAAACCAGTGTGCAAAAGAAAAAGAGATCATGGCTATAACTAACGCGGAACATGCATACATACATAAACACAATAAAAATGGCTATAAGAATGTTAGCACAAAATATTATATATGGAATTAGTTATTTATAAGGTGTGGGAGGTCGGCTCACTTAGCGGCTCTTCGAGGTAGACACAAGCACACGTGTGGTCAAGTTTCTGGGTGGTTTGTTTAATCATAAACCAAAAACCCAAACTGGTAACAGAAAAACAGCATGTCCGGCTCAAAAAAAAGTTCATGTACAGTCCTGCCCAGTTCTTCTAGGACAACACCTATGGCAGCTCTCGCAGGAGCTATCAGTCTGGAGGCTTCCTTTCCTCCACACACACAGAGAAAAAAACAAGCTGGGCATTTAACTCCCTCTAGCCACACCCTTGAGGTAGGGATATGGTGGGTAGGCATCCCACCCATCTATGACCTACCCACCATAAACGCCATGCCCATATAGCAACTTGATTGTTCTCAGCACCCATCATGCTGGAGAAAAACACTTGTGGCTTTCACATCATGCAGGAAAGCGACCTTTGTGACACATATCTCCCCTTACGTACAGGACAAGTGACCCTGTCACAAAGGATAATAATTAGGATTATACACTAAAGGAGGGAAGATATGCAACACTAAGTATCGTGCTGAAGAGGCTGTGAAATAAAAACATGGAAGGCTGAAATACAAAGATAACAGATAATATGCCAATCAATGTATATGGCAGAGATACACTTTTATTCTTTGAGGTCTCTCTGATCCCCTGCAGGTTTCTCACGCTGAGCCAGGACTTCCGACTGTGAGGAGACTAGAGAGGGTTCTGGGCCACTGCCACATAAATATAACCAAAAGCAGGATAGATGCCAGACAAGAAATAAGAATAAAACATGTATCCTTTATTAATAATAAAATATTTAGATGTGAGAATCCTCAGTGGTTGATACCTTTTAATGGCTAACTGAAAAGATGGTAACAAATTGCAAGCTTTCGAGACTACTCAGGTTCCTTCATCACTAGTGCAAAATCTGAAGAATCACATACTTACAGTTAGGTCCATATATATTTGGACAGAGGCAACATTTTCCTAATTTTGGTTATAGACATTACCACAATGAATTTTAAACAAAACAATTCAGATGCAGTTGAAGTTCAGACTTTCAGCTTTCATTAGAATTGGATGAAGGGTTTAGGAGTTTCAGCTCCTTAACATGTTGTCTCTGTCCAAATATATATGGACCTAACTGTATATGCAACACCCACAGAGAGAAAGAAGGCAATAAATAAGACAAGTGACGTGAAGCAGAATTATCATGAATTAATTATAATTCATTAATTAGCATTAATAATAGTAATTAAAACCAGGTGAACAGGCAAATTCTAGTTTTACAGTACTGCTCATCTCTAATTACAATCCTTGTGGTCCAGAATTATAACATTTTCTCTACGCTTAGTCGTACCAAGTTTTTTTCTATTTTGGTTTGCTATTTTATCCCAGTTTCTATATACATTTGCATGGCACCATACATCAAGCCACATTACATTTCAAGAGTATTGCTTTAATTTTTGTTTTCATAATACACATGCAAATAAGAAACTGTGTAACATATCTTATTAGAGAAATCCACTTCTTTCAGGACCGATCAGTCATTCTTTAAATTCTCAATTCACTGGTAAAATCTGTCTTCAGTGAAGATAGATTTTCTCATTATTGAGATAGGAAATGACAGTTGGTGCTTATAGTGTTCTATGAAGAACTTGCCCCGCCCTCCTCCATAGAATTTGAAAAGCGCCAACTGTCATCTCAAACTTTTGCTGTTTATAGAAGAGATCAGCAATTTTTATTCTCATGAAACTACTTTAAATTAAAAAAAAAAGTACAATATTCTTCTTAGATAAAATAGATATGGAAAACATTAAGTTGTCCAGGGGAACGGAATAAAAAAAGCTGGGAAGACAGTTAAAGAACTGGAACACAATAAGAGGCTGTTGAGTAATCTGAGGGAATAGCGGGAACATGAGGTTTTGAGAATTTCAGCAAATAAATGAGAGCCTTGCAGATTATGTAAAACCAAACCAGTATGAAAAGAAAGGTCATTAGGGGCCAAGATCATCCGACTGCCATATGCAAATTGTATTCTGGTTTATTCATGTCTAACTTAGAGAGGACGGATCCCGCAATGTCAATAAGTAATGCCTTTATACCAGTGCTAACAGCAATGGGAAAAACGTAGCAGAGAAAACAGAGGAACAAGACCTAAATGTCAATCTGGTTAAAAGATGTCAGACCCCATTATTTTCTAGTGCCAGAGTGTCAAAGTGCTAATTTTAAGGGCCACAATAATAGTTGCTAATCAGATTCTGTTGTTAGCAAAACGTTGCAGCTTATTATTGAATGGCATGCCTGATTTTAGAAAAATACACAAGGCCTCATAATGAGACCATACCGCAACTTACTCACTTTTGTGAGTCCGCCTTAACTTTGACGAAGTAACATACATGGTAATAATAACATAACAATCATCAAATTGGTTCAACATATAAAGCCCCTTATAAGACTAAGTTACCAGTTAAGCAAACCAAAAATATATAGACAAAAACAAACAATGAATAACCCCAAAAAGGGTATAGATAAGGACCTAGGATGATAAGGTCCACTAGGACACCGGGGGAAAACAGGGACCCTGTAAATCCCTACAATAATGTCCTGTATTCTGATACTGCCTAGCTGCGGAGTTTGGCACCATAAGTGATAAACGAGAATGACACCACCAGTCAACGGTGGCTCTCCCTAACCTTCCCTATAAATATGTGTCATATTGATGAACCAGGTAGAGGTAGCCCCAGATAATGGTCAGAAATGGAGGATCTAAAAAAAAAATTGGAAGGCAGGTCAGGTAAAAATATATAGAACCACAAGCATATTCATCAGATAAAGTAATGGGACACTATGCTGGGCCTGTATCCTACATCAACTGTTTCTCCTGGCTTCCTGATGAACCGTTATAATAAAAGGAATATGTTTCTGGTTCTCTATAATTTGTATGCTAATGTGCCAGGTGCCAGAAGAGCAGTGGGGGTGGACTCTGCACTTACAACTCTCCAGCATCTCTGCCTTTTCCCCATCTGCTGTCTGCCTTCTGTCTCTGACTGACAAGTCACTGAAACATGAGTGACCTGTCAGTCAGAGTCCATTAAAAGGTGTCAACCACTGAGGACTCTCAATTCTAAATATTTTTTCTGTCGGTCAGAGACAGAAGTCAGGCAGTAAGCAGGCAATAGGGAAAGTGGGTAGGAGAGCCGTAATTGCAGTTGTAGCACCTACCCACTGCACTTGCAGCTGTTATGATAAAGTAGCAACTCACTCGGTAAATCTAAATACTGCTACTCACCCTGCCGGTTCCTGTACAGACTAGAGATCATGACTCTACAGCTCCTAGTGGTTCCTGCTTGAGCAAAGATAGCCCTGATCACAGACTAAACTATGGCAACTCATACCTATGGTTGCCTAAAAGGCCGTCGAGCGCATCATGTTTTCCCTAAAGAACCGGAGGGCAGAGCAGAGTGCAAATTGCCCGCAAAAGGGAAGAAGAAAGATCCCAGAGTGAGTAAAATTAAACATAAAATGAAAAATAAAGTATAAAGTACGTAGTATTAGTAAATATGCCGCCTACTATATGCAGCAGGGGGATAGAACATGAAGCTGCACCCAAAGGGTGATAGGGCAGACAAATGAAATCACCTGTGTTATGCTAAACAGCCTGCAGCCAGAATTCCAGAGCCTAACTACCAGGAGAAAAAGGTGTGTCTGCTGTGGTTCGACAGGCAAAGATGCCGGCCACAAAACACAAGGCTCAAGGGTTTGACCCAGGAGCATGACAGCAGCACATTAGCATACAATTTCAACTATAAATTTCTATAAAACAGAAAAACAGATTTCTACAAGAAAAACAAAGACCTAATCAGTATTAAAGCGGATTTATGTACATCCCATTAGTTTGGGGTATAAGATCCTGTTCACAGCTTCTCTTTAAAGGCTGGTCTATAGGAATACAAAGTAGACAACTGGAGTATCAGAAGAAAAAAGAAAAGCACTGGAACATCATATATGAGCAGTTAATAAACTGGTCAGACTTTTTTATACTCGAGGGAGAAGGTAATGGGTCTCCCAAGTGAAATCCTGGATGTAGAATCCGGACCATAGTGAATCACGACCCTGAATAAAAATAGGTACACACGTGAGAATCTTAATTGCTCTATAAAGTCTCTCTTAATTGTTTTTTGTCTTCGAAAACTATTCTATTTATTCCTGATTATCACACGTATTCACTAATTTTCTGTAGTTTTTCCAGCTTTTACTTCTCCATGAAATGCACAGATGTTGCAAACAACTAATTGAAGTGTTTACCTCTGATTGGAAATGTGGTCACCGTCTCACAGTAGGGACTAATTTACAATGTAAAACGTGTCCTTGCCATACAAATCAACACTCTCACACTCCTATCCTCACTTCTTCAAACCCAGCTACCAGGGAACGTGTGCTCGCCGATCAACTTTTACATTCATTTACATCTCTTTTCCCATAGGAAAATAAAAAAAAGTTTACTTGTAAAAAATTATTATCAGCCACTCACATGTTTCATTTACTTAGAGAGTTACTCACAAAGTCAACTAAGGCAACCAGGATGAAATATTATGCCTTTACAACCTTTAATACTCGTACTATTTTAGCTTTCTTCTATCATAATAATTATACAAAAATATCCAGAATTTCAATTTTTGCTTTACTTTCTATCAAACATTTACTTTTTTTCTCTCTTCCCTTTATATTAAGTAGAGTTGAAGAACATTGAGTGTCCTCTGGAGGTGCACAGGTGCCACAGAGTCGGGGTATAGTGGCATAAGTCACTCTTAGGCTCCAGTGATGAGCAAACGTGCTGGGATAAGGTGTTATCCGAGCATGCTCATGTTCTAACCGAGTGTCTTCGGCGTGCTCGAATAATATGTTCGAGTCCCCACGGCTGCATGTCCCGCGGCTGTTTGACAGCCTCAACACATGCAGGGATTTTCTGTTTGTTAGACAATCCCTGCATGTGTTGCCAATGTCGAACAGCCGCGAGACATGCAGCCGTGGGGACCCGAACATATTTTTCGAGCACGCCGAAGTCACTTGGTTAGAGCCCGAGCATGTTCGGAGAACACTTTCACTCATCAGTAATAGGTTCCTAATGAAAACTGTTGATGTATCAAAGAAAGCTTAGTGTGAAAATAATGTGATCTCTAACATTTATTATCTATCCACTGAACCTATCATACTATTACTAGAATGCAAAAAAAACCTTCCAGTGAATTATTTTTATTTTTGCTTATACATTCATATTACTGTCAAATATCAAATATTTTCATTCCTGCTGAAACCTGTATATTGTAGCTGAAATTATATATAAAAAAATAAAGCTCATCTTTTGCCTCTTCCTCTCGAATTAACTTTGATTGCGCTATGTACTTTGTTAAAGGCCATGGACACCTTTCAAATGGAAAATAATACTTTACATATATTTGTGAATTCATTAGTTAATAAAATTGCACTCAGCTCCATTCTGCAATCTTTTTTTCCTTCTTTTATTTTCAGACCCTCTGATATGCAGTTTGCAGGCTGATCCAAGTTTCTGATTTTTCTTTCATGGGAGTGTCTCTCCCAGTAATACAGGCTGGACGTGAGTTTTGTGTGCATCCTGGGTGCTGTTGTCTTTGCAAACTCTTGAATTAGCACATCTCTAATACTGCATTCATGTCCTCTTCATGTGCTTGCCTACTTATCTAGAGACTTTTTTCTCTGCCTACCTTGAGACTGTAGATACTTTCCCTTCTCTCCACCGTTGCGATTTGTGTATAACTCCTTCCCATCCCTACTACTAATACTAATGCTTCTAATATGGAGAGAAGGGAGGGGTCATGAGCTATGATAGATTTATATAAAATTTTAAAGAGCACAAAGCTAGATAACATTTTTATAGAAACTCTGCAGCAGCAAAATAGTTGCCTTTTTTAATGAAAACTGTTTTGAAAGTTGCTTAACTTTTCATTTAGGAAGCAAGCAGTACTCAAATTCCATGTGAAGTTGTACATAGCCTTTAAACTCTGCAGGGTATTTCGGTTAGATGTGTCAGATACCATCAGCTAAAAAATTTAGCTGAAAATATTTCGCACTTGCAGCACCTAACAAGTCGCAGATAAACTTCAGTCTTCAAAATTTTAACCCCCATACATGGATCTGCACTTTCCACTTACAATGGGGCCCACTGGGTTGTGTCCACGAAGTAGCTGCTGGCCAGAGGAGAGAGGCAAAAGCAAGCCTGAGACAAAAACATATTCCGGGAAATAACAGATCAGGCACTACGAGGTCATTCCAAAAGCAAAGTCAGACAAGCTGGTGTCAGAGTCCAGAGGAATAATGGAGAATATGAGGTAAGGAAGCAAACAAGGTAAGAATCAGGACATCAAGAGATACAGCCCCGGAGATATGGTAACCAAACACAATAACCAGCAACTCCCAGCAGCATCTTGGGAGCTTAAGTAAGGTGTGGTGGTGCCTATTTTCCACAGCAGGGAGCTTATTACATATATTGAGTTACTGGATAATACACACGTTTGTTCGCAAATATTTCCTTCACAGCATTGTGCTTTGTCTGTATTGTACAAACAAATTTGTAGAACATGATAATGAACTATTTTTAAGGTGTAATATCACCTTGTCTGCTATGAAGCCACAGACTCATTGAAATAAAAAATGGAAGCTCAACAGCTTAAATGTGTTATAAGCTATTTATCCGCTCATAGTACATAGTATTTCAAGTGGAACTTGTGTATGCGGGAAATTCTCATTGGAATCCTCAATATAATCTGCTGGGAAGTAAAGAGTCGAAATTCTAGAACATTGGTAAAACATTTGTCGCCTATCTATATATATAATTGTCTAAGGGGTACTTCCATCTTTCTGTCCTCAACTTCCGTAACAGAAATCCCGCATCGCTGATTGGTCTCGCCAGCTGCCTGTCATGGCTGCCGCGACCAATCAGCGAAGGCCACAGTCCGATTAGTCCCTCCCTATTCCCCTGCATATACTACGTCGCCTGTGTTATATACTGCGTGGCTGCTATATACTGCGTGGGCTGTTATATAGTACGTGGGCTGTGTTATATACTGCGTGGCATGTATTAACGCATCGGGTATTCTAGAATATGTATGAATATATATAGCAGCCACATAGCATATAGCACAGGCCACGTACTATTTGTCTGCTATATACTACATGCCTCCTATTTGCTACGTGGCCTGTGCTATATACTATGCGGCTGCTATATACATACATACATACATATTCTAGAATACCCAATGCGTTAGAATCGGGCCACCATCTAGTAATAATACTAATAATTATTATTATTATTATTATTATTATTATACACCCTAATTCCAAAAAACTTATCTGGTGATCTATAAATACATATAAACAAGAAATGTAAGCAGCACTCCAAAAATAGTGTAACCCGTAGGACTATAATCCGAAATGTTGCCACATGGGCCATTAAAGTCCTATAACTTGCACTCTTTATGGAGTGCTGCTTCCATTGTTCCTTTTTTTCTATCAACTATTCAGTTTAGGCTTATGCTGAGAAGCTTGTGCACCCCTATTTGCTCTTTTCTTAAATGTAGCTGGCAAATGCTTTTTTTCCTATATATATATATATATATATATATATATATATATATATATATATATATATATATATACTCACTGGCCACTTTATTAGGTACACCTGTCCAACTTCTTGTTAACACTTAATTTCTAATCAGCCAATCACATGGCGGCAACTCAGTGCATTTAGGCATGTAGACATGGTCAAGACAATCTCCTGCAGTTCAAACCGAGCATCAGTATGGGGAAGAAAGGTGATTTGAGTGCCTTTGAACGTGGCATGGTGGTTGGTGCCAGAAGGGCTGGTCTGAGTATTTCAGAAACTGCTGATCTACTGGGATTTTCACGCACAACCATCTCTAGGGTTTACTGAGAATGGTCCGAAAAAGAAAAAAAATCCAGTGAGCGGCAAATTAACAGCTGCCAGATGTGAACAAATGCCTTGTTGATGCCAGAGGTCAGAGGAGAATGGGCAGACTGGTTCGAGCTGATAGAAAGGCAACAGTGACTCAAATCGCCACCCGTTACAACCAAGGTAGGCCTAAGAGCATCTCTGAACGCACAGTGCGTCGAACTTTGAGGCAGATGGGCTACAGCAGCAGAAGACCACACCGGGTACCACTCCTTTCAGCTAAGAACAGGAAACTGAGGCTACAATTTGTACAAGCTCATCGAAATTGGACAGTAGAAGATTGGAAAAACGTTGCTTGGTCTGATGAGTCTCGATTTCTGCTGCGACATTCGGATGGTAGGGTCAGAATTTGGCGTAAACAACATGAAAGCATGGATCCATCCTGCCTTGTATGGAGCATCTTTGGGATGTGCAGCCGACAAATCTGCGGCAACTGTGTGATGCCATCATGTCAATATGGACCAAAATCTCTGAGGAATGCTTCCAGCACCTTGTTGAATCTATGCCACGAAGAATTGAGGCAGTTCTGAAGGCAAAAGGGGGTCCAACCCGTTACTAGCATGGTGTACCTAATAAAGTGGCCGGTGAGTGTGTATATATATATATATATATATATATATATATATATATATATATATATATATATATATATCTAATATATAAAGCTGAATGTGTGTATGTGTGTATGTATGTATGTATGTATGTCCGGGATTGGCATCTGAGCCGTCGCAGCTACAGCCACAAAATTGTGCACAGTCACACGTCTGGACCCCGAGAGCGTCAAAGCTATGTTGTGAGGTGAAATTTTAACCCTGCGCTTTCCAATTCACCAAACAATTTTGCCCCTATCTACATAATGGGGAAAAAATGAAAGGAAAAGTGTTGGAGGCAAATTAACAGCTGCCAGATGTGAACAAGGGGGACTTAAAGAATGACAGCGATGGCGCCAAAGAGTATATACTGTACAGTTGCTAAGGTGGGGCCCCAACATGGGATAATCACCACACCACCATGGAATATGAACACACACACAAAATGCGCCACACACTACCACGTGCTCGAACACATATACCACCCTCAGCGCACATTTCACCACACATACACCAACCTCGCCACATAAAAGTAGAAACACAAAAGTCGCCGCTCAAAACTCGCCACGCGCAAAACTCTCCACATGCAAAACTCGCCACACGTGCAAAACTCACCTCATGGAAAACTCGCCACACGCAAAACTTGCACACGCAGAAAAATTGCCACACGCAGAAAAATTGCCACATGCACAAAAGTTGCAACACATGCAAAAGTTGCCTCACACAAAACTTGCACATACTCAAAAGGCACCACACATAAAACTCGCCATGCGCAAAACTCGCCATGCGCATAACTTGCTGCACACAACTTGCTACACTAACCTGTCACATGCAACTCGACACACAAAAAGTTGCTACACGCATGTCGCCACACAAAACTCATCTCACAAAAGTCCCTACATGCATGTCGCCACACGCAACTCAACACACACAACTTGACACACGAAACTCGCCCTAAAACACACACAAGTCTGGTATTATCCTTCAAAAATAAAAATCTGATTAATAAGCAGACAAACTACAAGAGCAACAAATGTACCATATAGGAATCCGGCAGCTGTCAGTCACATGACCAGTCTATTATGTGTATGTGTGAGCTAATATATACTGCCAGGGGGTGGGCTTACTGTTGGCTGGGGATTTATCAGGCTGCCATTTTAGCTTACAAATACTGAGGTAAAAATACTGACCAAATAACGTGTGAACGAGGGCTAATACAGGAGGAGATGACATACAGCTATATACTATATACAGGAGGAGATGACACACAGGTATATACTATTTACAGGGGAGATGACACACAGGTATATACTATATACAAGAGGAGATGACACACAGATATATACTATATACAGGAGAGATGACACACAGGTATATACTATATAGAGGAGGAGATGACATACAGGTACATACTACATACAGGAGGAGATGACATACAGGTATATACTATATACAGGAGGAGATGACACACAGGTATATACTATATACAGGAGCAGATTACCTACAGGTATATAGTATATACAGAAGGAGATGACATACAGGTATATGCTATGTATAGGAGGAGATGACATACAGGTATATACTATATACAGGAGGAGATGACACACAGATATATACTATATATAGGTGAGATGACACACAGGTATATACTATATACAGGAGATTACATACAGGTATATCTAATATATAAAGCTGAATGTGTGTATGTATGTATGTGTGTATGTCCGGGATTGGCATCTGCACCGTCGCAGCTACAGCCACAAAATTTTGCACAGTCACACGTCTGGACCCCGAGAGCGTCTTAGGCTATGTTGTGAGGTGAAATTTTAACCCCGCGTGTTTCAATTCACCAAACAATTTTGCCCCTATCTACATAATGGGGAAAAAGTGAAGGGAAAAGTGTTGGAGGAAAATTGACAGCTGCCAGATGTGAACAATGAGGACTTAAAGAATGAGAGCGATGGCGACAAAGAGTATATACCGTACAGTTGCTAAGGTGGGGCCCCGACATGGGATACTCACCACACACGGGGATATGAACACAAACACAAAATGCGCCACACACTACCACGTGCTTGAACACATATACGACCCTCAGCGCACATTTCACCACACACACACCAACCTCGCCACATAAAAGTCAAAACACAAAAGTCACCACTCAAAACTCGCAACGCACAAAACTCACTACATGCAAAACTCGCCATATGCAAAACTAGGCTCAAGCAAAACTCGCCACACGTGCAAAACTCACCTCATGGAAAACTCACCTCATGCAAAACTTGCACACACAGAAAAATTGCCACATGTACAAAAGTTCCACCACATGCAAAAGTTGCCTCACACAAAACTTGCACATACTCAAAACGAACCACACATAAAACTCGCCACGCGCAAAACTCGCCATGCACAAATCTTGCTGCACACAACTTGCTACACTAACCTGTCACATGCAACTCGACACACAAAATGTTGCTACACGCATGTCGCCACACAAAACTCATCTCACAAAAGTCGCTACATGCATGTCGCCACACGCAACTCAACACACACAACTTGACACATGAAACTCACCCTAAAACACACACAAGTCTGATATTATCCTTCAAAAATAAAAATCTGATTAATAAGCAGACAAACTACAAGAGCAACAAATGTACCATATAGGAAATACGGCAGCTGTCAGTCACATGACCTGTCTATTATGTGTATGTGTGAGCTAATATATACTGCCAGGGGGGAGGGTTTCCTGTTGGCTGGGGATTTATCAGGCTGCCAATAGCAACCAATCACAGCTCAGCTTCTATTTTGCTACAGTTAATTAACCTGAGCTCTGATTGGTTAATATAGGCAACAAAGACATTCTCAGTATAACAAAGCTAATATATGTTGTGAAATTCTTCTATTAGCTTAGTTTTTGCCTTTTAATAATTACATTTCTATCTATTTGTTTTGTGGTTTTTGTGTGCAGAATAAATTTTTGTTAACACATTCTATTTTGCTAACAGCAGTCATTAACCCGGGCGAAGCCCTGTAGTACAGCTAGTATTTATATATATATATATATATATATATATATATATATATATATATATATATATATGTTCTGTCTCCGCCATCTAAATTGTTACCTCCATTATCTGTTTGTATAATTTGCAGTTTCTCAGCCAGTATACAGGACTTGATATATTCATACCTTTATCTGTAGTGCTTTGGCTCCCTCTAGCGGTCAGAGATATGTTGACTGTTCTATTTTTCTGCTATGTATTTTTTATGTCTGATCCTCCTTTGCAATGCATTATGGTAGCTCAGCCCACATTTCCCTCCAGTTTTCATTCACTTCCTCTAGTTTGCCTTCCAGGGAAGACGCTTACACTTCATTCCCCTTGCGATTGCATTGCCGGTATGTCTTTATGTTTTTCTCTAGATAATTCCTGCTCTATATTAGCCTAGCCTAACCAGTTGTACTCCTAGTTCAGTTACTAGCCTTCTAAATGTAATGCATAACGTTTATCATGTGTAGTATGTATTTGTTCCCTACCATGCACTGATTCTATGTATATCATTGTTCACAGTTTCACCGCATCAATATACCAATACGTTTAATAAAGCACAGACTCAACCACAGTCTCCTTATTGGACCCCGGTATAGCGGTTTAGCTGACTGGATAGCTACTTGGGCCTGTCTCATTTAGTGAGGACAGAACAGTGAAACGGCAGCCATCCAACTAGTGGGATTCAAGTCACCAGCTACTCAGAGAATAAATACAGCTACAGCAATCTCTGCACAGCCAAGCACTTTCCCAAGACACCATGTCTCACAAATCGCATAGAACAAGATCCGTTACTTCCGTTTCCTCAAAGACAACATCCATCAGCAGCGCGGTCGCCATTGCCCGCGCAAATGCCGAAGCCGCCAAAATGCGAGCAAGCTTTGCTGATCAAGAGATGAAACTTAAATTAGAAAAAGCACGCCTAGATGACCAAGAGAGAAGGATGCAGTTAGAAAAGGCACGTGTGGATGCCGCCTTAGAAAGCCTAGCAGCAAAAAGGGAAGCTGCCGCAGCCCTCGCTGAAGCGGAATCGCTAGAAGCCGCGCAAAGCCCCAAGCTGCATAGCCAAAGCAGTACGTCAAGTCTGGAGTTTCCACTACAAGACACACCACAACGCACATCTCAGTATGTTAATGAACTTCCTGATCCAAACTATAACCCTGAACCAGCACCAGAACGAGAATACGACGTCTCCAGCGAAGTGAGCGAGAGTCACCACGAGGCTCAGCTCCAGGACAGAAACAAATTCGAAAACGTGAGACAAAACAACTCTGCTAATGACTACCTTGCCCCTCACCAGGTAACCAATGTGGATCACCCTGCGGAAACACCGTACGTCAGACCGAAGCAATACGACACCGGCTGGCGCCACCCTGAGGACACTAACAGGTATGAACGCACCTCACATCACTATCAGGACGATCCATCACCAGTGTACTCCACTGACAACCGGTTCACAACAGAGTTTGCCAAGTTCTTCACACGACGTGAACTGGTTGCCAAGGGACTCATGAAATTCACTGACCAAGCTGAAGGTTACAGAGCTTGGAAAGCTTCCTTCCAAAATGTCATTAGAGACTTGGGGCTACAACACAGGGAAGAGATAGACCTGTTAGTCAAATACCTGGGAGAAGAGTCAGTCAAACACGCAGTAAGAATCAGAGACATTAATATAAACCGCCCTGAGACCGGCCTCAAAGAGATCTGGAAGAGGCTGGATGAGTGTTACGGCTCAGCAGAAGTAATAGAAAGAGCCTTGTTCAAAAGAATCGATGGCTTTCCTAAAATTTCTAACAAAGGTCTCCAGAAACTTAGAGAGCTAAGCGACCTACTAAAGGAAGTCCAAGTTGCCAAATACGAGGACGACCTACAGGGACTTGCATTTCTCGACACAGCCAGAGGTGTTAACCCTATAGTCCAGAAGTTGCCCTACAATCTACAGGAGAGGTGGCTCACACATGGTTCCACGTACAAATACAAACACAGTGTTCCATTTCCTCCCTTCTCCGTTTTTGTAGACTTTATACACCAACAAGCGAGAATTAGAAACGATCCCAGCTTTGACTTTGCAATGCCATATGCCACACCGTCACCACCTGCAAATCCACACAGAACATCTGTGGCAGTACACAAGACTTATGTTTCTTCTCCAGGTTCTAATTACAGGTCTGCTGGCTGCTCCCAATCAGAGACAAAGGTGCAGGACCCTGACAAGCAGTGCCCACTTCATCAGAAGCCTCATCCTCTCTTGAAATGCAGAGCCTTCAGAGGAAAATCTATGCCAGACCGCAGAAGCTTCCTGAAAGAGAACGGTATCTGCTACAAGTGCTGCTCATCCACAACTCATCTCGCCAAGGATTGCAAGGTCAGTGTAAAATGCACAGAATGTGGCACCACAGACCATAACACTGCTCTACACCCTGGCCCAGCTCCATGGAGTGCACAAAACACGTCAGCTGACAGTGAGCATGGCGGGGAGGAAAGGAACACTGATACAGCTATGCCAGAGATCACTTCACAATGTACCGAGGTCTGCAAAGGGACAATAGACAGTAGGTCCTGTTCAAAAATATGCCTCGTCAGAGTATACCCGAAGGGCCATAGAGACCAAGCTGTGAGACTGTATGCTATCTTGGATGATCAAAGTAATCGATCCTTGGCTAGATCAACTTTCTTTGACCTATTCAACATCAAAGGGCCAAGCACTCCCTACTCATTAAAGACATGTGCAGGTACTGTGACAATAGCGGGCAGGAAAGCTACAGACTACCAAATCGAGTCATTAGACGGACAATTCTGCCTACCACTACCTACGATCATCGAATGTAACCAGATCCCAGACAACAGATCTGAAATCCCTACGCCAGATGTAGCAATCCATCACGCTCACTTAAAGCAAATAGCACACTTTATACCAGAACTCGACCATCAGGCCCAGATAATTCTGCTGTTGGGGAGAGATATCCTGCAGGTTCATAAAGTGAGACGTCATATCAATGGACTCCACAATGCTCCCTATGCCCAAAGGCTAGACCTAGGATGGGTCATAATTGGCAACGTATGCTTGGGATGCATGCACGCCCCATCCTCTGTAACAAGCATGCTGACAAATACATTGGAGAAAGGACGACCATCTCTGTTTCAACCTTGTAACAATGAGTTCCATGTCAGGGAACTGCCACACAGCATCCAACTGCCCAATCATTTAATAGACTTTACTCACGACAGCAGTATAGTGTCGGGAAGCTATGAGGATCAGTTAGGGTGCACAGTCTTCCAGAGAACTAAACAGGACAACCAAGTGGCAATGTCGGTAGAGGACAAGTTGTTCTTAGAGGTAATGGACAAGGGACTCGTTAAAGATGAGACCAACAGCTGGGTCGCACCTCTTCCCTTCAAAACCCACAGACCACGTCTACCGAACAACAAAAATCAGGCATTACAACGTTTCTCCTCTCTCAAACGTAATCTGCAAAAGAAACCAGAGATGAAAGATCACTTTTTCTCCTTCATGTCAAAGATTTTTGAAAACTGTCACGCAGAACTAGCTCCCACTCTCAAAGACTCTGAAGAATGCTGGTTCCTACCCATGTTCGGAGTATACCACCCTAAGAAACCAGGCCAGATTAGAGTCGTGTTCGATTCCAGTGCCAAATTTAATGATGTCTCCATAAGTGACGTTCTACTAACAGGACCAGACCTCAATAACAAACTGCTGGGAGTACTTATGCGCTTCCGTAAGGATTCCATTGCCTTCATCGCTGACATCCAGCAAATGTTCCATTGTTTCCTTGTGAGAGAGAGAGACAGGAACTTCCTAAGATTCTTCTGGTACAGAGACAATGATCCTACTAAAGAAGTCACAGAGTACCGCATGAGAGTGCACATCTTCGGCAACAGTCCTTCCCCTGCCGTCGCCATTTACGGACTCAAAAGGTCAGCTCAGGAAGGAGAAGCAGAATACGGAGAAGATTGTTGTGAAATTGGATTTTGGGCTCCCCCGGTGGCCACTGGTGGAATTGAACTTGTGTGCATCATCCCCTCTGTTCACCTGTTCCCATCAGGATGTGGGAGTCGCTATTTAACCTTGCTCCTCTGTCACTTCCATGCCGGTCAACATTGTAATCAGAAGCCTTTCTGTGCATGTTCCTGCTACCAGACAACTTCCAGCTAAGTCGGACTTTTGTCCTTGTTTGTTTTTTGCATTTTGTTCCAGTTCACAGCTGCAGTTTCGTTTCTGTGTCTGGAAAGCTCTTGTGATCTGAAATTGCCACTCTGATGTTATGAGTTAATACTAGAGTCTTAAAGTAATTTCAGGATGGTGTTTTGATAGGGTTTTCAGCTGACCATGAAAGTACCCTTTCTGTCTTCCTGCTATCTAGTAAGCGGACCTCGATTTTGCTAAACCTATTTTCATACTACGTTTGTCATTTTCATCTAAAATCACCGCCAATATATGTGGGGGCCTCTGTCTGCCTTTCGGGGAAATTTCTCTAGAGGTGAGCCAGGACTGTATTTTCCTCTGCCAGGATTAGTTAGTCCTCCGGCTGGCGCTGAGCGTCTAGGGATAAAACGCAGGCACGCTACCCGGCTACTGTTAGTTGTGCGGCAGGTTTAGTTCATGGTCAGTTTAAGTTTCCATCCTTCCAAGAGCTAGTTCTTATGTATGCTGGGCTATGTTCTCTTGCCATTGAGAACCATAACAGTTTGACCGGCCCACAAAGGGTTAAATTAATTGGCAGAGAAAGGAGAGAAAAAAGAAGTCTGCTGAAAATTTTTTTTTTTTTTTCCTTCAGTTCTGAGTGTGCTTTCAATTGAATCACTTGCAAGTCTGCCTATATTGCAGCCTTCCTCTCTCTCTCTCCTTCTAATCCTGGAATGGCTCTGTGTTCACCTGTTTAAAATGGATATTCAGAGTTTAGCTGCAGGTTTGAATAATCTCACCATGAAAGTTCAAAATTTACAAGATTTTGTTGTTCATGTTCCTATATCTGAACCTAGAATTCCTTTGCCTGAATTTTTCTCGGGGAATAGATCTTGCTTTCAAAATTTCAAAAATAATTGCAAGTTGTTTTTGTCCCTGAAATCTCGCTCTGCTGGAGATCCTGCACAGCAGGTCAGGATTGTGATTTCCTTGCTCCGGGGCGACCCTCAAGATTGGGCTTTTGCATTGGCTCCAGGGGATCCTGCGTTGCTCAATGTGGATGCGTTTTTTCTGGCCTTGGGGTTGCTTTATGAGGAACCTCATTTAGAGCTTCAGGTGGAAAAAGCCTTGATGTCCCTATCTCAGGGGCAAGATGAAGTTGAAATATACTGCCAAAAATTCCGTAAATGGTCTGTGCTTACTCAGTGGAATGAGTGCGCCCTGGCGGCGAATTTCAGAGAGGGTCTCTCTGATGCCATTAAGGATGTTATGGTGGGGTTCCCTGTGCCTGCGGGTCTGAATGAGTCCATGACAATGGCTATCCAGATCGATAGACGTCTGCGGGAGCGCAAACCTGTGCACCATTTGGCGGTGTCTACTGAGAAGACGCCAGAGAATATGCAATGTGATAGAATTCTGTCCAGAAGCGAACGGCAGAATTTTAGACGAAAAAATGGGTTGTGCTTTTATTGTGGTGATTCAACTCATGTTATATCAGCATGCTCTAAGCGTACTAAGAAGCTTGATAAGTCAGTTTCAATTGGCACTTTTCAGTCTAAGTTTATTCTATCTGTGACCCTGATTTGTTCTTTATCATCTATTACCGCGGATGCCTATGTCGACTCTGGCGCCGCTTTGAGTCTTATGGATTGGTCCTTTGCCAAACGTTGTGGGTTTAATTTAGAGCCTCTGGAAGTTCCTATACCTCTGAAGGGGATTGACTCCACCCCATTGGCTAGTAATAAACCACAATACTGGACACAAGTAACTATGCGAATTAATCCGGATCATCAGGAGATTATTCGCTTTCTTGTGCTGTATAATCTACATGATGTGTTGGTGCTTGGATTGCCATGGCTGCAATCTCATAACCCAGTCCTCGACTGGAAAGCTATGTCTGTGTTAAGCTGGGGATGTAAGGGGATGCATGGGGACGTACCTTTGGTTTCCATTTCGTCATCTATTCCCTCTGAGATTCCTGAATTCTTGTCTGACTATCGTGACGTTTTTGAAGAACCTAAGCTTGGTTCATTACCTCCGCACCGGGAGTGCGATTGTGCCATAGATTTGATTCCGGGTAGTAAATACCCTAAGGGTCGTTTATTTAATCTGTCTGTGCCTGAACATGCTGCTATGCGAGAATATATAAAGGAGTCCTTGGAAAAGGGACATATTCGTCCTTCGTCATCTCCCTTAGGAGCCGGTTTTTTCTTTGTGTCTAAGAAAGATGGCTCTTTGAGGCCGTGTATTGATTATCGGCTTTTGAATAAAATCACGGTTAAATATCAATATCCGTTGCCACTGCTGACTGATTTGTTTGCTCGCATAAAGGGGGCCAAGTGGTTCTCTAAGATAGATCTCCGTGGGGCGTATAATTTGGTGCGAATTAAGCCGGGGGATGAGTGGAAAACCGCATTTAATACGCCCGAGGGCCACTTTGAGTATTTGGTGATGCCTTTTGGCCTTTCAAATGCCCCTTCAGTCTTTCAGTCCTTTATGCATGACATTTTCCGTGATTATTTGGATAAATTTATGATCGTGTATCTGGATGATATTCTGATTTTTTCGGATGACTGGGACTCTCATGTCCAGCAGGTCAGGAGGGTTTTTCAGGTTTTGCGGTCTAATTCCTTGTGTGTGAGGGGTTCTAAGTGCGTTTTTGGGGTTCAAAAGATTTCCTTCTTGGGATACATTTTTTCCCCCTCTTCCATCGAGATGGATCCTGTCAAGGTTCAGGCTATTTGTGATTGGACGCAACCCTCTTCTCTTAAGAGTCTTCAGAAATTTTTGGGCTTTGCTAACTTTTATCGTCGATTTATTGCTGGTTTTTCTGATGTTGTTAAACCATTGACTGATTTGACTAAGAAGGGTGCTGATGTTGCTGATTGGTCCCCTGCTGCTGTGGAGGCCTTTCGGGAGCTTAAGCGCCGCTTTTCTTCCGCCCCTGTGTTGCGTCAGCCTGATGTTGCTCTTCCTTTTCAGGTTGAGGTCGACGCTTCTGAAATCGGAGCTGGGGCGGTTTTGTCGCAAAGAAGTTCCGACTGCTCCGTGATGAAACCTTGTGCTTTTTTTTCTCGTAAATTTTCGCCCGCCGAGCGGAATTATGATATTGGGAATCGGGAGCTTTTGGCCATGAAGTGGGCTTTTGAGGAGTGGCGTCATTGGCTTGAGGGGGCTAGACATCAGGTGGTGGTATTGACCGACCACAAAAATTTAATTTATCTTGAGTCCGCCAGACGCCTGAATCCTAGACAGGCGCGCTGGTCGTTGTTTTTCTCTCGGTTTAATTTTGTGGTGTCATACCTACCGGGTTCTAAGAATGTTAAGGCGGATGCCCTTTCTAGGAGTTTTGAGCCTGACTCCCCTGGTAATTCTGAACCTACAGGTATCCTTAAGGATGGAGTGATATTGTCTGCCGTTTCTCCAGACCTGCGGCGGGCCTTGCAGGAGTTTCAGGCGGATAGACCTGATCGTTGCCCACCTGGTAGACTGTTTGTTCCTGATGATTGGACCAGTAAAGTCATTTCTGAGGTTCATTCTTCTGCGTTGGCAGGTCATCCTGGAATCTTTGGTACCAGGGATTTGGTGGCAAGGTCCTTCTGGTGGCCTTCCCTGTCACGAGATGTACGAGGCTTTGTGCAGTCTTGTGACGTTTGTGCTCGGGCCAAGCCTTGTTGTTCTCGGGCTAGTGGATTGTTGTTGCCCTTGCCTATCCCGAAGAGGCCTTGGACGCACATCTCGATGGATTTTATTTCGGATCTTCCTGTTTCTCAGAAGATGTCTGTCATCTGGGTGGTGTGTGACCGTTTCTCTAAGATGGTCCATTTGGTTCCCCTGCCTAAGTTGCCTTCTTCTTCCGAGTTGGTTCCTCTGTTTTTTCAAAATGTGGTTCGTTTGCATGGTATTCCGGAGAATATCGTTTCTGACAGAGGAACCCAATTCGTGTCTAGATTTTGGCGGGCATTCTGTGCTAGGATGGGCATAGATTTGTCTTTCTCGTCTGCTTTCCATCCTCAGACTAATGGCCAGACCGAGCGGACGAATCAGACTTTGGAGACATATTTGAGGTGTTTTGTGTCTGCAGATCAGGATGATTGGGTTGCTTTTTTGCCTTTAGCGGAGTTTGCCCTCAATAATCGGGCCAGCTCTGCCACCTTGGTGTCTCCTTTTTTCTGTAATTCGGGGTTTCATCCTCGATTTTCCTCCGGTCAGGTGGAATCTTCGGATTGTCCTGGAGTGGATGCTGTGGTGGAGAGGTTGCATCAGATTTGGGGGCAGGTGGTGGACAATTTGAAGTTGTCCCAGGAGAAGACTCAGCTTTTTGCCAACCGCCGGCGTCGGGTTGGTCCTCGGCTTTGTGTCGGGGACTTGGTGTGGTTGTCTTCTCGTTTTGTCCCTATGAGGGTTTCTTCTCCTAAGTTTAAGCCTCGGTTCATCGGCCCGTACAAGATATTGGAGATTCTTAACCCTGTGTCCTTCCGTTTGGACCTCCCTGCATCTTTTTCTATTCATAATGTTTTTCATCGGTCATTGTTGCGCAGGTATGAGGTACCGGTTGTGCCTTCCGTTGAGCCTCCTGCTCCGGTGTTGGTTGAGGGCGAGTTGGAGTACGTTGTGGAAAAAATCTTGGACTCCCGTGTTTCCAGACGGAAACTCCAGTATCTGGTCAAATGGAAGGGATACGGTCAGGAGGATAATTCTTGGGTGACTGCCTCTGATGTTCATGCCTCCGATCTGGTCCGTGCCTTTCATAGGGCTCATCCTGATCGCCCTGGTGGTTCTGGTGAGGGTTCGGTGCCCCCTCCTTGAGGGGGGGGTACTGTTGTGAAATTGGATTTTGGGCTCCCCCGGTGGCCACTGGTGGAATTGAACTTGTGTGCATCATCCCCTCTGTTCACCTGTTCCCATCAGGATGTGGGAGTCGCTATTTAACCTTGCTCCTCTGTCACTTCCATGCCGGTCAACATTGTAATCAGAAGCCTTTCTGTGCATGTTCCTGCTACCAGACAACTTCCAGCTAAGTCGGACTTTTGTCCTTGTTTGTTTTTTGCATTTTGTTCCAGTTCACAGCTGCAGTTTCGTTTCTGTGTCTGGAAAGCTCTTGTGATCTGAAATTGCCACTCTGATGTTATGAGTTAATACTAGAGTCTTAAAGTAATTTCAGGATGGTGTTTTGATAGGGTTTTCAGCTGACCATGAAAGTACCCTTTCTGTCTTCCTGCTATCTAGTAAGCGGACCTCGATTTTGCTAAACCTATTTTCATACTACGTTTGTCATTTTCATCTAAAATCACCGCCAATATATGTGGGGGCCTCTGTCTGCCTTTCGGGGAAATTTCTCTAGAGGTGAGCCAGGACTGTATTTTCCTCTGCCAGGATTAGTTAGTCCTCCGGCTGGCGCTGAGCATCTAGGGATAAAACGCAGGCACGCTACCCGGCTACTGTTAGTTGTGCGGCAGGTTTAGTTCATGGTCAGTTTAAGTTTCCATCCTTCCAAGAGCTAGTTCTTATGTATGCTGGGCTATGTTCTCTTGCCATTGAGAACCATAACAGAAGATGTCAGAAGATTCATAGAAAAGGACTTTTATGTCGACGACTGTCTAAAAGCCATGCCTTCAAATGAGACTGCCATCAGTCTTCTCAGGAGAGCCCAGGACATGCTTGCCTGCTCGAACCTTAGGCTTCATAAAATAGCCTCAAACAGCCAAGAACTCATGGAAGCGTTCCCTTCTCAGGACCTATGTAATGGTCTCAGAGACCTGGACCTGGGGTCAGACCCCGCACCAATGCAACGCAGCCTCGGGCTTCTCTGGAATCTACAGTCAGAAACTTTCACCTTTCAGGTCAACCAGGAAGAAAGGCCTTTTACACGTAGAGGCGTCCTGTCTACCATCAACAGTCTGTACGATCCCTTGGGTTTCGCAGCTCCTGTTACTATACAAGGCAAGGCCCTACTAAGAGACTTAACTAGGGAAACATCTGACTGGGATGCACCTCTGCCACCTGATAAGAGGATCCAGTGGGAAGAGTGGAAGAACTCGTTAGCGGCACTCTCCAACCTGAATGTGCCAAGACCATACGCCCCTGTGCCATCTACTGAAATACAAAGCCAAAGACTGTACGTATTTGCAGATGCTTCTGTCAAAGCAATTGCCGCTGTTGCCTACCTGAGAACTGTAGATTCCAAAGGTCAGTGCCACATTGGTTTCATTATGGGAAAGGCCAAACTCGCACCACAACCAGAGCACACTATACCCAGGTTAGAGCTTTGTGCCGCAGTCCTAGCCATTGAGTTAGCAGAGTTCATCACATCCGAAATGGATATCGACCTGACACAGGCCAAGTTCTACTCAGACAGCAAAGTAGTCCTGGGATATATCCACAACGAAACCAGGCAATTCTATGTTTATGTCAATAACAGAGTGCTACGAATCAGGAGATCAGTTCATCCAAAGCAGTGGCATTACATACCCACAGACCAGAATCCTGCAGATCATGCAACTAGAGCAGTTGACGCAAGTCGACTAGGAAGCACAACGTGGCTGTCAGGACCAAAACTATTGTACATTGAGGAATGTTTTCCAGACACCTTTGAACTAGTAGGAGAGGACTCAGATGCTGAAATCCGCCCTCAGGTGTCTACACTTCATACAATGACCTCTGTTATCCAGCTTGGATCTTGCAGGTTCGACAGATTCTCAAGTTGGAAGTCACTTACTCGAGCTATTACCTGCCTGACTCATATAGCTCGCTCATTCAAGACCACCAGAACTTGTGGCACAGAAAAATGTAAAGGTTGGCATCTTTGTAAAAATACCTATGTTACCTCCGACTTAGAGTTCTCTAGAAATCACATCATCCTCACTGTTCAAAGAGAAACCTACTTTGCAGAAATCCAATGTCTTATCAACAAAGCTCCAATACCAGTGAGCAGCGTATTGAGAAAACTCGACCCATTCATCGACAACAGTGGCCTACTGAGAGTAGGAGGCCGACTCAAAGAAGCTGAGATGGGGTTTGTGGAGAAATTCCCTCTTATACTTCCCGGAAAATGTCATGTTGCCTACCTAATCGTACAACATTACCACAATCTGGTCAAGCACCAAGGAAGACTATTTACTGAAGGAGCCATCAGGTCTGCCGGTGTGTGGATCGTTGGTGCAAAGAGACTCATCAGTAGTGTCATCTACAAATGTATTACCTGCCGTAAGCTTCGTGGTTCGACTCAAACTCAAAAGATGGCTGACCTACCAGCAGATAGACTCAGCCCAGACCCTCCCTTTACCAGTGTTGGTCTCGATGTGTTTGGGCCTTGGTCAGTTGTTACACGTCGTACTAGAGGCGGCCAAGCCAATAGTAAATGTTGGGCAGTCATGTTCACTTGCATGTCAATCAGAGCCGTCCACATAGAGGTCATTGAGTCCCTCGACACGTCAAGCTTCATCAATGCCTTAAGACGCTTTATTGCCATCCGTGGTCCTATCAAGCACATACGCTCAGACAGAGGTACCAACTTCGTCGGTGCAGCAAAGGAATTGGGAATACCTTCAAATCAAGACTATAAGACTCTTGAGAGGTTCCTCAGTGACCAAAGTTGCACATGGTCATTCAACCCACCTCATTCTTCACATATGGGAGGATCTTGGGAGCGAATGATTGGTCTAGTACGGAGGATTCTTGACTCCACTCTTCTTCAAGAAGGAACAGCGAGGCTCACCCATGAAAGCCTCATCACCTTCATGGCAGAAGCTGCAGCTATAATTAACGCAAGACCCCTGGTTCCAGTTCCTAACGACCCTGAGGAGCCCTTGCTATTGACTCCAGCTACTCTACTTACCCAGAAAACGGGACTGTCCAGTGCCCCTCCAGGAGGATTCGACGCTAAGGACCTCTACAAGCGCCAATGGAGACAGGTACAAAGTCTTGCTTGCAAATACTTTCTGGGACAGGTGGCGCAAACAATATTTGTCTACCCTGCAGCCACGTACGAAGTGGCAATCTACTAAACCTAATCTGAACGTAGGTGACCTTGTTCTTGTGAAAGACTGTCAAATTCACCGGAACCAGTGGCCACTTGGTCTAGTTACCGCAACGTTCCCCAGCAAGGATGGCAATGTCCGCAAAGTTGAACTAAGGATGACCAAAGGGAATGAACCTAAGACATTTTCCAGACCGGTATCTGAACTGGTCCTATTGTTGCCTTCGGAAGAAAGGAGTAGTGACATCCGTTGATGTCAGACGGGGAGTGTTCTGTCTCCGCCATCTAAATTGTTACCTCCATTATCTGTTTGTATAATTTGCAGTTTCTCAGCCAGTATACAGGACTTGATATATTCATACCTTTATCTGTAGTGCTTTGGCTCCCTCTAGCGGTCAGAGATATGTTGACTGTTCTATTTTTCTGCTATGTATTTTTTATGTCTGATCCTCCTTTGCAATGCATTATGGTAGCTCAGCCCACATTTCCCTCCAGTTTTCATTCACTTCCTCTAGTTTGCCTTCCAGGGAAGACGCTTACACTTCATTCCCCTTGCGATTGCATTGCCGGTATGTCTTTATGTTTTTCTCTAGATAATTCCTGCTCTATATTAGCCTAGCCTAACCAGTTGTACTCCTAGTTCAGTTACTAGCCTTCTAAATGTAATGCATAACGTTTATCATGTGTAGTATGTATTTGTTCCCTACCATGCACTGATTTTATGTATATCATTGTTCACAGTTTCACCGCATCAATATACCAATACGTTTAATAAAGCACAGACTCAACCACAGTCTCCTTATTGGACCCCGGTATAGCGGTTTAGCTGACTGGATAGCTACTTGGGCCTGTCTCATTTAGTGAGGACAGAACAATATATATATATAATATATAAGGCTGAATGTGTATATATATGTGTGTATGTCCAGGATTGGCATCTGCACCGTCGCAGCTACAGCCACAAAATTTTGCACAGTCACACGTCTGGACCCCAAGAGCGTCATAGGCTATGTTGTGAGGCGAAATTTTAACCCGGCGCATTCCAATTCACCAAACAATTTTGCCCCTATCTACATAATGGGGAAAAAGTGAAAGGAAAAGTGTTGGAGGCAAATTGACAGCTGCCAGATGTGAACAATGAGGACTTAAAGAATGAGAGCGATGGCGCCAAAGAGTATATACCATACAGTTGCTAAGGTGGGGCCCCGACATGGGATACTCACCACACACGGGGATATGAACACACACACAAAATGCGCCACACACTACCACGTGCTTGAACACATATACCACCCTCAGCGCACATTTCACCACACATACACCAACCTCGCCACATAAAAGTCGAAACACAAAAGCAGCCGCTCAAAACTTGCCACGCGCAAAATTCGCCACATGCAAAACTCACCTCATGGAAAACTCGCCACATGCAAAACTTGGACACGCAGAAAAATTGCCACATGCACAAAAGTTGCAACACATGCAAAAGTTGCCTCACACAAAACTTGCACATACTCAAAACGCACCACACATAAAGCTCGCCATGCGCAAAACTTGCTGCACACAACTTGCTACACTAACCTGTCACATGCAACTCAACACACAAAAAGTTGCTACACGCATGTCGCCACACAAAACTCATCTCACAAAAGTCGCTACATGCATGTCGCCACACGCAACTCAACACACACAACTTGACACATGAAACTCACCCTAAAACACACACAAGTCTGGTATTATCCTTCAAAAATAAAAATCTGATTAATAAGCAGACAAACCACAAGAGCTACAACTGCACCATATAGGAAACACGGCAGCTGTCAGTCACATGACCTGTCTATTATGTGTATGTGTGAGCCAATATATACTGCCAGGGGGAGGGCTTCCTGTTGGCTGGGGATTTATCAGGCTGCCAATTTAGCTTACAAATACTGAGGTAAAAATACTGACCAAATAACATGTGAACGAGGTCTAATACAGAAGGAGATGACATACAGGTACATACTATATACAGGAGGAGATGACACACAGGTATATACTATATACATCAGCAGAGGACACATAGGTATATACTATATACAGGAGGAGATGACTTACAGGTATATACTAAATACAGGAGGAAATGACATACAGATATATACTATATACAGGAGGAGATGACATACAGGTGCCTACTATATCCAGGGGAGATGACACACAGGTATATACTATATACAGGAGGAGATGACATACAGGTATATACTATATACCGGAGCAGATGACACACAGGTATATACTATATACAGGAGGAGATGACTTACAGGTATATACTATATATAGGAGGAGATGACATACAGGTATATACTATATACAGTAGGAGATGATATACAGGTATATACTATATAAAAGAGGAGATGACACATAAGTATATAGAGGAGATGACATACACCAGGTATATACTATATACAGGGGAGATGACATACAGGTATATACTATATATAGGAGGAGATGACATACAGGTATATACTATATACAGAAGAGATGACATACAGGTATATACAATATACAGGAGGAGATGACATACAGAAGGTATATACTATTTACAGGGGAGATGACATACAGGCATATACTATATACAGGGGAGATGACATATAGGTATATACTATATACAGGAGATGACATACAGGTGTACACTTTATAGAAGGGAGATGACAAACATGTATATACTGAGGTGAAAATGAGAGGTGTGAGGTGAAAATGAAAAGGTGTGAGTGTAAAATGAGAGGAGTGAGGGAAAATAGTGGAGTGATCGGAAAATGACAGATGTGAGGTCGAAATGACAAGTGTTAGGGGGGAATGATTGGAGTGAAGGGGGAATGAGAGGAGTGAGGGGGGAAATAAGAGGAGTGAGGGGGAAAATGAGAGGTGTGAGGGAGAAAATAAGAGATGTGAGGGGGGAAATGAAAGATGTGAGGGGGGAAATGAGAGGCCTGATGGGAAAATAAGAGAAGTGAGGTGCTATAACTAACCACAGATATTTACTATGCCCAGGCAACACCAGGCTCTTCAGCTAGTGTATATATATATATATATATATATATATATATATATATATATATATATATACACACTGCTCAAAAAAATAAACACTTAAACAGCAGAATATAAGTACAAGTAAATCAAACTTCTGTGAAATCAAACTGTCCGCTTAGGAATAGTGTTGAGCATTCCGGTACTGCAAGTAGCGGGTATCGGCCGATACTTGCGGTATCGGAATTCCGATACCGAGATCCGATACTTGCCGCATATCGGATACCGGAATCGGAAGTTCCCAGGATTCAAACTGCAGGAATTCAGCCAATGAGGAATGATTCTGAGTGTGGGCACATCCTGTTCAGCATGGTGGGCATGAAACTACTGGCAAGGCTGTGATTGGCTGCTGAAATGATGTCATGCTGCAGTTTAAAAGTCGCTGATGCCATTTTGCGCTCACTCTGCTGTGAATTCAGTTAGTGACAGGACGCTGTTTGCTGACTGAGGGCCAGTTGAGATAGCGATTTGCTTTATTGTTTTTTTTCAAGGCTAATTTAGCAACCGCTGTGTTCACCTACTAATCACCTTGCTTTTGCCTTGCAGCGCTGTTTTCACAGCGATCTGCAAGGTCTCTGTGTGTGTGTGTGTGTGTGTGTGCAGCCCACTCTCTAGTCTGTGTGCAGCCATAGGCCATAGCTGGTTGTATTCAGTTCAGGGAGGGTGGTTCACTGCCTCATACTGTTCTATTTTTTTTTTCTTTTTCAAGTAGTGCAGGCTGCTGCACATTTTTTCTAATAATTCCTATTAGTGTCTTTCCACCCGTATCCAGCTAAATTGTGGAAAAACACTAGATAGGATAACGTAGAGGAGTGTTTTTGGGCCTTGCAGCGCCGTTTACGGCTGTCTGCACGGTCTCCGTGTGACTGCAGCTCGCCCTGTAGTCTGTGTGCAGCCATAGCCGGTTGTATCCAGCTCAGGGTAAATCACTGCGTCATACCGTGAAATCCAATTTCCTTTTTTCTAAGTAGTGCAGGCTGCTGCACATTTTTTCAAAAAATTCCTATTAGTGTCTTTCCACCCATATCCAGCTAAATTGTGGAAAAACACTACATAGGATAACGTAGAGGAGGTTTTTGGGGCCTTGCAGCGCCGTTTACGGCTGTCTGCACGGTGTCCGTGTGACTGCAGCTCGCCCTGTAGTCTGTGTGCAGCCATAGCCGGTTGTATCCAGCTCAGGGTAAATCACTGCGTCATACCGTGAAATCCAATTTCCTTTTTTCTAAGTATTGCAGGCTGCTGCACATTTTTTCAAAAAATTCCTATTAGTGTCTTTCCACCCGTATCCAGCTAAATTGTGGAAAAACACTACATAGGATAACGTAGAGGAGGTTTTTGGGGCCTTGCAGCGCCGTTTACGGCTGTCTGCACGGTCTCCGTGTGAGTGCAGCTCGCCCTGTTGTCAGTTCAGCCCCCCAAAAATAAATAAATAATAAAGTTCACCAAACACACCACTTTACAGTTTCCACATTAGCTCATATTAAAGTCTAGTCCACACTTTAGAAAATTAGTGTTTCTTATACCTGTTAGGAGCTGTTCAGGAATAAGCACACAAAGCCGTTAGTACTTTTCTGCTTATCTTTATCAGTCAACCAAGATGAAGAAGGCAGTGAGTAAGGCACGTGGGCGTGGGCGCGGAGCAGGGAGAGGACGTGGGGATTCTGTGCCTGCTGCGGGCACCGGTGACTCATCAGCACCCAGTTTCAGCAGGGAACAGTCCTTCATGCGCAGCTTTGTTGTAGAGCGCCGTACACCGCTGCTGCATGAAGAACAAATTGAAGCCGTTGTCGGATGGATGGCAGCTAACGCATCGACTTCAATTAGTGCCACATCCTCTCAGACACAGAGCACTGGAGAGCACCCATCTGTCTCTTCACCACCTGCCAAATTGCCCAGGCAGACAGAGAGCCCAGGACAGGAGCCGTCTCTACTTCTGTTCTCTGAATCTCTTGGCTTGGAAACAGGGGGCCAGCCAAGCAGCATTGGAGAAATGGAAGAAGAGGCAGTGTGCAGTGATGCCCAACAGCTTTTTCTCTCTGAGTCTGAAGAGGCGGGTGGGCCAGTGCCTCCGGTCACCACACCGCAGAACGCATCCGCTGATGACACTCAGGTGCCACTTTCTGGTGCGTGCTCTGCTGCTGAGACTACCCAGGAGGAGCAGTTGGTGGCAGAGGGTAGTGTAGATGATGAGGTCCTTGACCCATCGTGGCGTGAGGGACAGGAAGGTGGTGGGAGCAGCTCTGAGGAAGAGATTCCCTGAACGGGCCAAAGAGGGAGAGGGAGGGGGAAGACTGCGGATCCTGTAGCCTCCACTTTGGCACCCGTTAGGAGCGTGTCTCTTCCAACAGCCAAAAAGGGCGCTCCCAAGACTTGCAGTGCCTGGTCCTTTTTTGACACAGTTGCAGATGACATTTGCTATGTCAAATGCAAGGTGTGTCATCAAAAAGTCAAAAGAGGGAGAAATGTCAGCAACCTCAATACCTCCAACATGTGGAAACATGTGCGGACCAGGCACGCGGCGGAGTTACAGAAACGCACTGAAGAGCTAGGCCAACCAACAGCGGCAGCTACCACCTCTTCAGCTCGTGTTGCCTCTTCCTTTAGCTCACACACAGCTGGTTCGGCTTCCTCCCAGGATCGCCGTGGAAGAACCTCTGGCACTGTTGTCCAGAGACCCACTGTAATTCCACCCGCAGCACCACGTTCCCAGTTATCCTCACACTCCCAGGCCAGTCTACAGCCATCAGTAGTACAGGCTTGGGAGAAAAGGCGGCCTTTCTCGGCAAACCACCCACGAGCAAAGGCTCTGACTGCAGGCATTGCCAAACTTCTGTCACTGGAAATGCTGTCATTCAGGCTGGTGGAGACTGACAGCTTCCGTGACTTGATGTCATTGGCAGTCCCACAGTACAATGTGCCCATCCGCTTTTATTTCAGCAGGCAAGCTGTCCCTGCCCTGCACAAGCATGTGGAGGGACACATAAAACACGCGCTACTGAACGCCGTTAGTAGCAAGGTCCACCTCACCACCGATGCGTGGACCAGTCAACATGGACAGGGGCGATACCTTTCCCTCACTGCCCATTGGGTTAATGTTGTTGAGCCGGGTACAGATCGTGCGAGTGGCGCAGGACGTGTCCTGCCCACTCCAAGGATTGCAGGAATCCAGTCTGTACGCATTGACTCCTCCTCTTACACAAGTTCCTCAGAATCGTCGCTGCAGGAGCCGTCACAGTCCACCTCCACATGGACCCGTGAACGTTTACCTGTTACGACTGACATGAGCACAGCCCTGGCCAAACGTCAACAAGCCGTCTTGAAATTAATTTCTTTGGGGAATCGAAGCCACACAGCACAGGAGCTCTGGAATGCCATCAAGCAGGAGAGCGATGTGTGGTTTGTGGCAGCGAATCTCCAGCCAGGCATGGTAGTGTGTGATAATGGCCGAAATCTGGTGGCAGCTCTGGGCCTCGGCAACCTCACTCACATCCCATGTCTGGCACATGTGCTCAATTTGGTCGTGCAGAGTTTTTTGAGGGACTATCCGGATCTTGATGCACTGCTGCACAAGGCCCGCCTAGAGTGTGCTCACTTGCGGCATTCCAGCACGGCAAAATCGCGCATTGCGGCTCTGCAGCGCCGATTCCGCCTTCCGGAACATCGCATCATATGTGACCTACCTACCAGGTGGAATTCCACGTTACATATGTTGGAGCGGTTGTGTGAGCAGCAGCAAGCAGTAATGGAGTACCAGCTGCATCAGGCGCAAAGAAGTCGCACTCCGCGCCGTTCAGACTTCACAACCACAGAGTGGGCCACTATGAAGGACGTCTGCCAGGTTTTGCGTCCCTTCGATTATTCCACGCGGATGGCGAGTGCAGATGATGCACTAGTCAGCATGACTGTCCCCCTTATCTGCCTGCTTGAAAAATCACTGCAAGCGCTAAGGGATGATGTTGTGGAAGAGGTGGAGGATGAGGATTCACCATTTCCATCATCTTCTGGACAGTCAGCGCCACGTGGTTCCTCACAAACGCGTAGGCAGGGGACACTTTGTGAGGATGAGGAGGAGTCAATGGAGGAGGAAGACATCCGTCCAGAGGAGGGAGTTACACAATTGTCCAGTAGTCAGTGTGTACAGCGAGGGTGGGGTGATGACGAGCGGGCAGAGATCACGCCTCAAGCAGGGGACAGCGTTTCTTGGCCAGTTGGCAGTCTGCAGCACATGGTGGATTACATGCTGCAGTGCCTGAGAAACGACCGCCGCATCGCCCACATTCTCAACATGTCTGATTATTGGGTGTTCACCCTCCTCGATCCTCGCTACCGGGACAACGTAGAAAGCCTCATCACACCGTTGAACCGGGAGCAAAAAATGCAGGAGTAACAAGACACACTGGTGAATTCCATCATCTTCTCCAGTCCAACTGAGAGAAGTGCTGCTAGTGCATTACAAAGCAGCTCAGTGCGTCCAGGCAGTGGAGGAGGCTCTGCACAAAGAGGGAGCAGAAGCAGTGCCTCTGCCCAAGGCAAGAGCAGTATGGCCCAACTGTGGCACAGTTTTGTGTGCCCGCCACAAAGGTCTACACCATCACAGACGGCTCCAGTCAGCAGGAGGCAACGGTTCCATCAGATGGTGACAGACTACATGTCTTGCCCTCTTGCTGTACTCCCAGACGGCTCTTCCCCTTTCAAGTTTTGGGTCTCAAAGCTGGATACATGGCCAGAGCTAAGCCAGTATGCATTGGAGGTGCTGGCTTGCCCTGCGGCTAGTGTATTATCGGAACGCGTCTTTAGTGCTGCAGGTGGTGTACTAACTGACCGTCGCATGCGACTATCCTCCGATAACATTGACCGGCTTACTTTCCTGAAAATGAACAAGGCCTGGATCTCGCAGGAATTTGCCACTCCTCTTCCTGATTAAATAATTAGGTGACTGACTACAGTATCCAGGTCTCCTGTTGTGTTTATCTTTCTACCACCTGAACTTTAATTCCTGGGCTCCAACAACGCCAGTTGAGGCTCAGAAGTGCCGTCTTCACAGTCAAAACATACGACCCAGTGTTATTGGGTGTCAGTAACGTCAGCTGATCCCCAGCTGTGTAGCCAGCAATGTGTCCTGCGACCGCCACGCTGACACAACAACTGAAATGTAAGGGAACCTGTCCCCCCCCCCAGGCGTTTGTTACTGAAAGAGCCACCTTATGCAGCAGTAATGCTGCACAAGGAAAAGGTAGCTTTTTTTGTTTAGCTCCTTGCACACGCAGAACTTAACACATAAAATGTGTCCACTGATACCGTAAAACCGTCCCGTAGGTGGGACTTTCCTTCGTAATGTGACGCAGCACAGCCGTCATTCCTACCCCCTTGGCGCCGTGCGCCGGCTCCTCAGCATTGTTTGATTCTGTCCCGAAGCCTGCGCTGTTATGTTATCCCTTGGCCAGGCACACTTAGCGCTGCCCCTCTTCTGACATCATGTGGTGTCAACCTGACTGCGCCTGTGCGTCCGCGCTGGCCGAGATCCCGCCTCGCAATGTCTTCTGATTTAATCAAACTGCGGGCCTGGGATCCATGGGCATGCGCAGTGCATATCTTCACCTCCGCCTCTCACTCATCTCCCTTCGCCTTCTTCAGACTGTGCGCTGTCAGCTGATCCCTAATAGCATGCCACGGCCGTGACACCGCACAGTCTGAAGAAGCCGGAGGGAGGGGAGTGAGAGGCGAGGATATGCACTGCGCATGGCCACGGATCCCAGGCCCGCGGTGGGATTACATTAGACGACACTGCGAGGCGGGATCTCGGCCAGGGTGGACGCACAGGCGCAGCCAGTCTGACACCAAATGATGTCAGAAGATGGGCAGCGCTAAGTGTGCCTGGCCAAGGGATAACATAACAGCGCAGGCTCCGGGACGGAATTGAACAACGCTGAGGAGCCGGGGCATGGCGCCAAGGGGGTAGGAATGACGGCTGTGCTGCGTCATATTACGAAGGAAAGTCCCACCTCCGTGTCGGTCTCACGGTATCAGGGGACACATTTTATAAGTGTTTAGTTCTGTGTTTGCAAGGAGCATAATGAAAAGAGCCACCTTTTCCTTTTGCATCCTTTGTGCTGCACAAGCTGGCTCTTTCAGCTACAAACGCCTTGAGGGGGGGTTAAAGGTTCCCTTTCAACTTTCTCCAATCAGGCTTCGGCCTACACTGTGTTCCTCTGCTCCTCCTTCTGTCCCTGGGCTCCAACACCGCTAGTTGTTGTCTGGAAGTGCTGTCCGCACAGTCAACAGTCGCTCCTCTGTTATTGGGGTTCAGTAACGTCAGCTGTTCCCCAGCTGTGTGTGTGGCAATCCCTCCTCTCTCCTCCACCTCCTCCTCCTTCTGACCCTGGGCTCCAACACCGCTAGTTGTTGTCTGGAAGTGCTGTCCGCACAGTCAACAGTCGCTCCTCTGTTATTGGGGTTCAGTAACGTCAGCTGTTCCCCAGCTGTGTGTGTGGCAATCCCTCCTCTCTCCTCCACCTCCTCCTCCTTCTGTCCCTGGGCTCCAACACCGCTAGTTGTTGTCTGGAAGTGCTGTCCGCACAGTCAACAGTCGCTCCTCTGTTATTGGGGTTCAGTAACGTCAGCTGTTCCCCAGCTGTGTGTGTGGCAATCCCTCCTCTCTCCTGCACCTCCTCCTCCTTCTGTCCCTGGGCTCCAACACCGCTAGTTGTTGTCTGGAAGTGCTGTCCGCACAGTCAACAGTCGCTCCTCTGTTATTGGGGTTCAGTAATGTCAGCTGTTCCCCAGCTGTGTGTGTGGCAATCCCTCCTCTCTCCTCCACCTCCTCCTCCTTCTGTCCCTGGGCTCCAACACCGCTAGTTGTTGTCTGGAAGTGCTGTCCGCACAGTCAACAGTCGCTCCTCTGTTATTGGGGTTCAGTAACGTCAGCTGTTCCCCAGCTGTGTGTGTGGCAATCCCTCCTCTCTCCTCCACCTCCTCCTCCTTCTGTCCCTGGGCTCCAACACCGCTAGTTGTTGTATGGAAGTGCTGTCCGCACAGTCAACAGTTGCTCCTCTGTTATTGGGGTTCAGTAACGTCAGCTGTTCCCCAGCTGTGTGTGTGGCAATCCCTCCTCTCTCCTCCACCTCCTCCTCCTTCTGTCCCTGGGCTCCAACACCGCTAGTTGTTGCCTGGTAGTGCTGTCCGCACAGTCAACACTTGCTGCCGTGTTATTGGGGTTCAGTAACGTCAGCTGCTCCCCTGCTGTGTGTGCTGCAATACCTCCTATCTGCTCCTCCTGCTGCAGGCTCCAACACCGCTAGTTGTTGTCCGGAAGTGCTGTCCGCACAGAGCCAAACACCTCGCCAATGTGTTAGTGGGGTTCAGTAATGCCTGCTGCTCCCCTGCTGTGTATACGGCAACGTGTCATGCGACCGCCACGCAGGCACAACAACTTAAATTTAAGGGAACCTGTCCCCCCCCCAGGCGTTTCTTACTGAAAAAGCCACCTTGTGCAGCAGTAATGATGCAAAAGGAAAAAGTGCCTGTTTTCGTGGTGCTCCTTGCACATGCTGAACCTAACACTTATGAAATGTGTCCCCTCACACCGTTAAACTGTCCGGTAGGTGGAACTTTCCTTCGTAATGTGACGCAGCACAGCCGTCATTCTTACCCCCTTGGTGCCGTGCGCCGCCTCCTCAGCATTGTTTGAAACTGTCCCGGAGCCTGCGCTGTTATGATAGCCCTTGGACATGCACACTTAGCGCTGCCCATCTTCTGACATTATTTGGTGTCAGGCTGGCTGCGCCTGTGCGGCCGTGCTGGACGAGATCCCGCCTCGTAGTGTCTTCTGATTTAATCCCACTGCGGGCCTGTGATCCATGGACATGCGCAGTGCATATCTTAACATCTGCCTCTCACTCATCTCCCTACGCCTTCTTCAGACTGTGCAACGTCAGCTGATCCCTAATAGCATGCCACAGCCGTGACGCCGCACCGTCTGAAGAAGCTGTAGGGAGGGGAGTGAGAGGCGAGGATATGCACTGCTCATGCCCATGGATCACAGGTCCGCAGAGTGATTACATTAGATGACACAGCGAGGCGGGATCTTGGCCAGCGCGGCCACACAGGCGCAGCCAGCCTGACACCAAATAAGGAGGAGATAAGCAGAAGTGTGAGCTTAATTTCATTAACTATTGGATGTGATTTTAGTTGGAAAATTGGCTATTCAACATCTCCTGCAACAGTTCAAGAGTATCTCCCACTAGTAGTGGTTTGACTATTTTATTTCTGAAACCATAGGAAGCCATATACTATGGAATAAGGGAACAATTCATCAAACTGTTGGGGTAAAACACTTTGAAAAGTCACAAAATTTGGAGTTGGTTACAAATTTTGTGACTTTTGCCATTTTCACACCAATTTCTAGCTGTTTCAACAAAATGAGCGGAGCTGAGGAGGAGGTGGGACAGGATGGAGCCTAGCTATGCCTGCCCGTCAAGTTTGTCAGTAATAGCAGTGTTTCTTATAAATGAAATGTTACTACGGTCATCGACTGAAATAACATTCCTGGCAAGGTGCACGCCACTAATTAGATACACTGAATTCGTTAAGTGGCGTGCATCTTGTAATGAATTTGGCTGATATTATTAGTATTCAGCCCTCATTAAGACTGGCCTATGAGATGTCAGTCTTAATGAATCGGGATATATATTTTTAATTAGTGTTATTTTCTACATTACTAAATAATTAAAAATAGTAAAGAAATTTGGTCCTGAACAGCCATGAAAGGACCACACTTTCTACTTTCTAGCAAAAGTTAAGTCCGGATTTGATCTTGGCATGTTGAGCAAGGTTCCACATTCTCCCATGAGTACATCTGCAATCAGACCACGAGATCTTACAAGTTATTGCAAAATTTCGCTGTTTTAAGTAAGCAATATGTGGACATTAAAAAATACTGTTACCAACCAGTAATTGTCTCAAAGATCGAGCAGAACTTGTCTGGTCAGAACAACGAGAGTTCGAAGGCCGACAGCAAATGTTGCTACTCAGCATGTTGGGTTTTCATAGTCCGAAGGTTAGGACCCAACTTTTGCTGGAAAGTCACGTCCTTTAGAGGCAGTTTGGAGACAGATTTTTTTATAATTTTTTTATGCAAGTCATTAGTACATGGCTGCCTCATCTTTTCTGAAGCAGAACAGGCACTCACATACTGATGATAGATACTTTTTAAGAGCATAATTCTTCCATTATCCATTATCTTGTAGAGACCACGAAAAAGGAAACAAGGTTCTGCTTTTCATGCCTCATCTTGTACATGATATTGAGAATTAAGATATTTTTAATTCTTTGCATTTTTATTTAATTGGGTAATAAGCAGAGATGAGTGAATCAATCTGAAGGACATTGATTTTGAGTTGAATTTCCTAAAATTTACAGTTTCTCACATTTTTGATAGTAAAAAAAATAATTCTCAGTGTCATTTCAGGCACTGTAGAAGAAATGTAGAAGACTTGAGAAATGGTCTAATGGTGTCCGGCACAGCCAAAAAGGCTTTCTCATAATGTCCTGTATTTATCATATTACATGGTTTTGGCACAGCCAATTAGGTGAGCTATCACTGGCAGAATAAAAGTTGGTGGCCGGTCAAGCAACGCAATTTTATGCATATAAAGTGTAGGGATAGAAGTCAAAGAGCACAGCTCATTCCATATAGGGATATCAAAAGGTTTAATCTGGTTGTAGTGTACTACTTGTACTAATTGCTCAAGCAATTGAAAACAAGAGTGGTAGTCTCAGTCCGTAAAGAGTCAAGTGAGGCAAGTCCTGGACCTTCATAGTCATTTAGTATGAATTGCTTGATCTGACATATACTGCAGTAACAGCACCATGATAACAGCCTTTTCATTCTTATTCCTTACATACTTCCAACAAGGAGGGCAATATTAAACGCTTCAATGCTAATTTGGTCTCTTTGTCTTCTCCTTTACATGCAATTAGTGGCCTTTCAGTACTGTGATAAGCACAAACCACATTTTTAGTGAGAAAATTCAGCAAAGCTAATAAATATTAATTTAAAATGGTCTTCCTATCTCTAGTAATATGTTGTGAAGTAGAAGCATACTTCTTAGGTTTTATGGAAGGTTTAGAAGTCTCCTAGAATATCAGAAGACCTCTAGAACTTCTAGGGAGGTTAGCAGGTCTCGTGACTCCAGCCAAATCTCCTTGAAACTTACCAAAAACAACTATTCTGGGAGCAGTAACACTGACCCCAAAGCCTTCTGTAGGACTTTTTTTGTACCTTAAAATTCATCTAACTTCATACAGAAGTATGCAGAAGTATTTTCTGCTGGATTCACCAGGAAAAACAAGTGTGAAGACCCTGTTATAAAATGTATAACTGGTTCTCGGCCTACTATATGTCATTTATTGTACTAGCATTTTTATAGTTGGTATAAAGAATATGACACCAAGGCTTGGATGAGTCCTCCACCTCTGTTTCCCCCCATTCTCTATAATCAGCCATTGCTTTTGTAAAGTGTTATGTCCGTAAAATAATTTTTGGCAAAACTTTCTTTGCTTCGCACTGACGAGGGCCAACAGCCCGAAACACCGTGTCTGCGAATTGAGATACTGATTTGGCTTTTATCCTAAGTCATATTGCACGACTTGTTAAAGGGTTGATTGTGACTTGTAAGGTCGCTACTTCCAACAGGTGGCGCTATAGAGTTTAAGTCCTCTTTTTCTCAGAAGAGGCAATTTGAATATTTAATTTCTCAGAGGAGCATTGCACGGCGAATAAGCCTCCTTACCTTGACAAGCCAGAGATGGTATGTCTCTCTCCATAAGGACGTTATAATAGATGAATGTGGATAAAATCTGCGCTGCGCTGCGCTACACGCCTTTACTTTGCACCATCAGGTGAGCAGTTCTCTCATAATTCTTTAAGAGCAATCCTGAGGATAAGACCCTATATGTGCTTTTTTTGTCTCCTATTCTTCTATACTCTCCATAAGGAGAAACGTTACCCCTTAGACCCCTGTAAATTCTTTGTTCACTTTCAGTTTCTGTTCAAGAGACTAAAAGAATATATTTCTGGTAAAATATGACTTCACAGGTATCTTGTTTTGGAAATGTTCCATATGTGCTCTTTCTCAAGTTAAAATAATTTCTTACTTTGGGGTGAAAACGAGCAAACCAAAAGGAATTTAAGTGGTTCAATTATATTCCTCAAGATAAAAAGCCAAAGTTGTGGAATTGCTTGGGTCACTTACCAGTGTCAGATGTGAACAGGGTAATAATTAAATTTTAACATTTCTGAGTATACAGGATCTTATTTATTAAGATAACTTATTCACTATAACTACATGGATAAAATGACAGAATATGTCAGAACCCTATAAATTGCTTTAAAGGTTTTCTTTCTTCTTTTTTTCGCGAATTTCCTAGATATTCTTTTAGTGCGCTTAAAAGAATACATGAGAAGAAGGACATCTTAGAGCTTGACTATCTCCTTGACTTCTTAGGTCCACTAAATTTCTACTAAAAGTTCATAAAGTTACAAAATTATTTATTTTGAGAACAGTCTTTGTAACTTACAATATACATGGGGAGCAACAGGAGCTTCCTTTTTTCCCCGTATAATATATACAGCGTAAGGCAAACATGAGGCGGACACATTGTAGATGCAAAGGTCTCCCTTATACCTATTTTTCTAGTGCGTTGTTTTCCCTAAGTAATTATATGGTTGCACATGGAGAATATTTTAAATACCTCTCAGCTTTGGATAAATGTTTTTAAGCCCAACCTGTAATTTATGAAAAATTAATGGAAAAATAAAAAAAAAAGCTTTATACTTCTCCTTCTTCTTGTGTCCATTTCTGACTTTAATAAAAAATGCAAATGCAAAAAAACTACATACCAAACCACTCTAACTGTTAAGCAGCCTGTACTTCCATTTTTATGAAAGTTGTGGGCCTACGGGACCCCTGTTTGGCAGCATAGGTCGTACTCATGATGGGTCTACCCTTGCATTTAATAGCAAGCCTTTCACCTGATATTCAAAGGAACAATTATGATTCGGGTCGAGAGTAGTATAGTACATGTAGTACAGGAGGTAGAGAGCAGCACAGTACATATAGTACAGGAAGTAGCGAACAGTACAGTACAAATAGTTTAGGAATATAGCAATATAGTAGGTGTAGTGTGGCGGAATCTCCCTAGTAGCCAAAACGTCCTTCACATGGTCAGCCAGCCCCCTCCAAAACACAGGAATGAGGGTTTTATCTGGCCATTCCAACTCAGACGCTAATGTCCGGAAGAGAACCGCAAAATGGCTGACCATGGTTGAACCCTGAGTCAAAGCCAGCAGTTGGAGCGCTGTATCATGGGCTCCAACGCCCTGTCCCACAAGAGAGAGATTATGAATCCCACCTTTGCCCGCTCTGTGGGAAAACGTGCAGCCAGGAGCTCGAGGTGTATACTACACTGGCTCACGAAACCCCTACAGGACTTACTGTCCCCAGAGTATCTCTCAGGCAATGGGAGGTGAGATAACGTCGGAACAGAGGTGGCAGTGGGTAAAGCTGCTGCAGACACGCTAGCAGCCTGAACAGCTATTGCGGTAACATCCACCGCCAAGGTTGCACGCTCAAGAGACGCCAACCGGCCCTCCAGCAGCTGGATGTACCCCTGCAATCGCTGTTCATCTGCCATTACTTAGCCAGATCCTGGCGCTAGTATACTGTTAGGGTTGGCGGAACGCACCGAATATATTTATTAGATGGGATTGGTGCATTCGCAACCCGGGATCCACCGTGCAGGAAAGAAACTGCTGCTAAGTAATTGGCGGCACTATATGGCGGTATGAACCAGCTCTGTTAGCTTCACAGAGCGGCCGAGAAAGCAAAGCTCTGTGCCCTGTTAGACTTTCACAGAGGCACAGGCTAACTACCCAAATGAGAGCAGTCAGTGGTCATGCATGCACACAAAACTCCTCGCCGAAGGTGCCAGCATTCTAGGGGCTTATTTCAGCCAGGTCCCTGAATACACACAAACACAATCTCCTCGCCGGAGGTGCCAGCATTCTAGGGGCTTATTTCAGCTGGGTCCCTGAACACATCCAAACACATGACCACACTGGCGCAAAGCACATAACTTAGGAAGATACTAGCGCATGGCCGTGCAGCCATGCGAGCCTTAAATAGCTGCAGCACGTACAGGACCTTCCTAGGAGGACCAATGAGAGGCTGTTACAGAGCCTGCACACCTACAGGACCTTCCTAGAAGGACCAATAGATTTGGCTGCAGTACCTGAGCATGTGACCCTTGATCTCCACTGAGAGATCTTACCCTGAGCATGCTCAGTGTGTGCAAAGCAGGACTTAGTCCCAGAAAAGCCTGCTCACCGCAGATCAGTGCAGGGTACAATAGCAGAGCCTGGAGAGGCAGCAGTAACCCTTTGCACAGTATCAGTCTTAGTGAGACGCTGAGACCGACGTCTCCGCTGAGCAGACTCCACTGCGGCCGATGCAGAATGGGAGACAGCATCAGACACGAATCGAGATTCCCCCTGTGCAGCAGAGGAAACTCAACTCCTAACATGTAGTTCACGCCTCCTGAAGAAGAGACTTCGAAACGCACGTAGGGGCGGCAGGTTTGGATCCCTTTCAATACTAGTAAGTACCGGCTCTAGCAATCCCTATCTGGTCCATATGGTTGTGATTATTATGGTAGCTGCATTATTGGCACCTTAGCACCAGCACTTTACTATTGAGCACATATAATACTGCTTCCTAATCAGCATATGATCGGAGATTTTGGTCACTGGGATTCTTTTCCATGCACATGTACAATTTGTTAATGGGTTACCCTATCACTAAATGTTGTCCTTAGGGAATATATTGGTCTCTGAGAGTTGTCCAGATACACATTTAATTTTTATTTTATTTTATTTAAAATGGATTTTTGTACTCTCTATGGGACTAATGTGACTACTGATGCTAGTAGTATGGAATTATAATAATTACTTAAGGGATCCACCTCTACCTGCCTCGGCTTGAATATTCTGTTCAAAACTTTGTATATACTAATATGTGTTTATAATAAAATATTTTGTGGCCTAAAATACTATTTTGTCCCCATTTTTGCTTTACCTAAGCCTGTTGGGGTTTTGTGCATGATATTGCTCATTGAGTTTGCGCTCATATTGTATTCCTATGTAGGGTTTTTGGTGTTTAACGTGTAGTTCAGGAGGCAGAGAAAAATACAGTATATATAGTACCGGTATATAGCAGTACAGAACATATAGTACAGGAGGTAGCAAACAATACAGTACAAACAGATTAGGTATATAGCAGTATAGTACGTGTAGTTCAGGAGGTAGAGAAACATAAAGTACATATCGTACCGGTATTTATCAGTATAGTACATGTAGATCAGGAGGTAGTGAACAATAGTGTACAAATAGTTTAGGTATATAGCAGTATAGTACATGTAGTTCAGGAGGTAGAGAAACATACAGTACATATAGTACAGGTATATAGCAGTTCAGTACATATAGTACAAGTAAAGAAAACTACATTACATATAGTAAAGTGGACTTACTAATGGCAGAGAGCAGTACAGTACATATAATACAGATAGAGACTAGCAAAGTATAGGTAGTAAAGAAAAAGTAAAGTAAAGTAAAAGTATAGAAGATATAGTACAGGTGGAGAGAAATTCAGCATATTACAAATAAATATTTTTTTCTTAATTAGAGAAATGTAGTTGGATCCATTTTATTTCAAGTCTAGACACATAGAGAGGTGAATGTCTAGTGTAAGGAGTCACCTTTTCACCGGTAATTGGGTTCACGCAATTTTGATCAAACTTGTAAACTAAGTAAGTATCTTATATTTTTTTAAGTTTGTAGCACTAGAGGAGATAATGCATTCTTTAATTGCAAGGTACTGCTATGTAGTGCTTGTATACCTACTCTTGTCTTGCAGTCACAGTGTACGTGCACCTGAACATTAATTTTATACTCCCGAATGACTATGTTTTCTAAACACACAGTACAGGTAGATAGCAGTACAATAGATAAATCACAGTTAGTTTTTTGTCTCAATAACTAGGCTGCAAGTGTGGGCTCTTGAAATATGGCTTCTATGGATATCTCTATTGACCAGTACTCACACCAAGAACTTCATCAGATAGCTTGATTTTATAAGAAGTTTATTCTAAGGCTAAATTCTTGCATTATGCACAATAATAACAGCAGTAGCTGTAGTAGTAGCTTCAATAGTTAAAAAGACAATTCTGAACTAGTGATTTACAGTGATGAAACTAGCACGATGGCTGACAAGCACTAACTGAGGAGGAAGAAGGGAAGGGTACTGACATCAGAGCTGTGCTACAGGAAAAGAGACAGGACAAACTGCTTAAGGCAAACTGATTCCATAGCGGTGTAATAGCAACAATATAATACTGTGAGATTCACAAGTTGTGGGACATGACAGTTAGGGAACAGTACGCTAAGTGTAAAACAGGTAGAAGTCATTACATTAAGGCTAGGTTCACATTAAGCATTTTGCTGCTTTTTTGTGATGCATTTTTTATCCAAATTTTCAGCTGCTTTTTACAGTACCATCAAAGCCTATAAGATTTCAGAAATCTCATGCACACACATTTTTTTTTATCATCGGTATATTGTGCTTTGCACGGTTTTTCGGACACAGAGCATGTCACTTCTTTAACCCCTTCCCGACATGTGACGGTATAGTACGTCACATGTCGGGACCCCCGCTTTGATGTGCGCTCCGGCGGTGAGCGCACATCAAAGTCGCGACATGTCAGCTGTTTTTTACAGCTGACATGTGCGCGCAATAGCGGCGGGTGAAATCGCGATCACCCGCCGCTATTAACTAGTTAAATGCCGCTGTCAAACGCAGACAGCGGCATTTAACTACCGCATCCGGCCGTGCGGCCGGATATGAGCGCATCGCCGACCCCTGTCACATGATCGGGGGTCGGCGATGCTCCTCCATTGTAACCATAGAGGTCCTTGAGACCTCTATGGTTACTGATTGCCGGTGGCTGTGAGCGCCCCCCTGTGGTCGGCGCTCACAGCACACCTGCATTTTAGCTACATAACAGCGATCTGATGATCGCTGTTATGTAGCAGAGCCGATCGGGCTGTGCCTGCTTCTAGCCTCCCATGGAGGCTATAGAAGCATGGCAAAAGTAAAAAAAAAAAGTTTTTAAAAATGTGAAAAAAATAAAAAAAACATAAAAGTTTAAATCACCCCCCTTTCGCCCCAATCAAAATAAATCAATAAAAAAAAACAAAAACCTACACATATTTGGTATCGCCGCGTTCAGAATCGCCCGATCTATCAATTAAAAAAAAGCATTAACCTGATCGCTAAATGGCGTAATGAGAAAAAAATTCGAAACGCCAGATTTACGTTTTTTTGGTCGCCACGACATTGCATTAAAATGCAATAACGGGCGATCAAAAGAACGTATCTACACCAAAATGCTATCATTAAAAACGCCAGCTCGGCACGCAAAAAATAAGCCCTCACCCGACCCCAGATCACGAAAAATGGAGACGCTACGAGTATCGGAAAATGGCGCAATTTTGTTTTGTTTTGTTTTTTGCAAAGTTTGGAATTTTTTTTCACCACTTAGGTGAAAAATAACCTAGTCATGTTAGGTGTCTATGAACTCGTAGTGACCTGGAGAATCATAATGGCAGGTCAGTTTTAGCATTTAGTGAACCTAGCAAAATAGGCAAGCAAAAAACAAGTGTGGGATTGCACTTTTTTTGCAATTTCACTGCACTTGGAATTTTTTTCCCGTTTTCTAGTACACGACATGCTAAAACCAATGATGTCGTTCAAAAGTACAACTCGTCCCGCAAAAAATAAGCCCTCACATGGCCAAATTGACGGAAAAATAAAAAAGTTATGGCTCTGGGAAGGAGGGGAGCGAAAAACGAAAACGGAAAAACGGAAAAAGCTCCGGGGGTGAAGGGGTTAAGTGTTTTTTCAGCATTTTTCACCAATTAATGGTGAAAAAAGTTTGAAAAAAAATGCACAAAAAATGCAGGTATCAGGTTTTGCCGTTTTTTGTGCCAAAACCAGATGCTATGGAATAGGACATGTTTTATTCAACACTAAACTTTATCTGAATGCACAAGTAACAAATCTAACATTCCAAAACCACTGCAAAAAATACACAAAAAATGCATCAAAAATGCCGCAAAAAAAAATGCAAGAAAAAAAACAGGAAAACATGCTTTTTCTGCAGCTTCTTTCCTGCCAAAAGATCAGGATTTGCTGCAGAATAAAAACACTGAAAAAATACCTAGTGTGAACTTACCCTTAATGTAATATAGGTAGCACAGATAGAAGTGTAATAAGGGTATTGGCAATACAAGAATAGCAGTAAAATACATGACATTAAGTATGGCACCCCCCGCTATACAGCCCATTACCGCCGTCTCTGGCGTCGTATATATAACATAGGGTAAGTTGATGATGTGTACAATGGTTGATGACATGATCTCTTTAAATTCCCTAGACTGAATTTCTGTTTTACAACCTTCACAAATTGCAAATGTAAAAGCAAAATATATAAAAAAAAGATGTTCTATGTAAATCGAATTTCAAGAGGTAATTCCAAACACTTACCTAGAGACAGCGTAATGCGTTAGGTCTGCTGTAGTGGAGGAAATGTGTCACTCTCTAGAAAGTGCACTATATTTTGCAGTGCTTAGCAGCGGAATAACTAAGGTCCATTAAGTCAGGATAATAATGTTACATTAGCAGTTCGGAGAAAGCTAAGGTAATTATATTCAATAACGACGACGGTAATTGAGCTGTTTGCCCCTGGGTTTGTGTTACTTTGTTTCAGGATAATGGTGCTGGATCCTAAAAAACAGAGAGAGTACTTCATCCACAAAATCATATTACGTTGAGGTCGTGTTTTAAAATAAATAAAAGTCCAATTAACCTTGTTCGCTCCAACGAACGTGGCTTCAAATGATGTCATGATTTCCAGGTTGTGCTACGATAAAAAAAAGTCAATTGTGGTCAAACGGCAAGAAGAAAATACAATGGTCGTAATGTAGACATGAGTCAATCGGTTTGAAAGGAATTCCATCTTCTTTAAATTTTGCAAAGAATTCAGATTCTCCCTTGGGTGATATACAGGTGCTTCTCACTAAATTAGAATATCATCAAAAAGTTAATTTATTTCAGTTCTTAAATACAAAAAGAGAAACTCGTATATTTTATAGAGTCATTACACACAGAGTGATCTATTTCCAATGTTTATTTCTGTTAATGTTGATGATTATGGTTTACAGCCACTGAAAACCCAAAAGTCATTATCTCAGTAAATTAGAATACTTTATAACACTAGCTTGAAAAATTATTTTAAAATCCGAAATGTTGGCCTACTGGAATGTATGTTCAGTAAATGCACTCAGTACTTGGTCAGGGCTCCTTTTGCATTAATTACTGCATCAATGCTGTGTGGCATGGAGGCGATCAGTCTGTGGCACTGCTGAGGGGTTATAGAAGCCCAAGTTGCTTTGATTGCAGCCTTCAGCTCGTCTGCATTGTTGGGTCTGGTGTCTCTCATCTACCTCTTGACAATGCCCCATAAATTCTCTATGAGGTTAAGGCCAGGCAAGTTTGATGGCCAATCAAGCACAGTGATACCGTTGTTTTTAAACCAACTATTGGTACTGTTGGCAGTGTGGACTGGTGCCAAGTTCTGCTGGAGAATGAAATTGCCATCTCCAAAAAGCTTTTCGGAAGAGGGAAGCATGAATTGCTCTAAAATTTCCTGGTAGAAGGCTGCACTGACTTTGGTCTTGATAAAACACAGTGAACCTATACCAGCAGATGACATAGCTCCACAAACCACCACTGATTGTGGAAACTTCACAGTTGACCTCAAGCAGCTTGGATTGTGGCCTCCACTCTTCCTCCAGACTAGGGTTGAGTGAAACGGGTCGGCCATTTTCCGAAGTCGCCGACTTTTGGCAAAGTCGGGTTTCATGAAACCCGACCCCTGTGTGGGGTCGGCCATGAGGTCGGCGATCTTCTGAATCTGGTATCGGAATTCCGATACTGAGTTCCGATATGTTTGCGACATCGGGAGTCGGTATCGGAATCCATATTTAAGTGTAAAATAAAGAATCAAAATAAAAAATATTTATATAATCACCCTCGGATGCGCCCTGTGTCATGATCTCCATGGCCAGAGAACTAGCATAAGCCTCAATAGGAACAAGCTCTTGGAAGATGTAACTGTACTGACCATGAACTAAACCTACCGCATCATCTAGAAGTAGCCAGGTAGCATGTCCTACTTTTTATCCCTATATGCCCAGCGCCGGCCGGAGAACTAAATAATGCTAGCAGAGGGAAATATAAGACCTGACTCACCTCTAGAGAAATGCCCAAAAAGGAGACAGAGGCCCCCCACATATATTGGCGGTGATATGAGATGAAACAACAAACGCAGCAGGAAAATAGTTTTAGCAAATTTGAGGTCCGCTTTCTAGATAGCAGAAGACAGAAAGCATACTTTCATGGTCAGTAGAAAACCCTAACAAAACACATCCAGAAATTACTTTAGGACTCTGGCATTAACTCATAATACCAGAGTGGCAATTCCTGATCAACAAGAGCTTTCCAGACACAGTAACGAAACTGCAGCTGTGAACTGGAACCAAAATACAAAAACAAAACATGGACGAATGTCCAACTTATCTAGTAGATGTCTGGGAGCAGGAACAAGCACAGAGAGGCTTCTGATAACATTGTTGACCGGCAAGCATCTAACAGAGAAGCCAGGTTATATAGCGACACCCAGATCTAATCAGAACAGGTGAACAGGGAAGATGATGTCACAAGTTCAATTCCACCAGTAGCCACCGGGGGAGCCCAGAATCCAAATTCACAACAGTACCCCCCCCTCAAGGAGGGGGCACCGAACCCTCACCAGAACCACCAGGGCGATCAGGATGGGCCCTATGAAAGGCACGAACCAGATCAGAGGCATGAACATCAGATGCAGTGACCCAAGAATTATCCTCCTGGCCATTGTCATGGACTCATTCAGACTTGCAGGCACAGGGAACCCCACCATAACATCCTTAATGGCATCAGAAAGCCCCTCTCTGAAAGTAGCCGCCAAGGCACACTCATTCCACTGAGTAAGCACAGACCATTTACGGAATCCTTGGCAGTAAACTTCAGCTTCATCTTGCCCCTGCGATAGGGACATCAAAGTTTTTTCTGCCTGAAGTTCCAAATGAGGTTCCCCATAAAGCAAGCCCAAGGCCAGAAAAAACGCATCCACATTGCGCAACGCAGGATCCCCTGGTGCCAATGCAAAAGCCCAATCTTGAGGGTCGCCGCGGAGCAAGGAAATCACAATCCCAACCTGCTGTGCAGGGTCTCCAGCAGAACGAGATTTCAGGGACAAAAATAACTTACAATTATTTCTAAAATTCTGAAAGCTAGATCTATTCCCTGAGAAGAATTCCGGCAAAGGAATTCTCGGCTCTGATACCGGAACATGAACAACAAAATCTTGCAAACTTTGTACTTTCGTGGCGAGATTATTCAAACCTGCAGTTACACTCTGTAGATCCATTATAGACAGGTGAACATAGAGCCATTCAAAGATTAGAAGGAGAGAGAAAAAAAAAGAAAGACTGCAGCATAGACAGACTGGCAAGTGATCCAATTAAGAGTACAGAGAAAAAAAAAAAAAAAAAAAAACTCTCAGCAGACTTCTTATTTCTCTCCTTTCTCAGCCAAGGATTTTAACCCTTTAGTGGGCCGGTCAAACTGTCATGATCTCCATGGCCAGAGAACTAGCATAAGCCTCAATAGGAACAAGCTCTTGGAAGATGTAACTGTACTGACCATGAACTAAACCTACCGCATCATCTAGAAGTAGCCAGGTAGCATGTCCTACTTTTTATCCCTATATGCCCAGCGCCGGCCGGAGAACTAAATAATGCTAGCAGAGGGAAATATAAGACCTGACTCACCTCTAGAGAAATGCCCAAAAAGGAGACAGAGGCCCCCCACATATATTGGCGGTGATATGAGATGAAACAACAAACGCAGCAGGAAAATAGTTTTAGCAAATTTGAGGTCCGCTTTCTAGATAGCAGAAGACAGAAAGCATACTTTCATGGTCAGTAGAAAACCCTAACAAAACACATCCAGAAATTACTTTAGGACTCTGGCATTAACTCATAATACCAGAGTGGCAATTCCTGATCAACAAGAGCTTTCCAGACACAGTAACGAAACTGCAGCTGTGAACTGGAACCAAAATACAAAAACAAAACATGGACGAATGTCCAACTTATCTAGTAGATGTCTGGGAGCAGGAACAAGCACAGAGAGGCTTCTGATAACATTGTTGACCGGCAAGCATCTAACAGAGAAGCCAGGTTATATAGCGACACCCAGATCTAATCAGAACAGGTGAACAGGGAAGATGATGTCACAAGTTCAATTCCACCAGTAGCCACCGGGGGAGCCCAGAATCCAAATTCACAACAGCCCTGGTACTAACCGGCAGGCTTCCTTCCTAAGAATGAACGCGTGAATGACCTGCGGCTTGTGATTGGTCGCGAGCGGTCACATGGACAAGGCAGGACGTCATCTAAGGTCCTTCACGCGCTCATTCTTAGGAAGGAAGGCTGCCGGAAAGAAGCAGGGTGCGTCCGAGGGTGAGTATATACCTAATAGGAATATACTCACCCTCGGACGCGCCCTGCTTCTTTCCGGCAGCCTTCCTTCCTAAGAATGAGCGCGTGAAGGACCTTAGATGACGTCGCGGCTTGTCCATGTGACCGCTCGTGACCAATCACAAGCCGCGACGTCACCGCAGGTCATTCACGTGCTCATTCTTAGGAAGGAAGCCTGCCGGTTAGTACCAGGGCACGTCCGAGGGTGAGTATATCAATATTTTTTATTTTGATTCTTTATTTTACACTTAAATATGGATCCCAGGGCCTGAAGGAGAGTTTCCTCTCCTTCAGACCCTGGGAACCATAGTATCCCATTGCACTGCATTGGGTTTCGTGTTTCGGCCGACCCTGACCCCAACTTTTTTATAGGATCGGCCGATTTCACTCGACCCGACTTTTGAGAAAGTCGGGTTTCGTGAAACCCGACCCGATCCTATAAAAATAAAAGTCGCTCAACCCTACTCCAGACTCTGCGACCATGATTTCCAAATGAAATGCAAAATGTACTTTAATTTGAAAACAACACCTTGGACCACTGAGCAACAGTCCAGTTCTGTTTCTCCTTGGCCCAGGTAAGACGCTTCTGGCATTGTCTATTGGTCATGAGTGGCTTGACACAACAAATGTGACACTTGTAGTGCATGTCCTGGACTGGTCTGTGTGTGGTGGCTCTTGAAGCAATGACTCCAGCAGCAGTCCACTCCTTGTGAATCTCCCCCAAATTTTTGAATGACCTTTTCTTAACAATCCTTTCAAGGCTGCGTTTATCCCGGTTGCTTGTGCACCATTTTCTACCACACTTTTTCCTTCCACTCAACCTTTCATTAATATGCTTGGATACAGCACTCTGTGAACAGCCAGCTTCTTTAGCAATGATCTTTTGTGTCTTACCCTCCTTGTGGAGTGTGTCAATGACTGCCTTCTGGACATCTGACAAGTCAGCAGTCTTCCCCATGATTGTGGAGCTACTGAAACATACAAGGGACCTTTTTAAATGCTTAGGAAGCCTTTGCAGGTATTTTTGTTACTTATTCTAATATACTGAGAAAATGACTTTTGGGTTTTCATTGGCTGTAAGCCATAATCATCAACATTAACATGAATAAACACTTGAAATAGATCACTTTGTTTGTAATGACGCTATATAATATATGAGTTTCACTTTCTGTATTGCAGAACTGAAATAAATTAACTTTTTGATGATATTCTAATTTAGTGAGAAGCACTTGTATGTCATGGAAGCAAAGGCCTGCTCGGCTGTGGAAAACATGGCATATGTCAAGACTGGAAGAAGAGGATTATGTTTTGTTTGAGGGAAGAAGGAGCTCTGCTGAGGAACACACATTGGACTGCGGCAGCAAGCGACAAGAGGAAAGGCGTTCTGCCAGTGCTAGTATTATTTTTTTCATCCCTTTCCTGGCCGTGTACAATTCAGCAAAGTGGTATATAGTGTAGCCTACTTGGCATGGAGCAGAGTGAAGACGTATATCGAGGACATCATATGTCATGCAAAAACAAGGAAGACCCTGGAGGGAGCTGTGTGGAGGACCTGACCCAGAGCTGTGGGACACAGGAATGACGAGGTGAGTGTTATTTTTATTACTTCTTTATCCCATCTTTAGTTATTTTCTGCACTTGTAAGGGACTTCTGGCCATGACAAAACATAGGACAACCCTGGTAACTACTCAGCCTAGCGTGAAGAAGCAGCATTTGGTGCCGAGGACATATGGGGAAGAGTGATCCCTGGACGTGAGTGATGAGATTATAATCATTTTTTTCATGCACACATCTTAAATTTATTATGCCCTGGGGTCTCTCCAGACCCCAAAGCATAAAAAGGGACATTCAATTTGTAGAGAATACATTTGTTACAAATTGAATTTCCAGGTAAAATCCACATGATTTGGCGAATTTGACTCTCGTCAGATCAATTCATCTCTGCTCAGTACTCCGTCACAGATGACATAGATGACATAAGTATATCAAGTCACCTGCTGTTAACCCTGTGGATCCAATGTAGGCTGTTCCAGTGGTCTGTGCCAGGACAGGAAATGATAACTTCCCTTTCTTTGACACCTGACAGCTGAGGCCTCTGATTGACTGAAATGGCACTGTCATGCTGCTGTAGTGCAGTGTAACACAACGTCCACCAGAGGGAGCTTGAAAGGGAAGTGAGACTGCATACACAGAGAAGCTCCACAGAGCAGCAGCACAGGCACCACCAAGTGGTGAGAGAGTGGTCAGACAAGCCAAGTCAAAAACGTTCAGATGCAAAGTACAAAAAGGAGTAAGCAGTATACGTGGTCAGGAATAAGCCAGGGGGTTCAGCAACGGTCAGAAGTGGATAAGACAAAGACAGAAAGCAGAAGCAAGTTCAAATACAGGCCGAGTCAGAAATCAGATAATCAAACTGAGAAACGCTTGGAAAAGGGCGGACAGAGGAAGACAACAGACACGGGGCAAGTCAGGGATCACAGCAGGACAAATCAAGGGTTACTAGAGTCAAGTTCACAGGCGCAGAACTATAGATGAAACCACCAGCAGGATACACAGGAGTTAATAGCAAACCTGAACCCAGAATGAGGCAGAGCAAAGTTAACACTTGACATGATCCACCCGGAAAAAGGGCAGACAGGATTAAACCCTGGAACGGATCATGACAAGCACATCATCAGAGTTAGATTTAATAATGCGCCGTTTGATTCACAGGGATGACAGCAAGTGAGTATATCTGATTTGTTATTTCTAAGCCATAGTGTCTGTTAAGTTTTTTCAGTTCACATTTTAACCCCTTAACGACTGCCTATATGCGTTAAAACAGATAAGGGGTCATATGCCCTCAGGAATAAAAGTATAGGACCTCCCAAAGCCTGAAAATCTAAGGGGTTTTAGCTGCCTGGGGTAGTTGAGACCTTGCAGAACATGATCAGGGCCAGATTTTCCTGTCCCGGATCATGTGATCACCATTATTCAATGTTAAAAAAGTGTCTGCTATAAAAATAATTTCTCTCTCTTCTGACATGATAAACATGTCAGAGGAGAGAGAAATGATGTCCCCAAGCCCCCACCCTGGTATCTGTTCCATCACCTGTGCCCTCCTGCTCCATTCAACAGCCCTTGTCCTCCTGAAAAAAACGGGCATATGCGCAGTACACCCACCGAGATCTGCCGGCACCCGGCAACAGCAGGGATTTTTCCTATTTGTTCCTTTTGATCATTGTGAAAGATCCTATCGCAATGATCAAATGCCAATGATTAGTAAATCATCCTCCCCTGTGTCATCCCCTTAGTCAGATTAACTTTTTTTTCAATTTATTTTTTTCCATTCTTTGCTGTTAGGGTTGTGGTTTGGGCTAAGGGTTAGGGTTGGGCTGAGGGTCAGGGTTAGGCTAAGGGTTTTTCTTTTAAAAGTTTAAAAAAAATGATGATGACATGATGACAAGTTTTGAGCACAAGTGCTCACTACTCGAGTTTTCATCAGGTCCTCGGGTAGGAACAGACTATAGCCTGACATACACGGGCAATCCTCACATGTTTTTTGGCTGTCTAACTGCCGTGAAATATGCAGGGTGGGGATTCGAGCATGTCACTTGAGCACCCGCAATACTAGGTGCACAAATGAGCACCGTATGCAAACTCGAGTAGTGAGCTCTTGCGCTCAACACTAATGATGACATATTCATTGTGACACCCTAATGTTATCAAATTCTGTGTCATACCTGTGGGTTCCCAAATCTTACTTCACCCCTAGAAAAATCCTTGAGGGGTGCAGTTTCCAGAATGGAGTCACTTGTGAGGGGTTTCCACTGTTTAGGCACATCAGGTGCTCTCCAAATGCATCATGATGTCTGCTCTCGATTCCAGCCATTTTTGAGTTAAAAAAGTCAAGCAGTTCTGCTTCTCTTCCAAGCTCTGCTGTGTGCCCAAATAGTAATTTTCCCCCACACATGGGATATCGGCATACTCAGAAGAAATTGCACAATACATTTTGGGGTTCATTTCTTCCTGCTATACTTGTGAAAATAAAAACATTAGGTAGGGCTAAAGTAACATTTTTGCAAAAAAAAAGTAGCGTTCATTTTTTCCTTCCACATTCTATTAATTGCTGTGAAGCAACTGAAGGGTAAACAAAGTTATTGAATGTGGTTTTAAGCATCTTGAGGGGTGCAGTTTTTAGAATTTTGTCACTTTTGGGTATTTTTTGTAATATAGGACCCCCAAAGTCAATTGAAATGTGATGTGGTCCATAAAAAAAGGTTTTGTAAATTTTGTTGGAAAAATGAGAAATTGCTGGCCAACCTTTAACCCTTATAAGTAACTTCCTAACAAAATTTTTTTTTCAAAAGTAATGTAGATGTAAAGTAGACGTATGGAAAATGTTATTTTTTAATTATTTTGTGTGATATAACTCTCCAATTTAAGGGCATAAAATTAAAAATTAGAAAATTGCTAAATTTTAAAAAATGTCAAACTTTCAATATTTTTTTAAATATATGCAATTCATATCGACCAAAATTTACCACTAACATGAAGTACAATATGTTAGGAAAAAAAAATTCTGAATCACTGGGATCTGTTGAAGCGTTCCAGTTATTACCACTGGTCAGATTTTAAAAATGTGTCCTTGTCCTTAGCTCAGTCGCCAAGGGGTTAAGCATTTCCATTGGTCTTGGACCAAATTATATTATTTGGTTTTAGCATTTGTTTTTGGATCTGGAATTTGATCCCCCTTTAGCCATGAAGTCGATTTAGTTTTTGAAACATTAAATGATATTGCATTATAAGTTCCTTTTCATGAAATGTGGAAATATGGAAATGACGAATTAAAAAGCTTTCATTTATCACAGGAATTTGAATAAATAATTATCATTACATTAGGAATATAAATGACAGGAAGACATCTGCTAAACAATTTTCTTATCCACTGTTTTTGTTCCTCACAAATGCAATGAGATGTAAATTAAAATGACAACAAATTACAATGCGGTTATCAACAAGCTAACAAGAAAAACATGGAGTACAAGACATATGTCTATGAAAGAAAGTAAAAAAAAATGAATATAGAATTGTAAACAAATATAAAAAATGAAAAAATCAGTATAATTACGAAGAAACTTAAATAACCCCACATTTGCATAAGGGATAGTGTTGAGCATTCCGATACTGCAAGTATCGGGTATCGGCCGATACTTGCTGTATCGGAATTCCGATACCGAGATCCGATATTTTTGTGGTATCGGGTATCGGTATCGAAACAACATTAATGTAAAAATGTGTAAAAGAAAGAATTAAAATAAAAAATATTGCTATACTCACCTCTCCGACGCAGCCTGCACCTTACCGAGGGAAGCGGCAGCGTTCTTTGTTTAAAATTCGCGCTTTTCTTTCCTTTACTGAAGTCCCGGCTTGTGATTGGTCGCGTGCCGACCATGTGGCCGGGACGCAACCAATCACAGCAAGCCGTGACGTAATTTCAGGTCCTTCAGGATTTTAAAATTACGTTCCGGCGTTGTGATTGGTTGCGTCGCAGTCACATGGGCAACGCAACCAATCACAGCAAGCCGTGACGTAATTTCAGGTCCTTAAGGATTTTAAAATTACGTCCCGGCTTTGTGATTGGTTGCGTCGCAGTCACATGGGAGACGCAATCAATCACAAGCCGTGACGTCACGGGAGGCTGGACACGCGCGCATTTTAAAATGGGCGCGTGTCCAGCCTCCCGTGACGTCCCGGCTTGTGATTGGTTGCGTCGCGGTCAACCAATCACAAGCCGGGAGGCTGGACACGCGCGCATTTTAAAATTTTAAAATGCGCGCGTGTCCAGCCTCCCGGCTTGTGATTGGTTGACCGCGACGCAACCAATCACAAGCCGGGACGTCACGGGAGGCTGGACACGCGCCCATTTTAAAATGCGCGCGTGTCCAGCCTCCCGTGACGTCACGGCTTGTGATTGATTGCGTCTCCCATGTGACTGCGACGCAACCAATCACAAAGCCGGGACGTAATTTTAAAATCCTTAAGGACCTGAAATTACGTCACGGCTTGCTGTGATTGGTTGCGTTGCCCATGTGACTGCGACGCAACCAATCACAACGCCGGAACGTAATTTTAAAATCCTGAAGGACCTGAAATTACGTCACGGCTTGCTGTGATTGGTTGCGTCCCGGCCACATGGTCGGCACGCGACCAATCACAAGCCGGGACTTCAGTAAAGGAAAGAAAAGCGCGAATTTTAAACAAAGAACGCTGCCGCTTCCCTCGGTAAGGTGCAGGCTGCGTCGGAGAGGTGAGTATAGCAATATTTTGTATTTTAATTCTTTCTTTTACACATTAATATGGTTCCCAGGGCCTGAAGGAGAGTTTCCTCTCCTTCAGACCCTGGGAACCATCAGGAATACCGTCCGATACATGAGTCCCATTGACTTGTATTGGTATCGGGTATCGGTATCGGATTGGATCCGATACTTTGCCGGTATCGGCCGATACTTTCCGATACCGATACTTTCAAGTATCGGACGGTATCGCTCAACACTAATAAGGGAGCTTTAGGGTCACCAAACTAATTATACTCCTGGGTAGGGCAGTAAAAGATATGATCAAACATACCTCCATGGCCGTAAATGGACTTTCTATTGCTAAGAAAATCAACTTAGAATCTTTATGTAATTAATCTCTAAATTCATCTTGTATTGGCCAATTCCGGCCCAGTCAATGTTCCTCCACATTACTCTCCTACTAACTCCAACCCCATGGACTTGAGTTATGTCTTATTAGAGCAGTAGATAAGGATGAATCAGCATGGAACAGATGCCAATCACGTCTGTGATGGTAGAGCTAGACGTAGGATAATGGAGAGGATCAGTTGCACTTGCATCTTAATTTATGAGAATTTTTACATTTGTTTTGCATAGAGGGGGAGAAGAATGTGCACTGCAGAATAAAGAGTGGGATGTAGAACATCTAAATTTTCTTTGGGGGCAGATCACACAGCCCGTAGTGAATGAGAGTTTGAGGTCACATGGCAATTTGATAAGATGGGCTAAAAACACCGACAAAGGAGGGAAAATATCCATGGCAGATATTGCAGGCTGATCACATACCACTCAGCAACAATGCCTGTTAGCATAAGGTACAAAACATCTCTCAAAACTATAGAAGGGGAAGTCAGTACAGGAATGAAGCTGTGAAGGCAGAAGTATCCTGGACACACAGATCTCATGTCGAGTAAGAAAAAATGACAGGCTTGAAATGAGTATCCCTTAGTTGACTAGCCAATTTACATTAAAGTTTTACCCCCCTCAAAAAAAAACACCAAAACAAGCTATTAGGTATCCGTTGGAAAGGAGACTTACTGATCACAGTAAGAGACTTCCTGATCACAGGGGACCTGACCACTGGAACATCCGAGATCAGAGATCAGATTCTTAGAATCCCAAGAACAGGGCTCTGCAGCCCCATCTTGAATAGAGTAGGGTCACATAGACAATGTGCACCTCTACTCCTTTCTGGATGTGGCTGCAGAGCCCCATTTTCAGGGATTTAAATACCTGACCGTGTATTGCCAATATGGCTCCCATTTACCTGTGACCACCACCCCCACTAAGCCACCAACAAAACAACACTCCTATAAATCAAGACGAGACACATTAATTATTTTTGGAAAAATTTTTGCCCCAGCGGCCAGTTTATTAACAAACAATAACAAACATTTTCATTAATCATTAATATGCATTTATGCAAAAAAATGCTCGATTCCAATTCAAAATGCCGAACACTTATGCTACCTTTCCTGTATACAAAATTCGTAACTGCCCTGTTCAACTTCACCCTAACTCTATTAAACCTTTCAAAGATCGTGCCAACCTCCAATTCTGTCGGGGAACAATATCTGACCATACCGTCAACACACCTGGGAAAGATGTCCACAATCGGAGGAAATCAAAACGAATGTCCCTGATCAATTCCCTCATAGGTTTGGAACCCAAATCATTCCCCCCTAAGAGTACCACCAAAATATCGGGTGTTCTGTCCAAATGGGAGGCTCGGGAAAAATAAGAGATTGCTCTGCTCCAAACCATCCCTCGAAAACCTAACCACCGAACCACAACCTGCTCCCTACTAAAACCCAACTGCCTACCATCCGGTCTGATGTCCTCCTGGAGCGCCCCCCAGTAAACAAATGAGTGTCCAAAAATCCAGGCTTCATAAGGGATCCGACCTGAAATACATAACAACAATCGTTAATACCGACCCCTCAGCAAACAACACTACCGGAATTAATGACCCACGTAAGACGAATAATGGCCCGAGCTTCATCGGCCGATGGGCTTAATCAAGTCCGCCCCCAAGCCAAGGCTCTCGGCTTCTGATGCGGCCCCAATCCAAAAAGAGTGTGAACCGAACATGTCTTGTGAAAAACCCAACTCCTGTAAACCCTTGTGAAGAATCGCAATAAACTGAAAATGAGACAAAAAAGCCCCGCAATTATGGCACAATAATGGGCCTGCCTGACTTGCCCACAAACTCCAATATACCCTCAGACACCTTTCTGGGCACATCAATGATCCAACAACTCTACCCAAAACTACCCATTTTCCTGTACCTGCCTGATCTGTTTGGGTTTACACTGCAATCTTTATTTTACACCTTTCCTTGGTATCCAGATTCTGCTTCCTTCACCTCGGTTCACTGTCCTTTGTTGTGCTTCACATTGGGTTTTCCAGGTCACGGCTTTGCTCAGTAACATAACACTGTGCTACAAAAGTTTTGTCCCTCGGACAATTTTTGGCATTCATAGCAATCTGCCATCAACAACCATAGAGGTCTCGAGGAGACCTCTGGTTGTGATGGCAATGTAGCGATGACCCCCGATCACATGATGGGGGTCGTCTCTGCGTGTATTTCCGGACCGGGGTCTGGAAGTGCATTTAAATGCCCACTGTCAGAGTTTGACAGTGGCATTTAACTACTTAATAGGCGCGGGTGGATTGCGATTCCGCTTGCACCTATTGCGGGCACATGTCAGCTGTTAAAAACAGCTGACATGTCGTGGCTTTGAGGTGGGCTCCGGAGGTGATAAATGATAAATGATGGTTCAACTAAACGTAAACCGGATGGAATAGTATGCCTCTGCAAGATGCTGTGGTAGCCATGCTGGTTCAGTATGCCTTCAATTTTGAAAAAATCCCCAACAGTGTCACCAGCAAAGCACCCCCACACCATCACACCTCCTCCTCCATGCTTCATGGTGAGAGCCAGTAATGTAGAGTCCATCCATTCACCATTACTGCGTCACACAAAGACACGGTGGTTGGAATCAAAGAACTCAAATTTGGACTCATCAGACCAAAGCACAGATTTCCACTGGTCTAATGTCCATTCCTAGTGTTCTTTAGCCCAAACAAGTCTCTTCTGCTTGTTGCCTGTCCTTAGCAGTGGTTTCCTAGCAGCTATTTTACCATGAAGACCTGCTGCACAAAGTCTCCTCTTAACAGTTGTTGTAGAGATGTGTCTGCTGCTAGAACTCTGTGTGGCATTGATCTGGTCTCTAATCTGAGCTGCTGTTAACCTGTGATTTCTGAGGCTGGTGACACAGATAAACTTATCCTCAGAAGCAGAGGTGACTCTTGGTCTTCCTTTCCTGGGGCGGTCCTCATGTGAGCCAGTTTCTTTGTAGCGCTTGATGGTTTTTGCAACTGCACTTAGGGACACTTTCAAAGTTTTCCCAATTGTTCAGACTGACTGACTGCATTTCTTAAAGTAATGATGGCCACTCGTTTTTCTTTACTTAGCTGCTTTTTTCTTGCCATAATACAAATTCTAACAGTCTATTCAGTAGGACTATCAGCTGTGTATCCACCAGACTTCTGCTCAACACAACTGATGGTCCCAACCCCATTTATAAGGCAAGAAATCCCACTTATTAAACCTGACAGGGCACACCTGTGAAGTGAAAACCATTTCCGGTGACTACCTCTTGAATTTCATCAAGAGAATGCCAAGAGTATGCAAAGCTGTCATCAAAGCAAAAGGTGGCTACTTTGAAGAACCTAGAATATAAGACATAATTTCAGATGTTTCACACTTTTTGTTAAGTATATAATTCCACATGTGTTAATTCATAGTTTTGATGCGTTCAGTGTGAATTTACAATTTTCATAGTCATGAAAATACAGAAAAATCTTTAAATGAGAAGGGGTGTCCAAACTTTTGGTCTGTACTGTATGTATTTATCTAATATATAAATGTTGGTAGAAAGGTCCTGGCTATATTTTCTGATAATAATAGGAGATAACCCTGTGAACATGGGGGAGCGGAGAACATCCAGACATGTCATTACAACAGTTGCCTGGTAACTGACTCTCTTCGAGGTCTGTATGACCAAGTTACAAGGAAAAATATCTATTGTGTAACTTACATTTCAAACTCACATTCCACTTTAATGGTTGTTTTCCGTAAAAAATAGGTGAGCTTCTAATAGCGTTATGACTCCATTTAGTTAGATTCTTCTACGGTCTACCATTTCCTTGTGTTATTAAAGAGAGGAGAAAAAAGCCAAAGCATTAAATATGAATTTATCTCCTTGACAACAGAGGTCAAGCAGAAACTCGCCAGAAGACGCTTCCAGGAGATATGGAAAAGTTTATAAAAGAAGACATTGCGGGTCTTTTCAGAGCCTCGATGTTCTCTCTCCATTCTCTCTAAGGGCAATTTTCTGAAGATAATCATGCATATTTGCTGTACTGTTCCTCTATGTTTAGACGTAATTCATTTAAATGTATGTATTATATGTAGATAAAGACATTTTGGGAACACACTTTAGAAGCCATTCATCGTTTTCTTTGAGCGTGGAGTTGTTTTCATAGCAATATAGTTAAATTGGTGAAAAAGTTCAGAATGACTGAATAGGCGTGAATTGGGGGGATGGACTGCAGGGATGATTTTGTGATAAAGAGTCATTTGTAATGATTTTCTTGTGAAGACTAAAGCACAAATTGTATTTTTTGAGAAAGATATCATATAATATTGTGTTGTACTCAAATCTCAAAATATCTTTCCCCATCCCAAATTTCTACAATAGTGACAAGAACAATTGTTCGGAATCTCGTTAAAATACTTATAAAGGGAATTGATGTATGAGAAATGATTGAAGATATAAGATAGTTAATTAGAAGAATTTAACAAAAGAGGCATCAGAGCTCTCCAAACAAAGAGAATCTGTCATCAGGTTTTTGCTATTTAAACTGAGAGCAGCATAGTGTAGATCATGAGAACCTGATGCTAGGGATGTTTCAATTACTAGGCCGTGTCTTGTAGTTTCGATAGAATCAATGTTTTATCAGGATATAAGTAAGTTTTTTAGAAACTTCTAAAAGAACAAGAACAAAAGAACACCAAACTTAAAAAGATTCTGTCAGCAGGTTTTTGCTAGTTCATCTGGAAGCAGCATAATATAGCGCAAGAGAGCCTAATTCCATTGATGTGTCACTTACTAGTGTGCTGTAGTTTCAATATAATCAATGTTTTATCAGTAGGAGATTATCACTGCTTGACTAGGTCTCACTTGCACAGCAGTCAGGTGAATCTGTTTAACCCCATCCCCACCACTAAATAGCAGCTTGGGGACAATGTACAGTGTTCAAAGAAAGCAACCGATCAGTGGAGTGGGTGGGTTAGATCTACAGCAAAGAAAACAGGGTCTCTATCAAAAACTGCACCAAGGAGCCCCGTAAGTGCTGTAGGAATCACGCTTTCTGACACTACATCATGGTGCTCCCAGATTACATAGAGAAAACCTGCTGACAGATTCTCTTCAAAGACGTTGTCCAGTATTTTTAAACCCTTTTCCAGGTGTAGTGTAACCCTACATCTAAATTAATCCAAATCCCTGCTTAGAACCCTAAAGAAATGGAGAATCCAAACCGGACTGCTGTCTCAATTTGAACCTTAGATGAAATGCCAGAATAAATACAGAACCAGGAAAAAATGATAAAATCATAACATACCTCCTAATGAAATCCAGAACCTAGACCTAGAGTATTCAAGACTAGGGTTGAGTGAAACGGATCGGTCATTTTCATAAGTCGCCGACTTTTTGAAAAGTCCGGTTTCATGAAACCCGACCCGATCCCTGTGTGGGGTCGGCCACGCGGTACGCGACTTTCGCGCCAAAGTCGCGTTTCAATGACACTAAAAGCGCCATTTCTCAGCCAATGAAGGTGGATGCAGAGTGTGGGCAGCGTGATGACATAGATCTCAGTCCCCACCATCTTAGAGAAGGGCATTGCAGTGATTGGCTTGCTTTCTGCGGCGTCACAGGGGCTATAAAGGGGCGTTCCCGCCGACCGCCATCTTACTGCTGCTGATCTGAGCATAGGGAAAGGTGCCGCTTCGTCAGAAGCAGGGATAGTGTTAGTCAGGGTACATTCACCCCCAAACCACTTGTGCTGTAGCTATTTCCACTGTCCAACACCACCTTTTGTTTGCAGGGACAGTGGAAGCTACTTTTTTTTTCCTCAGCGCTGTAGCTCATTGGGCTGCCTTAGAAGGCTCCCTGATAGCTGTGTTGCTGTGTGTACGCCGCTGTGCAAACCAACTGCTTTTTTCAAAGCACAAATCCTGTTGTTCCTTCCTTTCTGCACAGCTATCTTGTTTGTTTGTCCACACTTTTGCTTTTTTTTGTGCAGCTGTCCACTCCTTGTTATTGCTGCCTGCCATACCTTGCTGAGATTACTGCAGGGAGATAGTAATTGTAGGACAGTCCCTTAGTGGGAGATTAAGATTGGCATTTCTGCTTGAGTGCCGGTCCTGTGTGTGCCATCTGTCTCAAATTATTGGGGCACAGAAAACCTAGTGTGTCATACTGGGAATTTTTTTTTTTTTTTTTAATTCTCCCTGAAAACAAAAAAAATAGTGGGAGATTAAGATTGGCATTTCTACTTGAGTGCCGGTCCTTTGTGTGCCATCTGTCTCAAATTATTGGGGCACAGAAAACCTAGTGTGTCATACTGGGAATTTTTTTTTTTTTACATTCTCCCTGAAAACAAAAAAAATAGTGGGAGATTAAGATTGGCATTTCTACTTGAGTGCCGGTCCTTTGTGTGCCATCTGTCTCAAATTATTGGGGCACAGAAAACCTAGTGTGTCATACTGGGAATTTTTTTTTTTTTTTTAAATCTCTCTGAAAACAAAAAAAATAGTGGGAGATTAGGATTGGCATTTCTGCTTGAGTGCCGGTCCTGTGTGTGCCATCTGTCTCAAATTATTAAGGCACAGAAAACCTAGTGTGTCATACTGGGAATTTTTTTTTTACATTCTCCCTGAAAACAAAAAAAATAGTGGGAGATTAAGATTGGCATTTCTGCTTGAGTGCCGGTCCTGTGTGTGCCATCTGTCTCAAATTATTGGGGCACAGAAAACCTAGTGTGTCATACTGGGAATTTTTTTTTTTTTACATTCTCCCTGAAAACAAAAAAAATAGTGGGAGATTAAGATTGGCATTTCTGCTTGAGTGCCGGTCCTTTGTGTGCCATCTGTCTCAAATTATTGGGGCACAGAAAACCTAGTGTGTCATACTGGGAATTTTTTTTTTTTTAAATTCTCCCTGAAAACAAAAAAAATAGTGGGAGATTAAGATTGGCATTTCTGCTTGAGTGCCGGTCCTGTGTGTGCCATCTGTCTCAAATTATTGGGGCACAAAAAACCTAGTGTGTCATACTGGGAATTATTATTATTTTTTTAATTCTCCCTGAAAACAAAAAAAATAGTGGGAGATTAAGATTGGCATTTCTGCTTGAGTGCCGGTCCTGTGTGTGCCATCTGTCTCAAATTATTGGGGCACAGAAAACCTAGTGTGTAACATTGGGCCTGATTTTCCTTTCAGTGTCAGCCACCTATAAAGGTATATATAAATCCTACAGAAGTTTGAGTTCACCTTATAAGTTGTTTTACAGTAACAAATACCGTTACTTTGGTTACGTTTTGCAAACAATGAGGAAGTCTGGTGGAAGAGGTCGTGGCCGTGGGCGGTCATTGTCAGCTGGTAATGATGGTAGTGGTGGTGGAGCATCAGATGGTCGTGATAAAAGCAATACAGCACCTAAGTCTCGAGTTGTTGAGCCAGGTTCATCGTCTGGCTACACAAGGCCTCGAATGCTCCTTTTCTGGGAGTAGGAAAACCGCTTTTAAAGCCGGAGCAGCAAGAACAAGTTTTGGCTTTCCTTGCTGACTCAGCCTCTAGCTCTTTTGCCTCCTCTTCTGAAAGTGCTAAATGTAAAAGCAGCGCGTCGTTAGTGGATGTTCACGGTCAGGGACAAGTCGCTTCCTTGTCTTCTTCACCCAGAACAAGAGAGAAGGATGCGTCAGGCGACACAACGGGTTACTCCATGGAGCTCTTTACACATACCGTTCCTGGGTTAGACAGTGAAACAGTTAACAGGCCATGCCCATTAGAAGTTGAATCGGACATGGAGTGCACAGATGCACAGCCACAGCCAGATTACTATGCTGTTCCTTTGACTCAGACCAGAACATTGCCCTCGCAGTGTACTGAGCCAGAATCAAACCCAGCTGAGACTATGGTGCCCCGTCACGAACGCTCTACCACCGGCTTACACGGTGACACAGACGAAGTTGCACACGAGATAGAAGAGGAGGTCATAGATGACCCAGTTGTTGACCCCGATTGGCAGCCATTGGGGGAACAGGGTGCAGGCGGCAGTAGTTCTGAAGCGGAGGAGGAGGAGCCGCAGCAGGCATCAACATCACAATAGGTTCCATCTGCCGGGCCCGTATCTGGCCAAAAACGCGTGGCAAAACCAAAACCAGTTGGAGGACAGCGTGGCCATCCGGTTAAAGAAGCTCAGTCTGCAATGCCTGTAAAGGTATCCGATAGTAGAAAGAGTGCAGTCTGGCATTTTTTTAAACAACATCCAAATGATCAGCGCAAATTCATCTGTCAAAAATGTTCAACTACCTTAAGCAGAGGTCAGAATCTTAAAAGTCTAAATACAAGTTGCATGCATAGACATTTAACCACCATGCACTTGCAAGCCTGGACTAACTACCAAACGTCCCTAAAGGTTGCAGCACCCTCGGCCAATGAAGATAGTCAGCAATGCTACATCCCTTCCCTCACTGTAAGCCCACCATTTCCCGCACCACCTGCAGTATCTGTGCAGCTTTCGTCGCCAGGCCAAAGCAGTCAGGGAATCACCAGGCTCGTAGTAGGAAACACTGCATGTAGGGCACCGGCAAGAATACCATCTCCAACCCTCTCTCAGTCTGCCATGTCCACCGGCACCACCACTAGTTAAACGATTTCCAGCTCTCCAGTCCAGCTCACCCTACATGAGACTCTTGTTAGGAAAAGGAAGTACTCATCCTCGCATCCGCATACACAGGGTTTGAACGCCCACATTGCTAGACTAATCTCATTAGAGATGATGCCCTACCGGTTAGTTGAAAGTGAAGCTTTCAAAGCGCTGATAGACTACGCTGTACCACGCTATGAGCTACCCAGTCGACACTTTTTTCGAGAAAAGCCATCCCAGCCATCCACCACCATGTTAAAGAGCGCATCGTCCATGCACTCAGGCAATCTGTGACTACAAAGGTGCACCTGACAACAGATGCATGGACCAGTAGGCATGGCCAGGGATGTTACGTGTCCATCACGGCACACTGGGTGAATGTGGTGGATGCAGGGTCCACAGGGGACAGCAATATTGGGACAGTTCTGCCTAGCCCACGGTCTAGGAAACAGTTGGCTGTAGGCGTTCGCCCCCCTCCTCCTCCTCCTCGTCCTCCTGCAGAAGCGAGAGCTTGTCCACAGACTGCAGTCGCACAACCACTCCATCCGCAGCTGCCACTGTTGCACAACAGGTGTCCCATTATGGGACAGCTAGTGGCAAGCGTCAGCAGGCTGTATTGGCAATGAAGTGTTTGGGCGACAACAGACACACCGCGGAAGTTCTGTCCGAGTTCTTGCTGAAAGAAACTCAGTCATGGCTGGGCACTGTACATCTTGAGGCAGGCAAGGTAGTGAGTGATAACGGAAGGAATTTCATGGCTGCCATAGCCCTTTCCCAACTGAAACACATTCCTGTTGTGAATTCCGCTCTTGGACTCCCTCCGGTGGTTGTAAGTGGCACTTTTGTGAGTTCTGCTCTTGGGCTCCCTCCGGTGGTTTTGAGTGGAACTGCTGCTCCTTGGATTTAGCAGTCAGTAGCTGCTTCCACTGATCGTCTTTCTGGCTCGGCTATTTATCCTGGCTCTATCCTTCAGCCTGGGCCAGTTGTCAATGGTTCCTGGTTGGATTCACATCTCTGCTTGGATTTCCCTGATATTCTGACCAGTTCAGCAAAGATAAGTCCTTGCTTGTTCTTTTGCTGTCCACTTATTGTGGACTTAATCGTTCAGCTCTTTCTATGTTTTTTCTTGTCCAGCTTGTCAATATGGATTTATTCAGTTAAGCTGGAAGCTCTGGGAAGCAGATTTACCCTCCACACCTTTAGTCAGGTGTGGAAGTTTTTGTAAACTCTGTGGTGGATTTTTCTAGTTTTTTTATACTGACCGCACAGTATTCTGTCCTGTTCTATCTATCTAGCTAAACTGGCCTCCTTTGCTACATTCTGATTTCATTCTGCGTATGTCTTTTCCCTCTCCACTCACAGTCAATATTTGTGGGGGGCTGCCTTTCCTTTGGGGATTTTCTCTGAGGCAAGATAGCTTTCCTGTTTCCATCTTTAGGGGTAGTTAGTCCTCCGGCTATGACGAGGTGTCTAGGGAGTGACAGGAACATCCCACGGCTACTTCTAGTGTTGTGATAAGCTCAGGAACTGTGGTTAGTACAGGTACCACCTCCAGAGCTCGTCCCATGTTGCTCCTAAACCACCAGTTCATAACACATTCCTTGCCTGGCTCACACCTTAAACCTGGTGGTGCAGTGCTTCCTGAAAAGTTATCCGTTGTTACCCGACCTGCTCCTCAAAGTGCGCAGACTTTGCTCGCATATCCGCCGTTTGCCCGTACACTCCAGCCATATGCAGAACTATCAGCGGTCTTTGAACCTTCCCCAGCATCGCTTAATCATCGATGTTGCAACAAGGTGGAACTCAACACTGCACATGCTTCAGAGACTGTGCGAACAGAGGCGTGCTGTTATGTATTTGTGGGAGGATACACATACACGGGCAGGCAGTTGGATGGCAGACATGGAGTTGTCAGGTGTGCAGTGGTCGAAGGTACAAGACCTGTGTCAAGTCCTTCAGTGTTTTGAGGAATGCACATGGCTGGTTAGTGCAGACAACGCCATAATAAGCATGAGCATCCCCCTAATGCGTCTGCTGATGCAAAGTTTGACGCACATAAAGGAGCAGGCGTCTGCAGCCGAGGAAGAGGAAAGCCTTGATGACAGTCAGCCATTGTCTGGTCAGGGCAGTCTACAGGACGAGGTAGCGGGCGAAGAGGAGGAGGACGAGGAGGATGATGGTGATGAGTATTTTTTTAATGAGGAAGCTTCTCCGGGGCCAATGGAAATTGGTGGCGTGGCAAGGCCGGGTTCAGGTTTTTTGAAGGAGACAAGTGACGTAGGTTTGCTTGTAACTGCCCCTCAAACCAGCACAACCGCAGATTTGACAACTGGAACTTTGGCCCACATGGCGGATTATGCCTTACGTATCCTCAAAAGGGACCCACGCATTATTAAAATGATGACCGATGACGATTACTGGTTGGCCTGCATCCTTGATCCTCGCTATAAAGGCAAATTGCAAAATATTATGCCACATGAGAACCTCAAAAAATATTAGCAACCAAACAAGCAACTCTTGTAGACCGTTTGATTCAGGCATTCCCAGCACACAGCGCCGGTGATGGTTCTCACACGAGCTGCAGGGGGCTACAGGGCAGAGGTGTTAGAGGTGCACAAATCAGAAGTGGCGTTGGACAGAGGGGTTTTCTGACCAGGTTGTGGAGTGATTTCGCAATGACCACAGACAGGACAGGTACTGCAGCATCTATTCAAAGTGACAGTAGACAACATTTGTCCAGTATGGTTACTAACTATTTTTCAGCCCTTATCGATGTTCTACCTCAACCGTCATTCCCAGTTGATTACTGGGCATCCAAATTAGACACCTGGCCTGAATTGGCAGAATATGCATTGCAGGAGCTTGCTTGCCCAGCAGCTAGTGTGCTATCAGAAAGAGTATTCAGTGCTGCTGGTTCAATATTAACCAAAAAAAGGACTCGTCTGGCTACCCAAAATGTTGATAATCTAACCTTCATTAAAATGAACCACTCCTGGATTTCAAATTATTTTGCCCCACCTTTCCCGGCTGACACCTAGCTTTCCTATAAAAAGTCTTGCTTGTGGACTGGTCTTACTGAGTGTTCCAATCTCTTAATTTGCAGCAGCTGTTTGTCCAGCATATGACATGTTTACACCTCCCTAAATGGGAAAACTCCCCCCACGGGGCCGTGGTCTCGCCACTTGGCGCAAGCACCCGTTAGAGTGCCATTTGTCTGAAGAGGTGGGTGTGCCCGCTTTTGGTCGACGTCACTGCCACTGGGTCCCTCATAGTACAATAAAGTGTCTCTGGCGGTGGTGGCGCACAACCAACGTCAGACACACCGTTGTAACATGAGGGGCCCTGGGCCTGTACCGCCGGCCACAAGAGAGTTCCCACCCCAGCTCAAACTGTGCTCTACCACGTGCAAAATTATCTCTCACAGCTCCAACAATGTTTAGTCTATGCGCTGACATCCTTCATTGCCAGGCACTGACAATACCAATTTGTTGACATGTATGATGCTAGTTAAAATAGTCAGGGTCAGTGTCCTATATTGACACCAGTAAATACTTAGTGCCAAATTACTATGTCTGAAACTCAGCAGAGGAGCCCACCCCTGTACCTAAGTATGCCACACTTTTGTTTTTTTGTTTTGTTGTTTTGCGAGACATTAACATCTATTTATTTTTTGGGAGTACTAACTGTGTCAGACACTCCTTCCAATCATCCTCCGCTGACCACACCAATGCTGCCTGTGTACCCATGTAACCTATTTAAAACTGCATAGAGCCTATTTTATTATTTTAGGCCTAGTAAGTCTGTCTGCGGTCCCTCCTTGCAATCGTCCTCCGCTGACCACACCAATGCTGCCTGTGTACCCCTGCGAGATAACTCTAAGTGCCTTGAGCCTATTTTTATTTATTTTAGGCCTAGTAAGTCTGTCTGCGGTCCCTCCTTGCAATCGTCCTCCGCTGACCACACCAATGCTGCCTGTGTACCCCTGCGAGATAACTCTAAGTGCCTTGAGCCTATTTTTATTTATTTTAGGCCTAGTAAGTCTGTCTGCGGTCCCTCCTTGCAATCGTCCTCCGCTGACCACACCAATGCTGCCTGTGTACCCATGTAACCTATTTAAAACTGCATAGAGCCAACTTTTTTAGTTAACACATACTACCTTTGTCTGTCTGCGCCCGTAAATCACGCTGTCCTCCACTGAAAAAGCTGAGCTTCAACCTTCAGGCTCTCATTGAGTATTTTTTAATGTCACACTGCAGTTGGCCTACTACTTTGGTTGTGGCCTAGTAACGGTGTCTGCCGCTCCCTGGTGTTGTCCTCCACTGAAAAAGCTGAGCTTCAACCTTCAGGCTCTCATTGAGTATTTTTTAATGTCACACTGCAGTTGCCCTACTACTTTGGTTGGGGCCTAGTAACGGTGTCTGCCGCTCCTTGGTGTTCTCCTCCAGGTTTCCTTGTCTGAGCTTCAACCTTCAGGCTCTCATTGAGTATTTTTTAATGTCACACTGCAGTTGGCCTACTACTTTGGTTGGGGCCTAGTAATGGTGTCTGCCGCTCCCTGGTGTTGTCCTCCACTGAAAAAGCTGAGCTTCAACCTTCAGGCTCTCATTGAGTATTTTTTAATGTCACACTGCAGTTGCCCTACTACTTTGGTTGGGGCCTAGTAACGGTGTCTGCCGCTCCTTGGTGTTCTCCTCCACTGAACAAATCAGTGCCGCCTGTTTACTCCTGTTACCAATTTTGAACTTCATTTGGCCCACTTAATTACTTGGGCCTACTAACTGTGTCAGCCTCTCATTACAGTTGTCCTCCACTGAACAAACCAATGCCACCTGGTTAGTCCTGTTACCAATTTTGAACTGCATTTAGCCTAGTTTATTCTTTGGCCCTATATCTGTGTTTCCTCCTCATCCTGCCCATTGCCCAGCCACTGCTAGATGAGTCTGCTGGTACATTGACCCAGACCACTACATTCCCCTTGCACTCTACACAGCCAGAATCTGACCCTGTTGAAAGTAAGGTTCCCCTTCCCGCATGCTATACCACCTTACACGGGGACAAAGAGGAAGGTGCAGATGAAAGTGCAGGTTCCTTCATCAGGTGGGGGGGCATACTCGTTGGTGACGTCATTGGCACAGGGCCCCTCATAGTACGCAAAAGTGTCGCTGCTGGTGGGAGGCGCCCCCGCCGTGCAAACACACCGCCGTACTTTGAGGGGCCCTGTGCCAGTGCCAATGCAAAAAGAGTGGGCCCCCCCTGCTTGCTCAGGATCACAGCACTTGCAAAGTTGAAATACTTACCTCTCCCTGTGCCACTGCCGTGACGTGGTCCAGATTTCCTTGGCCCACAAAATACTTGAACCAGCCCTACCCCAACAACTTTAGCCAAATGACCCCCAATTTCCAATGCCTAACTATTATTATAAGGGAAATTAAGATTGACAAGCTTCATTAACAAGAATGGATGTTTTTGCCATTAAAATGGGCACTCTAGGTGTTTTCCTGGCCCCCACTCACTGCCGACTATGCTGCCCCATTGACTTGCATTGGGTTTCGTGTTTCGGCCGATCCCGACTTTACAAGATAATCGGCCGATTTCACTCGACCCTACTTTTGAGATAGTCGAGTTCCGCGAAACCCGACTCAACCCTAAAAAAGTCAAAGTCGCTCAACCCTATTCAAGACCCAGGAGCAAAGCAAATGTAGAACCCTAAACCAACCTCAACCAGACCTTATAAGTAAATGCAGACTTCAGACCTGACCTCCTAAACAAATTAGAGCTGACCTTCTTTAGAAAAGACCCTGTAGACAATACTTTGCAGTTGTTCTACATGAATGTAATTTCCCTTAAAGTGATGTAGTCTTTTCAGACCCCAGAGTAAAATAAAAGTAATGTGTAAGAAAAATCTTTATACTCAACTTCCTTATACTCACTCGCCTCTTGGAATTTGGATCCCAGCATTGAGACTCTCTACCTTTTTCCTCGTGCACTCACCTTCCTACTTGCCTCTCCTGCCATTCGTTCCTTACTATCAACGGTCCAGTACTCGTCACATCTTCTGATCACTTCCACGAGCACTTAAATCCAGAGTCTCTCACACTGAGCCAGGACCTCCGGCTCTGATGAGGCTAGAGATGTTTCCTTGTGCACGTACAGTACAGACCAAAAGTTTGGACACACCTTCTCATTTAAAGATTTTTCTGTATTTTCATGACCATGAAAATTGTACATTCACACTGAAGGCATCAAAATTATGAATTAACACGTGATATTGTATACTTAACAAAAAGTGTGAAACGACTGAAATTATGTCTTATATTCTAGGTTCTTCAAAGTAGCCACCTTTTGCTTTGATGACTGCTTTGCACACTCTTGGCATTCTCTTGATGATCTTCAAGAGGTAGTCACCGGGAATGGTTTTCATTTCACAGGTGTGCCATGTCAGGTTTAATAAGTGGGATTTCTTGCCTTATAAATGGTGTTGGGACCATCAGTTGTGTTGTGCAGAAGTCTGGTGGATACACAGCTGATAGTCCTACTGAATAGACTGTTAGAATTTGTATTATGGCAAGAAAAAAGCAGCTAAGTAATGAAAAACAAGTGGCCATTAGGGTTGAGCGACCTTTACATGTATAGGATCGGGTCGGGTTTCACGAAACGCGACTTTTTCAAAAGTCGGGTCGAGTGAAATCGGCCGATCCTATAAAAAAGTCGGGGTCGGCCGAAACTCGAAACCCAATGCAGTGCATTGGGTTTCCAATGGTTCCCAGGGTCTGAAGGAGCGGAAACTCTCCTTCAGGCCCTGGGATCCATATTTAAGTGTAAAATAAAGAATTAAAATAAAAAATATTGCCATACTTACCATCTGATGCGCCCTGGTACTAAGCGGGAACCTTCCTTCCTTAGAATCAGCCTTCCAGGACCTAGCGGTGACGTCGCGGGGACGTCGCGGCTTGTGATTGGTCGCGCGGCCGCCCATGTGGCCGCTCGCGCGACCAATCACAAGCCGTGACGTCACCGTGACGTCACCGAAGGTCCTGGAAGGGCTGATTCTTAGGAAGGAAGGCTGCCGGAAAGAAGCCGAGGGTGAGTATATTCCTATTAGGTATATACTCACCCTCGGACGCGCCCTGCTTCTTTCCGGCAGCCTTCCTTCCTAAGAATCAGCCCTTCCAGGACCTTCGGTGACGTCACGGTGACGTCGCGGCTTGTGATTGGTCGCGCGAGCGGTCACATGGGCGGCCGCGCCACCAATCACAAGCCGCGACGTCCCCGCGACGTCACCGCTAGGTCCTGGAAGGCTGATTCTAAGGAAGGAAGGTTCCCGCTTAGTACCAGGGCGCATCAGATGGTAAGTATGGCGATATTTTTTATTTTAATTCTTTATTTTACACTTAAATCTGAATTCCGATACCAATTCCCGATATCTTAAACATATCGGGAAACGGTATCGGAATTCCGATTCCAGATTCAGAAGATCGCCGACTTCATGGCCGACCCCACACAGGGGTCGGGTCGGGTTTCATGAAACCCGACTTTGCCAAAAGTCGGCGACTTCTGAAAATTGCCGACCCGTTTCGCTCAACCCTATTGGCCATCATTACTTTAAGAAATGAAGGTCATTCAGTCCGAAAAATTGGGAAAACTTTGAAAGTGTCCCCAAGTGCAGTGGCAAAAACCATCAAGCGCTACAAAGAAACTGGCTCACATGAGGACCGCCCCAGGAAAGGAAGACCAAGAGTCACCTCTGCTTCTGAGGATAAGTTTATCCAATCACCAGCCTCAGAAATCACAGGTTAACAGCAGCTCAGATTAGAGACCAGATCAATGCCACACAGAGTTCTAGCAGCAAACGCATCTCTACAACAACTGTTAAGAGGAGACTTTGTGCAGCAGGCCTTCATGGTAAAATAGCTGCTAGGAAACCACTGCTAAGGACAGGCAACAAGCAGAAGAGACTTGTTTGGGTTAAAGAACACAAGGAATGGACATTAGACCAGAGGAAATCTGTGCTTTGGTCTGATGAGTCCAAATTTGAGATCTTTGGTTCCAACCACCGTGTCTTTGTGCGACGCAGAAAAGATGAATGGATGGACTCTACATGCCTGGTTCCCACCGTGAAGCATAGAGGAGGAGGTGTGATGGTGTGGGGGTGCTTTTCTGGTGACACTGTTGGGGATTTATTCAAAATTGAAGGCATACTGAACCAGCATGGCTACCACAGCATCTTGCAGAGGTATGCTATTCCATCCAGTTTGCGCTTAGTTGGACCATCATTTATTTTTCAACAGGACAATGACCTCAAACACACCTCCAGGTGTGTAAGGGCTATTTGATCAAGAAAGTGAGTGATGGGGTGCTACACCAGATGACCTGGCCTCCACAGTCACCAGACCTGAACCCAATCGAGATGGTTTGGGGTGAGCTGGACCGCAGAGTGAAGACAAAAGGTCCAACAAGTGCTAAGCATCTCTGGAAACTCCTTCAAGACTGTTGGAAGACCATTCCCGGTGACTACCTCTTGAAGCTCATCAAGAGAATGCCAAGAGTGTGCAAAGTAGTCATAAAAGCAAAAGGTGGCTACTTTGAAGAACCTAGAATATAAGACATAATTTCAGTTGTTTCACACTTTTTTGCTAAGTATATAATTCCATATGTGTTAATTCATAGTTTTGATGCCTTTAGTGTGGACGTACAATTTTCATAGTCATGAAAATACAGAAAAATCTTGAAATGAGGAGGTGTGTCCAAATTTTTGGTCTGTACTGTACATGCAGAAATCTCTCGGACCTCATAAAACCCAAATGCCCCAGCTCAATGTGAGAGGGGATTTCGTCGTTCGCGGTGACAACCAGAGGATTTGACAACGAATAAACGGGTGATAGTGAATAATTAGGGTGCCGGAGACATACGGTAAGTATAAAGATTTTTTAATTTCTTGGTGGCACTTTATGGTTTAGAGAACTGGTGTTCAGCTTCCACCATTTTGCCGAATCTGAACAGAAGGAAATTACAAAAAAAAAATTGTCTCACGCAGATTTTTGTAAAATTCGAGAGGAATCCAGTTGCACCCAACTTTATTCTCTCATATCTAATTTGGACCAATGAAGTCTTCCTAGATGTTTTGGATATTGGCCATGTGACAGAATTTTGTTAGATAAATTACAGATACAAGGCGGTAAGTATCAATCAGTGTAAGGATTAGGAAAGATTAACTTGAGACGCCATTCATTACTTAAATCTTCTACCAAAAAATGAATTCAGAATAGATTATTTTTTCTGTTAAATATAAAAACAACAAAACTTTTCATCAAATACACAACAGATTAATGCATAAATCGCTAAATCCAGTCATTTACATTTAGGTTAAATCTTCATAAAAATCTGTGATTTAAGGCAAATGCGTGGTTTGTTGATTCTGAACATTTACACAGGGAATCAAACAACATTAGTGACAGACATCTGCTGTAGTTGTTAAAAAAGGAGTAAACTACTAACAATGACGACAGCTGTGCCAAACTGCAATGCATTTACGAGCCTGAACATTACGAGGACATAGTACATTGTGCCAAGGTAACAAAACCAGGCATGTATTGGGAGGCTATGTTCAAGAAACCGTTGTGGCTTCCGCTTTCATTGACATAGTGTCGTAAACTCTTTTGGAAAGGATTCTGCTGCTTGTATAGTAAGGGTCAGACTTGCCTGGCGGGGTGCCAGTGAAATCCCCTGTGGACCCCTGCTCAGGAGAGCGAGAGGAGAAAAAAAATTACATTATAGTGCCAAACTGGACCAGGGAACAAAGGTCGCACACATGGCCATGTCTGCTAAAAGTCATGTCACTCAGAGCACCCTGCACCTCTGTTTCCCACGGGATTTGGATGTTTCGCCCCCAGCAGTTCGCCCCCAGCAGTTCGCCCCCCAGCAGTTCGCCCCTGGGTACATTTCGCCCCCGCACATTTCGCCCCCAGCAGTTCGCCCCCAGCAGTTCACCCCTGGGTACATTTCGCCCCCAGCAGTTCGCCCCCAGCAGTTCGCCCCTGGGTACATTTCGACCCCACCAGTTCGCCCACAGCAGTTTGCCCCTGGGTATATTTCGCCCCCGCACATTTTGCCCCCAGCAGTTCGCCCCTGGGTACATTTCGCTCCCGCACATTTCACCCCCAGCAGTTCGCCCCCAGCAGTTCTCCCATGGGTACATTATGCCCCCGCACATTTTGCCCCCAGCAGTTCGCCCCTGGGTACATTTCGCCCCCCGCATATTTCACCCCCAGCAGTTTGCCCCTGGGTACATTCCGCCCCCGCACATTTCGTCCCCAGCAATTGGCCCCCAGGATGTTTCACTCCCACACATTTTACCCCCGCACATTTCACCCCCAACAGTTCACCCATTTCACCCCCGGCAGTTCCCTGCACATTTCACCCCCGCACATTTTGCTCCCAGTAGTTCGCCCATTTCACCCCAGCAGTTCACCCCCGGATGTTTGTACCCTTGTGGTTCATGAATTCCAGTCCGTCATTAATGTTTCGCCCCCAGCAGTGCGCCCTCGGCAGTTCCCCACACATTTCACCCCCGCACATTTCGCCCCCAGCAGTTCGCCCATTTCGCCCCCGGCAGTTCGCCCCCGGCAGTTCGCCCCCGACAGTTCCCCCCGGATGTTTGTACCCTTGTGGTTCATGAATTCCCGTCCATGATCAATGTTTCGCCCCCAGCAGTTCGCGCCCAAATATTTCTCCTACAGCATTTGGTCCCTGGATGTGTCTCCATCTGATGTTTTGCCCCTAACATTTTGACCCCAGATGTTTCACCCTCAACTTTTGGTGTCAACATGCAGGGAACAAAACATCTAGGACTGAACATACCTGAGGGTAAAATATACAGGACTCCAATTGCTGGGGATTCCTGTGGCTGCCTTTTCAGCAGCTCACTCAGTGTCTCTTCTAGCTGGCCTTAAAGGAGTATTATCACCCTACAACAAAATAAAACTGACATACTTACCTGTCGCAGCTGCAGCTCCTTGGGTCACGGACTGCAGTCTAGCGGTTCCCTGTGATGTCTTCTCCTGCTTCTGGCTGTCTTTTCATCATGCCTGGATCACTGATCCATGAAGCATGATGAATGCCATGGCAGTGAGGCCAAGTGTCTCCAGGCCGCTCACTGACATGACGTCACTCCTGCCCCATTCATCAGTCAATCCAGAGGGCAGGATGCCTCTCCTATCATCAAGGCACTGCTGCGCAAGCACAGTACCACGATGAGATCAGACAGAAGAAGAGGACGCTGGGAAGAAGGAGAGGACTCGTGGTGGCCTGCAGATCCAGCATGGCGATCGCCAGCCTACACAGCCAGGAAAAGATCAGGCAAAGATGAGCAGAAGACCTCTAGGTAAGTAATACCAGGGGAAGATCAGCAGCATGCTTACTGCAACATGATTGCTGAAAGCATGCTGCCTTATTTTGCTGTTTGGCATGAGAATACCCCTTTAATGCAGGCTATGTATGGAAGCAGGGGGATTGTTGACTGACTACAGGGTTAATCCCACCAACCATCTCTGCAGAACTGAGATATTGGCTTTGCTGAACTAAGGTGGTGGTTAACCAGCTTCTACAGAACCTCTATCAGGTCTTCAGAAGGGGGGTTTTGGGATTAGCCCTCACAGAACACTCTGCCAGTATACCAAAGAATTGAGCAGCAGATAAAAGTGGTATTCTCACTTCAGGATCCCTTTTTCTATTGATGCCCATTCCTCAGATTAGGCCAAGAATAGGGTCCAGTTGTATTCTGCATTGAACCAGCTGTTTATCAGCAACTTGTCAATGACAATGACAAGTGACTGGAAGCTGCAGCCATAGCTCTCCATGATTTCTGTGAGATCCAGGGAAGATGTGACAGCACCTGGTAAAGAGCTGATCCACCGTGACATGCCTTATACAGGGGCATGCACTGCTCTGTGCAGAGAAATGCATGTTCTGGATGGGACTCGGTTGTGTGCATTTGGTCTTTCAGTAACAAATGACCCTTTGGAGACAACCATTAAATTGGTGTGGCCCTTGGTGAATATGAGTTTGACACCCCTGATCTAAGACAAGTGACCATCATTTTACTGTCATGTACTAGTGATGTTACACTTAATGGCTTCTTTTTGTCATCCATTACATATCATACTGTATCTAGTGATGAGCAAGCCCAATCTGGAAAGCTCAGGGTTCGTATCGAACATTGCCTGATCAGGTTCATCCCCACCGACCCCAAACAGGCAATGTTCAGAGTTTGCTCATCAGAAAATAAAAATCACTTTTCTCCCCTTTGCTGAGGTCCCGACCTGTGTGGAGAGTCTTCTTTTATTATTTGAGAGACACCGCACACTCTAGTGGTTAGTTATGCAAAATAGTGTGAGTTTATTCAACATAACTCAATATAAGTAACACATGGGAGCAATTTCTACAAACATAAGGAAAAGCGATCAAATCTAGTAACAGAATATGACATTTCGACTCTCCCGAGTCTTAATCATACCATCGCTTGGTATGTAGATAAGAATGCCTAAATGAAGCAAATCCTTAGTTTTTTAGAAACATGGGTAGTGCTAGTTGGTGGTGAGGTAATGTAAAGCCCACGGTGGTTTGTTCCAATATGTGTGGGACCTGTGAAGTGCGTCTTGGTTAGCAGTGCTCCCGTGCCCTACTGCAGCCGGAGAGTCTTCTTGACCAAGGGAATCCCTAGCTAGGAATCCTGAAAGGGATTCGCTCAGGTACTATGACATATTCACACAATGTGGAAGCGCATGGAACAGGACTGAAGAGGACCCTCCGTGTCTGCCGGTACCTGAGCAAAGGGGTAAGTAGCAATATATATATTTCATTTTACTATCTGGTCAGTGATGAGGATGTGGTGGACAGATCCTCCACTCCTCTGAGTCTCTATACCCATTGAGTTTAATGGAGATGATAGTTTGGGGGTGCTGAATCGGAACTCGGATTTTCTTGTGTGTTTGGGACGGAACTGACCGAACTGAACTGAACGGGTCTAAGATGTATAAACTGCCGGGGGCGGACTGCTGGGTGCGAACTGCTGGGGGCGAACTGCTGGGGGCGAAACATTGATGATGGACGGGAATTCATGAACCACAAGGGTACAAACATGCGGGGGTGAACTGCAGGGTGCGAAACATCAGGGGGTGAAATGGGCGAACTGCTGGGGGTGAACTGCTGGGGGCAAAACATTGATGATGGACAGGAATTCATGAACCACAAGGGTACAAACATCTGTGGGCGAACTGCTGGGGGCGAAACATTGATGACGGCAGAAATTCATGAACCACAAGGGTACAAACATCTGTGGGAGAACTGCCGGGGGCGAAACATTGATGATGGATGGGAATTCATGAACCACAAGGGTACAAACATCCGGGGGCGAACTGCCAGGTGCGAAACATCCGGGGGTGAAATGGGCGAACTGCTGGGGGTGAACTGCTTGGGGCAAAACATTGATGATGGACAGGAATTCATGAACCACAAGGGTACAAACATCTGTGGGTGAACTGCTGGGGGCGAACTGCTGGGGGCGAAACATTGATGACGGGCGGAAATTCATGAACCACAAGGGTACAAATATCGGTGGGCGAACTGCTGGGGGCGAAACATTGATGACGGGTGGGAATTCATGAACCACAAGGGTACAAACATCCGGGGGTGAACTGCCAGGTGTGAAACACCTGGGGGCGAACTGTCGGGGGTGAAATGGGAAAACTGCTGGGGGTGAACTGCGGGGGGCAAAACATTGATGACGGACGGGAATTCATGAATCACAAGGGTACAAACATCCGTGGGCGAAATGCTGGGGGCGAACTGCTGGGGGCCAAACATTGATGACGGATGGGAATTCATGAACCACAAGGGTACAAACATCCAGGGGCGAACTGCCGGGCGAACTGCCGGGTGCGAAACATCTGGGGGCAAACCGCCGGGGGTAAAATGGGCAAACTGCTGGGAGCGAAATGTGCGGGGGTGAAATGTGCGGGTCGAAACATCCTGGGGGCCAAATGCTGAGGACGAAAAGTGCGGGGGTGAAATGTACCCAGGGGTGAACTGCTGGGGGCGAACTGCTGAGGGCGAAACGTGCGGGGTGAAATGTGCAGGAGTGAAACGTCCTGGGGTCAAATGCTGGGGACGAAATGTGTGGAGGCAAAATGTACCCAGGGGCGAACTGCTGGGGGCGAAATGTGCAGGGGTGAAATGTGCAGGGGCGAAACATCCTGGGGGCCAAATGCTGGTGAACTGCTTGGGTCGAACTGCTGGGGGCAAAACATCCTATAACCGTTTTCCACTGTAGAAACACTTGAATTAAGAATGTGGGCCTCATATTTGTGTATGTTTGTAGGAATTTTTGTGCATATACCTGCATGTTTATATAAATCTGTGCATACGTTTGTGTGGGTGTGTGTCTGCATGTACATGTCAGCCTGGGTGTACATGTCTACATGTCCATTTCTGCATTGGTGTGCAAGTCTGCATGTGCGTGTCTGCCTGAGTGTGTATGTCAACATGTGTGTGTCTGCCTGGGTGGACGTGGTCTGCACATATATTTCTGTGTGTGTGAGCACGTGTGTGTCTGCGTGTATGCATCTGCATGTGTTTATGTTTGCATTTTTGTGTGTATGTGCATGTGTGTGCACATGTCTGTGTGTGTCTGTGTGTGCATGTGTAATTGTGTGTATGTCTGCCAAGGTGTATGTGCGTGATTCAATGTGTACATTTCTGTGTATATGTGTGTGCACTTTCCTGTGTGTAAATATGTGCATGTCCCCATTTCTGTATGCATGCATATCTGCATGCGTGCGCGTGTCTATATGTGTCTGCATGTGCATGCTTTTCTGTGCATTTCTGTGTACGTATTTGGGTGTGTCTGCACGCACGTTTCTGCGTGCACATGTCTGCATTTGTGCATGTCTGCGTGTGTTTACATCTGCATTTCTGTGTATCTGTGTGCGTGTCTGAATGTGCATTTCTGTATGCGTATCTGCATGTCTGTGCATGACTGCGTGAGCATTTTTGTGTGTGTGAGCGCATCTGCATGCATGTGTATGCTTGCCTGTGTGTGTATGTGTGTCTGTATTTTTGTGTGTGTGCATATCTGCGAGTATCTGTGTGCATGTCTATGTGTGTGTGTCTGCATGTCTGTGTGTATATGTCTGCGTGCATGCCTGCGTGTGTAATTGTGCGTGTCTGCATGTGTGCGTGAGTATCTTCGTGTGTATATGCGCACTTCTGCATGTCTGTATGTCTGCGTGTGTGTATCTACATATGTGTCTTTGAGAATGTCTGCATGCTCTTCTGAAGATTTATTACAATTGGGGAGAGATGGGGAGAAATTTGAGGAGACAGTGTGGGGAGAATGTGTGAAGAAACAGTATGGTGAATGGATGCGGGAACAGAATGGAGAATGGCTATGTACGAGGAGACAGTATGGAGAGTGGGGGGAATGTGTGAGGAGACTATTGAGGGGAATGGTGTGAGGAGACAGCATGGGGTGAGAAAAGTGTGAGGGGGACACAGAATAAAGACTGGGCACTATGGGGGCAGGTATAGAGAGGGGGCAGCATGGGGGACAGTGTAAGGTCACAGCAAGGGGGATCAGTTTCTGCTGAAGAGGGGTAGTGTAATGAAGGGGCGTAGTACAAAGACTTGGAAGGATAGGTGGACACAGTGTGAGAGGACAGTGTAAATAGGGCGTCCAGTATAGAAAAGAGAGGACAGTGTCAGTGTGGAGGACATGTACCATAAGATGGGTAGAGTGTGGGTCATGTTTTGTGCAGGGAGCATTGTGAGAGTCAACAGTTTATGCAGGGGCTCATGGTAGGGCAGATATTTTTATTCAGGAGTAGTGTTGAGCATTCCGATACCACAAGTATCGGGTATCGGCCGATACTTGCGGTATCAGAATTCCGATACCGAGTTCCGATACTTTTGTGGTATCGGGAATCGGTATCGGAACCATATTTATGTGTAAAATAAAGAATTAAAATAAAAAATATGGATATACTCACCTCTCCGGTGGCCCCTGGATCTTACCGCTGTAACCGGGAGCCTCCGTTCCTAAGAATGAGCCCGTGAAGGACCTTCGATGACGTCGCGGCTGACGTCGCGGCTTCTGATTGGTCGCGTGAGCGGTCACATGAGCGGTCACGCGACCAATCAGAAGCCGCGACGTCATCGAAGGCCCTTCACGCGCTCATTCTTAGGAACAAAGGCTCCCGGTTACAGCAATAAGATCCAGTGGCCACCGGAGAGGTAAGTATATCCATATTTTTTATTTTAATTCTTTATTTTACACATGAATATGGATCCCAGGGCCTGAAGGAGAGTTTCCTCTCCTTCAGACCCTGGGAACCATTCCGATACTTTGTGTCCCATTGAAATGCATTGGTATCGGGTATCGGTATCGGCGATATCCGATATTTTTCGGGTATCGGCCGATACTATCCGATACCGATACTTTCAAGTATCGGACGGTATCGCTCAACACTATTCAGGAGCATTATAATCCCTATGCTGTTTTTATGGGCATCGTGTAGGGATGTGCTGCAGAAGACTAGAGAAGATGGGAGTCTGCAGAAGATCTGTGGGTATGAAAAGATATCCTGCCTTCTTGACAAGATGGAGACTAAAAGAAAGACAACAACTCTAATCAAAGAAGACATCACAGGTAAGGTACCTGGATGTAAATGTATATTTATTTAATTCTCATCATCACTGTGGTTCCCGTATGGTCCGCAGTCTGATGATGACTGGCAACAACAACTTCCATTATCTCCTTGCCATTGCTAAGGACATACTGGGAGTAGTAGGGTCATGAGATAGAAAGCTGTATGGGGTTGACCTGACATTACAATAGTTAAAGTACCATGTAGTGATGAGCACAAGTGCTCATTACTCAAGTTTGCTAAGGGTGCTCAGGTACGCATATATTGACATGTTCGTGTCCTGGCCCCTCATGTTTCATAGCTGTTAAGCAGCCACAAAACATGATGGGATTGCCTAACTTGAGTAACATGCACTTGTACTCATCAAAAGTATCATGTACTGATGGTGGTTTAGGTGATGTATTCATGCACTGATGTGTTTGTGCATGTCTGTGTATTTGTGTATGTCTGTGTATTTGTGCATATATGCGTGCATGTCTTTGTAACTGGAATTATATGTATTTTTGTAAAAACATTCATATGCCTGAGGCACATTTACTAAACCTATAAGGGCTGTTTCACATGTGTTAGGGAATTACATTTGTCTTTCCACGTTTAGGAACACAGAAGTGAAAGTTGACAACCTTGACATACCTGTGACCTTAGGCATGTGCTTTTATGGAGCTGGTTCAGGAGATGAGCCTGCTCCATACCGGGCAGATTTCAGATGTGATACATAGCAGACATTTGCCTGTAACAGCAGTGATCAGAGCTCACCTTGAATGCTGCTGTTTTAAGTATTTAAATGCCCTTGTCAATCACTGATAGCGGCATTTAGACGGCCAGTGCATGCACTCAGCAGCTACCATCAGTTTCCCCGTGATGCAGTTTACGGGTTGCCGATATATTGCCATGTGTTGCTGCCATGTTAGTTGTTCAATGAAGCCCAGTCTGAGATAGGGCTCCTTGGAAGATGCCATAATCGAGGTGCTGGGACATTATTAAAGCACGCTCAGTTTGTAGTTAGCGGTGACTGTAATGACTTCCTCCTTGCACCGACCCTATGACATTAAGCAAGTGACAGTCGGTAGAATAAAACTTAATTTTCTCCGTGTAGCAAATGCTTTTTAGCCAAAACTGGCTAGCCAGGCTTTAAAGGGAACCTGTTACCAGGTTTGACCAATACGAGTTATGGCCATCGCCTTTCAGGGATTATCTACAGCATTCTAAGCCCCCAATCTGACCTGCAAGAGAAGAAAAATAACTTTTATCATACTCACCTGAGGGCGGTCCGGTCCATTGGGTGTCGCAGGCCTTGGTCCGGCGCCTCATATCTTCTTATGATCACCGCCCTCCCGCTTACTTCACATGCTCCCCGGCATCGCGTTCCTGCGCAGGCGTACTTATCTGCCCTTTTGAGGGCAGAGCAAATTACTGCAGTGCGCAGGCGCTGGGCCTCTCTGACCTTTCCCAGGGCTTGCGCTCTGCAGTACTTTACTCTGCTGCCAACAGGTCAGATAAGTATGCCTGTGCAAGAGCGTGATGCCGGGGAGCCCATGTGGATGATGCATGGACACAGGCAGGAGGGCGGCATCGCAAGGAGATAGGAGGCGCTGGACCAAGACCTGTGACATCCATCGGACCAGACACCCCAGATAAGCATAATAAAAGATATTTTTCTACTCTTGCTGGTCGGATGACCTGAAAGGAGGTGGCTGTATCTTATATCGGCCAAACCTAGTGAAAGGTTCCCTTTAAATCCTATTTACCTGCAGATAAGTAGCGGTTCTCAAGGTGACAAGTTACCATTAAAGGGACTCTGTCAGTATAAAATTACTGTTCAAACTAAATCCCACCGACTGGTGCTTCCCGGCGAAGTCAATGATTTAAATTCATCTTCCAACCTTCTTGTTTTCCATCACTCTTCACCCCACTCTAATTTGATTGAAAGCTCTGGCTTCATAGAACCATAGAAGGGTGGAGATGGATGAGAAACAAACAAGTGGCAAGGTGCATTTAAATGATTGGCCGCCATTATGCTCTGAACACCTGTGCCAGGAAAGTATACTGAAAAAAAAGTACTAAAAGAGAGAAGGTAGTACTACAGTGGTCAAGAAAATTACTGCCCTGAACTCCTGGCAAAGGGTCTGTTTACATACCACAATAAAACCGCCAATCTGAGAACATTTTTTATTGGATCTGTAATAGATCATTCAGTTCATATAAGCTGCCTTAGTTCTTGTCAGTGCAAGCCTGGTATACCGAAGAGGATGCATCGCCGAGATATATGATTTTCTGCGCTGCATCCTTCGCACAACTTTTTAGCATACAATTTCAACGGTGGATTTCTCCAAAGCAGCAAAATGGATTTCCACAAGAAAGGTGAGAATTTAATCTTCATTAAAGCACCTTTATAAGCCATAAGTTTGGAAAACCTGATGAAAGGTTTTCTTTACGAACACAGGAACCTGACTAGATGTAAAAACCTGCAAAAAAATGTGCGTCAATAGAGAATTGAACAACCCCTTTTTTGTTGAAAATTAAAAAGAATCTTGAATTCTACACAGATTTGGAAACACAACCATATTTTTCCCCCATTATATCACAGTTTACCTATTTAGATTTACAAAACGAGTTACAAATCATTTTATGAATATTCATAGTAGCAATATGTTTAAACACTGAATCCTTAAGTCAGTAATTTTCAAGAGCAACTGTTGCTTCATTCTTCAAAATATATGTGTGCTCCAAACACCTATAATTTTGTTTATAGCAACACAACAGATGTATTGTGAGCTGCTATCAATACAACACAATGGACTAAGACGGTATTCCATTTTGGAATTGCAAATGTAAAATTATGTACGGTAGGTTAACATGCAAACGTAGCAGACAACATTCTAACATTTGGTGGAAATGCAATTTTGAATGATTTCAGAAGGAAATATTAGTTCTTGAATGGAAACTAGTAAGGAGAAAAACTGTTTTGAATATTAGGCTAGTTTCACATGTGTGGACGTGTGCCGCGACCGTACGGAAACGCAAAAATGTACATATATATATGTAGAAACATGTATTATTTATTTATTTTATTAACTCCAAATAATTGTAAAATGATTTTAACAAAAATAATTGTAAAACTATTTTAAAACATTTGATTATCTTGAAATTCAATGAACAAAAATAAAAATATGTTAAAATGTGTATTAAAATTATATAAAAATGTGTTCATTCATCAATCATTTTATTAACCACAAATTTGATTTGCGGATATATGGTCTTAAGATGAAGAACCGATATTCTATGGAACGATACAAATGTGCTATCTAATATCAGGCACAGAATATCACTATAATAAAGTTATTCTAATGTATTTAGCCGAGCTGTTGGAACGGTGCAGGGATCGCGCACACTTCCACTGGTGTAGAGAAAGTCATCAGAAATAAGAGATTCGATGCATTCAGCCGGGCTCATGGTGCTGCGCAGAGATCGCGCACACCTCCACCCTTACAAACAGAGCCATCAGAAAAAACGGGAGGTCAAGAAGAACGGATCGATCCCATGAAGGAGCTCCAATGTTTTAAAGGTGCTCTGAAGGAAACTGTGCTCTGCTGGAAACCACTGATCTATGATGGCTCTGGTACTGACACCACTGTACAAGGTATGATCAGCTAGATGTCATAGCTGCAGGATATTATGAGGAAGCTGCGGGATGAAGGAAAATGACGTTCACCCACTCTCTGATGCTTCAGCATTGTGGAAATGATTGCGGAAAGTTTATTATTTTTTTGTGACCTAAAAATCGAATCTCAAAATGAACAAAATTGTGTAAATCGGAGAATTTTGACTCAGTCTTAATTGCTTCTCTCATTTCTAATTTTGATCTAAGACAAAAAATTCTCATTATTAGGTGGAATCAAGACAGGTAACATAATGGAAAAAAAATCCAACAAAATGCCGACTGAGTGAGTTTTTCCAGTTTAACCCTTCCCGACATGTGACGGAATAGTACGTCACATGTCGGGACCCCCGCTTTGATGTGCGCTCCGGCGGTGAGCGCACATCAAAGTCGCGACATGTCAGCTGTTTTTTACAGCTGACATGTGCACGCAATAGCGGCGGGTGAAATCGCGATCACCCGCCGCTATTAACTAGTTAAATGCCGCTGTCAAACTCAGACAGCGGCATTTAACTACCGCATCCGGCCGTGCGGCCGGATATGAGCGCATCGCCGACCCCCGTCACATGATCGGAGGTCGGCGATGCTTGTACATTGTAACCATAGAGGTCCTGGAGACCTCTATGGTTACTGATCGCCGGTGGCTGTGAGCGCCCCCCTGTGGTCGGCGCTCACAGCACACCTGCATTTTAGCTACATAACAGCGATCTGATGATCGCTGTTATGTAGCAGAGCCGATCGTGTTGTGCCTGCTTCTAGCCTCCCATGGAGGCTATAGAAGCATGGTAAAAGTTAAAAAAAAAAGTAAAAAAAAATGTGAAAAAAATAAAAAAAATATAAAAGTTTAAATCACCCCCCTTTCGCCCCAATCAAAATAAATCAATAAAAAAAACCCCCAACCTACACATATTTGGTATCGCCGCGTTCAGAATCGCCCGATCTATCAATAAAAAAAAAGCATTAACCTGATCGCTAAACGGCGTAATGAAAAAAAAATCGAAACGCCAGATTTACGTTTTTTTGGTCGCCACAACATTGCATTAAAATGCAATAACGGGCGATCAAAAGAACGTATCTGCACCAAAATGCTATCATTAAAAATGCCAGCTCGGCACGCAAAAAATAAGCCCTCACCCGACCCCAGATCACGAAAAATGGAGACGCTACGGGTATCGGAAAATGGCGCAATTTTATTTATTTATTTTTTTGCAAAGTTTGGAATTTTTTTTCACCACTTAGGTAAAAAAGAACCTAGTCATGTTAGGTGTCTATGAACTCGTACTGACCTGGAGAATCATAATGGCAGGTCAGTTTTAGCATTTAGTGAACCTAGCAAAATAGGCAAGCAAAAAACAAGTGTGGGATTGCACTTTTTTTGCAATTTCACTGCACTTGGAATTTTTTTCCCGTTTTCTAGTACACGACATGGTAAAACCAATGATGTCGTTCAAAAGTACAACTCGTCCCGCAAAAAATAAGCCCTCACATGGCCAAATTGACAGAAAAATAAAAAAGTTATGGCTCTGGGAAGGAGGGGAGCGAAAAACGAAAACGGAAAAACGGAAAAAGCTCCGGGGGTGAAGGAGTTTGTGGGGTTAAGTCTGTCTCTAACAGGGTGCAAAGAGTTTTCAGAAGAGGAAAGTGTCATAAATTTCCATCAGTGCGGTGTACAGTAAGAGAGTATGACATTGCTTCACCTTTCTAGCTGCTGTGTCATTGACAAAATATAATAGTACAAGTTGTAAGGTCACTTAGCTCCAGGCGAGAATTATTTCCATGGCTGGAATCTCAAAAAAAGGTTATTGTTAGTGTTGAGCATTCCGATACCGCAAGTATCGGGTATCGGCCGATACTTGCGGTATCGGAATTCCGATACCGGGATTCCGATACTTGCCGCGTATCGGATACCGGAATCGGAAGTTCTAAGATTCAAAAAGCAGAAATTCAGCCAATGAGATTGATTCCAAGTGTGGGCACATCCTGTTTAGCATGGAGGGCATGAAACTACTGGCAAGGCTGTGATTGGCTGGTGTAATGATGTCATGATGCAGTTTAAAAGTCGCTGGCGCCATTTTGCGATCACTCTGCTGTGAATTCAGTTAGTGACAGGACGCTGTTTGCTGACTGAGGGACAGTTTAGAGATAGCGATTTGCTTCTTTGTGCTTTCCAAAGGCTAATTTAGCAACCGCTGTGTTCACCTACTATTCACCTTGCTTTTGCCTTGTAGCGCTGTTTTCACAGCGATCTGCAGGGTCTGTGTGTGTGTGTGTGTGAGTGCAGCCCAGTCTCCAGTCTGAGTGCAGCCACATAGGCCATCCATAGTTGGTTGTATTCAGTTCAGGGAGGGTGGTTCATTGCCTCATACTGTTCCTTTTTTTTTTTTTTTTCCCAAGTAGTGTAGTCTGCTGCTAATTTATTCAAAAAAATCCTATTAGTGTCTTTCCACCCGTCTCCAGCTAATTTGTGGAAAAACACTACATAGGATAAAGTAGAGGAGGGTTTTTGGGCCTTGCAGCGCCGTTTACGGCTGTCTGCACGGTCTCCGTGTGACTGCAGCTCGCCCTGTAATCTGTGAGCAGCTGTAGCCTGGTTGTCTCCAGCTCAGGGTTTTTCACTGCGTCATACCGCCAAATCAATTTTCTTTTTTTTCAAAGTAGTGTAGTCTGCTGCTAATTAATTTAAAAAAATCCTATTAGTGTCTTTCCACCCGTCTCCAGCTAATTTGTGGAAAAACACTACATAGGATAAAGTAGAGGAGGGTTTTTGGGCCTTGCAGCGCCGTTTACGGCTGTCTGCACGGTCTCCGTGTGACTGCAGCTCGCCCTGTAATCTGTGAGCAGCTGTAGCCTGGTTGTCTCCAGCTCAGGGTTTTTCACTGCGTCATACCGCCAAATCAATTTTCTTTTTTTTCAAAGTAGTGTAGTCTGCTGCTAATTAATTTAAAAAAATCCTATTAGTGTCTTTCCACCCGTCTCCAGCTAATTTGTGGAAAAACACTACATAGGATAAAGTAGAGGAGGGTTTTTGGGCCTTGCAGCGACGTTTACGGCTGTCTGCACGGTCTCCGTGTGACTGCAGCTCGCCCTGTAATCTGTGAGCAGCTATAGCCTGGTTGTCTCCAGCTCAGGGTTTTTCACTGCGTCATACCGCCAAATCAATTTTCTTTTTTTTCAAAGTAGTGTAGTCTGCTGCTAATTAATTTAAAAAAATCCTATTAGTGTCTTTCCACCCGTCTCCAGCTAATTTGTGGAAAAACACTACATAGGATAAAGTAGAGGAGGGTTTTTGGGCCTTGCAGCGCCGTTTACGGCTGTCTGCACGGTCTCCGTGTGACTGCAGCTCGCCCTGTAATCTGTGAGCAGCTATAGCCTGGTTGTCTCCAGCTCAGGGTTTTTCACTGCGTCATACCGCCAAATCAATTTTCTTTTTTTTCAAAATAGTGTAGTCTGCTGCTAATTTATTCAAAAAAATCCTATTAGTGTCTTTCCACCCGTCTCCAGCTAATTTGTGGAAAAACACTACATAGGATAAAGTAGAGGAGGGTTTTTGGGCCTTGTAGCGCCGTTTACGTCTGTCTGCACGGTCTCCGTGTGACTGCAGCTCTATCTGTTGTCAGTTCAGCCCCCAAAAAATAAATAAATAATAAAGTTCACCAAACACACCAGTTACACCACTTTACATTTCTGTAGGCCACATTAGCTCATATTTGTGTCTAGTCCACACTTTAGATAATTAGTGCTTCTTATACCTGTTAGGAGGAGTTGCTCAGGAATAAGCACACAAATCCGTTAGTACTTTTCTGCTTATCTTTATCAGTCAACCAAGATGAAGAAGGCAGTGAGTAAGGCACGGGGGCGTGGGAGCCGTCGCGGAGCAGGGAGGGGACGTGGGGATTCTGTGCCTGCTGCGGGCACCGGTGACTCATCAGCACCCACTTTCACCAGGCAACAGTCGTTCATGCGAAGCTTTGTGTCCGAGCGCCGTACACCGCTGCTGCGTGAAGAACAAATTGAAGCTGTTGTCGGATGGATGGCAGCTAATGCATCAACTTCCATTAGTGCCACATCCTCTCAGACACAGAGCACTGGAGAGCAGCCATCTGTCTCTTCACCACCTGCCAAATTGCCCAGGCAGACAGAGAGCCCAGGACAGGAGCCGTCTCTACTTCTGTTCTCTGAATCTCTTGGCTTGGAAACAGGGGGCCAGCCAAGCAGCATTGGAGAAATGGAAGAAGAGGCAGGGTGCAGTGATGCCCAACAGCTTTTTCTGTCTTCCTCTGAAGAGGCGGGTGGGCCAGTGGCTCCGGTCACCACATCGCAGGCCGCATCAGCTGATGATGACACTCAGGTGCCACTTACTGGTGCGTGCTCTGCTGCTGAGACTACCCAGGAGGAGCAGTTGGGGGCAGAGGGTAGTGTAGATGATGAGGTCCTCGACCCATCTTGGCGTGAGGGACAGGAAGGTGGTGGGAGCAGCTCTGAGGAAGAGATTCCCCGTACGGCCCAAAGAGGGAGAGGGAGGGGGAAGACTGCGGATCCTGCAGCCTCCGCTTTGGCACCCGTTAGGAGCATGTCTCTTCCAAAAGCCAAAAAGGGCGCTCCCAAGACTTGCAGTGCCTGGTCCTTTTTTGACACAGTTGCAGATGACATTTGCTATGTCAGATGCAACGTGTGTCATCAAAAAGTCAAAAGAGGTCGAAATGTCAGCAACCTCAATACCTCCAACATGTGGAAACATGTGCGCAACAGGCACCCGGCGGAGTTAGAAAAACACACTGAAGAGGTAGGCCAACCAACAGCGGCAGCTACCACCTCTTCAGCTCGTGTTGCCTCTTCCTCTACCTCACACGCAGCTGGTTCGGCGTCCTCCCAGGATCGCCGTGGAAGAACCTCTGCCCCTGTTGTCCAGAGACCCGCTGTAATTCCACCCGCAGCGCCACTTTCCCAGTCATCCACACACTCCCAGCCCAGTCTACAGCCATCGGTAGTACAGGCATGGGAGAAAAGGCGGCCTTTCTCGTCAAACCACCCACGAGCACAGGCTCTGACTGCAGGCATTGCCAAACTTCTGTCACTGGAAATGCTGTCATTCAGGCTGGTGGAGACTGACAGCTTCCGTGACTTCATGTCATTGGCAGTCCCACAGTACAAAGTGCCCAGCCGCTTTTACTTCAGCAGGCAAGCCGTCCCTGCCCTGCAGAAGCATGTGGAGGGACACATAAAACACGCGCTACTGAACGCCGTCAGTAGCAAGGTCCACCTCACCACCGATGCGTGGACCAGTCAACATGGACAGGGGCGATACCTTTCCCTCACTGCCCATTGGGTTAATGTCGTTGAGCCGGGTACAGACCGTGCGAGTGGCGCAGGACGTGTCCTGCCCACTCCAAGGATTGCAGGAATCCATTCTGTACGCATTGACTCCTCCTCTTACACCAGTTCCTCAGAATCATCGCTGCAGGAGCCGTCACAGTCCACCTCCACATGGACCCGTGATGAACGTGTACCTGTTACGACCGACATGAGCACAGCCGTGGCCAAACGTCAACAGGCCGTCTTGAAATTAATTTTCTTGGGGAATCGTAGCCACACAGCGCAGGAGCTCTGGAATGCCATCAAGCAGGAGAGCGATGTGTGGTTTGTGCCAGCGAATCTCCAGCCAGGCATGGTAGTGTGTGATAATGGCCGAAATCTGGTGGCAGCTCTGGGCCTCGGCAACCTCACTCACATCCCATGTCTGGCACATGTGCTCAATTTGGTCGTGCAGAGCTTTTTGAGGGACTATCCGGATCTTGATGCACTGCTGCACAAGGTCCGCCTAGAGTGTGCTCACTTGCGGCGTTCCAGCACGGCAAAAGCGCGCATTGCGGCTCTGCAGCGCCGACACCGCCTGCCGGAACATCGCATCATATGTGACCTACCTACCAGGTGGAATTCCACGTTACATATGTTGGAGCGGTTGTGTGAGCAGCAGCAAGCTGTAATGGAGTACCAGCTGCTTCAGGCGCAAAAAAGTCGCAGTCAGCGCCGTACAGACTTCACAACCACAGAGTGGGCCACTATGAATGACGTCTGCCAGGTTTTGCGTCCCTTTGATTATTCCACGCGGATGGCGAGTGCAGATGATGCACTAGTCAGCATGACTGTCCCCCTTATCTGCCTGCTTGAAAAATCACTGCAAGCGCTAAGGGATGATGTTGTGGAAGAGGTGGAGGATGAGGATTCACCATTTCCATCATCTTCTGGACAGTCAGCGCCACGTGGTTCCTCACAAACGCGTAGGCAGGGGACCGTTTGTGAGGAGGATGAGGAGGAGTCAATGGAGGAGGAAGACATCCGTCCAGAGGAGGGAGTTACACAATTGTCCAGTACTCAGTGTGTACAGCGAGGGTGGGGTGATGACGAGCGGGCAGAGATCACGCCTCCAGCAGGGGACAGCGTTTCTTGGGCAGTTGGCAGTCTGCAGCACATGGTGGATTACATGCTGCAGTGCCTGAGAAACGACCGCCGCATCGCCCACATTCTCAACATGTCTGATTATTGGGTGTTCACCCTCCTCGATCCTCGCTACCGGGACAACGTAGAAAGCCTCATCACACCGTTGAACCGGGAGCGAAAAATGCGGGAGTACCAAGACACACTGGTCAATTCCATCATCTTCTCCATTCCAACTGAGAGAAGTGCTGCTAGTGCATTCCAAAGCAGCTCAGTGCGTCCAGGCCGTGGTGGAGGCTCTGCACAAAGAGGGAGCAGAAGCAGTGCCTCTGCCCAAGGCAAGACCAGTATGGCCGAACTGTGGCACAGTTTTCTGTGCCCGCCACAAAAGTCTACACCATCACAGACGGCTCCAGTCAGCAGGAGGCAACGGTTCCGTCAGATGGTGACAGACTACATGTCTTGCCCTCTTGCTGTACTCCCAGACGGCTCTTCCCCTTTCAAGTTTTGGGTCTCAAAGCTGGATACATGGCCAGAGCTAAGCCAGTATGCATTGGAGGTGCTGTCTTGCCCTGCGGCCAGTGTATTATCGGAACGTGTCTTTAGTGCTGCAGGTGGTGTACTAACTGACCGTCGCATGCGACTATCCTCCGATAACGTTGACCGGCTTACTTTCCTGAAAATGAACAAGGCCTGGATCTCGCCGGAATTTGCCACTCCTCCTCCTGATTGAATAATTAGGTCACTGTATACGTTATCCAGGTCTCCTGTTGTGTTCATCTTTCTACCACCTGAACTTAAATTCCTGGGCTCCAACACCGCCAGTTGAGGCTCAGACGTGCCGTCTGCACAGTCAAAACATACGACCCAGTGTTATTGGGTTTCAGTAATGTCAGCTGATCCCCAGCTGTGTAGCCGGCAATGTGTCATGCGACCGCCACGCTGACACAACAACTGAAATGTAAGGGAATCTGTCCCCCCCCCCCCAAGGCGTTTGTTACTGAAAGAGCCACCTTGTGCAGCAGTAATGCTGCCCAAGGAAAAGGTAGCTATTTTTGTTTAGCTCCTTGCACACGCAGAACTTAACACTTATAAAATGTGTCCACTGATACCGTAAAACCGTCCCGGAGGTGGGACTTTACTTCGTAATGTGACGCAGCCCAGCCGTCATTCCTACCCCCCCGGCGCCGCGCACCGGCTCCTCAGCGTTGTTTTATTCCGTCCTGGAGCCTGCGCTGTTATGTTATCCCGTGGCCAGGCACACTTAGCGCTGCCCGTCTTCTGGCATCATTTGGTGTCTGGATGGCTGCGCCTGTGCGGCCGCGCTGGCAGAGAGCCCGCCTCGCAGTGTCTTCTGATTTAATCCCACTGGGGGCCTGGGATCCATGGACATGCGCAGTGCATATCTGAACCTCCACCTCTCACTCATTTCCCTATGGCTTCTTCAGACTGTTCGGTGTCAGCTGGTCCCTAACAGCATGCCACGGCCGTGACACCGCACAGTCTGAAGAAGCCATAGGGAGATGAGTGAGAGGTGGAGGTTCAGATATGCAGTGCGCATGTCCATGGATCCCAGGCCCCCAGTGGGATTAAATCAGAAGACACTGCGAGGCGGGCTCTCTGCCAGCGCGGCCGCACAGGCGCAGCCATCCAGACACCAAATGATGCCAGAAGACGGGCAGCGCTAAGTGTGCCTGGCCACGGGATAACATAACAGCGCAGGCTCCTTGACGGAATAAAACAACGCTGAGGAGCCGGTGCGCGGCGCCGGGGGGGTAGGAATGACGGCTGGGCTGCGTCACATTACGAAGGAAAGTCCCACCTCCGGGACGGTTTTACGGTTGCAGGGGACACATTTTATAAGTGTTTAGTTCTGTGTTTGCAAGGAGCATGATGAAAAGAGCCACCTTTTCCTTTTGCATCTTTTGTGCTGCACAAGCTGGCTCTTTCAGCTACAAACGCCTTGGGGGGGGGTTAAAGGTTCCCTTTCGACTTTCTCAGGCTTCGGCCTACATTGTGTTCCTCTGCTTTTCCACCTGTCCCTGGGCTCCAACACCGCCAGTTGCCGTCCAGAAGTGCTGTACGCACAGTCAACAGTCCCTCCTCTGTTATTGGGGTTCAGTAACGTCAGCTGTTCCCCTGCTGTGTGTGTGGCAATCCCTCCTACCTCCTCCAACCTCCTCCTCCTCCACCCGTCCCTGGGCTCCAACACCGCCAGTTGCCGTCCAGAAGTGCTGTACGCACAGTCAACAGTCCCTCCTCTGTTATTGGGGTTCAGTAACGTCAGCTGTTCCCCTGCTGTGTGTGTGGCAATCCCTCCTACCTCCTCCTACCTCCTCCAACCTCCTCCTCCTCCACCTGCCCCTGGGCTCCAACACCGCCAGTTGCCGTCCAGAAGTGCTGTACGCACAGTCAACAGTCCCTCCTCTGTTATTGGGGTTCAGTAACGTCAGCTGTTCCCCTGCTGTGTGTGTGGCAATCCCTCCTACCTCCTCCAACCTCCTCCTCCTCCACCCGTCCCTGGGCTCCAACACCGCCAGTTGCCGTCCAGAAGTGCTGTACGCACAGTCAACAGTCCCTCCTCTGTTATTGGGGTTCAGTAACGTCAGCTGTTCCCCTGCTGTGTGTGTGGCAATCCCTCCTACCTCCTCCTACCTCCTCCAACCTCCTCCTCCTCCACCTGCCCCTGGGCTCCAACACCGCCAGTTGCCGTCCAGAAGTGCTGTACGCACAGTCAACAGTCCCTCCTCTGTTATTGGGGTTCAGTAACGTCAGCTGTTCCCCTGCTGTGTGTGTGGCAATCCCTCCTACCTCCTCCAACCTCCTCCTCCTCCACCCGTCCCTGGGCTCCAACACCGCCAGTTGCCGTCCAGAAGTGCTGTACGCACAGTCAACAGTCCCTCCTCTGTTATTGGGGTTCAGTAACGTCAGCTGTTCCCCTGCTGTGTGTGTGGCAATCCCTCCTACCTCCTCCTACCTCCTCCAACCTCCTCCTCCTCCACCTGCCCCTGGGCTCCAACACCGCCAGTTGCCGTCCAGAAGTGCTGTACGCACAGTCAACAGTCCCTCCTCTGTTATTGGGGTTCAGTAACGTCAGCTGTTCCCCTGCTGTGTGTGTGGCAATCCCTCCTACCTCCTCCAACCTCCTCCTCCTCCACCCGTCCCTGGGCTTCAACACCGCCAGTTGCCGTCCAGAAGTGCTGTACGCACAGTCAACAGTCCCTCCTCTGTTATTGGGGTTCAGTAACGTCAGCTGTTCCCCTGCTGTGTGTGTGGCAATCCCTCCTACCTCCTCCTACCTCCTCCTCCTCCACCCGTCCCTGGGCTCCAACACCGCCAGTTGCCGTCCAGAAGTGCTGTACGCACAGTCAACAGTCCCTCCTCTGTTATTGGGGTTCAGTAACGTCAGCTGTTCCCCTGCTGTGTGTGTGGCAATCCCTCCTACCTCCTCCTACCTCCTCCAACCTCCTCCTCCTCCACCTGCCCCTGGGCTCCAACACCGCCAGTTGCCGTCCAGAAGTGCTGTACGCACAGTCAACAGTCCCTCCTCTGTTATTGGGGTTCAGTAACGTCAGCTGTTCCCCTGCTGTGTGTGTGGCAATCCCTCCTACCTCCTCCTACCTCCTCCAACCTCCTCCTCCTCCACCTGCCCCTGGGCTCCAACACCGCCAGTTGCCGTCCAGAAGTGCTGTACGCACAGTCAACAGTCCCTCCTCTGTTATTGGGGTTCAGTAACGTCAGCTGTTCCCCTGCTGTGTGTGTGGCAATCCCTCCTACCTCCTCCTACCTCCTCCAACCTCCTCCTCCTCCACCTGCCCCTGGGCTCCAACACCGCCAGTTGCCGTCCAGAAGTGCTGTACGCACAGAGCCAAACACCTCGCCAATGTGTTAGTGGGGTTCAGCACCGCCAGCTGTTCCCCTGCTGTGTATACGGCAACGTGTACTGCGACCGCCACGCAGGCACAACAAGTTAAATGTAAGGGAACCTGACCCCCCCCCCCCCCACAGGCGTTTGTTACTGAAGGAGCCACCTTGTGCAGCAGTAATGATGCAAAGGGAAAAAGTGCCTCTTTTCGTGATGCTCCTTGCACATGCTGAACCAAACACTTATGAAATGTGTCCCCACACAGCGTTAAACCGTCCGGTAGGTGGAACTTTCCTTTGTCGTGTGACGCAGCACAGCCATCATTTTTACCCCCTTGGCGCCGTGCGCCGCCTCCTCAGCGTTGTTTTAATCTGTCCCGGAGCCTGCGCTGTTAGGTTAGCCCTTGGCCATGCACACATGTTGCGCTGCCCGTCTTCTGACCTCATTTGGTGTCAGGCTGGCTGCGCCTGTGCGGGTGCGCTGGCCGAGATCCCGCCTCGCAGTGTCGTCTAATGTAATCCCACCGCGGGCCTGTGATCCGTGCCCGTGCGCAGTGCATATCCTCTCCTCTCACTCCCCTCCCTACGGCTTCTTCAGACTGTGCGATGTCAGCTGGTCCCTAATAGCATGCCACGGCCGTGACACCGCACAGTCTGAAAAAGCCGTAGGGAGGGGAGTGAGAGGAGAGGATATGCACTGCGCACGGGCACGGATCACAGGCCCGCGGTGGGATTACATTAGACGACACTGCGAGGCGGGATCTCGGCCAGCGCACCCGCACAGGCGCAGCCAGCCTGACACCAAATGATGTCAGAAGACGGGCAGCGCAAAATGTGTGCATGGCCAAGGGCTAACCTAACAGCCCAGGCTCCGGGACAGATTAAAACAACGCTGAGGAGGCGGCGCACGGCGCCAAGGGGGTAAAAATGATGGCTGTGCTGCGTCACACGACAAAGGAAAGTTCCACCTACCGGACGGTTTAACGCTGTGAGGGGACACATTTCATAACTGTTAGGTTCCGCATGTGCAAGGACCATAATTAAAAGAGCTAAGTTTACCTTTTCCAGCATTAGTGCTGTACACAATGGCTCTTTCAGCTACAAACGCCTGGGGGGGGGGGGGTTAAAGGTTTCCTTTCAACTTGCTCGAGTGCAGGCTTCGGCCTACACTCCGCTCCCCCTGCTCCTCCTGCTGACCCTGGGCTCCAACACCGCCAGTTGGGGCCCGGTACTGCTAGCTGCACAGAGAAAAACACCTCGCCAATGTGTCAGTGGGGTCCAGCACCGCCAGCTGTTCCCCTGCTGTGTAGCCGGCAACGTGTCCTGCAAAAGTCACGCAGACACAACACACCCAAAGCTGCCGCCTGTGCAGGCTTCGGCCTACACTCCCCTCCCCCTGCTCCTCCTCCTCCTGCTCCTCCTCCTGCTGTCCCTGGGCTCTAACACACCGCCAGTTTTTGCCCAGATGTGCTAGCTGCACAGAGAAAAACACCAGCCAATGTGTCAGTGGGGTCCAGCACCGCCAGCTGTTCCCCTGCTGTGCAGCCGGCAACGTGTCCTGCAAAAGCCACGCAGACACAAGAACTGAAATTGAAGGGAACCTGTCCCCCCTCCCCCAGGCGTTTTTACGTTATCCAGCCACCTTGTACAGCGGTAATGCTGCATGTGTGCAAGGTGGCTCAGAAACGTATTCTCCTCGCACATGTGGAACTGAAAACACGTCTGCAATGTGTCCTCTGTGTGACCATTTAACCGTCCCGGTGGTGTGACTTTCCTTTGTAATGACACGCTGCAACCCCCTTGGTAGCGCTGCCCGTCTTCTGGCATCATGGTTTGGCTGCCTGCGCCTCTGCGGCCGCCCTGACCCACACAACGCCCCTCGGTGTCTTATTTATTGGGACTGCGAGGGTGTGATTGATGGGCAGGATCAGTGCATCAGTTCGCCTGTCCCTCCTCTCCTTCCGCCTTCTTCGGACTGTGCGGCTTCATGGCCGTGGCATGCGATAAGGGATCAGATGACGCCGCATAGTCTGAAGCGGGTGTAAGAACCCAAGCGAGAGGCGAACATATGTACTGCGCCAGGCCATGAATCCCAGCCCCGCAGTGTTTAAACTATGTCAATACACTGCGGGGCTGTGATTCATGGGCATCGCGAACCGCACCGGCCAACATTAAATGAGGTCAGAAGATGGGCAGCGCTAACGGCGCTAGGCCAGGGGATAACACGACAGCGCAGACTCCTGTACAGCAAATAACAACGCTCGGGAGGCTGCACCCAGCACCAAGGTGGGATTCTTGACACCTGTGCTGCGTCTCATTACAAAGGGAACTCTCGCCTCCATTACACAGTTTGACTGTCTAAAGGGCTGAATGTTATACGTGTTCCATTCAGCGTGTGCAAGGAGAAAAATTACAAGAGCAACCTTTGACTTGCGCAGCACTGCTGCTGCATAAGCTGTGGCTCTTCTACTTTGTAACCCCTGAGGGGGGGTTAAAGGTGACTTTTGAAATCGGTTCAATTAGGCTTCGGCCTACACTCTGCTCCACCTGCAGAGCCCGGGCTCCAACAACGCTAGTTGCTGTCCGGAAGTGCTGGCTGCACAGAGCCAAACACCTCGCCAATGTGTCAGTGGGGTCCAGCACCGCCAGCTGTTCCCCTGCTGTGTAGCCGGCAACGTGTCCTGCAAAAGTCACGCAGACACAACACACCCAAAGCTGCCGCCTGTGCAGGCTTCGGCCTACACTCCCCTCCCCCTGCTCCTCCTCCTCCTGCTCCTCCTCCTGCTGTCCCTGGGCTCTAACACACCGCCAGTTTTTGCCCAGATGTGCTAGCTGCACAGAGAAAAACACCAGCCAATGTGTCAGTGGGGTCCAGCACCGCCAGCTGTTCCCCTGCTGTGCAGCCGGCAACGTGTCCTGCAAAAGCCACGCAGACACAAGAACTGAAATTGAAGGGAACCTGTCCCCCCTCCCCCAGGCGTTTTTACGTTATCCAGCCACCTTGTACAGCGGTAATGCTGCATGTGTGCAAGGTGGCTCAGAAACGTATTCTCCTCGCACATGTGGAACTGAAAACACGTCTGCAATGTGTCCTCTGTGTGACCATTTAACCGTCCCGGTGGTGTGACTTTCCTTTGTAATGACACGCTGCAACCCCCTTGGTAGCGCTGCCCGTCTTCTGGCATCATGGTTTGGCTGCCTGCGCCTCTGCGGCCGCCCTGACCCACACAACGCCCCTCGGTGTCTTATTTATTGGGACTGCGAGGGTGTGATTGATGGGCAGGATCAGTGCATCAGTTCGCCTGTCCCTCCTCTCCTTCCGCCTTCTTCGGACTGTGCGGCTTCATGGCCGTGGCATGCGATAAGGGATCAGATGACGCCGCATAGTCTGAAGCGGGTGTAAGAACCCAAGCGAGAGGCGAACATATGTACTGCGCCAGGCCATGAATCCCAGCCCCGCAGTGTTTAAACTATGTCAATACACTGCGGGGCTGTGATTCATGGGCATCGCGAACCGCACCGGCCAACATTAAATGAGGTCAGAAGATGGGCAGCGCTAACGGCGCTAGGCCAGGGGATAACACGACAGCGCAGACTCCTGTACAGCAAATAACAACGCTCGGGAGGCTGCACCCAGCACCAAGGTGGGATTCTTGACACCTGTGCTGCGTCTCATTACAAAGGGAACTCTCGCCTCCATTACACAGTTTGACTGTCTAAAGGGCTGAATGTTATACGTGTTCCATTCAGCGTGTGCAAGGAGAAAAATTACAAGAGCAACCTTTGACTTGCGCAGCACTGCTGCTGCATAAGCTGTGGCTCTTCTACTTTGTAACCCCTGAGGGGGGGTTAAAGGTGACTTTTGAAATCGGTTCAATTAGGCTTCGGCCTACACTCTGCTCCACCTGCAGAGCCCGGGCTCCAACAACGCTAGTTGCTGTCCGGAAGTGCTGGCTGCACAGAGCCAAACACCTCGCCAATGTGTCAGTGGGGTCCAGCACCGCCAGCTGTTCCCCTGCTGTGTAGCCGGCAACGTGTCCTGCAAAAGTCACGCAGACACAACACACCCAAAGCTGCCGCCTGTGCAGGCTTCGGCCTACACTCCCCTCCCCCTGCTCCTCCTCCTCCTGCTCCTCCTCCTGCTGTCCCTGGGCTCTAACACACCGCCAGTTTTTGCCCAGATGTGCTAGCTGCACAGAGAAAAACACCAGCCAATGTGTCAGTGGGGTCCAGCACCGCCAGCTGTTCCCCTGCTGTGCAGCCGGCAACGTGTCCTGCAAAAGCCACGCAGACACAAGAACTGAAATTGAAGGGAACCTGTCCCCCCTCCCCCAGGCGTTTTTACGTTATCCAGCCACCTTGTACAGCGGTAATGCTGCATGTGTGCAAGGTGGCTCAGAAACGTATTCTCCTCGCACATGTGGAACTGAAAACACGTCTGCAATGTGTCCTCTGTGTGACCATTTAACCGTCCCGGTGGTGTGACTTTCCTTTGTAATGACACGCTGCAACCCCCTTGGTAGCGCTGCCCGTCTTCTGGCATCATGGTTTGGCTGCCTGCGCCTCTGCGGCCGCCCTGACCCACACAACGCCCCTCGGTGTCTTATTTATTGGGACTGCGAGGGTGTGATTGATGGGCAGGATCAGTGCATCAGTTCGCCTGTCCCTCCTCTCCTTCCGCCTTCTTCGGACTGTGCGGCTTCATGGCCGTGGCATGCGATAAGGGATCAGATGACGCCGCATAGTCTGAAGCGGGTGTAAGAACCCAAGCGAGAGGCGAACATATGTACTGCGCCAGGCCATGAATCCCAGCCCCGCAGTGTTTAAACTATGTCAATACACTGCGGGGCTGTGATTCATGGGCATCGCGAACCGCACCGGCCAACATTAAATGAGGTCAGAAGATGGGCAGCGCTAACGGCGCTAGGCCAGGGGATAACACGACAGCGCAGACTCCTGTACAGCAAATAACAACGCTCGGGAGGCTGCACCCAGCACCAAGGTGGGATTCTTGACACCTGTGCTGCGTCTCATTACAAAGGGAACTCTCGCCTCCATTACACAGTTTGACTGTCTAAAGGGCTGAATGTTATACGTGTTCCATTCAGCGTGTGCAAGGAGAAAAATTACAAGAGCAACCTTTGACTTGCGCAGCACTGCTGCTGCATAAGCTGTGGCTCTTCTACTTTGTAACCCCTGAGGGGGGGTTAAAGGTGACTTTTGAAATCGGTTCAATTAGGCTTCGGCCTACACTCTGCTCCACCTGCAGAGCCCGGGCTCCAACAACGCTAGTTGCTGTCCGGAAGTGCTGGCTGCACAGAGCCAAACACCTCGCCAATGTGTCAGTGGGGTCCAGCACCGCCAGCTGTTCCCCTGCTGTGTAGCCGGCAACGTGTCCTGCAAAAGTCACGCAGACACAACACACCCAAAGCTGCCGCCTGTGCAGGCTTCGGCCTACACTCCCCTCCCCCTGCTCCTCCTCCTCCTGCTCCTCCTCCTGCTGTCCCTGGGCTCTAACACACCGCCAGTTTTTGCCCAGATGTGCTAGCTGCACAGAGAAAAACACCAGCCAATGTGTCAGTGGGGTCCAGCACCGCCAGCTGTTCCCCTGCTGTGCAGCCGGCAACGTGTCCTGCAAAAGCCACGCAGACACAAGAACTGAAATTGAAGGGAACCTGTCCCCCCTCCCCCAGGCGTTTTTACGTTATCCAGCCACCTTGTACAGCGGTAATGCTGCATGTGTGCAAGGTGGCTCAGAAACGTATTCTCCTCGCACATGTGGAACTGAAAACACGTCTGCAATGTGTCCTCTGTGTGACCATTTAACCGTCCCGGTGGTGTGACTTTCCTTTGTAATGACACGCTGCAACCCCCTTGGTAGCGCTGCCCGTCTTCTGGCATCATGGTTTGGCTGCCTGCGCCTCTGCGGCCGCCCTGACCCACACAACGCCCCTCGGTGTCTTATTTATTGGGACTGCGAGGGTGTGATTGATGGGCAGGATCAGTGCATCAGTTCGCCTGTCCCTCCTCTCCTTCCGCCTTCTTCGGACTGTGCGGCTTCATGGCCGTGGCATGCGATAAGGGATCAGATGACGCCGCATAGTCTGAAGCGGGTGTAAGAACCCAAGCGAGAGGCGAACATATGTACTGCGCCAGGCCATGAATCCCAGCCCCGCAGTGTTTAAACTATGTCAATACACTGCGGGGCTGTGATTCATGGGCATCGCGAACCGCACCGGCCAACATTAAATGAGGTCAGAAGATGGGCAGCGCTAACGGCGCTAGGCCAGGGGATAACACGACAGCGCAGACTCCTGTACAGCAAATAACAACGCTCGGGAGGCTGCACCCAGCACCAAGGTGGGATTCTTGACACCTGTGCTGCGTCTCATTACAAAGGGAACTCTCGCCTCCATTACACAGTTTGACTGTCTAAAGGGCTGAATGTTATACGTGTTCCATTCAGCGTGTGCAAGGAGAAAAATTACAAGAGCAACCTTTGACTTGCGCAGCACTGCTGCTGCATAAGCTGTGGCTCTTCTACTTTGTAACCCCTGAGGGGGGGTTAAAGGTGACTTTTGAAATCGGTTCAATTAGGCTTCGGCCTACACTCTGCTCCACCTGCAGAGCCCGGGCTCCAACAACGCTAGTTGCTGTCCGGAAGTGCTGGCTGCACAGAGCCAAACACCTCGCCAATGTGTCAGTGGGGTCCAGCACCGCCAGCTGTTCCCCTGCTGTGTAGCCGGCAACGTGTCCTGCAAAAGTCACGCAGACACAACACACCCAAAGCTGCCGCCTGTGCAGGCTTCGGCCTACACTCCCCTCCCCCTGCTCCTCCTCCTCCTGCTCCTCCTCCTGCTGTCCCTGGGCTCTAACACACCGCCAGTTTTTGCCCAGATGTGCTAGCTGCACAGAGAAAAACACCAGCCAATGTGTCAGTGGGGTCCAGCACCGCCAGCTGTTCCCCTGCTGTGCAGCCGGCAACGTGTCCTGCAAAAGCCACGCAGACACAAGAACTGAAATTGAAGGGAACCTGTCCCCCCTCCCCCAGGCGTTTTTACGTTATCCAGCCACCTTGTACAGCGGTAATGCTGCATGTGTGCAAGGTGGCTCAGAAACGTATTCTCCTCGCACATGTGGAACTGAAAACACGTCTGCAATGTGTCCTCTGTGTGACCATTTAACCGTCCCGGTGGTGTGACTTTCCTTTGTAATGACACGCTGCAACCCCCTTGGTAGCGCTGCCCGTCTTCTGGCATCATGGTTTGGCTGCCTGCGCCTCTGCGGCCGCCCTGACCCACACAACGCCCCTCGGTGTCTTATTTATTGGGACTGCGAGGGTGTGATTGATGGGCAGGATCAGTGCATCAGTTCGCCTGTCCCTCCTCTCCTTCCGCCTTCTTCGGACTGTGCGGCTTCATGGCCGTGGCATGCGATAAGGGATCAGATGACGCCGCATAGTCTGAAGCGGGTGTAAGAACCCAAGCGAGAGGCGAACATATGTACTGCGCCAGGCCATGAATCCCAGCCCCGCAGTGTTTAAACTATGTCAATACACTGCGGGGCTGTGATTCATGGGCATCGCGAACCGCACCGGCCAACATTAAATGAGGTCAGAAGATGGGCAGCGCTAACGGCGCTAGGCCAGGGGATAACACGACAGCGCAGACTCCTGTACAGCAAATAACAACGCTCGGGAGGCTGCACCCAGCACCAAGGTGGGATTCTTGACACCTGTGCTGCGTCTCATTACAAAGGGAACTCTCGCCTCCATTACACAGTTTGACTGTCTAAAGGGCTGAATGTTATACGTGTTCCATTCAGCGTGTGCAAGGAGAAAAATTACAAGAGCAACCTTTGACTTGCGCAGCACTGCTGCTGCATAAGCTGTGGCTCTTCTACTTTGTAACCCCTGAGGGGGGGTTAAAGGTGACTTTTGAAATCGGTTCAATTAGGCTTCGGCCTACACTCTGCTCCACCTGCAGAGCCCGGGCTCCAACAACGCTAGTTGCTGTCCGGAAGTGCTGGCTGCACAGAGCCAAACACCTCGCCAATGTGTCAGTGGGGTCCAGCACCGCCAGCTGTTCCCCTGCTGTGTAGCCGGCAACGTGTCCTGCAAAAGTCACGCAGACACAACACACCCAAAGCTGCCGCCTGTGCAGGCTTCGGCCTACACTCCCCTCCCCCTGCTCCTCCTCCTCCTGCTCCTCCTCCTGCTGTCCCTGGGCTCTAACACACCGCCAGTTTTTGCCCAGATGTGCTAGCTGCACAGAGAAAAACACCAGCCAATGTGTCAGTGGGGTCCAGCACCGCCAGCTGTTCCCCTGCTGTGCAGCCGGCAACGTGTCCTGCAAAAGCCACGCAGACACAAGAACTGAAATTGAAGGGAACCTGTCCCCCCTCCCCCAGGCGTTTTTACGTTATCCAGCCACCTTGTACAGCGGTAATGCTGCATGTGTGCAAGGTGGCTCAGAAACGTATTCTCCTCGCACATGTGGAACTGAAAACACGTCTGCAATGTGTCCTCTGTGTGACCATTTAACCGTCCCGGTGGTGTGACTTTCCTTTGTAATGACACGCTGCAACCCCCTTGGTAGCGCTGCCCGTCTTCTGGCATCATGGTTTGGCTGCCTGCGCCTCTGCGGCCGCCCTGACCCACACAACGCCCCTCGGTGTCTTATTTATTGGGACTGCGAGGGTGTGATTGATGGGCAGGATCAGTGCATCAGTTCGCCTGTCCCTCCTCTCCTTCCGCCTTCTTCGGACTGTGCGGCTTCATGGCCGTGGCATGCGATAAGGGATCAGATGACGCCGCATAGTCTGAAGCGGGTGTAAGAACCCAAGCGAGAGGCGAACATATGTACTGCGCCAGGCCATGAATCCCAGCCCCGCAGTGTTTAAACTATGTCAATACACTGCGGGGCTGTGATTCATGGGCATCGCGAACCGCACCGGCCAACATTAAATGAGGTCAGAAGATGGGCAGCGCTAACGGCGCTAGGCCAGGGGATAACACGACAGCGCAGACTCCTGTACAGCAAATAACAACGCTCGGGAGGCTGCACCCAGCACCAAGGTGGGATTCTTGACACCTGTGCTGCGTCTCATTACAAAGGGAACTCTCGCCTCCATTACACAGTTTGACTGTCTAAAGGGCTGAATGTTATACGTGTTCCATTCAGCGTGTGCAAGGAGAAAAATTACAAGAGCAACCTTTGACTTGCGCAGCACTGCTGCTGCATAAGCTGTGGCTCTTCTACTTTGTAACCCCTGAGGGGGGGTTAAAGGTGACTTTTGAAATCGGTTCAATTAGGCTTCGGCCTACACTCTGCTCCACCTGCAGAGCCCGGGCTCCAACAACGCTAGTTGCTGTCCGGAAGTGCTGGCTGCACAGAGCCAAACACCTCGCCAATGTGTCAGTGGGGTCCAGCACCGCCAGCTGTTCCCCTGCTGTGTAGCCGGCAACGTGTCCTGCAAAAGTCACGCAGACACAACACACCCAAAGCTGCCGCCTGTGCAGGCTTCGGCCTACACTCCCCTCCCCCTGCTCCTCCTCCTCCTGCTCCTCCTCCTGCTGTCCCTGGGCTCTAACACACCGCCAGTTTTTGCCCAGATGTGCTAGCTGCACAGAGAAAAACACCAGCCAATGTGTCAGTGGGGTCCAGCACCGCCAGCTGTTCCCCTGCTGTGCAGCCGGCAACGTGTCCTGCAAAAGCCACGCAGACACAAGAACTGAAATTGAAGGGAACCTGTCCCCCCTCCCCCAGGCGTTTTTACGTTATCCAGCCACCTTGTACAGCGGTAATGCTGCATGTGTGCAAGGTGGCTCAGAAACGTATTCTCCTCGCACATGTGGAACTGAAAACACGTCTGCAATGTGTCCTCTGTGTGACCATTTAACCGTCCCGGTGGTGTGACTTTCCTTTGTAATGACACGCTGCAACCCCCTTGGTAGCGCTGCCCGTCTTCTGGCATCATGGTTTGGCTGCCTGCGCCTCTGCGGCCGCCCTGACCCACACAACGCCCCTCGGTGTCTTATTTATTGGGACTGCGAGGGTGTGATTGATGGGCAGGATCAGTGCATCAGTTCGCCTGTCCCTCCTCTCCTTCCGCCTTCTTCGGACTGTGCGGCTTCATGGCCGTGGCATGCGATAAGGGATCAGATGACGCCGCATAGTCTGAAGCGGGTGTAAGAACCCAAGCGAGAGGCGAACATATGTACTGCGCCAGGCCATGAATCCCAGCCCCGCAGTGTTTAAACTATGTCAATACACTGCGGGGCTGTGATTCATGGGCATCGCGAACCGCACCGGCCAACATTAAATGAGGTCAGAAGATGGGCAGCGCTAACGGCGCTAGGCCAGGGGATAACACGACAGCGCAGACTCCTGTACAGCAAATAACAACGCTCGGGAGGCTGCACCCAGCACCAAGGTGGGATTCTTGACACCTGTGCTGCGTCTCATTACAAAGGGAACTCTCGCCTCCATTACACAGTTTGACTGTCTAAAGGGCTGAATGTTATACGTGTTCCATTCAGCGTGTGCAAGGAGAAAAATTACAAGAGCAACCTTTGACTTGCGCAGCACTGCTGCTGCATAAGCTGTGGCTCTTCTACTTTGTAACCCCTGAGGGGGGGTTAAAGGTGACTTTTGAAATCGGTTCAATTAGGCTTCGGCCTACACTCTGCTCCACCTGCAGAGCCCGGGCTCCAACAACGCTAGTTGCTGTCCGGAAGTGCTGGCTGCACAGAGCCAAACACCTCGCCAATGTGTCAGTGGGGTCCAGCACCGCCAGCTGTTCCCCTGCTGTGTAGCCGGCAACGTGTCCTGCAAAAGTCACGCAGACACAACACACCCAAAGCTGCCGCCTGTGCAGGCTTCGGCCTACACTCCCCTCCCCCTGCTCCTCCTCCTCCTGCTCCTCCTCCTGCTGTCCCTGGGCTCTAACACACCGCCAGTTTTTGCCCAGATGTGCTAGCTGCACAGAGAAAAACACCAGCCAATGTGTCAGTGGGGTCCAGCACCGCCAGCTGTTCCCCTGCTGTGCAGCCGGCAACGTGTCCTGCAAAAGCCACGCAGACACAAGAACTGAAATTGAAGGGAACCTGTCCCCCCTCCCCCAGGCGTTTTTACGTTATCCAGCCACCTTGTACAGCGGTAATGCTGCATGTGTGCAAGGTGGCTCAGAAACGTATTCTCCTCGCACATGTGGAACTGAAAACACGTCTGCAATGTGTCCTCTGTGTGACCATTTAACCGTCCCGGTGGTGTGACTTTCCTTTGTAATGACACGCTGCAACCCCCTTGGTAGCGCTGCCCGTCTTCTGGCATCATGGTTTGGCTGCCTGCGCCTCTGCGGCCGCCCTGACCCACACAACGCCCCTCGGTGTCTTATTTATTGGGACTGCGAGGGTGTGATTGATGGGCAGGATCAGTGCATCAGTTCGCCTGTCCCTCCTCTCCTTCCGCCTTCTTCGGACTGTGCGGCTTCATGGCCGTGGCATGCGATAAGGGATCAGATGACGCCGCATAGTCTGAAGCGGGTGTAAGAACCCAAGCGAGAGGCGAACATATGTACTGCGCCAGGCCATGAATCCCAGCCCCGCAGTGTTTAAACTATGTCAATACACTGCGGGGCTGTGATTCATGGGCATCGCGAACCGCACCGGCCAACATTAAATGAGGTCAGAAGATGGGCAGCGCTAACGGCGCTAGGCCAGGGGATAACACGACAGCGCAGACTCCTGTACAGCAAATAACAACGCTCGGGAGGCTGCACCCAGCACCAAGGTGGGATTCTTGACACCTGTGCTGCGTCTCATTACAAAGGGAACTCTCGCCTCCATTACACAGTTTGACTGTCTAAAGGGCTGAATGTTATACGTGTTCCATTCAGCGTGTGCAAGGAGAAAAATTACAAGAGCAACCTTTGACTTGCGCAGCACTGCTGCTGCATAAGCTGTGGCTCTTCTACTTTGTAACCCCTGAGGGGGGGTTAAAGGTGACTTTTGAAATCGGTTCAATTAGGCTTCGGCCTACACTCTGCTCCACCTGCAGAGCCCGGGCTCCAACAACGCTAGTTGCTGTCCGGAAGTGCTGGCTGCACAGAGCCAAACACCTCGCCAATGTGTCAGTGGGGTCCAGCACCGCCAGCTGTTCCCCTGCTGTGTAGCCGGCAACGTGTCCTGCAAAAGTCACGCAGACACAACACACCCAAAGCTGCCGCCTGTGCAGGCTTCGGCCTACACTCCCCTCCCCCTGCTCCTCCTCCTCCTGCTCCTCCTCCTGCTGTCCCTGGGCTCTAACACACCGCCAGTTTTTGCCCAGATGTGCTAGCTGCACAGAGAAAAACACCAGCCAATGTGTCAGTGGGGTCCAGCACCGCCAGCTGTTCCCCTGCTGTGCAGCCGGCAACGTGTCCTGCAAAAGCCACGCAGACACAAGAACTGAAATTGAAGGGAACCTGTCCCCCCTCCCCCAGGCGTTTTTACGTTATCCAGCCACCTTGTACAGCGGTAATGCTGCATGTGTGCAAGGTGGCTCAGAAACGTATTCTCCTCGCACATGTGGAACTGAAAACACGTCTGCAATGTGTCCTCTGTGTGACCATTTAACAGTCCCGGTGGTGTGACTTTCCTTTGTAATGACACGCTGCAACCCCCTTGGTAGCGCTGCCCGTCTTCTGGCATCATGGTTTGGCTGCCTGCGCCTCTGCGGCCGCCCTGACCCACACAACGCCCCTCGGTGTCTTATTTATTGGGACTGCGAGGGTGTGATTGATGGGCAGGATCAGTGCATCAGTTCGCCTGTCCCTCCTCTCCTTCCGCCTTCTTCGGACTGTGCGGCTTCATGGCCGTGGCATGCGATAAGGGATCAGATGACGCCGCATAGTCTGAAGCGGGTGTAAGAACCCAAGCGAGAGGCGAACATATGTACTGCGCCAGGCCATGAATCCCAGCCCCGCAGTGTTTAAACTATGTCAATACACTGCGGGGCTGTGATTCATGGGCATCGCGAACCGCACCGGCCAACATTAAATGAGGTCAGAAGATGGGCAGCGCTAACGGCGCTAGGCCAGGGGATAACACGACAGCGCAGACTCCTGTACAGCAAATAACAACGCTCAGGAGGCTGCACCCAGCACCAAGGTGGGATTCTTGACATCTGTGCTGCGTCTCATTACAAAGGGAACTCGCGCCTCCAACACAGTTTGACTGTATAAAGGGCTAAATGTTATACGTGTTTCATTCAGCGTGTGCAAGGAGCGAAATTAAAAGAGCAACCTTTGACTTGTGCAGCACTACTGCTGCATAAGCTGTGGCTCTTCTACTTTCTAACCCCTGAGGGGGGGTTAAAGGTTACCTTTGAAATTGGTTCAAGTAGGCTTCGGCCTACACTCTGCTCCCCCTGCAGAGCCCGGGCTACAACACCGCTCGTTGCTGTCCGGAAGTGCTGGCTGCACAGAGCCAAACACCTCGCCAATGTGTCAGTGGGGTCCAGCACCGCCAGCTGTTCCCCTGCTGTGCAGCCGGCAACGTGTCCTGCAAAAGCCACGCAGACACTTGCTCTTGTACCTTCTGCTCCACATCCTGGTTCCAGTACCGTCAGCTGGTTCCGGGCAGAGCCTTTGGCTTAGGTGCCTCCCTCTGGGTATCCGAGTTCCACCAACGTCAGGTGGTCCTTGGTAGTGCTTTCAGGCACGGGTACCTCCTGCTTAGTAACCGGGTTCCAGTAACGTCAGCTGGTCCTCGGTAGTTCCATTGGCTCTTGGACCTTCGGCTACCCATCCGGGTTCCAGCACCGTCAGCTGGTTCTCGGCAGTGTCTTTTGCTCTTGTACCTTCTGCTCCCCATCCTGGTTCCAGTACCGTCAGCTGGTTCCGGGCAGAGCCTTTGGCTTAGGTGCCTCCCTCTGGGTATCCGAGTTCCACCAACGTCAGGTGGTCCTTGGTAGTGCTTTCAGGCACGGGTACCTCCTGCTTAGTAACCGGGTTCCAGTAACGTCAGCTGGTCCTCGGTAGTTCCATTGGCTCTTGGACCTTCGGGTAGCCATCCGAGTTCCAGTTCCATCAGCTGGTTCTCGGCATTTTCTCAGCCTTCTTGTACCTTCTGCTACATTTCCAAGTTCAAGAGACTAAACACGATGACCCGGAAGAACACCCCTAAGATGACGACGACACCAGAGACGACAACCACCGTGATGACGACGACCCTGGAGACGATGACCCTGAAGACCACCCCGATGACGACGACCCCGGAGACCACCCCGATGACGACGACCCCGGAGACGACGACCCTGGAGACGACGACGACCTGGAAGACCGAGAAGCAGAAGAACAAGAGGCTGCAGAACAAAGAGCAGAAGGACATTAAGCATAACACAAAATATCAGAGCAAAAAAATATTATGTAAATTATAAGCAGAAGAAGACTAAGCAGTGTATGGGGGTGAGTCCGTTCCTCCTCGTGGTGCCCCTGGATAAAGCCTGATGCTGCAGGCCAAACTGAACGCGGACAAATGTAACTGGTTTGTGACAGGCAGAACGGAAGGTGTAATCTTCAAACTTTTATAGATAACAACTACGGGAATGCCTGTCACAAATAAGAATATGATGAAGAAGTTGAATATGATGAAGATAATAGTAAAATAAAAAGAATATGAACAATGTAACCCAAAAAATAATAGGTAGAAGATGAAGAAGAAGATGAATAAGGTGAAGAAGTTGATGTCAAAGAAGCTGATGATGAGGATAATTAAGAAGAAAGCGTGGGAGAAGTAAAAAAGAAGGTGAAGGGCGTGGAAGTAGTGAAACATCAATATCTGACATAAAAAAAAAAAAAAATAACATAGTCAAATTCTTTCTAACGCCGAACTTCATAAAAAAAAATAAAAAATCCTGCTATTCTATTACATTGGGCTAAACCTCTGTCCCTTTAATATCTCCGCCACGTCCCCCAATACATCCTACATTATTCTTAGTTGTTTTCCTTCATGTAGAATGAACCTACAAGTTTATTAAGGGTTTATTTTAATTCCGATATTTTCGTCCCATTGACTTGCATTGGGATCGGGTATCGGTATCGGATTGGATCCGATATTTTGACGGTATCGGCCGATACTTTCCGATACCGATACTTTCCGATATCGGAAAGTATCGCTCAACACTACTCATGACTAGTGTTGAGCATTCCGATACCGCAAGTATCGGGTATCGGCCGATACTTGCGGTATCGGAATTCCGATACCGGGATTCCGATACTTGCCGCGTATCGGATACCGGAATCGGAAGTTCTAAGATTCAAAAAGCAGAAATTCAGCCAATGAGATTGATTCCAAGTGTGGGCACATCCTGTTTAGCATGGAGGGCATGAAACTACTGGCAAGGCTGTGATTGGCTGGTGTAATGATGTCATGATGCAGTTTAAAAGTCGCTGGCGCCATTTTGCGATCACTCTGCTGTGAATTCAGTTAGTGACAGGACGCTGTTTGCTGACTGAGGGACAGTTTAGAGATAGCGATTTGCTTCTTTGTGCTTTCCAAAGGCTAATTTAGCAACCGCTGTGTTCACCTACTATTCACCTTGCTTTTGCCTTGTAGCGCTGTTTTCACAGCGATCTGCAGGGTCTGTGTGTGTGTGTGTGTGAGTGCAGCCCAGTCTCCAGTCTGAGTGCAGCCACATAGGCCATCCATAGTTGGTTGTATTCAGTTCAGGGAGGGTGGTTCATTGCCTCATACTGTTCCTTTTTTTTTTTTTTTTCCCAAGTAGTGTAGTCTGCTGCTAATTTATTCAAAAAAATCCTATTAGTGTCTTTCCACCCGTCTCCAGCTAATTTGTGGAAAAACACTACATAGGATAAAGTAGAGGAGGGTTTTTGGGCCTTGCAGCGCCGTTTACGGCTGTCTGCACGGTCTCCGTGTGACTGCAGCTCGCCCTGTAATCTGTGAGCAGCTGTAGCCTGGTTGTCTCCAGCTCAGGGTTTTTCACTGCGTCATACCGCCAAATCAATTTTCTTTTTTTTCAAAGTAGTGTAGTCTGCTGCTAATTAATTTAAAAAAATCCTATTAGTGTCTTTCCACCCGTCTCCAGCTAATTTGTGGAAAAACACTACATAGGATAAAGTAGAGGAGGGTTTTTGGGCCTTGCAGCGCCGTTTACGGCTGTCTGCACGGTCTCCGTGTGACTGCAGCTCGCCCTGTAATCTGTGAGCAGCTGTAGCCTGGTTGTCTCCAGCTCAGGGTTTTTCACTGCGTCATACCGCCAAATCAATTTTCTTTTTTTTCAAAGTAGTGTAGTCTGCTGCTAATTAATTTAAAAAAATCCTATTAGTGTCTTTCCACCCGTCTCCAGCTAATTTGTGGAAAAACACTACATAGGATAAAGTAGAGGAGGGTTTTTGGGCCTTGCAGCGCCGTTTACGGCTGTCTGCACGGTCTCCGTGTGACTGCAGCTCGCCCTGTAATCTGTGAGCAGCTATAGCCTGGTTGTCTCCAGCTCAGGGTTTTTCACTGCGTCATACCGCCAAATCAATTTTCTTTTTTTTCAAAGTAGTGTAGTCTGCTGCTAATTAATTTAAAAAAATCCTATTAGTGTCTTTCCACCCGTCTCCAGCTAATTTGTGGAAAAACACTACATAGGATAAAGTAGAGGAGGGTTTTTGGGCCTTGCAGCGCCGTTTACGGCTGTCTGCACGGTCTCCGTGTGACTGCAGCTCGCCCTGTAATCTGTGAGCAGCTATAGCCTGGTTGTCTCCAGCTCAGGGTTTTTCACTGCGTCATACCGCCAAATCAATTTTCTTTTTTTTCAAAGTAGTGTAGTCTGCTGCTAATTAATTTAAAAAAATCCTATTAGTGTCTTTCCACCCGTCTCCAGCTAATTTGTGGAAAAACACTACATAGGATAAAGTAGAGGAGGGTTTTTGGGCCTTGCAGCGCCGTTTACGGCTGTCTGCACGGTCTCCGTGTGACTGCAGCTCGCCCTGTAATCTGTGAGCAGCTATAGCCTGGTTGTCTCCAGCTCAGGGTTTTTCACTGCGTCATACCGCCAAATCAATTTTCTTTTTTTTCAAAATAGTGTAGTCTGCTGCTAATTTATTCAAAAAAATCCTATTAGTGTCTTTCCACCCGTCTCCAGCTAATTTGTGGAAAAACACTACATAGGATAAAGTAGAGGAGGGTTTTTGGGCCTTGTAGCGCCGTTTACGTCTGTCTGCACGGTCTCCGTGTGACTGCAGCTCTATCTGTTGTCAGTTCAGCCCCCAAAAAATAAATAAATAATAAAGTTCACCAAACACACCAGTTACACCACTTTACATTTCTGTAGGCCACATTAGCTCATATTTGTGTCTAGTCCACACTTTAGATAATTAGTGCTTCTTATACCTGTTAGGAGGAGTTGCTCAGGAATAAGCACACAAATCCGTTAGTACTTTTCTGCTTATCTTTATCAGTCAACCAAGATGAAGAAGGCAGTGAGTAAGGCACGGGGGCGTGGGAGCCGTCGCGGAGCAGGGAGGGGACGTGGGGATTCTGTGCCTGCTGCGGGCACCGGTGACTCATCAGCACCCACTTTCACCAGGCAACAGTCGTTCATGCGAAGCTTTGTGTCCGAGCGCCGTACACCGCTGCTGCGTGAAGAACAAATTGAAGCTGTTGTCGGATGGATGGCAGCTAATGCATCAACTTCCATTAGTGCCACATCCTCTCAGACACAGAGCACTGGAGAGCAGCCATCTGTCTCTTCACCACCTGCCAAATTGCCCAGGCAGACAGAGAGCCCAGGACAGGAGCCGTCTCTACTTCTGTTCTCTGAATCTCTTGGCTTGGAAACAGGGGGCCAGCCAAGCAGCATTGGAGAAATGGAAGAAGAGGCAGGGTGCAGTGATGCCCAACAGCTTTTTCTGTCTTCCTCTGAAGAGGCGGGTGGGCCAGTGGCTCCGGTCACCACATCGCAGGCCGCATCAGCTGATGATGACACTCAGGTGCCACTTACTGGTGCGTGCTCTGCTGCTGAGACTACCCAGGAGGAGCAGTTGGGGGCAGAGGGTAGTGTAGATGATGAGGTCCTCGACCCATCTTGGCGTGAGGGACAGGAAGGTGGTGGGAGCAGCTCTGAGGAAGAGATTCCCCGTACGGCCCAAAGAGGGAGAGGGAGGGGGAAGACTGCGGATCCTGCAGCCTCCGCTTTGGCACCCGTTAGGAGCATGTCTCTTCCAAAAGCCAAAAAGGGCGCTCCCAAGACTTGCAGTGCCTGGTCCTTTTTTGACACAGTTGCAGATGACATTTGCTATGTCAGATGCAACGTGTGTCATCAAAAAGTCAAAAGAGGTCGAAATGTCAGCAACCTCAATACCTCCAACATGTGGAAACATGTGCGCAACAGGCACCCGGCGGAGTTAGAAAAACACACTGAAGAGGTAGGCCAACCAACAGCGGCAGCTACCACCTCTTCAGCTCGTGTTGCCTCTTCCTCTACCTCACACGCAGCTGGTTCGGCGTCCTCCCAGGATCGCCGTGGAAGAACCTCTGCCCCTGTTGTCCAGAGACCCGCTGTAATTCCACCCGCAGCGCCACTTTCCCAGTCATCCACACACTCCCAGCCCAGTCTACAGCCATCGGTAGTACAGGCATGGGAGAAAAGGCGGCCTTTCTCGTCAAACCACCCACGAGCACAGGCTCTGACTGCAGGCATTGCCAAACTTCTGTCACTGGAAATGCTGTCATTCAGGCTGGTGGAGACTGACAGCTTCCGTGACTTCATGTCATTGGCAGTCCCACAGTACAAAGTGCCCAGCCGCTTTTACTTCAGCAGGCAAGCCGTCCCTGCCCTGCAGAAGCATGTGGAGGGACACATAAAACACGCGCTACTGAACGCCGTCAGTAGCAAGGTCCACCTCACCACCGATGCGTGGACCAGTCAACATGGACAGGGGCGATACCTTTCCCTCACTGCCCATTGGGTTAATGTCGTTGAGCCGGGTACAGACCGTGCGAGTGGCGCAGGACGTGTCCTGCCCACTCCAAGGATTGCAGGAATCCATTCTGTACGCATTGACTCCTCCTCTTACACCAGTTCCTCAGAATCATCGCTGCAGGAGCCGTCACAGTCCACCTCCACATGGACCCGTGATGAACGTGTACCTGTTACGACCGACATGAGCACAGCCGTGGCCAAACGTCAACAGGCCGTCTTGAAATTAATTTTCTTGGGGAATCGTAGCCACACAGCGCAGGAGCTCTGGAATGCCATCAAGCAGGAGAGCGATGTGTGGTTTGTGCCAGCGAATCTCCAGCCAGGCATGGTAGTGTGTGATAATGGCCGAAATCTGGTGGCAGCTCTGGGCCTCGGCAACCTCACTCACATCCCATGTCTGGCACATGTGCTCAATTTGGTCGTGCAGAGCTTTTTGAGGGACTATCCGGATCTTGATGCACTGCTGCACAAGGTCCGCCTAGAGTGTGCTCACTTGCGGCGTTCCAGCACGGCAAAAGCGCGCATTGCGGCTCTGCAGCGCCGACACCGCCTGCCGGAACATCGCATCATATGTGACCTACCTACCAGGTGGAATTCCACGTTACATATGTTGGAGCGGTTGTGTGAGCAGCAGCAAGCTGTAATGGAGTACCAGCTGCTTCAGGCGCAAAAAAGTCGCAGTCAGCGCCGTACAGACTTCACAACCACAGAGTGGGCCACTATGAATGACGTCTGCCAGGTTTTGCGTCCCTTTGATTATTCCACGCGGATGGCGAGTGCAGATGATGCACTAGTCAGCATGACTGTCCCCCTTATCTGCCTGCTTGAAAAATCACTGCAAGCGCTAAGGGATGATGTTGTGGAAGAGGTGGAGGATGAGGATTCACCATTTCCATCATCTTCTGGACAGTCAGCGCCACGTGGTTCCTCACAAACGCGTAGGCAGGGGACCGTTTGTGAGGAGGATGAGGAGGAGTCAATGGAGGAGGAAGACATCCGTCCAGAGGAGGGAGTTACACAATTGTCCAGTACTCAGTGTGTACAGCGAGGGTGGGGTGATGACGAGCGGGCAGAGATCACGCCTCCAGCAGGGGACAGCGTTTCTTGGGCAGTTGGCAGTCTGCAGCACATGGTGGATTACATGCTGCAGTGCCTGAGAAACGACCGCCGCATCGCCCACATTCTCAACATGTCTGATTATTGGGTGTTCACCCTCCTCGATCCTCGCTACCGGGACAACGTAGAAAGCCTCATCACACCGTTGAACCGGGAGCGAAAAATGCGGGAGTACCAAGACACACTGGTCAATTCCATCATCTTCTCCATTCCAACTGAGAGAAGTGCTGCTAGTGCATTCCAAAGCAGCTCAGTGCGTCCAGGCCGTGGTGGAGGCTCTGCACAAAGAGGGAGCAGAAGCAGTGCCTCTGCCCAAGGCAAGACCAGTATGGCCGAACTGTGGCACAGTTTTCTGTGCCCGCCACAAAAGTCTACACCATCACAGACGGCTCCAGTCAGCAGGAGGCAACGGTTCCGTCAGATGGTGACAGACTACATGTCTTGCCCTCTTGCTGTACTCCCAGACGGCTCTTCCCCTTTCAAGTTTTGGGTCTCAAAGCTGGATACATGGCCAGAGCTAAGCCAGTATGCATTGGAGGTGCTGTCTTGCCCTGCGGCCAGTGTATTATCGGAACGTGTCTTTAGTGCTGCAGGTGGTGTACTAACTGACCGTCGCATGCGACTATCCTCCGATAACGTTGACCGGCTTACTTTCCTGAAAATGAACAAGGCCTGGATCTCGCCGGAATTTGCCACTCCTCCTCCTGATTGAATAATTAGGTCACTGTATACGTTATCCAGGTCTCCTGTTGTGTTCATCTTTCTACCACCTGAACTTAAATTCCTGGGCTCCAACACCGCCAGTTGAGGCTCAGACGTGCCGTCTGCACAGTCAAAACATACGACCCAGTGTTATTGGGTTTCAGTAATGTCAGCTGATCCCCAGCTGTGTAGCCGGCAATGTGTCATGCGACCGCCACGCTGACACAACAACTGAAATGTAAGGGAATCTGTCCCCCCCCCCCCAAGGCGTTTGTTACTGAAAGAGCCACCTTGTGCAGCAGTAATGCTGCCCAAGGAAAAGGTAGCTATTTTTGTTTAGCTCCTTGCACACGCAGAACTTAACACTTATAAAATGTGTCCACTGATACCGTAAAACCGTCCCGGAGGTGGGACTTTACTTCGTAATGTGACGCAGCCCAGCCGTCATTCCTACCCCCCCGGCGCCGCGCACCGGCTCCTCAGCGTTGTTTTATTCCGTCCTGGAGCCTGCGCTGTTATGTTATCCCGTGGCCAGGCACACTTAGCGCTGCCCGTCTTCTGGCATCATTTGGTGTCTGGATGGCTGCGCCTGTGCGGCCGCGCTGGCAGAGAGCCCGCCTCGCAGTGTCTTCTGATTTAATCCCACTGGGGGCCTGGGATCCATGGACATGCGCAGTGCATATCTGAACCTCCACCTCTCACTCATTTCCCTATGGCTTCTTCAGACTGTTCGGTGTCAGCTGGTCCCTAACAGCATGCCACGGCCGTGACACCGCACAGTCTGAAGAAGCCATAGGGAGATGAGTGAGAGGTGGAGGTTCAGATATGCAGTGCGCATGTCCATGGATCCCAGGCCCCCAGTGGGATTAAATCAGAAGACACTGCGAGGCGGGCTCTCTGCCAGCGCGGCCGCACAGGCGCAGCCATCCAGACACCAAATGATGCCAGAAGACGGGCAGCGCTAAGTGTGCCTGGCCACGGGATAACATAACAGCGCAGGCTCCTTGACGGAATAAAACAACGCTGAGGAGCCGGTGCGCGGCGCCGGGGGGGTAGGAATGACGGCTGGGCTGCGTCACATTACGAAGGAAAGTCCCACCTCCGGGACGGTTTTACGGTTGCAGGGGACACATTTTATAAGTGTTTAGTTCTGTGTTTGCAAGGAGCATGATGAAAAGAGCCACCTTTTCCTTTTGCATCTTTTGTGCTGCACAAGCTGGCTCTTTCAGCTACAAACGCCTTGGGGGGGGGTTAAAGGTTCCCTTTCGACTTTCTCAGGCTTCGGCCTACATTGTGTTCCTCTGCTTTTCCACCTGTCCCTGGGCTCCAACACCGCCAGTTGCCGTCCAGAAGTGCTGTACGCACAGTCAACAGTCCCTCCTCTGTTATTGGGGTTCAGTAACGTCAGCTGTTCCCCTGCTGTGTGTGTGGCAATCCCTCCTACCTCCTCCAACCTCCTCCTCCTCCACCCGTCCCTGGGCTCCAACACCGCCAGTTGCCGTCCAGAAGTGCTGTACGCACAGTCAACAGTCCCTCCTCTGTTATTGGGGTTCAGTAACGTCAGCTGTTCCCCTGCTGTGTGTGTGGCAATCCCTCCTACCTCCTCCTACCTCCTCCAACCTCCTCCTCCTCCACCTGCCCCTGGGCTCCAACACCGCCAGTTGCCGTCCAGAAGTGCTGTACGCACAGTCAACAGTCCCTCCTCTGTTATTGGGGTTCAGTAACGTCAGCTGTTCCCCTGCTGTGTGTGTGGCAATCCCTCCTACCTCCTCCAACCTCCTCCTCCTCCACCCGTCCCTGGGCTCCAACACCGCCAGTTGCCGTCCAGAAGTGCTGTACGCACAGTCAACAGTCCCTCCTCTGTTATTGGGGTTCAGTAACGTCAGCTGTTCCCCTGCTGTGTGTGTGGCAATCCCTCCTACCTCCTCCTACCTCCTCCAACCTCCTCCTCCTCCACCTGCCCCTGGGCTCCAACACCGCCAGTTGCCGTCCAGAAGTGCTGTACGCACAGTCAACAGTCCCTCCTCTGTTATTGGGGTTCAGTAACGTCAGCTGTTCCCCTGCTGTGTGTGTGGCAATCCCTCCTACCTCCTCCAACCTCCTCCTCCTCCACCCGTCCCTGGGCTCCAACACCGCCAGTTGCCGTCCAGAAGTGCTGTACGCACAGTCAACAGTCCCTCCTCTGTTATTGGGGTTCAGTAACGTCAGCTGTTCCCCTGCTGTGTGTGTGGCAATCCCTCCTACCTCCTCCTACCTCCTCCAACCTCCTCCTCCTCCACCTGCCCCTGGGCTCCAACACCGCCAGTTGCCGTCCAGAAGTGCTGTACGCACAGTCAACAGTCCCTCCTCTGTTATTGGGGTTCAGTAACGTCAGCTGTTCCCCTGCTGTGTGTGTGGCAATCCCTCCTACCTCCTCCAACCTCCTCCTCCTCCACCCGTCCCTGGGCTTCAACACCGCCAGTTGCCGTCCAGAAGTGCTGTACGCACAGTCAACAGTCCCTCCTCTGTTATTGGGGTTCAGTAACGTCAGCTGTTCCCCTGCTGTGTGTGTGGCAATCCCTCCTACCTCCTCCTACCTCCTCCTCCTCCACCCGTCCCTGGGCTCCAACACCGCCAGTTGCCGTCCAGAAGTGCTGTACGCACAGTCAACAGTCCCTCCTCTGTTATTGGGGTTCAGTAACGTCAGCTGTTCCCCTGCTGTGTGTGTGGCAATCCCTCCTACCTCCTCCTACCTCCTCCAACCTCCTCCTCCTCCACCTGCCCCTGGGCTCCAACACCGCCAGTTGCCGTCCAGAAGTGCTGTACGCACAGTCAACAGTCCCTCCTCTGTTATTGGGGTTCAGTAACGTCAGCTGTTCCCCTGCTGTGTGTGTGGCAATCCCTCCTACCTCCTCCTACCTCCTCCAACCTCCTCCTCCTCCACCTGCCCCTGGGCTCCAACACCGCCAGTTGCCGTCCAGAAGTGCTGTACGCACAGTCAACAGTCCCTCCTCTGTTATTGGGGTTCAGTAACGTCAGCTGTTCCCCTGCTGTGTGTGTGGCAATCCCTCCTACCTCCTCCTACCTCCTCCAACCTCCTCCTCCTCCACCTGCCCCTGGGCTCCAACACCGCCAGTTGCCGTCCAGAAGTGCTGTACGCACAGAGCCAAACACCTCGCCAATGTGTTAGTGGGGTTCAGCACCGCCAGCTGTTCCCCTGCTGTGTATACGGCAACGTGTACTGCGACCGCCACGCAGGCACAACAAGTTAAATGTAAGGGAACCTGACCCCCCCCCCCCCCCACAGGCGTTTGTTACTGAAGGAGCCACCTTGTGCAGCAGTAATGATGCAAAGGGAAAAAGTGCCTCTTTTCGTGATGCTCCTTGCACATGCTGAACCAAACACTTATGAAATGTGTCCCCACACAGCGTTAAACCGTCCGGTAGGTGGAACTTTCCTTTGTCGTGTGACGCAGCACAGCCATCATTTTTACCCCCTTGGCGCCGTGCGCCGCCTCCTCAGCGTTGTTTTAATCTGTCCCGGAGCCTGCGCTGTTAGGTTAGCCCTTGGCCATGCACACATGTTGCGCTGCCCGTCTTCTGACCTCATTTGGTGTCAGGCTGGCTGCGCCTGTGCGGGTGCGCTGGCCGAGATCCCGCCTCGCAGTGTCGTCTAATGTAATCCCACCGCGGGCCTGTGATCCGTGCCCGTGCGCAGTGCATATCCTCTCCTCTCACTCCCCTCCCTACGGCTTCTTCAGACTGTGCGATGTCAGCTGGTCCCTAATAGCATGCCACGGCCGTGACACCGCACAGTCTGAAAAAGCCGTAGGGAGGGGAGTGAGAGGAGAGGATATGCACTGCGCACGGGCACGGATCACAGGCCCGCGGTGGGATTACATTAGACGACACTGCGAGGCGGGATCTCGGCCAGCGCACCCGCACAGGCGCAGCCAGCCTGACACCAAATGATGTCAGAAGACGGGCAGCGCAAAATGTGTGCATGGCCAAGGGCTAACCTAACAGCCCAGGCTCCGGGACAGATTAAAACAACGCTGAGGAGGCGGCGCACGGCGCCAAGGGGGTAAAAATGATGGCTGTGCTGCGTCACACGACAAAGGAAAGTTCCACCTACCGGACGGTTTAACGCTGTGAGGGGACACATTTCATAACTGTTAGGTTCCGCATGTGCAAGGACCATAATTAAAAGAGCTAAGTTTACCTTTTCCAGCATTAGTGCTGTACACAATGGCTCTTTCAGCTACAAACGCCTGGGGGGGGGGGGGTTAAAGGTTTCCTTTCAACTTGCTCGAGTGCAGGCTTCGGCCTACACTCCGCTCCCCCTGCTCCTCCTGCTGACCCTGGGCTCCAACACCGCCAGTTGGGGCCCGGTACTGCTAGCTGCACAGAGAAAAACACCTCGCCAATGTGTCAGTGGGGTCCAGCACCGCCAGCTGTTCCCCTGCTGTGTAGCCGGCAACGTGTCCTGCAAAAGTCACGCAGACACAACACACCCAAAGCTGCCGCCTGTGCAGGCTTCGGCCTACACTCCCCTCCCCCTGCTCCTCCTCCTCCTGCTCCTCCTCCTGCTGTCCCTGGGCTCTAACACACCGCCAGTTTTTGCCCAGATGTGCTAGCTGCACAGAGAAAAACACCAGCCAATGTGTCAGTGGGGTCCAGCACCGCCAGCTGTTCCCCTGCTGTGCAGCCGGCAACGTGTCCTGCAAAAGCCACGCAGACACAAGAACTGAAATTGAAGGGAACCTGTCCCCCCTCCCCCAGGCGTTTTTACGTTATCCAGCCACCTTGTACAGCGGTAATGCTGCATGTGTGCAAGGTGGCTCAGAAACGTATTCTCCTCGCACATGTGGAACTGAAAACACGTCTGCAATGTGTCCTCTGTGTGACCATTTAACCGTCCCGGTGGTGTGACTTTCCTTTGTAATGACACGCTGCAACCCCCTTGGTAGCGCTGCCCGTCTTCTGGCATCATGGTTTGGCTGCCTGCGCCTCTGCGGCCGCCCTGACCCACACAACGCCCCTCGGTGTCTTATTTATTGGGACTGCGAGGGTGTGATTGATGGGCAGGATCAGTGCATCAGTTCGCCTGTCCCTCCTCTCCTTCCGCCTTCTTCGGACTGTGCGGCTTCATGGCCGTGGCATGCGATAAGGGATCAGATGACGCCGCATAGTCTGAAGCGGGTGTAAGAACCCAAGCGAGAGGCGAACATATGTACTGCGCCAGGCCATGAATCCCAGCCCCGCAGTGTTTAAACTATGTCAATACACTGCGGGGCTGTGATTCATGGGCATCGCGAACCGCACCGGCCAACATTAAATGAGGTCAGAAGATGGGCAGCGCTAACGGCGCTAGGCCAGGGGATAACACGACAGCGCAGACTCCTGTACAGCAAATAACAACGCTCGGGAGGCTGCACCCAGCACCAAGGTGGGATTCTTGACACCTGTGCTGCGTCTCATTACAAAGGGAACTCTCGCCTCCATTACACAGTTTGACTGTCTAAAGGGCTGAATGTTATACGTGTTCCATTCAGCGTGTGCAAGGAGAAAAATTACAAGAGCAACCTTTGACTTGCGCAGCACTGCTGCTGCATAAGCTGTGGCTCTTCTACTTTGTAACCCCTGAGGGGGGGTTAAAGGTGACTTTTGAAATCGGTTCAATTAGGCTTCGGCCTACACTCTGCTCCACCTGCAGAGCCCGGGCTCCAACAACGCTAGTTGCTGTCCGGAAGTGCTGGCTGCACAGAGCCAAACACCTCGCCAATGTGTCAGTGGGGTCCAGCACCGCCAGCTGTTCCCCTGCTGTGTAGCCGGCAACGTGTCCTGCAAAAGTCACGCAGACACAACACACCCAAAGCTGCCGCCTGTGCAGGCTTCGGCCTACACTCCCCTCCCCCTGCTCCTCCTCCTCCTGCTCCTCCTCCTGCTGTCCCTGGGCTCTAACACACCGCCAGTTTTTGCCCAGATGTGCTAGCTGCACAGAGAAAAACACCAGCCAATGTGTCAGTGGGGTCCAGCACCGCCAGCTGTTCCCCTGCTGTGCAGCCGGCAACGTGTCCTGCAAAAGCCACGCAGACACAAGAACTGAAATTGAAGGGAACCTGTCCCCCCTCCCCCAGGCGTTTTTACGTTATCCAGCCACCTTGTACAGCGGTAATGCTGCATGTGTGCAAGGTGGCTCAGAAACGTATTCTCCTCGCACATGTGGAACTGAAAACACGTCTGCAATGTGTCCTCTGTGTGACCATTTAACCGTCCCGGTGGTGTGACTTTCCTTTGTAATGACACGCTGCAACCCCCTTGGTAGCGCTGCCCGTCTTCTGGCATCATGGTTTGGCTGCCTGCGCCTCTGCGGCCGCCCTGACCCACACAACGCCCCTCGGTGTCTTATTTATTGGGACTGCGAGGGTGTGATTGATGGGCAGGATCAGTGCATCAGTTCGCCTGTCCCTCCTCTCCTTCCGCCTTCTTCGGACTGTGCGGCTTCATGGCCGTGGCATGCGATAAGGGATCAGATGACGCCGCATAGTCTGAAGCGGGTGTAAGAACCCAAGCGAGAGGCGAACATATGTACTGCGCCAGGCCATGAATCCCAGCCCCGCAGTGTTTAAACTATGTCAATACACTGCGGGGCTGTGATTCATGGGCATCGCGAACCGCACCGGCCAACATTAAATGAGGTCAGAAGATGGGCAGCGCTAACGGCGCTAGGCCAGGGGATAACACGACAGCGCAGACTCCTGTACAGCAAATAACAACGCTCGGGAGGCTGCACCCAGCACCAAGGTGGGATTCTTGACACCTGTGCTGCGTCTCATTACAAAGGGAACTCTCGCCTCCATTACACAGTTTGACTGTCTAAAGGGCTGAATGTTATACGTGTTCCATTCAGCGTGTGCAAGGAGAAAAATTACAAGAGCAACCTTTGACTTGCGCAGCACTGCTGCTGCATAAGCTGTGGCTCTTCTACTTTGTAACCCCTGAGGGGGGGTTAAAGGTGACTTTTGAAATCGGTTCAATTAGGCTTCGGCCTACACTCTGCTCCACCTGCAGAGCCCGGGCTCCAACAACGCTAGTTGCTGTCCGGAAGTGCTGGCTGCACAGAGCCAAACACCTCGCCAATGTGTCAGTGGGGTCCAGCACCGCCAGCTGTTCCCCTGCTGTGTAGCCGGCAACGTGTCCTGCAAAAGTCACGCAGACACAACACACCCAAAGCTGCCGCCTGTGCAGGCTTCGGCCTACACTCCCCTCCCCCTGCTCCTCCTCCTCCTGCTCCTCCTCCTGCTGTCCCTGGGCTCTAACACACCGCCAGTTTTTGCCCAGATGTGCTAGCTGCACAGAGAAAAACACCAGCCAATGTGTCAGTGGGGTCCAGCACCGCCAGCTGTTCCCCTGCTGTGCAGCCGGCAACGTGTCCTGCAAAAGCCACGCAGACACAAGAACTGAAATTGAAGGGAACCTGTCCCCCCTCCCCCAGGCGTTTTTACGTTATCCAGCCACCTTGTACAGCGGTAATGCTGCATGTGTGCAAGGTGGCTCAGAAACGTATTCTCCTCGCACATGTGGAACTGAAAACACGTCTGCAATGTGTCCTCTGTGTGACCATTTAACCGTCCCGGTGGTGTGACTTTCCTTTGTAATGACACGCTGCAACCCCCTTGGTAGCGCTGCCCGTCTTCTGGCATCATGGTTTGGCTGCCTGCGCCTCTGCGGCCGCCCTGACCCACACAACGCCCCTCGGTGTCTTATTTATTGGGACTGCGAGGGTGTGATTGATGGGCAGGATCAGTGCATCAGTTCGCCTGTCCCTCCTCTCCTTCCGCCTTCTTCGGACTGTGCGGCTTCATGGCCGTGGCATGCGATAAGGGATCAGATGACGCCGCATAGTCTGAAGCGGGTGTAAGAACCCAAGCGAGAGGCGAACATATGTACTGCGCCAGGCCATGAATCCCAGCCCCGCAGTGTTTAAACTATGTCAATACACTGCGGGGCTGTGATTCATGGGCATCGCGAACCGCACCGGCCAACATTAAATGAGGTCAGAAGATGGGCAGCGCTAACGGCGCTAGGCCAGGGGATAACACGACAGCGCAGACTCCTGTACAGCAAATAACAACGCTCGGGAGGCTGCACCCAGCACCAAGGTGGGATTCTTGACACCTGTGCTGCGTCTCATTACAAAGGGAACTCTCGCCTCCATTACACAGTTTGACTGTCTAAAGGGCTGAATGTTATACGTGTTCCATTCAGCGTGTGCAAGGAGAAAAATTACAAGAGCAACCTTTGACTTGCGCAGCACTGCTGCTGCATAAGCTGTGGCTCTTCTACTTTGTAACCCCTGAGGGGGGGTTAAAGGTGACTTTTGAAATCGGTTCAATTAGGCTTCGGCCTACACTCTGCTCCACCTGCAGAGCCCGGGCTCCAACAACGCTAGTTGCTGTCCGGAAGTGCTGGCTGCACAGAGCCAAACACCTCGCCAATGTGTCAGTGGGGTCCAGCACCGCCAGCTGTTCCCCTGCTGTGTAGCCGGCAACGTGTCCTGCAAAAGTCACGCAGACACAACACACCCAAAGCTGCCGCCTGTGCAGGCTTCGGCCTACACTCCCCTCCCCCTGCTCCTCCTCCTCCTGCTCCTCCTCCTGCTGTCCCTGGGCTCTAACACACCGCCAGTTTTTGCCCAGATGTGCTAGCTGCACAGAGAAAAACACCAGCCAATGTGTCAGTGGGGTCCAGCACCGCCAGCTGTTCCCCTGCTGTGCAGCCGGCAACGTGTCCTGCAAAAGCCACGCAGACACAAGAACTGAAATTGAAGGGAACCTGTCCCCCCTCCCCCAGGCGTTTTTACGTTATCCAGCCACCTTGTACAGCGGTAATGCTGCATGTGTGCAAGGTGGCTCAGAAACGTATTCTCCTCGCACATGTGGAACTGAAAACACGTCTGCAATGTGTCCTCTGTGTGACCATTTAACCGTCCCGGTGGTGTGACTTTCCTTTGTAATGACACGCTGCAACCCCCTTGGTAGCGCTGCCCGTCTTCTGGCATCATGGTTTGGCTGCCTGCGCCTCTGCGGCCGCCCTGACCCACACAACGCCCCTCGGTGTCTTATTTATTGGGACTGCGAGGGTGTGATTGATGGGCAGGATCAGTGCATCAGTTCGCCTGTCCCTCCTCTCCTTCCGCCTTCTTCGGACTGTGCGGCTTCATGGCCGTGGCATGCGATAAGGGATCAGATGACGCCGCATAGTCTGAAGCGGGTGTAAGAACCCAAGCGAGAGGCGAACATATGTACTGCGCCAGGCCATGAATCCCAGCCCCGCAGTGTTTAAACTATGTCAATACACTGCGGGGCTGTGATTCATGGGCATCGCGAACCGCACCGGCCAACATTAAATGAGGTCAGAAGATGGGCAGCGCTAACGGCGCTAGGCCAGGGGATAACACGACAGCGCAGACTCCTGTACAGCAAATAACAACGCTCGGGAGGCTGCACCCAGCACCAAGGTGGGATTCTTGACACCTGTGCTGCGTCTCATTACAAAGGGAACTCTCGCCTCCATTACACAGTTTGACTGTCTAAAGGGCTGAATGTTATACGTGTTCCATTCAGCGTGTGCAAGGAGAAAAATTACAAGAGCAACCTTTGACTTGCGCAGCACTGCTGCTGCATAAGCTGTGGCTCTTCTACTTTGTAACCCCTGAGGGGGGGTTAAAGGTGACTTTTGAAATCGGTTCAATTAGGCTTCGGCCTACACTCTGCTCCACCTGCAGAGCCCGGGCTCCAACAACGCTAGTTGCTGTCCGGAAGTGCTGGCTGCACAGAGCCAAACACCTCGCCAATGTGTCAGTGGGGTCCAGCACCGCCAGCTGTTCCCCTGCTGTGTAGCCGGCAACGTGTCCTGCAAAAGTCACGCAGACACAACACACCCAAAGCTGCCGCCTGTGCAGGCTTCGGCCTACACTCCCCTCCCCCTGCTCCTCCTCCTCCTGCTCCTCCTCCTGCTGTCCCTGGGCTCTAACACACCGCCAGTTTTTGCCCAGATGTGCTAGCTGCACAGAGAAAAACACCAGCCAATGTGTCAGTGGGGTCCAGCACCGCCAGCTGTTCCCCTGCTGTGCAGCCGGCAACGTGTCCTGCAAAAGCCACGCAGACACAAGAACTGAAATTGAAGGGAACCTGTCCCCCCTCCCCCAGGCGTTTTTACGTTATCCAGCCACCTTGTACAGCGGTAATGCTGCATGTGTGCAAGGTGGCTCAGAAACGTATTCTCCTCGCACATGTGGAACTGAAAACACGTCTGCAATGTGTCCTCTGTGTGACCATTTAACCGTCCCGGTGGTGTGACTTTCCTTTGTAATGACACGCTGCAACCCCCTTGGTAGCGCTGCCCGTCTTCTGGCATCATGGTTTGGCTGCCTGCGCCTCTGCGGCCGCCCTGACCCACACAACGCCCCTCGGTGTCTTATTTATTGGGACTGCGAGGGTGTGATTGATGGGCAGGATCAGTGCATCAGTTCGCCTGTCCCTCCTCTCCTTCCGCCTTCTTCGGACTGTGCGGCTTCATGGCCGTGGCATGCGATAAGGGATCAGATGACGCCGCATAGTCTGAAGCGGGTGTAAGAACCCAAGCGAGAGGCGAACATATGTACTGCGCCAGGCCATGAATCCCAGCCCCGCAGTGTTTAAACTATGTCAATACACTGCGGGGCTGTGATTCATGGGCATCGCGAACCGCACCGGCCAACATTAAATGAGGTCAGAAGATGGGCAGCGCTAACGGCGCTAGGCCAGGGGATAACACGACAGCGCAGACTCCTGTACAGCAAATAACAACGCTCGGGAGGCTGCACCCAGCACCAAGGTGGGATTCTTGACACCTGTGCTGCGTCTCATTACAAAGGGAACTCTCGCCTCCATTACACAGTTTGACTGTCTAAAGGGCTGAATGTTATACGTGTTCCATTCAGCGTGTGCAAGGAGAAAAATTACAAGAGCAACCTTTGACTTGCGCAGCACTGCTGCTGCATAAGCTGTGGCTCTTCTACTTTGTAACCCCTGAGGGGGGGTTAAAGGTGACTTTTGAAATCGGTTCAATTAGGCTTCGGCCTACACTCTGCTCCACCTGCAGAGCCCGGGCTCCAACAACGCTAGTTGCTGTCCGGAAGTGCTGGCTGCACAGAGCCAAACACCTCGCCAATGTGTCAGTGGGGTCCAGCACCGCCAGCTGTTCCCCTGCTGTGTAGCCGGCAACGTGTCCTGCAAAAGTCACGCAGACACAACACACCCAAAGCTGCCGCCTGTGCAGGCTTCGGCCTACACTCCCCTCCCCCTGCTCCTCCTCCTCCTGCTCCTCCTCCTGCTGTCCCTGGGCTCTAACACACCGCCAGTTTTTGCCCAGATGTGCTAGCTGCACAGAGAAAAACACCAGCCAATGTGTCAGTGGGGTCCAGCACCGCCAGCTGTTCCCCTGCTGTGCAGCCGGCAACGTGTCCTGCAAAAGCCACGCAGACACAAGAACTGAAATTGAAGGGAACCTGTCCCCCCTCCCCCAGGCGTTTTTACGTTATCCAGCCACCTTGTACAGCGGTAATGCTGCATGTGTGCAAGGTGGCTCAGAAACGTATTCTCCTCGCACATGTGGAACTGAAAACACGTCTGCAATGTGTCCTCTGTGTGACCATTTAACCGTCCCGGTGGTGTGACTTTCCTTTGTAATGACACGCTGCAACCCCCTTGGTAGCGCTGCCCGTCTTCTGGCATCATGGTTTGGCTGCCTGCGCCTCTGCGGCCGCCCTGACCCACACAACGCCCCTCGGTGTCTTATTTATTGGGACTGCGAGGGTGTGATTGATGGGCAGGATCAGTGCATCAGTTCGCCTGTCCCTCCTCTCCTTCTGCCTTCTTCGGACTGTGCGGCTTCATGGCCGTGGCATGCGATAAGGGATCAGATGACGCCGCATAGTCTGAAGCGGGTGTAAGAACCCAAGCGAGAGGCGAACATATGTACTGCGCCAGGCCATGAATCCCAGCCCCGCAGTGTTTAAACTATGTCAATACACTGCGGGGCTGTGATTCATGGGCATCGCGAACCGCACCGGCCAACATTAAATGAGGTCAGAAGATGGGCAGCGCTAACGGCGCTAGGCCAGGGGATAACACGACAGCGCAGACTCCTGTACAGCAAATAACAACGCTCGGGAGGCTGCACCCAGCACCAAGGTGGGATTCTTGACACCTGTGCTGCGTCTCATTACAAAGGGAACTCTCGCCTCCATTACACAGTTTGACTGTCTAAAGGGCTGAATGTTATACGTGTTCCATTCAGCGTGTGCAAGGAGAAAAATTACAAGAGCAACCTTTGACTTGCGCAGCACTGCTGCTGCATAAGCTGTGGCTCTTCTACTTTGTAACCCCTGAGGGGGGGTTAAAGGTGACTTTTGAAATCGGTTCAATTAGGCTTCGGCCTACACTCTGCTCCACCTGCAGAGCCCGGGCTCCAACAACGCTAGTTGCTGTCCGGAAGTGCTGGCTGCACAGAGCCAAACACCTCGCCAATGTGTCAGTGGGGTCCAGCACCGCCAGCTGTTCCCCTGCTGTGTAGCCGGCAACGTGTCCTGCAAAAGTCACGCAGACACAACACACCCAAAGCTGCCGCCTGTGCAGGCTTCGGCCTACACTCCCCTCCCCCTGCTCCTCCTCCTCCTGCTCCTCCTCCTGCTGTCCCTGGGCTCTAACACACCGCCAGTTTTTGCCCAGATGTGCTAGCTGCACAGAGAAAAACACCAGCCAATGTGTCAGTGGGGTCCAGCACCGCCAGCTGTTCCCCTGCTGTGCAGCCGGCAACGTGTCCTGCAAAAGCCACGCAGACACAAGAACTGAAATTGAAGGGAACCTGTCCCCCCTCCCCCAGGCGTTTTTACGTTATCCAGCCACCTTGTACAGCGGTAATGCTGCATGTGTGCAAGGTGGCTCAGAAACGTATTCTCCTCGCACATGTGGAACTGAAAACACGTCTGCAATGTGTCCTCTGTGTGACCATTTAACCGTCCCGGTGGTGTGACTTTCCTTTGTAATGACACGCTGCAACCCCCTTGGTAGCGCTGCCCGTCTTCTGGCATCATGGTTTGGCTGCCTGCGCCTCTGCGGCCGCCCTGACCCACACAACGCCCCTCGGTGTCTTATTTATTGGGACTGCGAGGGTGTGATTGATGGGCAGGATCAGTGCATCAGTTCGCCTGTCCCTCCTCTCCTTCCGCCTTCTTCGGACTGTGCGGCTTCATGGCCGTGGCATGCGATAAGGGATCAGATGACGCCGCATAGTCTGAAGCGGGTGTAAGAACCCAAGCGAGAGGCGAACATATGTACTGCGCCAGGCCATGAATCCCAGCCCCGCAGTGTTTAAACTATGTCAATACACTGCGGGGCTGTGATTCATGGGCATCGCGAACCGCACCGGCCAACATTAAATGAGGTCAGAAGATGGGCAGCGCTAACGGCGCTAGGCCAGGGGATAACACGACAGCGCAGACTCCTGTACAGCAAATAACAACGCTCAGGAGGCTGCACCCAGCACCAAGGTGGGATTCTTGACATCTGTGCTGCGTCTCATTACAAAGGGAACTCGCGCCTCCAACACAGTTTGACTGTATAAAGGGCTAAATGTTATACGTGTTTCATTCAGCGTGTGCAAGGAGCGAAATTAAAAGAGCAACCTTTGACTTGTGCAGCACTACTGCTGCATAAGCTGTGGCTCTTCTACTTTCTAACCCCTGAGGGGGGGTTAAAGGTTACCTTTGAAATTGGTTCAAGTAGGCTTCGGCCTACACTCTGCTCCCCCTGCAGAGCCCGGGCTACAACACCGCTCGTTGCTGTCCGGAAGTGCTGGCTGCACAGAGCCAAACACCTCGCCAATGTGTCAGTGGGGTCCAGCACCGCCAGCTGTTCCCCTGCTGTGCAGCCGGCAACGTGTCCTGCAAAAGCCACGCAGACACTTGCTCTTGTACCTTCTGCTCCACATCCTGGTTCCAGTACCGTCAGCTGGTTCCGGGCAGAGCCTTTGGCTTAGGTGCCTCCCTCTGGGTATCCGAGTTCCACCAACGTCAGGTGGTCCTTGGTAGTGCTTTCAGGCACGGGTACCTCCTGCTTAGTAACCGGGTTCCAGTAACGTCAGCTGGTCCTCGGTAGTTCCATTGGCTCTTGGACCTTCGGCTACCCATCCGGGTTCCAGCACCGTCAGCTGGTTCTCGGCAGTGTCTTTTGCTCTTGTACCTTCTGCTCCCCATCCTGGTTCCAGTACCGTCAGCTGGTTCCGGGCAGAGCCTTTGGCTTAGGTGCCTCCCTCTGGGTATCCGAGTTCCACCAACGTCAGGTGGTCCTTGGTAGTGCTTTCAGGCACGGGTACCTCCTGCTTAGTAACCGGGTTCCAGTAACGTCAGCTGGTCCTCGGTAGTTCCATTGGCTCTTGGACCTTCGGGTAGCCATCCGAGTTCCAGTTCCATCAGCTGGTTCTCGGCATTTTCTCAGCCTTCTTGTACCTTCTGCTACATTTCCAAGTTCAAGAGACTAAACACGATGACCCGGAAGAACACCCCTAAGATGACGACGACACCAGAGACGACAACCACCGTGATGACGACGACCCTGGAGACGATGACCCTGAAGACCACCCCGATGACGACGACCCCGGAGACCACCCCGATGACGACGACCCCGGAGACGACGACCCTGGAGACGACGACGACCTGGAAGACCGAGAAGCAGAAGAACAAGAGGCTGCAGAACAAAGAGCAGAAGGACATTAAGCATAACACAAAATATCAGAGCAAAAAAATATTATGTAAATTATAAGCAGAAGAAGACTAAGCAGTGTATGGGGGTGAGTCCGTTCCTCCTCGTGGTGCCCCTGGATAAAGCCTGATGCTGCAGGCCAAACTGAACGCGGACAAATGTAACTGGTTTGTGACAGGCAGAACGGAAGGTGTAATCTTCAAACTTTTATAGATAACAACTACGGGAATGCCTGTCACAAATAAGAATATGATGAAGAAGTTGAATATGATGAAGATAATAGTAAAATAAAAAGAATATGAACAATGTAACCCAAAAAATAATAGGTAGAAGATGAAGAAGAAGATGAATAAGGTGAAGAAGTTGATGTCAAAGAAGCTGATGATGAGGATAATTAAGAAGAAAGCGTGGGAGAAGTAAAAAAGAAGGTGAAGGGCGTGGAAGTAGTGAAACATCAATATCTGACATAAAAAAAAAAAAAAATAACATAGTCAAATTCTTTCTAACGCCGAACTTCATAAAAAAAAATAAAAAATCCTGCTATTCTATTACATTGGGCTAAACCTCTGTCCCTTTAATATCTCCGCCACGTCCCCCAATACATCCTACATTATTCTTAGTTGTTTTCCTTCATGTAGAATGAACCTACAAGTTTATTAAGGGTTTATTTTAATTCCGATATTTTCGTCCCATTGACTTGCATTGGGATCGGGTATCGGTATCGGATTGGATCCGATATTTTGACGGTATCGGCCGATACTTTCCGATACCGATACTTTCCGATATCGGAAAGTATCGCTCAACACTAGTTATTGTGCTATTAAATCGCAAGGATTGTAATTGGAAAACGTTAGGTTAATGCTCAGACTATTGTCAGGATGTTACCTGCCGGTGAAACAAGCTGCTGACTTGAGACTGGTAAAATAATAGAGAACTGGAACTTACAAAGAAGTCGTTCCGATCTGCAAGGAGCACTGTAGAAAAGAAGATACAAGCTGTACTTGAAAAAGTTTACAAGAGGTCACTCCACCGCCAGCACCATAACATCTGCAGCTAGACTCACACATTTGCCCCGATTCATCATTGCCTTTGCAACTGGGTTTTTTTGGTCTACTTTTGTTTGTTTTGCACCATTCTTTTTGTTTGCACCCAATTCATTATTCTATTTGTGTCTTTTCTGAAGTCTAATTTATATACGCTCTCCTAATTTTTCCTGTTTTGATTTTGCTTTGGGGCAATTTCTAGCAACTCCAGATGTTTTAGCCTGATTAAACAAATGCAACTTTTTCCAAATTTTCAAAATTTGGCGCAACTTTGCTCCAGTCCACCCTTGGCGTATTTTCGACTACGTCTCCAGGGGAGATTCAGTTAAAGATGTGTTCACCATTGATAAAAATTCTAATGAAAATACTTAAAAAAATGTGTCCACCATGATTAATGGTGATATGCGCTCCAGAAATTTGTAGGTGCTACATGTTGACTGGTGCACTTTTCCTGTTGTTGTCACTATTTTAACTCACTTCAATAAAGTCTGTAATCATTACTCCTTCTTACTTATCATGCTTTGCCTTTATAGCGCCATCATATTCTACAGTACATCATTATCATCAGAGCTCACAATTTCCATTCCCTATCAGTATGTCATTGAAATGTAGGAGGAAGTCGGAGAACCCGGATGAAACCAATGCAAACTCCTTTCAGATGTTGTCCTTGGTGGGATTTGAACCGAGGACCACAGTGCTGAAAACAACAGTGCTAACCACTGAGCCATCATGCTGCCTACCTGAGCTGGATCTTCTCCATATCCTTAACCAGTTGACCAAGACAATGGTTATTTTCCATGCTCCAGAGGATGTATTGCTGAAATGGTGAGCTGGTGTTTTCCCCTTTTTTTGTTACTATTTTGATTTGGGCATATTTTTTGCAATTTTTGACGCCAAGGTGATTCCTTAGGAGCTAAAAGTTGCATAAACAGTCCAAGAGAAGAAGGAAGCCCATTTTTTTACTTTGCTCCAAATTCATGAATCAACTTTGCTCCAAATTCATGAATCACGTACACCATTTTGATTAATTTGGTACCAAAATCGACAAGTAATAACACAAGAGAAAAAGTAAAAAAAGAAGGTGACTTAGAAAAAACACCAAAAAGCCCATAAATTATGAATCAGGACAATTATATTTACTACATTCACAGAGCGTTGAGCATCTGCCCTGTGTGCTGGATAAAAGGGGTGAATGCTTTATTGGCACACAACCCGTCAGTGTAGATTTCGAGCTTTGGCGGTTTGTTGAGCCTTTGCCCTAGTTAATGAAAAAAGGTTTTCTGAACCTCGATTTTCTTCCAACTTTGAGCAATTATCAGTAAAAGTTCCGCTGCAATTAGGATCATTAGAAAGTTTTTACGAGTAATAAACATTAGACAGACAATAAAAAGGAGGAAACAGAACGCAGTCAAATCTGCAACAGAATGAATATTAAATTGCTGTCATTACGAGTTTCTCAAAGCTGATTGTTCACTTTCTACACAATAGCAGCCAAATCCATCCTTTAACAAATCATGAATCTCTAAGTAGCTCAACAAATAATGAATATAATATGTGCTTTGTATTTCTGGGTATTCTCATTATATTTTTTTCCTGGCAAAACTTTTGGTCCTAAGGTTTGAAAAGCCATTACATGTATCTGAAACGTGGACTTATTGTTAAACAAAATTGACAAGATAATATACGTTACCGGATGAATTTTATTCCATTATGATCCTTGAATAGGCCTCTAAACAGGTCAAGGGCTGTAAAGGTATAAATTGGAAATAATGATTTTATTGTGTCCTTGGTTGTTCCATTGAAATTGTATTCAGTGCACAATACTTTAAAAGACCGAGGGCACAATTGCATATCAAATTAATTTATTTTTTGAGCCATTTCTCTAATAAAAAAATCGCTCCCTTCAGCCACCCCTCTACCAAGTGCATAATTTGAAAATATAAACACTACTCTAAAAAATGCTGTTTATATACTGCAGGCGATAGTACCGCTGATGCTTCCATTGGTCCGGATCATTTTTAAGAGGGTTGGTCATGCTACAATTGTTCATGGTTTAATCAGACAAAAAGAAATAAATACATAAATTACTTAATTAATAAATAGATATAAAAAATAAAAATAATACTAATATTAAATAATAATTTACGGCTGTATGTAAGATTTTGTTCACACAGTGACCCTAACTAAGACATGTTATATATAAAACAAAACCTGGCAAACAATGATACAGGAAACATGAGTAAATAATTGTGAAAATAAATGAAATATTATATAAATATAGTTGTCCTCGAAAGTTTACATACCCCAGCAGAATTTTTGCTTTCTTGGTCTTTTTTCAGAGAATATGAATGATAACACCAACTCTTTTTCTCCACTCATGGTTAGTGGTTGGGTGAAGCCATTTATTGTCAAACGACTGTGTTTTTTCTTTTTAAATCATAATGGCAACCCAAATGACCCTGATCAAAAGTTCACATACCCCATTTCTTAATACCATGTATTGCTGCCTCCTCTAACATCAATGACAGCTTGAAGTCTTTTGTGGTAGTTGTGGATGAGGTTCTTTATTTTCTCAGATGGCACAGCTGCCCACACTTCTTGGCAAAAAGCCTCCAGTTCCTGTGCGCACTTGAGATCTCCCAGCAGTGGCTCAATGATATTGAGGTCAGGAGACTGAGATGGCCACTCCAGAACCTTCACTTTGTTCTACTGTAGCCAATGACAGGCTGACTTGGCCTTGTGTTTTGGATTGTTGTGATGTTGGAACATCCAAGTATGTCCCATGTGCAGCTTCCGGGCTGATGAGTGCAAATTTACCTCCTATATTTGCTGATAACATGCTGCATTCATCTTTTCTTCAACTTTGTCCAAGTTTCCTGTGCTTTTCTAGCTCACACATCCCCAAAACATCAGCGATCTACCTCCGTGCTTTACAATAGGAATGGTGTTCCTTTCACCACATGCCTTGTTGACCTCTCTCCAAATGTAACATATATTGTTGTGGCCAAAAAGTTAAATTTTGATCTGATCACTCCAAATTACCTTGTTCCAGAAGTTTTGAGGCTTGTCTCTGTGCTGTTATGCATATTGCAGGGAAGATACTTTGTGGCATTTGTGCAGCAATGGCTTTCTTCTGGTGACTCGACCATGCAGCCCATTTTCCTTCAAGTGCCTCCTTATTGTGCATCTTGAAACAACCACAGTGCTAGTTTTCAGAGAGTTCTGTATTTCAGCTGATGTTATTTGTGGGATTTTCTTTGCATACCGAACAATTTTCCTGGCAGTTGTGGACGACATTTTTGTTGGTCTACTTGACTACTATCTATCTGTCCATCTGTTATATATATATTATCTATCTATTAAATAACTATTATCTGTCTATCTATTATAAATCTATTATCTATCTATCTATCTATCTATCTATCTACAGCAAGTCTATTTCTGCCTTCAGCTTCATTGATATCAGTACGTACTCATCTGGAGTACAGCTGATGGCAGTGATGTGTCAGCACCTGTCTCCGCCTCTTCGTGTCCTGCTTTTCAGAACAATCTCCTGAGTTAGTGAGACACAGGCACTAAGTAGAGATAAGTGGATCAGGCAAAATTTGAATTCACCAGTTCACATTTTTATTTTTGCCAGGAAATTTGATACAAAGTTATTTTCTGTGAATTTAGTGTCCCTTATTAACCCCTAGGGTCCCTCCAAAACCTAGAGCATGATAAATGTATTATGTAAAAAATAATAATAAAAAATCATTATACTCACCCTCCGCTCACCTCACATGTGCTGTGGGCTGTAGTCACACAAAGAGTGACTGCCTTATCAATTTATTTTGGACGATCCCTTTAACTGGATATTTAATAAGGAAGATTGGAAAATAAGCGAATTGCTGAGATATTGCACAAGAACTTACAGAATGCAGAATTACATTTAAATACAGTTTATGCCGACAAGATAGATTTTGAGAGTTCAGCATCTGTCAGGTGGATGTTTTCGGAGCTATTTTGTAAATAGCCTGGATAACCTCGGGCTGTTTAATTGAAGTATTAAAGTGGAATACTATCACACGGCTTGATTTTCCATCTCATCTTATCATCCCGCGTTTCACTAGCTACAATTCTTTAAGAAAAGACACTTTCTTATTATATGTAAGTTAAGCCGATTGATCATAAAAGACAATTTTGACGGTTGGCAAAAAAAACTCACTAAAATATTCAACAAATGGGTATTCAGTAAAATTATAACGCAGTAAAATGCTCGGATAACTTTACCATTTGCTTTCAGTAAAATACTCAACAAATCTTTTCACCAGGCAAGTGGGAAGAATTTGACAGATAAAAAATACTTTAATTTTCAACTTTTTATACTACTTAAATTCTTCTGTACTGCAAAGTTTCTAAACCACTAGCGAGATAATAAAATGAAAAAGGATAGATCATTGAGAAAATAGTTTGCCTAAATGATGAATGGTCTAGTTTGTAAAACAATTCTTTGTACGTTTTTACGGGTAATAGGTTTTTTATTTCATATATTCTCCCTCTTCAATTAAAAATCCTAATCTATTTTTTGTAATGCTTCATCATTCCTACAGAAGCCATATTGGAATATTGGACACTCACCAATAGGTTCTCTCAGAGTTTACATCTGATCGCTGGAGGTTTCACTAGCAACACATCCTATGATATGATCGGCTTATTGTCTGCTGATCCTTATAAAGAATGCATTGTCTACTAAAGATAATACAGTTAAATGTTTTATTTTAAAAGGTATATAAATTATACATACTATGAAAGTCAGATCAGATCAAAGGTGCTACACACCTGTCCCAGATTTGGGCTTTGCTCCCTTGACCTAGGTCCACTGAACCTAGGTCCACATGTCAGGCTTTGGAGATAGCCTAGTGTGATCCCATGTTATCATCTACCTGGACCTACACTCACTGGCCACTTTATTAGGTACACCTGTCCAACTTCTTGTTAACACTTAATTTCTAATCAGCCAATCACATGGCGGCAACTCAGTGCATTTAGGCATGTAGACATGGTCAAGACAATCTCCTGCAGTTCAAACCGAGCATCAGTATGGGGAAGAAAGGTGATTTGAGTGCCTTTGAACGTGGCATGGTTGTTGGTGCCAGAAGGGCTGGTCTGAGTATTTCAGAAACTGCTGATCTACTGGGATTTTCACGCACAACCATCTCTAGGGTTTACAGAGAATGGTCCGAAAAAGAAAAAAAATCCAGTGAGCGGCAGTTCTGTGGGCGGAAATGCCTTGTTGATGCCAGAGGTCAGAGGAGAATGGGCAGACTGGTTTGAGCTGATAGAAAGGCAACAGTGACTCAAATCGCCACCCGTTACAACCAAGGTAGGCCTAAGAGCATCTCTGAACGCACAGTGCATCGAACTTTGAGGCAGATGGGCTACAGCAGCAGAAGACCACACCGGGTACCACTCCTTTCAGCTAAGAACAGGAAACTGAGGCTACAATTTGTACAAGCTCATCGAAATTGGACAGTAGAAGATTGGAAAAACGTTGCTTGGTCTGATGAGTCTCGATTTCTGCTGCGACATTCGGATGGTAGGGTCAGAATTTGGCGTAAACAACATGAAAGCATGGATCCATCCTGACTTGTATGGAGCATCTTTGGGATGTGCAGCCGACAAATCTGCGGCAACTGTGTGATGCCATCATGTCAATATGGACCAAAATCTCTGAGGAATGCTTCCAGCACCTTGTTGAATCTATGCCACGAAGAATTGAGGCAGTTCTGAAGGCAAAAGGGGGTCCAACCCGTTACTAGCATGGTGTACCTAATAAAGTGGCCGGTGAGTGTATATAAGGGTACGTTCACACAGGACTTTTTTGCTGCTTTCTTTTGCTGCTTTTTTTTATGCTAATTTTCAGCTGCTTTTTACAGTACCAGTAAAGCCTATGAGATTTCAGAAATCTCATGCACACACGTTGGTTTTTTGTTTGATCAGTTTTTTCTGCTTTGCTGCTTTTTTTGGACATAGGGCATGTCACTTCTTTCAGCGTTTTTGCAGCGTTTTTGCAGCGTTTTTTCACCCATTGACTTGAATGGGTGATGAAAAAAACGCTGCAAAAACGCTGAAAAAACGCATGTAGCATTATTTGCTGCTTTTTTTGTGCAGAAAATCATGGCCAGCAGGAAGGGATCTCACAGCCAAGAGCTTAGGGGTGTGGTTAGTGAGGTGTGAAGAGCCATTGTGAGCCATTGTGAGGTGTGAAGAGCCATTGTGAGGTGTCCTGATTGTGATCTATTGTGAGGGAGTTCCTGGTAGTGAGGTGTGAAGAGCCATTGTGAGCCATTGTCAGGTGTGAAGAGCCATTGTGAGGTGTCCTGATTGTGATCTATTGTGAGGGAGTTCCTGGTAGTGAGGTGTGAAGAGCCATTGTGAGCCATTGTGAGGTGTGAAGAGCCATTGTGAGGTGTCCTGATTGTGATCTATTGTGAGGGAGTTCCTGGTAGTAAGGTGTAAAGAGCCATTATGAGGTGTCCTAGCAGCTGAAAATTGGCATAAAAAAAAGCAGCAAAAATCTGCAGCAAAAATCTGCAGCAAAAAAGTCCTGTGTGAACATACCCAAAAAACGCACCAAAAACGCACCAAAAAAACGCACCTAAATTAGCATAAAAAAAAGCAGCAAAAAAAAGCAGCAAAAAAGTCCTGTGTGAACGTACCCTAAGGCTCACCAAGACACACACCTGTGTCTTGGTATTAAGACTTCTAAGTACTCCGGAGTCCTGTGTGCCTGCAGCCTCCATGATATCTACTGCCTGTTCCCAGTCTCCTGTCCTCTTTGGTCTCTATGACCTCTGCTATTTGGCTGCAGTCTAAAAGACATCTTCTACCTGTTCCCAGTCTTCTATCAATCTACAGTGTCCAGGACTTTTGCTACTTGTTCCCAGTCTTCTATCACCCTGCGGTCTCCAGGACATTTGCTTCCTGTCTGCGCTCTCCAGGACCTCTGCTATTTCTTCCCAGTCTCCTATCCCCCTGCAATCTCCAGGACTTCTGCTACCTGTCTACAGTCTCCAGGACCTCTGCTACTTGTCTGCAGTCACCAGGACCTCTACTACACATTCTCCGACTCCGACTATAAGCCTATGGTCTCCAGAACCTCTGCTCCCTGCTTCTAGTTCTCCTATTCGCTAACGGTCTCCAGTACATCTACTACCTGTTTCCATCATGCCTCAACTGACTGCTGCACCGACGCTCATGACCATGTGCCCAACCGGACCTTGGGCTTTAAGGATCCACCTCAATAGGTGAGCCTAACAGAAGGGGAAAGATTGTGTAGAGAAACATTTGTGAAATAAAGATGCTGTCTAGAACTGCAATATGCAGTTATTACTAATTCAACCTCATCAGTTCTCTGTGCCTCCCCTCCCTTATGATCTGACCACAGGACATAGTCAGGACGTTTGCACCCACCTTGACCTCAAGTCCATGCCTCTTGTGCCAATCCCAATGTCATTAGTTGCAGTTGATGGATATTCCTACAAAACTTCTTGCAAACTACTAGCAATAGGGATGTTGGTAACCAGGACTGGATCCTCTCTCTCCCATTGGCAGTCACAAGGGTTTCCAATATGGCATTGTGTCCTTGGACAGGACCCATATGGTATTGGCCACATGCAACAATGTCTATTCAACGCTGTACATACCTGTGCAATACTTGCATAGTGTTACATCTACTTTTATCTTACGAGATACGAATACATCAACCTTTACCTTATCATAACTTTAAAAAGGGCTCAAAGTTCTCACAATTCAAATTGAACATATTATGAATGAATGGCCACATATAATTAAAGACGTATAGCAAAAAAACTCCTGACAGAGTATTGCAGAGTCATGTTTTATGGTAAGCAAGGAGGAATGCTAAGGAACCATACATCTCAAACAGAAAGTTAATTAATAAAACAGAAATGTGTTACCTTTTGACATTTTCTTACATATAGTAAAATTACTTTCCGCATTAGGGTTCAGGGAGCTCACAGATTATTTGGGAGGCAAATTTGTTAATTATGCCAGACTTATTGGATTTCAATATGCTGATACATATCATCTATAATATCTAATAGGGTATATAATTTGCAAATGCTCTTAAATGTGGAAAGTTCATACCCATTCATGCTCCCTGGGAAAACCTTGTTGTCAGAAGTAACCACTCTGATTCTGGTATCAGCACTAGTAAAATTGTTTCATGTGAAAGATGAGCACACAGCTGTCCAGCCAATGCTGTAATTTATTCTTATGTGTGCATGGCTTTAAAGTGAACCTGTATGGTCTCCCATGACCTCTAGCCCAGATTATTTATATATGTATGAGCAAACTAGCCCTGTATAATGTTATTGACTGAAAACAAGGTAAAATTAATGCATTTATAATTTCCCCTTTGATAACATAAGTAATATTATTACTTATTATTATAGCTCCATTTTTTATGCAAATGTGAAAAGGGGTACACATAACAAAAAAATAGTGCAATAATCTTGAATAAAATGAGAACCGACTGGAATAAGAGGAAAGAGGACCTTGGTTGCGAGGGATCACAATTTACAAAGGATGGGTAAGGATGCCATGGGTGAGGACAGAGCTGGTCATACAGAGGTATGGTGGAAGGAGGGTTACTGCAGGTTGTTGGAAGAGGGGGGTCTTCAAGTTGCTTTTGAAGGTTACCAAGGTAGGCGAGAGCCTGATATGTTGGGGTACAGAGATCCAAAGTAGGGGGGATGCACGGAAAAAATATTGTAGGCAATTGTGGGAAGAGGAGATTAGAGTGGAGTATAGAAGATTTTGTGAGGATTGGAGGTTGTGTGTAGTTAAGTACCAGGAGACTAGGTCACAGAAGTATGAAGGCTTTGTATGCCAAGGTTATGGTTTTGAACTAGAATCTCTGGGCAATGGGGAGTCAGTGAAGTTATTGTCAGAGAGGAGAGTCCGGAGAATTGATGGATTGATAGGGGGATTAGTCAGGCAGTGGAGTTTAGGATAAATTGGAGGTGTGCAAGAGTGTTAGCAGGAAGGCCACAAAGTAGAAGGTTATTGTAGTCAAGGCGGGAGATGATGAGGGCATGCACTAGTGTTTTTGCAGATTCTTGGTTGAGCAATTTGCGGATCCAGGAGCTGCTTTTGAGATGGGGTCGGCAAGAAGTGTTAAGGGCTTGGATGTGTGGTTTGAAGGAGAGATCAGAGTCAAGAGTTACCCCAAGGCAGCGAGCTTGAGGGACTGGGGAGAATGGGCAACCATTATCATTGAAGGATAGGTCTGTTGGGGGGGTTGAATGAAATGGTGGAAAGATGATGAATTCTGTTTATCAATGTTAAGTTTTAGAAATCTGGCAGAGAAGAAAGATTAAATAGCTGACAGAGATTGTGGGATTCTGGTTAGTAAGGAGGTGATATCAAGTCCAGAAAGGTAGATCTGTGTGTCATCAGTATAGAGATGATACTGAAATCTGTGGGACTCTATGAGCAGTCCCATGCTGAAGGTGTAGATGGAGAAGAGCAGAGGTCCTAGAACTGAACCTTGGGGGACTCCGACAGATAGGGGGCGAGATGATTAGGCGGTGTGTAAGTGGGAGCTGTTGAATGTCTGGACTGTTAGGTATGAGGAGATCAAGATAGGGTCAAGTTTGTGATGTCAACAGATGAGAAAATCCGTAGTAAGAGGGAATGTTCCACTGTGTCGAAGGCAGATGACAGGTCCAGAAAGAGGAGCGTCGCTTGGATCTGGGAGTTAATAGGTCATTTGTGACTTTAACCCCTTCATGACTGTGGGATTTTTCGTTTTTCCATGTTCGTTTTTCGCTCCCCTCCTTCCCAGAGCCATAACTTTTTTATTTTTCCATCAATTTGGCCATGTGAGGGCTTATTTTTTGCAGGACAAGTTGTACTTTTGAACGACATCTTTGGTTTTACCATGTCATGTGCTAGAAAACGGGAAAAAAATTCCAAGTGCGGTGAAAATTGCAAAAAAAGTGCAATCCCACACTAGTTTTTTGCTTGGCTTTTTTGCTAGCTTCACTAAATGCTAAAACTGACCTGCCATTATGATTTTCCAGGTCATTACGAGTTCATAGACACTAAACATGACTAGGTTATTTTTTATCTAAGTGGTGAAAAAAAAATTCCAAAGTTTGCTAAAAAAAAATAAAAAATTGTGCCATTTTCCGATACTCGTAGCGTCTCCATTTTTCATGATATAGGGTCGGTTGAGGGCTTATTTTTTGCGTACTGAGCTGGCATTTTTAATGATACCATTTCACTGCAGATACATTATGATTCTCCAGGTCAGTACGAGTTCATAGACACCTAACTTCACTAGGTTATTTTTTACCTAAGTGGTGAAAAAAAATTCCAAACTTTAATAAAAAAAAAAAAATTGTGCCATTTTCCGATACTCGTAGCATCTCCATTTTTCATGATCTGGGGTCGGTTGAGGGCTTATTTTTTGCATGCCGAGCTAGCGTTTTTAATGATTCCAATTTGGTGCAGATACGTTCTTTTGATCGCCCGTTATTGCATTTTAATGCAATGTCGCGGCGACCAAAAAAACGTAATTCTGGCATTTTGATTTTTTTTCTCGTTACGCTGTTTAGCGATCAGGTTAATGCTTTTTTTTATTGATAGATCGGGCGATTCTGAATGTGGTGATACCAAATATGTGTAGATTTGATTTTTTTTTATTGATTTATTTTGATTGGGGCGAAAGGGGAGTGATTTAAACTTTTATATTTTTTTTATTTTTTTCACATTTTTTTTAACTTTTTTTTTTTAACTTTTGCCATGCTTCAATAGCCTCCATGGGATCTGCTGTTCGCTGCTATGTAGTAGAAAATCAGGTGTGTTGTGAGCGCCGACCACAGGGTGTCGCTCACAGCTACCAGCGATCAGTAACCATAGAGGTCTCAATGGAGAAGCATCGCCGACCTCCGATCATGTGACGGGGGTCGGCGATGCCGTAATTTCCGGCCGCCCGGCCGGATGCGGTTGTTAAATGCCGCTGTCTGCGTTTGACAGCGGCATTTAACTAGTTAATAGCGGCGGGTGAATCGCGATTTAGCCCGCCGCTATTGCGGGCACATGTCAGCTGTTTAAAACAGCTGACATGTCCCGACTTTGATGCGGGCTCACCGTGGAGCCCTGCATCAAAGCAGGGGAGCTGACATCGGACGTATTATCCCGTCCGATGTCAGTAAGGGGTTAATCAGGGTAGTTTCAGTGTAATGGTGCAGTTGGAAGCCAGATTCTAAGCTATCGAAGTAGGAGAGGGAGAAAAGGTGGGAGGACAGTTCAACATGGACTTATTGTTCCAGTAGTTTTGAGGCATAAGGGAAAATTGATATGGGACAATAGCTAGACAGAGAGGACAGATCTAGGGAGGGCTTTTCCAGGATGGGTGCAATTGAGGCACATTTGAAGCATGAGCAGAAGACACTACATAGTGACAGGTTGAAGAGATGGGTTAGGGTTGGGATAAAGACTGTGATGAGATTTTGGATGGGGTAGGACGGGATTGCGTCAAGTTCACAGATGGTGAGATGTGATTTGGAGTGTAAAGAGGAAAGTTGATCTTTTGTAATGGTGGAGAAGCAGGCTTTGGAAGAGGAGAGCTGAGTAGTTATGAGGAGGGGCTGTGGGGGCTGTTGGCCAAACCTTTCTCTGATGTTTTTGATCTTCTGCTGGAAAAATGAGGCAAACTCTTCAGCTGAGATGAGAGGAAGGCGGTGCTGGAGAAATGAAGAGAGAATTGAACATGTTGAACAGCAGTTTAGGGTTGTGAGACAGAGAGGATATGAAAATAGTGAGGAACCATTTGAATGCAATGAAGTGCTCCTTGAAATGGGACCTTTTCCATCTCCGCTCAGCAACCCTGGAAGCTCGCCTCAGTTCTTTGGTCAGGCTGTTGTGCCAGGGTTGTCTGTTAATTGTGCAAACTTTGGTATATGTGAGGGGGGCGACTGATTTGAGAGCTGCAGCTGTTGTGGTATTATATAAAGCAACATATACCGTATATACTTGAGTATAAGCCGACCCGAGTATAAGCCGACCCCCCTAATTTTGCCACAAAAAACTGGGAAAACTTAATGACTCGAGTATAAGCCTAGGGTGGAAAATGCAGCAGCTACCGGTAAATTTCAAAAGTAAAAATAGATACCAATAAAAGTAAAATTAATTGAGACATCAGTAGGTTAAGTGTTTTTGAATCCATATTGAATCAGGAGCCCCATATAATGCTCCATAAAGTTTGATGGGCCCCATTAGATGCTCCATATTAAAATATGCCCCATATAATCCTGCATAAAGGGTAATAAGGGCCCCATAAGATGCTCCATAGAGATATTTGCCCTATATAGTGCTGCACAAACGTTAGGGCCCCATAGATGCTCCATACAGACACTTGCCCCAATATAGTGCTGCACAAGCGTTATGGCCCCATAAGATGCTCCATACAGACACTTGCCCCATATAATGCTGCACAAACGTTATGGCCCTATAAGATGCTCCATACAGTCACTTGCCCCATATAGTGCTGCACAATCGTTATGTCCCCATAAGATGCTCCGTACAGTCACTGCCCCTTATAATGCTGCACAAGCGTTATGGCCCCATAAGATGCTCCGTACAGTCACTGCCCCTTATAATGCTGCACAAGCGTTATGGCCCCATACAGATTCTCCGTACAGTCACTTGCCCCATATAGTGCTGCACAATCATTATTGCCCCATACAGATGCTCCGTACAGTCACTGCCCCTTATAATGCTGCACAAGTGTTATGGCCCCATAAGATGTTCCATACAGTCACTGCCCCTTATAGTGCTGCACAATCGTTATGGCCCCATACAGATGCTCCATACAGTCACTGCCCCTTATAATGCTGCACAAGCGTTATGGCCCCATAAGATGCTCCGTACAGTCACTGCCCCTTATAATGCTGCACAAGCGTTATGGCCCCATACAGATGCTCCGTACAGTCACTGCCCCTTATAATGCTGCACAAGCGTTATAGCCCCATAAGATGCTCCGTACAGTCACTGCCCCTTATAATGCTGCACAATCGTTATGGCCCCATACAGATGCTCCGTACAGTCACTGCCCCTTATAATGCTGCACAAGCGTTATGGCCCCATAAGATGCTCCGTACAGTCACTGCCGCTTATAGTGCTGCACAATCGTTATGGCTTCATACAGATGCTCCGTACAGTCACTGCCCCTTATAATGCTGTACAAGCGTTATGGCCCCATAAGATGTTCCGTACAGTCACTGCCCCTTATAGTGCTGCACAATCGTTATGGCCCCATACAGATGCTCCGTACAGTCACTGCCCCTTATAATGCTGCACAAGCGTTATGGCCCCATAAGATGCTCCGTACAGTCACTGCCCCTTACAATGCTGCACAAGCGTTATGGCCCCATACAGATGCTCCGTACAGTCACTGCCCCTTATAATGCTGCACAAGCGTTATGGCCCCATAAGATGCTCCGTACAGTCACTGCCCCTTACAATGCTGCACAAGCGTTATGGCCCCATACAGATGCTCCGTACAGACACTGCCACTTATAGTGCTGCAAAATCGTTATGGCCCCATACAGGTGCTCTGTACAGTCACTGCCCCTTATAATGCTGCACAAGTGTTATGGCCCCATAAGATGCTCTGTACAGTCACTGCCCCTTATAGTGCTGCACAAGCGTTGTGGCCCCATAAGATGCTCCGTACAGTCACTGCCCCTTTTAATGCTGCACAAGCGTTATGGCCCCATACAGATGCTCCGTACAGACACTTGCCCCTTATAGTGCTGCACAATCGTTATGGCCCCATACAGATGCTCCGTACAGACACTTGCCCCTTATAGTGCTGCACAATCGTTATGGCCCCATACAGATGCTCCATACAGTCACTGCCCCATATGCTTTTGCTGCGATTAAAAAAAATAATTACATACTCACCTCTCTTCGCTCAGGACCCCCGGCACTTTCAATATTTACCTGCTCCTCGTGCAGCTCCGTCTTCAGCACTGACGTTCAGCAGAGGGCGCGCACTGACTACATCACCGCGCCCTCTGACCTGAGCGTCACAGCCAGAGGATGCTGATGACGGAGCCGCACCAGAACGAGGAGCGGTAAATATCGTGCAGCGCTGCGCAGCGCTGTATACTCACCTACTGCTGGTGCGGTCCCTGCGCGTCCCTGCTTCTTCCAGCGCTGCATCTTCTTCCTGTATTGAGCGGTCACAGTTACCGCTCATTACCGAAATGAATATGCGGCTCCACCTCTATGGGAGGTGGAGCCGCATATTCATTACTGTAATGAGCGGGACCATGTGACCGCTCAGTACAGGAAGAATATGCAGCGCTGGAAGAAGCAGGGACGTGCAGGGACCGCACCAGCAGTAGGTGAGTATAATTAGATAGCCCCCACCCCCCCTCCCCTGCCGACCTCCGGGTATGACTCAAGTTTAAGCCGAAAGGGGGACTTTCAGCCCCAAAAAATGGGCTGAAAATCTCAGCTTATACTCGAGTATATACGGTATATGTCTGTAAGAGAGAGAAGGGATATAGAGAGTGAGTGTGGGTCGAGGTGTCTCAGATTTCTGCGAGGGTATTCAAATTTGCGGAGTGGGGATTATGCACATTGAGAGGAGAGGGAAGAGTATGTAAGTAGGTTGTGGTCAGAAAGAGGAAGAGTTGAGTTAGAGAGGTTAGATAGGAAACAGAAGCCAGTGAAGATGAGGTTTAGTGTGTAGCCATCTTTGTGAGTGGCTGTGCAAGACCATTGAGCGAGGCCGAAGGAAGAAGTTGGAGATAGAAGCTTAGTGACAGCTTGAAGTCACCCATGAGAATAGTGTGAATTTCAGCAGAAAGGAAATTAAGCAGCCAAGTGGTGAAGTGGTTGAAGAAGGTAGTGTCAGGCCCTGGGGTGTCATAAATGACAGCCAATTGGAGGTTGGAGAGGGAGTAGATGCGCACAGTGAACCTCAAAAGAAGAGAAAGTAATGGCAGTGGGATTTGTATAAAAAAGTAGTTATCTTACAGGAGAGTGCCAACTCCACTGCCATACTTGCTGTTGGGGAAAGTGCAGCTGGAGAGCCTGAGTCAGAGGGGGTGAGCCAGGTTTCAGTGATGGTGAGGGAGGAAAGTTTCCTAGCAGTTTGTTGCAGAAAGAGTGAGCGTTCCATCGAGTTTCTGTTAGAGGATCATTGCTGCTAATGCAAATCTCATCTATGCACACCGCTCATTCCAGCAGAGTCACCGCATCTCTGAAGCAAGGTGTTTGCTTCCTGGATTCAGAGACGCTCACCTACGCATGACCAGAAGCTATCGTCTACACTTCCAGACATGCACCTTTCTAAACCTTTACTCCAATTAGGATGTGAATAACCTCAAATTAAAGCTGAGAGTCAGCACTGTAAGCCCATATTTATTATATAACTGTATCTTGAATATGTTTCGGCAAACAGCTAAAATGCGAAAGCTGACGTCACTGTCCAGCTATTCCTGCACCTAACTGTATGCTGTATACTCATCTCTTTCATGCAGCTCTCTGTCCAATTTCCAAGTACTTTATAGATTCCTATAGTCCTCATTTAGAAGCCTCTGGTTCTTTTTTATGTTTACCGTAAACTTCGAGCAAATCCAAGTTTTTTTTAATAAAATTTGAAACAAATTTGCTTCCCTTTTAATCAATTTGCTTATTTCAATTCAAAGCAAGTACAGTCTATGTCCATGTTGCTACTGGAAATTACAAGATTTCAATATTTTTTTTTCAATTACAGGAAGACTTGTTTTTTTTTCTTCAAATATAGTTATATGGAGAATACAAAATAAAAAAAAATATATATATATTTTAAAAATACACTTAACATACAAAGCTGTTTTAAACAAGAGGTGATTTTCAGCTAACACATTCTCTTTAAGGTAATAAACATCTCACCAATTTGCTACTTCATATATAAGTGATTTCACAAAGATTGCGGTGCAAAGAGCACATCTGTGAGAATGTTCTCTACAATAGGAAAGAATTTAAAGAGCTGAGTACATGTAGTAGTGAGGAAACTATTGTACATCAGAACAGAGCAATTCAACTAAACCCCATGGGACAAATAAGTCAGCTCTAAATATAGAACATTCTGCTTTGTCGAGGCTTAGAAATTCTGACTATGTTCCGCTCTCGTTCTCTAAAAATCAAAAGTCATCCAAGGAGTCCAATGAATGAAGGCTGATTTTTGTGTAGCATTTACATTGTGTTTTTCTCCCCTCACTATTTATAAGCTGTTTTTGGTCATTTATAAAAAAAAAATGCCAAAAATCTGTGAAGAATAATTTTCCTCTCTACTCTGTTATCTTGTAACATCAAAAGGAAGACTGTGATCGCACTTGGCATTTCTCGTAAAGGTCAAATACACTGAAAAATTTGGTCTGCGAATGTTAATGTCACGAAAAAAAAATAGATATACACCCGATCCTGATCTTTCTAAACTGAGGTTGAACAAATGACTTATTTTTTTCTTGGTTGGAGTTTAGATGTTAAATAATAATGTGGTGCTAGCAATTTATAATGATTTATTAGTTGGAAAATTTTCACACGAACCGCGACAAATCCACGGGAAGTGAGAACCTGTTATGTTTATTTTACAATTAGGACAACTTGATTTAAAAAGGGGTTGTCCAGGTAGTGGGCAACCCCTTTCATATCAGATCGGTTGGGTGTGACATCTGGCATTCCCACTGATCAGCTGTTTTAAGCGCTTGCCGGAAGTAGATAGGAGCTGATCTCCAGTACCCAGGAGTGGCTGCTACACATCGCATGGAGCTGTGGTGTTTTGCTACATTAATTGTTTACATCCGAATGCTGCAAGAATTGGTAGCAGCTGATCGTGGTGGTGCTGGATGTCAAACCCCTGCAGATCTTATATTGATCACTAGACATTAGTGATGAGCGAGTATACTCATTGCTCGGGTTTTCCAGAGCACGCTCAGGTGGTCTCCGAGTATTTGTGACTGCTCGGAGAATTAGTTTTCCTTGCCGCAGCTGCATGATTTGCGGCTACTAGACAGCTTGATTACATGTGGGGATTCGCTAGCAACCAGGCAACCCCCACATGTACTCAGGCTGGCTAGCAGCTGTAAATCATGCAGCTGCGTCAACAAAAACTAAATCTCCGAGCAGTCACAGGTACTCGGAGACCACCCAAGCGTGCTCCGGAAAACCCGAGCAACGAGTGTACTCGCTCATCACTACTAGAGATGTATAGAAGTCTAAAACCTCAGCCACTTTACCTCGGTCTACAAATTTAGATACCGTGTAGTGATGATTTCCAGAGCACGCTCGGGTGACCTCCGAGTATTTTTTAGCGCTCAGAGATTTAGTTTTCATCGCCGCAGCTGAATGATTTACATCTCTAAACCAGCTTGATTACATGTGAGGATTCCCTAGCAACCAGGCAACCCCCACATGTACTTATGCTGGCTAACAGATGTAAATCATTCAGCTGCGGCGATGAAAACTAAATCTCATAGTTACATAGTTACATAGTTATTAAGGTTGAAGGAAGACTTTAAGTCCATCTACTTCAACCCATAGCCTAACCTAACATGCCCTAACATGTTGATCCAGGGGAAGGCAAAAAAACCCCATGTGGTAAGAGTAAGCTCCACCATGGGGAAAAAAATTCCTTCCCGACCCCACATACGGCAATCAGACTAGTTCCCTGGATCAACACCCTATCAAGGAATCTAGTGTATATACCCTGTAATATTATACTTTTCCAGAAAGGCATCCAGTCCCCTCTTAAATTTAAGTAATGAATCACTCATTACAACATCATATGGCAGAGAGTTCCATAGTCTCACTGCTCTTACAGTAAAGAATCCGCGTCTGTTATTATGCTTAAACCTTTTTTCCTCCAGACGTAGAGGATGCCCCCTTGTCCCTGTCACCGGTCTATGATTAAAAAGATCAGCAGAAAGGTCTTTGTACTGTCCCCTCATATATTTATACATTAACATAAGATCACCCCTTAGCCTTCGTTTTTCCAAACTAAATAGCCCCAAGTGTAATAACCTATCTTGGTATTGCAGACCCCCCAGTCCTCTAATAACCTTGGTCGCTCTTCTCTGCAACCGCTCTAGTTCAGCTATGTCTTTCTTATACACCGGAGACCAGAACTGTGCACAGTATTCTAAGTGTGGTCGCACTAGTGACTTGTATAGAGGTAAAATTATGTTCTCCTCATGAGCATCTATGCCTCTTTTACTGCATCCCATTATTTTATTTGCCTTTGTAGAAGCTGCCTGACACTGGCCACTGAATATGAGTTTGTCATCCACCCATACACCCAGGTCCTTTTCATTGACAGTTTTACCCAGAGTTTTAGAATTAAGCACATAGTTATACATCTTATTACTTCTACCCAAGTGCATGACCTTACATTTATCCCCATTAAAGCTCATTTGCCATTTATCAGCCCAAGCTTCTAGTTTACATAAATCATCCTGTAATACAAAATTGTCCTCCTCTGTATTGATTACCCTGCAGAGTTTAGTGTCATCTGCAAATATTGAAATTCTACTCTGAATGCCCCCTACAAGGTCATTAATAAATATGTTAAAAAGAAGAGGGCCCAATACTGACCCCTGTGGTACCCCACTACTAACCGCGACCCAGTCCGAGTGTGCTCCATTAATAACCACCCTTTGTTTCCTATCCCTGAGCCAGCTCTCAACCCACTTGCACATATTTTCCCCTATCCCCATTATTCTCATTTTATGTATCAGCCTTTTGTGTGGCACCGTATCAAAAGCTTTTGAAAAGTCCATATACACTACATCCACTGGGCTCCCTTGGTCCAGTCCGGAACTTACCTCTTCATAGAAGCTGATCAAATTAGTCTGACATGAGCGGTCCCTAGTAAACCCGTGCTGATACTGGGTCATGAGGTTATTCCTCTTCAGATACTCCAGTATAGCATCCCTTAGAATGCCCTCCAGGATTTTACCCACAGTAGAGGTTAAGCTTACTGGCCTATAATTTCCGAGTTCAGTTTTTGTCCCCTTTTTAAATATTGGCACCACATTTGCTATACGCCAGTCCTGTGGTACAGACCCTGTTATTATGGAATCTTTAAAGATTAAAAACAATGGTCTATCAATGACTGTACTTAATTCCTGCAGTACTCGAGGGTGTATCCCATCCGGGCCTGGAGATTTGTCAATTTTTGTGATTTTTAGACGCCGCCGTACTTCCTGCTGGGTTAAGCAGGTAACATTTAATTGGGAATTTTTATCAGTAGTCATATTGGCTGCCATGGGATTTTCTTTTGTAAATACTGATGAAAAAAAGTCATTTAGCATATTGGCTTTTTCCTCATCCTCATCCACCATTTCACCCAGACTATTTTTAAGGGGGCCAACACTATCATTTTTTAGTTTCTTACTATTTATGTAGTTAAAGAATATTTTGGGGTTATTTTTGCTCTCTCTGGCAATGAGTCTCTCTGTCTCAATCTTTGCTACCTTGATTTGCTTTTTACAGAATTTATTTAATTTTCTATATTTATTTAATGCCTCATCACTACCTACTTCCTTTAATTCCTTAAATGCTTTCTTTTTGTCACTTATTGCGCCCCTTACAGCTCTATTTAGCCATATTGGTTTCCTCCTATTTCTAGTATGTTTATTCCCATACGGTATATACTGTGCACAGGTCCTATCCAGGATGCTAATAAACGTCTCCCATTTTCTTTGTGTACTTTTATGTCTCAGGATATCGTCCCAGTTAATTGCACCAAGATCCTCTCTCATCCGTTGGAAATTTGCCCTCCTGAAGTCTAGTGTCCTTGTCACCCCTCTACTACACATCTTATTAAAGGAGACCTGAAAACTTAATATTTTGTGATCACTATTCCCCAAGTGACCCCCAAACCTTATATTTGATATGCGGTCTGGCCTGTTGGTTAATATTAGGTCTAGCAGTGCCCCCCTCCTTGTTGGGTCCTGAACCAGTTGTGAAAGGTAATTGTCTCTCATAGTTGTCAAAAACCGATTACCTTTACTGGAACTGCAGGTTTCTGTTCCCCAATCTATTTCAGGGTAGTTGAAGTCCCCCATAATAATGACTTCTCCTTGAGTCGCAGCTTCATCTATTTGCTTTACGAGGATATTCTCCATTGCTTCCATTATTTTTGGAGATTTATAACAAACCCCTATCAGTAATTTATTATTTTTTCCCCCTCCCCTTATCTCCACCCACAGGGACTCTACATTTTCATTAGATTCACCTATATTATCATGCAGGATGGGTTTTAAGGTTGATTTTACAAACAGACACACCCCACCCCCTCGCTTATCTGTACGGTCATTTCTGAAAAGGCTATAGCCCTGCAAGTTAACAGTCCAGTTATGGCTCTCATCCAGCCATGTTTCAGATATCCCCACCATATCATAATTATGTTCCAACAACATTAGTTCTAATTCGTCCATTTTGTTGGTGAGGCTTCTGGCATTAGTATACATGCACTTGATGTTCCTCTCTGTACCTCTATTCTTTCTTAAATTATTAGCTGTTCTAACCCCACCCCCCATGCCACCGCCACCCCCAACTTATTTGTGCCCAGGTCTCTATCTGCACTATCTTCCCCTCCTATAAAATGAATACCCTCCCCCCAATCCCTAGTTTAAACACTCCTTCAACCTTCTAGCCATTTTCTCCCCCAGCACAGCTGCACCTTCCCCATTGAGGTGCAGCCCATCCCTAGCGTAGAGCTTGTAGCCAACTGAGAAGTCGGCCCAGTTCTGCAGGAACCCAAACCCCTCCTTCCTACACCAATTCTTGAGCCACTTATTAACCTCCCTAATCTCCCGTTGCCTCTCTGGCGTGGCACGTGGTACAGGCAGTATTTCGGAAAATACCACGTTGGAGGTCCTTGCTTTCAGCTTGCAGCCTAATTCCCTGAAATCATCTTTAAGGACCTTCCACCTACCTCTAACTTTGTCATTTGTGCCAATGTGCACCATGACCGCTGGGTCCTCACCAGCCCCTCCCAGTAATCTGTCCACCCGATCAGCGATGTGTCGGACTCGAGCGCCAGGTAGGCAGCACACCGTCCGACGATCCCTGTCTTTGTGACAGATTGCCCTATCTGTTCCCCTAATAATTGAGTCCCCCACTACCAGCACCTGTCTGGCCTGCCCTGCTCTCCTATTTCCCTCCTTACTGGAGCAGTCACTCCTCCGGCTTTCAGAGGAATCTCGGAGCACTAAAAAATACCTGGAGGTCACCCGAGCGTGCTCAGGAAATCTTGAGTAACGAGTATATTCACTTATCACTAATACCGTGCTATGGCAGCAAAATTATCCTTTAATTTAGCGTAAGCACAATAACTGGTTTATGCTAGCGATGAGCGAATCCATAAAATACTGTTTCAATTTCCAAGGAAGTTTTAGGACTTTGTGATTCAATTCACATTTGTCTAAAATGATTGAATTGTTTTACATATTGTAGAAATTACATTAGCCAGAGAAAGCTCACATGACCTCAGGAGTAGCCGGATATGCTACTATTTAATGACTTGAAATTATTACACTACATAGTATAGCACAGCCAATCATTAGTGACTTGGGATGAGCGCTTGTTTTTTGAGGGCCAAGTTGTATTTTAAATTACACCATTCATTTTACCATTGGAAAATGGGATAAATTTCCAAAAAAGTGCAATTACGCATGGGAATTGTTCAACATATGGTAAAGGCGACCAGGCACTATGATTCCCCAAGTCAGTACAAGTGCACAGATACCAAACGCGTATAGTTTTTTTATTTAAGTGGTGAAAAAAAATTCAGAAATGTTTTAAGATTAAAAAAAAAAAAATTGCTTTTGTCTCCATTTTACGAGAACCATAATGTTCTCACTTTTCAGGATCTGGGGCTGTGTGAGGGTTTATTTTTGTGCCCTGAACTGACATGTTTATTCTTATCACTAAGTTATTTATAATGTTTTGGTCACCTTTTATTGCATCTTATAGCAGTGTTTCAGAGACCAATAAAAATAAGGAATTCTGTCGTTTTGATTTTTTTTTTTTTTGCTATTGCACGGTTTACTGATCCGATTAATTCATTTTATATTTTGAAAGATCGGACATTTCTGAACATAGCGATACTAAACATGTGTATTTTAATTTGTTTACTGTTTTATTTTTAATAGGGAAAAAGGGTGGTGATTTAAATTTTTGTGTTTTTTAATATTTTTTATATTTTTTTGAACTTTTTAAAAAACTTTTTACAGTAGTTAATAGTCCCCTTAGAAGACTTGAAGCTGTGAATGTCTGATCGCCTGTGCTATACATACAGCACAAATCATGATCTCCTATGAATGCCGGCCACAGGCTGGCGTTCACAGGAGGATCATGATGACAAGCATGGTGGTCTTCAGCAGACCTCCAACTGTCATGATTACCTATTGGCACCCCGCGATCACATGACGGGAGTGCCAATGGGTGGGATCAATGTTAAATGCTGCTGTAAGTGATTGACAGCGGCATTAAGCTGTTTAACAGCCGAAGGTGATTCCATGATCCACCGGCGGCTGTTAGAGGCACATGTGCAGCGCCCCAGAGTCCTGGTCGTTGCAGTACTGTGGCTCCGCCGCTAAGGGGGTCTATGGTACGTCTGATGGCACTGAAGGAGTTCATCTGACCAGGTATCACAGACACCAATACATTTCACAGTCTGGCCTCCAGGGGGAGCTAAGGGTACTATTCATTAGGCCACTCCTCACAGTCTGGTAAAACTGGGGGTTAGGCAGGAAGTTAGACAGAAAAGCTGACTGGGTTGGAACCAGGCAACACCTTGTGGCAGAGGGTGTTGTAGGGGAAGATTCAGAGGGGTCCCTGTCAGGGGTGGGATCCTGACAGAGGCCTAGCAACCAGAGAGAATGTTACGGGACCGCGCCTGCACGATATAGCGGCGGTACCCTAAGAAAGGACAAGAAGTGAGGTTTATTGTGCTGAGTGAGAAACGAGATCAATGCAACAAGGAGAATACCAGTAGGAGTCGTGCTGTAAGACGAGGCAACATCCTATTGAGGCGCGTAACCGGTGGCCGGAACGCCGAGGAAGTATAGAGCTCCAAGCCAAACTTCAAACCTACGGCAGGACAGTCAGTTACAGGCGGGCTGTCTCACCCAGACCCAGGAAGACACAGGGGGGTAACAACAGGAGTGGGGCGATGCTGAAGTCCCGGAAGAGCTCCGAGCCTCCCCGTCATACGGGTGCGTCCTAACCGTAAGATCAAGGGGATGTAGAGGGAGAACATGAGAATCGAGTTGTGAGGGAACACGAGAAACAGACACAACAGTTGTGGGGTAGTATCCCGTAAGCACAGCAGGGGAGGACCACAACACAAGCGCAGGAAGGTAGGCACAGATTTCCACCTGCAAAGGGAACTCTGGAGGTGCCATCGGACCGGCCGGACTTGCGCAGCCCTGTTAACCGTATTCCGGATTGAGGACTCAGAAGCCTTCAGTAAAGAGGTAAAGAGACTGCAACTTGGTGTCCTCGTTATTGACCGCGACCGGCACTACACCGCACCATAACATCAGCACCATCATACCACCACCTTTCATTGTGCGCCCCTCAGCAGGGTCACGGACCGGGTCTAGCCACCGTGACAACCCCAGAGCAGAGACTCAGAGGCCCGGTACCGGGTACCCCTCGGCCCTGCGGCAGTGTCGGCGCTACACATGATGATTGAGTAAATCAATTATTAGATGGGGGAAAGATACAGGCTCAGCATGTGAGCCTACATTAAAGATAAGAGCACGGCTGATGACGTACATTTATGTCATCGATCGTGAAGGGGTTATATAATAATAAAATGTAAAATAAAAATGAAAATTAATTTAAAAATGACAGTAATAATATACTGTAAATATATTCACCTCTTAGAAGACTAGAGTACAGATTTCAATTATATACAATCATAAACTCTATTTTTTTTATTGTACTTAATTAGCTGAAAATCTTTATTAGCCTCGATACATAAGAATTTCTGCATTTTTTTTAATGCCGAAAATATTTAAGTTACATTTCATTTTCAGCCAGCCTTGTTCTCTTGGAATACGATTGTAGAATAAATTAAAAAGTAATGATATGTGAATTAGATTTCCTCATCACTGCAATGACTGATTAATTGGAGAAAATAAAAGTCCTGCAGCCTGTACACTCCACTTCCCAGGCGATTTCTTCACCAGTGGAGTCATTACCACCAAGTTGATTTAATATTCATTTTCCTAATATTCTCAGAGAAAAGAGAAGAACAAAATGCTGAATACAATTCATTTCCATTCGGTGTGTTTAACACTGTTTATAACAGAGTCTTTTGTGGGTCTTATGGCCTAATTACAAATAGGGGTCATATATTATGGACATACTAACGTAGACGAGCTGAATGTGAGATTTTAGTCTTCCACATTGGCCTAATGTCTCATGCACGTGACATTATCATGGCACACACAAAAGCTGATGTTCGAATATTCTACTGAATTTATATAGAGGCAATAAGGTTTTTGTTTCTAGGACAAATACCACCATAATACAGAAATTAATTAACAACAAAACAAATGAATTAGTTGATAAGAAATCACACAGACAATAGCCATTGACACTTTATGAAATTTATAAACTCCTCAATATTGTAACTGCAACCCCAAGAAAGAATTCGTAAAATTATGAAAATCACAGGATCAATATACTGTACATGTCAATGATATGTAAATTCATCATACACCATGGGCAGAAATCTCTGCAATTATAGCCTCGGCTGCTATCAATGAGGTTATTAATGATTATTTGAGGAATGTTCTGCCGCATTGAATGCATTTTGCCAAATCATCAAGATCACCTGCTGGCAGCTTCCATTGCAATTGCCGAACAATGATGTTCCAGATGTGCTTGATGACAGACAAGTCTTTAGAAGCTGCAGGCAATTAGTGTTAGGGGTCGAGTTCCCGCCTCTGCACAGGGTGAATCTCGGGCCTTCTCCGCTGCAATATCCCATTCTTCTCCTGCCACAGTGGAGCCTGCTCAGCGGAGACATCAGTCCCAGCGTCTTGCTCAGTCCCACTCTGTACAAAGAGTTACTGCTGCTTTTCCTGCTTCTGCCATTGAAGTCAGTGCTGTGTTATGACCCCAATGGCAGAGGGTCTCAGAGGTTATTACCAAGTCTGCACACACAAAAAAACCAGCTCATAGGGCAGTGGTAACTAGGCTGACCGTATAACTGATCCTAGCACAAAAAATAGCAGTAGCCGGGGAACGTACCTACGTTGGTTCTAGACGTCTCGCGCCAGCCGGAGAACTAACTAACCCTAAAGGGAAACAATAGACCTTTCTTGCCTCCAGAGAAAAGACCCCAAAAGTAGGATACAAGCCCCCAACAAATAATAACGGTGAGGTAAGAAGAAAAGACAAACGTAAGAATGAACTAGGTTTTAGCAAAGAGAGGCCCACTGACTAATAGCAGAATATAGGAAGATGACTTATACGGTCAGCAAAAACCCTATCAAAATTTCCACGCTGAATATTCAAGAACCCCCGAACCGTCTAACGGCACGGGGGGAGAATATCAGCCCCCTAGAGCTTCCAGCAATATCAGGAATCACATTTAATACAAGCTGGACAAAAATAAGAGCAATGCAAATAACCAAAAAATAAGGAAGCAGGACTTAGCTTATTTTGCAAAGAACCAGGACCAGCAGACAGGAGCAAACAGAAAGGAACTGATTACAACGATGCCAGGCACCAGACTGAGAATCCAGGGAGTTTAAATAGCAACACCCCTGGACTAACGAACCAGGTGGGTACCAAGCTGGGGAAAGAAAATCAAAGTGTCATGTCGCTAGTGACCACAAGAGGGAGCCAAAAAGTTCAATTCACAACAGTACCCCCCCCTTAAGGAGGGGTCACCGAACCCTCACCAAGACCACCATGGCGATCAGGATGAGCAGCGTGAAAGGCACGAACCAAATCGGCCGCATGAACATCAGAGGCGACCACCCAGGAATTATCCTCCTGACCATAGCCCTTCCACTTGACCAGATACTGAAGCCTCCGTCTGGAGAGACGAGAATCCAAGATCTTCTCCACCACGTACTCCAACTCGCCCTCAACCAACACAGGAGCAGGAGGCTCAACAGAAGGAACCACCGGCACAATGTACCGCCGCAACAAAGACCTATGGAACACGTTGTGAATGGCAAACGACACCGGAAGATCCAAGCGAAAGGACACTGGATTAAGGATTTCCAAAATCTTATAAGGACCGATGAAGCGAGGCTTAAATTTAGGAGAGGAGACCTTCATAGGAACAAACCGAGAAGACAGCCACACCACATCCCCAACGCGAAGTCGGGGACCCACACCGCGGCGGCGGTTGGCAAAACGCTGAGCCTTCTCCTGTGACAACTTTAAGTTGTCCACCACATGATTCCAAATCCGCTGCAACCTATCCACCACAGAATCTACCCCAGGACAGTCAGAGGGCTCAGCATGTCCCGAGGAAAAACGAGGATGAAAACCAGAGTTGCAGAAAAATGGCGAAACCAAAGTAGCGGAACTAGCCCGATTATTAAGGGCAAACTCAGCCAATGGCAAGAAGGTCACCCAATCATCCTGATCTGCAGAAACAAAACACCTCAAATAAGCCTCTAGAGTCTGATTTGTTCGCTCAGTTTGGCCATTAGTCTGAGGATGAAAGGCAGATGAAAACGACAAATCAATGCCCATCTTAGCACAAAAGGATCGCCAGAACCTAGAAACAAACTGGGATCCTCTGTCAGACACGATATTCTCAGGAATGCCGTGCAAACGAACCACATTCTGAAAGAATAGAGGAACCAGATTGGAAGAGGAAGGCAGCTTAGGCAAGGACACCAAATGGACCATCTTGGAAAAACGATCACATACCACCCAGATGACAGACATGCCCTGAGACACCGGAAGATCTGAAATGAAATCCATGGAAATGTGTGTCCAAGGCCTCTTCGGGACAGGCAAGGGCAAGAGCAACCCGCTGGCACGAGAACAGCAAGGCTTAGCTCGAGCACAAGTCCCACAGGACTGCACAAACGACCGCACATCCCGTGACAAGGAAGGCCACCAAAAGGACCTAGCCACCAAATCTCTGGTGCCAAAAATCCCCGGATGCCCTGCCAACACCGAGGAATGAACCTCGGAAATGACTCTGCTGGTCCATTTATCAGGAACAAACAGTCTGTCAGGTGGACAAGAGTCAGGTCTACCAGCCTGAAATCTCTGCAACACACGTCGCAAATCCGGAGAAATGGCCGACAAGATAACTCCCTCTTTAAGAATACCAGCTGGCTCTGAGACTCCAGGAGAGTCAGGCACAAAGCTCTTAGAAAGAGCATCAGCCTTCACATTCTTTGAACCCGGTAGGTACGAGACCACAAAGTCAAAACGGGAGAAAAACAATGACCAACGGGCCTGTCTAGGATTCAGGCGTTTAGCAGACTCGAGATACATCAGATTTTTGTGATCAGTCAAGACCACCACACGATGCTTAGCACCCTCGAGCCAATGACGCCACTCCTCAAATGCCCACTTCATGGCCAACAACTCCCGATTGCCAACATCATAGTTCCGCTCAGCAGGCGAAAACTTCCTAGAAAAAAAAGCACATGGTCTCATTATAGAGCAACCAGGATCTCTCTGCGACAAAACGGCCCCTGCACCGATCTCAGAAGCATCCACTTCAACCTGAAAGGGAAGTGAGACATCAGGCTGACACAAAACAGGCGCCAAAGTAAACCGGCACTTCAGCTCTTGGAAAGCTTCCACGGCTGCAGGAGCCCAGTTAGCAACATCAGAACCTTTCTTGGTCATATCCGTCAAAGGTTTAACAACGCTAGAAAAGTTAGCGATAAAACGATGGTAGAAGTTAGCAAAACCCAAGAACTTCTGAAGACTCTTAACTGACGTGGGTTGAGTCCAATCATGAATAGCTCGGACCTTGACTGGGTCCATCTCCACCGCAGAAGGGGAGAAAATAAAACCCAAAAAGGGAACCTTCTGCACTCCAAAGAGACACTTTGAGCCCTTGACAAACAAAGCATTCTCACGCAAAACCTGAAACACCATCCTGACCTGCTTTACATGGGAGTCCCAATCATCAGAAAAAAACAGAATATCATCCAGATAAACGATCATAAATTTATCCAGGTACTTCCGGAAAATATCATGCATAAAGGACTGAAACACTGAAGGGTAGTGTTGAGCGATACCGTCCGATACTTGAAAGTATCGGTATCGGAAAGTATCGGCCGATACCGGCAAAGTATCGGATCCAATCCGATACCGATACCCGATACCAATACAAGTCAATGGGACTCAAGTATCGGACGGTATTCCTGATGGTTCCCAGGGTCTGAAGGAGAGGAAACTCTCCTTCAGGCCCTGGGATCCATATAAATGTGTAAAAGAAAGAATTAAAATAAAAAATATCGCTATACTCACCTCTCCGACGCAGCCTGGACCTCAGCGAGGGAACCGGCAGCGTTGTTTGTTTAAAATTCGCGCTTTTACTTGGTTACGTGAAGTCCCGGCTTGTGATTGGTCAGGGCGGCCATGTTGCCGGGACGCGGACCAATCACAGCAAGCCGTGACGAAATTACGTCACGGCTTGCTGTGATTGGTCCGCGTCCCGGCAACATGGCCGCCATTAACCAATCACAAGCCGTGACGTCACGGGAGGCTGGACACGCGCGCTTTTTAAAATGGGCGCGTGTCCAGCCTCCAGTGACGTCCCGGCTTATGATTGGTCACGGCGCCATGTTGCCGGGACGCGGACCAATCACAGCAAGCCGTGACGAAATTACGTCACGGCTTGCTGTGATTGGTCCGCGTCCCGGCAACATGGCCGCCATTAACCAATCACAAGCCGTGACGTCACGGGAGGCTGGACACGCGCGCTTTTTAAAATGGGCGCGTGTCCAGCCTCCCGTGACGTCCCGGCTTGTGATTGGTTGCGCCGCGGTCAACCAATCACAAGCCGGGAGGCTGGACACGCGCGCATTTTAAAATTTTAAAATGGGCGCGTGTCCAGCCTCCCGTGACGTCCCGGCTTGTGATTGGTTGCGTCTCCCATGTGACTGCGACGCAACCAATCACAAAGCCGGGACGTAATTTTAAAATCCTTAAGGACCTGAAATTACGTCACGGCTTGCTGTGATTGGTTGCGTCGCCCATGTGACTGCGACGCAACCAATCACAACGCCGGAACGTAATTTTAAAATCCTGAAGGACCTGAAATTACGTCACGGCTTGCTGTGATTGGTTGCGTCCCGGTCACATGGGCGGCACGCAACCAATCACAAGCCGGGACTCACGTAAAGGAAAGAAAAGCGCGAATTTTAAACAAAGAACGCTGCCGCTTCCCTCGGTAAGGTGCAGGCTGCGTCGGAGAGGTGAGTATAGCAATATTTTTTATTTTGATTCTCTCTTTTACACATTTTTACATTAATGTTGTTTCGATACCGATACCCGATATCACAAAAATATCGGATCTCGGTATCGGAATTCCGAAACAGCAAGTATCGGCCGATACCCGATACTTGCAGTATCGGAATGCTCAACACTACTGAAGGGGCATTAGAGAGCCCAAAAGGCATCACCAAGTACTCAAAATGACCTTCGGGCATATTAAATGCAGTTTTCCATTCATCTCCCTGCTTAATGCGCACAAGGTTGTACGCACCACGAAGATCTATCTTGGTGAACCACTTGGCACCCTTAATCCGGGCAAACAAGTCCGACAACAGAGGCAAAGGATACTGAAATTTAACAGTGATTTTATTCAGAAGCCGATAGTCTATACAAGGTCTCAAAGATCTGTCCTTGGCCACAAAAAAGAATCCCGCACCAAGAGGGGAAGAGGATGGACGAATATGCCCCTTCTCCAGAGACTCCTTGATATACGAACGCATTGCGGTATGCTCAGGTACAGACAGATTAAATAATCTTCCCTTAGGAAATTTACTACCCGGAATCAAATCTATAGCGCAGTCACAGTCCCTATGAGGAGGAAGAGCACTGGACCTGGACTCGCTGAATACATCCTGATAATCAGACAAATACTCAGGAACTTCCGAAGGAGTAGAGGAAGCAATAGACACCGGCGGGGAATCGCCATGAATTCCCTGACAGCCCCAACTTGACACAGACATTGCCTTCCAATCCAAAACTGGATTATGGGTCTGTAACCATGGTAGACCCAAAACGACCAAATCATGCATTTTATGCAGAACCAGAAAACGAATCACCTACCGATGTTCAGGAGTCATACACATGGTTACCTGTGTCCAAAACTGCGGCTTATTTTCCGCCAATGGCGTAGCATCAATACCTCTAAGAGGGATAGGATTTACCAACGGCTCAAGAACAAAACCACAGCGTTTGGCAAATGAAAAATCCATAAGACTCAGGGCGGCACCTGAATCCACAAACGCCATAACAGGGTAGGAAGACAATGAGCAAATTAAAGTCACAGACAAAATAAATTTAGGTTGCAAATTACCAATGGCGACAGGACTAACCACCTTTGTTAAGCGTTTAGAGCATGCTGATATAACATGTGTAGGATCACCACAGTAAAAACACAACGCATTCTGACGTCTATGATTTTTCCGTTCATTTCTAGTCTGAATTCTACCACATTGCATTAAATCAGGTGTTTGTTCAGACAACACCACCAGAGGATTAGCGGCTTTGCGCTCCCGCAAATGCCGGTCAATTTGAATAGCCAGCGCCATGGAATCATTCAGACTTGTAGGAATGGAGAAACCCACCATCACATTCTTAATGGCTTCAGAAAGGCCATTTCTGAAATTTGCGGCCAGAGCACACTCATTCCACTGAGTAAGCACGGACCATTTCCGAAATTTTTGGCAATACACTTCAGCTTCATCCTGGCCCTGAGAGATAGCCAGCAAAGCTTTTTCTGCCTGAATTTCAAGATTGGGCTCCTTGTAAAGCAACCCGAGCGCCAGAAAAAACGCATCAATATTTGCCAATGCCAGATCTCCTGGCGCTAACGAGAAGGCCCAATCCTGAGGGTCGCCCCGCAAGAAAGAGATAACAATTTTTACTTGCTGAGCTGAGTCTCCAGACGAACGAGGTCTCAGAGATAGAAACAATTTACAATTATTCCTGAAATTCCTAAACTTAAATCGGTCTCCAGAGAACAGTTCAGGAATGGGTATTTTAGGTTCTGACATAGGACTACAAGTAACAAAATCTTGAATGCCCTGCACACGAGCAGCAAGCTGATCCACACTAGTAATCAAAGTCTGGACATTCATGTCTGCAGCAAGCTCAAGCCACTCAGAGATAAAGGGGAGGAAGAAAGAAAAAAAAAAACTCAGAATTTCCTTTCTTATAATCCCACTTCTGCAATGCATTAAGTATTACTTTTGGCCTGGCATACTGTTATGACCCCAATGGCAGAGGGTCTCAGAGGTTATTACCAAGTCTGCACACACAAAAAAACCAGCTCATAGGGCAGTGGTAACTAGGCTGACCATATAACTGATCCTAGCACAAAAAATAGCAGTAGCCGGGGAACGTACCTACGCTGGTTCTAGACGTCTCGTGCCAGCCGGAGAACTAACTAACCCTAAAGGGAAACAATAGACCTTTCTTGCCTCCAGAGAAAAGACCCCAAAAGTAGGATACAAGCCCCCAACAAATAATAACGGTGAGGTAAGAAGAAAAGACAAACATAAGAATGAACTAGGTTTTAGCAAAGAGAGGCCCACTGACTAATAGCAGAATATAGGAAGATGACTTATACGGTCAGCAAAAACCCTATCAAAATTTCCACGCTGAATATTCAAGAACCCCCGAACCGTCTAACGGCACGGGGGGAGAATATCAGCCCCCTAGAGCTTCCAGCAATATCAGGAATCACATTTAATACAAGCTGGACAAAAATAAGAGCAATGCAAATAACCAAAAAATAAGGAAGCAGGACTTAGCTAATTTTGCAAAGAACCAGGACCAGCAGACAGGAGCAAACAGAAAGGAACTGATTACAACGATGCCAGGCACCAGACTGAGAATCCAGGGAGTTTAAATAGCAACACCCCTGGACTAACGAACCAGGTGGGTACCAAGCTGGGGAAAGAAAATCAAAGTGTCATGTCGCTAGTGACCACAAGAGGGAGCCAAAAAGTTCAATTCACAACAGTGCTGGGCAGCGGCGAGCAGATGCTTCTGGGACTAAGTTCTGCTTTTCTCGTTCTGAGCATGCCCTGAGTAAGATCTCTCAGTGGAGATCGAGGGTCACATGGTCAGATACTGCAGCTAAGTCCATTGGTCCTTTCAGGAAGGTCCTGTAGGTGCTAGGACTAAGTCCTGCTTTGCACACACTGAGCATGCCCAGGGCAAGATCTCTCAGTGGAGATCTAGGGTCACATGCTCAGGTATGGCAGTCTCTCATTGGTCCTTCTAGGAAGGTCTTTTACTTGCTGCAGCTATATAAGGCTCGCATGGCCGCACAGCCATGCGCTAGTATGGAATCTGTTATGTGCATGTGCCAGTGTGGTCACATTTATGTGTGTGTTCAGGGACTCAACTGAAATAAGCCCCTAGAATGCCGGCACCTCCGGCGAGGAGATTGTGTGCGTGGATTTAGGGCCCCGGATGAAATAAGCCCCTAGAATACTGGCTCCTCCGGTGAGGAGATTGTATGTTTGCGTGACCACAGACTGCCTTCTGCTCGGCAGTTAGCTGTGAACTCCTGTGGGGTTAACAGGGCACAGCGTCTTGTTTCCGTGCGACTCTGTGAAGTAACAGAGTTCGCTTAAACCGCCATATAGTGCCGTCATTTGCTAGCAGCAGGTTCCTTCTGCACGGTGGACCCCGGGCTGCGAACGCACCAATAATAACATCTGTTTAATCGGTGGGTTCCGCTAGCCTTAACATAATACTTGCGCCAGGGTCTGGCTAGCAATGGCGGACAAACAGCAATCTTTGCAGTACATCCAGCAGCTGGAGGGTAGGTTGGCGGCTCTCGAGTGCACAACCTCAGCTGTGGATGTTACCGCAGTAGCTGTTCAGGCTGCTAGTGTGGCTGCAGCAGCTTTGTCCACTGCCACTCCTGTTCCAACCCTGTCTCGCCTCCCGCTGCCAGAAAAATTCTCTGGTGATGGCAAATCATGTAGGGGTTTTGTGAGCGAGTGCTCTATACACCTCGAGCTCCTGGCCGCACGTTTTCCTACAGAGCGGGCAAAGGTGGGATTCATTATGTCTCTCCTGTCGGACAGGGCGTTGGAGTGGGCTACGCTGCTGTGGGAGCGTGGCGATCATGTGGTGCAGAGTGCTCCTCTGTTTCTGAGCACTCTGAAACAGGTCTTTTTAGGATCTTGAGTCACCCATGATACAGCACTCCAACTGTTGGCACTGACTCAGGGCTCGTCCTTGGTCAGCCATTTTGCCATCCACTTCCGCACCTTAGCATCTGAGCTGGAGTGGTCAGATAAAGCCCTCATCCCTATATTTTGGAGGGGGCTGGCTGACCATGTTAAGGACGCTCTGGCCACTAGGGAGATTCCCACCACACTGGAGGAGTTAATAGCTGTATCTACTCGTATTGACCTCCGTTTTAACGAGCAAAGGTTAGAGTGAGCCCAGTGTAGGCAGAGGTTTCGGCTGGCTCCCACCTTTGCCAAACCTTTGGAATCTCCGGTCCAGGCACCCGAGTCACATGAGGCCATGGGGGTGCTACGAGCGGGACCTAAGTCCCAGACCGCTCGTGCACTTAGGGTCTGTCATGTTTGCCGGCAGTCAGGACATCTTGCCACCAGATGTCCTCAGCGGTCGGGGAAACGTCAGCGTCTAGTGGTAGTAGGTGGAGGTTCACTAGACACGGCGACGTTTGCCTCCAAATTGTCCTTTAAGGGGACAATTACCATTGGCTCATCCACTCATTTGGTAGAGCTTTGCGTGGATTCCACGGCGGAGGGCAATTTTATGTCTTCTGCCTTCGCCCAATGACACGCAATACCTCTGGTGATGCTCGCCCAACCAGTGACCGTACGAGTGGTGAATGGGTCGACACTGCCCTCACAGATTACACACCAGACCATCCCATTTACTCTATCCATGTCGCCATCTCATCAGGAGATAATATCTCTGCTCCTCATTCCTGAGGGAATTGATGAGGTCCTCTTGGGGATACCTTGGCTACGGTACCACTCTCCTCATATTGAGTGGTCCACAGGCAGGATTTTGGGATGGAGTGAATCATGTGGGGGTAGATGTCAGAGGGAATGTGTTCAGGTTGCTACTACAGAGGTATCCGCAGATCTCTCCTCTCTCCCCAAGCAATATTGGCCCTATGCGGACATGTTCTCCAAAAGGGCTGAGGAGACTCTTCCACCTCACCGCCCCTATGACTGTCCTATTGACCTCTTGCCTGGTGCTGAGCCTCCCCGGGGTCGAGTCTACCCATTGTCTCTCCCAAAGACAGAGGCAATGTCTCAGTACATCCAGGAGAATCTGGCAAGGGGATTCATTAGGAAGTCTGTGTCACCTGCAGGGGCTGGTTTCTTCTTCGTGCAGAAGAAAAACGGAGAATTACGTCCATGCATAGATTACAGGGGTCTTAACATTATCACCGTTAAGAACAAGTACCCTCTGCCCCTGATATCTGAGCTTTTTGACAGGCTTCGGGGAGCAAGAGTGTTTACTAAATTAGATCTGCGGGGTGCTTACAACCTGATTCACATCCGTGAGGGAGACGAATGGAAGACGGCTTTTAACACCAGGGATGGGCACTATGAATATCTGGTGATGCCCTTTGGGCTTTGTAATGTCCCCGCCGTTTTCCAAGACTTTGTAAATGATATCTTCCAGGATATGCTCTCCCCCTCGGTTGTAGTCTACCTGGATGATATTCTCATCTACTCTCCAGATATAGACTCCCACCGGAGAGATGTGTGCAAAGTCTTCAACCTCCTACGGGCAAATTCCCTCTATGCCAAGTTGGAGAAGTGTGTGTTTGAGCAGGAGTCCTTGCCTTTCCTGGGCTATATCATCTCGGCCCAAGGATTGGCTATGGATCCTGCCAAGCTACAGGCTGTGATGGACTGGCAAGAACCCCATTCTCTCAAAGCGGTGCAGCGCTTTATGGGGTTCATTAATTACTATCGCCAGTTCATTCCCCACTTCTCAACTTTGGTAGCTCCTTTGGTTGCCCTCACCAAAAAGGGAGCAAATCCCAATTTGTGGTCAGAAGAGGTCTCCAAGGCCTTCCTCTCTATTAAGTCCCACTTTGCTAGTGCTCCCATTCTACATTGCCCTGATGTAGATAAACCTTTCATAATGGAGGTGGATGCCTCGTCTGTCGTGCTGGAGCAGTCCTATTCCAAAAGGATGCTCAAGGTCGGAAGCATCCCTGCTTCTTTTTCTCTAAGACCTTCACACCGGCGGAGAGGAATTATTCCATCGGGGACAGGGAGTTGCTAGCTATGAAGTTGGCCTTCTCGGAGTGGAGACATCCCTTGGAGGGGGCTCGTTTTCCCTTCCAAGTTTTCACCGACCACAAAAACTTGGTCTATATTCAGACTGCCCAGCGGCTAAATTCTCGCCAGGCCAGATGGTCCCTGTTCTTCTCCCGGTTCCATTTCACCCTCCATTTTCTCTCCGGGGAGAAGAACATTCGTGCCGATGCTCTCTCCCGCTCCGTAGTGTCATCAGCGGAGGAGGAGGAGGAACCTCGGCTTATTGTCCCTTCTGAGAGTCTGAGGACCGTGGCTCCGGTTTCGCTAGAGTCTGTGCCCCCGGGTAAGACTTTCGTGCCAGCAAATTTGCGACCGGAGGTTCTTTCTTGGGCTCACTCGTCCAGGGTGGGTGGACACTTTGGGACCAAAAGGACATCTGAGCTTCTGGCGACCGCATATGGCCCGTGACGTTGGAGACTATATTCGGGCATGTGTCTCCTGTGCCAAAAATAAGTCTCCTCAACAACGGCCAGCTGGCTTACTTTATCCCATGCCGGTGGCAAAAATGGTGCATTTGGTGCCTCTTCCTCGGCTACCTTCTGCACGGGCTCTGGCAGCGTTGTTTACTAAACATGTCTTTCGCCCACACGGTATGCCAGACAAAATTGTCAGTGACCGGGGTCCCCAGTTTGCATCTCGGTTCTGGAGAGAGCTTTGTCGTCTACTCAGCATTGAGTTGAATCTCTCTTCAGCATATCATCCCGAGACAAATGGGTTGGTAGAGAGGGCCAACCAGACTCTGGTCACTTATCTGCAACATTTTGTTACTGCTAGGCAGGATGACTGGGCATCCTTGCTACCGTGGGCGGAGTTTGCGCTTAACAACACCGTAGCCGACTCCACTGGTCAGACTCCATTCCTTCTTAATTACGGTCAGCATCCGCGGGTTCCTGTGCCTATGCCCGTGTCTTCTGCCGACTCCAGGGTGGCAGACTGGGCTGTGGAGGCACGGGACATTTGGGACCGCACTCAGGATGCCATCCGGTCCTCCAAGGAGAGAATGAGGTCCTCCGCCGATGCACATCGGCACCCCACTCCGATCTTTGCTCCTGGCGACTTAGTGTGGCTCTCCGCCCGTAACATCAGGCTGCGAGTTGAGTCCACTAAGTTTGCACCTCGCTACTTGGGTCCCTTCAAGGTCCTCGAACAGGTTAATCCTGTTGTCTACCGTCTTGCTCTTCCTCCACACCTAGGTATCACCGACACCTTTCATGTGTCCCTCCTTAAGCCCGTATTCATGTCCCGGTTTTCTGAGTCATCTGCCGGGACATCGGGTTCGTCTACGGACGATTTCAAGGTGAACGCTATTCTGGGGTGCAAGGTGGTACGTGGCAAAAAGTTTTATTTGGTGGACTGGAAGGGTTACAGTCCTGAGGATAGGTCCTGGGAGCCTGTTGAGCACATTCAGGCTCCACAGCTCATTGCCGCCTTTGAGCGTAGTTAGGCCCAAGGAAGGGGGGGCCATGTTAGGGATCGAGTTCCCGCCTCTGCAATGCATTAAGTATTACTTTTGGCCTGGCATACTGTTATGACCCCAATGGCAGAGGGTCTCAGAGGTTATTACCAAGTCTGCACACACAAAAAAACCAGCTCATAGGGCAGTGGTAACTAGGCTGACCGTATAACTGATCCTAGCACAAAAAATAGCAGTAGCCGGGGAACGTACCTACGCTGGTTCTAGACGTCTCGCGCCAGCCGGAGAACTAACTAACCCTAAAGGGAAACAATAGACCTTTCTTGTCTCCAGAGAAAAGACCCCAAAAGTAGGATACAAGCCCCCAACAAATAATAACGGTGAGGTAAGAAGAAAAGACAAACGTAAGAATGAACTAGGTTTTAGCAAAGAGAGGCCCACTGACTAATAGCAGAATATAGGAAGATGACTTATACGGTCAGCAAAAACCCTATCAAAATTTCCACGCTGAATATTCAAGAACCCCCGAACCGTCTAACGGTACGGGGGGAGAATATCAGCCCCCTAGAGCTTCCAGCAATATCAGGAATCACATTTAATACAAGCTGGACAAAAATAAGAGCAATGCAAATAACCAAAAAATAAGGAAGCAGGACTTAGCTTATTTTGCAAAGAACCAGGACCAGCAGACAGGAGCAAACAGAAAGGAACTGATTACAACGATGCCAGGCACCAGACTGAGAATCCAGGGAGTTTAAATAGCAACACCCCTGGACTAACGAACCAGGTGGGTACCAAGCTGGGGAAAGAAAATCAAAGTGTCATGTCGCTAGTGACCACAAGAGGGAGCCAAAAAGTTCAATTCACAACAGTGCTGGGCAGCGGCGAGCAGATGCTTCTGGGACTAAGTTCTGCTTTTCTCGTTCTGAGCATGCCCTGAGTAAGATCTCTCAGTGGAGATCGAGGGTCACATGGTCAGATACTGCAGCTAAGTCCATTGGTCCTTTCAGGAAGGTCCTGTAGGTGCTAGGACTAAGTCCTGCTTTGCACACACTGAGCATGCCCAGGGCAAGATCTCTCAGTGGAGATCTAGGGTCACATGCTCAGGTATGGCAGTCTCTCATTGGTCCTTCTAGGAAGGTCTTTTACTTGCTGCAGCTATATAAGGCTCGCATGGCCGCACAGCCATGCGCTAGTATGGAATCTGTTATGTGCATGTGCCAGTGTGGTCACATTTATGTGTGTGTTCAGGGACTCAACTGAAATAAGCCCCTAGAATGCCGGCACCTCCGGCGAGGAGATTGTGTGCGTGGATTTAGGGCCCCGGATGAAATAAGCCCCTAGAATACTGGCTCCTCCGGTGAGGAGATTGTATGTTTGCGTGACCACAGACTGCCTTCTGCTCGGCAGTTAGCTGTGAACTCCTGTGGGGTTAACAGGGCACAGCGTCTTGTTTCCGTGCGACTCTGTGAAGTAACAGAGTTCGCTTAAACCGCCATATAGTGCCGTCATTTGCTAGCAGCAGGTTCCTTCTGCACGGTGGACCCCGGGCTGCGAACGCACCAATAATAACATCTGTTTAATCGGTGGGTTCCGCTAGCCTTAACATAATACTTGCGCCAGGGTCTGGCTAGCAATGGCGGACAAACAGCAATCTTTGCAGTACATCCAGCAGCTGGAGGGTAGGTTGGCGGCTCTCGAGTGCACAACCTCAGCTGTGGATGTTACCGCAGTAGCTGTTCAGGCTGCTAGTGTGGCTGCAGCAGCTTTGTCCACTGCCACTCCTGTTCCAACCCTGTCTCGCCTCCCGCTGCCAGAAAAATTCTCTGGTGATGGCAAATCATGTAGGGGTTTTGTGAGCGAGTGCTCTATACACCTCGAGCTCCTGGCCGCACGTTTTCCTACAGAGCGGGCAAAGGTGGGATTCATTATGTCTCTCCTGTCGGACAGGGCGTTGGAGTGGGCTACGCTGCTGTGGGAGCGTGGCGATCATGTGGTGCAGAGTGCTCCTCTGTTTCTGAGCACTCTGAAACAGGTCTTTTTAGGATCTTGAGTCACCCATGATACAGCACTCCAACTGTTGGCACTGACTCAGGGCTCGTCCTTGGTCAGCCATTTTGCCGTCCACTTCCGCACCTTAGCATCTGAGCTGGAGTGGTCAGATAAAGCCCTCATCCCTATATTTTGGAGGGGGCTGGCTGACCATGTTAAGGACGCTCTGGCCACTAGGGAGATTCCCACCACACTGGAGGAGTTAATAGCTGTATCTACTCGTATTGACCTCCGTTTTAACGAGCAAAGGTTAGAGTGAGCCCAGTGTAGGCAGAGGTTTCGGCTGGCTCCCACCTTTGCCAAACCTTTGGAATCTCCGGTCCAGGCACCCGAGTCACATGAGGCCATGGGGGTGCTACGAGCGGGACCTAAGTCCCAGACCGCTCGTGCACTTAGGGTCTGTCATGTTTGCCGGCAGTCAGGACATCTTGCCACCAGATGTCCTCAGCGGTCGGGGAAACGTCAGCGTCTAGTGGTAGTAGGTGGAGGTTCACTAGACACGGCGACGTTTGCCTCCAAATTGTCCTTTAAGGGGACAATTACCATTGGCTCATCCACTCATTTGGTAGAGCTTTGCGTGGATTCCACGGCGGAGGGCAATTTTATGTCTTCTGCCTTCGCCCAATGACACGCAATACCTCTGGTGATGCTCGCCCAACCAGTGACCGTACGAGTGGTGAATGGGTCGACACTGCCCTCACAGATTACACACCAGACCATCCCATTTACTCTATCCATGTCGCCATCTCATCAGGAGATAATATCTCTGCTCCTCATTCCTGAGGGAATTGATGAGGTCCTCTTGGGGATACCTTGGCTACGGTACCACTCTCCTCATATTGAGTGGTCCACAGGCAGGATTTTGGGATGGAGTGAATCATGTGGGGGTAGATGTCAGAGGGAATGTGTTCAGGTTGCTACTACAGAGGTATCCGCAGATCTCTCCTCTCTCCCCAAGCAATATTGGCCCTATGCGGACATGTTCTCCAAAAGGGCTGAGGAGACTCTTCCACCTCACCGCCCCTATGACTGTCCTATTGACCTCTTGCCTGGTGCTGAGCCTCCCCGGGGTCGAGTCTACCCATTGTCTCTCCCAAAGACAGAGGCAATGTCTCAGTACATCCAGGAGAATCTGGCAAGGGGATTCATTAGGAAGTCTGTGTCACCTGCAGGGGCTGGTTTCTTCTTCGTGCAGAAGAAAAACGGAGAATTACGTCCATGCATAGATTACAGGGGTCTTAACATTATCACCGTTAAGAACAAGTACCCTCTGCCCCTGATATCTGAGCTTTTTGACAGGCTTCGGGGAGCAAGAGTGTTTACTAAATTAGATCTGCGGGGTGCTTACAACCTGATTCACATCCGTGAGGGAGACGAATGGAAGACGGCTTTTAACACCAGGGATGGGCACTATGAATATCTGGTGATGCCCTTTGGGCTTTGTAATGTCCCCGCCGTTTTCCAAGACTTTGTAAATGATATCTTCCAGGATATGCTCTCCCCCTCGGTTGTAGTCTACCTGGATGATATTCTCATCTACTCTCCAGATATAGACTCCCACCGGAGAGATGTGTGCAAAGTCTTCAACCTCCTACGGGCAAATTCCCTCTATGCCAAGTTGGAGAAGTGTGTGTTTGAGCAGGAGTCCTTGCCTTTCCTGGGCTATATCATCTCGGCCCAAGGATTGGCTATGGATCCTGCCAAGCTACAGGCTGTGATGGACTGGCAAGAACCCCATTCTCTCAAAGCGGTGCAGCGCTTTATGGGGTTCATTAATTACTATCGCCAGTTCATTCCCCACTTCTCAACTTTGGTAGCTCCTTTGGTTGCCCTCACCAAAAAGGGAGCAAATCCCAATTTGTGGTCAGAAGAGGTCTCCAAGGCCTTCCTCTCTATTAAGTCCCACTTTGCTAGTGCTCCCATTCTACATTGCCCTGATGTAGATAAACCTTTCATAATGGAGGTGGATGCCTCGTCTGTCGTGCTGGAGCAGTCCTATTCCAAAAGGATGCTCAAGGTCGGAAGCATCCCTGCTTCTTTTTCTCTAAGACCTTCACACCGGCGGAGAGGAATTATTCCATCGGGGACAGGGAGTTGCTAGCTATGAAGTTGGCCTTCTCGGAGTGGAGACATCCCTTGGAGGGGGCTCGTTTTCCCTTCCAAGTTTTCACCGACCACAAAAACTTGGTCTATATTCAGACTGCCCAGCGGCTAAATTCTCGCCAGGCCAGATGGTCCCTGTTCTTCTCCCGGTTCCATTTCACCCTCCATTTTCTCTCCGGGGAGAAGAACATTCGTGCCGATGCTCTCTCCCGCTCCGTAGTGTCATCAGCGGAGGAGGAGGAGGAACCTCGGCTTATTGTCCCTTCTGAGAGTCTGAGGACCGTGGCTCCGGTTTCGCTAGAGTCTGTGCCCCCGGGTAAGACTTTCGTGCCAGCAAATTTGCGACCGGAGGTTCTTTCTTGGGCTCACTCGTCCAGGGTGGGTGGACACTTTGGGACCAAAAGGACATCTGAGCTTCTGGCGACCGCATATGGCCCGTGACGTTGGAGACTATATTCGGGCATGTGTCTCCTGTGCCAAAAATAAGTCTCCTCAACAACGGCCAGCTGGCTTACTTTATCCCATGCCGGTGGCAAAAATGGTGCATTTGGTGCCTCTTCCTCGGCTACCTTCTGCACGGGCTCTGGCAGCGTTGTTTACTAAACATGTCTTTCGCCCACACGGTATGCCAGACAAAATTGTCAGTGACCGGGGTCCCCAGTTTGCATCTCGGTTCTGGAGAGAGCTTTGTCGTCTACTCAGCATTGAGTTGAATCTCTCTTCAGCATATCATCCCGAGACAAATGGGTTGGTAGAGAGGGCCAACCAGACTCTGGTCACTTATCTGCAACATTTTGTTACTGCTAGGCAGGATGACTGGGCATCCTTGCTACCGTGGGCGGAGTTTGCGCTTAACAACACCGTAGCCGACTCCACTGGTCAGACTCCATTCCTTCTTAATTACGGTCAGCATCCGCGGGTTCCTGTGCCTATGCCCGTGTCTTCTGCCGACTCCAGGGTGGCAGACTGGGCTGTGGAGGCACGGGACATTTGGGACCGCACTCAGGATGCCATCCGGTCCTCCAAGGAGAGAATGAGGTCCTCCGCCGATGCACATCGGCACCCCACTCCGATCTTTGCTCCTGGCGACTTAGTGTGGCTCTCCGCCCGTAACATCAGGCTGCGAGTTGAGTCCACTAAGTTTGCACCTCGCTACTTGGGTCCCTTCAAGGTCCTCGAACAGGTTAATCCTGTTGTCTACCGTCTTGCTCTTCCTCCACACCTAGGTATCACCGACACCTTTCATGTGTCCCTCCTTAAGCCCGTATTCATGTCCCGGTTTTCTGAGTCATCTGCCGGGACATCGGGTTCGTCTACGGACGATTTCAAGGTGAACGCTATTCTGGGGTGCAAGGTGGTACGTGGCAAAAAGTTTTATTTGGTGGACTGGAAGGGTTACAGTCCTGAGGATAGGTCCTGGGAGCCTGTTGAGCACATTCAGGCTCCACAGCTCATTGCCGCCTTTGAGCGTAGTTAGGCCCAAGGAAGGGGGGGCCATGTTAGGGATCGAGTTCCCGCCTCTGCAATGCATTAAGTATTACTTTTGGCCTGGCATACTGTTATGACCCCAATGGCAGAGGGTCTCAGAGGTTATTACCAAGTCTGCACACACAAAAAAACCAGCTCATAGGGCAGTGGTAACTAGGCTGACCGTATAACTGATCCTAGCACAAAAAATAGCAGTAGCCGGGGAACGTACCTACGCTGGTTCTAGACGTCTCGCGCCAGCCGGAGAACTAACTAACCCTAAAGGGAAACAATAGACCTTTCTTGCCTCCAGAGAAAAGACCCCAAAAGTAGGATACAAGCCCCCAACAAATAATAACGGTGAGGTAAGAAGAAAAGACAAACGTAAGAATGAACTAGGTTTTAGCAAAGAGAGGCCCACTGACTAATAGCAGAATATAGGAAGATGACTTATACGGTCAGCAAAAACCCTATCAAAATTTCCACGCTGAATATTCAAGAACCCCCGAACCGTCTAACGGTACGGGGGGAGAATATCAGCCCCCTAGAGCTTCCAGCAATATCAGGAATCACATTTAATACAAGCTGGACAAAAATAAGAGCAATGCAAATAACCAAAAAATAAGGAAGCAGGACTTAGCTTATTTTGCAAAGAACCAGGACCAGCAGACAGGAGCAAACAGAAAGGAACTGATTACAACGATGCCAGGCACCAGACTGAGAATCCAGGGAGTTTAAATAGCAACACCCCTGGACTAACGAACCAGGTGGGTACCAAGCTGGGGAAAGAAAATCAAAGTGTCATGTCGCTAGTGACCACAAGAGGGAGCCAAAAAGTTCAATTCACAACAGTGCTGGGCAGCGGCGAGCAGATGCTTCTGGGACTAAGTTCTGCTTTTCTCGTTCTGAGCATGCCCTGAGTAAGATCTCTCAGTGGAGATCGAGGGTCACATGGTCAGATACTGCAGCTAAGTCCATTGGTCCTTTCAGGAAGGTCCTGTAGGTGCTAGGACTAAGTCCTGCTTTGCACACACTGAGCATGCCCAGGGCAAGATCTCTCAGTGGAGATCTAGGGTCACATGCTCAGGTATGGCAGTCTCTCATTGGTCCTTCTAGGAAGGTCTTTTACTTGCTGCAGCTATATAAGGCTCGCATGGCCGCACAGCCATGCGCTAGTATGGAATCTGTTATGTGCATGTGCCAGTGTGGTCACATTTATGTGTGTGTTCAGGGACTCAACTGAAATAAGCCCCTAGAATGCCGGCACCTCCGGCGAGGAGATTGTGTGCGTGGATTTAGGGCCCCGGATGAAATAAGCCCCTAGAATACTGGCTCCTCCGGTGAGGAGATTGTATGTTTGCGTGACCACAGACTGCCTTCTGCTCGGCAGTTAGCTGTGAACTCCTGTGGGGTTAACAGGGCACAGCGTCTTGTTTCCGTGCGACTCTGTGAAGTAACAGAGTTCGCTTAAACCGCCATATAGTGCCGTCATTTGCTAGCAGCAGGTTCCTTCTGCACGGTGGACCCCGGGCTGCGAACGCACCAATAATAACATCTGTTTAATCGGTGGGTTCCGCTAGCCTTAACATAATACTTGCGCCAGGGTCTGGCTAGCAATGGCGGACAAACAGCAATCTTTGCAGTACATCCAGCAGCTGGAGGGTAGGTTGGCGGCTCTCGAGTGCACAACCTCAGCTGTGGATGTTACCGCAGTAGCTGTTCAGGCTGCTAGTGTGGCTGCAGCAGCTTTGTCCACTGCCACTCCTGTTCCAACCCTGTCTCGCCTCCCGCTGCCAGAAAAATTCTCTGGTGATGGCAAATCATGTAGGGGTTTTGTGAGCGAGTGCTCTATACACCTCGAGCTCCTGGCCGCACGTTTTCCTACAGAGCGGGCAAAGGTGGGATTCATTATGTCTCTCCTGTCGGACAGGGCGTTGGAGTGGGCTACGCTGCTGTGGGAGCGTGGCGATCATGTGGTGCAGAGTGCTCCTCTGTTTCTGAGCACTCTGAAACAGGTCTTTTTAGGATCTTGAGTCACCCATGATACAGCACTCCAACTGTTGGCACTGACTCAGGGCTCGTCCTTGGTCAGCCATTTTGCCGTCCACTTCCGCACCTTAGCATCTGAGCTGGAGTGGTCAGATAAAGCCCTCATCCCTATATTTTGGAGGGGGCTGGCTGACCATGTTAAGGACGCTCTGGCCACTAGGGAGATTCCCACCACACTGGAGGAGTTAATAGCTGTATCTACTCGTATTGACCTCCGTTTTAACGAGCAAAGGTTAGAGTGAGCCCAGTGTAGGCAGAGGTTTCGGCTGGCTCCCACCTTTGCCAAACCTTTGGAATCTCCGGTCCAGGCACCCGAGTCACATGAGGCCATGGGGGTGCTACGAGCGGGACCTAAGTCCCAGACCGCTCGTGCACTTAGGGTCTGTCATGTTTGCCGGCAGTCAGGACATCTTGCCACCAGATGTCCTCAGCGGTCGGGGAAACGTCAGCGTCTAGTGGTAGTAGGTGGAGGTTCACTAGACACGGCGACGTTTGCCTCCAAATTGTCCTTTAAGGGGACAATTACCATTGGCTCATCCACTCATTTGGTAGAGCTTTGCGTGGATTCCACGGCGGAGGGCAATTTTATGTCTTCTGCCTTCGCCCAATGACACGCAATACCTCTGGTGATGCTCGCCCAACCAGTGACCGTACGAGTGGTGAATGGGTCGACACTGCCCTCACAGATTACACACCAGACCATCCCATTTACTCTATCCATGTCGCCATCTCATCAGGAGATAATATCTCTGCTCCTCATTCCTGAGGGAATTGATGAGGTCCTCTTGGGGATACCTTGGCTACGGTACCACTCTCCTCATATTGAGTGGTCCACAGGCAGGATTTTGGGATGGAGTGAATCATGTGGGGGTAGATGTCAGAGGGAATGTGTTCAGGTTGCTACTACAGAGGTATCCGCAGATCTCTCCTCTCTCCCCAAGCAATATTGGCCCTATGCGGACATGTTCTCCAAAAGGGCTGAGGAGACTCTTCCACCTCACCGCCCCTATGACTGTCCTATTGACCTCTTGCCTGGTGCTGAGCCTCCCCGGGGTCGAGTCTACCCATTGTCTCTCCCAAAGACAGAGGCAATGTCTCAGTACATCCAGGAGAATCTGGCAAGGGGATTCATTAGGAAGTCTGTGTCACCTGCAGGGGCTGGTTTCTTCTTCGTGCAGAAGAAAAACGGAGAATTACGTCCATGCATAGATTACAGGGGTCTTAACATTATCACCGTTAAGAACAAGTACCCTCTGCCCCTGATATCTGAGCTTTTTGACAGGCTTCGGGGAGCAAGAGTGTTTACTAAATTAGATCTGCGGGGTGCTTACAACCTGATTCACATCCGTGAGGGAGACGAATGGAAGACGGCTTTTAACACCAGGGATGGGCACTATGAATATCTGGTGATGCCCTTTGGGCTTTGTAATGTCCCCGCCGTTTTCCAAGACTTTGTAAATGATATCTTCCAGGATATGCTCTCCCCCTCGGTTGTAGTCTACCTGGATGATATTCTCATCTACTCTCCAGATATAGACTCCCACCGGAGAGATGTGTGCAAAGTCTTCAACCTCCTACGGGCAAATTCCCTCTATGCCAAGTTGGAGAAGTGTGTGTTTGAGCAGGAGTCCTTGCCTTTCCTGGGCTATATCATCTCGGCCCAAGGATTGGCTATGGATCCTGCCAAGCTACAGGCTGTGATGGACTGGCAAGAACCCCATTCTCTCAAAGCGGTGCAGCGCTTTATGGGGTTCATTAATTACTATCGCCAGTTCATTCCCCACTTCTCAACTTTGGTAGCTCCTTTGGTTGCCCTCACCAAAAAGGGAGCAAATCCCAATTTGTGGTCAGAAGAGGTCTCCAAGGCCTTCCTCTCTATTAAGTCCCACTTTGCTAGTGCTCCCATTCTACATTGCCCTGATGTAGATAAACCTTTCATAATGGAGGTGGATGCCTCGTCTGTCGTGCTGGAGCAGTCCTATTCCAAAAGGATGCTCAAGGTCGGAAGCATCCCTGCTTCTTTTTCTCTAAGACCTTCACACCGGCGGAGAGGAATTATTCCATCGGGGACAGGGAGTTGCTAGCTATGAAGTTGGCCTTCTCGGAGTGGAGACATCCCTTGGAGGGGGCTCGTTTTCCCTTCCAAGTTTTCACCGACCACAAAAACTTGGTCTATATTCAGACTGCCCAGCGGCTAAATTCTCGCCAGGCCAGATGGTCCCTGTTCTTCTCCCGGTTCCATTTCACCCTCCATTTTCTCTCCGGGGAGAAGAACATTCGTGCCGATGCTCTCTCCCGCTCCGTAGTGTCATCAGCGGAGGAGGAGGAGGAACCTCGGCTTATTGTCCCTTCTGAGAGTCTGAGGACCGTGGCTCCGGTTTCGCTAGAGTCTGTGCCCCCGGGTAAGACTTTCGTGCCAGCAAATTTGCGACCGGAGGTTCTTTCTTGGGCTCACTCGTCCAGGGTGGGTGGACACTTTGGGACCAAAAGGACATCTGAGCTTCTGGCGACCGCATATGGCCCGTGACGTTGGAGACTATATTCGGGCATGTGTCTCCTGTGCCAAAAATAAGTCTCCTCAACAACGGCCAGCTGGCTTACTTTATCCCATGCCGGTGGCAAAAATGGTGCATTTGGTGCCTCTTCCTCGGCTACCTTCTGCACGGGCTCTGGCAGCGTTGTTTACTAAACATGTCTTTCGCCCACACGGTATGCCAGACAAAATTGTCAGTGACCGGGGTCCCCAGTTTGCATCTCGGTTCTGGAGAGAGCTTTGTCGTCTACTCAGCATTGAGTTGAATCTCTCTTCAGCATATCATCCCGAGACAAATGGGTTGGTAGAGAGGGCCAACCAGACTCTGGTCACTTATCTGCAACATTTTGTTACTGCTAGGCAGGATGACTGGGCATCCTTGCTACCGTGGGCGGAGTTTGCGCTTAACAACACCGTAGCCGACTCCACTGGTCAGACTCCATTCCTTCTTAATTACGGTCAGCATCCGCGGGTTCCTGTGCCTATGCCCGTGTCTTCTGCCGACTCCAGGGTGGCAGACTGGGCTGTGGAGGCACGGGACATTTGGGACCGCACTCAGGATGCCATCCGGTCCTCCAAGGAGAGAATGAGGTCCTCCGCCGATGCACATCGGCACCCCACTCCGATCTTTGCTCCTGGCGACTTAGTGTGGCTCTCCGCCCGTAACATCAGGCTGCGAGTTGAGTCCACTAAGTTTGCACCTCGCTACTTGGGTCCCTTCAAGGTCCTCGAACAGGTTAATCCTGTTGTCTACCGTCTTGCTCTTCCTCCACACCTAGGTATCACCGACACCTTTCATGTGTCCCTCCTTAAGCCCGTATTCATGTCCCGGTTTTCTGAGTCATCTGCCGGGACATCGGGTTCGTCTACGGACGATTTCAAGGTGAACGCTATTCTGGGGTGCAAGGTGGTACGTGGCAAAAAGTTTTATTTGGTGGACTGGAAGGGTTACAGTCCTGAGGATAGGTCCTGGGAGCCTGTTGAGCACATTCAGGCTCCACAGCTCATTGCCGCCTTTGAGCGTAGTTAGGCCCAAGGAAGGGGGGGCCATGTTAGGGATCGAGTTCCCGCCTCTGCACAGGGGGAATCTCAGGTCTTCTCCGCTGCTGTCTCCCATTCTTCTCCTGCCGCAGTGGAGCCTGCTCAATGGAGACATCAGTCCCAGCGTCTTGCTCAGTCCCACTCTGTACAAAGAGTTACTGCTGCTTTTCCTGCTTCTGCCATTGAAGTCAGTGCTGGGCAGCGGCGAGCAGATGCTTCTGGGACTAAGTTCTGCTTTTCTCGTTCTGAGCATGCCCTGAGTAAGATCTCTCAGTGGAGATCGAGGGTCACATGCTCAGATACTGCAGCTAAGTCCATTGGTCCTTTCAGGAAGGTCCTGTAGGTGCTAGGACTAAGTCCTGCTTTGCACACACTGAGCATGCCCAGGGCAAGATCTCTCAGTGGAGATCTAGGGTCACATGCTCAGGTATGGCAGTCTCTCATTGGTCCTTCTAGGAAGGTCTTTTACTTGCTGCAGCTATATAAGGCTCGCATGGCCGCACAGCCATGCGCTAGTATCAAATCTGTTATGTGCATGTGCCAGTGTGGTCACATTTATGTGTGTGTTCAGGGACTCAGCTGAAATAAGCCCCTAGAATGCCGGCACCTCCGGCGAGGAGATTGTGTGCGTGGATTTAGGGCCCCGGCTGAAATAAGCCCCTAGAATACTGGCTCCTCCGGTGAGGAGATTGTATGTTTGCGTGACCACAGACTGCCTTCTGCTCGGCAGTTAGCTGTGAACTCCTGTGGGGTTAACAGGGCACAGTGTCTTGTTTCCGTTCGACTCTGTGGAGTAACAGAGTTCGCTTAAACCGCCATATAGTGCCGTCATTTTCTAGCAGCAGGTTCCTCCTGCACGGTGGACCCTGGGCTGAGAACGCACCAATAATAACATCTATATTTAATCTGTGCGTTCCTTGCATCGTGTTCTCATACACTTTATGCAGTTAATAGCCCTCTGTGTCTGTACTGCTACATACTTAGGCTGTTAACTGGTTCATGCAGCTTTACATGAACACCCGAGCCTTACACTATGGCTGGTCCAAATAACTAAAGCAATTGTTACCATCCACCTCTCGTGTCTCCCCTTTTCCTCATAGGTTGTAAGCTTGCGAGCAGGGCCCTCATTCCTCCTGGTATCTATTTTGAACTGTGATTTCTGTTATGCTGTAATGTCTATTGTCTGTACAAGTCCCCTCTATAAGTTGTAAAGCGCTGCGGAATATGTTGGCGCTATATAAATAAAAATGATTATTATTATTATTCCGCTAGCCTTAACAATTAGTGCCGTAAATATGAAATCCAAAAATGATGGCGGAATTGCATTTTTTTCAACATTTTGCTGCACTTGTAATTTTGTTGTGGCTTTTTCCCTTACACTATATGGTAAAATTAATAATATCTTCAAACCCACAACTTGTTCTACAAAAAAACAAACAAAAACAAACCAAAGCCCTCATATGGCTAAGTCAAAGATAAGAGGGAGAGGAAAATTATAATGTAAAAAATGAAGATTGGGTGCGCACCCATAAGGGGTTAAACTCCCCAATATACAGAATGCAAAATATTATATATTCATGAACGTGCAATAAGGTAAATCTGTACTGTGAATATGCTATTAGAATCTATTAATATGTTGATGCGTTCTTGATTCAAAGAAGTTCTCCTATCAAAGTTTGTACCATCTTAATTTATTGCAGTCATCATATTATATAGAACTATGCACTTACAATTGCTCATTTTTCCTTTCTACCCAGTTAATTATTTTCTATTCCATTAAGCCTATGACATCATGTGATTAATAACTCATGAGCTGAATCCTTCTAAGCTCCTATGTTCAAACATGGGACAGGACTGGACACGGACGTGACAATAAAGTTGAAAGGGTAACGTTTCTCCTTATGGAGAGTGACATGCCTGATATTCCAGGATAAGGAGACTTATACGGCCGTGCAATGCTCCTCTAGGAATTAAATATGGTGAGTAGTTCTCTTGGTGGGCAACTTTGCGTATCGTTTGATAAGACCCTATTTGCGCTTTTGTGTCTCCCTCTTTTCTCTGACTCTCCGTAAGGAGAAATGTTACACCTTAGATGCCAGCCAGAGGCCTAACATACAGCCAAATCAGGTCTCATGCTTTGCACTGATGAGGGGAAAAACACCAAAACACGTGTCCGCAAATTAAGATTCTGGTTTCAATTTAATAGTAAGCCACGTACCAAAGCTCATTAAAGGGTTGATATTGACGTTTTGGATTGTTACTTCTAATAGCCGAGGTAGCACTAGAGTTTTACTCCGCTTCCTCTCTGAAGAGACAGTTTGCATGTCACTATAAAATTAAAATGTTATGCATTGCAAAAGAAAAATGCAGAATTGTAGTTTTTATGATTTTCACCCACCCATCCCCCCAAAAAAGTAAACTTTTTTCTGCACATTGTTTATGCCGCAAAAAATTGTACAAAAAAATAATACAACCCATGCCGCAAAAAGCAGATGCCGAAACTTCAACAGAAAAGTGAAATAACTATGGCTCTAGGAATGAAAAAAAAATATAAACAAATAATAAAAAGGTGCAAAAAAAGCAACGTCTTGAAAGGGTTAAAATATTAGTTTGGAGTCAAGACTTGCCTGGCTGTCAGTGAACTTTTTCCTCTTCACACCAAATTTCAATTCCAGACCCTGACTGATTATAGACACAACACTAATTATTTTTTAATTCTCTTAAATAATTAGCCTACATTAGCGGTGCTAGAACAGTGCACTGACGAGACGTCGCTGCCTATTAGCGGGAACCTGTGTCTGCATTTTTTTAGTCCAGCTCTCTGGAGATTGAGGGTATGATCACGTGGTGCTAAATTCATTATTATAATATTAAAACGGAGCAAAATAAAAAAAAGCAGCTGCATTTATTTAGCTCGGAAATTTACAGGGAATAAGTCAAAAGAAAATGACTCATTGTTTAAATCAAATTATTGTCTTAAATAATTTTTTAAAAACAAAAAATATTTTTTACTCTATCCTTCTTTTCTCTCTCTCTCTATCTCTCTCAATATACATATATATATATATATATATATATATATATATATATATATATATATATATATATATATATATATATATATATCTTGAAATTTTCACACTGGCCACTCTGTCCAATAACATCCTTACTCCTGGTTTGCACAGACAACTTTTCAGTTGTCTCATTATCATCGCAGACAGTATCACAATGAAATGAACATCTATACATATAGCGGATTAGACCGAATACACCAACCACAGCAACTGATGTTACAGCTCACCTTTTCCTCCTCCTTTCACAATAGCTTTTTCTCAGATAAGGATGTCAAAAAAACTCTTCTACACAAACAAATGCAGTCTGAGTTAGTCTGTTGGTGCTAATGTCCATATGAAGAACAGGAAGAAAGAGTCTAATTGGAAGCCTAAGGAAAAGCCTGAAAATTGTAACATCACTAATTTTTTTATGCAGATACCAGAAAGTGATAAAATTGGGAAAATTTAGTAAAAAAAATATATTTTTTATTATTAAATGCTATACTAAACTATTGTGCTCTAAATAGATCAAAATTACTCTCAAAAAACAGCTTCAAAGTGTCGGCCACTAAGTGTTTCCCTTCTGTCTAACTTGTTTATTTAAAGGAAGGTGACGATCACAAGGGGACATTCTTTGTGTCTAGAGGAGAGAAGGTTTTTCCACCAACATAGAAGAGGATTCTTTACTGTTAGGGCAGTGAGAATCTGGAATTCCTTGCCTGAGGAGGTGGTGATGGTGAACTCAGTTGAGAGGTTCAAAAGAGGCCTGGATGTCTTCCTGGAGAGTAATAGTATTGTATATTACAGTTAATAGGTCCTTTAGAAGGACATAGATCTGTGGACTGATTCTGATGGAATATAGGCTGAACTGGATGGACAAATGGCTTTTTTCAGCCTTGCTTTTTCCACTAACAGCCTGTTGTTAAGTGTAATCTGTCTTGGCCAGCAGACATGCTGAGGAAGATTACAGGGTGTACCTTTGCTCCAGATCTCCTGTCTATCAAACTGCATTGAAGCAGAAGTGAGAGGCAAGCTTGTTCTGTTGAGCAGGCAAGACCTTGGACAATGTCAATAGCATTGCATGCTAGGAACCCACTAGTCGTGGCTGCCGGAAGCCAAGGTTTTGTCATTTATCTTTACTTCTATGAAGTAGAGATGTGAGGATTAACCCCTTCACCCCCAAGGGTGGTTTGCACGTTAATGACCGGGCCAATTTTTACAATTCTGACCACTGTCCCTTTATGAGGCTATAACTCTGGAACGCTTTGACGGATCTTGGCGATTCTGACATTGTTTTCTCGTGACATATTGTACTTCATGTTAGTGGTAAAATTTATTCGATATAACTTGCATTTATTTGTGAAAAAAACGAATATTTGGCGAAAATTTTGAAAATTTCGCAATTTTCCAACTTTGAATTTTTATGCCCTTAAATCACAGACATATGTCACGCAAAATACTTAATAAGTAACATTTCCCACATGTCTACTTTACATCAGTACAATTTTGGAACCAAAATTTTTTTTTGTGACGGAGTTATAAGGGTTAAAAGTTGACCAGCAATTTCTCATTTTTACAACACCATTTTTTTTTAGGGACCACATCTCATTTGAAGTCATTTTGAGGGGTCTATATGATAGAAAATACTCAAGTGTGACACCATTCTAAAAACTGCACCCCTCAAGGTGCTCAAAACCACATTCAAGAAGTTTATTAACCCTTCAGGTGTTTCACAGGAATTTTTTGAATGTTTAAATAAAAATGAGCATTTAACTTTTTTTCACACACAATTTATTTCAGCTCCAATTTGTTTTATTTTACCAAGGGTAACAGGAGAAAATGGACCCCCAAAGTTGTTGTACAATTTGTCCTGAGTACGCTGATACCCCATATGTGGGTGTAAACCATTGTTTGGGCGCATGGCAGAGCTTGGAAGGGAAGGAGCGCCATTTGACTTTTCAATGCAAAATTGACTGGAATTGAGATGGGACGCCATGTTGCGTTTGGAGAGCCCCTGATGTGCCTAAACATTGAAACTCCCTACAAGTGACACCATTTTGGAAAGTAGACCCCCTAAGGAACTTATCTAGATGTGTGGTGAGCACTTTGACCCACCAAGTGCTTCACAGAAGTTTATAATGCAGAGCCGTAAAAATAAAAAATCATATTTTTTCACAAAAATGATCTTTTTGCCCCCAATTTTTTATTTTCCCAAGGGTAAGAGAAGAAATTGGACCCCAAAAAATGTTGTGCAATTTGTCCTGAGTACGCTGATACCCCATATGTGGGTGTAAACCATTGTTTGGGCGCATGGCAGAGCTTGGAAGGGAAGGAGCGCCATTTGACTTTTCAATGCAAAATTGACTGGAATTGAGATGGGACGCCATGTTGCGTTTGGAGAGCCCCTGATGTGCCTAAACATTGAAACTCCCTACAAGTGACACCATTTTGGAAAGTAGACCCCCTAAGGAACTTATCTAGATGTGTGGTGAGCACTTTGACCCACCAAGTGCTTCACAGAAGTTTATAATGCAGAGCCGTAAAAATAAAAAATCATATTTTTTCACAAAAATGATCTTTTTGCCCCCAATTTTTTATTTTCCCAAGGGTAAGAGAAGAAATTGGACCCCAAAAAATGTTGTGCAATTTGTCCTGAGTACGATGATACCCCATATGTGGGTGTAAACCATTGTTTGGGCGCATGGCAGAGCTTGGAAGGGAAGGAGCGCCATTTGACTTTTCAATGCAAAATTGACTGGAATTGAGATGGGACGCCATGTTGCGTTTGGAGAGCCCCTGATGTGCCTAAACATTGAAACTCCCTACAAGTGACACCATTTTGGAAAGTAGACCCCCTAAGGAACTTATCTAGATGTGTGGTGAGCACTTTGACCCACCAAGTGCTTCACAGAAGTTTATAATGCAGAGCCGTAAAAATAAAAAATCATATTTTTTCACAAAAATGATCTTTTTGCCCCCAATTTTTTATTTTCCCAAGGGTAAGAGAAGAAATTGGACCCCAAAAAATGTTGTGCAATTTGTCCTGAGTACGATGATACCCCATATGTGGGTGTAAACCATTGTTTGGGCGCATGGCAGAGCTTGGAAGGGAAGGAGCGCCATTTGACTTTTCAATGCAAAATTGACTGGAATTGAGATGGGACGCCATGTTGCGTTTGGAGAGCCCCTGATGTGCCTAAACATTGAAACTCCCTACAAGTGACACCATTTTGGAAAGTAGACCCCCTAAGGAACTTATCTAGATGTGTGGTGAGCACTTTGACCCACCAAGTGCTTCACAGAAGTTTATGATGCAGAGCCGTAAAAATAAAAAATCATATTTTTTCACAAAAATGATCTTTTTGCCCCCAATTTTTTATTTTCCCAAGGGTAAAAGAAGAAATTGGACCCCAAAAAATGTTGTGCAATTTGTCCTGAGTACGATGATACCCCATATGTGGGTGTAAACCATTGTTTGGGCGCATGGCAGAGCTTGGAAGGGAAGGAGCGCCATTTGACTTTTCAATGCAAAATTGACTGGAATTGAGATGGGACGCCATGTTGCGTTTGGAGAGCCCCTGATGTGCCTAAACATTGAAACTCCCTACAAGTGACACTATTTTGGAAAGTAGACCCCCTAAGGAACTTATCTAGATGTGTTTTGAGAGCTTTGAACCCCCAAGTGTTTCACTACAGATTATAAAGCAGAGCCGTGAAAATAATTTTTATTTTTTTTCTCAAAAATGATTTTTTAGCACCCAGCTTTGTATTTTTACAAGGGTAACAGAATAAATTGGACCCCAAAATTTGTTTTCCAATTTGTCCTGAGTACGCTGATACCCCATATGTGGGGGGGAACCACTGTTTGGGCGCATGACAGAGCTCGGAAGGGAAGGAGCGCCATTTGGAATGCAGACTTAAATGGATTGGTCAGCAGCCGCCACGTTGCATTTGCAGAGCCCCTAATGTACCCAAACAGTACAAACCCCCCACAAGTGACCCCATATTGGAAACTAGACCTCCCAAGGAAGTTATCTAGATGTGTTTTGAGAACTTTGAACCCCCAAGTGTTTCACTAAAGTTTATAGCGCAAAGCCGTGAAAATAAAAATTCTTTTTTTTTTTCACAAAAATGATTTTTTAGCCCCCAGTTTTGTATTTTCACAAGGGTAACAGGATAAATTAGACCCCAAAAGTTGTTGTCCAATTTGTCCTGAGTACGCTGATACCCCATATGTGGGGGGGAACCTCTGTTTGGGTGCATGACAGAGCTCGGAAGGGAAGGAGCGCCATTTGGAATGCAGCCTTAAATGGATTGGTCTGCAGGCGTCACGTTGCATTTGCAGAGCCCCTGATGTACCCAAACAGTACAAACCCCCCACAAGTGACCCCATATTGGAAACTAGACCTCCCAAGGAACTTATCTAGATGTGTTGTGAGAACTTTGAACCCCCAAGTGTTTCACTACAGTTTATAACGCAGAGCCGTGAAAATAAAACATCTTTTTTTTCCCACAAAAATGATTTTTAGCCCCCCAAATTTTTATTTTCCTAAGGATAACAAGAGAACTTGGACCCCAGAAGTTGTTGTTCAATTTGTCCCGAGTACGCTGATAACACATATGTTGGGGTAAACCCCTTTTTGGGCGCACGGGAGAGCTCGGAAGGGAAGGAGCACTGTTTTACTTTTTCAACGCAGAATTGGCTGGAATTGAGATTGGACGCCATGTCGCGCTTGGAGAGCCCCTGATGTGCCTGGACAGTGGAAACTCCCCAATTCTACCTGAAACCCTAACCCAAACACACCCCTAACCCTAATCCCAACGGTAACCCTAACCACACCCCTAGCCCTGACACACCCATAATTCTAATCCCAACCCTAATCCAAACGTAAATGTAATCCAAACCCTAACCCTAACTTTAGCCCCAACCCTAACTTTAGCCCCAAACCTAACTTTACCTCCAACCCTAGCCCTAACCCTACCCCTAACCCTAACCCTAAACGTGACTGAAATACGTGGCACTGAAATACGTGGCACTGAAATACGTGGCACTGAAATACGTGGCACTGAAATACGTGGCACTGAAATACGTGATACGTGGCACTTAAATACGTGGCACTGAAACACGTGGCACTGAAATACGTGATACGTGGCACTGAAATACGTGGCACTGAAATACGTGGCACTGAAATACGTGGCACTGAAATATGTGATACGTGGCACTGAAATACGTGGCACTGAAATACGTGGCACTGAAATACGTGGCACTGAAATACGTGGCACTGAAATACGTGATACGTGGCACTGAAATACGTGGCACTGAAATACGTGGCACTGAAATACGTGGCACTGAAATACGTGGCACTGAAATACGTGATACGTGGCACTTAAATACGTGGCACTGAAACACGTGGCACTGAAATACGTGATACGTGGCACTGAAATACGTGGCACTGAAATACGTGGCACTGAAATACGTGGCACTGAAATATGTGATACGTGGCACTGAAATACGTGGCACTGAAATACGTGGCACTGAAATACGTGATACGTGGCACTGAAATACGTGGCACTGAAATACGTGGCACTGAAATACGTGGCACTGAAATACGTGGCACTGAAATACGTGCAACTGAAATACGTGGTACTAAAATATGTGGCACTGAAATACGTGATACGTGGCACTGAAATACGTGATACGTGGCACTGAAATATGTGATACGTGGCACTGAAATACGTGGCACTGAAACACGTGGCACTGAAATACGTGGCACTGAAATACGTGGCACTGAAATACGTGGCACTGAAATACGTGGCACTATGACTGTCAGAAAATGTTCATTAAACGGTTAGGGGTGAGGTTAGGGGTAGAGTTAGGGTTAGGGTTTGGATCTCTTTATCACCTTGATGGTGGTGGGTGGCTTTTCAGTGTGTTTTCTGTTTTTTTTTCGAAAAAATGCATGCGTTTTTAACGCAAACAAACGCATGTGCTTAAAAACGCAAGAAAATACTGCAGGTTGTATTTCTGAAAATGAACGCATGCAGAAAAAAAACGCATGCGTTTGAAAACGCGACCAAACGCGTACAAAAAAACCGCATGCGTTTTCAATGTTAAATATAGGGAAAAAACGCATGCGTTTTTTTGTGCAAAAAACGCATGCAGACAAAAACGCAAGTGTGAAACCAGCGACGCTTTTTATAGCAAAAAAGTTTTTGCGTCTCCACATTTTGAGACCTATAATTTTTCCACATTTTGCTCCACAGAGTCATGTGAGGTCTTGTTTTTTGCGGGACGAGTTGACGTTTTTATTGGTAACATTTTCGGACACGTGACCGTTTTTGATCGCTTTTTATTCCGATTTTTGTGAGGCAGAATGACCAAAAACCAGCTATTCATGAATTTCTTTTGGGGGAGGCGTTTATACCGTTCCGCGTTTGGTAAAATTGATAAAGCAGTTTTATTCATCGGGTCAGTACGATTACAGCGATATCTCATTTATATCATTTTTTTATGTTTTGGCGCTTTTATACGATAAAAACTAAAATATAGAAAAAATAATTATTTTGGTATCGCTTTATTCTCAGGACTATAACTTTTTTATTTTTTTGCTGATGATGCTGTATGGCGGCTTGTTTTTTGCGGGACAAGATGACGTTTTCAGCGGTACCATGGATATTTATATCAGTCTTTTTGATCGCGTGTTATTCCACTTTTTGTTTGGCGGTATGGTAATAAAGCGTTGTTTTTTGCCTCGTTTTTTTTTTTTTTTTCTTACGGTGTTTACTGAAGGGGTTAACTAGTGGGGCAGTTTTATAGGTTGGGTCGTTACGGACGCGGCAATACTAAATATGTGTACTTTTATTGTTTTGTTTTTTTTATTTAGATAAAGAAATGTATTTATGGGAATAATATATTTTTTTTTATTATTATTTATTTAGGAATTTTTTTTTTTTTTTTTTTACACATGTGGAAAAATTTTTTTTTTACTTTTTTACTTTGTCCCAGGGGGGGACATCACAGATCATTGATCTGGCAGTGTGCACAGCACTCTGCCAGATCGACGATCTGCTGTGCAGGGCTGCAGGCTTACGAAGTGTCTGCTCTGAGCAGACACTCGGTAAGCCACCTCCTTCCCTGCAGGACCCGGATGCCGCGGCCATCTTGGATCCGGGACCTGCGGCGAGGAGGGAGGTAGGAGACCCTCAGAGCAACGCGATCACATCGCGTTGCTCCGGGGGTCTCAGGGAAGCCCGCAGGGAGCCCCCTCCCTGCGCGATGCTTCCCTATACCGCCGGTACACTGCGATCATGTTTGATCGCGGTGTGCCGGGGGTTAATGTGCCGGGGGCGGTCCGTGACCGCTCCTGGCACATAGTGCCGGATGTCAGCTGCGATATGCAGCTGACACCCGGCCGCGATCTGCCGCGCTCCCCCCGTGAGCGCCGCTGATCGGTGATGACGTACTATCCCGTCGGCGGTCATACGGGCCCACCCCACCTCGACGGGATAGTACGTCAAATGTCGGGAAGGGGTTAAAGGGCACCTGTCACCCCGTTTTTTCCGTATGAGATAAAAATACTGTTAAATAGGGCCTGAGCTGTGCATTACAATAGTGTATTTTGTGGACCCCGATTCCCCACCTATGCTGCCAAAATACGTTACCAAAGTAGCCATTTTCGCCTGTCAATCAGGCTGGTCTGGTCAAAAGGGCGTGGTGTCTTCCCCCAGATCTTGCTTAGTTTTCCGTTGGTGGCGTAGTGGTTTGCGCATGCCCAAGGTCCCGAATCCACTGCACAGGGGAGTGAAAAGAGCGCGATGTGCGTTATTTCCCTGTTGATCGGTGGGGGCGGCCATCTTCCTTTGGCCGCGCGTGTGCAGATGGAGCGCTCTGCTGCCCGCGGCTTCAGGAAAATGGCCGCGGGATGCCGCGCATGCGCAGATGGAGATCGCGGCGGCCATTTTCCTGAAGCAGAATTCGCATCTCGGCTTCAGGAAAATGGCCACCGCGATCTCCATCTGCGCACGCGCGGCCTCCCGCGGCCATTTTCCTGAAGCTGCGGCCAGCAGAGCGCCGCTTCTGCGCACGCGCGGCCAAAGGAAGATGGCCGCCCCCACAGATCACCAATGAAATAGCACACATCGCGCTGTTTTCACTCCCCTGTGCAGTGGATTCGGGACCTTGGGCATGCGCACACCACTACGCCACCAACGGAAAACTAAGCAAGATCTGGGGGAAGACACCACGCCCTTTTGACCAGACCAGCCTGATTGACAGGCGAAAATGGCTACTTTGGTAACGTATTTTGACAGCATAGGTGGGGAATCGGGGTCCACAAAATACACTATTGTAATGCACAGCTCAGGCCCTATTTAACAGTATTTTTATCTCATACGGAAAAAACGGGGTGACAGGTTCCCTTTAATCAGCAGAGGATCGAGCTTGCAAAAAAATTTCCTAAAATTCGCAGTATCACTCAAGTTCAAACATTTTGAGATTTGATTCACAGTCCACAAAAAATGAGCCTGACAACATTTCCCACCCAGAGGGTGGGCTAATGAGCCTGTAGTCTCTGACAGACATGACAATCATCTGGTGCATTTTTCATTGCTTCACTGTCCTCTTTATAATGCCATGCAGCTATGTCATCTAGCAGATTATCATACCTTGTTCAGTGGTGGTCAGTACCGGGCCATCACTGATCAGCGGGTTCCAGAGGAGCACAGTTTATACTGCAGTGTAATTTCCATCAAAAGAGTCAATTGTTAAGTTACTCTTTTCAGTAGATTGTTAATTTTTATGGTCAGCAGAGTTCTCTCTCCCTTACAGAGTGTACACAACTTATGGTCAGCATGGTCCTCTCCCTCCTGTAATGTGTAAGCTCTTACGGTCAACAGAGTTCTCTCTTTCACTCTCACCTCAAGAGTTGTAAGCTCTTATGGTCAGTGAGGTCCTCTCTCGTCCATGGGGTGTAAACATTTTGGTCAGCAGGGTCCTCTCCTTGTTGCTCCTATACAAAGTAAGCTCTTATGGTCAGTGGGGTCCTTTCTCTGCTATAGAGTGTAATCTCTTGTGGTCAGTGGAGTCCTCACTCTTTCTCCTGTAGAATTTAAGCTCTTATGGTCAGTGAGGTCCTCTCTCTCCTGTAGAAGGTAAGCTCTTATGGTCAGTGGGGTCCTCTCACTCCCTCTCCTGTAGAGTGTAAGCTCTTATGGTCAGTGGGGTCATCTCTCTTTCCTGCAGAGTTTAAACTCTTATGCTCAGTGAGGTCCTCTCTCTCTGTCTCCTGTAGAGTGTAAGCTATTATGGTCAGTGGGGTCCTTTCTCTCTCCTGTAGAGTGTAAACTCTTATGGTCAGTGGGGTCCTCTCTCTCTCCTGTAGAGTGTAAGCTCTTATGGTCAGTGAGGTCCTCTCTCTCCTGTAGAGTGTAAGCTCTTATGGTCAGTGAGGTCATCTCTCTTTCCTGCAGAGTTTAAACTCTTATGCTCAGTGAGGTCCTCTCTCTCTGTCTGCTGTAGAGTGTAAGTTCTTATGGTCAGTTGGGTCCTCTGTCCTGTAGAGTGTAATCTCTTATGGTCAGTGGGGTCCTCTCTCCTGTAGAGTGTAAGCTCTTATGGTCAGTGACGTCCTCTCTCTCTGTCTCCTGTAGAGTGTAAGCTATTATGGTCAGTGGGGTCCTCTCTCCTGTAGAGTGTAATCTCTTATGGTCAGTGGGGTCCTCTCTCCTATAGAGTGTAAGCTCTTATGCTCAGTGAGGTCCTCTCTCTCTGTCTCCTGTAGAGTGTAAGCTATTATGGTCAGTGGGGTCCTTTCTCTCTCCTGTAGAGTGTAAACTCTTATGGTCAGTGGGATCCTCTCTCTCTCTCTCTCCTGTAGAGTGTAAGCTCTTATGGTCAGTGGGGTCCTCTCTCTCCTGTAGAGTGTAAGCTCCTATGGTCAATGGGGTCCTCTATCTCCTGTAGAGTGTAAGCTCTTATGGGCAGTGAGGTCCTCTCTCTCCTGTAGAGTGTAAGCACTTATGGTCAGCAGTGTTCTCTCTCTCCCTCTCCTGTAGAGTGTCAGCTCTTGTGGTCAGCAGGGTACTCTTTCTCTCCTGGAGAGTTTAGGCTCTTATGGTAAGCAGAGTTTTTTTCTCTCCTCCCCATCGTGCATTAGAAGCTTTTCAATAAGAATATTTGCAAAAATGTATTTGACTCAAATTGAATTTCTGGGGGAAAACTTTGTCAAAGGCACCAAAATAGAATTTTAAAAGTCCCACTCATCTCTAGTTAGAGGGCTAGATAGGCCCCACTCCAGGTAAAAATTGTAAATAATGAAATACACATTAAAATAATTAGAGATGGTTGACCGATCGTAATATAGCTTAGTTTATTTACCGATAGTCTACTGGAAAAACATTTTTTAGTATCACTGCAAGTTTGTTTTAAATAAGCTCTGCCCCATTATCTCCAGTACAGAAAAGATGGCAGCGTATTCCTTTCTGTGTGTTCATATTAATCCACTTAATAATAAGCATTGTCATCTGTATTTACATTTATACTTGCTGAAGGCGCCTTAAGTCGGTTGGTAAACTCTCATTTTATTTCTATGAAGAGATCAGAGGAATAAAAGTGTCTCATCTTGAATATATTTCAGGATTTATATCCCGCGTAAAACATCAGCTCCTCCAATATGCCGCATCTGGCGAGACATTTAAATGACTTGACTGCATCTTACTTATTGTAACCGCAGCGTTTAGTGTGTCAAGATGAGAAACAGTCTTGCTTTAAACAAGCCGTATGTATGCTCGCTGTGTATCCAGAATATCTGTCACTGCCTTTGTGAGGTCAATGGAATATACAGGTGCAAATCTGGCTACAAGATCAGGCATTTCCATGTTTTTCTTTGATTTTACCCGTGTGTCAAATTATAAGTATAATTTATTCCACGTGAAAAACAGATTAAATCAATAATTATTCTTCCTGTTAGAAATTATTGTAGGTACACATGACCAACTCAAACTTATGTTGAATTTTTATGACTAGCTGAACCTGGCAAATTTGATAATTTTGTATTTTTCTTCGCACAAATCGCCTGAGATGGCTACTGCCACATTGCAGAAAGCAGAAGAGTGCATCAGGCAGTGAAGGCTCACATGAACTCAGGATTGGATAGGCGAGCTTCTTTTCAAAGTTTTACAACTAACACATCATATGATGTAGCACAGCTAATCAGAAAGCACTATTGTAGCCTGTATAAAAGCAGAGGTAGGGAATGCATCAGCCATTTTATAGTAAATATGGATAGTGAGAAGATGTCAAAGCTCAAAACTTAGTCATAGAGATAGAATAAGCCAAAAAACAATGATGCAACTGCACATATAGTGTGTGACCGCACAGCAGTGTAGCACATTTACTGTCTACTTACCTACAGCCATATATTTTGAAACACAGTCCAAAAAATATTTTTCAAGGTAAAAAATTACCTCTAGACTAAATATAAAATCAACACATGCCTATATAAATAGTTGTTTTTAGGGGAAAAGAAGGTCCATTGCAAAAGATAATTTAAAAGATTACATTTTTAATGAATTCTATTAAAAAATTATAAATAAAAATTCAAGTATTTAGAACATATAGTAACTTATTTACATAATAAAAATGAATGCAGCATGTGTAGAGCTTTCATATTGGGGCAAAGTTAAGTAATCAATTTTGATGGCTGAACATATTTTGACTGTGACTTTTATCACCCAAAACAATTAATCAAAATGCATGATAGCTATAGCCTAATAATAAAGTGCATGTGCATAGTTTATAAGGCTGAATACATGATTAATGTGCTGCTGGAGCAGGATGAGGGTGCAAGGTTGAAATGAGTCAAACCACAATAAATAAATATACTTACAAAGTGCCCAGTGCTTTATTGTGTAGATGTAGCCACCCCTGATGATGCCGTTTCACCAGAGTGCTTTTTCAAAAAAGGGTGTCACCACTCAAATAACAAAAATATTCAACCTCTCTCTCTCATCTGGTACCTTTCCCTCCTCGTTTATACATGCCAGCATACACGCATTACTTAAAAAACCATCCCTCAACCAAAACTGTCTGCTAACTATAGACCTGTCTCCAATTGTCCCTTGATGTTTAAACTCCTGGAATGCTTGGTCCACTCTTGTCTAATCTGCTATCTCTCAGATAACTCTCTTCTTGACCCTCTACAGTATGGTTTCTGCTGTTTACGCTCCACTGAATCTGTCCTCACCAAAGTCGCTAATGATTTACTAACAGCTAAATCTAATGGTCACTACTCGGTGCTAATTCTCCTGGATCTCTCTGCAGTATTCAACACTGTGGCTCACCAGCTCCTCCTCACCATACTACACTCTATCGGCCATAAGGACACCGTTCTCTCCTGGTTCTCCTCCTACCTCATTGATTGCTCCTTCACTGTATCTTTTTCTGGCTCTATTCTTCTCCTTTTCCTCTTACTGTTCCTCTTCTTGCTCAGTGGCTCCTCCACTGCCTAGACACAGTCTGTGTCGGCTCTTCCCACTTGTCCACCAATGTCGGCTCCGGGTGCAGGAAACACAGCTACCAATGGATCTTTATCCTTCCCACCTTTTGGGCACACAAAACCACACAGGGACATCGCAGCCTGGAGTTGACTGACTCCATAGATGGACAGCCATACCCCCCAGCCCCATATAACTGTGGCACCCTACTCGTTATGTACCTGGCTTCTGCTGTATCAACAATACGCTAGTGTATACAACTTCATCCCTAGTCAGTTTCCTCAGCTACACCTTATACCTACTCTAGAAAAGCTTCCAATTAGGCGATATTGTGATCAAGGCCACGGGTTGGCTGAAACGTTTTTGCCTATCGCTCCACTATAATATTTCTTACATAAACTTTTCACTTGGAATAAGCAACCTTCATGATACGAGTGCAGTGATTACTTTATTCTACTCCCTCTATTTGAAACTGAACCTTTCAAAAACAGAACTCCTTGTGTTTCCTCCATCCACGAACATACCTATGCCAGATATCGCCATTTCCATGTGTAGTCCTACAATTACTCCCCAGCAACATCACTGCTTTCTTGAGGTCACATTTGATTCAGGACGTTCATTCATTCCTTTTATCAAATCACTCGCTTGCTCATGTCATCTGCACCTGAAAAGCATTTCTAGAATTTGACCTTTTCTAACTTTTGACTCTGCAAAAACTCTCACTGTTGCTATTATTCATTCTTGTCTGAACTATTACAACTCTCTACTAATCAGTCCCCCTCTTACTAATCTATTACCTCTTCAATCCATCCTGAATGCAGGAGCCAGGATCATATTCCTTGCCAACCGTTACACCGATGCCTCTACTCTGTGCCAGTCATTGGACTGGTTGCCCATCCGCTACAGAGTTCAATATAAACATATCACTTTCACCCACACTTCAGCACCACTCTATGTCTCCTCCCTCTTCTCAGTCTACCACCCTATCCATGCCTTCCATTCTGCTATTGACCTAAGATTATAATCCTCAATAATCCGAACAGACAGACCTTACGCCTCAGCGTACTTATCTAACTATGCCTGTTTTGCCCATGCAAAATTTTCTTCAAAACCAGGACCCTTGTATCATATCATCACTTCTCACACCCTTCATGCAATTAATAGCCCTCTGTGTCTATACTTATACACATATTGGTTGATTACCGTTTCATGCAGCATTACATGAACACCCTATATATTATATTGATGGCTGGACCGTACAATACAAGCAATTGTTACCATCCACCTTTCATGCCTTGCCTTTTTCCTCATAGATTGTAAGCTTGTGAGCAGGTCCCTCCTTCCTCTTGGTATCTGTTGATTTATGTGAATATTATTATTCTGCAATATCTTTTATTGTCTGTACGAATCCCTCTAAAACGTAAAGTTCTGCGAAATATGTTGGCACTATAGAAATAAAATTATTATTATTATAACTCTTGTTCTCTGGTAGCAGCTTTTTCCTTTCTCTTCATTGAAAACAATGTTGATTGGCTAAAACAAGAATTATGAGTATGAGGAATTTGGAAGAACGTATGACTGATATCTGTCTTAGGGTTCATGCATACGATAATGTGTTTAGTCTGAGTACTGTCCATTAAAAAATTTGATTGCACTCGGATTTAATGGGGCAGCAGAAATGCATAATTATATTCATTGACTTAATATGCGTGTGAAAAAATCACATAACGCACTTGTTTCCTTGAAAATTTGGATGAGACTCGCCCATTCAAGTCTATGGGTGCAAGAAAAAAATTGGATGCCATACGGAGCCACAGTACAGCATCAGATTTTAACGGGCTCTGTAATTCTGTAACATAAGAAATGTTCTTGTAAATGATTAATAGCTGCTCCTATACAAAAACAGATTGTATATGGATTACAAGTGAGAAAAAAATCGTCCCACTTTTCTGGGTGAAAATCGGACCAACTTTTTTATACTACTAAATGAAAATTGGCGTGCACACAGCGAATAAGGCGCGATGCAGGTGGAAGGGACTGGTAAACTCCTAGGACATCAAGTGGAGAAATTTCACCACACACTCAAAGAGTTCAATGCAAGTTCTTAAACGACTTAATGACCTAACGACCAGAGCGACTATGTGAACAAGGCCCGGGATCGGGTCGAAACGTTAGGTCGCTTTAATCACTTGCACTTTACACTCATTATTGTCTGCTACCTGCACTTGATTTAAGAAAGAATTTAAAAACTCGCACTGAACTCTTTGAGTGTGAAATTTCTCCACACGATTTTTTTATACTGTCACCTTAGGTATATAACCAGCTTTACGCACATGCTGAAACATCATTCCGCTCCTCTTCTTTCCCTTACCATAAATTATAAGGACAGGTTCATTTTAAATCAATTTCTCCATAAACACTAATAGTAAGAAAAATAAGAAATTAATGCATCTCTTTAATGGCAATGTTCATCAGAATTCTACAAAGTTAATCTAACAGTTTTCTAGGTCTATTCGGTTCAGGCTGCAGTAGCAAAAGAATGTTTTTAAGTATTCAATTGAATTCCATCTGCATAGAACTGCAATATTATCAGTTTATTTAGAGCATCAATTATTAAGCCTTTTGTCAACATCAATTGCGTCTAATTGGAGAAAGTTAAGCCTGGCGCACTGTATCACGTGTGTGGAAGGTCATGCCAGTTTGTTATGTGCAGAAGACTGGCTGTATAAACACAGGTGCATTATGAATGAACAAGCTGAACTCCAAATGCATGTTTTGTTCAGCTTCGCTCTAAATTAAGGTCTTATTCATGCATAATTTGTATAGTCTCATAGTAGTTTAATCATTCAAATAAAGAAGTTAAGGGCAGATAGAAAATTAAAGTCAAGGACTTTCTAGCATATTCCATCGACTTTTTGAACATTTGCTTATGTTTCCTTTCATTTTGATAGCGTATAAGCCAAGAGCTCGGAGGATTCCAGGCTAATCAGAGATACTTTCATCTTATTGTACTATATTTTTTCAAGGCTTTTCCACTTAAGCTTTATTACTTACTTCACATACCCTTGACCTACTAAACAAGTGGAATGTCCACAGAGCAGTTGTGGGAAGAAACCTCTAGACTTGAAGCTATCAGATCTTTAGATACCATCATTACATTCCATTTCTTGATGTTTAAAGTTTTTTTCCTGTGCCATTCACTTCTGCATCAGAAGGAGAGAGGTGATGATGATGTAGCACAAACAGGTCACTTGCTATCCATGTGCTTGGTTGACAGGTGTGGTTAACATATCCTATTCATTAGAATAGGATGCACACATGATACATGAGGACTAGTGTTGAGCATTCCGATACCGCAAGTATCGGGTATCGGCCGATACTTGCGGTATCGGAATTCCGATACCGGGATTCCGATACTTGCCGCGTATCGGATACCGGAATCGGAAGTTCCAAGATTCAAAATGCAGAAATTCAGCCAATGAGAATGATTCCAAGTGTGGGCACATCCTGTTTAGCATGGAGGGCATGAAACTACTGGCAAGGCTGTGATTGGCTGCTGAAATGATGTCATGATGCAGTTTAAAAGTCGCTGGCGCCATTTTGCGATCACTCTGCTGTGAATTCAGTTAGTGACAGGACCCTGTTTGCTGACTGAGGGACAGTTTAGAGATAGCGATTTGCTTCTTTGTGCTTTCCAAAGGCTAATTTAGCAACCGCTGTGTTCACCTACTATTCACCTTGCTTTTGCCTTGTAGCGCTGTTTTCACAGCGATCTGCAAGGTCTGTGTGTGTGTGTGTGTGAGTGCAGCCCACTCTCTAGTCTGAGTGCAGCCACATAGGCCATCCATAGCTGGTTGTATTCAGTTCAGGGAGGGTGGTTCATTGCCTCATACTGTTCTTTTTTTTTTTTTTTCAAGTAGTGTAGTCTGCTGCTAATTTATTCAAAAAATTCCTATTAGTGTCTTTCCACCCGTCTCCAGCTAATTTGCGGAAAAACACTACATAGGATAACGTAGAGGAGGGTTTTTGGGCCTTGCAGCGCCGTTTACGGCTGTCTGCACGGTCTCCGTGTGATTGCAGCTCGCCCTGTAGTCTGTGAGCAGCCATAGCCTGGTTGTCTCCAGCTCAGGGTTGTTCACTGCGTCATACCGCCAAATCAATTTTCATTTTGTTTTAAGTAGTGCAGGCTGCTGCACATTTTTTCAAAAAATTCCTATTAGTGTCTTTCCACCCGTCTCCAGCTAATTTGTGGAAAAACACTACATAGGATAACGTAGAGGAGGGTTTTTGGGCCTTGCAGCGCCGTTTACGGCTGTCTGCACGGTCTCCGTGTGACTGCAGCTCGCCCTGTAGTCTGTGAGCAGCCATAGCCTGGTTGTCTCCAGCTCAGGGTTCTTCACTGCGTCATACCGCCAAATCAATTTTCATTTTGTTTTAAGTAGTGCAGGCTGCTGCACATTTTTTCAAAAAAATCCTATTAGTGTCTTTCCACCCGTCTCCAGCTAACTTGTGGAAAAACACTACATAGGATAACGTAGAGGAGGGTTTTTGGGCCTTGCAGCGCCGTTTACGTCTGTCTGCACGGTCTCCGTGTGACTGCAGCTCTATCCGTTGTCAGTTCAGCCCCCAAAAAATAAATAAATAATAAAGTTCACCAAACACACCAGTTACACCACTTTACATTTGTGTAGGCCACATTAGCTCATATTAAAGTCTAGTCCACACTTTAGAAAATTAGTGTTTCTTATACCTGTTAGGAGGAGTTGCTCAGGAATAAGCACACAAAGCCGTTAGTACTTTTCTGCTTATCTTTATCAGTCAACCAAGATGAAGAAGGCAGTGAGTAAGGCACGTGGGCGTGGGTGTGGGCGCGGAGCAGGGAGGGGATGTGGGGATTCTGTGCCTGCTGCGGGCACCGGTGACTCATCAGCACCCACTTTCACCAGGCAACAGTCATTCATGCGCAGCTTTGTGTCAGAGCGCCGTACACCGCTGCTGCGTGAAGAAGAAATTGAAGCCGTTGTCGGATGGATGGCAGCTAATGCATCAACTTCAATTAGTGCCACATCCTCTCAGACACAGAGCACTGGAGAGCAGCCATCTGTCTCTTCACCACCTGCCAAATTGCCCAGGCAGACAGAGAGCCCAGGACAGGAGCCATCTCTACTTCTGTTCTCTGAATCTCTTGGCTTGGAAACAGGGGGCCAGCCAAGCAGCATTGGAGAAATGGAAGAAAAGGCAGGGTGCAGTGATGCCCAACAGCTTTTTCTCTCTTCCTCTGAAGAGGCGGGTGGGCCAGTGGCTCCGGTCACCACATCGCAGGCCGCATCAGCTGATGATGACACTCAGGTGCCACTTACTGGTGCGTGCTCTGCTGCTGAGACTACCCAGGAGGAGCAGTTGGGGGCAGAGGGTAGTGTAGATGATGAGGTCCTTGACCCATCTTGGCATGAGGGACAGGAAGGTGGTGGGAGCAGCTCTGAGGAAGAGATTCCCCGTACGGCCCAAAGAGGGAGAGGGAGGGGGAAGACTGCGGATCCTGCAGCCTCCGCTTTGGCACCCGTTAGGAGCATGTCTCTTCCAAAAGCCAAAAAGGGCGCTCCCAAGACTTGCAGTGCCTGGTCCTTTTTTGACACAGTTGCAGATGACATTAGCTATGTCAGATGCAAGGTGTGTCATCAAAAAGTCAAAAGAGGTCGAAATGTCAGCAACCTCAATACCTCCAACATGTGGAAACATGTGCGCAACAGGCACCCAGCGGAGTTAGAAAAACACACTGAAGAGCTAGGCCAACCAACAGCGGCAGCTACCACCTCTTCAGCTCGTGTTGCCTCTTCCTCTAGCTCACACACAGCTGGTTCGGCTTCCTCCCAGGATCGCCGTGGAAGAACCTCTGGCCCTGTTGTCCAGAGACCCGCTGTAATTCCACCCGCAGCACCACTTTCCCAGTCATCCACACACTCCCAGCCCAGTCTACAGCCATCGGTAGTACAGGCATGGGAGAAAAGGCGGCCTTTCTCGTCAAACCACCCACGAGCACAGGCTCTGACTGCAGGCATTGCCAAACTTCTGTCACTGGAAATGCTGTCGTTCAGGCTGGTGGAGACTGACAGCTTCCGTGACTTGATGTCATTGGCAGTCCCACAGTACAATGTGCCCAGCCGCTTTTACTTCAGCAGGCAAGCTGTCCCTGCCCTGCACAAGCATGTGGAGGGACACATAAAACACGCGCTACTGAACGCCGTCAGTAGCAAGGTCCACCTCACCACCGATGCGTGGACCAGTCAACATGGACAGGGGCGATACCTTTCCCTCACTGCCCATTGGGTTAATGTCGTTGAGCCGGGTACAGACCGTGCGAGTGGCGCAGGACGTGTCCTGCCCACTCCAAGGATTGCAGGAATCCAGTCTGTATGCATTGACTCCTCCTCTTACACAAGTTCCTCAGAATCATCGCTGCAGGAGCCGTCACAGTCCACCTCCACATGGACCCGTGATGAACGTGTACCTGTTATGACCGACATGAGCACAGCCGTGGCCAAACGTCAACAGGCCGTCTTGAAATTAATTTTTTTGGGGAATCGTAGCCACACAGTGCAGGAGCTCTGGAATGCCATCAAGCAGGAGAGCGATGTGTGGTTTGTGCCAGCGAATCTCCAGCCAGGCATGGTAGTGTATGATAATGGCCGAAATCTGGTGGCAGCTCTGGGCCTCGGCAACCTCACTCACATCCCATGTCTGGCACATGTGCTCAATTTGGTCGTGCAGAGCTTTTTGAGGGACTATCCGGATCTTGATGCACTGCTGCACAAGGTCCGCCTAGAGTGTGCTCACTTGCGGCGTTCCAGCACGGCAAAAGCGCGCATTGCGGCTCTGCAGCGCCGACACCGCCTGCCGGAACATCGCATCATATGTGACCTACCTACCAGGTGGAATTCCACGTTACATATGTTGGAGCGGTTGTGTGAGCAGCAGCAAGCTGTAATGGAGTACCAGCTGCTTCAGGCGCAAAGAAGTCGCAGTCAGCGCCGTACAGACTTCACAACCACAGAGTGGGCCACTATGAATGACGTCTGCCAGGTTTTGCGTCCCTTTGATTATTCCACGCGGATGGCGAGTGCAGATGATGCACTAGTCAGCATGACTGTCCCCCTTATCTGCCTGCTTGAAAAATCACTGCAAGCGCTAAGGGATGATGTTGTGGAAGAGGTGGAGGATGAGGATTCACCATTTCCATCATCTTCTGGACAGTCAGCGCCACGTGGTTCCTCACAAACGCGTAGGCAGGGGACAGTTTGTGAGGAGGATGAGGAGGAGTCAATGGAGGAGGAAGACATCCGTCCAGAGGAGGGAGTTACACAATTGTCCAGTACTCAGTGTGTACAGCGAGGGTGGGGTGATGACGAGCGGGCACAGATCACGCCTCCAGCAGGGGACAGCGTTTCTTGGGCAGTTGGCAGTCTGCAGCACATGGTGGATTACATGCTGCAGTGCCTGAGAAACGACCGCCGCATCGCCCACATTCTCAACATGTCTGATTATTGGGTGTTCACCCTCCTCGATCCTCGCTACCGGGACAACGTAGAAAGCCTCATCACACCGTTGAACCGGGAGCGAAAAATGCGGGAGTACCAAGACACACTGGTCAATTCCATCATCTTCTCCATTCCAACTGAGAGAAGTGCTGCTAGTGCATTCCAAAGCAGCTCAGTGCGTCCAGGCAGTGGTGGAGGCTCTGCACAAAGAGGGAGCAGAAGCAGTGCCTCTGCCCAAGGCAAGACCAGTATGGCCCAACTGTGGCACAGTTTTCTGTGCCCCCCACAAAAGTCTACACCATCACAGACGGCTCCAGTCAGCAGGAGGCAACGGTTCCGTCAGATGGTGACAGACTACATGTCTTGCCCTCTTGCTGTACTCCCAGACGGCTCTTCCCCTTTCATGTTTTGGGTCTCAAAGCTGGATACATGGCCAGAGCTAAGCCAGTACGCATTGGAGGTGCTGTCTTGCCCTGCGGCCAGTGTATTATCGGAACGTGTCTTTAGTGCTGCAGGTGGTGTACTAACTGACCGTCGCATGCGACTATCCTCCGATAACGTTGACCGGCTTACTTTCCTGAAAATGAACAAGGACTGGATCTCGCAGGAATTTGCCACTCCTCCTCCTGATTAAATAATTAGGTCACTGTATACGTTATCCAGGTCTCCTGTTGTGTTCATCTTTCTACCACCTGAACTTAAATTCCTGGGCTCCAACACCGCCAGTTGAGGCTCAGAAGTGCCGTCTGCACAGTCAAAACATACGACCCAGTGTTATTGGGTTTCAGTAACGTCAGCTGATCCCCAGCTGTGTAGCCGGCAATGTGTCATGCGACCGCCACGCTGACACAACAACTGAAATGTAAGGGAATCTGTCCCCCCCCCCCCAAGGCGTTTGTTACTGAAAGAGCCACCTTGTGCAGCAGTAATGCTGCACAAGGAAAAGGTAGCTATTTTGGTTTAGCTCCTTGCACACGCAGAACTTAACACTTATAAAATGTGTCCACTGATACCGTAAAACCGTCCCGGAGGTGGGACTTTCCTTCGTAATATGACGCAGCACAGCCGTCATTCCTCCCCCCCCGGCGCCGCGCTCCGGCTCCTCAGCGTTGTTTGATTCCGTCCCGGAGCCTGCGCTGTTATGTTATCCCGTGGCCAGGCACACTTAGCGCTGCCCGTCTTCTGGCATCATTTGGTGTCAGGATGGCCGAGAGCCCGCCTCGCAGTGTCTTCTGATTTAATCCCACTGGGGGCCTGGGATCCATGGACATGCGCAGTGCATATCTGAACCTCCACCTCTCACTCATCTCCCTATGGCTTCTTCATACTGTTCGGTGTCAGCTGGTCCCTAATAGCATGCCACGGCCGTGACACCGCACAGTCTTAAGAAGCCGTAGGGAGGGGAGTGAGAGGCGAGGATATGCACTGCGCATGGCCATGGATCCCAGGCCCCCAGTGGGATAAAATCAGAAGACACTGTGAGGCGGGCTCTCGGCCAGCGCGGCCGCACAGGCGCAGCCAGCCTGACACCAAATGATGTCAGAAGATGGGCAGCGCTAAGTGTGCCTGGCCAAGGGATAACATAACAGCGCAGGCTCCGGGACGGAATCAAACTACGCTGAGGAGCCGGGGCGCGGCGCCGGGGGGGTAGGAATGACGGCTGTGCTGCGTCATATTACGAAGGAAAGTCCCACCTCCGGGACGGTTTCACGGTTTCAGGGGACACATTTTATAAGTGTTTAGTTCTGTGTTTGCAAGGAGCATGATGAAAAGAGCCACCTTTTCCTTTTGCATCTTTTGTGCTGCACAAGCTGGCTCTTTCAGCTACAAACGCCTTGGGGGGGGGTTAAAGGTTCCCTTTCGACTTTCTCAGGCTTCGGCCTACATTGTGTTCCTCTGCTTTTCCACCTGTCCCTGGGCTCCAACACCGCTAGTTGCCGTCCAGAAGTGCTGTCCGCACAGTCCCAACAGTCGCTCCTCTGTTATTGGGGTTCAGTAACGTCAGCTGTTCCCCTGCTGTGTGTGTGGCAATCCCTCCTACCTCCTCCTATCTCCTCCTCCTCCACCTGTCCCTGGGCTCCAACACCGCTAGTTGTTGCCTGGTAGTGCTGTACGCACAGTCCCAACAGTCCCTCCTCTGTTATTGGGGTTCAGTAACGTCAGCTGTTCCCCTGCTGTGTGTGTGGCAATCCCTCCTACCTCCTCCTACCTCCTCCTCCTCCACCTGTCCCTGGGCCCCAACACCGCTAGTTGTTGCCTGGTAGTGCTGTACGCACAGTCCCAACAGTCCCTCCTCTGTTATTGGGGTTCAGTAACGTCAGCTGTTCCCCTGCTGTGTGTGTGGCAATCCCTCCTACCTCCTCCACCTCCTCCTCCTCCACCTGTCCCTGGGCTCCAACACTGCTAGTTGTTGCCTGGTAGTGCTGTACGCACAGTCCCAACAGTCCCTCCTCTGTTATTGGGGTTCAGTAACGTCAGCTGTTCCCCTGCTGTGTGTGTGGCAATCCCTCCTACCTCCTCCTACCTCCTCCTCCTCCACCTGTCCCTGGGCTCCAACACCGCTAGTTGTTGCCTGGTAGTGCTGTACGCACAGTCCCAACAGTCCCTCCTCTGTTATTGGGGTTCAGTAACATCAGCTGTTCCCCTGCTGTGTGTGTGGCAATCCCTCCTACCTCCTCCACCTCCTCCTACTCCACCTGTCCCTGGGCTCCAACACCGCTAGTTGTTGCCTGGTAGTGCTGTACGCACAGTCCCAACAGTCCCTCCTCTGTTATTGGGGTTCAGTAACGTCAGCTGTTCCCCTGCTGTGTGTGTGGCAATCCCTCCTACCTCCTCCTACCTCCTCCTCCTCCACCTGTCCCTGGGCTCCAACACCGCTAGTTGTTGCCTGGTAGTGCTGTACGCACAGTCCCAACAGTCCCTCCTCTGTTATTGGGGTTCAGTAACGTCAGCTGTTCCCCTGCTGTGTGTGTGGCAATCCCTCCTACCTCCTCCACCTCCTCCTCCTCCACCTGTCCCTGGGCTCCAACACCGCTAGTTGTTGCCTGGTAGTGCTGTACGCACAGTCCCAACAGTCCCTCCTCTGTTATTGGGGTTCAGTAACGTCAGCTGTTCCCCTGCTGTGTGTGTGGCAATCCCTCCTACCTCCTCCACCTCCTCCTCCTCCACCTGTCCCTGGGCTCCAACACCGCTAGTTGTTGCCTGGTAGTGCTGTACGCACAGTCCCAACAGTCCCTCCTCTGTTATTGGGGTTCAGTAACGTCAGCTGTTCCCCTGCTGTGTGTGTGGCAATCCCTCCTACCAATCCCTGGGCTCCAACACCGCTAGTTGTTGCCTGGTAGTGCTGTACGCACAGTCCCAACAGTCCCTCCTCTGTTATTGGGGTTCAGTAACGTCAGCTGTTCCCCTGCTGTGTGTGTGGCAATCCCTCCTACCTCCTCCTACCTCCTCCTCCTCCACCTGTCCCTGGGCTCCAACACCGCTAGTTGTTGCCTGGTAGTGCTGTACACACAGTCCCAACAGTCCCTCCTCTGTTATTGGGGTTCAGTAACGTCAGCTGTTCCCCTGCTGTGTGTGTGGCAATCCCTCCTACCTCCTCCACCTCCTCCTCCTCCACCTGTCCCTGGGCTCCAACACCGCTAGTTGTTGCCTGGTAGTGCTGTGCGCACAGTCAACAGTCCCTCCTCTGTTATTGGGGTTCAGTAACGTCAGCTGTTCCCCAGCTGTGTGTGTGGCAATCCCTCCTACCTCCTCCACCTCCTCCTCCTCCACCTGTCCCTGGGCTCCAACACCGCTAGTTGCTGTCCAGAAGTGCTGGCCGCACAGAGCCAAACACCTCGCCAATGTGTTAGTGGGGTTCAGCACCGCCAGCTGTTCCCCTGCTGTGCAGCCGGCAACGTGTACTGCGACCGCCACGCAGGCACAACAAGTTAAATTTAAGGGAACCTGTCCCCCCCCCAGGCGTTTGTTACTGAAGGAGCCACCTTGTGCAGCAGTAATGATGCAAAGGGAAAAAGTGCCTCTTTTCGTGGTGCTCCTTGCACATGCTGATCCTAACACTTATGAAAAGTGTCCCCTCCTACCGTGATACCGTCCGGTTGGTGGAACTTTCCTTTGTGATGTGACGCAGCACAGCCGTCATTCTTACCCCCTTGGCGCCGTGCGCCGCCTCCTCAGCGTTGTTTGAATCAGTCCCGGAGCCTGCGCTGTTAGGTTAGCCCTTGGCCATGCACACATTTTGCGCTGCCCGTCTTCTGACATCATTTGGTGTCAGGCTGGCTGCGCCTGTGCGGCCGCGCTGGCCGAGAGCCCGCCTCGTACTGTCTTCTGATTTAATCCCACTGGGGGCCTGAGATCCATGGACATGCGCAGTGCATATCTGAACCTCCACCTCTCACTCATCTCCCTACGGCTTCTTCAAACTGTGCGGTGTCAGCTGGTCCCTAATAGCATGCCACGGCCGTGACACCGCACAGTCAGAAGAAGCCGTAGGGAGATGAGTGAGAGGTGGAGGTTCAGATATGCACTGCGCATGTCCATGGATCTCAGGCCCCCAGTGGGATTAAATCAGAAGACAGTACGAGGCGGGCTCTCGGCCAGCGCGGCCGCACAGGCGCAGCCAGCCTGACACCAAATGATGTCAGAAGACGGGCAGCGCAAAATGTGTGCCTGGCCAAGGGCTAACCTAACAGCGCAGGCTCCGGGACTGATTCAAACAACGCTGAGGAGGCGGCGCACGGCGCCAAGGGGGTAAGAATGACGGCTGTGCTGCGTCACATCACAAAGGAAAGTTCCACCTACCGGACGGTATCACGGTAGGAGGGGACACTTTTTATAAGTGTTAGGTTCAGCATGTGCAAGGACCATAATTAAAAGAGCTAAGTTTACCTTTTCCAGCATTAGTGCTGTACACGATGGCTCTTTCAGCTACAAACGCCTGGGGGGGGTTAAAGTTTCCCTTTCAACTTGCTCCAGTGCAGGCTTCGGCCTCCACTCTGCTCCTTCTCCTCCTCCTGCTGACCCTGGGCTCTAACACCGCCAGTTGGGGCCCAGATGTGCTAGCTGCACAGAGCCAAACACCAGCCAATGTGTCAGTGGGGTTCAGCACCGCCAGCTGTTCTGTTATGGTTCTCAATGGCAAGAGAACATAGCCCAGCATACATAGGAACTAGCTCTTGGAAGGATGGAAACTTAAACTGACCATGAACTAAACCTGCCGCACAACTAACAGTAGCCGGGTAGCGTAGCCTGCGTTTTATCCCTAGACGCCCAGCGCCGGCCGGAGGACTAACTAATCCTGGCAGAGGAAAATATAGTCCTGGCTCACCTCTAGAGAAATTTCCCCGAAAGGCAGACAGAGGCCCCCACATATATTGGCGGTGATTTAAGATGAAAATGACAAACGTAGTATGAAAATAGGTTTAGCAAAATCGAGGTCCGCTTACTTGATAGCAGGAAGACAGAAAGGGTACTTTCATGGTCAGCTGAAAACCCTATCAATACACCATCCTGAAATTACTTTAAGACTCTAGTATTAACTCATAACATCAGAGTGGCAATTTCAGATCACAAGAGCTTTCCAGACACAGAAACGAAACTGCAGCTGTGAACTGGAACAAAATGCAAAAAACAAACAAGGACAAAAGTCCGACTTAGCTGGAAGTTGTCTGGTAGCAGGAACATGCACAGAAAGGCTTCTGATTACAATGTTGACCGGCATGGAAGTGACAGAGGAGCAAGGTTAAATAGCGACTCCCACATCCTGATGGGAACAGGTGAACAGAGGGGATGATGCACACAAGTTCAATTCCACCAGTGGCCACCGGGGGAGCCCAAAATCCAATTTCACAACACTGTTCCCCTGCTGTGCAGCCGGCAACGTGTCCTGCAACAGCCACACAGACACAAGAACTGAAATTGAAGGAAACCTGTCCCCCCTCCCCCAGGCGTTTTTACGTTTTACAGCCACCTTGTACGACAGTAATGCTGCATGTGTGCAAGGTGGCTCAGAAACTTAATCTCCTTGCCCATGTTGAAGTGAACACGTCTAAAAATGAGTCCTCTGCGACCATTAAAACGTCCCTCAGGTGTGATTTTCCTTTGTATTGACACGCAACAAGCTCCTTGGTAGCGCTGCCCGTCTTCTGATATCATTGTTTGGCTGCCTGCGCCTCTGCGGCCGCCTTGCCCCACACAACGCCCCTCGGTGTCTTATTTATTTGGACTGCGAGGGTGTGATTGATGGGCATGAACGGTGCATTTCTTCGCCTGTCCCTCATCTCCTTCCGCCTTCCTCAGACTGTGCGGCTTCATGGCCGCGGCATGCGATAAGGGATCAGCTGACGCCGCACAGTCTGAAGCGGGTGTAAGGACCCGAGTGTGAGAGGCGAACATATGTACTGCGCCAGGCCATGAATCCCAGCCCCGCAGTGTTTTAACAATGTTAACACACTGGGGGGCTGGGATGCATGGTCATCGCAAACCGCAACAGCCGACATAACATGATGTCAGAGGATGGTCAGCGCTAACAGCCCAAGGCCAAGGGATAACACAAAAGCGCAGACTCCTGTGCAACAAATAACGATGCTCAGGAGGCCGCGCAAAGCACCAAGGTGGCATTTTTGCCAGCTGTACTGCGTCTCTTTATGAAGGGAACTCACGCCTCAAAATCAGTTTGACTGTGTAAGGGCCTAAATGTTATACGTGTTCCTTTCAGCGTGTGCAAGGAGCAAAATTAAAAGAGCAACCTTTGACTTTTGCAGCACTACTGCTGCATAAGCTGTGGCTCTTCTACTTTGTAACCCCTGAGGGGGGGTTAAAGGTTACCTTTGAAATTGGTTCAATTAGGCTTCGGCCTACACTCTGCTCCCCCTGCAGAGCCCGGGCTCCAACACCGCCAGTTGGGGCCCGGTACTGCTAGCTGCACAGAGAAAAACACCAGCCAATGTGTCAGTGGGGTTCAGCACCGCCAGCTGTTCCCCTGCTGTGCAGCCGGCATCGTGTCCTGCAACAGCCACGCAGGCACAACAGACCCAAAGCTGCCGCCAGTGCAGGCTTCGGCCTACACTCTGCTCCATCTCCTCCTCCTGCTGACCCCGGGCTCTAACACCGCCAGTTGAGGCCCGGTACTGCTAGCTGCACAGAGAAAAACACCAGCCAATGTGTCAGTGGGGTTCAGCACCGCCAGCTGTTCCCCTGCTGTGCAGCCGGCATCGTGTCCTGCAAAAGCCACGCAGACACAAGAACTGAAATTGAAGGGAACCTGTCCCCCCTCCCCCAGGCGTTTGTACGTTTTACAGCCACCTTGTACAGCGGTAATGCTGCATGTGTGCAAGGTGGCTCATAAACGTATTCTCCTCGCACATGTGGAACTGAAAACACGTCTGAAATGTGTCCTCTGTGTGACCATTTAACCGTCCCGGTGGTGTGACTTTCCTTTGTAATGACACGCTGCAACCCCCTTGGTAGCGCTGCCCGTCTTCTGGCATCATTGTTTGGCTGCCTGCGCCTCTGCGGCCGCCCTGACCCACACAACGCCCCTCGGTGTCTTATTTATTGGGACTGCGAGGGTGTGATTGATGGGCATGAGCAGTGCATCAGTTCGCCTGTCCCTCATCTCCTTCCGCCTTCTTCAGACTGTGCGGCTTCATGGCCGTGGCATGCGATAAGGGATCAGCTGACGCCGCACAGTCTGCAGCGGGTGTAAGGACCCGAGTGCGAGAGGCGAACATATGTGCTGCGCCAGGCCATGAATCACAGCCCCGCAGTGTTTTAACAATGTTAAGACACCGCGGGGCTGGGATTCATGGTCATCGCGAACCGCAGCGGCCGACATTAAATGAGGTCAGAAGATGGGCAGCGCTAACAGCGCTAGGCCAGGGGATAACACGACAGCGCAGACTCCTGTACAGCAAATAACAACGCTCAGGAGGCTGCACCCAGCACCAAGGTGGGATTCTTGACATCTGTGCTGCGTCTCATTACAAAGGGAACTCGCGCCTCCAACACAGTTTGACTGTATAAAGGGCTAAATGTTATACGTGTTTCATTCAGCGTGTGCAAGGAGCAAAATTAAAAGAGCAACCTTTGACTTGTGCAGCACTACTGCTGCATAAGCTGTGGCTCTTCTACTTTGTAACCCCTGAGGGGGGGTTAAAGGTTACCTTTGAAATTGGTTCAATTAGGCTTCGGCCTACACTCTGCTCCCCCTGCAGAGCCCGGGCTCCAACACCGCCAGTTGGGGCCCGGTACTGCTAGCTGCACAGAGAAAAACACCAGCCAATGTGTCAGTGGGGTTCAGCACCGCCAGCTGTTCCCCTGCTGTGCAGCCGGCAACGTGTCCTGCAACAGCCACGCAGGCACAACAGACCCAAAGCTGCCGCCAGTGCAGGCTTCGGCCTACACTCTGCTCCATCTCCTCCTCCTGCTGACCCCGGGCTCTAACACCGCCAGTTGGGGCCCGGTACTGCTAGCTGCACAGAGAAAAACACCAGCCAATGTGTCAGTGGGGTTCAGCACCGCCAGCTGTTCCCCTGCTGTGCAGCCGGCATCGTGTCCTGCAAAAGCCACGCAGACACTTGCTCTTGTACCTTCTGCTCCCCATCCTGGTTCCAGTACCGTCAGCTGGTTCCGGGCAGAGCCTTTGGCTTAGGTGCCTCCCTCTGGGTATCCGAGTTCCACCAACGTCAGGTGGTCCTTGGTAGTACTTTCAGGCACGGGTACCTCCTGCTTAGTAACCGGGTTCCAGTAACGTCAGCTGGTCCTCGGTATTTTCTCAGCCTTCTTGTACCTTCTGCTACATTTCCAAGTTCAAGAGACTAAACACGATGACCCGGAAGACCACCCCTAAGATGACGACGACACCAGAGACGACAACCACCGTGATGACGACAACCCTGGAGACGATGACCCTGAAGACCACCCCGATGACGACGACCCCGGAGACGACGACCCTGAAGACCACCCCGATGACGACGACCCCGGAGACGATGACCCTGGAGACGACGACGACCTGGAAGACCGAGAAGCAGAAGAACAAGAGGCTGCAGAACAAAGAGCAGAAGAACATTAAGCATAACACTAAATATCAGAGCAAAAAAATTATCTAAATTATAAGCAGAAGAAGACTAAGCAGTGTATGGGGGTGAGTCCGTTCCTCCTCGTGGTGCCCCTGGATAAAGCCTGATGCTGCAGGCCAAACTGAACGCGGACAAATGTAACTCTTTTGTGACAGGCAGAACGGAAGGTGTAATCTTCAAACTTTTATAGATAACAACTACGGGAATGCCTGTCACAAATAAGAATATGATGAAGAAGTAGAATATGATGAAGATAATAGTAAAATAAAAAGAATATGAACAATGTAACCAAAAAAATAATAGGTAGAAGATGAAGAAGAAGATGAATAAGGTGAAGAAGTTGATGTCAAAGAAGCTGATGATGAGGATAATGAAGAAGAAAGTGTGGGAGAAGTAAAAAAGAAGGTGAAGGGCGTGGAAGTAGTGAAACATCAATATCTGACAAAATAAAAATAAAATTAACATAGTCAAAATCTTTCTACCGCCGAACGTCATAAAAAAAAACAAAATCCTGCTATTCTATTACATTGGGCTAAACCTCTGTGCCTTTAATGTCTCCGCCACGTCCCCCAATACATCCTACATTATTCTTAGTTGTTTTCCTTCATGTAGAATGAACCTACAAGTTTATAAAGGGTTTATTTTAATTCCGATATTTTCGTCCCATTGACTTGCATTGGGATCGGGTATCGGTATCGGATTAGATCCGATATTTTGACGGTATCGGCCGATACTTTCCGATACCGATACTTTCCGATATCGGAAAGTATCGCTCAACACTAATGAGGACCAAGCAAGCTCATTGTGGGGAAAACCTCAGCACCAAAGAAGACAACAAGAATGGTAGATCTTTAAACACCAAGATTTTATTATGATCTGGCACCGAAAGAAAAACAGAGATCGTCCAAAGTTTCGACCAACAGTTGGACTTTATTAAGGACATCTGTGTGTGATAAATCTGGATATAATGAATGTAGGGGCATCAATGTTAAGCTGTAAGTGGACTAATACCAATGCCAATACATTCATTATTCCCATCTTTATCACACACAGATGTGTTTAATAAAGACCACCTGTTCGAAACGTTGGACGATAGCTGCATTTTTGTTTTCGTGCCAGTTCAGAATAAAATCTTTGTAAGACTTTATATATTCTCCATTTTTAAAGGGGGTGTCCAAGCTTAGTATACAAGTCTGTAGTCATTTTATGTGACTGCAAACTTGTGAATCCTCACATTGACCGCTGTCAGGATTCTTCAGTGTTGGTCGTGCCAGGAGCAGGTGGGAGCATGACCAGAAGTATGTGTTTTGCATAAATGCTGTCACGTGCCCACTAAAGGTGTGTAGCCTCACTCAAAACAAGTGAATTGATTGAGGCTGGACATGTCCAGTGTGAATATGGCTGGAAGTATGCAAATCGCTTGGTTGCCGTCACATAGAATCTTGACAGCGCACACTGTGCGAGTTGTGACAATTCACAAATTTGCAGTCACATAGAGTGAATGCAGACTTGAGCCCCAGCCTGGACAACCCAAAAAGAAGCTAAGAATTTCCAATTGGTAAGCCAATACCTCCATCCAGAGTTTAAGTATGAAGACTTCACAATTCCATACACTCTGTTCCCTGGTCTAGTCTTGAGCTAACTCCATTAGCAACCCAGTGAGTCCACGTCTACTACTGGCCTTGTCACAACTGGTGTCCACAGTTCACAGTAAATAATAGAAACAGTGCACTCCTAGTATCCCCTCAAAATTATGAAAACTATGATAAAACCACCACAGATGCCATTATAATAAAATAGAGTAAATTAAGCACCATTTGGATCTAGCATACTGTGATCGGGCTGAGAGCCATTTTTCATACCAGCAGCCATAGCACGCATTTGAACAGACCCTTAAGGTTTCTGTCTGGCTATAATAATGATAACTAATGAATCCTCAAGTAATTCTAATAAATATTGTCCAACGAGCCACCCAAATACAACTGTTGGTTACCACTTGTTATCTATTTTCCCCTTGCCAGATAGGTTCAGGCCGGTTGGCCATTAACAAGGCTGTGTTTGCATTGAAGAGGTCAAAAATGCATTTAATATATTCCCAGGACAACGTCTAATGTTATACATGTATTAGCCATTCCGTTAGAGGCTTTTCAATATTGTAATTTGCGACTAATTTATCAAGTGCAAGAGTAATTTTGCAGGAAAATTTGGAGAAGCTGGAAAATTCTAATTACTTACGATCCGCCCAATTCTAATTTTAACTATTGACAAATTTTCTTAATTTTTTTCTTTAAATGTATTGGAATTTGTAGCAAATTAATGATTAGCAATTAGGACATAGTCGCGTGGGTATGTGAATTTCAACATTACTCCAAATCTATTTCTGTAAATATGTTATATCTCTATTTACACCGTGTATTATTGGTCATGGTTCACTCATTTCTCTTTTACCTCTCTTCAGAAATTTACTGCTTGACCACTCACTTTTAAGTTTTGTCTTTAGAAATTGATTCTTTTGCACAAGGTTAGCTGTGTTTATTGAGGTCTTGCACTGCTCACATTTTTTCATTTTGAAGCAAATTAGATTGGCAATACCCGAAAACAGGCAATAACATATCTTCAAAGAAATACACACAGCTTAAAAAGTATTAGCAAAAGTTCAGGAAAAGGATACTGCTGTTCACAAAATCATCTCTTAAGGCAATTAAAAAAAATATGTGCTGTAAGCTTCTATGTTCTCGAGTTTGAAAAATAGAGGAAAGTGGAATGGCAAAGATGAGGGTTGACTTTCTTTATCTTTGTTTTCTCCAAACATAAAAAAATAATGTCAGCAAAAGTCCTTGAAATGGGCACTCCAAGAAGTGTAAGATGTATTTACAGTGACATAGCTTCTAAAATGCTAAAGGCTCATATTCATATTACTCTTCTCAATTGCCACTTTAAGTGCTTTTTAGAAACATTCGCTGTGATGAAGATGCTGCCCCTAATTGCTCCCCCATCATTTTGGGACACTAGGTGCTTACTTTTTGCTCCTTCTGTAAATCAGTCCCCCCCATAGAGCCTCCTTCCCTGCAGCAAAAAAAAAATCAAGGGGCATGGTGTTCTAGCTTGTTATGCAATTCAGACCCTTGACCAAGCCTTATTACTGGCTGGATTGCAAGACGCAAGTGCTTTCAAGAAACAGGCGGGGAGATCAGGAAGTTGGAGGAACCCATCAGCTGTGATGGCGCCATGATGAGAGAGCGGGATGTGTCTTGACAAGGCTTGTTCTATGCTCACAGCCTGTACCTTCTCAGCTTGTGTGTGACATGTCAAGGACTGTGGTATGAGAAGCTTGGAAGAAAGGAGAGAGCCATGATATGTCACATACAGGCTGTGAAAGTGTTGTATGGAAGCACAAAATGAGCCATGTCAGTACACATTATGCACTATCATGGCTTGTTTTGTACTCCCTGCATGTTCTTTCTCAGTTTGTGTACTCTCACGTGTACTCCTTCACGACTGATCTACATAATAAGCAAGAAGCGAGTCACGTCCCATGAACTTGTGACTGCAGAGAAGGTTATAGCTTCCATAACAAGCAAGAAAGATGCCATTGCCCCCAATCTGTTACATAGCATATGGAGGAACAGCACTCAGGAGCAGCATCTCCAGCACATTGGAAAGTTCTAAAATGATGTAAAGTTAAAACTTTAGCATGGATATAAAGATTATAGTCTTTATGTTGATGTAAATGCATACCATTATTGCGAGGCATGAGGCCTAGAGTGATTGTTTAAAGAAGGTAAAGGGTTATTCTCAACATTGAAACTTATCACCCATCCAACTAGCTGGTCATTGGTGATCCCACTGCTCAGATTTCCATTGATACAGATATTGAGGCTTTGAAATACTTGATCAGAATGGATTGGCGGCTGTGCATTCATGCCATATCTACATTCATTGTCTTTGGCACTGCTCAAGATAGCCCAGTATAGAGCTTTCACTTGAAGCCCTATAGACAAACCATGAAGTGGTCATGTACATTTAGAAGATGCAATTCACAGCCCTATTTTTAGGATCTGCAAGGATCCCAGTATGGGACCCCTCACCGAGCAGCAAGTTGTCATCTATCCTGTTGAAAGGTGATAACAATCGATGTTGGGACTATAAGCCTTTTTTTAACGCTATTGTTCACTGTCTTCAGATTTGAGGACTAAAAAAAACTTTTAATTGCTGGACTCTTTGGAACTAGGAGTATCATCTATGGACAAGGATTGGTTCTTTGAGCTCAGGGATTAGGTATAGGAGTACCAAGGGGTAGGTTACACCTGGGCCTTCGTGTCTAATTGGGCTCAAAGTCTCAAAAAAGACAGCATTATTAAAATTGTTACCAAATAGATTGGGAATGTGTTTACAAAGTTTTGAATGGAGAGCTTCATCAGACAGTGCTCTTGTATGTAGTGTCACCTACTACGAATTGTGCAATATCGTGCATGCGTCATGTGTATCTACAAGCATCTGCATTTCACTACACATAAACATACGCTAGCACACACATAAATAAATGTGCGCACGCACACATACACTCAGACACTAGACAGAAAGACACTCAAACATATATACAAATACAAACACACATACATAAACACACACACATGCGTGCACACATACACATGCTCATGCATGCTTAAGTACTCAAACTTATACAGACACACATGTGCACACATACACAGGCTCATACATTCCTAAGTTTATAGACACAAACACACGTGTGCACACATGCACATGCTCATGCATACATAGAGTAAATACACAGATACATAGACAGGCACACCCATGAGTGCACACATATACGTGCTCATGCATGCGTAAGTACACAGACACATACTGACACAAACATGCATGCACACATACACATGCTCATGCTTAAATAAGCATACAGACACATACAGACACACACATGCGTGACTCCTACACATGCTCATGGATACATAAGTACACAGATACATAGACACACATGCTAGCACACTTACAGAAACTCATGCATACATAAGTACAGTATACAGACACACACACATGCGTGCACGCCTACACATGCTCATGCATACCTAAATACACAAATAGTCCAAACACACAATTCACATTTACAGACAACCACATATACTATATATATATATATATATATATATATATATATATATACATATACAATATATGCACACACAGTACAGACACCCATAATTTAACAACACACAATGTGCTTCTCCTAAAAACTTGCAAGTTTCTAATCTTTTCTTTTCTTCCCACAACGTCCATTCTTTTATCAGTGTTTTCCATTAATTGGAGCCAAATGTCATTCTGTGCTTCTTGAGGTTAATGATCCCAGAACAGCTCATGAATGGTAATTGTAGAAGGCCGTGTCTAGGTCCTCAAAGGCCTAACTTTGTTCTCATTATTAAAATCACTCCGCTTCCTACTGCAAACAAAATAACTTTTTTTTTATAATTTTGCAATAACCCAAAATGTTCACCTCCTAAATACGGAATAATAATGTTACAGAAAGAGCAATTCAACAAATCCTGTGCTGATTTACATTCATTTACATCTGGATACTGAATAGTTTAAAGGGATATTACACACTAAAATATCACAATGATAGAACAGTCCTAATAAAATCTCATAACGGGAAGCCCCAATGTTGGTATGTCAGTGCCAGTGTGTGTGTGTGTGTGTGTGTGGGGGGAATTGGGTATTTTCATATACCAAACCCAAAATGAGGCTCAAAGATCCCTACCTCATAGGCCATATTCTCACATTCAGTATTTGGTCAATATTTTTCATCAGTTTTTGAAAGACAAAACCAGGAGTGGAACAATCAGAGAAAAAGTATAGCAGAGGCACACCACCATTTCTGCATTTTCACCCATTCCTTTCAGCCATTCATCACCCACTGAATGTGTGACTTTGGCTTTTTAGTTTTTACTAAATCATTAACATATGTGACTGTGGAGACACGGGAGGTCGGCAGGCGCCCCGGACTGCTAGCCAAAATCGCATTGACCAGGGATCATCCCTCCAAACGCCCGCTCTCCCTTCAACATGGGCAAAACACTACTCAGACAACACAGGGTGAGGGTAAAACAGTGTGGCAATACTTTAATGAACTACAAAACAGGCAGATAACACGTAGAATATTCCCGGAAAAATACCCCAAGATGGTTCACATTACAGAGTCCTTCCACTGACTCGCCAGGATAACAGCAGCTGTGACTTCAGAGCTTCCAGGATCGACTACCCCACCTTTGGCACGCAGACAGAGAGGAGGTAATGACAAGTGTAGGAAGATGACAGTCCATTCAAGTACAAGGCCAGTTGATCAGAGGGTCACAACATGGCTTCATCTTCCATGGTCGACTACCTTACATGTGGCACACACACAGAGAGGAGGTAATGATAAGCATAGGGAGATAACAGTCCATTGAGGTACAAGGCCAGTTAACCTGAGAGTAACAACCTGGCTTCTCCGAACATCTCCATGGAGCCAGGAGACTGGCAGATCCCAATCCTGGCTATCTCCAAACGTATCCATTGTTCAGAGATGTTCCATGGAGCAGATTTGTATTCTTCCAGCTGAGGCTGAGGTCACCTAAGCCGGTATTTTGCAGAATGATAGGTCCGTGTCCCTCGTGATGGAGCCATGATGTTTTGGCTGAATCTCTGTTTGTCTCTCTGTCTCTTTGTCTCTCTCTACAGAGACATGAAACTAATTTTTATAGTTAACAAGTGGCCTTCATTCAGTATTTACATAAAGGGTAAGAATGGAGATGAGATCAAGTAGTATTATTTGATTATTGAATCTATTTGCATAGTTTTTCTTCCTCTGTTTTTGAAGTCAACAAACTATCTGGCCTACGCAATGCATATGATTCATATCTTCAAGGATAAGAGCACAATATGATACATCAAATACCAACTTACAAGTCAATATTACAGGTTTACACAAGCAAAGGTCTGTTTTCTTGACCAACCAGAAACACTTAAATTCAAAACTCAACATATAGATAACAGTCTATTCTTCTTGGCTTGCTAAAAAATAGTAATCTGGTTAATTAAGATACAATGCTGTGTCTCCACAGTGACCATCCTCACCTTTCTTCTTATCTCGACATCTGCTTAGATGAATGGTGTGAGATGACTAGCTTTAGGGTTCGCTCACACTAGTATACAGTGGCGTAACTACAAAGTTATGGGCCCCGGTGCGAACTTCCAAATGGGCCCCCCCCCCCCCGGGTCCCCCCGCCTCAACCCCACCCGCCCCCCCACCTTCCCCTAGATACACCTTGGACTGTCGCAGGAATCTCCTGCACTGCAACATGGTGTTGGGTGCCAGCACAGCCCGCACAGTGGTATATCCAGCACAGTGGTATATACAGCACAGCCCGCACAGTGGTATATCCAGCACAGGGATATATACAGCAGAGCGCGCACAGGGATATATACAGCAGAGCCCGCACAGGGATATATACAGCAGAGCCCGCACAGGGATATATACAGCAGAGCCCGCACAGGGGTATATAGAGCACAGCCCGCACAGGGGTATATAGAGCACACCCCGCACAGAGATATATATACAGCACAGCCCGCACAGGGATATATACAGCAGAGCCCGCACAGGGGTATATACAGCACAGCCCGCACAGGGGTATATACAGCACAGCCCGCACAGGGGTATATACAGCACAGCCCACGCAGGGATATATACAGCACAGCCCGCACAGGGATATATACAGCAGAGCCCGCACAGGGGTATATAGAGCACAGCCCGCACAGAGATATATACAGCACAGCCCGCACAGGGATATATACAGCAGAGCCCGCACAGGGGTATATACAGCACAGCCCGCACAGGGATATATACAGCAGAGCCCGCACAGGGGTATATACAGCACAGCCCGCACAGGGGTATATACAGCACAGCCCGCACAGGGATATATACAGCACAGCCCGCACAGGGATATATACAGCAGAGCCCGCACAGGGGTATATAGAGCACAGCCCGCACAGGGATATATAGAGCAGAGCCCGCACAGGGGTATATAGAGCACAGCCTGCACAGGGATATATAGAGCACAGCCCGCACAGGGATATATACAGCAGAGCCCGCACAGGGATATATACAGCAGAGCCCGCACAGGGGTATATAGAGCACAGCCCGCACAGGGATATATACAGCAGAGCCCGCACAGGGGTATATAGAGCACAGCCTGCACAGGGGTATATAGAGCAGAGCCCGCACAGGGATATATACAGCACAGCACAGGGATATATACAGCACAGCCCGCACAGTGGTATATAGAGCACAGCCCGCACAGGGATATATACAGCAGAGCCCGCACAGGGATATATACAGCACAGCCTGCACAGGGGTATATAGAGCAGAGCCCGCACAGGGATATATACAGCACAGCACAGGGATATATACAGCACAGCCCGCACAGGGGTATATAGAGCACAGCCCGCACAGGGATATATACAGCACAGCCCGCACAGGGATATATAGAGCACAGCCCGCACAGGGGTATATACAGCACAGCCCGCACAGGGGTATATAGTGCACAGCCCACACAGGGATATATACAGCACAGCCCGCACAGGGGTATATAGAGCACAGCCCACACAGGGGTATATACAGCAGAGCCCGCACAGGGGTATATAGAGCACAGCCCGCACAGGGGTATATACAGCACAGCCCGCACAGGGGTATATAGAGCACAGCCCGCACAGGGATATATAGAGCAGAGCCCGCACAGGGGTATATAGAGCACAGCCCGCACAGGGGTATATAGAGCACAGCCCGCACAGGGATATATACAGCAGAGCCCGCACAGGGGTATATACAGCAGAGCCCGCACAGGGGTATATAGAGCACAGCCCGCACAGGGGTATATACAGCACAGCCCGCACAGGGGTATATACAGCACAGCCCGCACAGGGATATATACAGCAGAGCCCGCACAGGGATATATACAGCAGAGCCCGCACAGGGGTATATAAAGCACAGCCCGCACAGGGATATATACAGCAGAGCCCGCACAGGGATATATACAGCAGAGCCCGCACAGGGATATATACAGCAGAGCCCGCACAGGGATATATACAGCAGAGCCCGCACAGGGATATATACAGCAGATCCCGCACAGGGATATATACAGCAGAGCCCGCACAGGGATATATACAGCAGAGCCCGCACAGGGATATATACAGCAGAGCCCGCACAGGGATATATACAGCAGAGCCCGCACATCTCATCTCCCCCCCCCCCGATAATGGCCCCACAGTCCAGTTAAAAAGAAAAAAAAAAAACTCTCCTCACCTTTCCTTTTGCCCGCGCTGCTCCCGGCGGCTGCAGTCTTCCCAGGACACTGCAGGTGCGCGATGATATGACGTCATCGTGCACCCGCAGTGTACTGTCAGAGGCAGAGCGGGGAATGATGGGAGAGGGGGCGTCAGCAGACGCTCTCTCCTCCATCATTGCATTGAACTATACCAGTGTCATAGACGCCGGTATAGTTAAATGCGGTGGCGGCGGCACTGGCGGGGGGCGGGGGTGAACAGTGCAGCGGCCCACTACTGGCACCGGCTCTTCTGGCATTTGCCAGAAGTGCCCGATGGCCAGTCCGGCCCTGCACTGACCTGCCAACTCGGGGCCCCTGACCTGCGGGGCCCGGTCGCAATGGCGACCGCTGCGACCGCGGTAGTGACGCCCCTGCTAGTATACACACATGGTCAAAATTGTTGGTACCCCTCGTTTAATGACAAACTCACAATGGTCACAGAAATAACTTGAATCTGACAAAAGTAATAATAAATAAAACATCTGTGAAAATGAACAAATGAAAGTCAGACATTGCTTTTAAACCATGCTTCCACAGAATTTAAAAAAAAAATAATCTGTCGCATGCCTCATGGGGTGGAGGAGGGGACAGATTAGGGTTTTAACAGGAGCATAGTAGGGTTGGAGAATCAGACCTCTCTACCTTCAAGAGTACCCCTGGGGCAGGGCTAGTTAGGATCGCAACTCCAGGTACAGTATGAGGCCCCTCTTCCTTACTGAAGTACATCACAGCGTGACACCTACCCTGGGCCAAGCAAGAGACTTAGCTTTGGGCATTTAGATAAAGGGAAATGGGATAAAAATTATAATCTATCCCATGTGAAATTAATTCTAACTAAAATCACTTGTGTGCTATAAAAAATGCATTATGGAGCTTGTTACACATTTTACCTTGTGGATCAGGATCTCAAACTTACCCTTCTGATCTCAAGAGTAGCATTGGAAGAATAGACAATGGTAAATGCTTGAAGTTACACTTTTACTCCTCCTAGGTCCAAAGTGTAATGCCGTTTTAGAAGGGTGCTCTTCCATACTAAATATCATGTGTAATATTACTAATGAGTCTATGCTTGCACGGTCGAGTTCTGAGCTTGCTCGTAAATATTTCGAAAGACACCAGTTATGGTACAATAATTTGATTGTAAGAACCTTGATGGGCTGAATTATTGTGTTGCAGAGCCATACATCATCTAGAGATAAAATGTATTCCTGCCTGCAAGGACTTTGGGCTAGTAAATCGTCAAAAAAACAAAAACCTGCCATATATAATGCCATATATTTACTGCTACACTGAACCGCCTGACAGCACCATATATTTAAAAGTACAGAGTAGGAGTAGGAGTGACAATGGAGGAAAACATGAAGGATGAATTATAACACAAATTAATATGCTTAACAAGTAGAACAATACAGCTAAGTATTTGCAAAATACGGTATGTAATAGCAGAAGTACACAACAATTCATTGAAGGAAACCTTGAGCAAATCCCTGAATGTAAAGTAGTAGTAAAATTTCAAAAACACCAGTGATATTCAGATATTCCGTTATCTGAATTGTCCTAAATTTTATGTCTCTTTTATTAAATAAAAAAATTGAAAAATTATGTTAGAATTATAATTTCTGAGCTGCGGTGACATCAACCATAGACCACAATGTCATTGGATATAATTCAAACTTGTTTTTTTGGCCTCATACCTCATTAGCTGAAAGAAAAAAAAAATTGTGGAGCATGTCAATTTTTGAAAATATTTATATTTTTAAGAAATTTAAGGAAGATTCTTTTTCATTTGCAAATATTTTTATCTTCTCCATATAGAATGTTTTGAAGCTCTACTTTCTATACAAAATCATGTTATCGGCCATCTTGCCCAAGTTTTTGTGAACAAGATTTAGAGATATGCTTTACAGACGCTTCACTGACCACAGAAACAATTAGGCTTGAGTTGTTACTTGACTTTAATGACAGATAATTATGGACATGCTCTCCTTTCTGAACAGTTTCTAGTGTGTAGCATGATCTAGTGTTATCAGCATATAGATATTATGTATCTATATCTATTTGTGCTAAGTAGATGCCTTTGTAGCTAACTAATGGGTTATTATTGCCACAATCACATTATTTTTTTTACAAATCTCAGTAAATGCATACAACACTTATGAAGTTATGATCAATACCCAAACTAAGCCCAACATAGTTTCTTTCTTACACTTTTGTGATTTATTTCATGCTTATCTGCCCCTTTATGCATCCAGATATGCATAACCAAATAAAAGTGCACTACCCTACTTCTCCTCAGTGCTGCAGATCCCCTCCTTCTGTGTACTTCTGACTAGCACCACCTCTCTGTGCTAACATCAAGCTAATCAGAGTGTATGATTCATCTTATGCCTCCGATTCTGTCATGTAGGACGCTGTTCAGACCAGGTCGTCCGACAGACAGCGGTAGTTCCGCTTTTGACCACTGTTTGCTCATTGGCGTCGGCTAGATTTTGTCTAGCTGTTCCGGGGTTAATTTACCTGATCCTCGGATTGGAAGCCGGGCCTTGCCCATTGCCTTTAAATAGTTCTCCTCATCATTGGGCGTCGCCGATTATAGCTTCTGTCTTGTGCGTTGTTATCTCAGTCTGGAGTGGTGAGCAAGTAGTTGGAGTATCGTTGCTGGTGGTGTATTTTCCTTTGTCTTATTTACTCCTTCCTATATTTGTATTTATTTTACCCTGCACATTTATAGTGAATTCCTGAGTGACTGCGGCGTGGTGTATATTTTCCTTTATCCTTGTCTGTGCTAACTGTGGGTATTGGTGTGTTGCATTCACTGGGTGGAGGGCGAAGGTTTTCAGCTTAGGGTTGAAACAGGAGGCAGGGTGAGGGGTTTCTTTTTTTTTATGTTTTGTCATGGATCCCATGACTTCCATAACCCGCCAGTTGGAGGCGCTCTCCCTACAGGTCACTGAGTTGAGGGGGGCAGTACAGCAACAGGGACTAGCACTATCTAATGTGCAAGCTGGAGCGACAGGAAGAGTTGCTGAGCCTAAGGAAATTTATCCTTTGCCTGAAAAATTTGCTGGGGAACGCAGTAAATTTGTTTCTTTTTGTGAAGCTTGCAAACTATATTTCCGTATGCGCCCGATCTCCTCAGGTAATGAGGCTCAGCGTGTGGGCCTGGTGTCATCATTGTTAAGCGGGGATCCTGTTGTGAAATTGGATTTTGGGCTCCCCCGGTGGCCACTGGTGGAATTGAACTGGTGTGCATCATCCTCTCTGTTCACCTGTTTCCATCAGGATGTGGGAGTCGCTATTTAGCCTTGCTCCTCTGTCACTTCCATGCCGGTCAACATTGTAATCAGAAGCCTTTCTGTGCATGTTCCTGCTGCTAGACAACTTCCAGCTAAGTTGGACTTAGTCCTTGTTTGTTTTTGCATTTTGTTCCAGTTCACAGCTGTAGTTTCGTTTCTGTGTCTGGAAAGCTCTTGTGATCTGAAATTGCCACTCTGATGTTATGAGTTAATACTAGAGTCTTAAAGTAATTTCAGGATGGTATTTTGATAGGGTTTTCAGCTGACCATGAAAGTGCCCTTTCTGTCTTCCTGCTATCTAGTAAGCGGACCTCAATTTTGCTAAACCTATTTTCATACTACGTTTGTCATTTCATCTAAAATCACCGCCAATATTTGTGGGGGCCTCTGTCTGCCTTTCGGGGAAATTTCTCTAGAGGTGAGCCAGGACTATATTTTCCTCTGCCAGGATTAGTTAGTCCTCCGGCCGGCGCTGGGCGTCTAGGGATAAAACGCAGGCTACGCTACCCGGCTACTGTTAGTTGTGCGGCAGGTTTAGTTCATGGTCAGTTTAGTTTCCATCCTTCCAAGAGCTAGTTCGTATGTTTGCTGGGCTATGTTCTCTTGCCATTGAGAACCATAACAGTTTGACCGGCCCCCACAAATAGGGTTAAATTAATTGACAGAGAAAGGAGAGAAAAGAGAAGTCTGCTGAAGATTTTTTTTTTTTCTCAGTTCTGAGTGTGCTTGTAATTGAATCTCTTGCAAGTCTGCCTATATTGCAGCCTCTCTCTCTCTCTCTCCTTCTAATCCTGGAATGGCTCTGTGTTCACCTGTTTAAAATGGATATTCAGAGTTTAGCTGCAGGTTTGAATAATCTCACCACGAAAGTTCAAAACTTACAAGATTTTGTTGTTCATGTTCCTATATCTGAACCTAGAATTCCTTTGCCTGAATTTTTCTCGGGGAATAGATCTTGCTTTCAAAATTTCAAAAATAATTGCAAGTTGTTTTTGTCCCTGAAATCTCGCTCTGCTGGAGATCCTGCTCAGCAGGTCAGGATTGTGATTTCTTTGCTCCGGGGCGACCCTCAGGATTGGGCTTTTGCATTGGCTCCAGGGGATCCTGCGTTGCTCAATGTGGATGCGTTTTTTCTGGCCTTGGGGTTGCTTTATGAGGAACCTCAGTTAGAACTTCAGGCGGAAAAGGCCTTGATGTCCCTATCTCAGGGGCAAGACGAAGCTGAAATATACTGCCAGAAATTCCGTAAATGGGCTGTGCTTACTCAGTGGAATGAGTGCGCCCTGGCGGCGAATTTCAGAGAGGGTCTCTCTGATGCCATTAAGGATGTTATGGTGGGGTTCCCTGTGCCTGCGGGTCTGAATGAGTCCATGACAATGGCTATCCAGATCGATAGGCGTCTGCGGGAGCGCAAACCTGTGCACCATTTGGCGGTGTCTACTGAGAAGACGCCAGAGAATATGCAATGTGATAGAATTCTGTCCAGAAGTGAACGGCAGAATTTTAGACGAAAAAATGGGTTGTGCTTCTATTGCGGTGATTCAACTCATGTTATATCAGCATGCTCTAAGCGTACTAAGAAGCTTGATAAGTCTGTTTCAATTGGCACTTTACAGTCTAAGTTTATTCTATCTGTGACCCTGATTTGTTCTTTATCATCTATTACCGCGGATGCCTATGTCGACTCTGGCGCCGCTTTGAGTCTTATGGATTGGTCCTTTGCCAAACGCTGTGGGTATGATTTGGAGCCTCTTGAAACTCCTATACCCCTGAAGGGGATTGACTCCACCCCATTGGCTAGCAATAAACCACAATACTGGACACAAGTAACTATGCGGATTAATCCGGATCACCAGGAGATTATTCGCTTTCTTGTGCTGTATAACCTACATGATGTGTTGGTGCTTGGATTGCCATGGCTGCAATCTCATAACCCAGTCCTTGACTGGAAAGCTATGTCTGTGTTAAGCTGGGGATGTAAGGGGACGCATGGGGACGTACCTGTGGTTTCCATTTCATCATCTATTCCCTCTGAGATTCCTGAATTCCTGACTGAATATCGTGACGTTTTTGAAGAACCTAAGCTTGGTTCATTACCTCCGCACCGGGAGTGCGATTGTGCCATAGATTTGATTCCGGGTAGTAAATACCCTAAGGGTCGTTTATTTAATCTGTCTGTGCCTGAACACGCTGCTATGTGAGAATATATAAAGGAGTCCTTGGAAAAGGGACATAGTCGTCCTTCGTCATCTCCCTTAGGAGCCGGTTTTTTCTTTGTGGCTAAGAAAGATGGCTCTTTGAGGCCGTGCATTGATTATCGGCTTTTGAATAAAATCACGGTTAAATATCAATATCCGTTGCCACTGCTGACTGATTTGTTTGCTCGCATAAAGGGGGCCAAGTGGTTCTCTAAGATAGATCTTCGTGGGGCGTATAATTTGGTGCGAATTAAGCAGGGGGATGAGTGGAAAACCGCATTTAATACGCCCGAGGGCCACTTTGAGTATTTGGTGATGCCTTTTGGTCTTTCAAATGCCCCTTCAGTCTTTCAGTCCTTTATGCATGACATTTTCCGTGATTATTTGGATAAATTTATGATTGTGTATCTGGATGATATTTTGATTTTTTCGGATGACTGGGACTCTCATGTCCAGCAGGTCAGGAGGGTTTTTCAGGTTTTGCGGTCTAATTCCTTGTGTGTGAAGGGTTCTAAGTGCGTTTTTGGGGTTCAAAAGATTTCCTTTTTGGGATATATTTTTTCCCCCTCTTCCATCGAGATGGATCCTGTCAAGGTTCAGGCTATTTGTGATTGGACGCAACCCTCTTCTCTTAAGAGTCTTCAGAAATTTTTGGGCTTTGCTAACTTTTATCGTCGATTTATTGCTGGTTTTTCTGATGTTGTTAAACCATTGACTGATTTGACTAAGAAGGGTGCTGATGTTGCTGATTGGTCCCCTGCTGCTGTGGAGGCCTTTCGGGAGCTTAAGCGCCGCTTTTCTTCCGCCCCTGTGTTGCGTCAGCCTGATGTTGCTCTTCCTTTTCAGGTTGAGGTCGACGCTTCTGAAATCGGAGCTGGGGCGGTTTTGTCGCAGAGAAGTTCCGATTGCTCCGTGATGAGACCTTGTGCTTTTTTCTCGCGTAAATTTTTGCCCGCCGAGCGGAATTATGATGTTGGGAATCGGGAGCTTTTGGCCATGAAGTGGGCTTTTGAGGAGTGGCGTCATTGGCTTGAGGGGGCTAGACATCAGGTGGTGGTATTGACTGACCACAAAAATCTAATTTATCTTGAGTCCGCCAGACGCCTGAATCCTAGACAGGCGCGCTGGTCGTTGTTTTTCTCTCGGTTTAATTTTGTGGTGTCCTACCTGCCGGGTTCTAAGAATGTTAAGGCGGATGCCCTTTCTAGGAGTTTTGAGCCTGACTCCCCTGGTAATTCTGAACCTACAGGTATCCTTAAGGATGGAGTGATATTGTCTGCCATTTCTCCAGACCTGCGGCGGGCCTTGCAGGAGTTTCAGGCGGATAGACCTGATCGTTGCCCACCTGGTAGACTGTTTGTTCCTGATGATTGGACCAGTAAAGTCATTTCTGAGGTTCATTCTTCTGCGTTGGCAGGTCATCCTGGAATCTTTGGTACCAGGGATTTGGTGGCAAGGTCCTTCTGGTGGCCTTCCCTGTCTCGAGATGTGCGAGGCTTCGTGCAGTCTTGTGACGTTTGTGCTCGGGCCAAGCCTTGTTGTTCTCGGGCTAGTGGATTGTTGTTGCCCTTGCCTATCCCGAAGAGGCCCTGGACGCACATCTCGATGGATTTTATTTCGGATCTTCCTGTTTCTCAGAAGATGTCTGTCATCTGGGTGGTGTGTGATCGTTTCTCTAAGATGGTCCATTTGGTTCCCCTGCCTAAGTTGCCTTCTTCTTCCGAGTTGGTTCCTCTGTTTTTTCAAAATGTGGTCCGTTTGCATGGTATTCCGGAGAATATCGTTTCTGACAGAGGTACCCAGTTCGTGTCTAGATTTTGGCGAGCATTCTGTGCTAGGATGGGCATAGATTTGTCTTTCTCGTCTGCTTTCCATCCTCAGATTAATGGCCAGACCGAGCGGACGAATCAGACCTTGGAGACATATTTGAGGTGTTTTGTGTCTGCAGATCAGGATGATTGGGTTGCTTTTTTGCCTTTAGCGGAGTTTGCCCTCAATAATCGGGCCAGTTCTGCCACCTTGGTGTCTCCCTTTTTCTGTAATTCGGGGTTTCATCCTCGATTTTCTTCTGGTCAGGTGGAATCTTCGGATTGTCCTGGAGTGGATGCTGTGGTGGAGAGGTTGCATCAGATTTGGGGGCAGGTAGTGGACAATTTGAAGTTGTCCCAGGAGAAGACTCAGCTTTTTGCCAACCGCCGGCGTCGGGTTGGTCCTCGGCTTTGTGTTGGGGACTTGGTGTGGTTGTCTTCTCGTTTTGTCCCTATGAGGGTTTCTTCTCCCAAGTTTAAGCCTCGGTTCATCGGCCCGTACAAGATATTGGAGATTCTTAACCCTGTGTCCTTCCGTTTGGACCTCCCTGCATCTTTTTCTATTCATAATGTTTTTCATCGGTCATTATTGCGCAGGTATGAGGTACCGGTTGTGCCTTCCGTTGAGCCTCCTGCTCCGGTGTTGGTTGAGGGCGAGTTGGAGTACGTTGTGGAAAAAATCTTGGACTCCCGTGTTTCCAGACGGAAACTCCAGTATCTGGTCAAATGGAAGGGATACGGTCAGGAGGATAATTCTTGGGTGACTGCCTCTGATGTTCATGCCTCCGATTTGGTCCGTGCCTTTCATAGGGCTCATCCTGATCGCCCTGGTGGTTCTGGTGAGGGTTTGGTGCCCCCTCCTTGAGGGGGGGGTACTGTTGTGAAATTGGATTTTGGGCTCCCCCGGTGGCCACTGGTGGAATTGAACTGGTGTGCATCATCCTCTCTGTTCACCTGTTTCCATCAGGATGTGGGAGTCGCTATTTAGCCTTGCTCCTCTGTCACTTCCATGCCGGTCAACATTGTAATCAGAAGCCTTTCTGTGCATGTTCCTGCTGCTAGACAACTTCCAGCTAAGTTGGACTTAGTCCTTGTTTGTTTTTGCATTTTGTTCCAGTTCACAGCTGTAGTTTCGTTTCTGTGTCTGGAAAGCTCTTGTGATCTGAAATTGCCACTCTGATGTTATGAGTTAATACTAGAGTCTTAAAGTAATTTCAGGATGGTATTTTGATAGGGTTTTCAGCTGACCATGAAAGTGCCCTTTCTGTCTTCCTGCTATCTAGTAAGCAGACCTCAATTTTGCTAAACCTATTTTCATACTACGTTTGTCATTTCATCTAAAATCACCGCCAATATTTGTGGGGGCCTCTGTCTGCCTTTCAGGGAAATTTCTCTAGAGGTGAGCCAGGACTATATTTTCCTCTGCCAGGATTAGTTAGTCCTCCGGCCGGCGCTGGGCGTCTAGGGATAAAACGCAGGCTACGCTACCCGGCTACTGTTAGTTGTGCGGCAGGTTTAGTTCATGGTCAGTTTAGTTTCCATCCTTCCAAGAGCTAGTTCGTATGTTTGCTGGGCTATGTTCTCTTGCCATTGAGAACCATAACAGGATCCCCAAGCATGGGCGTTTTCTTTGCCATCTGATTCTGCTGCATTTGACTCTGTGGAGAGTTTTTTTTTCTTCTCTTGGGAAAATCTACGATGAACCTGACAGAATGGCTCTGGCAGAATCTAAGATACGCTCTATTCGCCAGGGGGAGCAAGTTGCAGAGGATTACTGTTCTGAATTTCGCCGCTGGGCGATCGATACACAATGGAATGATCCAGCATTGCGGAGTCAGTTTATTCATGGGGTTTCTGGAAGGGTTAAAAAAGCCCTTCTGATGTACGAGACTCCTGCTTCCCTAGATTCCGCTATGAGTCTGGTTGTCCTCATTGATCGCCGTTTGTGTCAGGGGGAGCATGAGACACCGCCTATGGGAGAAGGTTTAGGTTCACGTGAGGTTGCTGCAGGTGAGCCCACGGAGCCTATGCAAATCGCAGGGGTGTCACATGTAAAGCATCGAGCCCCTGAGCTCAGGAAGCAGGGAGCCTGTTTTTACTGTGGTAAAATTGGTCATTTTATTAACATCTGTCCTCTGCTGACTAAGAAAAACGCAACGGCGGAAAACTTCTAAGCTCAGAGGGTGTGGAGGAGACCAATCTGAGCTTATGTATTTCCTCCATTGTGGTTTGTCAATGCATGCTCCCTGCTAAGGTTTTTATTGCTGGCAGTGAACTGCCAATTACTGTTTTTGTGGATAGTGGTTCAGCCACAAATCTCATTGATGAGGAGTTTGCATGCACAGCAGGTTTTAGGATTGAAAAACTGCCTCATCCTATCCGCGTGGTCACCATCAATGCAGTTCCTCTCTCTCAGGGGGAGATTACTGAATTTGTGGCTGAGGTGAAACTCCACATTGGGGTTCTACATTCCGAGCGGGTAACATGTAAGGTGCTCAGGAATCTTCCTGCTCAGGTGGTTTTGGGTTTTCCTTGGTTGTCTTTGCACAACCCGGTAATTGACTGGAAAACTCAGGACATAATTCAGTGGAGCAAGTTCTGCCAGGAGAATTGCCTGGCCACATGTGTGGCTGCGGTGACTTCAAGCGTTCCGGAGTCACTTCTGGATTTTGTGGATGTGTTCTCTGAGAATGGTTGTTCAGAGTTGCAGCCACATCGTCCCTATGACTGTTCTATCAGGTTTAAACCAGGGGCCAAATTGCCTAAAGCAAGGATGTTTAACATCTCCGGTCCGGAGAGACAAGCGTTAAAAGATTATATTGCTGAAAGCTTGAGCAAAGGGCACATCAGGCTGTCATCCTCGCCGGTGGCAGCAGGGTTCTTCTTCATGAAGAAGAAAGATGGCGGATTACGCCCGTGTTTGGATTTTAGGGAGTTGAACCAGATTACGGTTCGTGATCCATACCCTATGCCACTAATACCAGATTTGTTCAACCAGGTGGCAGGTGCTAAGTGGTTTACCAAGCTTGACCTCAGGGGGGCGTACAACCTCATAAGAGTCCGTCATGGTGATGAGTTGAAGATGGCTTTTAATACCCCTGAGGCTCATTTTGAAAATTTGGTGATGCCATTTGGGTTGACTAACGCACCTGCAGTGTTCCAACATTTCATCAATGATGTGTTCTCGCATGTTTTGGGGAAATTCGTTATCGTGTACCTAGATGAAATTCTCATATATTCTTGCGACCGTGATGCTCATTTAGATCATGTCAGGCAGGTGTTACAGCTTCTCAGAGAGAATAAGCTGTATGCTAAACTTGAGAAATGTGTATTTTTTGTTCAAGAGTTGCCGTTCTTGGGTTATATTGTGTCTGCTTCTGGTTTTAAAATGGACGCCGCTAAGGTGCAAGCGGTGCTGCATTGGGAACGTCCTGATAACCTGAAAGCACTTCAGCGGTTCCTTGGGTTTTCTACTATAGGAAATTTATCAAGGATTTTTCCATCATTGCTAAACCGCTAACTGACATGACTAAAAAGGGTACCAATTTCTCCGTTTGGCCTGAGGCTGCTGTGCGCGCATTTGAGTTTCTTAAGAACAGTTTTGTTTCAGCCCCCATTCTTGTGCAGCCAGACGTATCAAAACCCTTTGTTGTGGAAGTCGATGTGTCTGAGGTTGGTGTGGGGGCGGTACTATCTCAAGGCTCATCTTTGAGTGGTTTGCGTCCGTGCACCTATTTCTCCAAGAAACTGTCGTCCGCCGAACATAACTATGATATCGGCAACAGGGAGTTGTTGGCTATTAAGTTGGCCTTTGAGGAATGGCGACACTTCTTGGAGGGGTCGGTACATCAGGTAATGGTTATTACCGATCATAAGAATCTGCTGTATTTGGAGTCAGCCAAGCGTCTGTCCCCCAGGCAGGCTCGCTGGGCATTGTTTTTCACGCGGTTCAATTTTGTTGTCACGTACAGACCGGGGTCTAAAAACACTAAGGCAGATGCTCTGTCCAGGTGTTTTCCAGGGGGAGAACCTCGGGAGGATCCAGTACCCATCCTCCAAACGGGTGTTTTGGTTTCGGCTCTCACTACCGAGGTTGAGGCTGAGATTGCCGAGGCTCAGGAGGAGGTACCATCTGAGTTTCCCATCAACAAATCTTTTGTACCGCTTCATCTCCGCTTAAAGGTTTTGGCGGAGCATCATGATGCTGTCCTGGCTGGCCACCCAGGGGTTAGAGGTACCTTGGAGTTGGTGTCACGTCGGTTTTGGTGGCCCAAGATCCGACAGGACGTGGTCTCATACGTGTCAGCTTGTACCACGTGCACTAGGGCTAAGATGCCCCGCTCCCGTCCTGTTGGCACACTACTTCCTCTTGAGGTACCTAGTAAGCCATGGACGGAAATCTCCATGGATTTCATCACTGATTTGCCCTCCTCAGCTGGGAACACGGTCATCTTGGTGATTGTTGATCGGTTTTCAAAAATGTCGCACTTTGTGTATTTGCCTTCGTTGCCTAACACTAAGACTCTGGCTCAGGTATTTGTGCAGGAGGTTGTCAGACTTCATGGGGTTCCGTCTGACATCGTGTCTGATAGGGGGTCTCAGTTTGTGGCAAAATTTTGGAAAGCTTTTTGCTTACGGCTGGGGATCAAGTTGTCTCATTCTTCGGCGTTTCATCCTCAGTCAAATGGTCAGACTGAGCGTATGAACCAAAATTTGGAGCAGTACCTACGCTGCTTTGTCTCTGATAACCAGGAGGAGTGGTCTACCTTTCTTCCTTTGGCTGAGTTTGCCATCAATAATCACCGCCAGGAGTCATCTGGGGAGTCTCCGTTTTTTTGTGTTTACGGGCTACATCCTCAATTTTGTACTCTGAGTCAGAGGGGCTCTTCCGGCGTCCCGGAGGAAGACCAGTTAGGAGCACAATTATCATCAGTCTGGAGGAGAGTTAAACAGCGCCTGTTGAGTGTGGGTGCTAGGTACAAACGTGTGGCTGACAGTAGGCGTGTGCCAGGTCCAGACCTGAGTGTGGATGACTGGGTGTGGTTATCCACAAAAAACATAAGACTCAAAATACCATCCCTTAAATTGGGTCACGGTTTATTGGTCCATTTAGGGTCACCGCCGTCATTAACCCAGTAGCGTACTGACTGGAGCTCCCTACAGTGTATAAGATACACAACGTGTTCCACAGGTCTCTTCTGAAGAAGGTGGTGGGTTCTGTGGACGCGGCGCCTATGCCACCTCCAGTCTTGGTGGATGGTAACCTGGAATTTGAAGTCTCCAAGGTGGTTGACTCTCGTGTAGTGCACCGCACTTTACAGTACTTGGTACACTGGCGTGGTTATGGGTCTGAGGAGAGGTCCTGGGTACCAGCCTCGGACATTCATGCGGATCGGCTGGTCAGGTTTTTTCATCGTCGCCATCCGGACAAGCCGGGTGCTATAAGCCGTGAGGGCCCTGGGGTCCCTCGTAGAAGGCGGGGTACTGTCATGTCGGACGCTGTTCAGACCAGGTCGTCCAATAGACAGCGGTAGTTCCGCTTTTGACCACTGTTTGCTCATTGGCGTCGGCTAGATTTTGTCTAGCTGTTCTGGGTTTAATTTACCTGATCCTCGGATTGGAAGCTGGGCCATGCCCATTGCCTTTAAATAGTTCTCCTGATCATTGGGCATCGCTGAGTATAGCTTCTGTCTTGTGCGTTGTTATCTCGGTCTGGAGTGGTGAGCAAGTAGTTGGAGTATCGTTGCTGGTGGTGTATTTTCCTTTGTCTTATTTACTCCTTCCTATATTTGTATTTATTTTGCCCTGCACATTTATAGTGAATTCCTGAGTTTCTGCGGCGTGGTGTATATTTTCCTTTATCCTTGTCTGTGCTAACTGTGGGTATTGGTGTATTGCATTCACTGGGTGGAGTGCGGAGGTTTTCAGCTTAGGGTTGAAACAGGAGGCAGGGTGAGGTTCGAGGCCTGGACATGCACACCATCAGTGTAAACTTCAGGTAGAGGGCCAGTCAGTATTTCCCTAGTCTGAGGGAAATTGCAGGGGCCCGGGTTATTAGCTCTCACCCACCTAGTCTCCCCGTGACAGATTCCTCCTGTATAGTACACAGCCTGGCTGATTTTTAACTTCTAACATCAGTTTAGCTTCCTTTGTGATTTTATATCATTGTTAGTTGGATTCTCTCAGAGTTCAACTATCTTACACTCCTCCAATAAGAGTGCTTGTAATAATTAGTCAGTGCAGAGTTGAGCAGTGCATGCTGCTAACAGCTCAGTGATGTGAAACTGGAAATGCTGCTATTTTGAAGCATATGGCAGAGGATTATCTTCTGCCAAATTGAACAAAAAAGCAGTATTTGCATTTTCACATCCTTGATCTGTCACCAACAGGCAAGAAACAGCTCATTTTTTCTCAGGCCCTCTATATGTAGGGTGTCAGTCCCTGCTAAGGACTGAATTACACTGCGACTTTAAGAGACAATGCTCCCCTCTGATTTGTGTGAAGTTGAACTAGTCCTTTCCTCCCTGCAGCTTGTTGTGTGTTGGTCTTGAGCAAAAGCAGGAAGTGTCTTATCAGGAAGAAAAGAGGGAGCTTGTGCCTGTGAGAGAATGGCAGGACTATGAGTGTGTCCTAACAACAGGAGACTGGTAAATGAACTAGCTGCTTCAAGGGAGAAGATAGGGCCTGGTTACTGAAGGGTCAATCACCAGGACCAGGGTCGTATCTATCAGCCAGCATAGTTCTCCCCGAGCACCTGTAACCTGAGAGAGAAAACAATTCTGTGGTACTAGAAATCTCTTAACATTGAAAATGGGAATGGATCTGGAAGAAGACGGATCAGTTAACCTGAAGGAAGAGCTCAACACAACAAACCCAGCTCTGCTACATCAGGACCAAGCAGGAGCTACCAGACCTTCTAAGCACTACAGAACTATGAGTGTGAGACCTGTGTTAACTGTGTTAGGGCACTGTAGCTGAATCCAGGTAGCAAGTTATAAGAGAGTAGTTTGTAGAAATAATACTGTTTGTATTGAATTTTGCATTGCCATAACTGGAGCGCAGCTTGTGTGGCAGGCACCGCTACGAATACACAGCCCCATTCTGCTGCATGTCTTTCTTCTCAGCCCTCTATATACAGCCACATCCTGCAGTCTATATGTCCCTTTGCACACAACCCCTTCCTGCAGTTTTTTATTCCTGTATGCCCCTATATATACAGCCCCATCTTTCAGGAAACCACGCCTTTCATCCCCTTCTATACACAGCCCTATCCTGCAACATATCTCTCTTTTCAGGCCCTTTATATACAGCCCCATCCAGCAGTACACTCATGCGTCTTAGTTACTAGTAGACAAGCACAGAGATTCTTCCTGCTATGAGCTCTTTCCATTTTAATGAAGGAGACTGACTTTTCCCGTGACATCATACCTTACAAGAGTAACTCAGTTCCAGACAGGATCCAGAGCAATATTTTGCTGGCAGGTAGCCAGCTGAGAGAGACTACACTGTACGAGAGACCAAGAACACTGGAACTACAGAAGGAGGGTTCCAGTGACCACTGTAGAGTAAATAGAGCCCGCAACCTTTGGGGGCTGATAAATGCAAATCATTACCAATTTAAAACTGAGTTACAATGACACAAATTAAAAAATACTGTATATGTGTACATTGGCTTAAGAGCATTTTGTGATTTAGGAAATTAACCTTTCATTCAAATGTAATGCTTACATATATGATTGGTAAAATTGCAGATTTTCTTTTTTTTGTTTGATCACCTGAATAAGAGTATCACAAAATTACCATTGTCTATATTTGCTTGGGCATTCTTTTGCATGCTTGCATACAAATTGATACTATGTACAGTATAATATGATGTCTTTAAAGCACTATGGAAATTAAAGCTGCTATATAAGCGAGTAAAATAAGTATATAAATGAAATAAAAATGAATAAATATAATATATAATGTATTAGCATGCTCATATTTTATATAGTTGTGCCTAATATGAATATGCATGTAAATGTGCATGAATACACGCAGTTCAATCCTTAAGGGGAGCCCAGACACTAGTTCTGCAAAGTTGAAGTGAAAAACTGGAATGTTTGGCAATTGTCTATTTTTTATTTGCTATTTTATTTACTTTTTGTTGTTCTAATAGGGCCAGGAAATGTGATTTACATTGTATCATTTTCCTTAATAATACATTATTGAAAGTATAAGACTGAAATTCCTTAAATCTTACCTTTCTTTTCTATGTCTGACCATTATATGACCTGTATACTACATTTTACAAGTTTTTCCTCTTTTACAGGCTCTAATTTTCAGTTGTTGATGAGCTAGTGGGTAGAGATTAGCTGCCATGATGTTTCCTATGTACTGCACACATTGAAATGAGGGATTCCTAATCTTGTGACTTGTGACTCTAAGCTATGTGTTGCACTCTATCATGCCTAGTTGCATAGTTTGGTCACAGAAAAAACTTGTGAGAGTAGATTATATGGGGTAATTCAACTTTTATCTACACAGAACATGAGCTACATGCATCAGCTTCTTAATACAGCATAACAGGAAGTCTAAAGGACCTTTTACCAGAGAGAAAGTGAAACCAAAGTACAACAAATATATGCATTACATTCAACTAAGCATGTAAAAGTAATAACATCACCATCTAATGTCAAAAAGTGTGAAAAGTGTAAACTCCTCCTGCACACAAATAAGTTTGCATCTGTTGCATATCTGCCAACAATAATAGCATGTTTGGTGCAGATAGAGCTTGACCTAAAGGGCTTGTGCACATGGCCACATTTTTGGTCCAAGTGCGAATAGACAAAACACAAAACATTGGATCGGGTTCAGACCATTGTTATTCTATAGGACTGTGCAATGGTCAGATTTTTTCCTTGGGCCCCCCAAAAATAGCTGTACACCCAAGTTTGATCCAATATGCAGATTGTATTTGGCCGTTTAAGTCAATGAGTCTGTGGGAAACATCGAAATGCACTCTGATGACAGCTAAGGGCAGTCCAATTTCAGCGCTCTTATAGAATGGAGATGATAAGGACATTTTTTCTCCATCTTTTCCTCATCTCAGAGAACCAAATCACACTATGATCACACTGACCAGAGTTTGATCACAGTGTCATTTGTATAATTGATCCGATTCTCTCGGATGAGAGAATCTACCACCTTTTGAATTCAGCATTCACGTTGAAAAACAGCTAAAATCCATCCTTTACAAACCAGCTCACTGAGAGATCATATTACAGCTGCTTATAGAAGTCTTTAAAGCAAAGGAGAGAGCAACATGAAAGGCTGAGAGGTAAGGATGGTACTGCTGTATTTTCCTCATCCATGTGATGGATTCACAGGTACACTGCCCAGTACAACTTTATTATTATCTCCATGCAACTGCTTTGCTTGAACACACATAGCTTAGAAATGACAGAAAAAAGACTCGCACATCCAAACTAGTGTGAATAGGTGCATACCAGGAGCAGCTACCTCCATACATAAATATACAAAAAAGGTTGCACTCTATCGTGCCAAAGCATGTCTAATATGAAATACATGAAATATGCATAGCAAAATGGCTTTTGAACATTAGGAAAATATTTAAGAGACGCTTTGCACAGAATTTGATATAATCAAATAGTGTGTGCCCATCAACCGACGTCAAGGTGGTCTCATAAAACTGATGGGTCCCTGACCTCCCTGTCCAAATGTGAACACTTACCGAAGGCCAATGTCTGTATGCCTGGCTGAATGTGGACACCTCTGTTCAGCAAAGCCTACATATGAGTTGGCCGGGACCAAGTGTGATGAGATGCAATTAAAAACCACATGGTGATGGGAGGAGTGCTCAGTCAGTCAGCTAACATAGAAATGACATTTCGTTTCAATTATTACATTTTGTCGCCACCTTTGAGGTCATTGTAGACATAATACATGTCAACAAGAAAGTCAAAAGCCTATTTGTAACAACCCGTAAAAAATAAACCCTAGTGGTAAATTATGAACTCCAAATGGATTTATTAACTGCTGAATTTCTAAGTTGTTCTTGTATTAAAATATCATTATTGCATCTGAGCCTTAGCCCTCTGGTTGGTTCTCTGGCTTTCCTATTGAACTCTATTGAGATTTTTCTGGGTATGAGAGGTGTAGAAAGAATAAGACAAGGACTAATAGGACTAGTAGCGAGTTTCTAGATGTGAATGACCTCAACGCATTCCGTAAATAAGATTATAGAACATCTTTACAGTTACATTGTGTTGGGCATTGTTACTCGGTATAGTAATACATATAATGTATTCCTCACTGTGAGAAGGTTTATACATCCTACACAAAGCTCGGCTATTGTCCGCTGCCATACATTATCCCAATGAAGCTTAAGAGATTAGACATTTTAGCAATCGTACTGTTTTCCAACTGGTTTCATGCATCTCAAAAACCATTTAGTAACCAGATACAAGAGATGACAAACGGGGCAGGAAATCTTGTACTTCCGTTCCACCGATGATAATCACTTTCTGTCTTTCATGCGAGACGTGTGAATAAAGTGAGGTTGTTTGATGAAATACTCAGTTGACTTCAAGAAATTGTATAAGCTGCAATATCCCAGGAACATATATAAGCTATAAAGTAGGTTAGCTTTTTTCTATTTCCTGCCGTTTAGCGTGCAAGATTTATTTTTTTAACACTGTGCTGAGTTCATTTCTATCCACTTTCTGCTTAAAACATTATTTAAAGGCAATATTAGTCAAATTGCATGAGCTCAATCACAATAGAATGTGAAATACAGATAGGGTAGCATGGTGGCTCAGTGGTTAGCACTATTGCCTTACAGCTCTGGGGTCTTGGATCCAAATCCCAAGGACAACATCTGAAAGTAGTTTGTATGTTCTCCCTATGTTTGCGAGGGTTTCTTCCCGCACCCAAAGACAAACCTATATGGAATTTAGTTTGGGAGCCCCAAAGTGGACCTTGTTGATGATGTGCAAATTAATGGAGCAATAGAAGTGAGTAAAATAAAAAAATTACAGAGGGATCCTTTCTTCTTGGCTCGATAGATTTTAAAGAAGTTGTTTAAGATTGATAGCGTATTCTTAGGATAGGTCATCAGAGTCTATCAGCTGTTCCTGGTGACCAGGGTGGCCGCAGTTGCACAGCACAGCTCCATTGACTATATAGTTTCCACTTACTGCACATCTACCACCAATTCACATCAAAAAGAGGTGGATGTGCAGTTCCACTATTCCGTCAATGGAGCTGTGCTGTGCAGCTCCATAACAGAGCAGTTACGGCAGCCGTTGACATTGGGAACAGCTGATTGGCAGGAGTGCTGGGTGTTGCACCCTCATCAATCAGACATTGATGGCCATCAATGTTAAGGTCCCGGACAAACCTTTTATGAGATGCGAGAAGACCAACTTGAAAAAAAAGCTAAAGATGTGATACTCTGATGAGAGATGTTAATGCTTTATGTGGCCATGCAATTGTTGTGATGTGAGCTGAAATCTCTTCAGGGTATTGTTAGAATTTCACAATAATATCTATGAGGATTCTATATAAAACTTTTGAAAATGTAAATGTGGGCATACAGTATTCAGATGAAACATTGAATTTGCAAAGATTATATAGTCAGAAAATGTTGTCATACTTATTTTAACAGCAAACTGATTCACAAACTGTCACGGGTGTGTCATGCGTGACAGACAGTCATCCTGGATCCAGCTGTAGAAGGTCTTTGCGTTTAGCTCAATCACCTTCTTGATTTTTGCATCTCTGCTATGGAGCGATATCCTTCGTCCTCTAAGACCCAGTAGTTACCTCCACCTTTTGCTGCTAATCAAACACCTGTGCTGAAGGTTTAAATACATTCAATTTCTGCAGCATGGTGCACGTGTTTGCTTCTACTTGCCTCAGTTTTGTTGGAAGTTCTAGCAGTTGGTTAGTGTCTTTCCCTGAGAACACTTAGAGGATTGCTGGTGTGACATCCCAGTTGTCTTCTCAAGCTAAGTGCTTCCATCCATTCGTCTACTGTCTCTTTCTTTAGTGTTAGTAGGGATTGACTAGTCAGCACCCTGTCCCCTACCTATGTATGGCCTATCCCTAATCTCAGGCAGGGATTTGGTTCCTGCTCGGCGATAGGTGCAGAACCTATATAGGGATGTTTAGGTAAGACAGGGTGATTTAAGATCTGTCTAGGGGTCTCCACTCTCCTCTTACCTAGTGTTTGGGCTCCCGCTTCCCTCTTCCCATTATTGTGCATTTACTTATCCTTCATTCAGAGTGACACAAGCTATCATCATAATCTTAATCAATGTTCTTTATTTTACTCTTCCGCAAAACATTTATCAAAGTGGAAGTATCATGGATGAAAACAAGACCCAAGCCACAAGGGTGCAGCAAATTTGGTTAATCAGGAGAACACTGCACACATAATTCCTTATGGTTGAGTATAACTAGAGTTGAGCAAATTTATTTGAGTGGAATTGAATTCTACACACATTTTGAAAAATTCATAATCTCAAGAATGCAGATTTATTTTTAGAATTTGCTCAAATTAACCAAAATGGCAGCTGGTTGGATACCATTTTGCTGAACCACAGAAGGCTGGTAAAAGATTAAAGTACAAACTAATACTCATCTCACTGCTCACCTCTATGGACACTTCCACTGCTCACTCTGTCCCGTATAGTCCTGGGAGCCTCCTCTTTCTCCCACTGCACACTGAAACCCCATGCATGATCATCCTAGGCTGGGATTTCTTGCTGTGACCAGACCCCTAATGTCTCTGCTCATGCTCGATTTAAGGTTGCGGTGATGACCTTATGTATGACACACACTCAAGGTCAGGGCAAGACTAGACCTGAGATGTCTCCCATTGTAAGATCGCGACCTACTGACACATACGCACAGAGACATACCAAGTACCGTATTTTCCGGAGTATAAGACGACTTTTTAACCCCTAAAAATTGTCTCAAAAGTCGGGGGTCGTCTTATACGCCGGGTACGGGTGAACAGAGCGATCCTGGATGGTTCCCAGGGTCTGAAGGAGAGGAAATTCTCCTTCAGGCCCTGTGATCCATATTCATGTAAAAAATAAAGAATAAAAATAAAAATATGGATACACTCACCCGTCCGATGGACCCTGGCTCTCAGCGGTGCAAGCGTCTACCTCCGTTCCTAAGAATGCAGTGAGTGAAGGACCTTCGATGACGTCATGGTAACGCGACCGCTCACGTGACCGTTCATGTGACCGCGACGTAATCGAAGGTCCTTCACTCACTGCATTCTTAGGAACGGAGGCAGACGCTTGCACCGCTGAGAGCCATGGTCCGGCGGACGGGTGAGTATATCCATATTTTTTATTTTTATTCTTGATTTTTTACATGAATATGGATCCCAGAGCCTGAAGGAGAGTCTCCTCTCCTCCAGACCCTGGGAACCACACGCCGTATAAGATGACTGGGCATATAAGATGACCCCCATCTTATACGGCAGGTATATCCCAAATTCCATATTTTATATGGAAAAGTTGGGGGTCGTCTTATACGCCCAGTCGTCTTATACACCAGAAAATACGGTATTTTTTAAAAAATTTCACAAGCAGCATTGATTCAACACTGTAGAGTTTTAGGGTTGACTTTATGGACTTGTGTCTTTTTTCAACCTTATCAACTGTGTACATATGTAATTCATCCCTCACCGAAGGAGAAAGGTGAGCAAAAACTCCATTCTGCAACAATAATTTATGAGGGCATGGGCTGCCCAGAAAGGGATAGAAGTTTGCTTTGTAAGGATATTACACATGGGGGAATATATGGTATGTTACTAAATGACACTGAGGAGAACCATCAGTCATGAGCTGAAAATAATTGGGGATGGAAAGACAGTCCTTTCCATTAATTCATGGGGAAATATTGATTGATAAAGAAATAAATGTAAGCAGTTCATTGTGCCTTCATTGCACCCCAACGGACCACATACTCTGCCGTACCCTCATCCTGCCCCTGGATGAAGAGAAGCACTCCCAACAAAGCTTTTATCCTCATAATATATTGCAGTTAAAGTATTATATAGCACTGCGTACTTACAATTGCTCATTTTCCCTTTCTACTCAGTTCATTTTCCATTAGGTCTATGACATCATGAGATTAAAAACAGACTAGTGAAATAATTCTAAGCTCTATGCAGAAAAAGAAAGTTTCTTTTCCATGTGTGAGTCATCATTGTAACTGCAGTTCTACATCACTGCAAAGTTCCTTGCAGCCCTTCTCCACCCCCTCTTCAACTTCTGACTCAACTGATCTGCTCCTCCCCCCTCCAGGCATTTTTGTAGTGATGTAGAATTGATGATGCATGATGACTCATGCAGGTAAAAGACTTCATGTTTCTACTTAGAGCTTGAAAGGATTTAGCTAGTCTGTTTTTAATCATGTGATGTCGAACGTTGAATGGAAAAGAGAAATGTTAACTGGGTAGAAAGGCAAAATGAGCAATTGTTAGTACAAAGTGCTGTATAATATGATGACTGTAATATATTAAGAGCATAAAAATGTTGATAGGAGTCCTTCAATAATATGTATTTTTGTATTATAGCCATTTAAATATCTTGACTTCAATACCTATCTTGGCAATATGGTTTGATATAATGTAGAAACATAGAATTTTCATTCAACTACAGGCCCTATATACATCTACCCTACCGGATCTGTATCAATCACATATAGTTATCTGACTCCGGTATGGAGATTACAGGGAACATTTGTTACTTTACTAGGTTGCACGGATTATGAATATTAATTAAAACTCACAACTTCAAATAAACTCAAATATTGCCGGGGAAAGCAATTCCAAGACTATTGAATTATTCAGAATCGACTATGTGTATCCAGAGGTTGCTTAATTAAAAGGTAGAAACTGAAACAAATCCAGTTTGCTCAACTGAAAAATAATCTATATCAAAAATTAATCCAGCAATACTGGAAAGAAACGTAGATTCCCAACTACTATATAAACACAAGTCGTCCATGTTATAGATGTAATTGTTACATAATATTAAATATTGAGCAAGGACACTAATATGAAGTAAATACACCAGGATTGTGATGTCAAAGAGCAAGTTCTAGGATGTAACAATTTGCTGAAACCTTTTCCTGATTATGTGTGGGGCAGGCAAAGCATTCCTAACTTTCATAATAGATGTACTGTAAATGGGGTTTTCCATTGCAAAAATAAAAATTAGGTTTCTTTCAAGCTCGGAATAACATCATAAAATCCATTGTATGTATGTCCTTAATTCACATCTAGGATCAAATAGTGATTTATTGACGCATCTGCTTTCTTAAATGTCACAAATCTTTGAAGTGGATGAAATAAATTTTTTTATCAAGGAATTCATGACACTGATCCACATGCTAGGCCAGGACTCAAAGCCATAACGAGACTTGGGATGACACTGTGAATGGGTGGCGCCATCCATGTCCTAATCATGGATGTCAGTCCTGGTTCTAGAGTGTGCATTGCAAGGACACGGCTCATGCCGTGACTTCCCTACATCACTGCGACCTTACAACACAAATAAGCAGAAAAATTTAGGGCCGATTAATGGTGGGAATTCATGACATTGATCCACATGCTAGGCCAGAACTCCCGGCCATAACCAGACTTGGAATAACACTGTGCATGAGTGGTGCCATCCATGTCCTAATCACGGATGTAAGTCTCGGTTCCAGAGTGTACATTGCAAGGACAAAGCACATGTCGTGACATCACTACTTCACGGCGACCTTACAACACAAATAAGAAGAAACATTTAAGGCCGATTAATGGTCAGAATTCATGATACTGATCCACATGCTAGACCAGGACTACCGGCCATAACCAGACTTGGGATGACACTGCGCATGTGCATGAGTGGTGCCATCCATGTCCTAGTCACAGATGTAAGTCCCGGTTCAATAGTGTGCATTGCAAGGACACGGCACATGTCGTGATGTCATGACATTATTGCGACCTTACAACACAAATAAGCAGAAACAGTTAGGGTCAAATAGTGGTGGGGAAATCCCGGTCAAGAGTACACAACACTTATAGGACATCTCTACATATGCACGTTGTAAGGTTGCAACGACGTTGTTATGTCAAGATGAGAGCCAAGACCTTAAGATGTGTGTGTAATATTTAGAGGTAAACCATGGCAACAACTGTTTTTGGTGCACAAGTAGAGTCCCAAACCATGATATTAATGCAAATAAACTCGGCACTCAAATGGATGATGCGAAGACAATTTTTGCTTAGGACTCAAAAGTCCCTTGTGAACCTGTCCCGTGGGTGCAACGCTGTTATAGAAGGCCTTGTGAAATTGGTAACAACCATAAATAAGATTCCTTTGAACCCAAATGTGGAGGAGTGTATATCCAGATGCAGACACAATATCCATGGCTGGTCGTCAGCGGGACAGGTTGACAAGGGACTTTTGAGCCCTAAACAAAATTGCTTACTACCACTTATTCAAGCAGTTGGTACATTTAGGAAGGTCCTATCGATTGAAACATCTGTACATATGCTACTTTATGTGGACTGCATTCAAATTATCTTCACATCATCCATTTGAGTGGCAAGTTTATTTGCATTAATATTACAGTGTGTGTAATGTTGACTTGGGTCTAGTCATGGCCAGAATTTCTGGCCAGAATGAAGTGCACAGTGGTGGTGAGAAGATGAGCCGAGGACCATACTTGGGTGAGCAAACAGTGAAGTTGGTAGAAAAGCTAGGCAGTCAGGTGAGTATTAATTGATTTTTGTTTTACATATTATATTTATTATTCCCGGGGTTTATCCAGACCACAAAGCATAAGTAATACTCAAACTGAGGGGAATAAACTTCCTGCAAATTTAATTTTTCCAGTTTTGCTATTTGGCAAATGTGTGTCTCGACAGAACTTCTCATCTCTAGCGCTTGGTAATTAAGACTGTTTATGCTGTATTATACTCCTCCATATTCGGATGCTTTTTCCTTTATGGAATTATATTGGCTGACTGGTACCTACATGCATGCCCCACTAAGGACAGTCATTATCCAGTGAAATAGATGACAATTTACACCATAGCACCTGATCATATGTTTCTAAGCTTGTGATTGATTTAGGAAATGGTAAGCACTGCAGTTCTTTTTTATCAGATGCCCACTAGCGCTGTCCAACCACTTAGTGCTGAAAGACAATTGTTCCTGTTGATCTATTGTAAGTATCTCTGTGTACTATTTCCAGATTATACATAATGGTCCTTATGTATAAAACAATATTCTGGGTGATGCCTACAGATTTCATCTTCTAACTCTAGCAATCACAGTGCAGCAAGACAGCTTTCATTTTACAAGGGACCTTGTCAGGACACTTTTGCTAAAGGGAAATAAAAGAAAATGGATGGCATTAAATATTGTGTTTGTGAATAAAATACACAAATTGTGAAATTTTATTGTAGTAAATTCATAATCCAATTTTATCAATGCTTAATTATGACATTTATTTAATCAATTTTTAGTTAAAGTACAGACAGGGCCATATTGGTGCTATTATGCTGATTAAAATGATAACTCAGGTGAAGAAATCCGATTTTGTACTGTAGATCTTTTTAATGTTTGACGTTTACTTATATTTATATCTTTGTGCATCTGGATGGGACTGTGGGTAGGGTCTTCAGCAGAGGCGTAGCTAGGGTTTTAGCTTGGGGGGTGAAAAATCTGAGTGGGCCCCTAACCAGGTACCCCTGACTACTGACTACAGCTACACGGTGCACCCTAATTGTCAGCATAGGGGAACATCAGCAGATGACCGCACTCTGACTGAAAAAACATCTATAGACAAAAACGAACACTGATATTACTAAATGGAGACCATATAGGTGTAGATACCAGTGCTGCAGACCATATAAGAGATCACTGGACAGTTTTAGATGGTGACTTACAGCTGATGGTCTTTCTTATGGAATCACTCACTTTTCCCGCCTTTTCCATCTGGCCCAGAACAACATGAGAACTTCTCCAGCCAGGACTTGTCTGCAGAGAATACAGCAAAGAACACATCATACGTCTCACATTTCCAGCACCATCCATACCTATTCCCAACCTGCACAAGCTCCTCATTCTGCTGATACCCCAATACTGAGCCGCTGCTGCCTTATGTGTCCCTATTACTGCACCTGCTGGGTGGTACAATAATGGTGCCGCCCCACATAATAATGCCACCACTGAGCCCCTTACATAGTAATAATAACTCCTTTGTGCTCTCTAGATAATAAAATTCACCCCTAGAAAATATTAATGCCCTGTGCTAGTGCCCTCCACATTTTGTCCCTAAAAAGTAATAATACCACATATGAAATTTTGATAGTCTCAGTACTCTGAGTGCCCCTATAACAATAATGTTTAACCCCTTTCTGACCTCGGACGGGATAGTACGTCCGAGGTCAGAAGCCCCTCTTTGATGCGGGCACCGGCGGTGAGCCCGCATCAAAGCCGGGACATGTCAGCTGTTTTGAACAGCTGACATGTGCCCGTAATAGGCGCGGGCAGAATCGCGATCTGCCCGCGCCTATTAACTAGTTAAATGCCACTGTCAAACGCAGACAGCGGCATTTAACTACCGCATCCGGCCGGGCGGCCGGAAATGATCGCATCGCCGACCCCCGTCACACGATCGGAGGTCGGTGATGCTTCAGAATAGTAACCATAGAGGTCCATGAGACCTCTATGGTTACTGATCCCCGGCAGCTGTGAGCGCCACCCTGTGGTCGGCGCTCACAGCACACCTGCAATTCTGCTACATAGCAGCGAACATCAGATCGCTGCTATGTAGCAGAGGCGATTGTGTTGTGCCAGCTTCTAGCCTCCTATGGAGGCTATAGAAGCATGGTAAAAGTTTTAAAAAAAAGTTTAAAAAAAAGTGACAAAAATAAAAAAAATATAAAAGTTTAAATCACCCCCCTTTCGCCCCAATCAAAATAAATCAATAAAAAAAAATCAAACCTACACATATTTGGTATCGCCGCATTCAGAATTGCCCGATCTATCAATAAAAAAAACATTAACCTGATCGCTAAACGGCGTAGAGAGAAAAAAATACGAAACGCCAGAATTACGTTTTTTTGGTCGCCGTGACATTGCATTAAAATGCAATAACGGGCGATCAAAAGAATGTATCTGCACTGAAATGGTATCATTAAAAATGCCAGCTCAGTACGCAAAAAATAAGCCCTCAACCGACCCTATATCATGAAAAATGGAGACGCTACGAGTATCGGAAAATGGCACAATTTTTTTTTTTTTTAGCAAACTTTGGAATTTTTTTTTCACCACTTAGATAAAAAATAACCTAGTCATATTTGGTGTCTATGCACTCGTAATGACCTGGAAAATCATAATGGCAGGTCAGTTTTAGCATTTAGTGAACCTAGCAAAAAAGCCAAACAAAAAACAAGTGTGGGACTGCACTTTTTTTGCAATTTCACTGCACTTGGAATTTTTTTCCATTTTTCTAGTACATGCCATGGTAAAACCAATGATGTAGTTCAAAAGTACAACTCGTCCCACAAAAAATAAGCCCTCACATGGCCAAATTGACAGAAAAATATAAAAGTTATGGCTCTGGGAAGGAGGGGAGCGAAAAACGAACACGGAAAAATGGAAAATCCCAAGGTCATGAAGGGGTTAAGTGCCCACTTAACATTTAATAATGTCCCCTAAGTAGCTTCCATGTACAGCTTGACTATACACAGTATGGTGGGCCCACAGCTTTCCTATACACAGTATAATGCCCCCACAGCTCCTCTATACAAAATATGATGATCCCACAGCTTCCCTATACACAGTATGATGTCCTCACTGCTCCCCTATACACAGTATGATGTCACCACTGCTCCTCTATAAACAGTATGATGAGCCCACAGCTCCCCTCTACAGAGTATAATGAGCCCAGAGCTTCCCTATACACAGTATAATGCTCCCACAGTTCCCCTATACGCAATATGATGATCCCACAGCTTCCCTATACACAGTATAATGCCCCCACAGCTCCCCTAAACACAATATGATGATCCCACAGCTCCCCTATACACAATATGATGATCCCACAGCTTCCCTATACACAGTATAATGTACCCACAGCTCCCCTATACACAATATGATGATCCCATAACTCCCCTATACATAAAATGATGATCCCACAGTTATCCTATACACAGTATGTTGTCCCCACTGCTCCTCTATACACAGTATGATGTCACCACTACTCCCCTATAACCAGTATGATGAGCCCACAGCTCCCCTCTACACAGTATGATGAGCCCACAGCTTCCCTATACACAGTATAATGCCCCCACAGCTCCCCTATACACAATAAGATGATCCCACAGCTTCCCTATACACAATATGATGATCCCACAGCTTCCCTATACACAGTATAATATCCCCACAGCTTCCCTATACACAGTATAATGCCCCCACAGCTCCCCTATACACATTATGATAATCCCACAGCTTCCCTATACACAATATGATGATCCCACAGCTTCCCTATACACAGTATAATGTCCCCACAGCTCCCCTATACACAATATGATGATCCCATAGCTCCCCTATAAATACTATGATGATCCCACAGCTCTCCTGTACACAGTATGATGTCCCCACTGCTCCCCTATACACGGTATGATGTCACCACTGCTCCCCTATATATAGTATGATGAGCCCACAGTTCACCTCTGCACAGTATGATGAGCCCACAGCTCCCCTAAACACAGTATGAGCCCACAGCTCCCCCTATTCACAGTTTTATGCCAACAGAGCTCCACTATAGAAAGTATAATGCCCCCAGAGCTCCCCTACATACAGTATAATGGGCCAACAGCTCACCTATGCACTGTATAATGCCTTCATAGCTCCCCTATACATAGTATGATGGGCCCACAGCTCCCATATATACAGTATGATGTCCCCCACAATTCCCCTGTACACAGTATAATGGGCTAACCGCTCCCTTATACACAGTATAATGCCCCCACAGCTCCCCTATGCACAGTATGGTATGCTCACAGCTCCCTTATACACAGTATGATGGGCCCACAGATCCCGTAATGCAGTATGATGTCCATTAGAGTTCCCCTATACATAGAATAATGTCCCCATTGGTCCCCCAAAACTCAGTATAATAGTTAATAGTGTTCTGACACCATGCGTCGCCTGCATTGAGAGTCACACTGCCAGGAGGAAATACTCACTTATTCCTCACTGCAGCCTCGGGGGCGGCACCAGTACGGTTTCAGTTCCAGCAGCTGTAACTGCACCTCTTAGTGTATTTGTACACTTTGCGGATTCCATTGAGGACTTTTCTGTGTGAATTCTGCAAAATCCGCAGGTAAAGCACCCTGCGTTTTACCTGTGAATGCCCCGACCATTTTTTGCAGTTTTTGTGTGGATTTCGACTGCGTTTTTACACCTGCAGATTCCTATTAAGGAACAGGAGTAAAACGCTGCGGAATCCGCACAAAGAATTGACATGCTGCGGAAAATACAACGCAGTGTTTCCGTGTGGTATTTTCCACAGCATGTGCACAGCGGATTTGGTTTTCCATAGGTTTACATGGTACAGTAGACTGCATGGAAAACTGCTTCAGATCCACAGCTAATTCCGCAACGTGTGCACATAGCCTTACTTGCGACTGACAGCCTGCTCAGCAGCCTCTACCAACCAGTAGATGTGCACTGATCCCCCTATAACAATAATGCTTCTTAAGTGCCCTCTTGACATTTAATAATGTCCCCCGAGTCCCCCATGTACAGTAACAATGGCCCCAGCATCACTGATGTCAGCAGGGTGTCATGTGATGACTCTTTCGGCTTCTCTCAATTCTCTTCTATTGAAAGAAACCAAACCTTTCTAGCTGACACAAGCACATAGTAAACATATGGTCGCATGACCGCCTGATGACACCAGTGATATTGGGGGCTCATGACAGCAGGCGCTCTGTGTCATGATTTGGCAGTCTGCTTATTATTAAAGCACCACTCTAGCAGGGCTTTTTTCACTGCTGGAGGTGCCCGGTCATATACTCATCCTCCGCCGTATTCACCATTTTTGGCACCGCTCCAGTCCCACGTCTGCATCTTGTGAGCGCAGCTTCTGATTGGCCAGAAGTTAGAAGCTGCGTCACAAGTGCTCAATGTAAGTCTATGAGGGCCAGAAAAAGGCAAGAACGGGGCCAGAAATAGGCTCTTATAGACTCACATTAATTAGTGACCTCCGTACCGCTCCATGAAACACTGGAGCAGCGGACAGGTCACAAACTTCACGAGATGGACCTAAGCGGTGCAGTGGCAAAAACAGATGAAAATGCCGGGAGGTGAGTTGGGCTTGGATTGAGGCTATGTGCCCACGTTGCGGATTCGTGTGTGGATTTTTCCGCTCAGATTTTGAAAAATCCGCAGGTAAAATGCACTGTGTTTTGACCTGTGGATTACCTGCAGAATTCCAGCGTTTTTTGTGTGGATTTCACCTGCGGTTTTACACGTGCGGATTCCTATTAAGGAAAAGGTGTAAAACGCTGCGGAATCCGCACAAAGAATTGACATGCTGCGGAAAATACAACACAGCGTTTCTTCACAGTATTTTCCGCAGCATGTGCACTGTGGATATTGTTTTCCATAGGTTTACATGGTACTGTAAACCGCATGGAAAACTGCTGCGAATCCGCAGCGTCAAATCCCCAACGTGTGCACATACCCTTAAAGCGCCACTCCAACTGTGAAATAACAAAAAATGCTGCAGTGATGCTTTAAATGTGATGCAGTTCATGGCTTACACAACAGGTAAGTATAATAAGCCCCCAACCTCCCCATCCCAGAGAACAATTATTACATGTGATGGAGTGCATATAATCTCGTAATAATCAGCCCCCAGTGCCATCGCCACTCACCCACCTCAGCCTTCACAATACCCTTATCTTCTCACATTTACCCTCCCAGTGCCCTGTCCCCCTCCCCCACTTAAGCCCCCACAACACCCCCATCCTCTCACATTTACCCTCCTGTGACTATGACATGCCTATCAATCTAATGCATTTTATCCCCACTTACCAATGAAGTTTGCAGTAGGACCAGGCAGTATCTGAATAAAATGCAGTTGGGCACTAGAACCCAGCGTGCCTGCCCTGAGCCAATCCCAGCTTGCACACGGAGGGAAGAACCCTGCAGCCTGGGAGAAGTTCCTGAGGTCAGTCAGCACAATACAGTGCAGGAGGGAGATTCTGCAACTGGCCACTGTCCAACCAGCGTGCAGAATCTCCTTCAGGCAGGAGAGCAGGCATTTTGCTGCTCTCTTCCTGTGCTGTAGTGTGCCTCATCACGGAAGTGGCAGTGCTGGCTCCCAGTGGGCCCCTTCATGTGACAGGGCCCGGGGCGAAGGCCCCCTCTGTCCCCCCAGTAGCTACACTACTGGTCTTCAGCTTTGTTCTGTCCCCTTCACTGTGTCTGGGTGTCATTTCTTCTTTATTTAAAACTAGCTGAAGAGCCCAGTGTTGCCCGGGCATAGTAACTAACTGTGGTAAGTTATAACCTATTATAATAATTATATTGCACATAAAAACATTTCACATCATATACTCAGCACTACAGATTTGCAATACAAATTAACTAAATGATTTGCCAAGTATTGAAAGTATTTTATTTTCAACTCATTCAAGAGCCTTTTGATAAGCAACATTTTTGTTTTTTCCTTCTGGTGCAAAGATGAACAGATTTTTGGCAGTTCCAACTCTTGAACAGGCCATGTAACATTGACCATGAGAAAAGCATGGAGATTGCAAATCGATCCCTACTACTTTCAAGTACTGTCCCTGAGCCTTGTTAATGGACATTGCAAATGCCAGGCAAAGTAGAAACTAGAGGCGTTTAAAATCAAGAGGAAAATCAGATGGAATGAGTGGAATTCTTGGAATTAAAATGTCCTCTCCTTTGGCACATCCTATCAAAATGGTTGCTTCAATTACATGTGTAAACAGGTTCTTAATCAAAAGTCTTGTTCCATTATACAGCTTTAGTGGATCTAAATTTCTCAACAGCAGAATATGTGCTCCAGGTTTTAGAAAGAGTTTATGCGGAGGACGTTTTTGTGGTTCCAAGGAGTTGAGGAACTCTGTTGAATTGAATAATGCTTGATCAGGGTCTGTTACTGTATCCACTGACTTGTAGGTCGTGCACATACCTGGAAGAAGACTTAAAATTTGAAGATTGATCTTGTTGACACTCATTTTTTGGAGCTAGAATAACCCTTTCACACAGCCAACCAGACTTTCTGAAGTTGCATTGAATGTTTGGAAAAACCTTTTCTTTTAGCTCCTCAATTGATGTAATGATGTAGCAAAAGTTGGTTGGAAACATAATCTGTCCAGTGGTTGAGTTTACTGGTGCCTTGCCATCTCCAATAGTCAACAGCTGGCTTGAGAACAGTCCAGCAGAAACATCGGCTCTCATGTGGACCCTCACGTTTGTGTTCAGCGACATTTTCTTCACTTGTCTCCAAAGGTATGATGCTTTAAGGCAGGCATTGAGTTCATCTGCAGGAGTTGATCTTGGTATAATGGGTAAAGTTTGTCGAAAGTCACCTGCCAAAACAACAACTACACCTCCCATGATAGAATTGTTTCCACTCAAGTCTTGCAGCAGTTTGTCCACTGCTTACAGAGCCCTCTTGTGTGACATCGTGCATTCATCCAAAATGATGGCACTGCACTTTTGAAGCAGTTTAGCCTGTCCTGATCCTTTGGCAATGTTGCAAACTGGGCTGTCACTGGGAGACAGGTTAAGTGGTAGCTTGAATGTCGAATGTGTCACCCCACCACCAGTTAAAAGTGTAGATGCAATTCCAGAAGATGCCACTGCAAGTGCATGAGATGCTGGTGCTTCGGGGCATGTGTTGTGAATTTACTTTTTGCTCCCTCTAGTGGTTACTAGTTTTTTGACTCTGGTTTTTCTGTCATTCCTTTTATCCGCACCTGGGTCGTTAGTTAAGGGTGTTGCTATTTAAGCTCCCTGGACCTTCAGTTCAATGCCTGGCAACGTAGTTATCAGAGCTAGGCTGCTGTGCTCTTGTCTACTGATCCTGGTTCCAGTTATATCAGCTAAGTCCGCTTTTTGCTTTTTGCTATTTTGTTTTGGTTTTGTATTTTTGTCCAGCTTGTTCCAAATATATATCCTGACCTTTGCTGGAAGCTCTAGGGGGCTGGTGTTCTCCCCCCGGACCGTTAGACGGTTCGGGGGTTCTTGAATTTCCAGTGTGGATTTTGATAGGGTTTTTGTTGACCATATAAGTTACCTTTCTTTATTCTGCTATCAGTAAGCGGGCCTCTCTGTGCTAAACCTGGTTCATTTCTGTGTTTGTCATTTCCTCTTACCTCACCGTTATTATTTGTGGGGGGCTTCTATCCAGCTTTGGGGTCCCCTTCTCTGGAGGCAAGAAAGGTCTTTTGTTTTCCTCTACTAGGGGTAGCTAGATTCTCCGGCTGGAGCGTGTCATCTAGAATCAACGTAGGAATGATCCCCGGCTACTTCTAGTGTTGGCGTTAGGAGTAGATATATGGTCAACCCAGCTACCACTGCCCTATGAGCTGGATTTTTGTATTCTGCAGACTTCCACGTTCCTCTGAGACCCTCGCCATTGGGGTCATAACAGTTTGCCAGGCCTGTATTAAATGTTTAATGCATTGCAGAAGAGGGATTATAAGAAAGAAGATTCTGAGTTTTTTTTTTTTTTCTTCTTCCCCTTTACCTCAGAGTGGCTATGCTTGCTGCAGACATGAATGTCCAGACCTTGATTACAAGTGTGGACCAGCTGGCTACTCGTGTGCAGGGCATACAAGACTATGTTATCAGTAATCCTAGGTCAGAACCTAAAATACCGATTCCTGAACTGTTTTCCGGAGACAGGTTTAAGTTTAGGAATTTTGTGAATAATTGTAAATTGTTTTTGTCCCTGAGACCCTGTTCATCTGGAGACTCTGCTCAGCAAGTAAAAATTGTTATTTCGTTCTTACGGGGCGACCCTCAGGATTGGGCTTTTTCGCTGGCGCCAGGAGATCCGGCATTGGCTGATATTAATGCGTTTTTTCTGGCGCTCGGTTTACTTTATGAGGAACCCAATCTTGAGATTCAGGCAGAAAAGGCCTTGCTGGCTATGTCTCAGGGGCAGGACGAGGCTGAAGTGTACTGCCAAAAATTTCGGAAATGGTCCGTGCTGACACATTGGAACGAGTGTGCACTGGCCGCTAATTTTAGAAATGGCCTTTCTGAAGCCATTAAGAATGTTATGGTGGGTTTTCCCATTCCCACAGGTCTGAATGATACTATGGCACTGGCTATTCAAATTGACCGGCGGTTGCGGGAGCGCAAAACCGCAAATTCCCTCATGGTGTTGTCTGAACAGACACCTAATTCGGTGCAATGTGATAGAAAAATCGCAAATTCCCTCATGGTGTTGTCTGAACAGACACCTGATTTAATGCAATGTGATAGAATCCTGACTAGAAATGAGCGGAAAATTCATAGACGCCGGAATGGCTTGTGCTACTACTGTGGTGATTCTACACATATTATCTCAGCATGCTCTAAACGTATAGCTAAGGTTGTTAGTCCTGTCACCGTTGGTAATTTGCAACCTAAATTTATTCTGTCTGTAACTTTGATTTGCTCACTGTCGTCTTTTCCTGTCATGGCGTTTGTAGATTCAGGTGCTGCCCTGAGTCTTATGGATCTGTCATTTGCTAAGCACTGTGGTTTTACTCTTGAACCATTAGAAAATCCTATTCCTCTTAGGGGTATTGATGCTACGCCATTGGCAGCAAATAAACCGCAGTATTGGACACAGGTTACCATGTGCATGACTCCTGAACACCGCGAGGTGATACGTTTCCTGGTTTTACATAAAATGCATGATTTGGTTGTTTTAGGGCTGCCATGGTTACAGACCCATAATCCAGTCCTGGACTGGAAGGCTATGTCAGTCTCAAGTTGGGGCTGTCGTGGTATTCATGGGGATTCCCTGCCTGTGTCTATTGCTTCTTCTACGCCTTCGGAAGTTCCGGAGTATTTGTCTGATTATCAGGATGTCTTCAGTGAGTCTGAGTCCAGTGCACTGCCTCCTCATAGGGACTGTGACTGTGCTATAGATTTGATCCCAGGCAGTAAATTTCCTAAGGGAAGACTGTTTAATCTGTCGGTACCTGAACATACCGCTATGCGTTCATATATCAAGGAGTCTCTAGAGAAAGGACATATTCGTCCGTCTTCTTCCCCTCTTGGTGCGGGATTCTTTTTTGTGGCAAAAAAGGACGGATCTTTGAGACCTTGTATTGATTATCGGCTTTTAAATAAGATCACTGTCAAATTTCAGTATCCTTTACCGCTGTTGTCTGACTTGTTTGCCCGGATTAAAGGTGCCAAGTGGTTCACCAAGATAGATCTTCGTGGTGCGTACAACCTTGTGCGCATTAAGCAAGGTGATGAATGGAAAACTGCATTCAATACGCCCGAAGGTCATTTTGAGTACTTGGTGATGCCTTTTGGGCTCTCCAATGCGCCTTCAGTTTTTCAGTCCTTTATGCATGACATTTTCCGGAAGTATCTGGATAAATTTTTGATTGTTTATCTGGATGATATTTTGTTTTTTTCTGATAATTGGGATTCGCATGTGGAGCAGGTCAGGTTGGTCTTTAAAATTTTGCGTGAAAATTCTTTGTTTGTCAAGGGCTCAAAGTGTCTCTTTGGTGTACAGAAGGTTCCCTTTTTGGGGTTCATTTTTTCCCCTTCTGCTGTGGAGATGGACCCAGTCAAGGTCCGAGCTATTCTTGATTGGACTCAGCCCTCGTCAGTTAAGAGTCTACAGAAGTTCTTGGGTTTCGCTAACTTCTACCGTCGTTTTATCGCTAATTTTTCTAGCATTGTGAAACCTTTGACGGATATGACCAAGAAGGGCTCCGATGTAGCTAACTGGGCTCCTGCTGCCGTGGAGGCTTTCCAGGAGTTGAAACGCCGGTTTACTTCGGCGCCTGTTTTGTGCCAGCCCGATGTCTCACTTCCCTTTCAGGTTGAGGTGGATGCTTCAGAGATTGGAGCAGGGGCCGTTTTGTCGCAGAGAGGCCCTGGTTGCTCTGTTATGAAACCTTGTGCCTTTTTCTCTAGGAAGTTTTCGCCTGCCGAGCGAAATTATGATGTGGGCAATCGGGAGTTGTTGGCCATGAAATGGGCATTTGAGGAGTGGCGTCATTGGCTCGAGGGTGCTAAGCATCGTGTGGTGGTCTTGACTGATCACAAAAATCTGATGTATCTCGAGTCTGCTAAACGCCTTAATCCGAGACAGGCCCGCTGGTCATTGTTTTTCTCCCGCTTTGATTTTGTTGTCTCGTATTTACCAGGTTCAAAGAATGTGAAGGCCGATGCTCTTTCTAGGAGCTTTGTGCCTGATGCTCCTGGAGTCGCTGATCCTGTTGGTATTCTTAAAGATGGAGTTATCTTGTCAGCTATTTCTCCGGATCTGCGACGTGTGTTGCAGAGATTTCAGGCTGATAGGCCTGAGTCTTGTCCACCTGACAGACTGTTTGTCCCGGATAAGTGGACCAGCAGAGTCATTTCCGAGGTTCATTCCTCGGTGTTGGCAGGTCACCCGGGAATTTTTGGCACCAGAGATCTGGTGGCCAGGTCCTTTTGGTGGCCTTCCTTGTCAAGGGATGTGCGGTCATTTGTGCAGTCCTGTGGGACTTGTGCTCGAGCTAAGCCTTGCTGTTCTCGTGCCAGCGGTTTGCTCTTGCCCTTGCCTGTCCCGAAGAGACCTTGGACACATATCTCCATGGATTTCATTTCTGATCTTCCGCTATCCCAGGGCATGTCCGTTATCTGGGTGATATGTGATCGCTTCTCAAAGATGGTCCATTTGGTTCCTTTGCCTAAGCTGCCTTCCTCTTCCGATCTGGTTCCTGTGTTTTTCCAGAACGTGGTTCGTTTGCACGGCATCCCTGAGAATATTGTGTCAGACAGAGGATCCCAGTTCGTTTCCAGATTCTGGCGATCCTTTTGTAGTAGGATGGGCATTGATTTGTCGTTTTCGTCTGCTTTCCATCCTCAGACTAATGGACAGACGGAGCGAACCAATCAGACTTTGGAGGCTTATTTGAGGTGTTTTGTCTCTGCTGATCAGGACGATTGGGTGACATTCTTGCCGTTGGCTGAGTTTGCCCTTAATAATCGGGCTAGTTCCGCCACCTTGGTTTCGCCTTTTTTCTGCAACTCTGGTTTCCATCCTCGCTTTTCTTCGGGTCATGTGGAGCCTTCTGACTGTCCTGGGGTGGATTCTGTGGTGGATAGGTTGCAGCGGATCTGGAATCATGTGGTGGACAACTTGAAGTTGTCACAGGAGAGGGCTCAGCGCTTTGCCAACCGCCGCCGCGGTGTGGGTCCCCGACTACGCGTTGGGGATTTGGTATGGCTTTCTTCCCGCTTTGTTCCTATGAAGGTCTCCTCTCCCAAATTTAAACCTCGTTTTATTGGGCCTTACAAGATATTGGAAATCCTTAATCCTGTATCTTTTCGTCTGGATCTTCCTGTGTCGTTTGCTATTCACAATGTATTTCATAGGTCCTTGTTGCGGCGGTACATTGTGCCTATAGTTCCTTCTGCTGAGCCTCCTGCTCCGGTGTTGGTTGAGGGCGAGTTGGAGTACGTGGTGGAGAAGATCTTGGATTCTCGCCTCTCCAGGCGGAGGCTTCAGTACCTGGTCAAGTGGAAGGGCTATGGTCAGGAGGATAATTCCTGGGTGGTCGCCTCTGATGTTCATGCGGCCGATTTAGTTCGTGCCTTTCATGCCGCTCATCCTGATCGCCCTGGTGGTCGTGGTGAGGGTTCGGTGACCCCTCACTAAGGGGGGGGTACTGTTGTGAATTTACTTTTTGCTCCCTCTAGTGGTTACTAGTTTTTTGACTCTGGTTTTTCTGTCATTCCTTTTATCCGCACCTGGGTCGTTAGTTAAGGGTGTTGCTATTTAAGCTCCCTGGACCTTCAGTTCAATGCCTGGCAACGTAGTTATCAGAGCTAGTCTGCTGTGCTCTTGTCTACTGATCCTGGTTCCAGTTATATCAGCTAAGTCCGCTTTTTGCTTTTTGCTATTTTGTTTTGGTTTTGTATTTTTGTCCAGCTTGTTCCAAATATATATCCTGACCTTTGCTGGAAGCTCTAGGGGGCTGGTGTTCTCCCCCCGGACCGTTAGACGGTTCGGGGGTTCTTGAATTTCCAGTGTGGATTTTGATAGGGTTTTTGTTGACCATATAAGTTACCTTTCTTTATTCTGCTATCAGTAAGCGGGCCTCTCTGTGCTAAACCTGGTTCATTTCTGTGTTTGTCATTTCCTCTTACCTCACCGTTATTATTTGTGGGGGGCTTCTATCCAGCTTTGGGGTCCCCTTCTCTGGAGGCAAGAAAGGTCTTTTGTTTTCCTCTACTAGGGGTAGCTAGATTCTCCGGCTGGAGCGTGTCATCTAGAATCAACGTAGGAATGATCCCCGGCTACTTCTAGTGTTGGCGTTAGGAGTAGATATATGGTCAACCCAGCTACCACTGCCCTATGAGCTGGATTTTTGTATTCTGCAGACTTCCACGTTCCTCTGAGACCCTCGCCATTGGGGTCATAACAGGCATGCCAGCATGTGAATCTTTTTTGGTGCTCTGGCCTCATCATGTTCAGATCACCTCTATATAGCAGATTCACTCACTCGCTATGAGCACCAACCACTGGGTAGTGCTCACAGCAAGCCGACACTGACAACTATAGAGGACTTCAGGAAACCTCAGGTTGTCATGCCAACACACTGGAAACCCGTAATCACGTGATTGGGTCATTGGTGTGTGTATTTCTGGCCTGATGGCCAGAAGCGCGATTTAAATGCCGTTGTCAGAGTTTGACAGTAGCAATTAACTGGTTAATAGCCACGGGTGGATCACAATTCCACCCGTGGCTATTGCGGGCACATGCCAGCTGTTCAAAACACGTAATGTGCTGACACACACTTTTCTGGAGTGCTCTCTCTCCAGGCACATACTAAACACTCCATGTAAACCCAGACCACGTGACTCCTCCATCATGTGATTGATCACTTGATCTCGACTTCACACAGGTCCTGTCAGGAGATGCGTGGAGATACGTGGACATTCTCCCTCCTGCTCTATGAATGTCCACTAAAACCTGGAGGAAAGGTTTTACATCACTGACAACATCATGAGCAGTGACACGTATCTCCCCTCAATCACCAGTGAATCACAGTATGAAGATTTGAATATCTAAATTCAAAGTATGGTATATTTTTTTTTATTTATTGAGATTTATTAATCAAGCGTAGAAGAGCTCATTAAAGAATCGCTTTTAATAGCAACTTGTTGAGAAAGAATATATAGTACACACAGTAGATAATGTAAAAATCACAGTGCATTGCAATTTCTAGCCACACGGGATGCTGTAAGCTGGATTGAAAATTATCAGCAACAATTTCATAAAGGTTTGAAAAACTCAATTTTCTAAAAACACCACCTAGTGAAAGGAATATATACTTTACTGTATGAGATAATCTGCATTTGCAGTTGAGGAACATGGATTCCTTCTTCCTAATGTGACTCAACCCAAAATATATCTAGCTTTGGATCACATTTATTATGCATGCTTGGTCTGTAGTTAGAATCCCAAAAAAAATTTAACTCTCAAATTCTTACTAGCTATGGAAATGATCCAGGAAGCCGTTGTATTCTCACATATTAGATTTATAGAAATGCTTTTTTTTTCCTTTCTTGTATGTATTATACATGCTCTGTTCATTGTGACTCAAAATACAATGTTAATATATTTCTACATATCCTTTTTTGCAATGACTAAGAGATAGCAAAAGATGAGTGGATATTGACAGTGTCAGCAGCTGTAATTTAATACATATGTCCATAACCTATTCCCAGTATTACATGAAAACAATACTGTTTATGCAATTGCTTGTATAGTTAAATTTTGTTATCCATTTTATCTTCGGGTCAAGACTACGGGTCAAGAAAATTGATAAATTCATTAAAATTCACATTCATGATAGAGAAATAATGAACCAGTAAACATTGCTGAAAGAAAATATACTCTGCTTACAACAAAAATGAACTTTGCGTCATCGAAGAGCCATTACATTGCATTTATTCTATATTTCTATTGCAAATATTGTATAATGCTTATATAAAATTGATATAAAAGTTATTCACTACTTTTGTATTGATTGCCTATCCTTAGGATAGGTCATCAGTAATGGATCAGTAGGGAAGTGATACCCGACATCCCGATGATCTGCCAGAGGTGACCATTTTGGAGCAGAGCAGCACAGCTCTGTCAACTGTATAGTGGTTGCGGCTGGGTACTGCACTACCTTTATTAAATATGGGTTGATCCTCAGTACCCCACTGAGCCCATTCAGTTGGCAGAACTGTGCTGTTGCACTTTGCAATGATCACATCCTGCCGACATCATAGGCACCAGGAGTGGGTGATCAGTAGGTGTGCCGGGTGTCGCATCCCCACCGGTCTATCCTAAGAACAGGCCATGAATATAAAAGTAATGGACAACCTCTTTAAAAGGAATAATTTGCTATCAGAAAATGATTTATTGTATAAATCAGGTTTTTGTGTTAAATATGTATATATATGTATATACATATATTTACAGTGGGTGCGGAAAGTATTCAGACCCCTGTAAATTTTTCATTCTTTGTTTCCTTGCAGCCATTTGGTAAATTCAGACAAGTTCATTTTTTTCTCATTATTCTACGCTCTGCACCCCATCTTGACTGAAAAAAACAGCAATGTAGCAGCAGGAGCTACAGTTACAGTGGCAGCAGCAAGAGGCGCTGCAGTTGCAGTAGGAGCTACAGTTACAGCGGCAGCAGCAAAAGGTGTTGCAGTTGCAGTGGCAGCAACCAAAACTGGCCCAAGTCTACTGTCAGTCAGGAGGGGGCATGTCATCTGCAAAGGAGATCGGGGAGGTGGTTGGTCGGGAAGCAAAGTATGGAGGAGAAATGCAAAGGGGAGGGATGCTTGCATCAACCGATGGTTCAGGTCCCTACCCCAGCCTCTCAGTACAGTGTCAGGCAGGGGTGTCACAGGGTCATGCAGATGCCCTGTCATGTGCCCATGTGGGGTGACAAGTGTTCAACCCAACAGGTTTGAACAGAGGAGGGGTATGTGAGGCAGTGACCGGAGTCACATACGAGGACCGCTGTGTGTTCTCCCCAGGAAGTGCACAGAGGCATATTGAGGCCTTGGGGGTGCATTGTAGTCACAGGCATAGCTGTGATTGCAATGTAGAATAAAAGTGAGTGCAGGTCTTGGACAAGCTATTTGTCCAGGTCAAATTTCAGAAAACCTGCTGGGCTTTTATTTTTGAAAATGGACTATGGGATGGTAGTGGGGCAGTCCATTTCCTTCCCCAGCCCAGGTTTTCCGTGTGGCCCATGGCCACAGATTCCAGTTACAAACCCTGCAGTAAAGGTTTGGGTGTGTCAAGGTCAGTGTCAGGTTGGTGTCTGCAGGAGTGCAGAGCAGAAGGCTCTGCAGAGCTTCACCTGTGTGAGGCAACACAGGCAAGCAGAGCCAAACAGCAAAGGAAGCTGAAAGACCAGGCACCCACAGCACACACAGCAATGCAGTCGCGCATGCCAACCGGTCTCCTAGGTGGATTGGCATGTTTATTGGCTGCAATTTGGAGGATATTTTTCCCAGCTGCGATCTGGAGGATATCACGTGCTGTGTATTTTTGTGAGTTGAGCATTAAAGAGACTTTTGTTTTAGAACTTTGTTGGGTCACTGCCTCATTACTGCACATCGTGGATTCCACTGCACTACACTTGAGGCTGTTCAGTTTGGAAAAGTGAAGGCTTAGGGGCAACCTTATTACAATCTACAAATATATGAGTGTTCAGGACAGAGATCTTTCTAATGATCTTTATAACCCCTTTCTGAAATCAGATGGGATAATACATTCGACCTCAGAAGCCCCGCTTTGAGGTGGGCTCCGGGAGTGAGCCCACCTCAAAGCCGCAACATGTCAGCTGTTTTCAACAGCAGACATCTGCCCGCAATAGGCGTGGGTGGAATTGCGATCCACCCGCACCTATTAACTAGTTAAATGCCACCATTAAACTCTGACAGCGGCATGCGCTCACGGCCATCGTAATTACCATATGCCTCGAGGTTTTTTTTTTGCTTCCTCTGTATCAGCATGTTTGGGCTATAGGTTGAATTTGATGGACTTATGTCTACCTTCACACTTTGAAACTATGAAACATTGCTCTAGACTTCTAGACAAAATAACTGTTTTTGGACTTTGTTCACAGTCAAATTTGCATCTAAACAAACACATATTGACCTTATCAAGCCAAACTGAAAGAAGAAAATCAAAGTCTTTCTACCAAAGGAAAATGTTTATTGTTTGAAATATTTCAAAAGTTTACATAAAACTTTATAAAGCAAATATTTTATTCAGACAGTGTAGATATTACTATGATTTGCCTGCAAGGCTTTGTGTTCACACAGTTTAAGGGCTGTATTTTGCTTTGGTGTTCAGAACAGAATGAAAAATACGTTGGAAATGTTAATGCTCAATGGAGCTGCGGCTGGGTAACTTCAATTTCTAAAAACATAATATATCTAGAAGTCAAGAGGTTCTGAAAACAACTTGTATTTAATTATAAAGTTTAATGTGCAAAACAAATATCAAATAATTAACGGTTAACTTTTTAATACATGTTCTTCTGTTGTAATACGATCTAGCTGGCAAATGCTGAAAATAAAGAATAATTTAATACTACTAAAGGAAAGTTTTATGATGTTTTTGTGGCGATTTAATTAAATTGCATAACTCAGGAGATAAGGGAAGAACCCCAATATGCCTCAGGTAGTCAGTCTTAGAGGCGCAACTGGCACAGCTTCAGTCACCACTCCGTACATAGTGAGTGGCGGTTGAAACCATGCCCCAGCACTGACTGGCAGCTGGGTCTACAATGCATCAGCGCTAAGTTTGCTGTCAGTCAGTGCTGACAGCGCTGCAGCCAAGAAAACAAATACTGGTGTTTAACACAAGGGTAATGGCACTGGAGCAATGGGGATTTCCGCAGCTAAGTAATGCTTATTTTTTATACTCCATTCTTTAAATTGTACTATTCTCTTTTCATTGTAGATAACCCCTTGTACGTTTGCTTTATTGATGCGTTTATGGTCAGGCTAAGACCAGCATATTTTTGGTTCAAATTGCGATCTGGCAAAACATCGGAACACATTCCGACTGATGTTAGTCTATGGAGCCCATGCATACAGTATGTCTAATTTTTTACAGAAAAATTGCTGCATGTTCTAATTTGATCTGATATTCAGATCACACTCAGCCCCTTAAGACAATGAGTGGGTGGAAATCATTGGACTGTGCTTGGATGACATCTGAGTTTGGTGCGATTTCTGCACACTGACACAATGGAGAAGATGGAGAAATTTTGTTCTCCATCTCCTCCTCGCAGCCATCTGCACCTGCCCTGAAGGTGACTTTACATATGAGATTGAAGTTTGCTGATGTGTGAACAACTATTAAATGAACATTCATCTGGTGAACACTCATTCTATTAACCCTCTTTTACATGTTTTATTTGATATTAACATACAGTTGTTCAAAGTGGCCATACGCATTTAGCATACATATATTTGTTTATTCTGCCTCCCAAAGATCACAGTAAGGCTCGGCTCACATTTATCCTGCACTCTACACTGAGAGCTTACACCTCAGTTTTCACGTACATTTCTGAACTACGTGATACAGATGAAACCATTGCAGAAGAGTCCCTAAAATGCCACTTTACATATGAGATATTATTATTTATTTATATAGCACCATTGATTCCATGGTGCTGTACATGAGAAGGGGTTACATACAAATTACAGATATCACTTAGAGTAAGCAAACTAACAATTACAGACTGATACAGAGGGGCGAGGACCCTGACCTTGCAGTCTTACATTCTACAGGATGGTGGGGATGGAGACAATAGGTTGAGGGTTGTAGGAGCTCTGGTGTTGGTGAGGCGGTAGCTTCGGTAGTGGTGAGGAAGTAGCAGGGTCAGTGCAGGCTGTAGGCTTTTCTGAAGAGGTGGGTTTTCAGGTTCCGTCTGAAGGATCTGAATGTGGTTGATAGTCGGATGTGTTGGGGCAAAGAATTCCAGAGGATGGGGGATAGTCTGGAGAAGTCTTGGAGGCAGTTGGGTGAGGAGCGGATAAGTGTGGAGGAGAGAAGGAGGTCTTAGTAGGACCGGAGATTACGTGAGGGAAGATATCGGGAGATTAGTTCAGAGATATATGAAGGAGACAGGTTATGGATGGCTTTGTAGGTCAGTATTAGTAATTTGAACTGGATACGCTGAGGGAATGGGAGCCAGTGAAGAGATTTGCAGAGGGGGGAAGCGGATGTGTAGTGCGGAGAGAGATGAATTAGTCAGGCAGCAGAGTTAAGGATGGACTGGAGAGGTGCAAGGGTGATAGCAGGGAGGTCACAGAAAAGGATGTTGCAGTAGTCAAGGCGGGAGATGATGAGGGCATGCACAAGCATTTTAGTAGATTGATGTTTGAGGAAAGGATGGATTCTGGAGATATTTTTGAGCTGGAGGCGACAGGAGGTGGACAGAGCTTGGATGTGTGGTTTGAAGGACAGGGCAGAGTCAAGGGTTACTCCATCGCAGCAGATTTCCGGTATGGAGAAAAGTGTGATGTCATTAATTGCGATAGATAGGTCAGGTATGGAAGATCTATGAGATGGAGGAAAGATGATGAGTTCAGTTTTGTCCACATTGAGTTTGAGGAAGCGAGAGGAGAAAACGGAGGATATGGCTGATAGACACTCCGGGATTCTGGACAGCAGAGAGGTGACGTCTGGGACAGAAAGGTAGAACTGAGTGTCATGAGCATAAAGGTGGTTCTGGAATCCATGGGACTTTATGAGTTGTCCCAGGCCAAGTGTATGAATTGAGAGGAGTAGGGGTCCTAGAACAGAGCCTTGGGGGACTCCAACAGAGAGAGGGTGGGATGAGGAGGTAGTGTGGGAGTGGGAGATGCTAAATGAGCGGTTGGAAAGGTATGAGGAGATCCAGGATAGGGCAAGGTCTTTGATGCCAAAGGAGGAGAGGATCTGTAGTAGGAGGCAGTGGTCAACTGTGTCAAAAGCAGAGGACAGGTCTAGAAGGAGGAGTACAGAGTATTGTCCGTTAGATTTGGCTGTAAGTAGGTCATTAGTGATTTTGGTCAGGGCTGTCTCAGTTGAGTGATGGGGGCAGAAACCAGATTGTAGATTCTCAAAGCGCAAGTTAGATAAGAGGTGGGAGGAAAGTTCAGAGTGGACGTGCTGCTCCACGATTTTGGAAGCGAATGGAAGCAGCGATATTGGGCGATAGCTGGACATAGCTGTTGGGTCGAGGGTTGGCTTTTTTAGGATAGGCGTGATTGTGGCATGTTTGAAAGCAGAAGGGAAGGTGCCAGAAGTTAGTGATAGGGTGAAGAGGTGGGTTAGGGATGGGATAAGTGTGGTGGTGAGGTTGGGGAAGAGGTGGGATGGGATGGGTGGGGTCAAGCGCACAGGTGGTGAGGTGGAATTTGGAGAGGAGACAATTAAGCCCCCCTTCAGTGATCTTGGATAGGGAGGTTATGGGGTTTGGGTATTGGTCTGGTATACAAAGGGGTTGTGGTTGTTGAACAATGAAGACTTGCCTTGTTTGGTCTATCTTATTTTTAAAGTGTGTGGCAAAGTCCTCAGCAGAGATAATGGAAGTTGGAGGGGGCAGTTCGGGGCGGAGGAGGGAGTTAAAGGTTTTGAATAACTGTTTGGGGTTGTAGGATAGGGAAGATACAAGGGTTGTGAAGTAGGCCTGTTCAGCAGAGGCGAGAGCAGATTTAAAAGCGAGTGTTGCCTGTTTGAATGCAGTGAAGTCGTCTTGCGAATGTGTTTTCTTCCAACACAGCTCTGCAAACCTGGACAGTAGCCGGAGCTTTTTAGTGGTGTTATTGTGCCAGGGTTGTCTATTGATACGTCACACTCTACCATGAACAAGAGGGGCGACCATGTCAATAGCTGATATGAGGGTGGCATAGTAGGAAGCAGCGGCACTGTCTGTGTCATGGAGATAGAACTTGGCTGATGAATGAACAACTATTAAATGAACATTCATCTGGTGAACACTTATTCTATTAACCGTCTTTTACATGTTTTCTTTGATATTGATATACAGTTGTTCAAAGTGGCCATATTGATTTAAAAAAAAATATATATATATATATATTTGTTTATTCTGCCTCCCAAAGATCGCAGTAAGGTTCGGCTCACATTCATCCTGCATTCTAAACTGAGAGCTTACACCGGAGTTTTCATGTACATCTCTGTTATACAGATGTAACCCATTGTAGAAGATTCCCTAAAATGTGACAGATGAGGACACTGTGGACTAAGCAACGTCAATTGCTGCTTGTTTCTGGAAAACACCCATGGAGTCAAAATCATCACTACACCTGTAGCTGAATTCCCAGAGTGGTGTAATTTCCAAATTTTGTTCAATAAAGGAAGGATTATGCTCTTCTGGCACTTGGGTGCTCTGTGCATGGAGCCCGCAAACTATTCTATGAAAATTTGTTCTCCGAGAGTCAAATAGTGCTTCTTACTTACTGAATCTCGTCGTGTGGCTAAGCAGTAGTGTACAGTCCCATATGGGGTACTGCCACATTCACAAGAAATTGTGTAACAAATTTTCCCTTTATGTTTACCCATTTCCACTTGTGAAAATGTAAAATATGGGGATAAAATTACATTACAGTGGAAAAAAATAGTTTTTTCTTCTCCGCTCAATGGTATAAAATTTTATGAAACAGATTCAGTATCAATATGCTCACTGCACCGCTAGATGTTTTAATTAAGAGGTGTAAATGTGTTAAATTGGTTTACTTATGGGGGGTCTTGCTTTCCAGACACCACGGAGACTCTGCCAATGTGATATGGCACCTGCAAACCATTCCAGGCAAATCTGATCTTCGTTATATGGCGCTCCTTCCCTTCTGAGTGTTGAACTTGGCTAAAAAGTAGTTTTTGACCACATATTGGGCATTGCCATACTCAGGAGACATTGCGTAACAAATTGTATTGTCCTTTTTTTCCTATCAGTCTGTTTAAAAATTAAAAACTTGGGGCTAAAACAACATTTTAGTGGAAAAAAACGTCACTTTGCATTTTCACATAACAATATTAAACAATTCAGTGAAATACCTGTCAGCTTAAAATGCTCAATACACCCACAGAGTAATTCTTCATGAGGTGTAGTTTCCAAAATGGAGTCACTTGTGGGGGTTTCTGCTCTTTTTGGAATCTTGGCAGTTCTCCAAATTCGATATGGCACCCACAATCTATTCCAGACAATTTTGAACTCCACACAAGGGGAGTTTTCCACCACACATGGGGCATCGGTGTACTCAGGAGACATTAAAAACAAATTGTATAGTCTATTTTCTTCTGTTACCCTTGTAAAATGAAAAAAAGGGTGCTGAAGCAACATTTTGGTGAGAAAAAATAAAATGTCATTAAAATTGTTCTAATTCTTGTGATGCACCTAAAAGTTTAATAAACTTCTTTAATAAGGTTTTGAGCATCTTGAGGGGTGCAGCTTTTAAATTGATGTCACTTTTGGGTATTTTCAGTCATATAGGCCCCTCAAAGTCACTTCAAATGTGCAGTAGACCCAAAACTCATAGGTTTAGTAAATTTTGATGGAAAAATAGAAAATTGCTGATAAACTTGTAACCCTTCTATCTTCTTAACCCCAAAAAAAATGTTTAAAAAAATTATGGTAATGTAAAGTAGACATTTGGGAAATATTGTTTGTTAACTATTTTATGTGATACAACTATCTGATTTAAGGGCATACAAATTTCAAAGTTTGAAAATTGCAACATTTGTATTTTTTTGTCAAATTTTTGATATTTTCATAAATAATCGGAAATCATATCAACCAAAATATACCACTAACATAAAGTACAACGTGTCACGAAAAAAAAAGCTTAGAATCTCAGAAGCATTCAAGAGTTATTACCTCGTAATATAACACGTCAGATTCTGAAAATGAGACTGGGTAATTAACGTACAAAGTGGCTCAGTCCTTGCAATATATTTTTAACATTCTATCGTTTTGTTATCTTGAACTTTAAAAAAAAGCACCAAAAACATCAGATCTGAACTTAGCTGCTGCATTCAGACCAGAATGTTTGTTTCTTTTTCTTTACTTTTTTTTTTTTTAAGGCAATTTGAATTATCAGGAAGCTATTAAAATGTGAGTCAATGTTTACAGAAGATTAGGAAGCTGTGTTCCTTGTGATGCATCATTTGCATACAAATGAAACAAAGCACCTAAGAGAATAGGATTATTTAAAAGCACATTTTCCTGCCTTCCGCATTGGAGGAAAGCGTATTTATTTGCGAGAGAAATGCCCTTTTGAATATCTTGCTCAGAATAATAAAGTTTACGGTACCTTTGAGTTAGCAATTGCTTCAAATGTGATAGTCGGAAGGGTGATCCAGGCAGCGATAGATACACATTCGATGAATAGTTAGTAGCGATACAAGGTGGCAGCATCTGCTTTCCTTCATACCATCTGATATCACTAACCTTCGCGAAAATTCTGTGCTGATGACAAAACATTTATTTCCCCGAAAATTATATTCCTGATCTAATATGAGGATATAAATAATTCAAAAGATTCATATTATTAAAGGAGGAATTATATTAAGGAGATCAACCTGGGATGTGTGTAACGAGAAACATTCACCTTGCTGAAGGAATACTATTTGTGCATTTAATCTTATAATATTCCCTTCAGGGTGAGAGACAGCTTGCTGCACAGTGTAATGACTTCATGGCTGGTTTTAAAGATAAAAGGGAACAATAGTAGAGAGATTAGTTTTGTTTTTCTGTTCTGCTGTGTTTTCCGAGAGCAGATAAATATGCAATGAAGATGATGCTTATAGGTCAACAGCACATATAGCTAAAAACAAAACCTCATTATGGGTGATGATTATTATCCTGTGTTTGCGATACATTATCTAGTGCGATTTGTTAAAATGTTTCATACAGGGCTGAATTAATTAGGAACAATGTCGAAAATTTGGGTCATATTCGTATATAGTTTAGTCGTTGTTCACAATAAACAAACATTACTCTGGTGGTCCCTGCTTACTTTTTGTGCATCATCTACCCATGTGACTGCAGTAGTCAATCACTAACCTTAGTGAGGGTGCCAGTATGTACCACACAAGCCATTGATTGGCTACAGCAGGTCACATGGGTAGATGGCAGGAAGTAAGAAGAGACAGGTTGGAACCGTCAGACCAGCTGCAGGGAAGTAAGAAGTGACCAGTGGGAACAATGTGTCCTGTGGCAAGGAAGTAAGCAGAGACCCATCAGACCAGCTGTAGTGAAGTAATAAGACACCAGCTGGAACCATGAGACCTGCGGCAAGTAAGTAAGCAGAGACCCATCAGACCAGCTTCAGGGAAGTAAGAAGACACCAGCTGGAACCATGAGACCTGCGGCAAGTAAGTAAGCAGAGACCCATCAGACCAGTTTCAGAGAAGTAAAAAGACACCAGCTGGAACCAGGAGACCAGCGGCAAGTAAGCAAAGACCCATCAGACCAGCTGCAGGGAAGTAAGAAGACACCAGCTGAAACCATGAGACCTGCAGCAAGTAAGTAAGCAGAGACCCATCGGACCAGTTTCAGTGAAGTAAGAAGACACCAGCTGGAATCATGAGACCTGTGGCAAGTAAGCAAAGACCCATCAGACCAGCTGCAGGGAAGTAAGAAGACACCAGCTGGAACCATTAGACCAGTGGTATGTAAGTAAGAAAAGATCTATCAGACCAGCTGCAGGAATGTAAGAAGAGACCAGCTGTAAGTGCAACACCCCAGGTAACCAGTTGTTGCAATGATGTTGCCTTCCTTTCGGGGAGGGTGATGTCACACTTGGAGGCAAGGGAGATTCTCTCTATCAGGTAAGGCACTCGCATTCAACACATCTGAATCTAGGCCAGGAGGGAGTGCTCAGGACCCGTATTCAGGGGAGCTTCCTTAGACTTTATGTTTCCTGGTCTGGAGGAGGAGCCAGTCAGTCTGAGAGAGAAGAGGGAGGAGAAGGACATCTGGAGCAGACATAGGGGCCGAGCATCCATGAGGGAGCTGCTACCCCAGGAAAGAATGAGAATTAGAAGGAAAGTTGAATTGTGAAGGAGTTTAGAGGAAAGAAGCACAGTGGAAGAAAGGGCTCAGGAGGGGAACAGCAGAAAGACACCCTCAGAGCTAGAGCACAGAAGCCAGGTACTGGGAGCCTGAGGTCGTGTTGTTCTCCAGGGTGCACAACAGAACCGGAGGGCATAGTACTATATGTCAATTGCCTGTAACAAGTCTGAGGTGAAGCAGTAACCCTAAGAGCTGGGTCATCTAAGAGATCCTATAAACAGGCTCAGACTGCCTTTCGTACAGACATCTGTCTTAGGATAGGAGAGAGGGTACTTGCACTGACCTTCAAGCGGCAGGGACCTAACCAACTAAACAGCGCAAGTAGGAAATGCTTATGGACCTCACCTGGGAGAGGGATCTCCTATTGCCTCCAAGCCGGCCGGACCACAGCTACCCTGCACTTGGTACCCTGGACTGAGGACTACTACTACCATCAGTAAACCAGGTAAAGACTTTGCAAACCTGTGTTCTCGTTCTTTGCTCATTTATCGGCTTACACCATCTTGCCATACACTTGGGAAGCCCTGGGGACCCCGCTTCACCTGTGGGAAAGATCACCATCTTGCTGCATACCATCACCCCAGAGGACCCCTTTAAGCAGCGTCGGTCCTCACTGACCAAAAACCACAGGTGGCGTCACGAACATAGACATTACAAATTCACTTAAAAGACCTTCCCCTTTAATTGGACGCCCAGGGCCACAAACCGGGTCACAGCCACCATGACATTCCCTTTAAGACCGGACTCGGTACCGAGTACCCCGCTGCCCTGGTGGTGTGATCCATAAGCATCAAACCAGCTGCAGGGGAGTAGTAAGAGACCAAGTGGAACCATCAGACCAACTGCAGCAAATGAAGTAGAGACCAGATTGAACAATCAGACTAGCTGCAGAGAAATAAGAAGAGACCAGCTAAAACCATCAGACTAGCTGTAGGTAAGTAAGAAGAGACCGGCTGAAACCATCAGAACAGTTGTCAAGAAGTAAGGAGAAACAGACTAGAACCTTCAGACAATCTACAGGGAAGTAAGAAGATAACAGCTGAAAACATCAGACCAGCTGCAGGGTGGTAAGAAAAGACTATCTGGAACCATCACACAAGTTGCAGGGAAATAAGAAAAGACCAGCTGGAACCATCACACTGCCTGTAGGGGAGTAATAAAAGACAAGCTAGAATCATCAGACCATGTTTAGGGAAGTAAGAAAAGATTGGCTTAACCCATCAGACCAGCTGCAAAGAAGTAAGAAGAGACCATTTAGAATTACCAGACCAGCTGCAGGGAGATAAGACGATAACAAATGGCACTACCTGTCCAGCTGCAGGGAAGTAAGAGTAGACCAGCTAGAACCTCCTGACCAGCTGCAGGTATGTAAGAAGAGATTGGTTGGAGCCACTAGAGCTGCAAAATAAAATAAACTGGTAACATGATCTTTCCTCTTTTATTTTAATAATTAATTGTTTGTGATGTATTCTCTGCATTCTAAATAAATACATTCTTAGCAACAAAGGGTTTCAATATGACCATTAGGGAACAGAACTCTGAATTCCCACAAACAGCATAACAATAAAGGTAGAAGCACTTCACTTTATGGTGGTATTGCACAGCTCCTCCTGTGGTCATGCAGCTATTTTAGTACTGCAGTCCATCCTGTTGGTGTGTATTAGGCCCATGTTTTATACCATGGTTGGGGACATCGAATGGGCTGTAGCCAACATATCAGACATTGCTTTCACTAATTCATTGGAAACCAGTGAAACCACCAGTTCACAGCAAGATGGTGACAAAAGACAGTGTTAAATGACGAAGGTCACTTTGGCTCAATCTGGAGGCATAGTGACTTGATGGATGAACGCACTGTATGAAGATCAAACTTCCTAGATAGGTCCAAAAGGTCTTCTCCACCGTTATCTTGATGGTATCATGTCATCGAGTTGCTGGCCTTCCTATTCGCCTTCTTCATTCTATTCTTCCGACCATGATGTTCTTCTCCAGTGATTGCTCTCTTCATATGATGTGTCCAAAGTAGGCCCTATGCAAAGCATAAAAATGTTGGTGTGCCTATCTGAATTTGCATGAAGCGAATCACAAAAAAATCATATTCAAAAGGATCCATTTTTTTTCTAAATTTTGAAGAAAATTAATTAAGCCTTAAACCACTACCCTCATGTCTCCTTTCCTTGTATTTATTTTAGCCCCGAATGTTGTTCTGCACTTTTAACCGGAAACCCTATATTATACATAATTCTGCTTTTTTTTACTTTTAATTCAGAACTTTCTAATCCCTCTGCCTCGTGTGCAATGTGATGACTTCTGTATTCCCTTTCAAACTAATGAGGATATCCACCTTGATGCACAACATAATAAAAAATGAAGGGATTGATGCCTTTCTTGTACCCTATATAAGCCGAAGAGATGAAATGCAAAGCGCTTGGAAGTCTTGGACTGCTGTGAGAATAAATGAAGATACGGTCTGTTATGATCCGGTGGCCTTGGAGCCGCATGAGACTTTCTCAGGAGTAGGTGGAACCTATACTGACCGCAATCCCTAAACTGACACCGCAACTAGAAGTAGCCGTGGGATGTACCTAACAATCCTAGACACCTCAACACAGCCGGAGGACTAAATACCCCTATAGATGGAAATGGGAATCCTATCTTGCAGAACCCCAAAGGATAGACAGCCCCCCACAAATATTGACTGTGAGTATTAGAGGAAAGACACACGCAGGCAGAAAACAGGGTTTAGCAAAAGAGGCCACTCTAGCTAAACAGGAAAGGATAGGACAGAATGCTAAGCGGTCAGTAATAAAACCCCGAAAATATCCACAGCAGATAATACAAAAATTCCACCATCTAACTAAAGACATGGAACGTATATCTGCATCTCCTGAGAATCCAACTTGACTGGAAAAATCCTGGCACAGTCTAAGCTGGACAAGAAAAAACAATGAAAAGCACTGATCTGTAAAGCACACAGCATGTGTGCTGCAGAAAGAAAAAACAGACACTTATCTTTGCTGAATTGGCAGCAGGGCAGGAGAAACCAGACTGAGATCCAAACCTTCCAAGAACAATGGACAACTGGCAAGGACTAATGAATCCTGCAACCTTAAATACCCCAGTCAGCACTGCAATCAGCAGGGACACCTGCCCAAGATTGCAACCCAGGGACAACTGTATTACCACCAACAACCACCGGAGGGAACACAAGAGCAGAATTCACAACAACGGTCATAGATAAAATATACAGAATATTCTCTTCTGTTTATTTTTTTAAGGTAAATAAAAGTAAATAAGTAACAAAAAAGTTTTCAAACTGGAGACGTTAATGTGCAAACTTCAAGACTGATGTTATAAATAAAATTTATAGTGTAGATTAAGTTAACAATTTATAAAATACAGTATATTGTAACCTTTATTCTGCCTTAATTCTATGATGTCTAATCTTTCTAGAAATACTAATTAACTGGACTAAATATACATTTAACCCTGCTGTTCTGTTCGCATTTACTATACACTAGTTCTGTTCGGGTCACTATGACCCGGCTTATTAAACCTTGATTTTAGACACTCTAACTCATTTTTTTTTATAACTTTTTGCTTACTAGACTGTTTGTGAACATGTTTGGTAGTAAAAAAAAGAAAAATGAAACAGAAATCTTTTTTTTTTGTTTTTATTCTGAAAAAACAGATCAATGAGCAAAACGAAAATAGAAAAATACACATTTTTGTAAAAAAAAAAAAAAATCAAAACAATCAAATCAAACATTTTGAAAACTTCTGAAAACAAGCAGATAAGCCAGGAAGACAGACTTACTTAGCCAAAAAAATTATTTGCAAGACTTTACAGCTCAGATTTACAAACAAAAACCGTCTTAGACAGCGCGTTCTGAGCAGTCCGTTCTGCGCAAAATATACACGTGTAGTGCACACCTAGTGATCTCTCCGGATGCACTCTACATTTTAGAATAGACTGCGCACCAAAAATAATCAATATAAAGCCATTTTTATGGTGCGCAGATCTCAATGCATACCCCCGGTAGAGCGCGCGTACGACCCCATTGAAATAATTTAGGAAAAAAATCAATTGATATACAATAGTAGATGCAATAAATAGACCCAACTGAGGTTATAAGTCCTTTATTTCACTGAAAATATGGCCTCACAGCTGTAAAAAACGATGCCGGGTCACTATGACCCGAACAGAACTAGTGTAACTTTTTTCGTGTAGCAAAAAGTAAACGAAAAAAAAAATATATATATATACTCATATGTAGGTCCCCCCAAATGAGGAAAAGTCAAGGAGTCTCAAGTTTTAGAGACTTACAGAAAAAAATCTACAGGGCCGCAAAAAGTCTGTTCGGGTCACTATGACCCGAACAGAACAGCAGGGTTAAAGGGGGAACGTGTTGTGAATTTACTTTTTGGCTCCCTCTAGTGGCTACTAGTGATTTGACTCTGGGTATGTCAGTCATTCCTTTTATTCTCACCTGGGTCGTTAGGTCAGGGGTGTTGCTATATAAGCTCCCTGGACCTTCAGTTCAATGCCTGGCAACGTTGATATCAGAGCTAATCTGTAGTGCTCTTGTCTACTGATCCTGGTTCCTGCTTGATTAAGCTAAGTCTGCTTTTTTGCTTTTTGCTATTCGTTTTTGTTTGCATTTTTGTCCAGCTTGTATATAATCTGTATCCTGACCTTGCTGGAAGCTCTAGGGCGGCTGGTGTTCTCCCCCCGGGCCGTTAGATGGTTCGGGGGTTCTTGAATCTCCAGCGTGGATTTTTTGATAGGGTTTTTGTTGACCATATAAGTTATCTTACTATATTCTGCTATTAGTAAGTGGGCCTCTCTTTGCTAAACCTAGTTCATCTCTGTGTTTGTCATTTCCTCTTACCTCACCGTTATTATTTGTGGGGGGCTTGTATCCTACTTTTGGGGTCTTTTCTCTGGAGGCAAGAGAGGTCTTTGTTTTCCTCTTCTAGGGGTAGTTAGCTCTCCGGCTGGCGCGAGACATCTAGCGACCAACGTAGGCATGTTCCCCGGCTACTTCTAGGGTTGGCGTTAGGAGTAGATATATGGTCAACCCAGTTACCACTGCCCTATGAGCTGGATTTTTGTACTTCGCAGACTTGCTGATATCTCTGAGACCCTCGCCATTGGGGTCATAACAGTTTGCCAGGCCAGTATTAAATGTTAAATGCATTGCAGAAGCGGGATTATAGGAAAGAAAGTTCTGAGTTGTTTTTTTTTTTTTTTTTTCTTTCTCTCATTTTTTTTTCCTTTCCCCTTTACCTCTGAGTGGCTTGTGATTGCTGCAGACATGAATGTCCAGACCTTGATTACAAGTGTGGACCAGCTTGCTGCTCGTGTGCAGGGCATACAAGATTATGTTACCAGAAATCCTATGTCAGAACCTAAGATACCGATTCCTGAACTGTTTTCCGGAGACCGATTTAAGTTTAGAAATTTCAGGAATAATTGTAAATTGTTTTTGTCCCTGAGACCCCGTTCCTCTGGAGACTCCGCTCAGCAAGTGAAAATTGTTATTTCTTTTTTACGGGGCGACCCTCAGGATTGGGCTTTCTCGCTGGCGCCAGGAGATCCGGCATTGGCTGATATTGATGCGTTTTTTCTGGCGCTCGGTTTGCTTTATGAGGAACCCAATCTTGAGATTCAGGCAGAAAAAGCCTTGCTGGCTATGTCTCAGGGCCAGGACGAGGTGGAAGTGTATTGCCAAAAATTTCGGAAGTGGTCCGTGCTGACCCAGTGGAACGAGTGTGCATTGGCTGCAAATTTTAGAAATGGCCTTTCTGAAGCCATTAAGAATGTGATGGTGGGTTTTCCCATTCCCACAGGTCTGAATGATTCCATGGCCCTGGCAATTCAAATTGACCGGCGGTTGCGGGAGCGCAAAACCGCAAATTCCCTCATGGTGTTATCTGAACAGGCACCTGATTTAATGCAATGTGATAGAATCCTGACTAGAAATGAGCGGAAAATTCATAGACGCCAGAATGGCTTGTGTTACTACTGTGGTGATTCTGCACATGTTATCTCAGCATGCTCTAAGCGTCTTACTAAGGTTGTTAGTCCTGTCGCCATTGGTAATTTGCAACCTAAGTTTATTTTATCGGTAACTTTGATTTGCTCACTGTCATCGTATCCTGTCATGGCGTTTGTAGATTCAGGTGCTGCCCTGAGTCTTATGGATCTGTCATTTGCCAAGCGCTGCGGTTTTGTTCTTGAGCCATTAGAAGATGCTACGCCATTGGCAGAAAATAAACCGCAGTTTTGGACACAGGTTACCATGTGCATGACTCCTGAACATCGGGAGGTGATACGTTTTCTGGTTCTGCATAAGATGCATGATTTGGTTGTTTTGGGGTTGCCATGGTTGCAGACCCATAATCCAGTCTTAGACTGGAAGGCAATGTCAGTGTCAAGTTGGGGCTGTCATGGAATTCATGGAGATTCCCTGCCCGTGTCTATTGCTACTTCTACGCCTTCGGAAGTTCCGGCGTATTTGTCTGATTATCAGGATGTCTTCAGCGAGTCTAGGTCAAGTGCATTGCCTCCTCATAGGGAATGTGACTGTGCAATAGATTTGATTCCAGGCAGTAAGTTTCCTAAGGGAAGACTGTTTAATCTGTCGGTACCTGAACATACTGCGATGCGTTCATATATCAAGGAGTCTCTGGAGAAGGGGCATATCCGTCCTTCTTCTTCTCCCCTTGGTGCGGGATTCTTTTTTGTGGCCAAAAAGGACGGATCTTTGAGGCCTTGTATTGACTATCGGCTTTTAAATAAGATCACTGTCAAATTTCAGTATCCTTTGCCGTTGTTGTCAGACTTGTTTGCCCGGATTAAAGGTGCCAAGTGGTTCACCAAGATAGACCTTCGCGGTGCGTACAACCTTGTGCGCATTAAGCAAGGAGATGAATGGAAAACCGCATTCAATATGCCCGAAGGTCACTTTGAGTACTTGGTGATGCCATTTGGGCTCTCTAATGCACCTTCAGTTTTTCAGTCCTTTATGCATGACATTTTCCGGAAGTATCTGGATAAATTTCTGATTGTTTATCTGGATGATATTCTGGTTTTTTCTGATGATTGGGACTCGCATGTGGAGCAGGTCAGGATGGTTTTCAAGATTTTGCGTGAAAATTCTTTGTTTGTTAAAGGCTCAAAGTGTCTCTTTGGTGTACAGAAGGTTCCCTTTTTAGGGTTCATTTTTTCTCCTTCTGCTGTGGAGATGGACCCAGTCAAGGTTCGAGCTATTCATGATTGGACTCAACCCTCGTCAGTTAAGAGTCTTCAGAAGTTCTTGGGTTTTGCTAACTTCTACTGTCGTTTTATCGCTAATTTTTCTAGCGTTGTTAAACCGTTGACGGATATGACCAAGAAAGGCTCTGATGTGGCTAACTGGGCTCCTGCTGCCGTGGAGGCTTTCCAGGAGTTGAAGCGCCGGTTTACTTCGGCGCCTGTTTTGTGCCAGCCTGATGTCTCACTTCCCTTTCAGGTTGAAGTGGATGCTTCGGAGATTGGGGCAGGGGCCGTTTTGTCGCAGAGAGGCCCTGGTTGCTCTACTATGAGACCTTGTGCCTTTTTCTCTAGGAAGTTTTCGCCGGCAGAGCGAAATTATGATGTGGGCAATCGGGAGTTGTTGGCCATGAAGTGGGCATTTGAGGAGTGGCGTCATTGGCTCGAGGGTGCTAAGCATCGTGTAGTGGTCTTGACTGATCACAAAAATCTGATGTACCTCGAGTCTGCTAAACGCCTGAATCCTAGACAGGCCCGCTGGTCATTGTTTTTCTCCCGTTTTGACTTTGTGGTCTCGTATTTGCCAGGTTCTAAGAATGTGAAGGCCGATGCTCTGTCTAGGAGCTTTGTGCCTGATGCTCCTGGAGTCGCTGAACCTGTGGGTATTCTTAAGGAAGGAGTTATCTTGTCAGCTATTTCTCCAGATCTGCGACGTGTGTTGCAGAGATTTCAGGCTGGTAGGCCTGACTCTTGTCCACCTGACAGATTGTTTGTGCCTGCTAAATGGACCAGCAGAGTCATTTCCGAGGTTCATTCCTCAGTGTTAGCAGGGCACCCGGGAATTTTTGGCACCAGAGATCTGGTGGCCAGGTCCTTTTGGTGGCCTTCCTTGTCAAGGGATGTGCGGTCATTTGTGCAGTCCTGTGGTACTTGTGCTTGAGCTAAGCCTTGCTGTTCTCGTGCCAGCGGGTTGCTCTTGCCCTTGCCTGTCCCGAAGAGACCTTGGACACACATCTCTATGGATTTCATTTCAGATCTTCCGGTGTCTCAGGGCATGTCTGTCATCTGGGTGATATGTGATCGTTTCTCCAAGATGGTCCATCTGGTTCCTTTGCCTAAGCTGCCTTCCTCTTCTGATCTGGTTCCTGTGTTCTTCCAGAATGTGGTTCGTTTGCACGGCATTCCTGAGAATATTGTGTCGGACAGAGGATCCCAGTTTGTTTCCAGGTTCTGGCGATCCTTTTGTGGTAGGATGGGCATTGAATTGTCGTTTTCGTCCGCTTTTCATCCACAGACTAACGGACAAACGGAACGAACTAATCAGACTCTGGAGGCGTATTTGAGGTGTTTTGTCTCTTCTGATCAGGATGATTGGGTGACCTTCTTGCCGTTGGCTGAATTTGCCCTTAATAATCGGGCTAGTTCTGCCACCTTGGTTTCGCCATTTTTCTGCAACTCTGGTTTCCACCCTCGTTTTTCCTCGGGACATGTGGAGCCTTCTGACTGTCCTGGGGTGGATTCTGTGGTGGATAGGTTGCAGCGGATCTGGAATCATGTGGTGGACAACTTGAAGTTGTCACAGGAGAAGGCTCAGCGTTTTGCCAACCGCCGCCGCGGTGTGGGTCCCCGACTTCGCGTTGGGGATTTGGTATGGCTGTCTTCTCGATTTGTTCCTATGAAGGTCTCCTCTCCCAAATTTAAGCCTCGATTCATTGGTCCTTACAAGATATTGGAGATCCTTAATCCTGTATCCTTTTGCCTGGATCTTCCGGTGTCGTTTGCCATTCACAACGTATTTCATAGGTCCTTGTTGCGGCGGTACGTTGTGCCTGTGGTTCCTTCTGCTGAGCCTCCTGCTCCGGTGTTGGTTGAGGGCGAGTTGGAGTACGTGGTGGAGAAGATCTTAGATTCTCGTCTCTCCCGGCGGAGGCTTCAGTACCTGGTCAAGTGGAAGGGCTATGGTCAGGAGGATAATTCCTGGGTGGTCGCCTCTGATGTGCATGCGGCCGATTTAGTTCGTGCCTTTCACGCCGCTCATCCTGATCGCCCTGGTGGTCTTGGTGAGGGTTCGGTGACCCCTCACTAAGGGGGGGGTACTGTTGTGAATTTACTTTTTGGCTCCCTCTAGTGGCTACTAGTGATTTGACTCTGGGTATGTCAGTCATTCCTTTTATTCTCACCTGGGTCGTTAGGTCAGGGGTGTTGCTATATAAGCTCCCTGGACCTTCAGTTCAATGCCTGGCAACGTTGATATCAGAGCTAATCTGTAGTGCTCTTGTCTACTGATCCTGGTTCCTGCTTGATTAAGCTAAGTCTGCTTTTTTGCTTTTTGCTATTCGTTTTTGTTTGCATTTTTGTCCAGCTTGTATATAATCTGTATCCTGACCTTGCTGGAAGCTCTAGGGCGGCTGGTGTTCTCCCCCCGGGCCGTTAGACGGTTCGGGGGTTCTTGAATCTCCAGCGTGGATTTTTTGATAGGGTTTTTGTTGACCATATAAGTTATCTTACTATATTCTGCTATTAGTAAGTGGGCCTCTCTTTGCTAAACCTAGTTCATCTCTGTGTTTGTCATTTCCTCTTACCTCACCGTTATTATTTGTGGGGGGCTTGTATCCTACTTTTGGGGTCTTTTCTCTGGAGGCAAGAGAGGTCTTTGTTTTCCTCTTCTAGGGGTAGTTAGCTCTCCGGCTGGCGCGAGACATCTAGCGACCAACGTAGGCATGTTCCCCGGCTACTTCTAGGGTTGGTGTTAGGAGTAGATATATGGTCAACCCAGTTACCACTGCCCTATGAGCTGGATTTTTGTACTTCGCAGACTTGCTGATATCTCTGAGACCCTCGCCATTGGGGTCATAACAGGAACGGTATGGAATTTACATGTAATTTAGCAATATTCTGGACATCCACTTTTGTAATTTGCTTCCTTCATCTGCGTACTAATAACTCCATAGCAGTAGGTGGCCATACAGATGCATCTCTCAGATCATCTGTTGGAGGCATTGAAAGTATCTGATAATATAAATGCAATTGATGGTGTATTTTAAATGGTATTTGTAACGCCGCAGTGAGGAGAGTTTCCTAGAGTAGACCCTCTGGTTCGTGGTACCGAACCTCCCCTGGGTGAGCTGAACCTAGTGAGGACCGACCCCAATACAGGGACCATCAGGGGCAAGCCCAGGGGACTCAAATACCATGACAGCCGGTACCGAGAGGATGGCTCGTACTGTACCAGGGTACGGAAGAAAACAGAAAGTAGCTCAGTAAAGAGACTGAGGGTACTGGGAAAACTGGGAGTTCAGGCCAAGAAAAGAGTGAGTTCCTGGAGCAAAAGATGAAGGCTGAAGAGAATGGACAGGATTCGAGGACCACCAGAGACTCAGGCAGAGATCAACCCTGTGAAGAGAACAAGGACAAAGCAGGGTAAAACTCGAACTAGGCTAGCGCACGGGTAAGCACACGGAGAGCCTGAATAACTACTAGAGAACTAGCACAATAATCAGGCACCTTCTTTAACAGGAAGCAATCAGAAATACCCAGTAAATTGCTACTATTTGCTGGACAGTACTTCCGGGTCAGGACGCACCAGCTCCATAAAACAGTGGAGATGCGCGCGTCTGCATCCTAAGCTGTACAGGGTGCATGCGCGAGCACCGGGATTCCACAGCCGACCACGAGACAGGAAGCGCCGGAGAGACACAGCGAAGCCCCTGACTAACAGCACGCCAAGACACCGGACAAGGCAGAGCAGGGTGAGTGGCGAGGGACCGGGCTGCAGCAGACGTAATAGTATTCCATGATTGCCTGCCCTGGTGCAGTCATTCTCCCTTCTTGCAAATACAAATGTTAGTATTGTGCAGGGAGGTGGGAGATGCAACTGCAGTCTATGTGAAAAGTGTGAAGGATAGGAGGGAAATCCTGAAGTGGAGTCATCTTTTTCGGTCAAAGTACAAAACACAGAACTGAAATCACATCATAAAAAGTCCACACAGAAACCATTAAAGACATGATTGTTAGGCAAATTTCTAAGTTAGAAATGAGAAAATATTTAAAAATTTAAATTTGCCAGCTTAGATCAATTTTTTTCTCCAAAAATTGATTGGTCACTTCGCTGCGAATAGGTAAGACTGCAAAGCCTCCAATTGTCCACAGAGGACATGTATAACATTTTGGGTATAGATGAGCAGATCAGGCAAAATTTGAATTCTCATATTATCATGGGACAATAAGAGAAGTTATTCTTCACAAATTTAATGTCCTTGTTTATGATCTGGCATATCTTCAGACTCCAGAGCAAAATAAATATGTAAAACTCCCCCCAAAATAATCATGCTTACCTCTCCAATCCTTCTGCTCCTCTCTGTCATCAGCTCAGTCCCCACTACATCTTCTGACTGTCGTCGCGATCACTGGAATCCTTGGGCCACTAACTCTAGGCCAGGACTTCTACCTCTGATAAGGCTTAGGTAGATTCTCAACAAGTGCAAAAAGGGTTGTGACACCAAGATGTATGCCTTGACCTTGAAAAAACTGCGCCTGTCATCAAAGCCGGAGGTTCAAGCCTAGTGTGAGAGGCTCTTGGATTTCAGACAAATAAAACGGCAATCAAAAGATGCGACGAAGACCAGACAGGTGACAGTGAAGACCAGAAAGGCCAAGGAGATAAGTGGTGAGGTGCGTATAAGTGTTATTTTTTTAACCTTTTGATTGCACTTTCCGGTCTAGAAAATTGGTCTCAGTTATCACAATTTTGTTGAATGTGAGAGGAAGCAAATTACAAAACCTCTGCATTTTTCTTGAAATTTTTTTGTAAAATTCAATTACTCTCAAATATATTCACTCATCTCTAACTCCAAGGTCTCCTAGGTCTGTATCTAACCCCCTTGAAGAGCTTTAATGCAAATAAAGCCTTAGGGTCCAATTATATATACCAACCGGAGTAAGTCAATGACCGCCGATCAGTAAATGTTTAACACTCATCAATCGTTGAAACACTTGTTTACAAAGGCAGACCGCACAGAACGATGCACAATGAACGATCTATAATATATCATTCAGTTCACCCAGGTTGCCATTGTCTTTGGCAGGGCAAGTCCCGTTTACACAGAAACAATGATTTTTAAGCTTAAAAATCAATTCAATCAAGGGGACTAGAACCTGCAATTGTTTGCTCGCTTGTGCTATAAAACAATGATACATCATTGCCGAACATGGCAAAAATCTTGATCTCAAATAAACACCTGCGAGAAGCTACCGTTCACAGGAGAATCAACATGACAGGCACAAAGGTTTTCAGCAGAGCTATTGCCATCTTGACAGCTCATTGGCACCCCACAATCACATCATAGGGCCACAACGAGAGCGTGAACGATGCACCCCCATGAATGTATACTGTTAGTACCATCTCAAAAATGGAAAGCGACATTTAACAAGTTTACAGCCATGGATGGAGCTTATAGAGTCAGATGATGGCTGAATATCACAGCTATCATCTGCCAGGAAAGTCAGGGAGGAGGCATGTGACATAACTGTACATCATATGTTGGTAAGGGGTGAAAAATTTGACACAAATTTTATCGACATTTGATTTTCTAATCTCTAGTATATACTGTGTCCCATCTTGGCAAACAGGGTGAAAATTATTGGGGACCAGAAGGCAGCCCAAATCAGGGAGCCCCATTCTTTTGCACCATGAGTTGTAAAATTTCCTATGTAATTTATTCTCTACACAAGGGTCTCCACATTAGAAAACACAGGACGAGAAAAGTATCTCTGAGACATTAAATTCATTTTTGCTTAGAGGTGAATAAATCACACACTATCCTGTATAAAGTGACCCCATTTTGCACTTGGTATGGACTACAGTCTCATCTATCTTTGCTCCTTCGTGTGCAAGAAATACACACAAAATGTAAAAAAAAACACTAAACACAAAAAAAAGGCATAAAAAAGAAACATTTCCCATCATCTTTCCCTTAATCTTCTCATTTTCATTGATCCCATTTTGTTATATATTTAAACCTGAGACATATGTTATGAAATCTCTTGTCTATCCGGAACTCAGCCCTGGATGTTGGATTCCTCACAGTCCTGTGCATGGCTGGAAGACAACTGGCTGCAGCAGGAGCCTCCCCCCTCTGTGCATTAAGAGAGAGAAAGAGATTTTCCATCTCAAAAGTTTGGGTCCCAATTGTTTTCTGTGAGGTTTGAGTTCTGGTTCAACCTCGTGTACAATTCTGCTACCCGAACCGAACCTTGGAATAAAGATTGGGTCGGGTACCAGAACCCAAACTTCCATGGGTCCGCTCTTCCCTAGTTCTGTCTCCTTATCAGTCAGCCATAGATGAAACCGATCAGCAGGAATTTATTCAGGAATTTTACAAGACTAAATATATTTTATGTTTAATTTAAACATTTCTAGGTTTCTAGGTTTCATGTTCCTTTAAGACACAAGCTTTCTTGATATTTCCACTGGGAGGTTAATGGTAATTCATGTCATGATGAGTATGTTCCTTTAATAAATGTAATTACGTGTGAAAGAGAATTTATGCACCGTTGTATCCCAGCAAGGGACTGAGAAAAGGGATTAAACTCAGATCCTATAACTACTGGCCCAGTACATGTCTTATTGATTTTTTGTAATGGCGTTTATATAGATTACACTTTTCTCGGGATTTGTTTAGTGGAGATACAAACTTATTTACTTGTATATTTTAGGCTTCCTGGTTAAGGTCTAATGGACTTTTCTTGATGAACTCCACTGGGTTTCACAATGGTTTTGTAGAGTGAAGTTCACAAGTGATCGGACACTGGAAGTGTAACTCATATAACAGAACATTATTCCCATCCTGCCTCACAGGTTTTAGTTAAGCCAACATCATAAATCGTCTGGCCAATAAAATTAGTTTTTACATGAAGCATTTTTGTTTCAAGGGCATTGTCTACAAAATTACTGTACCTATGAAAGCACACTAACAAGAAGCACGACCAATAAAACAAAAATCCATCTGTAAATAAGTGTAAAGAAATGATTCATTGTTTTCCAATTCTAAGTAGGTGACAAACAATTTGCCTGTCATTGTAATGTGAGGAAAAAGATGGCAGATAGATAGACAGATAATAGATAGATAGATAGATAGATAGATAGATAGATAGATAATAGATAGATAGATAGATAGATAGATAGATAATAGATAGATAATAAATAGATAATAGATAGATGATAGATAGATAGATGATAGATAGATGATAGATAGATAGATAGATAGATAGATAGATAGATAGATAGATAGATGATAGATAGATGATAGATAGATGATAGATAGATAGATAGATAGATAGATAGATAGATAGATAATAGATAGATGATAGATAGATAATGGAAGATAGATAGATAGATAATAGATAGATGATAGAAAGATAATAGATAGATAATAGATAGATAGATAATAGATAGAAAATAAATAGATAGATAGATAGATAATAGATAGAAAATAAATAGATAGATAGATAGATAGATAGATAGATAGATAGATAGATAATAGATAGATATATAATAGATAATAGATAGAAATATAGATAGATAGATAGATAGATAGATAGATAGATAGATAGATAGATAGATAGATAATAGGTAGAAAATAAATAGATAGATAGATAATAGATAGATGGATAGATAGATAGATAGATAGATAGATAGATAGATGATAGATAACAGATAATAGATAGAAAATAGATAGAAAATAGATAGATAATAGATAGATAGATAATAGATAGATAATAGATAGATAATAGATAATAGATAGATAATAGATAATAGATAATAGATAGATAATAGATAGATAATAGATAATAGATAGATAATAGAAAGGTACTTACATAAATAGATAGATGATAGATAGATGATAGATAGATGATAGATATTTAGTTATTGGATGCTGGCTGCCTCCAGACTGATCTTGCACTCCTCCCATTGACCTTGCAGGTGGCCATAATCAGCTCTACCTGCCCATAAATTGTAGGCTTAACTTAGAGTGACATGTTTTGTCCATAGTTGTAGGCTGTTGACCCAAAAGTGGCATGTATGGTAGAGTAGGACCCATCAGAGGGAGGTCACCTTGCCGTGGTTGATGGGCACACATGAATTGGCCAATTTATGTGCTAAGAACCTTTATCTTCATCTATTACAGTAAGTTTTAAAAAAAAATAAAAAATAAAAAAAAATTTTGTTTAAAAATTGTTTTTGAGAAGTATAATCTATTTTGAATGTTTTAAATGTTTTTCTGTATTTTCACATGACCTAGATTCATGCACATGTGCTACTGTGATCTTTTTCTCTGCAGTTTTGAAGGGTGCATGTGTTCACATTAAGAGTGCTGGTTGTTTTTTTTTGTCTAGATAGATAGATAATAGATAGATGATAGATAGATAATAAATGATAGATAGATAAAAATAGATAATAGATAGATAGATAGATAATAGATAGGTAATAGATAGATATTAGATAATAGTTAGATAGATAGATAATAGATGATAGAAAGATAATAAATAGATAATAGATAGATGATAGATAGATAGATAGATAGATGATAGATAGATGATAGATAGATAGATAGATAGATAGATAATAGATAGATAGATAGATAGATAGATAGATAGATAGATAGATAATAGATAGATAATAAATAGATAATAGATAGATGATAGATAGATAGATGATAGATAGATGATAGATAGATAGATAGATAGATAGATAGATGATAGATAGATGATAGATAGATGATAGATAGATAGATAGATAGATAATAGATAGATGATAGATAGATAATGGAAGATAGATAGATAGATAATAGATAGATGATAGAAAGATAATAGATAGATAATAGATAGATAGATAATAGATGATAGATAATAGATAGAGAGATGATAGATAGATAGATAGATAGATAGATAGATAGAGATAGATAGATAATAGAGTAGATATCACAAGTATTTTGAAAATAGCATTCACTATTAATTAGTTTTGAGGAAGGGTAATGATATATTAGGTTTTTGACATGAAATCAATGTTAGCCTTGAGGAGACTCCTGACTTGTCAAATAATCAATACAGAAACCTTGCACCTACAGGGAAGGACAGATTCATCTTTGTGAATGAAGCTTATAAATCTTGGAGAGATATGTACTTTTGTTTCTGATGCTTTAGATTTTGTTCCTTAAATTGCTAATATTTATAACCTAGATATAATGTATTTGTTGAACAATATAATATATTTCCAACTATCAGCATGGCTGACTCAAAGGGTTTGTCCGTTTTCAGAAAAGTTTTGTCTGCAAGCTATAATGTTAAAGAAGGGTAACTTAACTTACTCTCCTCAGATCTAGTGTTGTGCCTCCACTGCTGACACTGTCCATGTTGTTCATCTGCAGAGGTCACGTCAATAACGCTGCAGCCAATTACTGAGCTCAGAAGCTCATGCTATTTACATTTGTAGAGCTGTTGAGCTCTGTGATTGGCTGCAGTGATGATTTGAATTTACCGCTGTAGCCTATACACAGTCGTCAGTGAAGCCCCGGAGACAAAGCGCTGGGTCCCGGGAGGGTAAGTTAAGGGTGTTTTTTCTTTTCATGGTGAGCTGATCTGATAAGGACAAGTCTTCTTGTCAATTGATTGTTTTTTTATTTGTTATCATTATAAAAAAAAGTGTGAATACATTTAAAGGCACATACATCACATTATTGTTGATTTATCTTGAAATCTTTAAAAGGGTCTACCAATGATTTAAAGGGGTTGTCCACCACTCTGACACCCCTTCTGAATCCTTATTTTTACCCTCAGTAAAATAATAACAAATATACTGTACTCACCTGTCGGCACTTGCTCTCGGAGGGATCAAGTCCTATTGTTGTTATGTTACGCAATGCTTATGTTCAATCAGCACTGACTTTAATCTCCTCTACTATGGACATAATTGACATCCAGGAGAAGTGAAAGCAGCTGCAGCCCTCTCACTTCCTCCAGATGTAAGAGATTTGTCGGAAGGTGGGGAAAGGAAAGCCAGTTCTGATTGGCCACAGGGATTGCGTGACATAATGCTACGCGAGCCCTGTGTTAGCCAGTGCTGACACCGCTGTAACGACGCTGACACAGGAGGTGAGTATAGAGGTTTTGGTATTTTATTGGAGGCAAACATAGAGATTCACTAGGGATTGTCTGAACTGCATAGGAATGCTTATGGCATACCTCTTTATTTCTGATATTTTGCAATAAAAGAGGATCAGGAAGTTTAGATTAGCCGAACAAAGACTGTCTGGCATCTAGGTTTGTATTTATTATGAAATGTCATGACTGGACTCTGGGACTCGATCTGGTGATCTCAGGCTGTGGGTTGGTTTTCCTCTCTGTTTGACCACAGCCTGTACTGTCTCTGTCCAACTGCTGATAAATGCTCATCTTTCTTTTGCTTTGATGTTTTTCTATGCAGGTGTTTTCACTTCCATGTTTAGTTTGCCCTATCGCATATTCAGTGTCTTTGCTGGCTATATGGATGGTTGAAGTACCAGCTGCCCAGTGAAGGATTATCTTGCTGAAATTTTCTCTATTGCCTCTCCTGCACATTGTTTCCCCTTTTCAGCTCTTTTACCATTTCGTTACATTCAGGGTCTGTGGGTTTTCACGTATACTATAGGTCTATAGGATTCCTTTATTTTCCTTACATCTTTCCTTTATAACTGTGTCATCATGTCTTTAGCCCTGTGTCTCACCCTCTGTCTGTGTGCACTATGTTTTGATGCTGTGGTTTTGGTTTACACTCTGTGTATAGTTGATGGTGCAGTAAAGGACACTTAGTATCAGCCGATGTTGAGTGGGGGCACCATTGCATAATTTTGGGATGTGTACCTCAGTGGTCATACCAGAAAAAAATCAGGGTCAAGTAAGGGATTGCCTAGTCTGTATAGGGACCCGTGTGTACAGGTTTACCATCTCCCCTGTTATGACCTGGTGGGTACGGAGCGGTGCTGAGATGACTTGGTGGGCAAAACCAATCATGGACTCGCTAAGGAGCAGCACTGAAATGACTTGGTGGGCAAAACAAAAATAGGACTAGCTCTGAGGAGGTGTTAACTTTACTGACCGCAATCCTTACTCCTAACACCAACACTAGAAATAGCCGTGGAGCGTTCCTATCTCTGCCTAGACGCCTCTGCACAGCCTAAGAACTAGCTACCCCTGAAGATGGAAACAGAAAGCTATCTCGCCTCAGAGAAACCCCCAAAGGAAGATAGCCCCCCACAAATATTGACGGCGAGTGGAGAGGGAAAATGACAAACTCAGAAATGAAACTAGATTTTTTAGCAAAGGAGGCCACTACTATCTAAATAGACAGAGATAGAAAAGGCTACTGTGCGGTCAGTATAAAAACTAAAAGTCCACGCAGAGTTTACAAAAATAACCACCACACCGACTCACGGTGTGGAGGGGCAAATCTGCGACCCCAGAGCTTCCAACTAGCCGGAATATTTCATAATGACAAGCTGGACAAAAGAGACATAAATTGAACTGAACAGAAGGTCATAAGCAGGGAAACACCCAAAAAGTAGCAGACTTATCTTAAGCTGAAAATGGACTGGCCAACAGAGAACTTCCAGGAAAGGACTGAATCCACAGGAAATACATTGACAGCTGGCATCCACTAAAGCCAAAAGCCCAGTTAAATAACAAGGCCAGGAAACCGATTAGTGAATGCAGCTGCTAAGTTCCACCTGAAACCACCAGAGGGAGCCCAAGAGCAGAACTCCCAAAAATACCATTCGCAACCACAGGATGGAGCCCAAGAACGGAATTCACAACAGTACCCCCCCTTGAGGAGGGGTCACCGAACCCTCACCAGAGCCCCCAGGCCGATCGGGATGAGCCAAATGAAAAGCACGTACCAAATCGGCAGCATGGACATCGGAGGCAAAAACCCAAGAGTTATCCTCCTGGCCATAACCCTTCCACTTGACCAGATACTGAAGTTTCCGCCTTGAACGACGAGAATCCAAAATCTTCTCCACCACATATTCCAGCTCCCCCTCAACCAACACCGGAGCAGGAGGGTCAACGGAAGGAACCATGGGCACCACATATCTCCGCAACAAAGATCTATGGAACACATTATGAATGGAAAACGAAGCTGGAAGGGCCAAACGAAAAGACACCGGATTGATAATTTCCGAAATCCTATAAGGACCAATAAAACGAGGTTTGAACTTAGGGGAAGAGACCTTCATAGGAACATGACGAGAAGACAACCAGACCAAATCCCCAACCCGAAGCAGGGGACCAACGCACCGACGGCGGTTAGCAAAACGTTGAGCCTTTTCCTGAGCCAATGTTAAATTGTCCACCACATGAGTCCAAATCCGCTGCAACCTATCCACCACAGAATCCACCCCAGGACAGTCCGAAGGCTCAACCTGCCCTGAAGAAAAACGAGGATGAAAACGGAAATTGCAAAAAAAAGGCGAAACCAAAGTAGCCGAACTAGCCCGATTATTAAGGGCAAACTCGGCCAACGGCAAGAAGGTAACCCAATCATCCTGATCAGCAGACACAAAGCATCTCAAGTAGGTTTCCAAGGTCTGATTGGTTCGCTCCGTCTGTCCATTTGTGTGGACGCCGAAGAAAAAGACAAATTAATGCCCATTCTACCACAAAAGGACCGCCAAAACCTAGAAACAAACTGGGTACCTCTGTCAGACACAATATTCTCCGGAATACCATGCAAATGAACCACATGCTGGAAAAACAAAGGAACCAAATCAGAGGAGGAAGGCAACTTAGGCAAAGGTACCAAATGGACCATTTTAGAAAACCGGTCACAAACCACCCAGATGACAGACATCTTCTGAGACACAGGAAGATCGGAAATAAAATCCATGGAAATATGCGTCCAGGGCCTCTCAGGGATAGGCAAGGGCAAAAGCAACCCACTAGCACGAGAACAGCAGGGCTTAGCCCGAGCACAAATCCCACAGGACTGCACGAAGGAACGCACATCCCGTGACAAAGAAGGCCACCAAAAGGACCTGGCAACCAAATCTCTGGTTCCAAAGATCCCAGGATGACCAGCCAACACCGAACAATGGATCTCAGAAATCACCCTATTAGTCCATCTATCAGGAACAAACAATTTACCCACAGGACAGCGGTCGGGTCTATCAGCCTGAAACTCCTGAAGCACCCGCCGCAAATCAGGGGACATAGCAGAAAGAATCACCCCCTCCTTGAGAATACCAGCCGGCTCACGGACTCCAGGAGAATCAGGCAAAAAACTCCTAGACAAGGCATCAGCTTTCACATTCTTAGATCCCGGAAGATACGAGACCACAAAATCAAAACGGGAGAGAAACAAAGACCACCGAGCCTGTCTAGGATTCAAGCGCTTGGCCGACTCAAGGTAAATCAGATTCTTATGGTCGGTCAAGACCACAACACGATGCTTGGCTCCCTCAAGCCAATGTCGCCACTCCTCGAATGCCCACTTCATAGCCAACAACTCCCGATTGCCGACATCATAATTACGCTCAGCAGGTGAAAACTTTCTGGAGAAGAAAGCACACGGCTTCAACACAGAGCCATCAGAACTTCTCTGAGACAGAACAGCTCCTGCCCCAATCTCAGAAGCGTCAACCTCAACCTGAAAAGGGAGAGAAACATCTGGCTGACGCAACACAGGGGCAGAAGTAAAGCGACGCTTAAGCTCCTGAAAGGCCTCCACAGCCGCAGAGGACCAATTCACCACATCTGCACCTTTCTTGGTCAAATCGGTCAGAGGTTTAACTGCAGTAGAAAAATTAGCAATGAAGCGGCGATAAAAATTAGCAAAGCCCAAAAATTTCTGAAGGCTCTTCACAGATGTGGGCTGAGTCCAATCATAAATAGCCTGGACCTTAACAGGGTCCATTTCAATAGCCGAGGGAGAAAAAATGAACCCCAGAAAAGAAACCTTCTGAACTCCAAAAAGGCACTTAGACCCCTTCACAAACAGTGTATTAGCACGAAGAATCTGAAATACCATCCTGACCTGCTTCACATGAGTCTCCCAATCATCGGAAAAAACCAAAATATCATCCAAATATAAAATCATAAATTTATCCAAATACTCCCGGAAAATATCATGCATAAAGAACTGAAATACAGATGGAGCATTTGAGAGCCCGAAAGGCATCACAAGATATTCAAAATGGCCTTCGGGCGTATTAAATGCTGTTTTCCATTCATCACCCTGTTTGATGCGGACCAGATTATACGCCCCTCGAAGGTCAATCTTGGTAAACCAGCTAGCCCCTTTGATCCGAGCAAACAAATCAGAAAGCAAAGGCAAAGGGTACTGGAATTTGACCGTGATCTTATTGAGAAGGCGATAATCTATACAGGGCCTCAAGGAGCCATCCTTCTTGGCAACAAAAAAGAACCCCGCTCCCAACGGTGACGAAGACGGGCGAATATGCCCCTTCTCCAAGGACTCTTTTACATAAGTCCGCATAGCGGTATGCTCTGGCACAGACAGATTGAAAAGTCGACCCTTAGGGAACTTACAGCCAGGAATCAAATTAATAGCGCAATCACAGTCCCTATGAGGAGGCAGAGGACTGGATTTAGGCTCCTCAAATATATCCTGGAAATCTGACAAAAACTCAGGAACCTCAGAAGAAGGGGACGAGGAAATTGACATCAGAGGAATGTCACTATGTATCCCCTGACAACCCCAACTAGTCACGGACATAGATTTCCAATCCAGCACTGGATTATGTACCTGTAACCATGGAAACTCCAGCACAACCACATCATGCAAATTATGCAACACCAAAAAGCGAATATTTTCCTGATGTGCTGGAGCCATGTTCATGGCTAACTGTGTCCAGTACTGAGGTTTATTCTTGGCCAATGGCGTAGCATCAATCCCCCTCAAGGGAATAGGACTCTGCAACGGCTCCAAGGAAAAACCACAGCGCTTGGCAAATTCCAGGTCCATTAAGTTCAGGGCAGCGCCAGAATCCACAAATGCCATTACAGAAAAGGACGACAATGAGCAAATCAGGGTAATAGACAAGAGAAATTTAGGCTGTAAAGTACTGATGGTAACCGACTTAGCAACCCTCTTAGTTCGCTTTGGGCAGTCAGAGATAGCATGAGTAGCGTCACCACAGTAAAAACACAGCCCATTCTGACGTCTGAACTCCTGCCGATCTGCTCTCGTCAAAACTCTATCACACTGCATAGGCTCAGAACTCTGCCCAGAGGACACCGCCATATGGTGCACAACCTTACTTTCACGTAGGCACCGATCAATCTGAATGGCCAGAGACATTGATTCGTTCAAACCAGCAGGCGTGGGAAACCCCACCATAACATCTTTAAGAGCTTCAGAAAGACCCTTTCTGAAAATAGCCGCCAGGGCATCCTCATTCCATTTTGTAAGCACAGACCACTTTCTAAATTTCTGACAATATATCTCTACTGCTTCCTGACCCTGACACAGAGCCAGCAAAATTTTTTCTGCCTGATCCACAGAATTGGGTTCATCATAAAGCAGTCCAAGTGCTTGAAAAAACGAATCTATATTGAGCAATGCAGGATTCCCTGGCTCAAGGGAGAGTGCCCAGTCCTGTGGGTCGCCACACAACAGAGAAATAACAATCTTCACCTGCTGAATGGGGTCACCAGAGGAACGGGGTCTCAGAGCAAAAAATAATCTGCAATTATTTTTAAAATTCAAAAACCTAGATCTATCCCCAGAAAACAAATCAGGAATAGGAATTCTAGGCTCAGAAATAGGAGTTTGAACAACATAGTCTTGGATACTCTGTACCCTTGCAGCGAGATGATCAACACGCGCAGACAGACACTGAACCTCCATATCAGCACCAAGCTCCTGCACCATCCAAAAATCAAGGGGAAAAAAAAAGGACCAAACAAGCAACAAGAAAAAAAAAAACTATGACTCAGAACATTCTCTTCCCTCTTTTGAGATGCATTTAACACATTGTGGGCCAGCTGTACTGTTATGACCTGGTGAGTACGGAGCGGTACTGAGATGACCTGGTGGGCAAAACCAATCATGGACTCGCTAAGGAGCAGCACTGAAATGACCTGGTGGGTAAAACAAAAATAGGACTAGCTCTGAGGAGGTGGTAACTTTACTGACCGCAATCCTTACTCCTAACACCAACACTAGAAATAGCCGTGGAGCGTTCCTATCTCTGCCTAGACGCCTCTGCACAGCCTAAGAACTAGCTACCCCTGAAGATGGAAACGGAAAGCTATCTCACCTCAGAGAAACCCCCAAAGGAAGATAGCCCCCCACAAATATTGACGGTGAGTGGAGAGGGAAAATGACAAACTCAGAAATGAAACTAGATTTTTTAGCAAAGGAGGCCACTACTATCTAAATAGACAGAGATAGAAAAGGCTACTGTGCGGTCAGTATAAAAACTAAAAGTCCACGCAGAGTTTACAAAAATAACCACCACACCGACTCACGGTGTGGAGGGGCAAATCTGCGACCCCAGTGCGTCCAACTAGCCGGAATATTTCATAATGACAAGCTGGACAAAAGAGACATTAATTGAACTAAACAGAAGGTCATAAGCAGGGAAACACCCAAAAAGTAGCAGACTTATCTTAAGCTGAAAATCGACTGGCCAACAGAGAACTTCCAGGAAAGGACTGAATCCACAGGAAATACATTGACAGCTGGCATCCACTTAAGCCAAAAGCCCAGTTAAATAACAAGGCCAGGAAACCGATTAGTGAACGCAGCTGCTAAGTTCCACCTGAAACCACCAAAGGGAGCCCAAGAGCAGAACTCCCAAAAATACCATTCGCAACCACAGGATGGAGCCCAAGAACGGAATTCACAACACTCCTCTGGTTTGTTCATGTGAGTGTTACGGTTCATTCATAATATTATAATTATGATTATTAGGTAGACAGCCAAGCTTGGTAATTAATCTTATTTGCTAAATTAAGTATTTTGCAGAATGTAATTGTATGTGCACCCAATGTACATGTGTATATATGATCACAAAGTAGCTCCCACAGTTGACTACCATTGTTGCCCTTTAAAATTTCTGCAACAGATGACTCCATACAAACTCTTCGCTTTAGATGCTACTCACAGTCCTTGTCACAGGTTTCCCCCTAGAGTCTTATCACAGATGTTCCTGTACCATGTCTTAAAGAAGCATGCCCATCAAAGTTTGTTTTGTCTTGATATATTACAGTCATCACATTATATAGCACTGTATACTTACAATTGCTCATTTTGCCTTTCTAAAGCTGGTTTCACATTTGCGGATTACGACTTGCGGAGGACTGCGTAGCTCCTCCGTTAATCCCCGCCCACTGCCGCGCCTCTTCCTTCAGCTCCGCCTATGTCAGCATGCATCCTGCATACCCTATCTTTAACATGGGATACGCAGACCATGCGGTTGTATGCGGATGCCTCTGCATGCGTCGTTTTGACGCTGCGCCGACCGCAACAAAATGCAGCATGTTGCGTTCGACACAGGTCGGCGCAGCGTGAAAACGATGCATACTGAGGCATCCGCATACATCAGCATGGCCTGCGTACCCAATGTTAAAGATAGGGTACGCAGGACGCATGTTGACGTAGGCAGAGCTGAAGGAAGAGGCGCAGCAGTGTGCGGGGCTTAACGGAGGAACTACGCAGTCCTCCGCAAAGCCCTCAACCGCAAATGTGAAACCAGCTTTACCAGTTAATTCTTCTCTTTTCAATTAGGTTTCTGATATCACATGATTAAAAACTGACTAGCTAAATCCTTCTAAGTTATATACAGAAACAGGAAATCTCATTTCCATGTATGAGTCATCAGTGCAAAAGTTCCTGGCAGGGAGGAGGAGTGGAGTGGCTGTGTCAGGAAGTGAAGAGAGGGATGATAAATGCAGGATAAAGAGACTTCCTGTTTCTATATAGAACAAAGAGAAGCATTAGCTGGGTAGAATGGCAAAATGAGCAATTGTAATTACACAGTTCTTTACAATATGATGATTGCAATATATTAAGAGGATAAAACATTTGATGGGAGTGCTTCTTTACATGTTCCACAGAGTGCCTGAAACTAACATCCCACCCAGAGTCCCTGCAACAGAGACTCCCATCTAATGTATATGAAGGGTCTTCTTACTTGGCAGATGATGTCAGGGGAAGAAGTTGAATTTTAAATCTTAAACATATGGTTCTAAGAGATATGTCTGAGCTTATTCACTTCTTCCCTTTGAAAACACATGCATGGTCGCCAAAAGCATATGCATACTTATGAGGATTCAGGAGAAAAAGCTATTCAGTGGACAAATATTGAAGGTGCTTACCAGCTTTAGTGTTCCATGCCAGATCTGCTATTGTAACCTTATCGTAGATGACAAATCATCCTTTTGAAGCTTAAGCAATCAAAAGTTTTATATTGAAATATTTTAGGTATTATTAGTGAATCGTGGCTGATCCTTCATCACAGTTATGTCCCTGTTCATATACGGTATATAAAACTTTTTATCTACTATAATTCAATTTACTATAAATGTACCCCAAAATTCTGATTCTAACTAATAAAAATATAGGGAAATTTGTTTTCCACTCTGGGGGTTGGAATGGGGTTGAAAAAGAAACTTTTTCACTCACCTTTCCTTAGCTTTCACCATACTTGGTACACACATATTTTCTGATCATCTCTTCTTTCTTTTTCTAATTCCGGTATTCTGGCAGATGCCACTGCTGACTAAGTCCCACAAACTCAAATAGGGTGTGACACATCAATGACGTGTGGTGCATCTCACATGACTATGCGTGGAGTGGTGGACATCATTGATGTAAATCACATCTTATTTATTGAGGATGTCCAGGACTTTTTTCTTTACTATGAGCCTAAAAAGTAACAGGCAAGTAGTTGCTAACTATCTGCCAGTTCTACTTGGTACCAGCTTAGAGTGGTCACTGACTGCTCCTGTCTGCGATTCTCCTGTAACATCAACAGAGCAGCTATTCTTCTGGTCTGCGTGTTGCTGACGTCATACTGATTGACATCCGGCTTCCAGCAATTAGGCACTGGGGACTCAGCTGTCAATCAGCATGAGATCAGCAGTCACACCCTGTCAACAGAGCAAAGCGAAAGAGAAGCCACTGTTCTGTTGGCGTGATGTCAACGGAAGCCACTGAATAACCAACAGGAGTGGTCAACGGAAGCCACTGAATCACCAGCAGGAGTGGTCTGTGCCTGCAGAGAATGGCACCGAGCACAACATGCAGGCCGTTAGAAACTACCTGCCTATTAGTTCTTAGGCACATAGTTAAAAAATAATAAAATAATACTGGACAACTCCTTTTAACCCCAGTCGGTCTAATCAGCAATGGTGATTGAAGTGAGAAGAAGAAAGAGTAGCCGATCAGTTGGCAAGCAGCGGTGATGATGGAACAGTCACGAGGAAGGCCGAGGGGAGTGTTTAACTTATTTTTTTTACCCCTTACCGGCAAATTCAATTTCACCTCAATTGAGCCAATCTGCCCAAATTTCATGTAAATTACTCAACTAATAACAATTACTAGTCAAATTTCTTCCCCCACTCTCTTTATAAATATTGTTAGCAAAAGTAAAAAAAATGTTTTATTACCCATAAGTATCAGAATACCTTAGTATACCTTCTTAAACCCAATTTCGTAATAGGATTTTTTTTAAAAGACTTTTTGAGGTAAAACACAACTATTTTGGAAATATTGTTTAGTTAAAGGGGAAGACAAATTCCAATGAGTGGTTTTCATCTGTTCTATTTGTTGTGTGCTATGATGTGTACACTACCAGCTGTCACAAATTATTTCCAAAGTTTAAACACTTACCTAGACGTCTCCAAGGCATTCATGTTTTCATATCGTTGGAATTTGATGAAAGAACGTATTTGTTTACCTTAATTTCCATTGGTCTGGTTGAAAAATCCTTATGAATATGGTAATTGAATTGCTACCTTGAAACATGCGGTGGCATGATAATAAAGTAATGCTAGAAAATAAATAAAATAATAAATTAGAAAATATAAAATAAAAGTTAAGTCGATCCTAGCGATCTGAAAAAGCAAAAACAATAACTATTTGTACAAACTATTATTCAACTGTAATAAAATTAGGAAATGTTAGTAGCGACATTTAATATGGTAGTCTATAATTTTTAACAGCTCCACGTGGGTCAGTGGTCTGTCACCATGCTGCTATTAACACTTCATAGCTGGCATTATCTAAACGCAGAAAAAAAAATTAACTAATGTAATACATTTTTTCTTAACTGTTTCATATTTGTTTTAAACTTTTGTACATTTTTAGGGTGCAGCCACATTTCCTTTGCTCCTATGAGATATTAGCAACAGTTCGGAATCTTTGCTTTACAACAAATACCTGGGCATAAAAAATAGTGATGAGCCAGTATGCTCGTTACTCGGGTTTCTTCGAGCATGCTTGGGTGGTCTCCGAGTATTTCGGCGTGCTCGGAGATTTAGTTTATGTAGACGCAGCTGCATGATTTACAGCTGCTAGACGGCTTGAATACATGTGAGGATTGCCTGTTTGTTAAGCAACCCCCACATGTATTCAAGCTGTCTAGCAGTCGCAAATCATGCAGCTGCGTCAACATAAACTAAATCTCGCCGAAATACTCGGAGACCACCTGAGCATGCTCGGAGAAACCCGAGTAATGAGCACCCTCCTTGCTCATCACTAATAAAAAACCTTGGTCAAAAATAAATACTCATTGATTTCCAGAAGAATGTGCACAGAGCATGCTCTCTGACCATTTTACACCTTAGATGCTGAAGTCTATCATAGCTGTGGCATCTAAGGAGTTTGGCACATGGAAGGCACTTGCTCTGTTTTTGCATCATTATCACATTTCACAATTTGAAGGCGCTGATGATTTATGAGGGAACTAACAAAAGTTTCCAGGTTTAAAGTAGATACAAATTCAAGTAAAATTTAATTCTACTTGAATATTGCAAAAATCTGCATTCACCAAACTGCAGATTTTTTTGGAATTCGCTTCGGTGTGAATTCAGAAAAATGACGGCCATTGGTCACCATTTCACTGAACCATAATTGGCTATCAAAAGTTAAAAAAAATGCTAACACATACTAGTATTACTGCTCAGCTCTACAGCCCCTCTGCTCCTCACTGTCACCCTTCCAATCTTCATGACATCTTCTTATCACCTCAGCAAAAGCTGTGTCATCCCTGTGCCTCTTTTGATGCTAAGGAGGGAATTCCAGCTCCGGTGAGGTCCGGGATGGTTCTGCGCATGCACACGCAAGGTTCCATTGCTTGTCATAAGGTCATGGCCTTACGCATGCTTACGCAGAACTGTCCCTAGCCTCATCAGAGCGAAAAGTCTCTGCCATGTGTGAAGAGGCCCAGGAATTCATCACTTGCTCCAATGATTAGAATATACGATGAGGACCGGCTGAGTGAGAAACAGAGTTGAGCAGGTGAGTGTAAGTATTTTTTTTTTTTTTTTTTACATCTTATGTGATTATGCTTTGGGGACATGTAAGACCCCAGAACATAATAGGGGACATAAAATTTATTGAGAATAACTTCTTTGTGAATCAAATTTCATGGGAAAATAAATGCGAACAGGTGAACTCAATCTTTGCCTGGTCTACTCATCTCTATCGTAAATATCTCCTTCTTCGGCAACAGACAATAAAACTTTCTTTCAGTACGTTTGACAATTTACTGAGCATAGTTTTGTTCCCTAGTGGCAAGGTTTTGTTTTGCACTTTTTTTTTTTTCCCCCCTACATTTTTTTTCCATCATCATGAAGCTTGTATTTTGCAGGACCAGCTGGAAATTTTGAAAAACACAATTCATTTTACCATATAGTGTGCTGAAAAACAGGGGGAAAAAAGTGCAAGTGAGATGAAAAGGTTAAGATTTGCATTTCCGTGATTGTTTTTTGACTTTCGTTCTTGCAACATTCATTATACAGAAAAAAATTGAACTGGCACTATGACTCCCTCGGTTACGAAAATTACAGTGAGGAAAAGTTAAATTTTTTTTAAGAAAATTTTTTTTTTCACATCACCATTTCATTTTCTGAAACCCATAACGTTTTACATTTTTCATGACGCTAAATGAGGACTTCTTATTTGCGTGGCGGTCTGATGTTTTTACTGGTACCATATTGAGGCACAAACAACATTTCTGATAACTTTTTATTGCTTTAGACGCAGTGAGTGAAGAATGGCAATTTTGAAATTTCAATCTTCTTTACATGTGCCATGTTTAAAAAAATGTTAGATTTTGATAGATCAGACTTTTATAAATTTGGAAATATCAAATATTTTTACTTTTTAGCTTTTTTATTTATTTTTAAGAGGTGAAAAGGGTTGAATACTAATTATGTCATTTCTTTTCTTTTTTTTGGCAGTTTTAGCCCCTTAGTCACCAGGCCAAATTTTTTAAAACTGACCGGTGTCACTTGATGTGGTAATAACCCTGGAACCCTTAAAAAAATCCTTGTTAGGGGCACATTATAATTTATGATCATGGGAAATTTAGGTTGATATATAAAAAAATATCAGAACTTTGAGAAAAAATGTAAAAAACATTAGCAATTTTCAACTTTGAATAATTAATTATCCCTTTAATCCAGATGGTCATACCATAGAAAAACATTAATAAATAACATTTCCCTCATATGTGATTTACATCAGTACCATTTGTAAAATGTTCTTTTATTTTGTTAGCATTTAGGAGGTTTAAAAATGTAGCAGCAATTTTTCATTTTTTCAATGAAATGTATAAAATTTATTTTTTTAGGGACATATCCAAGTTTGAAGTGACTTTGGGGGTCCTATATATTGGAAAACCCCAAAAGTGATACCATTTTAAAAACAGTACCCCCTGACATATTGAAAACTGCTGTCAGGTAGTTTATTAAACCTTCATGTGATTTTCAGGAATGAATGCAAAAGTGACATGACAGGAATGAAGAATTGTATTTTTACCAGCTAAATGTCATTAACTTCTGAACAGCCGGCAGACTCTAAGAACGTTATTTGGCCATGAATTGCTATAGCCAACATCAGGACCACACAATCGTGATCTCAGTGTGCCGATGGGGATAAAGAGGGAGAAGCCACACTCTGTTAACCATTTATATGATGTAGCCACTATTGACAGCAGCATTTAAGGGGTTAAACAGATATGGACGGTGCCAACACTGATCGTGGCTGATGCAGCAAGTTGTCAGCTATAGTGGACAGCCGACAGCTGCTGGATTCTCACCTGTATGGGGATGATATTCTCTTATATCTCAGGTAAGTAAAAAGACGAATTGGCGGTCGATAAGGGGTTAAAAATATGGCGACTGCTCCATACACTGGCACCGAACAAATACTATACCTATATGGCAGATGTTAGAAAGGGGTTAATAGGAAACTTAGAGGAAAAAAAAGAAAATAATTATAAAAACAACCAATATATAATCATTTAAATCTATAAAAAACCTAAAGCGTGAAAGGTAGCAAAAAAGTTGAGTCTATATTACTATTATCATCAACAAATTATATACTGTACATCTAAAAATGCACTCAAAATACTGCCTGTCCTGCAACAAAAATTGTTTACTTTTCAATTGTTTTCTCTCTTTATTTTTAATGATCCAATGATCCAATTGCAATGACCCAAATTATATATATTTATTTGTAATTTTTAAAAACAAGGATCTGTTCTGTACCCTCGCACTCAACATGTGCTCTACATGTATGGCAAATGTTAGGAGGGGGTCAAATACAAAAGATAATATACAGATATTTTTGATTAAATATTAACCTATATATATATATATATATATATATATATATATATATATATATATATATATATATATATACAGTATTGACCAAAAGTTTGGACACACCTTCTCATTTAAAGATTTTCCTGTATTTTCATGACTATGAAAATTGTACATTCACACTGAAGGCATCAAGACTATGAATTAACACATGTGGAATTATATATTTAACAAAAAAGTGTGAAACAACTGAAATTATGTCTTATATTCTAGTTCTTCATAGTAGCCACCTTTTGCTTTGATCACTACTTTGCACACTCTTGGCATTGTCTTGATGAGCTTCAAGAAGTAGTCACCGGGAATGGTCTTCCAACAATCTTGAAGAAGTTCCCAGAGATGCTTAGCACTTGTTTGCCCTTTTGCCTTCACTCTGCGGTCCAGCTCACCCCAAACCATCTCGATTGGGTTCAGGTCTGGTGACTGTGGAGGCCAGGTCATCTGGCGTAACACCCCATCACTCTCCTTCTTGGTCAAATAGCCCTTACACAGCCTGGAGGTGTGTTTGGTGTCATTGTCCTGTTGAAAAATAAATGATGGTCCAACTAAACGCAAATCGGATGGAATAGCATGCCGCTGCAAGATGCTGTGGTAGCCATGCTGGTTCAGTATGCCTTCAATTTTGAATAAATCCCCAACTGTGTCACCAGCAAAGCACCCCCACACCATCACACCTCCTCCTCCATGCTTCATGGTGGGAACCAGGCATGTAGAGTCCATCCGTTCACCTTTTCTGCGTCGCACAAAGACACGGTGGTTAGAACCAAAGATCTCAAATTTGGACCCATCAGACCAAAGCACAGATTTCCACTGGTCTAATGTCCATTCCTTGTGTTCTTTAGCCCAAACAAGTCTCTTCGGCTTGTTGCCTGTCCTTAGCAGTGGTTTCCTAGCAGCTATTTTACCATGAAGGCCTGCTGCACAAAGTCTCCTCTTAACAGTTATTGTAGAGATGTGTCTGCTGCTAGAACTCTGTGTGGCATTGACCTGGTCTCTAATCTGAGCTGCTGTTAATCTGAGGCTGGTGACTCAGATAAACTTATCCTCAGAAGCAGAGTTGACTCTTGGTCTTCCTTTCCTGGGGCGGTCCTCATGTGAGCCAGTTTCTTTGTAGAGCTTGATGGTTTTTGCCACTGCACTTGGGGACACTTTCAAAGTTTGCCCAATTTTTAGGACTGACTGACCTTCATTTCTTAAAGTAATGATGGCCACTCATTTTTCTTTACTTAGCTGCTTTTTTCTTGCCATAATACAAATTCTAACAGTCTATTCAGTAGGACTATCAGCTGTGTATCCACCAGACTTCTGCACAACACAACTGATGGTCCCAACCCCATTTATAAGGCAAGGAATCCCACTTATTAAACCTGACAGGGCACACCTGTGAATTGAAAACCATTCCCAGTGACTACCTCTTGAAGCTCATCAAGAGAATGTCAAGAGTGTGCAAAGCAGTCATCAAAGCAAAAGGTGGCTACTTTGAAGAGCCTAGAATATAAGACATATTTTCAGTTGTTTCACACTTTTTTGTTAAGTATATAATGCCATATGTGTTAATTCATAGTTTTGATGCCTTCAGTGTGAATGTACAATTTTCATAGTTATGAAAATACAGAGAGATCTTTAAATGAGAAGGCGTGACCAAACTTTTGGTCTGTACTGTATATATATATATATATATATATATATATATATATATATTGCATCGTAAAAAAAATACATATTTGCCATGGTCACAATCATACATGGAATCCGGCAGCAAATGAAAACTGACTTTTTCGATAATGCAAGTTCACTTAAATCAGTAAAAGTACTAAAACATAAGAAGTAAAACTTAAAAGCTGAGTCTATAATACTACTCTCAGCAATAAATTACATGCACCTCAAAAAGGCACTCAAAATACTGCATGTTCTGCAAAAAAAAAAAAAGCAGCTACAAAACTAAAAGTTTTGGTTCAGATTTGGTGGAGATGAAAACACAAAAAAACTAAATTTCATTGCACATGAAGACCCAAAATACCCAGTTTAAGTACAAACAGGTATATCTCCATTTTACCATTTATCACAGTTTCGAAAGCAGTCAAAAAAAAATTCTGTCACCTTCTTTTTGCCATTTTTATGCCTCTGACATACTTCTCCGCTGCAGACAATGGCCGTCAATCACCTATTGTGTTTGTAAATAAAGAAATCACATTGGCTTTACTAACACAGTCATTAGTGTGTATTATTTTTCATGTAGCATTCATTGACGTTAACAAAACTCATTTCATGCCTTGTAGTGTGATGAAATTCTCATTTGCAAAGTAACTCCAATGTTTATTCTCCGTTGTTCCTAATAATATTAATAGACATTTAATTAAGGAAACAAGATGGACAAGAGAAATGTAAACTGGCCACTAAATCCAGGGGAAGAGGAAAGGTTTTCATGCATTGAAGCTGAAGACATTATCGTAAGAATTGTGAAAAAATGTATTTTTCTTGCATCCTGCAAATGTGTTTTTTTGTTTTTACATTCAAAGCCCATTTTAGTGATGAAGGATGACAAACTGAACCCTATTGCCTTGATGGCTTCAAATCCAAACAAGAATAATACTTAGAGTTTAATTCTTTCTATGTTTCTAAGGATTTTCTCCAACTTACTCCCAGTCTCCATAAAGTTTTTGTACAGTGACGGTTATTGGTCATAACATTGGTCTGGTGTGTGTCTGAGTGTGTGCTTCAGATATGTGATTAGATTGGGAGTCTAATGGCAAAATTGCAAAATAGCAAAATCAAAAAGGAAAGTTTCTGTGGCAAATCCAGCACAAGGTGCAGAATTGCTTGAAGACTTGCTACTGCAGATTGCCTGACATAAAATGTATAATGCTCAATCTTCTTAGTATTCCTGGCCTGCTACCATCTTCTGCACATCGGGTCTTCAGTAGTGACGAGCTGTGTTGTAGCTAATTTAAGGATACCCTTGTCAAATACGATGACAACTATACAGCAGGGGATGCAGACAGAATGTCACATCTCCACCAGTAGCTACTCCTGTGATGTCTGCTCTGTTGCTAGGCCTTCATTCAGTAGGCAATGCTGGTGATTGAAAAGATGTTGGAACCAGAATATTTGGATACCGAAGACTTTGTCCGGTCACTAAGATTAGGATGGCTTGGACCAGCAGTGCTGTCCAGTCTAGCAGTTTGCTGTCCAGCTGAGTTTCTATTTTTCCTGCCCTCTTGGTTCTGACCCAGTTACCTAACAACTCCTGCAGGCCTCATCACTGTACATCAGCTTATTCCATGGTCCCAGCCCAGTGGCTTCCATCCAGATCCCTGTGAGAGCAAGGGTGACCCCCTTGGATCTCATAAGTGGAGTGGTGTGCCAAGCCTGTATATGGTAGCCATTTTAGAACAGCTAGGCAACCAATGTCAAAGCCCCATTACACAGAAGAGGAGCTCTATGTGAAATTAATATATAGACCCTTTACACTCCAGTAGTTCACCATAATACAAATGAGAAGTAGGCCTCCTTACCTCTTAGGCCCCCTTGTGATTGCAAAGGTTGCACCAATGGTATGTCCACTTCTGCACCCAGGTCATTGATGGATGTTGCGTGTTTAGGCAGTGGCTGGTGACTAAGCCAATTATATCATAGAAGAGCTAGGGAAGGAGAATAAAGGGGGCAATTCATTAAGGTGTTTGAGCCAAAAATCTGGTGTAAACACCTTAATAAGTCACAATGTTTTTGCTCAACTCACCAGTCAAGCAAAAATATTGCAACTTTTGGTTTTTGCATGCCAGTCCTGGCCAGCTTCGCCCATATGGGAGTGACATGGTCAAAACAGTTGTTATCACACCCGCCTCTCAAATTCATCATAAGTTACACCACTAAGCTTACTCAATTTCTGATGATGGCACACGCTGTATATAAGAAGTCACCATTAAACTCAATCGCAGGGTTCGATTTATTATTCTGATAGCCTGGGGTCTGCCAAATGCTCCTCCCTATAGGGGCCATCTTAGCCCTCCTGTGGAGCTCATAAGGAGAACCATAATTAGGAAAACCATTAGGAGAACCACGATTTCGCTACAATACTGTAATGTTGTGGTGTTACAGAGTATAGCGTAAGCAATCAAATGACCACAAGTTCAAGTACTCCAAGAGGACACTAAAATCAAAAAATGGCAGAGATGCCATTTTTTTGTTGCTGCACTTCATAAAAAAAATACCATGAAAAGAAATCAAACTGTCAAATGTTCCCCAAAATGCTATGAATAAACATATAAGCTCGGTGTGCAAAAAATAAGTCCTCGTCCAGCTGCATGGATTGAAAAATAAAAAAGTTACCGGTCTCAGAAAATGGCTACACAAACAATTTTTTTTTAAGGTTCTGAATTTTTTCTAAGCAGCAAATTAAAAAAAAACAACAGCCTTTTAATTTTATTATTGATAGAATCATATTAATCTGGAGAAACATATTGTCAGGAACGTATTACTGCAGAGTGAACATCATAAAAACAAAACCCCAAAAAACAATGGTGGAATTGCTTTTTTTTCTTAATTAGTTTTTTATTGAAGAGTTTTCAAACATGTGAAATAGCATAAAAAACATTATTTATCCTCCTTCAACTGCAGAATAGCTTTTATTTCTCTTCAATTGTTTTTTTTTATTTTTCAGTGTATTATATGGTAAAACGAGTAGCGTCATTTCAAACTACAACTCATCCTGCAGTAAGACAAACCCTCATATGGATAAGTCAATGTAAAGAAAAAAAATATGGCTCTTGGAACAAGAGAAAAAAGCAAAAAAAAGTCCTGGTCCTTAAAGGGAACCTGTCACCCCGTTTTTTCGGTATGAGATAAAAATACTGTTAAATAGGGCCTGAGCTGTGCATTACAATAGTGTATTTTGTGGACCCCGATTCCCCACCTATGCTGCCGAAATACGTTACCAAAGTAGTCGTTTTCGCCTGTCAATCAGGCTGGTCAGGTCAAAAGGGCGTGGTGTCTTCCCCCAGATCTTGCGTAGTTTTCCGTTGGTGGCGTAGTGGTGTGCGCATGTCCAAGGTCCCGAATCCTGCACAGGGGTGTGAAAATAGCAGCGATGTCCGTTATTCCATTGGTGGTCGGTGGGCGCGGCCATCTTGCTTTGGCCGCGCGTGCGCAGAAGCGGCGCTCTGCTGGCCGCGGCTTTAGGAAAATGGCCGCGGGCATCCACACGTGCGCAGATGGCTATCGCGGCGGCCATTTTCGTGAAGCAGAGTTCGCATCTCGGCTTCATGAAAATGGCCGCCGCGATAGCCATCTGCGCACGCGCGGATGCCCGCGGCCATTTTACTGAAGCCGCGGCCAGCAGAGTGCCGCTTCTGCGCACGCGCGGCCAAAGCAAGATGGCCACGCCCACCGACCACCAATGGAATAACGGACATCGCTGCTATTTTCACACCCCTGTGCAGGATTCGGGACCTTGGACATGCGCACACCACTACGCCACCAACGGAAAACTACGCAAGATCTGGGGGAAGACACCACGCCCTTTTGACCTGACCAGCCTGATTGACAGGCGAAAACGACTACTTTGGTAACGTATTTCGGCAGCATAGGTGGGGAATCGGGGTCCACAAACTACACTATTGTAATGCACAGCTCAGGCCCTATTTAACAGTATTTTTATCTCATACCGAAAAAACGGGGTGACAGGTTCCCTTTAAGGGCTTTCCCATTATTAGAAAAGCATGGCTGGTTATTGCCAAAAAGATCTCTCCTGGATCTCACCTCCATCTGCAATTCTCCACACAACCTACAGACAACTGTGGCACTGCTTTTGGACAAAGCCATGATGTTATAAACCTTGACTCCTTTAAAATTTGATAATAATTTTGAGGCCTATCAACGGTTTCCAAAATATGGCTCTTAACCCATTATCTACCAATGTCCTTTTTTTGGGGACGCCTAATCTTTAGCTTCTAGCAAACTAAGATTTTATAATTTTTATAATTAGGTCCAATTTTTTGTGTTGTGTTTGTAAAATGAACGTTTACAAAATAGGAAATCATGTCATTGTCATTTTTAATTGAATATTGGGACGCCCTTTTCTGAAAAATCCGTACTTGAAAATTTTTTGCAAATTATGTTTCTGATTCATTAGGACCCAAATCATTAATAATCTGTCATTAAAAAAAAAAAAAATGAAAATTGCTAATTTGGCAAGTAATGGGTTAAAAGTGTTGCCAAACTACGACTCCAAGCATGTTTGAAACTTGGTTTTGCAACTGCTGGAAAGCGTCAGGTTAGAGATCATTGATAAATGCATCTAAAATCTAAATCATAAACTTCTAAGCCTAAAACTAAAAAAGAGGAAAACATGTTAAAAAATAAAATGTGAAGTGATGTAATTTTAGTACAACGCTTTACTGCAGATTTTGTGTCTCATGTATAGAAACAGTAGCATAAATTTGTATTGATCTTTTCTGTCTTCTGGAGGAATGTAGATTGTTCAAATGAAGTTTGAGAAAAAAATCTCGTGTATTCCTTGGACAAACCTTTTAATAAGTATGCCCACCTACAAGAAATCTTCTGCCTATTTCAATAAAGCAATTTTACAAATTATCAGTATCCTTATGTATGTTAATGATTACAGTCTACAAACAAACCCTGTGTAGGCTACTTTTACTGTCATACGCTCTTCCTTACTTCCATATGTCCATTATCTCTTAGAAATAAAGCAGAACTGATGAAAAAGTTTTTAAGAATTCCAGAAACCAATATATACCAGCAGATTTGTTCGTAGAAAATAGCAGGACGCATTTACAAGGTTCAAAAATGTACAACGTTTTACATTCATCCCAGACTGTATAAAGTCTAAGGGATGCTTGTGAAAAATGATCATCACTCAAACATTATTATATAATTATCCATATTTGTATTTGTAAAGAGATTGTATATATATATATATAAGTAATTCTAGAAATTCTATATTTTCAAAATCCTGAAAAATTTTAGTATTATTATTATTATTACTATTATTATTAAAATTCTAAAAGGTTCTGGACGGTTTATCAAAAAATCCCGGCAGACATTTTTTGCGGATACACTGGAAAACTATAATAAATTGTTATGATTATCAGTAATCCATATCTGCAGCCCATAATTCTGATATGAAGACATCAGCCGCATTCACTGTAAACTGTAATATGATGGCAATTACAGTCAAAATAATCTGTAAATGTGCCCTAGTTTTGCAGACTGTCCATGAACATTTGGACAGTTGGTAACCCAGTTCTGCCATCCCACTGGAAAAAGAAGCAAGACGTTTGAGAGGGATCTAGGCAGCTCTCCAAACATGGTGTTAAATCAGTAGTCAATAATGAATTGTATTTTATTTCTATACCACTCTGGTCCCTCTTTTTTTTGGTCTAAAGGTGGACAAAACCACTTTTAGCTGCCTTTACCTGTTAGCAGACATATATTCTTCTTTTAACCCCTTTCAATTAATTTTATTCCCCTTCTTCTCCTACTTTGGTTTAACCCCTTCTCCACTCCCTTGTCCTTAACTATGTTGTTTATGTGGGTATATTGCATGATTGGTATTTTCCTTTATTCCTGTTTGTTTTACCTTGTTAGTCTGGTTGGTGTATTATGGTACACTACTACTGCTACCCTCTTCCCTGGGTGGGGGAAGGGCACAGACTGGGAGCAGATTCAGGACAGGAGGCAAGTTACGTGGCCCGACATCTTCACCATCACCCAGGGCCAGGCATGGGGAACAGGGTGAGCTAGGGCATCCATAGCATTAGAGACAGGGAAGGAGCCTCTGTTCCTGGGACCCCCAACAACCGAGTCTTGCCAAAAAATTGTTTTTAAAAATAGGTAGGGAAATGTTTTACCTGAGAAAAAGAATCAGCTGCAATCCCGTGCTTTAATGTCTGCAAACTCTTTTGCTTCTTCTCCTGCCCCAGAGATGTGGTATGATCAGACCATGTTCCTGCCGAGTCAGAGACGGCCATTACACAGAACACAACAGGGGCACATTTATAAGATTATCTCAGCACAGGAACATTTAATTCAAGCACCTAAAATTGTGGAAATTATTATTATTATTCCAAGATCTATTGATTAAAATGATCTTTTGTTCATGGAAAAACCTCTTTATTTGTCTAACCACCTAGACTGGTGTCTTCCTCCAATTTCGATGTTGTGTTCCCGGCTGTCATGTGACATTGTCATGTCACTTGAGCGCTGCAACATATCAGTGACCTCTGATGGACTGTAGCCCTAACTATTCCTTCAGGACTGATGTCCAGGAGGTAAGCATATGTCTATTGTTGTGTTGAATGCTTTAGCTGTTAAGAAGGGGTTGTCTGGCAATGGACATGGTCTAGTGGTGGACTGGGAAATGAATAGCCATTTTCTGGACTCTATAAAGGAGACAAGATCGGGAACAGAACTTGTAATACTTAAATATTAGTAAGTGCCACAAAATTAGCTCCCCATCTCATTTGTAAAAATAAAGGGAAATTGTCCAACCAAGTTTATACTTTAAAACTTGTTATTTCACTGGATGGATTCAATTAAATTGCTCTTTCTTCTTTAGAACATACTTTTTAAAGTTCATAAAGTTTTTATGCACATTATAATATCAATTTCCACTTTTCACATTTTTCTAAACAGTATTGTAAATTCTTACTAGGGGCAAAATTTCCATGCCGTGTAGTTTTAAAAGACATTGATAAATTACCCCACCACGTTCCTGGAAGTAATGAACAAATCTGATTGTCTTCAGCACCAAGATGTAATTCTAAAGTTCCTTGAGGCACAAAAATATTATGCTGTATATACATAAAATGTGGTGTAAGAATAATAATAATAATAATGATAATAATAATAATAATAATAAAAGGAATAAAGAATAAAAAGAATTCAAACACAAGGAAAAAAGAAAGTGAATTATGTTTAATATTAGCTTTTTATACCACATCACAAAGCTTTTCGCCATTTTAGAGGAAACAGAACATTAGGAAATCACATAATATTTAAGGCTATGTGCACATGGTATCTTTTAGACGCCTGCCAAGTTTTTCCAAGGGAATTTCTCTTTAGAAAAACACCATTGTTTTTTTCTTCAAGTGGCTTCACTGGTGGAACTGCTGCACTTTGTGCGGTCGCTCAGCCAACAAAGTCTTTTGCTCTATTCTTTCTAGAATAGAAAACAAGAGGCTTTGCAGTAGACATCACCTGAAGAATGCATATGTTACTTTCCCACCTTTTCAGTGTTTTCATACCCTTAAGTGGTTGAAAAAGGTGACAGAAGATGGAACATGTACACAGCAGTGTTGTTTTAACATTGATCTGCACCATGTTCACTTTATGGGGCACTATTTAGGTGCTTTTTCAGGAGAATTCCAAGCGTAATTTTTCACTATGATCCTTGAGGATACTGTTGGTTCTTGTGAAGGTTCTTTTGGCTTAGCGTCTTCCAAGAATTGATCTCTTTGAAAAAGATATACGAGCTAGTTTTCTTCAATCTCAAACAATTATTTCTTCAGAAATCCTGCAGTTAATTTTCTGCTGACCTTAATTTCCATCTAGGTGGGAATTGCTAAGTGGGCAAGATTTAATTAAGATGCATTTACACTAAGAGATTATCGCTAGTGTTGAGCGATACCGTCCGATACTTAAAAGTATCGGTATCAGAAAGTATCGGCCGATACCGACAAAGTATCGGATCTAATCCGATACCGATACCCGATACCAATACAAGTCAATGGGACTCAAGTATTGGAAGGTATCCCTGATGGTTCCCAGGGTCTGAAGGAGAGGAAACTCTCCTTCAGGCCCTGGGAACCATATTAATGTGTAAAATAAAGAATTAAAATAAAAAATATTGATATACTCACCTCTCCGACGCAGCCTGGACATCACCGCTGGTAACCGGCAGCCTGCTTTGTTTAAAATGAGCACGTTCAGTACCTTCCATGACGTCACGGCTTCTGATTGGTCGCGTGCCGCTCATGTAACCGCCAAGCGACCAATCAGAAGCCGTGACGTCATCCCTCAGGTCCTAAATTCCTAGAAGGGAATTTAGGACCTGAGGGATGACGTCGCGGCTTGTGATTGGTTGCGTGGCGGTCACATGAGCGGCACGTGACCAATCAGAAGCCGTGACATCATGGAAGGTACTGAACGCGCTCATTTTAAACAAAGCAGGCTGCCGGTCACCAGCGGTGATGTCCAGGCTGCGTCGGAGAGGTGAGTATATCAATATTTTTTATTTTAATTCTTTATTTTACACATTAATATGGTCCTGATACCGATTCCCGATACAACAAAAGTATCGGATCTCGGTATCGGAATTCCGATACGGCAAGTATCGGCCGATACCCGATACTTGCGGTATCGGAATGCTCAACACTAATTATCGCGCTTGAGTAATCATAAGAACACTCTTTTTATGATTATCTTGACATTAAAAAAGGTTGCTGATCAGGTGAGGTCAGGTACTAGAGCACGATCTTCTATGGGTCTGCTCATCCCTACTTGTGACTTCTCATCATGCATCTCAGGAAATGACCAGACAAGAAGAATAAGACTCGGTTGCCGAGGACTATGACAGCCTATGTGCAGTGAGTGATCTATTAACCGCTTCGCGACCTTTAATGTACTTGTACCTCAAAAGTCGTGTCCCTGCCTTTGATGCAGGCTCTCCCACCTAGCCAGCATTTTTCCTCCACATAATGGTTGATTTAATCAGTCATCATGTGCCTCTAACAGCCACAGGTGGATTGGAGCTGCGCTCACTGCTGTTAAGGTATGAAATGCCGCTGTCAATCTTTGATAGTGGCATTTAACATGCAGCAATAGGGGCAATCATCATTCCACGCTCCCATTCGCGCTCCTGTGACGTGATCGTGGGGTGCTTATGGGTTCTCAGGACAGCCAGGGATCTGCTGATGAACCCCGTGCCTGTCATAATAATCCTTCTGTAAATGTCGGTACAAGGCCGACGTTCATAGGAGCTTTTCACTACACACAGCAGTCCTGATGCGCTGCTATTTACAGCACAATCGATCGGATGATCGGAGCTACAAGTTCCCTAAGGGGAATATTAAATACAGTAAAAAAGTAAAAAAAAAAAAAAAATTTCAAAAAATAAAAAAACCCCACAAAAGTTCAAATCACCCCCAATGAAATTCTAGTGACCAGTATGAGGGAGTGTGAGAGCGATAACACCAAACTTAATGCGCCAGCTCCCCATTCACATCTGGTACCTTGTAAAACTAATGAGTCACATGACAAAAGGGAGAGAAAATGCCTAATTGGGTACAATTTGGTCATTTTCACTTAGGGGTGCACTCACTTTTGGTGCCAGCGGTTTAGACATTAATGGCTGTTTTGTGAGTCATTTAGAGGGCACAGCAAATTTAGAGTGTTATACAAGCTGTACACTGACTACTTTATATTGCATCAAAGTGTCAGATCTTTTTGTGTTGTCACATGAAAAGATATATTAAAATATTTTCAAAAACGTGAGGGATGTACTCACTTTTGTGATATGCTGTACTGCATTTATACAGCATAAATCTATGTGTGTAATGTTTATGTTGTGTCATGTGAATGTTTGCAACATATTGTGACAAAGTCCCTGGCAAGGTGCTGGAGGGGACATATGTTTCTCTGAGGTTAATGGCTTCAGTGATGTAAAACCCCAAAGTTTTCCCCCAGCACATTAAGTATTGCAACTGGCTAACTAGCCAATTTGTTTAAAGGCTGTTTTATTTGTTCACAACAATAGAGTGGGGGGTTGTCCACCTTATCTCCACCCCAGGGTGTGGTTTGGGGCTTAAATAGTTGGCCTCCAGAGACACTCAGCATTCAGTAAGGCTGGAGAGAGGAACTCCAGTAGGTTGTATTGGGAGAAGTAAAGACTGAACCTTTGAATACTAAACTCTCCAGAGCGGGCAGATCCCTGCAGATGCATGGACTGTGGTGCATTATTTTGTTTTGTTCTCCTGTTTTGCCCAAAGGGCTGTGCTTATTTTTTCAATTTATGTTGGGCTATGCCATCTGTATAATAAACTAACAAACATTTAAAGAGATGGTGTTCCCGTTTCTACCTCCATGTACCACTGAGCAAGGTCATCTGCTCAGTGGTTAGCACTGCAGCCTTACAGCGCTGGAGTCCTGGGTTCAAATCCCACCAAGGACAACATCTGCAAGGAGTTTGTATGTTCTCCCTGTGTTTGCATGGGTTTCCTCCGGGTTCTCCGGTTTCCTCCCACATTCCAAAGACATACTGATAGGGAATTTAGATTGTGAGCCCCATTGGGGACAGAGATGATAATGTATGTAAGGCGCTCTGAAATATGACACAATATTGCAAAATCATGTTTATTTTAATGCTAGTGACTAGAAATGAGCAAACTGGAACTTAAAGTTTGGTGTTCACACCGACATTTAATGTTTGGCACTAAACGCTAAACACAGACTTCTCCCAGAAGTCCGTTGCAAAGTTCAGAATTTCGGGGAGAAGTCTGTTGCAGAGACAGAGAAATAGAGAGAATTTTTTTTCCAGATCCAAAAGTTTGGGTCTCCATTATTTTCAATGGATTTGGGTGCTGGTTCAAGTTTGGGTACAGTTCTGGTACATGAACTGAACTTTGGACTAAAGTTCAGGTCAGGTACTAGAACATGATCTTCTATGGGTCTGCTCATCCCTACTTGTGACCTCACGTCATGCATCTCAGGAAATGACCAGACAAGAAGAAAGGTAAGGAAGAACAAATCTGTATGTGATGGCAGCCACTGTTAATAGCCTGTATACAATACTCTAAAGTTTAAAAAAAAAGTCAGGAGAGATTGAAGTAATGCTTTATTAATAAATTAGGCATATGTACTGTGGATTTTTTTTTCATAATGTTTTTGTCTTTGCTCTTAAAGGAACCTGCAGTCCCCAAACAAGTAAAATAATACAAACTGCCATACATAAGGTACAGCGGTACAGTATGCACCACTAAATGTTCGAGGGGGTAAAATCAAATTTGATATGATGTAATGATATTTTGCATTTAATATCAATGACCTAACCCTATAAATTTTATTGTGATGCATTAGATTGATGAGAGCATTTTATCTTTCCATTGTTGTCAGATACAAATATATTTTATAGGCTAAAAACAGGTAATATAAAATAAATAATTGATTAATCAATAAAATATGATGTCTTACAATGAGGCAGAATATCCTCCTAATAGGAAACATATAGATTTTGGATACATTTAAACATTATTAGGAATTGTAGTACAGGGGCCCTTTGGATATGTGTATTGATCGAGATGAGCGTTTCTGCACTAATTAATCAACCAACATTTCCTATGCATCCTTGATCATGTAGCTGTAGCACGTGTATGGCTTTTAGTTTTCACTAAAGAGGAAGCAAATGGGTAGAAGCTTTTTAGACTGCATTATTTCAGTGTCCCATTTCCTTCAATTGCAAATTTGATTTGCCATCGATTTAAAACAATATTAAAGCTATACCAAATGGGAAATGCCCCTGTAATGTTGAACGTTGTGCTCAAAATGGAAAATTTGTGCTAATGATGTTTATGTAAGGTTGACTTAAACTTAGCAGCAGATACTTAGCTAGACTTTCCTTCCTCAAGGAAAAATGTTCAATTTTCTGCCCCAGACCTGTATCCTGGTAATTCCAACATGACTTGATGGAGTTAGACTTTCACCAAACACTTGGGGCACATGCCCAGGTAGCCACACTTTGTAGCTACCTTCCAGTACAGAAAACCTGGGTTAACGCCAACTGAGACAGAGGGATCTGATGCTTATTTAACTCCTCCATCTCTTTTTCATGGATTAATAATAGAATCCCTGTACAAGTTTTTGACATGTTAAAATAAGGGATATAGTCAAGATACGCTGTTCCATCTCTTTTCATCTTCTACAGTACACAAACCATTGCTTATAACTAGAGATGAGCAAACTTTTTATGGTTCGGTTCGGATTGGCGAATGTCCCGATGTTTGCCAAACAGTTCGCCTAACAGCTCATCGAACATATCCGTACCCCATTGAATTCAATTGGAGACAAGACCAAACACATAGACAACACCTTCACGGGGCCAAAACGTTGCCAAGACAGCTCAAATTAGGAGCAGACACAAGGAAAAATGTCATCAATTGACCTAGAGTACAAATAGTATAATTGCGCAACATGGATGCATGGGAAAGGGCTGGGGACAGGGTGACAGGTGTAGGCCTAGTGCTCTGAGAGACCCACCAAATTCAGGCAACACACATGAATGAGACCCAACTTGGAGTCCAAACATTTCTAAAAACTATTGCCACACACCACTAAAGTGGTATCACTTTCCCCAGTGTAAAAATATTATAATTCAGCAGCATTTTGACATCTTCTGTTACTGGATGGGCTATTCGACTCCATTTCCTTGGCAGCTGTTCAGCGGTATTATTATTATTTATTGTTATAGCGCTATTTATGACATTTTCTATGGAACATTATATGGGGCCAATTATACTGTATTGAGCAGTATATGAGGCTCATTATACTGAATTGAGCAATATATGGTGCTCATTACTGTATGGAGCGATATATGAGGTCCATTATTCTGTATGGAGAAATTTATGGGGCTCATTATACTGTATGGAGCAATATATTGAGGCTCATTATACTGTATGGAGCAAATTGTGGGGCTCATTATTCTGCATGGAGCAATATATGGAGCTCATCATTCTGTATGGAGCAAAATATGGGGTTCATTATATTGTGTGGAGCATTATATGGGGTTCATGATTCTGTATGGAGCATTATATGGGGTCCATTATACTATGTGGAGCAATATATGGGGTTCATTATACTGTATGGAGCATTTTATGGGGTCCATTATACTATATGGAGCAATTTATGGGGCTCAGTATTCTGTATGGAGCTATTCATGGGGTCCATTATTCTGTATAGAGCAATATATGGGGCTAATTATACTGTATGGAGCAAGGTATGAGACTCATTATTCTGCATTTAGAACTATGTGGTGCCCATAATATTGTATGGAGCAATATATGTAGCTCATTATTCTGTATGGAGCACTATGTGGTGCCCATAATACTGTATGGGGGATTATACTGTCCGATTTCTGAGATATTGTAGAATTTACAATAGATATCACTCATGTAATGTAAGAAGTAAGTGAAATCTTTGGCATTGTACTGTCCCTATAATTCTCTGCCGAATCTGTGCATCAAGAATCATGATATGTGTTAAAGGGGCCCACTGAGACTCTTTCACCCGGGTCCCACGAAAACCTGGAGCCGGCCCTGATCTAGTTCACCTGTGTAACTATATCTAGAACTGTATTTCTAATAGTCATACTTAATCCATTCCTTTCTTCCGTTACAGTAGATTGTATGTAAAAATGCTTGCAAATTAAACAGGAGCAATTCTTTTGAAATTCTAATTCGCCAGCTCTGCCATATTTTTCACAAAATGTTGATTCACGGAAAAAACAAAAATATTGCAAAGTCTTCAGCTGCCCTGGAAATATTTGTATGATACTCTGAGGTCTCCTAGGACGGTATTAAACCACTTTCAAGCTCCTAAATGGAAACACAGCCTCAGTAATGTCCAAGTAATACCTCACCTCACCATATATTGTTGTGATTTTGCTTTTTGCTCCCTCTGGTGGTCATTAGTGATTTGACTCTGGAGCTTCTGTCTTTTCCTTTATCCTCACCTGGGCCGTTAGTTCAGGGGCGTTGCTATATAAGCTCCCTGGACCTTCAGTTCAATGCCTGGCATCGTTGAAATCAGAGCTAATCTGTTGTGCTCTTGTCCTATGATCCTGGTTCCTGTATTTCAAGCTAAGTCTGCTTCATTGCTTTTTGCTTTTGTTTTGTTTGGTATTTTTGTCCAGCTTGTTCCAATCTGTATCCTGACCTTTGCTGGAAGCTCTAGGGGGCTGGTGTTCTCCCCCCGGACCGTTAGACGGTTCGGGGGTTCTTGAATCTCCAGCGTGGATTTTTAATAGGGTTTTTGTTGACCAGATAAGTTATCTTGCTATATTCTGCTATTAGTAAGCTGGCCTCTCTTTGCTGAACCTGGTTCATTTCTGTGTTTGTCATTTCCTCTTACCTCACCGTTATTATTTGTGGGGGGCTTGTATCTTGCTTTGGGGTCCCTTTCTCTGGAGGCAAGAGAGGTCTTTGTTTTCTTCTCCTAGGGGTAGTTAGATTCTCCGGCTGGCGCGAGTCATCTAGCGATCACCATAGGCATGATCCCCGGCTACTTCTAGTGTTGGCGTTAGGAGTAGCTATTTGGTCAACCCAGTTACCACAGCCCTATGAGCTGGATTTTTGAATCTCGCAGACTTACACGTTCCTCTGAGACCCTGTCCACTGGGGTCATAACAGTATGCCAGGCCCTGTATTAAATGTTTAATGCATTGCAGAAGTGGGATTATAAGAAAGAAAATTTTGAGGGTTTTTTTTCCCTCTCTCATTTTTTTTTTTTTTTCTTTTCCCCTTTACCTCAGAGTGGCTTAAGCTTGCTGCAGACATGAATGTCCAGACCTTGATTACAAGTGTGGACCAGCTTGCCGCTCGTGTGCAGAGTATACAAGATTATGTTATCAGAAATCCTAGGTCTGAACCCAAGATTCCGATTCCTGAACTGTTTTCAGGAGACCGATTTAAGTTTAGGAATTTCAGGAATAATTGTAAATTGTTTTTGTCCCTGAAACCTTGTTCGTCTGGAGACTCTGCTCAACAAGTAAAAATTGTTATTTCATTCTTACGGGGTGACCCTCAAGATTGGGCTTTTTCGTTGGCGCCAGGAGATCTGGCATTGGCTGATATTGATGCGTTTTTTCTGGCGCTCGGTTTACTTTATGAGGAACCCAATCTTGAGATTCAGGCAGAGAAAGCCTTGCTGGCTATGTCTCAGGGCCAGGACGAGGCTGAGGTGTATTGCCAAAAATTTCGGAAATGGTCCGTGCTGACACATTGGAACGAGTGTGCACTGGCCGCTAATTTTAGAAATGGCCTTTCTGAGGCCATTAAGAATGTTATGGTGGGTTTTCCCATTCCCACAGGTCTGAATGATACCATGTCCCTGGCTATTCAAATTGACCGGCGGTTGCGGGAGCGCAAAACCGCAAATTCCCTCATGTTGTTGTCTGAACAGACACCTGATGTGATGCAATGTGATAGAAAAACCGCAAATTCCCTCATGGTGTTGTCTGAACGGACACCTGATTTGATGCAATGTGATAGAATCTTGACTAGAAATGAGAGGAAAATTCATAGACGCCGGAATGGCTTGTGCTACTACTGTGGTGATTCTACACATGTTATCTCAGCATGCTCTAAACGTATATCTAAGGTTGTTAGTCCTGTCACCGTTGGTAATTTGCATCCTAAGTTTATTCTGTCTGTAACTTTGATTTGCTCACTGTCATCTTATCCTGTCATGGCGTTTGTAGATTCAGGTGCTGCCCTGAGTCTTATGGATATCTCATTTGCTAAGCGCTGTGGTTTTATTCTTGAACCATTAGAAAATCCTATCCCTCTTAGGGGTATTGATGCTACGCCATTGGCAGAAAATAAACCGCAGTATTGGACACAGGTTACCATGTGCATGACTCCTGAACACCGCGAGGTGGTACGTTTTCTCGTTCTACATAAAATGCATGATTTGGTTGTTTTGGGGCTGCCATGGTTACAGACCCATAATCCAGTCCTTGACTGGAAGGCTATGTCAGTGTCTAGTTGGGGCTGTCGTGGTATTCATGAGGATTCCCTGCCTGTGTCTATTGCTTCTTCTACGCCTTCGGAAGTTCCGGAGTATTTGTCTGATTATCAGGATGTCTTTAGCGAGTCCAGGTCCAGTGCATTGCCTCCTCATAGGGAATGTGACTGTGCAATAGATTTGATTCCAGGCAGTAAATTTCCTAAGGGAAGACTTTTTAATCTGTCGATACCTGAACATACCGCTATGCGTTCATATATCAAGGAGTCTCTGGAGAAAGGACACATCCGTCCGTCTTCTTCCCCTCTTGGTGCGGGATTCTTTTTTGTGGCTAAAAAGGATGGATCTTTGAGGCCTTGTATTGACTATCGGCTTTTAAATAAGATCACTGTCAAATTTCAGTATCCTTTGCCGCTGTTGTCTGACTTGTTTGCCCGGATTAAAGGTGCCAAGTGGTTTACCAAGATAGACCTTCGTGGTGCGTACAACCTTGTGCGCATTAAGCAAGGAGATGAATGGAAAACCGCATTCAATACGCCCGAAGGTCATTTTGAGTACTTGGTGATGCCTTTTGGGCTCTCTAATGCCCCTTCAGTTTTTCAGTCCTTTATGCATGACATTTTCCGGAACTATCTGGATAAATTTTTGATCGTTTATCTGGATGATATTCTGGTTTTTTCTGATAATTGGGACTCGCATGTGGAGCAGGTCCGGATGGTCTTTCAAATTTTGCGTGAAAATTCTTTGTTTGTCAAGGGCTCAAAGTGTCTTTTTGGTGTACAGAAGGTTCCCTTTTTGGGGTTCATTTTTTCCCCTTCTGCTGTGGAGATGGACCCAGTCAAGGTCCGAGCTATTCTTGATTGGACTCAGCCCTCGTCAGTTAAGAGTCTTCAGAAGTTCTTGGGTTTCGCTAACTTCTACCGTCGTTTTATCGCTAACTTTTCTAGCATTGTGAAACCTTTGACGGATATGACCAAGAAGGGCTCCGATGTGGTTAATTGGGCTCCTGCTGCCGTGGAGGCTTTCCAGGAGTTGAAACGTCGGTTTACTTCGGCGCCTGTTTTGTGCCAGCCTGATGTCTCGCTTCCCTTTCAGGTTGAGGTGGATGCTTCAGAGATTGGAGCAGGGGCCGTTTTGTCGCAGAGAGGCCCTGGTTGCTCTGTTATGAGACCTTGCGCCTTTTTCTCTAGGAAGTTTTCGCCTGCGGAGCGAAATTATGATGTGGGCAATCGGGAGTTGTTGGCCATGAAATGGGCATTTGAGGAGTGGCGTCATTGGCTCGAGGGTGCTAAGCATCGTGTGGTGGTCTTGACTGATCACAAAAATCTGATGTATCTCGAGTCTGCTAAACGCCTGAATCCTAGACAGGCCCGCTGGTCATTGTTTTTCTCCCGTTTTGACTTTGTTGTCTCGTATTTACCAGGTTCAAAAAATGTGAAGGCCGATGCTCTTTCCAGGAGCTTTGTGCCTGATGCTCCTGGAGTCGCTGAACCTGTTGGTATTCTTAAGGATGGTATTATCTTGTCAGCTATTTCTCCAGATCTGCGACGTGTGTTGCAGAGATTTCAGGCTGATAGGCCTGATTCTTGTCCACCTGACAGACTGTTTGTGCCTGATAAGTGGACCAGCAGAGTCATTTCCGAGGTTCATTCCTCGGTGTTGGCAGGTCACCCAGGAATTTTTGGCACCAGAGATCTGGTGGCCAGATCCTTTTGGTGGCCTTCCTTGTCTAGGGATGTGCGGTCATTTGTACAGTCCTGTGGGACTTGTGCTCGAGCTAAGCCTTGCTGTTCTCGTGCCAGCGGGTTGCTCTTGCCCTTGCCTGTCCCTAAGAGACCTTGGACACATATCTCCATGGATTTCATTTCTGATCTTCCGGTGTCTCAAGGCATGTCTGTTATCTGGGTGATATGTGATCGCTTCTCCAAGATGGTCCATTTGGTTCCTTTGCCTAAGCTGCCTTCCTCTTCCGATCTGGTTCCTGTGTTTTTCCAGAACGTGGTTCGTTTGCACGGCATCCCTGAGAATATTGTGTCAGACAGAGGATCCCAGTTCGTTTCCAGATTCTGGCGATCCTTTTGTAGTAGGATGGGCATTGACTTGTCGTTTTCGTCTGCTTTCCATCCTCAGACTAATGGACAGACGGAGCGAACTAATCAGACTTTGGAGGCTTATTTGAGGTGTTTTGTCTCTGCTGATCAGGACGATTGGGTGACCTTCTTGCCGTTGGCTGAGTTTGCCCTTAATAATCGGGCTAGTTCCGCCACCTTGGTTTCGCCGTTTTTCTGCAACTCTGGTTTCCACCCTCGTTTTTCTTCGGGTCATGTGGAACCTTCTGACTGCCCTGGGGTGGATTCTGTGGTGGATAGGTTGCAGCGGATCTGGAATCTTGTGGTGGACAACTTGAAGTTGTCACAGGAGAGGGCTCAGCGCTTTGCCAACCGCCGCCGCGGTGTGGGTCCCCGACTACGTGTTGGGGATTTGGTGTGGCTTTCTTCCCGCTTTGTTCCTATGAAGGTTTCCTCTCCCAAATTTAAACCTCGTTTTATTGGTCCTTACAAGATATTGGAAATCCTTAATCCTGTATCCTTTCGCCTGGATCTTCCTGTGTCGTTTGCTATCCACAACGTGTTTCATAGGTCCTTGTTGCGGCGGTACGTTGTGCCTGTGGTTCCTTCTGCTGAGCCTCCTGCTCCGGTGTTGGTTGAGGGCGAGTTGGAGTACGTGGTGGAGAAGATCTTGGATTCTCGTCTCTCCAGGCGGAGGCTTCAGTACCTGGTCAAGTGGAAGGGCTATGGTCAGGAAGATAATTCCTGGGTCGTCGCCTCTGATGTTCATGCGGCCGATTTAGTTCGTGCCTTTCACGCCGCTCGTCCTGATCGCCCTGGTGGTCGTGGTGAGGGTTCGGTGACCCCTCACTAAGGGGGGGGTACTGTTGTGATTTTGCTTTTTGCTCCCTCTGGTGGTCATTAGTGATTTGACTCTGGAGCTTCTGTCTTTTCCTTTATCCTCACCTGGGCCGTTAGTTCAGGGGCGTTGCTATATAAGCTCCCTGGACCTTCAGTTCAATGCCTGGCATCGTTGAAATCAGAGCTAATCTGTTGTGCTCTTGTCCTATGATCCTGGTTCCTGTATTTCAAGCTAAGTCTGCTTCATTGCTTTTTGCTTTTGTTTTGTTTGGTATTTTTGTCCAGCTTGTTCCAATCTGTATCCTGACCTTTGCTGGAAGCTCTAGGGGGCTGGTGTTCTCCCCCCGGACCGTTAGACGGTTCGGGGGTTCTTGAATCTCCAGCGTGGATTTTTAATAGGGTTTTTGTTGACCAGATAAGTTATCTTGCTATATTCTGCTATTAGTAAGCTGGCCTCTCTTTGCTGAACCTGGTTCATTTCTGTGTTTGTCATTTCCTCTTACCTCACCGTTATTATTTGTGGGGGGCTTGTATCTTGCTTTGGGGTCCCTTTCTCTGGAGGCAAGAGAGGTCTTTGTTTTCTTCTCCTAGGGGTAGTTAGATTCTCCGGCTGGCGCGAGTCATCTAGCGATCACCGTAGGCATGATCCCCGGCTACTTCTAGTGTTGGCGTTAGGAGTAGCTATTTGGTCAACCCAGTTACCACAGCCCTATGAGCTGGATTTTTGAATCTCGCAGACTTACACGTTCCTCTGAGACCCTGTCCACTGGGGTCATAACATATATGTAGCAATAGGTAAAAGGATGGCATCTGTTCTTTACTGCTGTGTTGTCACACATTATTTGTACAATTTATGCAATATTTATGGCTTTATCACCATAGTTCTATGAGTGGTGGCCTCACCCACTATCCAGATTCCCCATAAAATGCCCACTCTATTATTTCCCATGGCATTTATAAGGGCTATGATAGTCCCTCCTGATTCGTTGTGCTTTTTTATCATTTGATAGCTGGAAGGCATTTTGCAGCAGGCCACCTTACCATTTTTGAGGTTATGTGAGCCTTAGGTGGCTGATTCAGTCTTCTACATTCTGTAAAATGGTAGTGGCCATTTTCAGTGATTCGCGCAAAGCAAATGGCAAATTATTTACATTCAGAATGTTCTGGAAATTTCTAACAATTCAAAATGAAGTCAATTTGCATCAAATTGCTCTGCTTATATCAATGTACATAAGAATTGTTGCACATCTTTCCCAGGTATCCTGAGCTCTACTCCCTTCCCCTGTGTTTGCTGCTCTCTATGTTGGGTTTTGTAAGTGGCCTGGAACGTCCCAATGGCATACACCTGTCTCTTGAGATGTAGCTCCAAAGTTTCCTGTTTGGTATTTTTCCAGTTAGTCCTAATTCCCAAGATTCCATATGTCTTCTGAAAGCTGTTCTGTCAGAGGTTCATGTGTCTACCCGGACCAGAGGCTTAGTGGATCCACTTTATCTGGTGAGTAGTGTTGAGCATTCCGATACCGCAAGTATCGAGTATCGGCCGATACTTGCGGTATCGGAATTCCGATACCGAGATCCGATACTTGCCGCGTATCGGATACCAGAATCGGAAGTTCCCAGGATTCAAACTGCACAAATTCAGCCAATGAGGAATGATTCTGAGTGTGGGCACATCCTGTTCAGCATGGTGGGCATGAAACTACTGGCAAGGCTGTGATTGGCTGCTGAAATGATGTCATGTTGCAGTTTAAAAGTCGCTGGCGCCATTTTGCGCTCACTCTGCTGTGAATTCAGTTAGTGACAGGACGCTGTTTGCTGACTGAGGGCCAGTTGAGATAGCGATTTGCTTTATTGTTCTTTTCCAAGGCTAATTTAGCAACCGCTGTGTTCACCTACTAATCACGTTGCTTTTGCCTTGCAGCGCTGTTTTCACAGCAATCTGCAAGGTCTCTGTGTGTGTGTGTGTGTGTGTGTGTGTGTGCAGCCCACTCTCTAGTCTGTGTGCAGCCATAGGCCATAGCTGGTTGTATTCAGTTCAGGGAGGGTGGTTCACTGCCTCATACTGTTCTATTTTTTTTTTCTTTTTCAAGTAGTGCAGGCTGCTGCACATTTTTTCTAATAATTCCTATTAGTGTCTTTCCACCCGTATCCAGCTAAATTGTGGAAAAACACTAGATAGGATAACATAGGGGAGTGTTTTTGGGCCTTGCAGTGCCGTTTACAGCTGTCTGCACGGTCTCCGTGTGACTGCAGCTCGCCCTGTAGTCTGTGTGCAGCCATAGCCGGTTGTATCCAGCTCAGGGTAAATCACTGCATCATACCGTGAAATCCAATTTCCTTTTTTCTAAGTAGTGCAGGCTGCTGCACATTTTTTCAAAAAATTCCTATTAGTGTCTTTCCACTCGTATCCAGCTAAATTGTAGAAAAACACTACATAGGATAACATAGAGGAGGTTTATGGGGCCTTGCAGCGCCGTTTACGGCTGTCTGCACGGTCTCCGTGTGACTGCAGCTCGCCCAGTTGTCAGTTCAGCCCCCCCAAAATAAATAAATTATAAAGTTCACCAAACACACCACTTTACAATTGTGTAGGCCACATTAGCTGATATAAAAGTCTATTAAATTAAATTATTGTTTCTTATACCTGTTAGGAGCTGTTCAGGAATAAGCACACAAAGCCATTAGTACTTTTCTGCTTATCTTTATCAGTCAACCAAGATGAAGAAGGCAGGGAGTAAGGCACATGGGCGTGGGCACGGAGCAGGGAGAGGACGTGGGGATTCTGTGCCTGCTGCGGGCACCGGTGACTCATCAGCACCCAGTTTCACCAGGGAACAGTCCTTCATGCGCAGCTTTGTCGGAGAGCGCCGTACACTGCTGCTGCGTGAAGAACAAATTGAAGCCGTTGTCGGATGGATGGCAGCTAACGCATCGACTTCAATTAGTGCCACATCCTCTCAGACACAGAGCACTGGAGAGCACCCATCTGTCTCTTCACCACCTGCCAAATTGCCCAGGCAGACAGAGAGCCCAGGAAAGGAGCCGTCTCTACTTCTGTTCTCAGAATCTCTTGGCTTGGAAACAGGGGGCCAGCCAAGCAGCATTGGAGAAATGGAAGAAGAGGCAGTGTGCAGTGATGCCCAACAGTAGTGTTGAGCATTCCGATACCGCAAGTATCGGGTATCGGCCGATATTTGCTGTATCGGGATTCCGATACCGAGATCCGATACTTTTGTGGTATCGGGAATCGGAATCGGAAGTTCCCAGTGTATGGTTCCCAGGGTCTGAAGGAGAGGAAACTCTCCTTCAGGCCCTGGGATCCATATTACTGTGTAAAATAAAGAATTAAAATAAAAAATATTGATATACTCACCTCTCCGGAGGCCCCTGGACATCACCGCTGGTAACCGGCAGCCTTCTTTGCTTAAAATGAGCGCATTCAGCACCTTCCATGACGTCACGGCTTCTGATTGGTCACGTGCCGCTCATGTGACCGCCACGCGACCAATCACAAGCCGTGACGTAATTCTCAGGTCCTAAATTCCTAATTCTAGGAATTTAGGACCTGAGAATTACGTCACGGCTTGTGATTGGTCGCTTGGTGGTCACATGGGCGGCCGCGACCAATCACACGAAGGAAGGCTGCCGGAAAGAAGCAGGGCGCGTCCGAGGGTGAGTATATACCTAATAGGAATATACTCACCCTCGGCTTCTTTCCGGCAGCCTTCCTTCCTAAGAATGAGCGCGTTCAGGGCCTTAGATGACGTCACGGCTTGTGATTGGTCGCGGCCGCCCATGTGACCGCCACGCGACCAATCACAAGCCGTGACGTAATTCTCAGGTCCTAAATTCCTAGAATTATTGGATCTCGGCACGTGACCAATCAGAAGCCGTGACGTCATGGAAGGTGCTGAACGCGCTCATTTTAAGCAAAGAAGGCTGCCGGTTACCAGTGGTGATGTCCAGGGGCCTCCGGAGAGGTGAGTATATCAATATTTTTTATTTTAATTCTTTATTTTACACAGTAATATGGATCCCAGGGCCTGAAGAAGAGTTTCCTCTCCTTCAGACCCTGGGAACCATACACTGGGAACTTCCGATTCCGATTCCCGATACCACAAAATTATCAGATCTCGGGATCGGAATCCCGATACAGCAAATTTCAGCCGATACCCGATACTTGCGGTATCGGAATGCTCAACACTACTGTTGGGCATCACTGCACGCTGCCTCTTCTTCCATTTCTCCAATGCTGCTTGGCTGGCCCCATCACCATCACAGACGGCTCCAGTCAGCAGGAGGCAAGGAGGCAACGGTTCCGTCAGATGGTGACAGACTACATGTCTTGCCCTCTTGCTGTACTCCCAGACGGCTCTTCCCCTTTCAAGTTTTGGGTCTCAAAGCTGGATAAATGGCCAGAGCTAAGCCAGTATGCATTGGAGGTGCTGGCTTGCCCTGCGGCTAGTGTATTATCGGAACGCGTCTTTAGTGCTGCAGGTGGTGTACTAACTGACCGTCGCATGTGACTATACTTCGATAACGTTGACCGGCTTACTTTCCTGAAAATGAACCAGGCTTGGATCTCGCAGGAATTTGCCACTCCTCTTCCTGATTAAATAATTAGGTGACTGTCTACAGTATCCAGGTCTCCTGTTGTGTTCATCTTTCTACCACCTGAACTTTAATTCCTGGGCTCCAACACCGCCAGCTGAGGCTCAGAAGTGCCGTCTGCACAGTCAAAACATACGACCCAGTGTTATTGGGTGTCAGCAACGTCAGCTGATCCCCAGCTGTGTAGCCGGCAATATGTCCTGCGACCGCCACGCTGACACAACAACTGAAATGTAAGGGAACCTGTCCCCCCCCAGGCGTTTGATACTGAAAGAGCCACCTTGTGCAGCAGTAATGCTGCACAAGGAAAAGGTAGCTATTTTTGTTTAGCTCCTTGCACACGCAGAACTTAACACTTATAAAATGTGATACCGTAAAACCGTCCCGTAGGTGGGACTTTCCTTCGTAATGTGACGCAGCACAGCCATCATTCCCACCCCCTTGGCGCCGTGTGCCGGCTCCTCAGCGTTGTTTGATTCTGTCCCGAAGCCTGCGCTGTTATGTTATCCCTTGGCCAGGCACACTTAGCGCTGGCCCTCTTCTGACATCATTTAGTGTCAACCTGACTGCGCCTGTGCGTCGGCGCTGGCCGAGATCCCACCTCGCAGTGTCTTCTGATTTAATCACACTGCGGGCCTGGGATCCATGGGCATGCGCAGTGCATATCTTCACCTCCGACTCTCACTCATCTCCCTTCGCCTGCTTAAGACTGTGCGCCGTCAGCTGATCCCTAATAGCATGCCACGGCCGTGACGCCGCACAGTCTGAAGAAGCTGTAGGGAGGGGAGTGAGATGCGAGGATATGCACTGCTCATGCCCATGGATCACAGGTCCGCAGAGTGATTACATTAGATGACACAGCGAGGCGGGATCTTGCCAAGCGCGGCCGCACAGGCGCAGCCAGCCTGACACCAAATGATGTCAGAAGACGGGCAGCGCAAAATGTGTGCATGGCCAAGGGCTAACATAACAGCGCAGGCTCTGGGACAGATTCAAACAATGCTGAGGAGGCGGTGCACGGCGCCAAGGGGGTAAGAATGACGCTGTGCTGCGTCACATGACAAATGAAAGTTCCACCTACCGGACGGTTTAACGGTGTGAGGGGACACATTTCATAAGTGACAAGTTCAGCGTTTGCAAGGACCATAATTAAAAGAGCTAAGTTTACCTTTATCAGCATTAGTGCTGTACATGATGGCTCCTTCAGCTACAAACGCCTTGGGGGGGGGTTAAAGGTTCCCTTTCAACTTGCTCCAGTGCAGGCTTCGGCCTACACTCTGCTCTTCCTGCTGACCCTGGGATCTAACACTGCAAGTTGGTGCCCGGAAGTGCTAGCTGCACAGAGAAAAACACCAGCCAATGTGTCAGTGGGGCTCAGCACCGCCAGCTGTTCCCCTGCTGTGTAGCTGGCAACGTGTCCTGCAAAAGCCACGCAGACACAAACCTGCCTCCAGTACAGGCTTCGGCCTACACTCTGCTCCCTCTACTCCTCCTGCTGACCCTGGGCTCTAACACCACCAGTTGGGGCCCAGAAGTGCTGGCTGCACAGAGCCAAACACCTCGCCAATGTGTCAGTGGGGTTCAGCAACGCCAGCTGTACCCCTGCTGTGTAGCCGGCATCGTGTCCTGCAACAGCCACGCAGACACAAGAACTGAAATTGAAGGGAACCTGCCCCCCCCCCAGGCGTTTGTATGTATAACAGTCACCTTGTACAGCAGTAATGCTGCATTTGTACAAGGTGCCTCACTAAGTTATTCTCCTTGCACTGTTGTGAATTAGACTTCTTGGCTCCCTCTGGTGGTTATTAGTGATATGACTCTGGGATTTTCTTTCCTCAGTTTGCACCCACCTGGGTCGTTAGTCCAGGGGTGTTGCTATATAAACCTCCTGGATCCTTAGTCCAGTGCCTGGCATCGTTGTAATCAGATCCTTTTTGTTTGCTCCTATCTGCTGGTCCTGGTTCGTGCAAAATTAAGCTAAGTCCTGCTTCTTTGTTTTTTGGGTTATTTGCTTGCTCTCATTTTTGTCCAGCTTGTACTAAATGTGATTCCTGACCTTGCTGGAAGCTCTAGGGGGCTGGTGTTCTCCCCCCGGGCCGTTAGACGGTTCGGGGGTTCTTGAATTTCCAGCGTGGATATTTTTGATAGGGTTTTTGCTGACCATATAAGTTATCTTACTATATTCTGCTATTAGCTAGTGGGCCTCTCTTTGCTAAATACCTAGCTCATCCTTATGTTTGTCTTTTCCTCTTACCTCACCGTTATTATTTGTTGGGGGCTTGTATCCAACTTTTGGGGTCTTTTCTCTGGAGGCAAGAAAGGTCTTTCTTTTCCCTTCTAGGGTTAGTTAGTTCTCCGGCTGGCGCGAGACGTCTAGAATCAACGTAGGCACGTTCCCCGGCTGCTGTTATTTGTGGCATGCGATAAGGGATCAGCTGACGCCGCACAGTCAGTAGCAGGTGTAAGGACACGAGCGAGAGGCGAACATATGTACTGCGCCAGGCCATGAATCCCAGCCCCGCAGTGTGAAACACTGTAAAGACACTGTGGGGCTGGGATTCATGGGCATCGCGAACTGCACCGGCCGACATGAAATGATGTCAGAAGACAGGCAGCGCATGGCCAAGGGATAACGCAACAACGCAGACTCCTGTACAGCAAAATGCGATGCTCAGGAGGCCGCGCCAAGCACCAAGGTGGTATTTTTGCCAGCTGTGCTGCGTCTCATTACGAAGGGAACTCCCGCCTCCAAGACAGATTGACTGTATAAGGGCCAAAATGTTGTACGTGTTTCATTCAGCTTGTGCAATGAACAAAATTAAATGAGCAACCTTTGACTTGTGCAGCACTACTGCTGCATAAGGTGTGGCTCTTCTAGTTTGTAACACCTGATTAACACCAATTAGGCTTCAGCCTACACTCTGCTCCCCCTGCAGAGCCTGGGCTCTAACACCTCCAGTTGGTGCCCCGAAGTGCTGGCTGCACAGAGAAAAACACCCGCCAATGTGTCAGTGGGGTTCAGCACCGCCAGCTGTTCCCCTGCTGTGTAGCCGGCAACGTGTCCTGCAACAGCCACGCAGACACAAAGCTGCCGCCAGTGCAGGCTTTGGCCTACACTCTGCTCCCTCTCCTCCTGTTGACCCTGGGCTCTAACACCGCCAGTTGGTGCCCAGTACTGCTAGCTGCACAGAGAAAAACACCCACCAATGTGTCAGTGGGGTTCAGCACCGCCAGCTGTTCCCCTGCTGTGTAGCCGGCAACGTGTCCTGCAACAGCCACGCAGACACAAAGCTGCCGCCAGTGCAGGCTTCGGCCTACACTCTGCTCCCTCTCCTCCTGCTGACCCTGGGCTCTAACACCACCAGTTGGTGCCCGGTACTGCTAGCTGCACAGAGAAAAACACCCGCCAATGTGTCAGTGGGGTTCAGCACCGCCAGCTGTTCCCCTGCTGTGTAGCCGGCAACGTGTCCTGCAACAGCCACGCAGACACAAAGCTGCCGCCAGTGCAGGCTTTGGCCTACACTCTGCTCCCTCTCCTCCTGTTGACCCTGGGCTCTAACACCGCCAGTTGGTGCCCAGTACTGCTAGCTGCACAGAGAAAAACACCCACCAATGTGTCAGTGGGGTTCAGCACCGCCAGCTGTTCCCCTGCTGTGTAGCCGGCAACGTGTCCTGCAACAGCCACGCAGACACAAAGCTGCCGCCAGTGCAGGCTTCGGCCTACACTCTGCTCCCTCTCCTCCTGCTGACCCTGGGCTCTAACACCGCCAGTTGGTGCCCGGTACTGCTAGCTGCACAGAGAAAAACACCAGCCAATGTGTCAGTGGGGTTCAGCACCGCCAGCTGTTCCCCTGCTGTGTAGCCGGCATCGTGTCCTGCAAAAGCCACGCAGACACAAGAACTGAAATTGAAGGGAACCTGTCCCCCCTCCCCCAGGTGTTTGTATGTTTTACAGCCACCTTGTACAGCAGTAATGCTGCATGTGTGCAAGGTGGCTCATAAACTTATTCTCCTTGCACACGTGGAACAGAACACGTCTACAATGTGTCCCCTGAGACCATTAAAACGTCCCTGAGGTGTGACTTTCCTTTGTAATGACATGCAACAACCCCCTTGGTAGCACAGCCCTTCTTCTGACATCATTGTTTGGCTGGCTGCACCTCTGCGGCCGCCCTGCCCCACACAACGCCCCTCGGTGTCTTATTTATTTTGACTGCGAGGGTGTGATTGACAGGCATGAGCAGTGCATATCTTCGCCAGGCTGTCACTCAGCTCCTTCCGCCTTCTTCAGACTGTGCGGCTTCATGGCCGTGGCATGCGATAAGGGATCAGCTGACGCCGCACAGTCTGTAGCAGGTGTAAGGACACGAGCGAGAGGCGAACATATGTACTGCACCAGGCCATGAATCCCAGCCCCGCAGTGTGAAACACTGTAAAGACACTTCGGGGCTGGGATTCATGGGCATCGCGAACCGCACCGGCCAACATGAAATGATGTCAGAAGACGGGCAGCGCATGGCCAAGGGATAACGCAACAACGCAGACTCCTGTACAGCAAAATGCGATGCTCAGGAGGCCGTGCCAAGCACCAAGGTGGCATTTTTGCCAGCTGTGCTGCGTCTCATTACGAAGGGAACTCCCACCTCCAAGACAGATTGACTGTATAAGGGCCAAAATGTTGTACGTGTTTCATTCAGCTTGTGCAAGGAACAAAATTAAAAGAGCAACCTTTGACTTGTGCAGCACTACTGCTGCATAAGGTGTGGCTCTTCTAGTTTGTAACACCTGAGGGGGGGTTAAAGGTTACCTTTAAAATTGGTTCAATTAGGCTTCGGCCTACACTCTGCTCCCCCTGCAGAGCCTGGGCTCTAACACCGCCAGTTGGTGCCCCGAAGTGCTAGCTGCACAGAGAAAAACACCCGCCAATGTGTCAGTAGGGTTCAGCACCGCCAGCTGTTCCCCTGCTGTGTAGCCGGCAACGTGTCCTGCAACAGCCACGCAGACACAAAGCTGCCGCCAGTGCAGGCTTCGGCCTACACTCTGCTCCCTCTCCTCCTGCTGACCCTGGGCTCTAACACCGCCAGTTGGTGCCCGGTACTGCTAGCTGCACAGAGAAATACACCTGCCAATGTGTCAGTGGGGTTCAGCACCGCCAGCTGTTCCCCTGCTGTGTAGCCGGCATCGTGTCCTGCAAAAGCCACGCAGACACAAGAACTGAAATTGAAGGGAACCTGTCCCCCCTCCCCCAGGTGTTTGTATGTTTTACAGCCACCTTGTACAGCAGTAATGCTGCATGTGTGCAAGGTGGCTCATAAACTTATTCTCCTTGCACACGTGGAACAGAACACGTCTACAATGTGTCCCCTGAGACCATTAAAACGTCCCTGAGGTGTGACTTTCCTTTGTAATGACACGCAACAACCCCCTTGGTAGCACAGCCCTTCTTCTGACATCATTGTTTCGCTGACTGCGCCTCTGTGGCCGCCCTGCCCGACACAACGCCCCTCGGTGTCTTATTTATTTTGACTGCGAGGGTGTGATTGACGGGCATGAGCAGTGCATATCTTCACCAGGCTGTCACTCAGCTCCTTCCGCCTTCTTCAGACTGTGCAGCTTCATGGCCTTGGCATGCGATAAGGGATCAGCTGACACCACACAGTCTGTAGCAGGTGTAAGGACACGAGCGAGAGGCGAACATTTGTACTGCGCCAGGCCATGAATCCCAGCCCCGCAGTGTGAAACACTGTAAAGACACTGCGGGGCTGGGAGTCATGGGCATCGCGAACCGCTCCGGCCGACATGAAATGATGTCAGAAGACGGGCAGCGCATGGCCAAGGGATAACGCAACAACGCAGACTCCTGTACAGCAAAATGCGATGCTCAGGAGGCCGCGCCAAGCACCAAGGTGGTATTTTTGCCAGCTGTGCTGTGTTTCATTACGAAGGGAACTCCCGCCTCCAAGACAGATTGACTGTATAAGGGCCAAAATGTTGTACGTGTTTCATTCAGCTTGTGCAAGGAACAAAATTAAAAGAGCAACCTTTGACTTGTGCAGCACTACTGCTGCATAAGGTGTGGCTCTTCTAGTTTGTAACACCTGAGGGGGGGTTAAAGGTTACCTTTAAAATTGGTTCAATTACTCTTCGGCCTACACTCTGCTCCCCCTGCAGAGCCTGGGCTCTAACACCGCCAGTTGGTGCCCCGAAGTGCTGGCTGCACAGAGAAAAACACCCGCCAATGTGTCAGTGGGGTTCAGCACCGCCAGCTGTTCCCCTGCTGTGTAGCCGGCAACGTGTCCTGCAAACGCCACGCAGACACAACAGACCTACAAATGCCTCCAGTGCAGGCTTCAGCCTACACTCTGCTCCCCCTGCTGACCCTTTGCTCCAACACCGCTAGTTGGGGCTCTAGGAAGACAAGCTTGAATAGGTCCCCATCATGGTTCCAGCACCGTCAGCTGTTTCCGGGCAGAGCCTTTGGCTTAGATGCCTCCTTCTGGGTATCCGAGTTCCACCAATGTCAGGTGGTCCTTGGTAGTGCTTTCAGGCACGGGTACCTCCTGCTTAGTAACCGGGTTCCAGTAACGTCAGCTGGTCCTCGGTAGTTCCATTGGCTTTTGGACCTTCGGCTACCCATCTGGGTTCCAGTACCGTCAGCTGGTTCTCTGCAGTGTCTTTTGCTCTTGTACCTTCTGCTCCCCATCCTGGTTCCAGTACCGTCAGCTGGTTCCGGGCAGAGCCTTTGGCTTAGGTGCCTCCCTCTGGGTTTCCGAGTTCCATCTACGTCAGGTGGTCCTTGGTAGTGCTTTCAGGCACGGGTACCTCCTGCTTAGTAACCGGGTTCCAGTAACGTCAGCTGGTCCTCGGTAGTTCCATTGGCTTTTGGACCTTCGGATACCCATCTGGGTTCCAGTACCGTCAGCTGGTTCTCGGCAGTGTCTTTTGCTCTTGTACCTTCTGCTCCCCATCCTGGTTCCAGTACCGTCAGCTGGTTCTGGGCAGAGCCTTTGGCTTAGGTGCCTCCCTCTGGGTATCCGAGTTCCACCAACGTCAGGTGGTCCTTGGTAGTGCTTTCAGGCATGGGTACCTCCTGCTTAGTAACCGGGTTCCAGTAACGTCAGCTGGTCCTCGGTAGTTCAATTGGCTCTTTGATCTTCAGGTAGCCATCCGAGTTCCAGTTCCATCAGCTGTTTCTCGGCATTTTCTCAGCCTTCTTTTACCTTCTGCTACATTTCCAAGTTCAAGACCCTAAAGACGACGACCCGGAAGACCACCCCTAAGATGACGACGACACCAGAGACGACAACCACTGAGATGACGACGACCCTGGAGACGATGACCCTGAAGACCACCCCGATGACGACGACCCCGGAGACGACGACCTTGGAGACGACGACCCTGGAGACGACGACGACGACATGGGAGACCGAGAAGCAGAAGAACAAGAGGCTGCAGAACAAAGAGCAGAAGAACATTAAGCATAACACTAAATATCAGAGCAAAAGGTATTATCTAATTTATAAGCAGAAGAAGACTAAGCAGTGTATGGGGGTGAGTCCGTTCCTCCTTGTGGTGCCCCTGGATAAAGCCTGATGCTGCAGGCCAAACTGAACGCGGACAAATATAACTCTTTTGTGACAGGCAGAACGGAAGGTGTAATCTTCAAACTTTTATAGATAACAACTACGGGAATGCCTGTCACAAATAAGAATATGATGAAGAAGTTGAATATGAAGAAGAATAATAGTTAAATAAAAAGAATATGAACATTGTAAAAAAAAAAAATTATAGGTTGAAGATGAAGAAGATGAATAAGTTGAAGAAGAAGTTGATGTCAAAGATGCTGATGATGATGAAGAAGAAAGTGTGGGAGAAGAAAAAAAGAGGGTGAAGGGCGTGGAAGTAGTGAAACATCAATATCTGACAAAATAAAAAAAATCTTAACATAGTCAATATCTTTGTAACTCCGAACGTCTTAAAAAAAATTAAAATTCCTGCTATTCTATTTGATTGGGCTAAACCTCTATGCCTTTAATGTCTCCGCCACGTCCCCCAATACATCCTACATTATTCTTAGTTGTTTTCCTTCATGTAGAATGAACCTACAAGGAAAGAAAGGGTTTATTTTAATTCCGATATTTTCGTCCCATTGACTTGCATTGGGATCGGGTATCGGAATCGGCGAGATCCGATACTTTGACGGTATCGGCCGATACTTTCCGATACCGATACTTTCCGATATCGGAAGGTATCGCTCAACACTACTGGTGAGCCCTTACAAAAAGATGTATCTAAGCTACCAGGATATTAGATCTCTAAAGATGCCATAATTCTGATCAGACCACAATGCACATATAGATTCAGTGTGGCACCAAAACTTTCCATGTACTGTATTACCAAAACTTCAGCTGACCAATCATTCAGCCTACAGCCATCTTAGTCGGCTCTCCCACAAAATGGACCTCTCATTTGGTCAAGTGCTCTTGTGTTCTCTATGAGACAGTCATAACTAGACTATCTTATCTTTGGGAGAAACATGCCTGACCAGCATCTTCTTCAATAACCACCTTCCTCATACACTTTAGACTGTTGGTCAAGGGCTTCACTGGGTAGACCTGAAATGTTGCAAGAGTAGTCCATGGCACTACTTGGACTGCTGCCTCAGTAGATTTTCATGACCAGTTCTTCGAGCTTCAAAGAGGTGCAAAACTGAAAGGAACACATAGAGCAGCAGGTTGGCCCTTTCCTAAAATCCAAACGATATTGTAAATCAATCCATTAATATTAAATACAAAGAGCCACACAGTATACAAGCCATTAATTTTTAAAGCCACAAACTCCTCAGTAACAATGCATACATTGTTACATTAAAATATATTCTCAGATCGATGGTTTTGCAATTCATCTTAGGACCTCACTTGAACTCAAAGAACATATTTCATTTGCAGGAAAACTTAAAGCAAATCTCTATTTGATCAGCACCTTAGATGTTCTCTATAATATAAAAAAGAGAAAAAAAGGAGGTGGTGACAGACGTGAATCTCATGGCAGAAAGTATATTAAAAGAAGGGTATAAAGGTATAGTATGAATTGATAAAATGTGCCAAGGAATGTAAATGAGCGGCATACAGGGGAAAGTAGAAAGATCATTAGATTAAAAGAGAGTTGAGTGACAGAAATTTGCAAAATGACTCCACAATAGTCTTCATCTTTTGCTTTAGTCAACGCAAAATTAAACTTTTGAGTTTGAAGTTTCATAAAAAAAACTAATTTACTATGAGCCAAAAGATCTGTGCGGCTCTAAGCACATATCTAGACATTTCAGTGATTAGTGGTTTTTTTAGCAGTTTTATTTGACTACTAAAAAGCCAGTTTTTTTCCATATTGGATGGTTTAGCGTATGGGATCACCATATTAACTACTATTAAAATGTCCCCATCTTAATTAATGGTGCAAATAGGGTCAGCTGCAGATGCATGTAGGACATTGGGCACTGGCAAAACTTGATGTTTGTGTGCCCCAGTGCATAATTTCCAACAGGGCCCACAACTGTCACAGGTCTTTAATAAGTTGTCTCATATTGGTCAAAGGGACCTTGAAGCCCCTACTAGCTCCCGAGTCCTAAGACAACCCATTGACCCACTAAAGTGCCCCATTTTTTTACAAAACATTTAGAAGACAAGCATAAAAAATGTTCACCATAATGATATTGCCCAGTATGTTTACGGGGTCCTGGTATCTAGCCAGGTTGCCCGATGTCACTCTACAATGAAATATCAGAAGTAAAGCTTGTCTTTTGGTATTATTAGGTATTATTCTAATATCTGGAGACAGAACAGGTCAATCTATTAAGCAAAGATGCCAATATACTGTACCTTAGTGGAGATATCTGGTCTGCGCTTGCAGGAATGTAGAAGCCTCGATGGTACAAAATTAAGGTTTTTATGCACACCAATGCATTTCGGCACCAGACTGGCAATTTTTTCAAGGTATACAAACAAAATAGGTTTTTTTTGCCTTGAAAAATGTGACAGTCTGGCACCGAAACATGTTAGTGTGAATAAAAACCTTAATTGTGTACCATCAAGACTTCTTCATTCCAGCAAGAGCAGCCCAGGTACCGTGATATCTCCATTACAGTGAATTGAAATTTGGAAGAATTTATCACGGGGCTGCAGCCAGTGATGCTAAGGCTCTTCTTCCCCCCAGGTGAGCACTACAATCACCCTCACCCTGTCTTATTTCTCTTGCGGTATTGCGCTATTGTGTGCTTCTGTCCCAAACAGACCTAAGCAAGGTGCCAATATACTTTCAATAGCTGTGGGCATCACCATCATTCATTCTTAAGCAACTCATTCATTCTTAAGTGGTCAGAATTGCTGCACACAACGCACAAAAAAACGTTACATGTAACTTTTTTTGTGCCGACGGTCCGACGCAACACGACGCAACCGTCGCATGACGGTTGCGACGTGTGGCATTGCGTCGCACTGCGTCGCTAATGCTAGTCTATGGAGAAAAAATGCATCCTGCAAGCACTTTTGCAGGATGCGTTTTTTCTGCAAAACGATGCATAGCGATGTGCAGTGCATGACGCTAGTGTGAAAGTAGACAAATCTGCCAGGCTTATCTCCATTGAGAACAAAGAGTCAATGTGGATATGTACTTTGATTGCTTTATTTTTTGTGGGGGCAGATGGGTATTATACACACAAGATAGTTCTCATACACACAAAACCTGCATAATAAACTTTTTCAAGTATATTCCGTCATTGAGCCTTCATCAGGAGAACATTGAGTGACACTTCCATCCCGTTTCTATTTCAAGCTCGGTCCATCCACGACCGGTGTCCTACAGCAGCTGATATATGTGTGTATTACATGTTGCTTCAGTGCAACCTCACCAAGTGAGTGGACTCTTTTTTCCAAACCTCGTTTTTATCGGTTAAGACCCTATTTGCACTTTTTCGTTTCCACATTTCTTAATCTTCGAAGACAGTTCAATCAGCATTTTTTTTTACTGTTTATGGACACGTTTAAAAGTTGTTCCTCTCTGTGACATTTCTTACATTTGGAATGGATATGCCAGAAATGTCCAATAGATGTTGGTCCTCCCCATGTCTCAAGAAAGTGGTCCACATGCGAGCTGTTAGACATGGAGGGGTGTCTGTGCGAAAGTGCTCAGCAATAGGGTTGAGCGAAACGGGTCGTTCATTTTCAAAAGTCGCCGACTTTTGGCTAAGTCGGCGTCTCATGAAACCCGATCCGACCCCTGTGCTTGTCGGCCATGCGGTACGCGACTTTCGCGCCAAAGTCGCGTTTCAATGACGCGAAAAGCGCCATTTCTCAGCCAATGAAGGTGAACGCAGAGTGTGGGCAGCGTGATGACATAGGTCCTGGTCCCCACCATCTTAGAGAAGGGCATTGCAGTGATTGGCTTGCTGTCTGCGGCGTCACAGGGGCTATAAAGGGGCGTTCCCGCCGACCGCCATCTTACTGCTGCTGATCTGAGCTTAGGGAGAGGTTGCTGCCGCTTCATCAGAAGCAGGGATAGCGTTAGGCAGGGTCCACTAACCACCAAACCGCTTGTGCTGTAGCGATTTCCACTGTCCAACACCACCTTCGGTGTGCAGGGACAGTGGAAGCTATTTTTTTTTTTTTTTTCCCTCAGCGCTGTAGCTCATTGGGCTGCCCTAGAAGGCTCCGTGATAGCTGTATTGCTGTGTGTACGCCACTGTGCAAACCAACTGCTTTTTTCAAAGCACATATCCTCTTGTTCCTTCCTTTCTGCACAGCTATCTTTTTTGTTTGTCCACACTTTTTATTTAATTTGTGCATCAGTCCACTCCTATTGCTGCCTGCCATACCTGGCTTACATTACTGCAGGGAGATAGTAATTGTAGGACAGTCCCTGTTTTTTTTTTTTTTTTTGTGGAAGATTAAGATTGGCATTTCTGCTACAGTGCCATCCCTGTGTGTGCCATCTCTCACTGAGTGGGCCATAGAAAGCCTATTTATTTTTTTCCTTGATTTGTGTTCTAAAATCTACCTCAACACAAAAACACTACATCAATCAGTGGGAGAAAAATATTGGCCTCAGTCAGGGCTTGTGTGCCACTCCTGTGTGTGCCATCTCTCATTCAGTGGGCCATACAAAGCCTATTTATTTTTTTGTTTTTTTTAATATTATTGGGTTTCTAAAGTCTCCGTGAAAAAAAAAATACATAAAAAAACAGTGGGAGAGTAATATTGCCCTTTCAGCTTGTGTGCCAGTCTTGACTCCTGAGTGTGCCACCTCTCTCTCTCTAATTGTGGGCCATAGAAAGCCTATTTATTTTTTTGCTTTGTTTAATATTATTTGGTTTCTAAAGTCTCCTTGAAAAAAAAAAATACATAAAAAAAACAGTGGGAGAGTAATATTGCCCTTTCAGCTTGTGTGCCAGTCTTGACTCCTGGGTGTGCCACCTCTCTCTCTCTAATTGTGGGCCATAGAAAGCCTATTTATTTTTTTTGCTTTTTTTAATATTATTTGGTTTCTAAAGTCTCCCTGAAAAAAAAAATACATAAAAAAACAGTGGGAGAGTAATATTGCCCTTTCAGCTTGTGTGCCAGTCTTGACTCCTGGGTGTGCCACCTCTCTCTCTCTAATTGTGGGCCATAGAAAGCCTATTTATTTTTTTGCTTTTTTTAATATTATTTGGTTTCTAAAGTCTCCCTGAAAAAAAAAAAATACATAAAAAAACAGTGGGAGAGTAATATTGCCCTTTCAGCTTGTGTGCCAGTCTTGACTCCTGGGTGTGCCACCTCTCTCTCTCTAATTGTGGGCCATAGAAAGCCTATTTATTTCTTTGCTTTGTTTAATATTATTTGGTTTCTAAAGTCTCCCTGAAAAAAAAAAAACATAAAAAAACAGTGGGAGAGTAATATTGCCCTTTCAGCTTGTGTGCCAGTCTTGACTCCTGGGTGTGCCACCTCTCTCTCTCTAATTGTGGGCCATAGAAAGCCTATTTATTTTTTTGCTTTGTTTAATATTATTTGGTTTCTAAAGTCTCCCTGAAAAAAAAAATACATAAAAAAACAGTGGGAGAGTAATATTGCCCTTTCAGCTTGTGTGCCAGTCTTGACTCCTGGGTGTGCCACCTCTCTCTCTCTAATTGTGGGCCATAGAAAGCCTATTTATTTTTTTGCTTTGTTTAATATTATTTGGTTTCTAAAGTCTCCCTGAAAAAAAAAATACATAAAAAAACAGTGGGAGAGTAATATTGCCCTTTCAGCTTGTGTGCCAGTCTTGACTCCTGGGTGTGCCACCTCTCTCTCTCTAATTGTGGGCCATACAAAGCCTATTTATTTTTTTGTTTTTTTAATATTATTGGGTTTCTAAAGTCTCCGTGAAAAAAAAAATACATAAAAAAACAGTGGGAGAGTAATATTGCCCTTTCAGCTTGTGTGCCAGTCTTGACTCCTGGGTGTGCCACCTCTCTCTCTCTAATTGTGGGCCATACAAAGCCTATTTATTTTTTTGTTTTTTTTAATATTATTGGGTTTCTAAAGTCTCCGTGAAAAAAAAAAAATACATAAAAAAACAGTGGGAGAGTAATATTGCCCTTTCAGCTTGTGTGCCAGTCTTGACTCCTGGGTGTGCCACCTCTCTCTCTCTAATTGTGGGCCATAGAAAGCCTATTTATTTTTTTTGCTTTTTTTAATATTATTTGGTTTCTAAAGTCTCCCTGAAAAAAAAAAATACATAAAAAAACAGTGGGAGAGTAATATTGCCCTTTCAGCTTGTGTGCCAGTCTTGACTCCTGGGTGTGCCACCTCTCTCTCTCTAATTGTGGGCCATAGAAAGCCTATTTATTTTTTTGCTTTTTTTAATATTATTTGGTTTCTAAAGTCTCCCTGAAAAAAAAAAAATACATAAAAAAACAGTGGGAGAGTAATATTGCCCTTTCAGCTTGTGTGCCAGTCTTGACTCCTGGGTGTGCCACCTCTCTCTCTCTAATTGTGGGCCATAGAAAGCCTATTTATTTTTTTGCTTTGTTTAATATTATTTGGTTTCTAAAGTCTCCCTGAAAAAAAAAAAAACATAAAAAAACAGTGGGAGAGTAATATTGCCCTTTCAGCTTGTGTGCCAGTCTTGACTCCTGGGTGTGCCACCTCTCTCTCTCTAATTGTGGGCCATAGAAAGCCTATTTATTTTTTTGCTTTGTTTAATGTTATTTGGTTTCTAAAGTCTCCCTGAAAAAAAAAATACATAAAAAAACAGTGGGAGAGTAATATTGCCCTTTCAGCTTGTGTGCCAGTCTTGACTCCTGGGTGTGCCACCTCTCTCTCTCTAATTGTGGGCCATACAAAGCCTATTTATTTTTTTGTTTTTTTTAATATTATTGGGTTTCTAAAGTCTCCGTGAAAAAAAAAAATACATAAAAAAACAGTGGGAGAGTAATATTGCCCTTTCAGCTTGTGTGCCAGTCTTGACTCCTGGGTGTGCCACCTCTCTCTCTCTAATTGTGGGCCATAGAAAGCCTATTTATTTTTTTGCTTTGTTTAATATTATTTGGTTTGTAAAGTCTCCCTGAAAAAAAAAAAATACATAAAAAAACAGTGGGAGAGTAATATTGCCCTTTCAGCTTGTGTGCCAGTCTTGACTTCTGGGTGTGCCACCTCTCTCTCTCTAATTGTGGGCCATAGAAAGCCTATTTATTTTTTTGCTTTGTTTAATATTATTGGGTTTCTAAAGTCTCCGTGAAAAAAAAAATACATAAAAAAACAGTGGGAGAGTAATATTGCCCTTTCAGCTTGTGTGCCAGTCTTGACTCCTGGGTGTGCCACCTCTCTCTCTAATTGTGGGCCATAGAAAGCCTATTTATTTTTTTGCTTTGTTTAATATTATTTGGTTTCTAAAGTCTCCCTGAAAAAAAAAAATACATAAAAAAACAGTGGGAGAGTAATATTGCCCTTTCAGCTTGTGTGCCAGTCTTGACTCCTGGGTGTGCCACCTCTCTCTCTCTAATTGTGGGCCATAGAAAGCCTATTTATTTGTTTGCTTTTTTTAATATTATTTGGTTTCTAAAGTCTCCCTGAAAAAAAAAAAAAAGTACATAAAAAAACAGTGGGAGAGTAATATTGCCCTTTCAGCTTGTGTGCCAGTCTTGACTCCTGGGTGTGCCACCTCTCTCTCTCTCTAATTGTGGGCCATAGAAAGCCTATTTATTTTTTTGCTTTGTTTAATATTATTTGGTTTCTAAAGTCTCCCTGAAAAAAAAAAAAAAAAAAAAAAACAGTGGGAGAGTAATATTGCCCTTTCAGCTTGTGTGCCAGTCTTGACTCCTGGGTGTGCCACCTCTCTCTCTCTCATTGTGGGCCATAGAAAGCCTATTTATTTTTTTGCTTTGTTTAATATTATTTGGTTTCTAAAGTCTCCCTGAAAAAAAAAATACATAAAAAAACAGTGGGAGAGTAATATTGCCCTTTCAGCTTGTGTGCCAGTCTTGACTCCTGGGTGTGCCACCTCTCTCTCTCTAATTGTGGGCCATACAAAGCCTATTTATTTTTTTGTTTTTTTAATATTATTGGGTTTCTAAAGTCTCCGTGAAAAAAAAAAAATACATAAAAAAACAGTGGGAGAGTAATATTGCCCTTTCAGCTTGTGTGCCAGTCTTGACTCCTGGGTGTGCCACCTCTCTCTCTCTAATTGTGGGCCATAGAAAGCCTATTTATTTTTTTGCTTTGTTTAATATTATTTGGTTTCTAAAGTCTCCCTGAAAAAAAAAATACATAAAAAAACAGTGGGAGAGTAATATTGCCCTTTCAGCTTGTGTGCCAGTCTTGACTCCTGGGTGTGCCACCTCTCTCTCTCTAATTGTGGGCCATAGAAAGCCTATTTATTTTTTTGCTTTTTTTAATATTATTTGGTTTCTAAAGTCTCCCTGAAAAAAAAAAAAAGTACATAAAAAAACAGTGGGAGACTAATATTGCCCTTTCAGCTTGTGTGCCAGTCTTGACTCCTGGGTGTGCCACCTCTCTCTCTCTCTAATTGTGGGCCATAGAAAGCCTATTTATTTTTTTGCTTTGTTTAATATTATTTGGTTTCTAAAGTCTCCCTGAAAAAAAAAAATACATAAAAAAACAGTGGGAGAGTAATATTGCCCTTTCAGCTTGTGTGCCAGTCTTGACTCCTGGGTGTGCCACCTCTCTCTCTCTCTAATTGTGGGCCATAGAAAGCCTATTTATTTTTTTGCTTTGTTTAATATTATTTGGTTTCTAAAGTCTCCCTGAAAAAAAAAAATACATAAAAAAACAGTGGGAGAGTAATATTGCCCTTTCAGCTTGTGTGGCAGTCTTGACTCCTGGGTGTGCCACCTCTCTCTCTCTAATTGTGGGCCATAGAAAGCCTATTTATTTTTTTGCTTTGTTTAATATTATTTGGTTTCTAAAGTCTCCCTGAAAAAAAAAAAAGTACATAAAAAAACAGTGGGAGAGTAATATTGCCCTTTCAGCTTGTGTGCCAGTCTTGACTCCTGGGTGTGCCACCTCTCTCTCTCTAATTGTGGGCCATAGAAAGGCTATTTTATATATATTTTTTTTTATTAGTATTTGGTTTCTAAATTGTCCCTGAAAAAAACATTTTATCTTATTTGGTTTCTAAAGTCTCCCTGAGAAAAAAAAAAAATTAGGTGGGAGAATAATATTGACATTAGTGCTTGAGTGACAGTCCTGCGTGTGTGTCATCTCTGTGATTTTGTGCCACAGAAAACAGAGTGTGTAACATTGTGCCTGATTTTCCTTGTGGTCTCACCAACCTGTTAAGGGATATAGAAATCATACTGAAGTTATACCTCACCGTGTAAGTTGTTTGACAGCAACAAATAAAGTTACTTTGGTTAATTTTTAAAAACAATGAGGAAGTCTGGTGCAAGAGGTCGTGGCCGTGGGCGTTCATTGTCAGCTGGTAATGATGGTAGTGGTAGTGGAGCATCAGGTGGTCGTGGGGATAAAAATATTCCACCTAAGTCTGGAGCTGTGGAGCCAGTTTCGTCGTCTGGCTACACAAGGCCTCGAACGCTCTCTTTTCTGGGAGTAGGAAAAACGCTTTTAAAGCCGGAGCAGCAACAGCAAGTTTTGGCTTACATTGCAGACTCAGCCTCTAGCTCTTTTGCCTCCTCTTCTGAAACTGGTAAATGTAAAAGCAGCGCGTCGCTTGTGGATGTTCACGGTCAGGGACAAGTCGCTTCCTTGTCCTCCTCAGCAAAAAGTAGAACAAGAGAGAAGGATGCAGCAGGCGACACAACGGGTCACTCCATGGAGCTCTTTACACATACCGTCCCTGGCTTAGAAAGTGAAACACTTAACAGGCCATGCCCATTACAAGTAGATTCTGACATGGAGTGCACTGATGCACAGCCACAGCCAGAGTACTATGCTGCTCCTTTGACTCAGACCACCACATTGCCCTCTCAGGGTACAGATCCACAATCAGACCCTGATGAGACTATGTTGCCCCGCCACGAACGCTATACCACAGACCGACACAGTGACACAGACGAAGTTGCACACGAGCTCGAAGAGGAGGTAATAGATGACCCGGTTGTTGACCCCGATTGGCAGCCATTGGGGGAACAGGGTGCAGGCAGCAGTAGTTCAGAAGCGGAGGTGGAGGAGGGGCCGCAGCAGGCATCAACATCGCAACAGGTTCCATCTGCCGGGCCCCTATCTGGCCCAAAACGCGTGTCAAAGCCAAAACCTGTTGGAGCACAGCGTTGCCATCCGGTTAAAGCTCAGTCTGCAATCCCTGAAAAGGGATCCGATGCTAGGAAGAGTGCAGTCTGGCATTTTTTTAAACAACATCCAATTGATCAGCGCAAAGTCATCTGTCAAAAATGTTCTACTAGCTTAAGCAGAGGTCAGAATCTGAAAAGTCTCAATACTAGTTGCATGCATAGACACTTAACCACCATGCATTTTCAAGCCTGGACTAACTACCAAACGTCCCTTAAGGTTGTAGCACCCTCGGCCAATGAAGCTAGTCATCAACGCAACATCCCTTCCGTCACTGTAAGGCCACCATTTTCCGCACCACCGGCAGTATCTGTGCAGGTTTCTTTGCCAGCCAAAAGCAGTCAGGGTCAGGGAATCACCAGTTTTGTAGGCGGAAATATTGCATCTAGGGCACCGGCGGAAACAATACCGTCTCCAACCATCTCTCAGTCTGCCATGTCCACCGGCACACCCGCAAGTTCCACGATCTCCATCTCTCCAGTTCAGCTCACACTACATGAGACTCTGGTTAGAAAAAGGAAGTACTTATCCTCGCATCCGCGTACACAGGGTTTTAACGCCCACATAGCTAGACTAATCTCGTTAGAGATGATGCCCTACCGGTTAGTTGAAAGCGAAGCTTTCAAAGCCCTGATGGAGTACGCTGAACCACGATACGAGCTACCCAGTCGACACTTTTTTTCCAGAAAAGCCATCCCAGCCCTGCACCAGCATGTTAAACAGCGCATCGTCCATGCACTCAGGCAATCTGTGAGTACAAAGGTGCACCTGACTACAGATGCATGGACCAGTAGGCATGGCCAGGGACGTTATGTGTCCATCACTGCACACTGGGTGAATGTGGTGGATGCAGGGTCCACAGGGGACATCAATTTCGGGACAGTTGTGCCTAGCCCACGGTCTAGGAAACAGTTGGCTGTAGGCGTTCGCACCCCCTCCTCCTCCTCCTCCTCGTCCTCCTGCAGAAGCTACAGCTCTTCCACAGACCGCAGTCGGCCAACCACTCCATCGGCAGATGACACTGTTGCACACCAGTTGTCCCATTATGGGCCAGCTACTGGCAAGCGTCAGCAGGCTGTATTGGCTATGAAGTGTTTGGGCGACAACAGACACACCGCGGAAGTTCTGTCCGAGTTCTTGCAACAAGAAACGCAGTCGTGGCTGGGCACAGTAGATCTTGAGGCAGGCAAGGTAGTTAGTGATAACGGAAGGAATTTCATGGCTGCCATCTCCCTTTCCCAACTGAAACACATTCTTTGTCTGGCTCACACCTTAAACCTGGTGGTGCAGTGCTTATTGAAAACTTATCCTGGGTTCTCCGACCTGCTCCTCAAAGTGCGTGGACTTTGCTCACATATCCGACGTTCGCCTGTACACGCCAGCCTTATGCAGACCTATCAGCGGTCTTTGAACCTTCCCCAGCATCGCCTAATCATAGACGTTGCAACAAGGTGGAACTCAACACTGCACATGCTTCAGAGACTGTGCCAACAGAGGCGGGCTGTTATGTTTTTGTGGGATGATACACATACACGGGCAGGCAGTAGGATGGCAGACATGGAGTTGTCAGGTGTGCAATGGTCGAAGATACAAGACATGTGTCAAGTCCTTCAGTGTTTTGAGGAATGCACACGGCTGGTTAGTGCAGACAACGCCGTAATAAGCATGAGCATCCCCCTAATGCGTCTGCTGATGCAAAGTTTGACGCACATAAAGGAGCAGGCGTCTGCACCAGAGGAAGAGGAAAGCCTTGATGACAGTCAGCCATTGTCTGGTCAGGGCAGTGTACAGGACGAGGTAGCGGGCGAAGAGGAGGTGGAGGACGAGGAGGATGATGGGGATGAGTATATTTTTAATGCGGAACCTTTCCCGGGGGCACTGGAAATTGGTTGCGTGTCAAGGCCGGGTTCTGGTTTTTTGAGGGACACAAGTGACGTAGATTTGCCTGCAACTGCCCCTCACCCAATCACAACCGGAGATTTGACAACTGGAACTTTGGCCCACATGGCGGATTATGCCTTACGTATCCTAAAAAGGGACACACGCATAACGAAAATGATGAACGATGACGATTACTGGTTGGCCTGCCTCCTTGATCCACGCTATAAAGGCAAATTGCAAAATATTATGCCACATGAGAACTTGGAACTAATATTAGCAACCAAACAATCAACTCTTGTTGACCGTTTGCTTCAGGCATTCCCAGCACACAGCGCACGTGATCGTTCTCACACGAGCTCAAGGGGGCAACAGACTAGGAGTGATAGGGGTGCACACATCAGAAGTGGCGTTGGACAGAGGGGTTTTCTGACCAGGTTGTGGAGTGATTTTGCTATGACCGCAGACAGGACAGGTACTGCTGCATCAATTGAAAGTGACAGGAGACAACATTTGTCCAGTATGGTTACTAACTATTTTTCATCCCTTATCGATGTTCTCCCTCAACCGTCATTCCCATTTGATTACTGGGCATCAAAATTAGACACCTGGCCAGAATTGGCAGAATATGCATTGCAGGAGCTTGCTTGCCCGGCAGCAAGTGTCCTATCAGAAAGAGTATTCAGTGCTGCAGGTTCAATATTAACCGAAAAAAGGACTCGTCTGGCTACCCAAAATGTTGATGATCTAACATTCATTAAAATGAACCACAACTGGATTTCGAAATCTTTTGCCCCACCTTGCCCGGCCGACACCTAGCTTTCCTATGAAAAGCTCTTGCCTGTGAATTACTTTTCTAATGTCTAATTTGCTGCAGCTGATTGAACAGCATACAACATGTTTACACCTCCCTAAATGGCCAAACTCCCCACACGGGGCCGTGGTATCGCGACTTGGCGCAAGCACCCGTGAGACTGCTGTTTGTCTGAAGAGGTGGGTGTGCTCGCTTTTGGTTGACGGCATTGCTACTGGGTCCCTCATAGTACAATGTAGTGTCTCTGGCGGTGGTGGTGCGCACCCAACGTCAGACACACCGTTGTAACATGAGGGGCCCTGGGGCGGTCCCGCCGGCCTCAAGAGAGTTCCCCCCTCCCCCAGCTCAAACTGTGCTCTACCACGTGCAAAATTATGTCGCACAGCTCCACCAATCTTTAGTCTATTCGCTGACATCATTCAATGTCTGGCACTGACAATACAAATTTGTAGACATCTATGATGCAACTTAAAGTAGTCTGTGTCTGTGTCCTATATTGGCACCATTAAATAGTTACTGCCAAATTACTATGTCAGAAACTCAGCAGATGAGCCCACCCCTGTACCTAAGTATGCCATTTTTTTTTTTTTTGATTGTTTTGCGAGACATTAACATCTATTTATATTTTGGGAGTACTGGGACAGACACTCCTTGCAATACTCCTCCACTGACCACCAAGCTGCCTGCCCGTGTATCCATGTAACCGATGTAAAACAGCCATGAGCCTATTGTTTGTTATTTTAGGCCTTTGATAGCCTGTCTGCGGTCCCTACTTTAAATACTCCTCCACTGACCACCAAGCTGCCTGCCCGTGTATCCATGTAACCGATGTAAAACTGCCATGAGCCTATTGTTTGTTAGTTTAGGCCTTTGATAGCCTGTCTGCGGTCCCTACTTTAAATACTCCTCCACTGACCACCAAGCTGCCTGCCCGTGTATCCATGTAACCGATGTAAAACTGCCATGAGCCTACTGTTTGTTATTTTAGGCCTTTGATAGCCTGTCTGCGGTCCCTACTTTAAATACTCCTCCACTGACCACCAAGCTGCCTGCCCGTGTATCCATGTAACCGATGTAAAACTGCCATGAGCCTATTGTTTGTTATTTTAGGCCTTTGATAGCCTGTCTGCGGTCCCTACTTTAAATACTCCTCCACTGACCACCAAGCTGCCTGCCCGTGTATCCATGTAACCGATGTAAAACTGCCATGAGCCTACTGTTTGTTATTTTAGGCCTTTGATAGCCTGTCTGCGGTCCCTACTTTAAATACTCCTCCACTGACCACCAAGCTGCCTGCCCGTGTATCCATGTAACCGATGTAAAACTGCCATGAGCCTATTGTTTGTTATTTTAGGCCTTTGATAGCCTGTCTGCGGTCCCTACTTTAAATACTCCTCCACTGACCACCAAGCTGCCTGCCCGTGTATCCATGTAACCGATGTAAAACTGCCATGAGCCTATTGTTTGTTATTTTAGGCCTTTGATAGCCTGTCTGCGGTCCCTACTTTAAATACTCCTCCACTGACCACCAAGCTGCCTGCCCGTGTATCCATGTAACCGATGTAAAACTGCCATGAGCCTACTGTTTGTTATTTTAGGCCTTTGATAGCCTGTCTGCGGTCCCTACTTTAAATACTCCTCCACTGACCACCAAGCTGCCTGCCCGTGTATCCATGTAACCGATGTAAAACTGCCATGAGCCTATTGTTTGTTATTTTAGGCCTTTGATAGCCTGTCTGCGGTCCCTACTTTAAATACTCCTCCACTGACCACCAAGCTGCCTGCCCGTGTATCCATGTAACCGATGTAAAACTGCCATGAGCCTACTGTTTGTTATTTTAGGCCTTTGATAGCCTGTCTGCGGTCCCTACTTTAAATACTCCTCCACTGACCACCAAGCTGCCTGCCCGTGTATCCATGTAACCGATGTAAAACAGCCATGAGCCTATTGTTTGTTATTTTAGGCCTTTGATAGCCTGTCTGCGGTCCCTACTTTAAATACTCCTCCACTGACCACCAAGCTGCCTGCCCGTGTATCCATGTAACCGATGTAAAACTGCCATGAGCCTATTGTTTGTTAGTTTAGGCCTTTGATAGCCTGTCTGCGGTCCCTACTTTAAATACTCCTCCACTGACCACCAAGCTGCCTGCCCGTGTATCCATGTAACCGATGTAAAACTGCCATGAGCCTACTGTTTGTTATTTTAGGCCTTTGATAGCCTGTCTGCGGTCCCTACTTTAAATACTCCTCCACTGACCACCAAGCTGCCTGCCCGTGTATCCATGTAACCGATGTAAAACTGCCATGAGCCTATTGTTTGTTATTTTAGGCCTTTAATAGCCTGTCTGCGGTCCCTACTTTAAATACTCCTCCACTGACCACCAAGCTGCCTGCCCGTGTATCCATGTAACCGATGTAAAACAGCCATGAGCCTATTGTTTGTTATTTTAGGCCTTTGATAGCCTGTCTGCGGTCCCTACTTTAAATACTCCTCCACTGACCACCAAGCTGCCTGCCCGTGTATCCATGTAACCGATGTAAAACAGCCATGAGCCTATTGTTTGTTATTTTAGGCCTTTGATAGCCTGTCTGCGGTCCCTACTTTAAATACTCCTCCACTGACCACCAAGCTGCCTGCCCGTGTATCCATGTAACCGATGTAAAACTGCCATGAGCCTATTGTTTGTTATTTTAGGCCTTTGATAGCCTGTCTGCGGTCCCTACTTTAAATACTCCTCCACTGACCACCAAGCTGCCTGCCCGTGTATCCATGTAACCGATGTAAAACTGCCATGAGCCTATTGTTTGTTATTTTAGGCCTTTGATAGCCTGTCTGCGGTCCCTACTTTAAATACTCCTCCACTGACCACCAAGCTGCCTGCCCGTGTATCCATGTAACCGATGTATAACTGCCATGAGCCTACTGTTTGTTATTTTAGGCCTTTGATAGCCTGTCTGCGGTCCCTACTTTAAATACTCCTCCACTGACCACCAAGCTGCCTGCCCGTGTATCCATGTAACCGATGTAAAACTGCCATGAGCCTACTGTTTGTTATTTTAGGCCTTTGATAGCCTGTCTGCGGTCCCTACTTTAAATACTCCTCCACTGACCACCAAGCTGCCTGCCCGTGTATCCATGTAACCGATGTAAAACTGCCATGAGCCTATTGTTTGTTATTTTAGGCCTTTGATAGCCTGTCTGCGGTCCCTACTTTAAATACTCCTCCACTGACCACCAAGCTGCCTGCCCGTGTATCCATGTAACCGATATAAAACTGCCATGAGCCTACTGTTTGTTATTTTAGGCCTTTGATAGCCTGTCTGCGGTCCCTACTTTAAATACTCCTCCACTGACCACCAAGCTGCCTGCCCGTGTATCCATGTAACCGATGTAAAACTGCCATGAGCCTATTGTTTGTTAGTTTAGGCCTTTGATAGCCTGTCTGCAGTCCCTACTTTAAATACTCCTCCACTGACCACCAAGCTGCCTGCCCGTGTATCCATGTAACCGATGTAAAACTGCCATGAGCCTACTGTTTGTTATTTTAGGCCTTTGATAGCCTGTCTGCGGTCCCTACTTTAAATACTCCTCCACTGACCACCAAGCTGCCTGCCCGTGTATCCATGTAACCGATGTAAAACTGCCATGAGCCTATTGTTTGTTATTTTAGGCCTTTGATAGCCTGTCTGCGGTCCCTACTTTAAATACTCCTCCACTGACCACCAAGCTGCCTGCCCGTGTATCCATGTAACCGATGTAAAACTGCCATGAGCCTATTGTTTGTTATTTTAGGCCTTTGATAGCCTGTCTGCGGTCCCTACTTTAAATACTCCTCCACTGACCACCAAGCTGCCTGCCCGTGTATCCATGTAACCGATGTAAAACTGCCATGAGCCTACTGTTTGTTATTTTAGGCCTTTGATAGCCTGTCTGCGGTCCCTACTTTAAATACTCCTCCACTGACCACCAAGCTGCCTGCCCGTGTATCCATGTAACCGATGTAAAACTGCAGTATTTTGCTTATAAAAAAGAAAATACTGGAGAGATATCAAATGCAGACATTTTAACATGACATTAGGTATTCATGATGCCTGTGAGTTTCGCTCAAATTGACCAATAACCTTAGTTACTAATAACTAATTACTACCCGCCCTGTCGTGGCCCTTGCCCCAATAAATACACATAAAACGTTCGTTTGGATAAATTTGGCCACAGCAGCCATCTTTTATTAACATTTAAACAAAACAGTTTGTTAACATTGAAACCCCAGGGAAGGCGGTCCTCGAAGCCCCAAGAGCCAACCAACTCGTATCAAATCTTTCCAATTTGGCCTCCAGGTCGTGTCCCTGCCCCCAGCCGCTAGGCACCAGCTCAGAGACGCTTAAAGACTCGCCCGGCCAATAACCGCCAAAATCCCACGTCCCCAGTCCTCTCGACTGTATTACCCTTAATTCTGTAAGCCACACCAGGGGGAGTCCAGGATCTCACACATCCCCCCCCCCTCCAAGCCGCCATTTCTTAGCACCACCAACTTCGAGGACCTCTTTCCCCCCCCCGCCACCAACACCAATGTCCTGACACCTCAGACATTTGTGTCCCGCCACACCGACAGCCCTTTTTCAATACCCTCCTGCACCGCAAGACACCATAGGTCCAAACCAATAGCATTCAAGTGCACTCCATCTTTTCTCCAATATTCGCCCGTCCCTGACTCCAGATCCAAATGACGAATCACAAGAGCCCCATTCCGTACCATGAAAGGTGAAATTGCTCTATTCACCTTTATCCTGGCCCTGTTAATACCCTGCACTGACCGAGCTCCGAACCAAACTTTCCTAGGAACAATATCCGACCAGATTATTAATAAACGCGGAAACATGGCCCACAATCTTAAAACATCAAATTTGATGTCATTGATCAGTTCTCTACAAGGGCGTTTACCGAGATCGTTGCCCCCCAAATGAATTACCAATAAATCCGGCACCCTGTCCAAACGCAGAAACTTATGAAATTCCGGCAAGAGCTGTTTCCAATACATTCCCCGCTTTCCAATCCAATGTAAGGTCGCTGATGACTTCTCCACTCCGAGCTGTCTCCCTTGAGGGCGAACATCTGCTCGCACCGCTGCCCAAAACACAAACGAGTGGCCCACAATCCATGTCAGTAACGGCCTTCTTTCTGCAAAGAAAATAACAAACCAAAACATAGTAATCATAAAGCGCAACCCTAATAAATCTTTTTCCAACTCTAAAAAATCCCCTTTTAAACCAAGGACGGACGAATATAAGACTTGAACCTCACGGATTCCCAACGGCCGATCCTCCGCACCACGTCCTCTCCCAAACCTCTTCTTGCTGCTTCCGTAGCTGCCCCTATCCTAAATGAGTGACCTGAAAACTTCTCTGCTGAAATACCTCCTTGCATCAAACAGCGCTTAAATATGGTGACAAACTGATACCGAGATAAAAAGGATCCATCTGCGTGCAACAACAGTGGCTCATCAACCCAAACCTTCCCCTCTGAAAATTCCCGAAAACATAATACCGGGCACAATGGAGAACCCGGTACTTCAAATAGCTCAATTTTACACCCTTTCCCAGCCAAATCAGTTTTTGATTGACGCAGCCAAATAACCAACTTATCCCCGTGTAAGACTACATCTTGACCCTGCAGCCCCCCTTTTTTATTCTTAGCTGGGCTGACCAACTCACCCAAACGAAACGCCCCAAAGAATGCCAAAGCAAATGCCAACTTAAACAAAACCACCTCCGGCTGATTAGTGCATACCCTTGGTAATTGTTCGCCTAACTGCAATAAAATCTCATAGGATACAGGGCGTCGACCATCTAAGGATTTCCAACCTTTACGCCAACCCTTCATCACCTGTAGGACCATGAATGATTTAGTTACGTCATGAAGCCCCCTGAATCTAAATCCAAATGCTAAACCAGCCAAAAATTGATTAACTTTTGATACTGACCAACCGCTATCCCATTTTTGACCTAACAGTAACAGCAACTTCTCATCGTCATTCATATCTGATCCCAGTGACAAACCCCAATCCACCCAAGTATCCCAGGCCTTAACATAGTGCGACCAAGTTCCCGGCGCCAACGACCTAGACAGTAGCACCCCTACTGCCCCAACGGAATCTTCCATAGTTCCTCCGGGCAGAAAACCCGCACGAGATCCACTTGAGACATTCCATCTGGAACCCGATCCCACTGTGAATAAAAATTATTGTCACCAATCAATGATGCAGTAGACGATCGAAATTCCGCAGTGACCCACAAATTAAACCTTAGACCCAGCCAAACCATATGTTGCAAAACTTTTAGCAACGCTGAATCTGCGGACGATAATGAATTTACCGCTCTTTTAGCGGCTTCCGATTCACAACCGAAACAAATCTTCATATTACAGACCTCTGATCCCCATAAGGATAAAGCAACAGCAATTGGAAAAACAGCACACAGCAAACGATTTGCAGATAAACCGTTATCCTCCCATGAAGGCGGCCACCGACACGCTAGCCAATTCTCTCGAAAGACCAAACAAAAACCTTGCTCGTCCACCGGGCCGATCTTAAAACCCAAATCTTCCGCAGGCATGACAGGTGCAATCCACAGTGACTTCCCGTTATACGAATCGAGGAAAAGCATCCATACTTTCAAATCATCCTTTAAGGCCTTTCGAAGCCTGATAAAATGAGAAGGGGACCGAACTCCTACAGTAGCCAAAGACATTCTGCGACAAAACGCCCTACCCATTGGCATGATACGGCATGCAAAATTTAACTTCCCCAACAATGATTGCATCACATGCAACGTCACCTTTTTTGACTCATATACTCTCCTCACGTCTAATCTCATGCTCACGAGTTTGTCCATAGGTAAGCGACACTCCATTGCCACCGTATCTATCTCGATGCCTAAAAAACTCAAAGATGTCACCGGACCTACCGTTTTGTCAGCGGCTAACGGAACACCGAACCTGCTTGACACACTCTCCATAGAGTGGAGCAAAATTGAACAATCAGCGGAATGCGCTGGGCCCACAAACAGAAAATCATCCAGATAATGGATGCAAGATCGAAGCCCAGATACATCTTTCACTACCCATTCCAAAAACGTACTAAACAATTCAAAATATGCACACGATAGGGAACAACCCATCGGCAAACAACGATCCACGTAAAAACCCCCATTCCAAAAACACCCCAACAAATGTAGACTATTCGGATTAACTGGAAGCAAACGAAACGCAGCCTCAATATCGGTTTTTGCCAATAAAGCCCCCTGTCCACAACGTCTAACCCATTCCATAGCTGTGTCAAACGACGTGTAAAGAACCGAGCACAACTGTGGATCAATGCCGTCGTTCACTGACAGACCTTTTGGGAACGAAAGATGATGGATTAACCTAAATTTATTAACCTCCTTTTTAGGGACCACCCCCAAAGGAGAAACTCTCAGTTCCTCCATAGGGAGAGACTGAAAAGGGCCGGCCATTCTACCAAGTGACACTTCCTTATTCAATTTTTCGAGACTACTTCGGGAAAATTATAGGCCGACTTCAAATTCTTTTTGGACCACTGCACTTTGACGTCCACAAAAGGTATGGAAAAACCAGTCTTAAAACCATCTCTCAAAGTGGAAGCTGCCTTTGTATCAGGATATCTACTTAGGAACGGCTCCATCTCTGCCAGCCGCACCGGAGTCACCCCTTTTTTCAAATCCATCTGACCCCTTTTGCTTCCCTCCCCTGAAACATCTCGCTGCCCCATGATTTCCTCCGCATGAAGAACACTCGTGTTTAAACTTGCACTTTGCCCCGAACCTGCATGTCCCCTCGTTAAAGGCAAAACACAGTCCCTTTTGCATAACCACCGAGTGCCCCGACTGTCCTGAACCCCCGGTGCCTCCAAGAAATGACTGCGAACCCTGATTCGGCCTGACCGGTGCTGTCACTCTCATCCACAAAGAAATATCCTTGTGGTCCCACCTAATATTTTGACGCACGGCTTTACGTTGACGGAATTGCTCGTCATATCTAATCCACCCTTGACCCCCATAGACCCTGTACGCTTCCCCAATGATATCTAAATAGCAAAACAAGGGGGCACAAGTTTCTGGCGATTTTTCCCCTATTACGCTAGCAAAAATCGCAAAAGCTTGTAACCAGTTAGAAAAAGTCCGAGGGATTAATCTAAACCTTCTCCTCTCCTCGTCCTCTTTTTTGGAATCATCCCTACGGGCTTTATCCAAATTGAAACGCTCTAGAGGGAGCAGCGAAAATATTTCAACATACTCCCCTTTCCAAATTCTCTCTTTTACCTCCGGCTTCAAATGTGCACCTAAAGGCCCCTCAAAACACACGTATACTTCCCCCCTTGCCGAATCATCGACCCTGACCGACTCATCCTTATCTTTAGTCCCACCTTCTGTTATCGTCGAGCCTCCCTGCTGAACTACCTCGCAACTGCCGACTGATGTTAACCCAGGTGCCAATGGGGCCCCTTGTGAAATACTGGATCCTGGCCCGCCCGATTCACCAACTCCTTCCGTCCCCAGGACCCCCCTCTCCCGAACATTCCCCAACCACGCTGATAACGGCGATGGTTCGGTTTGCCTATTCCTTGTCTCCCACATTTGGAACAAATCTTTTAACCCTTGCATTAAAATACCCGCGCCAACACTAACCCCCCCTACAGAAACCTCCCCTCTACATAAATCAACACTAGGAGCTAGTGATGGCAATAAAGAAGTTAAAAAAGCACTCTCACCTGGCTGCCTGGGCGCTGTGATCCCAGCAGCCGCTGATCCCGGGTCCAGATGCGCTCCTACGGTCTGTGCTCCACCACGTCCGTGTGGGCTTGATGATCCACGAACCTCCATAGGCCAGTCTTGTGATGTCGCTGCGGTGATAGGACCCACAGCGTGGTCCCGATCCACGGATGCTGTCCGCGAAGATGCAAGGCGCGCAGCATGAAGGTCCGCTAAACTCCCCCCGCTAGCTGTCACAGCCCCCCCATAGATTAATGCCCCTGTTCCTTCTGCAGCCCCTGTCTGACCCCCCCTCTGGCTATAATCCCATGCATTTACACTATTTACAGTGCCTCCAGCACTGAAACAGTTATCAGCAGCAGCAGTCAGCGAGTGGGCGTGGCTAAACCGGCGCTCATCACCGGCTGCTCTGCGCTCAGGGGCCTGAACTGCTGCCGCCTGAGAATCCCTCATATCACGCCGAGCGGCGGCCCATATGGATGGGCTCGCCGCCGCTCCTGTGCCTGGTTCCTGTCTACCGGCCATTACCGGTGAGTGTGCTGACCTGTGAGGCGCCCGCCGTACAGGCCCCCGTCCGCTCCTCTGCGTCGCTTGCCGCCGCTGAGCCGGCCCCTTTCCAGGCTGAGCACCGGCCGCTCCACTCCCTGGCTCCGGCAACGCTGATGATCTGGCTGATGAAGGGGAGGCCGACACCTCCCCCCGCTGCAGGCCCCGCCGACTGGTGGGATTCCTCCCGGCTCCCTGGCAGCGCCCGCCTGAACCGCGGTCTGCTGCTGGAACCGGAGGGTCCCCTGGGGGGCTCCTCATATGGCGACGGGCCCTGGGGGCAACCTCGGGGCTCAAGCGCTCCGGAGGCCGAGACCTCCGAGGCCGGCGGCCCTCAGATAGTGATTTGGCTGACCCGGATCCCCTTACAGGAAGCAGGCCCTGCAGAGACGCCTGCAGCCATCCTGCACCCCTGTCTCTAGCTGCATCGCGGAGATGTTCAAGAATTGCCTCAATCTCCATTCTCTCTCATACGGAGCTTGCTATTTAATCAGAGGGGCACCAAAATGGTTGCTCCTCTAAGATGGGTGCCCCCTCTTATAGTCAATCCCCCTTTGTTGCCCCCACCTTCTTGCCTACCTTGCCCTCAGCCAATCCGTAATCCCCAATTCAAATAATTCCCTCAGCTCACTCCATACTATCGCCCCCACCTTTCCGCTCACCCCCTATAGGCCCATTCAACCCTGTCATGTCGTCCTCCCTCAGAGGCCTGCGGCCTAGTCCGTCCTCACTTTAAAAACAAAAACACATACAACAAAAAACTGGTACAGTACAAAAATTGGCCACCAGCTACAAAAAATTTCTCCTGCAAGTAGTTAACTGAAAGGTTTTTTTCCATTGAAAACACAGATATGGCATCCACCGAGTGTTGTCCTGTCGCGTCTTCTTTATATTATTGCCAAGAAGCTGCAACTGAATAAAGCTGAGCTTCTACCTTCTGCCTCTTATTAACTGCTTTTTTTAAAAAAAATTGTCCACCAGCTACAAAAACTTTCTCCTGCAAGTAGTTAACTGAAAGGTTTTTTTCCATTGAAAACACAGATATGGCATCCACCGAGTGTTGTCCTGTCGCGTCTTCTTTATATTATTGCCAAGAAGCTGCAACTGAATAAAGCTGTGCTTCAACCTTCTGTTCCAAATTACCATTTTTAAAAATGCCATTGGCTGTTCCGGCCTACTAAAGGTGTCTGTCTGCCCCTGCCTGGTGTTGTCCTCAACTGAATAAAGCTGAGCTTCAACCTTCAGTTCCAAATTACCATTTTTAAAAATGCAATTGGCTGTTCCGGCCTACTAAAGGTGTCTGTCTGCCCCTGCCTGGTGTTGTCCTCAACTGAACAAAGCTGTGCTTCAACCTTCTGTTCCAAATTACCATTTTTAAAAATGCCATTGGCTGTTCCGGCCTACTAAAGGTGTCTATCTGCCCCTGACTGGTGTTGTCCTCAACTGAATAAAGCTGAGCTTCAACCTTCAGTTCCAAATTACCATTTTTAAAAATGCAATTGGCTGTTCCGGCCTACTAAAGGTGTCTATCTGCCCCTGACTGGTGTTGTCCTCAACTGAATAAAGCTGAGCTTCTACCTTCTGGCTCTGATTAATTTTATTTTTTTATTTTTTTTTTAATTGCTGGATGGGGCCTAATACCTCTGTTTGCTGCTCCCTGGTGTTTGTCCTCAACTGAATAAAGCTGAGCCTCTACCTTCTGGCTCTGATTAACTGCTGTTTTTTTTAAAATTGGTGGTTCCGGCCTACTAACTGTGTCTGCCCCTCCCTGGTGTTGCCCTCAACTGAATAAAGCTGAGCCTCTACCTTCTGGCTCTGATTAACTGCTGTTTTTTTAAAAATTGGTGGTTCCGGCCTACTAACTGTGTCTGCCCCTCCCTGGTGTTGCCCTCAACTGAATAAAGCTGAGCCTCTACCTTCTGGCTCTGATTAACTGCTGTTTTTTTAAAAATTGGTGGTTCCGGCCTACTAACTGTGTCTGCCCCTCCCTGGTGTTCCCCTCAACTGAATAAAGCTGAGCCTCTACCTTCTGGCTCTGATTAACTGCTGTTTTTTTAAAAATTGGTGGTTCCGGCCTACTAACGGTGTCTGCCCCTGCCTGGTGTTGTCCTCAACTGAATAAAGCTGAGCTTCTACCTTCTGGCTCTGATTATTTTTTATTTTTTTATTTTTTTTTAATTGCTGGATGGGGCCTAATACCTCTGTTTGCTGCTCCCTGGTGTTTGTCCTCAACTGAATAAAGCTGAGCCTCTACCTTCTGGCTCTGATTAACTGCTGTTTTTTTAAAAATTGGTGGTTCCGGCCTACTAACTGTGTCTGCCCCTCCCTGGTGTTGCCCTCAACTGAATAAAGCTGAGCCTCTACCTTCTGGCTCTGATTAACTGCTGTTTTTTTAAAAATTGGTGGTTCCGGCCTACTAACTGTGTCTGCCCCTCCCTGGTGTTGCCCTCAACTGAATAAAGCTGAGCTTCTACCTTCTGGCTCTGATTAACTGCTGTTTTTTTAAAAATTGGTGGTTCCGGCCTACTAACGGTGTCTGCCCCTCCCTGGTGTTGCCCTCAACTGAATAAAGCTGAGCTTCTACCTTCTGGCTCTGATTAACTGCTGTTTTTTAAAAAATTGGTGGTTCCTGCCTACTAACGGTGTCTGCCCCTGCCTGGTGTTGTCCTCAACTGAATAAAGCTGAGCTTCTACCTTCTGGCTCTGATTAACTGCTGTTTTTTAAAAAATTGGTGGTTCCGGCCTACTAACGGTGTCTGCCCCTGCCTGGTGTTGTCCTCAACTGAATAAAGCTGAGCTTCTACCTTCTGGCTTTCGGCCTATACTATCAGATATTAAACTGCATTTGGCCTACTAGTGTGGTTGGGCCCTTGAAACAGTGTCTGCTGCTCTTGGGTTTGCTACTCCACTGAACAAAGCAATGCCGCCTGTTTAGTCCTGTTACCAATTTTGAACTGCATTTAGCCTACTTTATTCTTTGGCCCTATATCTGTTTCCTCTTCATCCTGCCCATTGCCCAGCCACTGCTAGATGAGTCTGCTGGTACATTGACCTAGACCACTACATTCCCCTTGCACTCTACACAGCCAGAATCTGACCCTGCTGAAAGTAAGGTTCCCCTTCCCGCATGTTATACCACCTTACACAGGGACAAAGAGGAAGGTGCAGATGAAAGTGCAGGTTCCTTCATCAGGTGGGCGGGGGCATACTCGTTGGCGACGTCACTGGCACAGGGCCCCTCAGAGTACGCAAAAGTGTCGCTGCTGGTGGGAGGCGCCCCCGCCATGCAAACACACCGCCGTACTTTGAGGGGCCCTGTGCCAGTGCCAATGCAAACGAGTGGGCCCCCCCTGCTTGCTCAGGATCACAGCACTTGCAACGTTGAAATACTTACCTTTCCCTGCAACACCGCCGTGACGTAGTCCGCATTTCCTGGGCCCACGAAAAACTTGAGCCAGCCCTACTCCCCCCACAACTTTTGCCAAATGACCCCCAATTCCCTATGCCCAACTATTATTATAAAGTTAATTAAGATTGACAAGCTTCAGAAACAAGAATGGATGTTTTTGGCATTAAAATGGGCACTGTAGGTGTTTTCCTGGCCTCCACACTGCCGACTATGCTTCCCCATTGACTTGCATTGGGTTTCGTGTTTCGGTCGATCCCCGACTTTTAGCGATAATCGGCCGACTGCACTCGACTCGACTCTGGACAAAATCGGGTTTCACAAAACCCGACTCGATCTTTAAAAAATGAAAGTCGCTCAACTCTACTCAGCAATTTTTGGACCTCCTAAAAAAATTAGGTTCAACAATGAAGTCTTCAAATCAAGGAACATTTCACTGGTGACGAAGACACTGCTTGTACATAGTTTGGTCTTTTCTGTGGCAACATACGGATGCAAAATCTGAACGATAAAGAAACAAACCAGAACCCAGAACAATAATTGATGCCTTCAAAATGTGGTGATAGAGAAGGATTCCATCAATACTACGGATGGCAAGAAGAACAAACAAATCAATTTTGGAAAATAACAAACCAGACATGTCACTTGATGTCACTTGATCATCAAGATATGACTTGTCTACTTTGGACACATGATACAAAGAGAGCAATCCCTGGAGAATTACATAATCATAAGAAAAATAGAAGGGACAAGGCGAAGAGGAAGACCAGCAATGGTACATGATACTATCAAGAAGACCATGCGGACCTATCTAGGCTGCAAAAGATCAATTTTCCTACAGAGTCTTTATCAATACATCAAGTCACCATGTCTTGAGATCAAGCCGAAGGCTGCTAAACAATAATAAAGAAAATAGGACAGCGGCACCCCTCTCCATTTCTAAAAGTGCACATCTGTCCCCATCAAATAATTAACACATTTCCAGGCATAACAATCCCAGTTGGGACGAAAACTTTTCCACTTTTCATAATAGTCACATACAAACATGTTGCCTTTTTAAAAATCTATTGTATATGACTTTTTAATTACATACTTTAAGACATGTCTCAGCAAACTCTTGCTCAGTATTCGGGAACGTCCTTTGGAGTTTTAATACAAAATGAAAGTTTAGTCTCAATGGATGTCAATGCATTCGTCGTATTGTCATGTCACAATGAAGCAGTTTATAGAATGTGACATCTGGCAAAGAGGTAGTTCTGTGAAATCACACTGGTGGATAGAGTGTCATTTTTTTTCCCGCCTTCCATTCTACAAAAGTAATATTATTTTGACATCCACATTTATCCCTACTGTCATGCCTCTATTTTTACAGTAAGTTCACCACTCATATCTTTACGCAAGTATTGCAAAACCTTTGGAGTCCTAATAGAAAAAAAGACATTCCCACATGCTTAACTCAGAGCTTTGTTTATGGGTTGAGTTTTCCTGGTAGAGCTTTTGAGACTGCACGGTAATTCTCTTGGTGCATAATAAGGATTCATTGTATCTTTGATGGAAAACAAAAGGTCAAACCACTAAGAGCATTTTTCTTTATCATGTAAGTTCTTATGTTCAACCTTGACTTTTACCAAAACAGTATGAGTCTAAACAAATTATAGAACTTTCACTGACAAAGCTATTGTAGAAGCCACTGCTCACAGTGGTTCAACGGCTTAGTTTTAGAGTAATGGTATTTCTTGGAATAAAGGTTCACTTTGGGTGAACCAATAAGAATTACGCTATTCATATACCCCTCCAACCGAGGCCAATTTTTGTTTTTGCACTTTTTATTATTCCTTCATATTTTCTGTGAGATTTATCTTTTTTTCTTTCCGTCAACTAAGCCATGTGGAGGCACGTTTTTCACTGGACAAGTTGTAATTTTAAATTACATCATTCATCTCACCATATAATGTTCTAAAAAACAGGAAACAGATCTAAATAGGGCAAAACAGTGAAAAAAAGGTACAATTCCGCTATCAACATTTTTTTTTACAAAAGGATCTGATAGCTTGATTTTTAGGACACTGCGATTATTCCATTCCTAGACTTAAAGGGGTTGGCCAGGACTATTTTAATTTTTTACTTTGGGAGTAAAAACTAACAAGGCAGGTACTTGCTAACATAGGCAACTACCTGTCTGTTCTACTATGCTCCGGCTCACAGCTGTCACTGACAGCTTCTGTGGGTAATTCAGCTGCTCCACGTCAAAAGAGCAGCTCTTCTTCTTCAGTGCTGTTCTGTCAACAGGACATGACTGCCAATATCATGCTGATTGACAGCTGGCTTCCTGCAATGAAGTAGCAGGGAGTCGGCTGTAAATCAGCCTGATATAGGCAGTCATACCGCATCAACAGAGCATAGAGGAAGAGAAGCATCTGCTCTGTTGATGTGACATTAGCAGAAACTGCTGAATCTCCAGCAGGAGTGGTCTGTGCTGGCAGAGATCAACACTGGGCACAACAGGCAGGTAGTTAGCAAAGTAAAATGTAAGAAATTTAAGAGAGTATTATCCCCCCACTGGGGTGAAAATGCAGCATCTGTCAACTGTACAATGTATCTAACACTCTGCTGCATCAGCCACAATTGTTGTTTAACCCCTTAGTTGCTGCTGTCAAATATGAGTGCAGCATCTAGATGGTTAACAGAGTGGAGGTTCCCTATTTAACTCAATCCATAACCTAAGATCATGATTGTGTGGTCCTGATGTCTGCCATGTCAATTCATGACCAAAACTGGCCTTAGAGTCTGCAGGCTATAGTGACCTGTTCAGAAGTCAGCAAGATTCAGGGTCTGTGACTGGAGGTGTGTAGACCTTCAGTGCGTTGGTCCTTTCTAAGAGCTCAAGAACTGTACACTCATCCAAGTGGGCGAATCGGCAATACTGTACTTTGTGTTTTCACTTTGTGCTGGAAAAGGTTGTCTTTTTATTTGGTTTCTGAGCGGTTTATGAAGTCTTAATAAACCAGCCTGGACATTTTTACTGAAACGGCTTCCAGTGCCTACTTCAAATGCAACCTATTGAGTAGAAACTATACTATATATCGTATTTTTCAGACTATAAGACGCACCAGACCATAAGGCGCACCCCAAATTTGGGGTGAAAATTGCAGAAAAAAAGATTTTTTTATATGATGGGGGTCCGTCTTATTGTCCGAATTTACAGTATCTTACCTGAGGGCTGGCACTGGCAGAGCAGGGTCACAGGAGGCATCGTGTTGGCAGAGTTGGGGTGATGCGGTATGGCATGCACCTGAGCAGGGTCCCTTCCTGCTTAGGTGGGCAACGGCATGGCCTGGTGTCCATGGGAGGGTTGCAGCAGTGGTGTGGTGATGGCAGAGGTGCGGGGATAATGAGCGGTATGGCGCTCATATGGAGCAGGGTCCCTTCCACAGGTGAGGTGACGCAGCGGAGCCGGGTTAATACAGGCGTACTGGCAGTGGTGTGGTGATGGCAGAGGTGCGGCGGTGGCAGAGGTGTGGGGATGAAGAGGCACAGTGAGCGGTATGGCGTGAGCGGGGTCCCTTTCACAGGTGAGGTGATGCAGCAGCCCGGTAAGCAGCAGAGCTGGGTGAATCATGTTGTTATTGGTGGTGGCAGCCATCTTCCTGAGGCCACGTGTGTGCAGATGGAGTGCTCTGCTTCCTGGGGCTTCAGGAAAGTGGCCGCGGGAGGCCACGCGTGCGCAGATGGAGATCGCGGTGGCCATTTTCCTGAAGCCGAGATCTAAATCTGCGAACTTGGCTTCAGGAAAATGGCCACCGCGATCTCCATCTGCGCACGCGTGGCCTCCCGCGGCCATTTTCCTGAAGCCCCGGGAAGCAGAGCACTCCATCTGCGCACACGCGGCCTCAGGAAGATGGCCGCCACCACCGATAAAAACATGATTCACCCGGCTCTGCTACTTACCGGGCTGCTGCATCACCTCACCTGTGAAAGGGATCCCGCTCACGCCATACCGCTCACTGCGCCGCCTCCATCCCCGCACCTCTGCCGCCACCACACCACTGCCGGTAAGCCTGTATTCCAACTATAAGACGCACCCCCCTTTTCCCCCCCTTTTTTTTGGGGGGAAAAAGTGCATCTTACAGTAAGAAAAATACGGTGAACTCACAGGGTTACATTTGGATGTTAAAAGAAAAAGTAAATTTTATCCGATAGATAGTAAGGGTCCTCACTTGGAAACATTCTCCAATTTACTACTTAAAAAATTTAATAATATTGAAAAAAACTCCAAGGTAAAATCGAAAAAAGGCGGGAATTTAACACCAGGTGAGAAAGCTTCTCTTTTAAAACTTAAAAATAATAAGGAGATAGTCATCAAAGCTGCGGATAAGGGAGGTGGTATAGTGGTGCAGGACCGAGGTGACTATATAAAAGAAGCCTATAATATATTGTCTGACCATGAGTTCTATTCCAAAATAACTAATGATCCTTTTTCAGAAATGCAAAAAGCTTATAAATTCATGATCAAGGAAGCCTTTGATAGTGGTGTCTTAAATGAAAATGAGAGCAAGTTTCTTTCTATAACAAACCCAAGTGTACCTTTTATGTACCATATTCCTAAAATTCACAAGAGTCTAAAAAATCCCCCGGGTCGTCCTATTATTTCGGGTATTGGTTCCCTAACCTCAAACCTATCTAGCTTTATAGATAGCATTATGCAGGTACATGTTACCCAATTGAGGAGCTATATTAAGGATTCTGCACATGTGATCAGACGTATCAGAAATATTAAATGGAAAGACAGTTATGTATTTGTTACAGTTGATGTTTGCTCGCTGTATACAAATATCAAACATGAAATTGGTCTAGAAAGTATGAAACTATTTATGGATACAGATCGAAGATTATCAGACAAACAAAAACAATTTTTAATGTCGGGAATGAGTTTTATTTTAAAAAATAACTATTTTACTTTTTTGAGTGAACTGTACCACCAGACACGTGGTGCAGCAATGGGATCTCGGGTAGCACCAACATATGCTAATTTATTTATGGGTCATTTTGAGAATTCTTTTATCTATAATAGTGCTTTTACTGACTGTATGGTGTTTTATGGACGTTATATTGATGATCTTGTTTTTATTTGGGATACAACTTTTAAACCTCCTGAATTTTTAATATCAGAGCTGAAAAACAACCCCTGGGGTCTCGATTTTACTTCTGTTTTTAACAAAACTGCTATTAACTATCTAGATGTGATATTTTTTATTGTGGATGGAGAGATTCATACAAAGAACTTTTTTAAAAAAGTAGACAGTAATAGCTATGTTCATTATAATAGCAACCATCTTGATAAATGGCTCTGTAATATTCCAAAAAGCCAGTTCATGCGCATTAGGAAAAATTGTTCTTCTGATAGTGATTTTAAGGATCAATCGGAGTTTTTTAAAAATAAGTTTTTAGCACAAAAATACCCCAGGGAGTTGGTAAACAGAGCATTCGAACACGTTTTTAAGAATTTTAATCAAGAAATGTTATTAAAAAAAGAAAAAGCTGACACTGCAGCTAGCTTAGAAGAATACACCTGTAGTTTTTTAACCACATTCAGTACAGACCACAAATTCATTAAAAAATCTATTAATGAGTTGTGGTATATAGTAAGAGAGGATAATATACTTGGTAAGCTGGTGCCACAACATCCTAAAATTATTTTTAGGAGAGCACCAAGCCTGAAAAATAAATTGGCTCCCAGCAGACTTCCTGATGAACGAAAAAAATCATTTGTTTCACAAAAACCAGGGATCTTTAAATGTCTCCACAAAAAATGTCTGTGTTGTGGTATTATAGCACATACCAGTACAGCATTTAAACATCCCTCCTTTCCTTATCCTTTTCCAATCAGTCATTTTTTCACCTGCACCACTTCCTTTGTTATTTACATTATCACTTGTCCATGCAACAAGATATATGTTGGTAGGACTACACAACCACTTCACCTCCGCATGAATTCCCACCGACACAATATTAAAATAGGTTACCTTAAACATGGTCTTTCCAAACATTTTAGCATCGCACATAATTGCAATCCTTTATTATTCCGTGTTCACCCCATCGATCACGTTCCTGCACATGTTTCTAATCGCACACAGTCACTTAATAGGAAAGAGGTTTTTTTGGATATACACCTTGAATTCCCTTGAGCCTGAAGGGCTAAATGTAATAGCAGATATCCTTTGACCTAACAAAACCTTGAACTGAAGTGTGGTTATAATGACTGAGTCTCATTCTAATAATTATCTCTGGTTTCTTGGAGGGTTCTAGTACATATTATATTATGAAAATTATAATATTATTTATTGTATAATTAACAACAGTGTGCATCCTTTTGGCAAGTTTGTGTTTTCCTTTTTCTTATAAGAACAGTTCTGGATTTTCTTATCTCCACAAGAAAAATCAAAAAAGAACCTACTAGTATCCTGTGGCACAATGACTTGAACAGCCTAAATAATAGAATTACTACACAAGGGTCCCTGGTTCGAACACTCGTTGGGCTACCTGAGATCCCTGCCTATTTATACTTAAATCCCCGCTTATTTTTCCTTTTTTATTTTTATTTTTTTTATTTTTCTATTTTTTCTGTTTTTACATTAATTATTGTTTTAGGTTATTAATAGTAATGTGTATTGCTTCTGTGTTACTACATATATGTTTTTTAATCTAGTTTACGCATTATAATACAAGGGCCTGGCCGCCCCTCCCCTTCCTTTGTATAAATTTACCCCATATTGTGTTATGTACTACATGCCCTGAGGAAGAGAGCAAGAACGCTCTTGAAATGCGTAGGATCTAATAAACTACCTAAAATATATCCCGTGAGCGCGGTCTTCATTTTGCCTAAGACTAATACAGGCTTACTGGCAGTGGTGTGGTGATGGCAGAGGTGGGGTGGTGGCAGAGGTGTGGGGATGAAGAGGCACAGTGAGCGGTATGGCGTGAGCGGGGTCCCTTTCACAGGTGAGGTGATGCAGCAGCCCGGTAAGCAGCAAAGCCGGGTGAATCATGTTGTTATCGGTGGTGGCAGCCATCTTCCTGAGGCTGCGTGTGCGCAGATGGAGTGCTCTGCTTCCTGGGGCTTCAGGAAAGTGGCCGCGGGAGGCCACGCGTGCGCAGATGGAGATCGCGGTGGCCATTTTCCTGAAGCCGAGATCTAAATCTGCGAACTTGGCTTCAGGAAAATGGCCACCGCGATCTCCATCTGCGCACGCGTGGCCTCCCGCGGCCATTTTCCTGAAGCCCCGGGAAGCAGAGCACTCCATCTGCGCACACGCGGCCTCAGGAAGATGGCCGCCACCACCGATAAAAACATGATTCACCCGGCTCTGCTACTTACCGGGCTGCTGCATCACCTCACCTGTGAAAGGGATCCCGCTCACGCCATACCGCTCACTGCACCGCCTCCATCCCCGCACCTCTGCCGCCACCACACCACTGCCGGTAAGCCTGTATTCCAACTATAAGACGCACCCCCCTTTCCCCCCCCCCTTTTTTTGGGGGGGAAAAAGTGCATCTTACAGTAAGAAAAATACGGTACTTTACTGATTGTGAAGCATTCAGAACTTTGCATAAATTACTTGGTTTGTTTCATCATTTTCTGAACCCCATAACTTTTCCTTTTTTCATCAGAACTTGTCTTTTCCAGGTCAAGCTGATGTTATTATCAGTACCATTTTATTGTACATAAAACTTTTTGATCAATTTGTATAATATTTTTGGGGGGAGCCTAGGTGAGCTAACAAAACAAAATGCAATTCTGGTGGTTTTATTTATTTCTTATTCTTCTTCTTTAAGGCATTTACTATATAGATTAAAATATTTTAGATTTCAAAAGTTTGCAATTTTACAGCTGTAATGATTTCAAATATCCTTCTTTCTTCATTTTTTCGCTGTGTATGGAGCACACTCCCAATGTCCGCATCTGTGTATGTCTAGAGGAGTGAGATGGCAATTTTTCCATGTGAAATGATCAAATTTGTTTTCCATCAGCCAGTTATGCCCTTGAAGCACTTCGGGGATCAAGAGGATTTTTGACCCCTGAGTATTAATGAGATAGCTCACAAAAATTCTTTATACACATAGTAGGTTAAAAAAAGACTTTATGTCTAACAAATCCCAGTGGATCTAGTGAAATGCAAAAAAAAAAACACTTTTTAAATGGCACAGACCCAATTTGCAATGAGCTGGAAATAGATCTTTCCTTACTGCAGGTGGCAATCAGACAAATTCTTCAAAATTACTGTCTACAGATGCAGCAAAATATATCTTCTTTTGACAATTTGGAATTATTTGGAAGATTATTTGAATTATTTGATCCTTGGAATCATTTGGATGAAACTGTATAGATCTAAAATAAATTAACAAATGATCACTAAATTAGCCCTTTTAAGCGGGATTCTCAGATCATGCATCCCTTGTAAGACTTTTTGTACGTTTAGCTTATTATTACATGAAATAAATCTTTGCGTGATTTATCCAAAACGAGATCTAAGTCTGTGTTTTACAGTGACCTAAAGATATGTTTGCTCTGGTCCTTGAAATCAAAGAAAAAACAAGTTGCTCTTGATGTCAGCACTATAAATATTCCAAATTAAAATTCACGCTTGGAGCAGATTAGATGATCTTTTGATTAGTTTTGTGGTCTCATAGATGAGTCGGTTTATTATGCAGTAGGTCATTGCAATCAAAGATTGGAATACCATTAGTGTGAGTCAGCAACAAATGATGACAGGATATTTAATGTGGAGATATAGGATAGCGCATCAGTTAAAAGCAGTGACATTATTACTCCATTCTTATGGTAAATGCACAATTCACCATCAGATCTCTTCTGTTTGCTATCTTAGATCTTGTGTTGTGTATTTCAGGGCTAGAATAGCACCCATGGGAGGTTTGTCTGTCACTTTTAACATTAGTTTAATTATGTTACTGTCAGTCTTCAGACAGGAGGCATGACAAATAGTTGTTATTTCGAGATTAAAAGAATCTGCTCTGCTTGACGAACCATATTGACATCCTGTTTAAGTTGGGTTCTTCGAGACTCTGCGAGGTTGTTTTCTTCTTTTAATGTAGTTTTTTTTTAACTTTAGACTGATCATTCACTTTGTATATTGTACATACTCAAGGATAGAGATGTAAAAAAATAAATAAAATAAGATAATCGTCCATCCTCAAAAAGACGGATATGTATGGCTTGCAGATAACACATACTCAGTTTGTTCTTGACATTAAAGAGGGTGTCAAGCCAACAATGATGGCTTACCCTTAGGATAGGTGATCAATGTGTGATCAATTTGTGATCGCATCCCCACGATCAGACCTTGGTGACCTATTCTCTAAAGTGGCCTTGACCGGGTACAGCACATCTACACATGTACAGTGCCCTGCCGCGTCTACTATTTCATCAACAGAACTGAGCAGTTCAGGCCACCACCGACATTGAGAACAGCTGACTAACGGGGAGCTAGCTGTCGCACCCCCACCCATCAGTCATTGATGATCTATCCCAAAGAAAGGTTAATATCAATGTTAAAGTAATGGACAACCTCTTTAACTCAATTGTTGTATTAAAGACATACTGTACGTAGAAGATCTAAGGTTATGTAGATGAGAGATGTTTTCTTAACACTTGGCTTACAATTGGCCTCCACGTGTGAATCCTTGAAAACAAAATCAGATTTTATCCATAAAATTCCCACTAATTGAGATGCTACTACTAAGACAATGATATATGTCGTGCACCAAACGCATGTGTTTTAGAAAACTTAATCCAAATTTGACCTCGACTTTGTCTACTGAAAAATAACATGACTAAGAATAGTTGTAAAATGTGAAATTAACTTCACATGTACACCAACCATGAGTAAATTAAGTGCCTAGAGCAGTGTTCCCCAAGTCCGGTCCTCAAGAGCCACCAACAGGTCATGTTTTGAGATTTTCCTTAGTATTGCACAGGTGATTGAATTCTTGCTTTCCAGGTGATGCATTTATCAACTGTGCAATGCTAAGGAAATCCTCAAAACATGACCTGTTGGTGGCTCTTGAGGACTGGAGTTGGGGAACACTGGCCTAGAGAGTTCCACAAAATGATCTTCCTTTACTTGTCTTGTCTTCTCCCAAGTGTTTTCCTTGTACAGGATTCCTAATTATCATAAACTTTGCTTTTGTCAAATTTTCAAGTGTGTGGTCCTCAAAAGTGCTGTTTATAGGTTTTTTGGGGGGACTTTAATATTGATGGCCCATCCCTAGGATATTTCAACAATACCAGCTTAGTGCAATACCCGACACCTCCACCAATTAGCTGTTCCCAGTGTTGGTTGTGGCCTGATGTGCATAGTTATGCAACGAAACACCACATCTTTGTCAACTGAAAAGCTACAGCCAAGCATTGGAGATCCACTCGTCTTGATTTAAATTTGAGGTGGATGTGCAGTACCGGGTCGCAGCCACTATACAGTTGAAATAGCTTTGATGTGCGGGTCGGTAACAAAGCTCACCAAGCCACCGGTGGCACCAGGAACAATTAATCAGTGCTGAGAGTCTTACCCCTAGCAATCTCTTATTGATGACCTAATCTAAGGATAGGCCAACCCTTTTAAGAGGACCTATCACCAGGTCAAAAGTTAAGCTGTCACTCTTATTTTATTCCTACTGCTTACCTGAATAATCTTGCTTTTTCTTTTCTTTTTTTTCAAATCCACTGTATGTTTTCTAAGTTATGGGGCTTTTTATGTGCTAATAATTTAATGATTTTTTTTTAACTAAAGGGGTATTGCACACATGATAATTATGCAGAGCAGCCTAAATACATGCCTGCAGAGGATCCTACGTGACCTGCCCCTTTGGTAAAGGCCATAAAAATTAACACCAAACAAAAGACCCATATCTATGGAAAAGTATGGTGGATCTAAAAAAAAACAAAAAACATAAAAACAGATTACTTAGGGAAGCACCAGGAATGAAACAAGCAAAAACTGACTAGTTTTGACCTGGTGACAATTTCTCTTTAAAGCAACTAGTTTTGCAAAAAAAAATTAACGCTAAGTGGGCTGGCAATTTTGATTTCTTAGAAACGTATTTTAGTAGTATACAAAATGTCTAATGCAAAAATGTAAAATGTAAAGAAGGCAAACAAATGTAAAACTGACAATAGATATGGCTGCATTTTTATCACTTGTTTCTTCCTTCATAACAGCAAAAAGTATAAGTATCTTTGTAAGTAAAAGAAACAGAATTGCTTAACTTTTGCTGATGCTTTACCTTCTTTTTTACTATTAGTACTACAGTAACAAAGTATAGCACAATATAAAAGTATAGTATAGTACTATGTACTATTCATACAATACAAAGTTTTTATGAATGGGGTAAAAATGTAATTGTGACACTTATGAGTATATCCCAGGAGTGAAGTTCGAGGTTGCACCTGTGAAGTTATTATTTTTCTGCAATTTGTATTAGTTTACTTAGTAGCGGGTTATTTGATAAAATCATAACTTTTTATTCTGAAAAATGTCAAGCGCTAATCTTTGATGAGTGAAATGATTTTGATTGAAAGCTGAAATTAAAAATTGTCACGTGAACGGCTGAGATAATAAAACAATGTTATTGTTAACATCAACCTGTCGTCACATTACAAGATATTCACATTTTCTTCATTTTGTAAAGTATTATTTGTGCAATAGATCATCTTAATGAGATATCAGAATTGTCGAAGCAAAACATTGCTTAAATTAAGAATACAATTCTTTTACAGCATCACCACATGAGAAATAAAATATTATAGAGTGATGACACTTAATGACGTGTACTGACGAAACAATGGGGTTTTGGAATTTAGGACTTTCAAAAAGATGACTCATGTCCTTACGCACTAATAGGGCATGTGGACATCTTATTGTCCCTCGGAACTGGAGGGTTGCTCTGTTAATTAGAGATCAGCGAACTTTGTTGGATACCTCCTTATTCGGCAAGCTATAGCGCTTACCGAACAAGCTGCAGCGGGAACCCGGTTATCTGGAGCGCTCCCGATAATCAGGTGTCCGGCGCCACAGCTGCATGTGACGCGGCTGTGTGACAGGCACAAGACACGCATGGAGAGCCTGTGTGTTGTGATTGTGACACAGCCGCGACACATGCAGTTGCGACGCCGGACACCTGATTATCAGGAGTGCTCCAGGCATCCGGGTTCCCGCTGCAGCTTCTTAGGTAAGTGCTATAGCTTGCCGAATAAGGAAGGAGCCGACAATGTTAGCTCATCTCTACTGTTAATATGCATCCATATTTCAGTGGTAAGCATAAGGTTAGGACCACAAGGTGATCTTAGAATTGTAGCAAGTGGGATGTTTTACATTTGGAGGAAGCGATGGATTGGCCCGGTCACACGCTTCTCCACCAGCATGGTATGGACAGAAGTGCTGATCGGTTTGTAAGGAAAGCTGTACTAACATGAGAAAGTGCCCAACCCCTTGTGAGTAGATATGTTAGACCTGATTATGGTGTTCTTAGTATGGAAATTTGTTTTAAAATGGCTGTGTAGTCATGACACTAAAATTAGAACTTAATGAATCGTGTAAAGCGTTAGAGAACTCATGGGAAAGTTCACATGAATTTAGTCTCTACCCAACCAATCTCAGTGATTGCTGCAGCTTGTACTGAGCAATGTGAGATCTCAGCAGCACGAAGGAGAGTGACACTGAGGAGCTTCAAGTAAGGATTGGATAGTGGATATTTATAGGCAACAGGGAGGAAGGACAAGGTGGAGCTCCCAATGAGGATAGGTAAGGGGAGAGTCAACAACATCGGGGAGGAGGGACAGTTAGAAGCTGCAAATTAGGATAGGTGAGCAGATATTCATAAGCAGAAGGGAGGAAGGACACTCATGAGCTGCCAATCAGACTATTTGAGGGGAGATTCATCAGTAGCAGGGAGGAGGGACAGTGAGGAGCTTATCAGTCATGATAGGTGGGCAAAAATGTAGTTAAAAATTTCATAAAGCATTATATAGCCACTCTGAGAGGGATTTTCAAAGTATGCCTGCCCCAGAAGGTTCAATAGCTCTAATTAGTAATACATGTAATTTGCATTGAGACATCTGGTGTTATATTCCCTCTACTTTAAACATCGAACCATCAACTGTCTGCATCATACCTGTCTTTACCTCTTCCTGGCACCTGTTGCATATGCACATCACAAGTCAGATGCAGGTGTATGGAGCAGGCTCAGGAGCTGAACCTGCGCTCTACTGGCTGATGTTATCTGTGCTACACAATTAGTTCTGCCTGGAACAGAAGTTATGCTAAGGTACTCAGTCTTGGGGCAGATCATTTTGTTCACACATCGCCACCTCACGACACAATCATGGGGTATTTACAGGCTGCCATGGCAGTCCTTGGCCAGCTCAAAGACCCCACAGCTGCCATGGTAGTACAAGTGCGAAGCTCAGCCACTAAAATAAAATAATGATAACTAATAACAAGTTTGGTATCTCTGTAACTATACTAACCTGGAGAAGCATCCTGCCTGGAGTAATTTTTAACACACAATGTACGTTGTAAAAATAAAACGTAAAAAAAAGTGGCAAAATTGTGTCATTTTTCAATATTTTACAGAAAATGAACATTTTTTCATGTTTTTTTCCCTTGTTTTCCAGTACATTGTACGGAAAAATGAAATGGGTTATTCAAAACTACAACTTGTCCCAACCTCATATGACTCATATCAACTGCTTTTTCTTCTGCAGGACTACCAGTTCTCTGATTGCTGAGCTCTGTTTTTCCCACCCACGCCACTGATTGGCAGCGTTCTGTGTTCACTGTGCACAGGCAGAAAGCTGCCAATCAGTGGTGGGGGCGGAGTTATGCAGAACCTATGAATAAGGAGGACTACATGACAAGCAGGTATACTAGTCCTAACGTGATAATCTCTATCAATTAGCAAAAAACATCAAATGGTGATTAAAGAAGAACCACAAAGTAGATTTCTTTACCAAAGGCATCAATGTAATCAGTAATACAGCGCCATTGAAGCCATGCCTCTACTTTACATTGCAAAATCCTTCAGACAGGTTAACTTTAACAATTTTAGTGATGAAATACAAATACGGTAATAATAATAACAGTAATAATAATATATTTTATTATTAGTCATATTACTGTTGCTGTTGCTATGTTGTGAACATTTTACTATTATTGTTATGATTATTGTTATCATTATTCTTATTAATTTCATTGTTATTGTTATTTTGTTATAATTGTTGTATTTGCTGTTACAGTTATGTTGTTATTATTGTTGCCGTTACTATTATTGTTATAATTATGACATTGTTATTGTAGTTAGCACTTTTGTTATTATCGTTCTTGTTATTAATGTCATTATTAATATTTGTATTTTTTTATTTTTTTTTACCATATGCTACTGTCCCAATGTATAGATTCTGTCCACTCTTTGATTTTATCTTGGTGATTCTAATCGTGTCATCTAAAAAAAAAAAAAATGCAATCTTAAGACTTCAAAAGAATTCTAAGCACATCCCAGTGACAGGCAGAGCAAGCATTGCAGACAATTGGCTCCCTGAGGGTCAAGACAGTGATGCTCAATCAGGATTCAAACGGGTCATAAACCCTTCATAGATCTCGCTCAAGTGGGTGGTGATGTCTCCCTGGGGCAGCTCATCATTTCGTACTATAGTCAAGCACTTGTCATTAGAGACAAACTCCCCTCCCCCCGTCAGTCTCCGCTACTCATTTTAATTGAGTTTTTGTAACAGCTATAGGTGATGCTACTATGCAGATGTACAATCATATTCCACGAGCTGTCAGGTATCTGCCATTTCCGATGATTTCTTATTTCATTTTTTTAAATGGATATTGCTTTCTATTTTAATTCAGTTATAATCTCTGACATCAATGCAATATTCATACAAGGAAATCAATTTAAGACACAGTAAGAGGATCAATTTTAGGCAGCGTTTAAGACGGTTTCAAAGTTTCAGGCTTGTTCTTAAGCATTTAAGCATTTAGGCGATTTACCAGCTTTCTAGCTTTTGTCTAGAATATGTGAATAAAGGCTGTATGTCACATAGAATAGTGTACAAGAACAACAAATTTGCATTCAAATCTATTATTTGATCACCGTGAGATTTGTAAGATTAATAGAGATGGGCAAATTAATTCTAAACTATTCAAATTCATTTTGAATTTCCCTAAAAATTGGGGCTCCTACATCCTTAGCTGTTGTGTGTTTTCCTTTTTCCCTTATACACACAATAATTCAGATTTTACAATCTTTTCAACACTGAACACCAGCGCAGAGATCTCATCTCCCGAGATCTTGGTGCCGAGATCTCCATCTGAGCATGCGCCGCCCCTGGCCGGCAGCCATTTTCCCGAAGTCCAGTCCATTGCATAGGAAACCATGTAACTGTGGGCAGGCTCGGACTGGCCCACCGGAGAACCGGAGGATCCTCCAGTGGGCCCAGGCACTGACACCTGCTGGCAGGGCCCCCACTGCTCCAGGGGCCCCTACTGCTCCAGGGGCCCCCCCGGCCGCCCCCCACCCATCCTCCTTTTAGACGATACTCACCCTGCTCCAGCGATGGTCTCAGCGTCTGCACTGCATCTTCTTCCTGCTTGTGCGGTCACGTGGTACCACTCATTAAGGTCATGAATATGCGCATATTCATGACTTTAATCAGCAGTATCACATGACCGCACAAGCAGGAAGAAGATGTTGCGCCGCCGCCGGGAGTCGGGACAGAGCGCGAGCGCGAGGGATGTCGGCACGGTCGAGCAGTGTGTGAGACAGGTGAGTATGAGGGACGGGGGTACTGGGGGATGAAGGAGGACATAAGCCGGCATGCTGGGAGGGGGGCAGATTGCTGGACACACTGGGGGCAGTGCTGGACATACTGGGGCAGATTGCTGGACACACTGGGGCAATGCTGGAGGACACACCGGGGCAGATTGCTGGAGACACTGGGGCAGATTGCTGGAGGACACACCGGGGCAGATTGCTGGACACACTGGGGCAATGCTGGATACTGGGGCAGATTGCTGGACACACTGGGGCAATGTTGGACATACTGGGGCAGATTGCTGGAGACACTGGGGCAGATTGCTGAAGGACACACTGGGGCAGATTGCTGGACACACTGGGGCAATGCTGGACACTGGGGCAGATTGCTGGACACACTGGGGCAATGCTGGACACTGGGGCAGATTGCTGGACACACTGGGGCAATGCTGGGCACTGGGGCAGATTGCTGGACACACTGGGGACAGTGCTGGACATACTGGGGCAGATTGCTGGACACACTGGGGCAATGCTGGACACTGGGGCAGATTGCTGGACACACTGGGGGCAGTGCTGGACACTGGGGAAGATTGCTGGACACACTGGCGGTAGTGCTGGACATACTGGGGCAGATTTCTGGACACACTGGGGCAATGCTGGACACTGGGGCAGATTGCTGGACACACTGGGGGCAGTGCTGGACACTGGGGCAGATTGCTGGACACACTGGGGGCAGTGCTGGACACTGGGGCAGATTGCTGGACAAACTGGGGGCAATGCTTGACATACTGGGACAGATTGCTGGACACACTGGGGGTAATATGCTGGACACACTGGGGCAGATTGCCGGACATACTGGGGCAGATTGCTGGACACACTGTCTGGGGGCAATGCTGGACACACTGTGGCAGATTGCTGGACACTGGGGCAATATGCTGGACACACTGGGGGTAATATGCTGGACACACTGGGGTAATATGCTGGACACACTGGGGCAGATTGCTGGACACACTGGGTGCAATATGCTGGAGACACTGGGGGCAGGACTGGAGGCATGGGCAGAATGTAGATACGGGGCATGATTGGAGACACGGGGCAGAATGAAAGACATGGGGCAGGATTGGATCATGGGGCAGGATGGATACGATGGAGACAGATGGGGCAGGATGGGGAGATCATATGGGGTAGAATGGATACTCATGAGGGCAGGATGCGAGAACATATGGCTAGTGTTGAGCATTCCGATACCGCAAGTATCGGCCGATACCCGATACTTGCGGTATCGGAATTCCGATACCGAGTTCCGATACTTTTGTGGTATCGGGAATCGGTATCGGAACCATATTCATGTGTAAAATAAAGAATTAAAATAAAAAATATGAATATACTCACCTCTCCGGTGGCCCCTGGATCTTACCGCTGTAACCGGGAGCCTTTGTTCCTAAGAATGAGCGCGTGAAGGGCCTTCGATGACGTCGCGGCTTCTGATTGGTCGCATGACCGCTCATGTGACCGCTCACGCGACCAATCAGAAGCCGCGACGTCAGCCGCGACGTCATCGAAGGTCCTTCACTTGCTCATTCTTAGGAACGGAGGCTCCTGGTTACAGCGGTAAGGTCCAGGGGCCGCCGGAGAGGTGAGTATATGGATATATATGGATATGCTCACCTCTCCGGTGGCCCCTGGATCTTACCGCTGTAACCGGGAGCCTCCATTCCTAAAAATGAGCCTGTGAAGGACCTTCGATGACGTCGCGGCTGACGTCGCGGCTTCTGATTGGTCACTTGAGCGGTCACATGAGCGGTCACGTGACCAATCAGAAGCCGCGACATCATCGAAGGCCCTTCACGCGCTCATTCTTAGGAACAAAGGCTCCCGGTTACAGCGGTAAGATCCAGGGGCCACCGGAGAGGTGAGTATATCCATATTTTTTATTTTAATTCTTTATTTTACACATGAATATGGATCCCAGGGCCTGAAGGAGAGTTTCCTCTCCTTCAGACCCTGAGAACCATTCCGATACTTTGCGTCCCATTGAAATGCATTAGTATCGGGTATCGGTATCGGCGATATCCGATATTTTTCGGGTATCGGCCGATACTATCCGATACCGATACTTTCAAGCATCGGACGGTATCGCTCAACACTACATATGGCTGGAGCCAGGAATGAGATAAACGGGGCCAGGGTTGGGAATATTATTACCATAGGGGCTAATTAAGGGATATTATTACTGCAGTGATGTATCTATTTTATTTTTTGAGTATACTGTTTTAAATGGGGGGCGGTCCTGTTACTGTGTAGAGTGACACTATATCGCCTTTTTTTCTCCATGTGGTGTAATGTAGAAGTTGTGAAAAATTAAGTAATGTGTTCTGCAAGCGGAGCTCAAGATAACTGTGTTATTTCCTGCAGAGACGAGTCCTGGCTGGATGAAGTGATGGCGGTCTGTGCTGGATGAAAGATGAAGGACTTCACCTAGAGACGTCACTGGTGAGTCAGTGTGTTACCTATACACTGACACTATACACTGTATACTATATACAGAGGTCCTGTGTACAATGTCACCAGTAATCACTGTATTACCTGTACACTATATACAGAGCTCCTGTGTATAATGTCACCAGTGATCTCTGTATTACCTCTACACAGACACTGCATACTAAGTACAGATCTCCTGTGTATAATGTCACTTAGGCTGCTGTCACACATTCAGTATTTGGTCTGTAATTTACATCAGTATTTGTAAGCCAAAACCAGGAGTGGGTGATAAATACAGAAGTGGTGCATATGTTTCTATTATACTTTTCCTCTAATTGTTCCACTCCTGGTTTTGGCTTACAAATACTGATGTAAAATACTGACCAAATACTGCTAGTGTGACGGCAGCCTTATGGTGATAGTATTGTGTTGTTGTTTTTTTAATTACTGATCAGTATTGTAGTATTCAGTCACTATGTGGTGGTAATATGTGGTCTGGAAATGGTGTTGTGGTATTTGTCCCTTGTATGTGCTATTTGGTCACCAAGTGGTGGTAATATGTGGTCTTGACATGGTGCGGTGGTATTTCTTCCTGTATGTGGTATTATTGGTCTTGGTATAGTGGATTGTGTTGTGTATGGCGGTCATTTGTTCTCTCTGATATTAATTAGGAGAATATTCTTTATTTCCATTAGAGTTTTAATGCTGTGTACACAGCGGCGGAGATGCACTTACAGGGGTTTCATGTGGAAAAAAGTAATCACCTCTCCACAGGATAAGTGATAACATATTGATTGGTGGGGGTCTGACTGCTTGGTCCCATTCAGCAAAATGTGGAACTTTTTATCCCCATTAGACTGGAGTGGCATGTCCGACTAGATCACTGATCCATTCATTCACTCTGTGGCTGCACTTGTTTTTTTCTGGAAGCCCCAAAGAGAATGAATGGAGCTGCGGTCAGAAATCCCACCTGCCGCTGCGTTTTAAAATAGTGATAAAAGTGTCCTGTCAGGGATAAAACTTCCGCATTCTTCCGATTGGTGCAGTTTCTAATGGTCGGATCTAAGCGATCACCAATCCTGTGGAGCCCATGGATCAGTGATAACTTGTTTTAACCAAGAACCCCATTAATGTAAACTACCGTAATTTTACATCCCAGTTATTGGGGCGCACGGTAGATGTGCAGCAGCCGCCGGTGTTTTACAGCCGATGCTCCACTATAATGACAGATATTTGCATATAGCTGTAGGGTGGGCCCCTAGAGTCCATTCCTCTGATGGGCCCCAGACACCCCAGTCCGACGCTGACTGTGGGGGCTCTAGGGCCTCCCCAAAAGATGTCGACAGAGCCCCCACAGCACCGAACCCCCGCAGCAACATGCCGCACATCCGAACACCCCCTAATCCCAGCCTGCGGCCTACAGCAAAGCTCCACTCTTGCCTCCTCCAGTGGCGACCTTGGGACCCTGCTCCACCACGGCCGGTAAGGTATAACCGCAATATAAGACACACACCCATTTTCCCCAAAAATTTTGGGGAAAAAAGTCTGTCTTATAATCCGAAAAATACGGTACATGCAGCTTGTGAAATGCTACAAATTTATATAATACATATAGGAATATGGTTAGAATGCTAAGTAAATGCTTAGAAGGCAGTTGTAATGCTTTAATGCTTCTATTTTATTTTAAGAGCCTTCAGCTCGATCTCCAGCAGTGACAACTTAATAGACAAGTGATCTATAAGAAGATCGATCTTGTGTAAGCCTAGAAAGGTCCACCAGGGTCTTCTCCACCATTATTTTGATAGTGTCAAGCCATAGGGTTGATGGTCTCCCTCTTCACCTTGTTTCCTTCTATTCTTTCGACCATGATGTCCTTCTCCAGTTATTGCTCTTTTTGCTTGAGGTGTCCAAAGTTGAAAAGTCGTTGCTTGATGTTCCTAATGCTTTAGAGGGTCAAAAGCTATGTAAATGTTCCCTTTAACTCTATGTCCATATCAGTGATGTTGCGCTATGGTTTAGAGCTCTGAATGCTATTAAAATATATCAAGACATTTCCGTTGATCAGATTTCAATCTTCAAGAATGGACAATGACTTTAAAGGCTCTGTATAACTTTACAAGAGTTCATTGTATAAGAGAAGGCACAGGAATCCCCTAATTTCTTTTGTGCTGATAGTTTTAGTAATGATGAACTAAATAACTAGATTCAATTTTATTGCCAAAGCTCTTTCGTCAAGTCCAGTTCTACTTTATGATCATACCACATATATGCATTTATTGAATAGGTCATGGGTTCTGTATTAAGCCACTAGACCTTACATTAACAATGCTCCTCAAATGTATTCTTGACATATTCTAATGTACATTATGACCTTAGAGCATAACTTGGAATATTACTCAGTGGGATCATTAGAAGATTGACGCCCATAATGTAAGCACATTGAATTTGAAGTCTATTTTCTTAGGTATTTTAGCCACAAAAATGTGAATACAGTGAAACAATAATGTACTACCATAAACGTATTCAAATGATTAAGGGTGCGTAGCCACCTGAAACGCATTGATGTCGCATATCATGTAACTGTCAATGCTGATGTTGTTTCACCCTCCGCTGAGCACTTTTTGGTGAATAAAGAAGTTTGTTCACAAGTTTGTTGAGCTGGTTTTCTCATGTTTCGATTGCACCATGCCTTGACAATGTTTTCTGTGCATTCCGAACAACAAAGGATGTCTACTACAGTGAGCTGGAGTTTTTTCTACGTCCTATAATTACGTCTGGGTTGTGAACTGGGACATTCCTGACACATATGTTGAGCATAGTAGAAAGGTTATAGTCGGTACTCCAGGTGGATGGTGGTGCTCAGTGGAACTCTGGATATTTTGACAATCATATAGGAAAGACCTTGGCACTCCTTGAGGCCACACTACATTAGACCAATGGCAGCAGAACACTAATTTCGACAGGTTCATCCTACATTCTGTGACACATGTGGGCACAAGCCAACTGGGGTGATGTAATTTGGGTGTGCCTGATTTTGGACTGTGAATGTTAGCTAGTAAATTTCTCTTAGAAAACACAGGAGCACTCTTATATATGGGGCACACAACTAAGATGAAGCATCGTTCAGCCGACAGCCAGCTAATACGCGTATGTATGGCCATCTTTAGTTGCAGTGTAGAAATTTACTGGATAGGGGATATCTTTAATAGTGGATCCAACTACCATTGCTCCAAACAATACCAGGAATCCAGGGCTCTGAAGAGCCTCAGCTGAATGAAGTGAAGGTCGATCATGTGCACTACCGCCCCATTCATTCTTAATTGGAGCTACGGAGATTACTGAGAGCAACACTTGGCTGACCTTCAATACTCCTATTTCAATGGATGCAAAGGCAATGCGTACAATCAACCACAGTTCTTGGGATAGGTTGGGGGTCACAACGGTTGGTCACCTGGCAATCGAAAAATTATGCACTATCATTTAGATAGAAGAAAAGCTTCAAACTAGAGAACATCCCTTTAAGATATCCTGGATGGCAAACTTTATTGAGTCTTCATATTATTATCATGTCAAAAAATGATAGCATATAGCTGGATTTGCAATCACAATCAGTGCGGGTCTCACAATCCTGAAAATGAAGGAGCTCTACAGTTTTTCCTTCCCCTTTGGCTCTTTTGTTCACCAGATGGGCACTGGAATTGCAGCTTTTCTTCATTAAAGTGACGTTAACTGTGGTTCCATACACAACAAGGAAAGTAAAAAGCAATAAGGCGGTCACAGAGCTGATATGGAGTGGCAGCCCTTAAATTCTCAGGATCAGTGTAGGTCTTGAAAGTAAGACCCTCACCAATCATAGAGATATGCTATTATTTGGGTTAACTTAAAGAGTTGACCTAACTATTGTCATTAGAAACTACTGGATTTTTACATCAACTAACTTCAACTAAGGAGCTTGCCCATCAGACCATGTGGGGATCATCACAACAGACCCTAATCACAGGACAATAAAACATTCCTTATCTAAGAATTGGCCCAATATTTATGGACGCAACTGTTTATCACCCATGGTAATTCTGCTTCATGTCACCTGGCTTATCCATGTTTTTTTTTCCCCTCACCCTTTTTTTTTTTTTTTCCTATACTATGTTGTGCATAAATATGTGATTCTTCAGAATTTGTTTTAGTCTTTGCCTGATGAAGAGACATATGTAGTCTCGAAAGCTTGCAATTTGTTACCATCTTTTCAGTTAGCCATTAAAAGGTATCAACCACTGAGGACTCTCAATTCTAAATATGAAGAATTAACACATATGCCATGCTGTAGACTTGCCGGAGACTATCCAAGCATCATCAAGCAGGATCTGGAAGATTCCAACTAGGGAAAATAGTAGATCATGGATGTTCTTCTATTAAAAACAATGCATTATCTATACTTCCACTATCATTAGCTAAATCAGTCCTTGTAACCCAGAGGCAGATAATGATGAACTAGTTGTTAAGTTCAGGAGCAGGAATCAAAATGCATACTTGGCAATTTTTAAAACTTTCTCTTTTTGGGAAGTGAGAGCAGTGGCAGGTTATGTCTCGACCTTATGATGTGGATCCTAAAATCCCTATAAGTCTAGAAGAGCAACTGGAATGCAGTGTCGACTCATAATATAGATGTCGCACAATAGGTTGGTTGGAACTTTGGAACCTGGAAAAACTGGATGGCCACTAGAGAAGTAGAGCATTGGTGGCAGAGCAGGATAGAAAGAGCATAGAAGCCATGTACAGAACAGAAGTAGCTGAGCTAAGTAGGCCGGAAGACTCTCGATGGTGATGTATCAAAATTGAATAGGCCAAAACTCAAACAGCAGTGATTTAACAGAGTTCAGTATGTCAGGAGGCACTCAAAGTCAATGTGGAGAGTGAGAAATCAAGCCTGGCATGTCGGAGGGAGGTGACTTAAAAGCCATGAATGCTCCTCTGGGAAATTAAATATGCAAGTTGTCTCTTCAGAGGGGAAGAGAACTAGAACTCTACCGCCACCTATTTGAAGCAACGATCCTAAAAGTTAATATCAACCCTTTAATGAGTCTTGCAATATGACTTGGGATTAAAGCCAAACCAAAATCTCAATTTGCAGACATGGTGTTTCGAGGAGCTGCCCTTCTTCAGTGCAAATTATGGCATCAATATAATTAACTCCTTTTTGAACAGTTGCAAATTATTTATGTGGGGACTCTTTGAAGTAACTACTGCTGCTATAATTAACATTAGATGTTGCCAATATGGGTGATAGTTAAGCGGATATAGTGGTGGAAACACTGCACCATGGTGCGAGGAGAGCCTGGAGGGGTGTAACTAGGCAAACACCTGACTCTTCCCTAGAGTCCCTGATGGTGGTGTTAGACTTGGCTCCAGATGGACACCAGGTGCTACTCCAGGACGGACTTTGGAGGCATGGCAGCTGACCCCAAGGACACAGAGCTGGAACGGCTTACAAAGGTTAATGAATTGATTAATGTATTTACGGCCTAGGGCAGAGTCACTGTCATAATGTGGTAAAGCTGTCAGATGGGGTCCAGAACCAGGAACATGACTAGGAGGCTGGTGAGTCATGGCTGAGGTTGCCGCAGCTTACACAGGAGTGGGTGTAGCGACAGATGTTAGCGTATCCAAGCGGATGATCACTGTCCTCAAATAGAAGTTTTTATCCTGCTTGTCTTTCTGATCGGAGACCTTCTGATACAGGGAGAGAGAAGAAGTTTGAGAGCCAGCGGATTCCATGACCTGAGCAAACTATAATTGATATAGTGGTGGAACCACTGCACTGTGGTCCAAAGAGGACATGAAGGGGGGTAACTAGGTGAACTCCTGACTCTTCACTAGAGCCCCTGGTAGTGGGGTTAGACTTGGCTAAAGATGGACACCAGGTGCTACTCTTTAATGAACCTCGGATGCTCAGCAGCTGACCCCCAAGGACACGGAGCTGGAAAGACCTAGAAAGGGAATGCTCAGTTTGTACAGGCAGGCATGCCAGTAATACAGGAATGGCAGGTGCTGGCAGGAACAGCTGGTATACAGGCGGGTACTGGCAGTTGCAGACAGGAACAGCTGGTATACAGATGGGGGCCACAGGTGCAGACTGGTAAGGCTGGTATACAGGAAGTCACTGTCAGGTGAAACTGATATACAGGTGAGCACGGCAGGTGCAGGCTGGTACGGATGGTATACAGGTAAGCACTGGCAGGTGCAGGCAGCATGGCTAGTATACATGTTGTCACAGGCAGGCACAGGCAGGTACAGGCAGGAACTGGAAGACAAACTAGAACAGGGAACCATAGACCTAGCAAGCATGCAACAAGAAGGGTATACATGTTGCTCAGGTACCACCCAACAGATTGACGTGCCTTAAATAATAAGTGTTTCCCAGTCATTAGCTGTGGACACTTTAGGATGGTGCACGCTGTACCTCGAATAGGGCAGGAGCATGCGTGAATCCAAAGACCAGCACCTGTGGTTCTGCGAACTGTGCGTAGGCCTCAGGCGGTGGCAGCGGGAGGAGGAGGTGCGGGATGGGGGCAGCGGTGGCGGTGAGTAAGTCAGTGTCCCTGCTGAGGGAGGAGAGAGGCATGCAGGCACTACAGATAGTTAGGACATATTGAGGATATTGTAATAAATGGTTACAATAATATCCACTATTAGCCATACACTTCATATCAATACATTGCTATATTATTAGCATCCGGTAAGCAACATTAATATTGCACCCTAGAGTATTGATTGTAGTTGCTGGATAGACTTCCACACAGCACAGCAGAATCAGTATATATACAATTTGAATACTGTACATAAAAGTTATATTTTATCTAGATAGTCCACTCAAGGCAGTGAAATATTTGATATTTGGTGGACTTTTAGTTTCTTAGGTCCTTATTTGGTGACTTGGACTATTACAGACATTATAAAAGATGGGGCTGGCCAAATAGTGCCATTTTAAGTTTTAATAGCATAGGGAGAGGAGGTCAGAGAGCACAACTCATTCCACAAAGGATTAGAAAAAGGACTATTCTGATTGTGGTGTACTACTTTAGTGCTGGATCACATTGAAAGTGGGAGTGCTTTGTCTCAGTCTCTGAATAATAATCCAAAAATTCAAGTGATATATGGAACTGCGGTACCTGTATAATCACTCAACGTGACTGTGAATTGAATGATCTGTGTTATACTACAGTAACAGTCGTGCTTTTATTCTTCAAACACTCAGTTCTAATTTTGCTACTAAACTAAAATGCTGAAACCAAGGCTTGTGTGTCACAGAGAGCGTACATACTACATTGCAAGAAGGACAAGCCATAATTTTGTATTCTTTTTACGACAAAATTAAAATCTCCATAATCTTAATAATCTGGTAATTTTAGTGGTACTGGTTGACTATTGGCCAACTGTGTTTGGAGGCTGACGTTCCTGACAGATGATGTAAAGAAAAGAAGGATCAGGTATTTTGAATTTCAACATGCCTAATCCTTTGTCCTTACAAGGGATAAGTCTGAATTGTACAGCAGCAAGTTACTCCCGACTTACCATTGAGAACCAGTCACCCTAGCAGGATTGTCCACCTGGCAGCTATTGAAGGTGTAAGGACACCTTAGCACAATGTTTCAGCTTGGCTCGGTGAGCTCCTCTTATCCTTTTTCTTTAATTAGATCCCAATGCACCAAGTTATTACAAACTTTTTTGAGATTTAATTTAATTTAAGAGAATTAAGACATAACTCAGTGATGGGAGACATGTTAAGCAACCTTTTCCACTCTTTGGAAACGCTTCCTAGACTACTTGATTAAAATAAACAGTTTTGCTTTGACGTTATCAGCCGTATGTTAATGAAACAAAATGTCTTCAAGAATGAGTATTTTAATTAAAAACTTCAAGGAATATAGAATCACGTTTAAAGTTGTCTACTACATAGAATTTCCAAGATCGGAATTGTACTTAAATCGTTAGGTTTGCTTCACATTATCTTTCAACATCCCAGTCTCTTCTTCAGAGCAAAAAACAGAAATGATGTTTGCTAAAAATGTGCCCTGGAAGATTACAGCATGTTTCATTTTCTTCCATGCTTGATTCTTATAATTTTTTTTCTCTAAATTAAGCACATTATAATTATTTTCATTGGGCAAAGTTTAGAAGTTAAATACATTTAATTGTGAAGTTGTAAAATAAAAAGGATCCAAAACTTCCCTCTTTTGCTTTTATAAACCCTTACTCCGCTCTTATTCGAGAGCTGTTCAAAGTTCACATACTAGGTAGTCACCTTGTGAGGTAGGTTCTCTAAGCTGTAAGTTGGGGGAATGGTATGGACTGGAGGTGATGGTGCATTTGACTTACGGACTGCATATGGAACAGTGACGTTTAGGTCAACCAGGTATGTAAGATCAAATGGTAAAACCAAGAGATACCAACAGAACAAATAGGATCTTATCTGATAAACAAGTGGTATAAAATATTACAGGTACGCTCACCTGATGGGGTTGTGATAGTCACAACTCATTTGGAAGCATGTAAAGGCAGCAGCAGGACCACCAAGGAGAAATGTTGCAATAAATGAAGAATACGGTGGTTAAAGTCCACGCTGCCCAAGGTTCAAAGATACGACCAGACTCAAAAGTGAAGAATCAATGTCAACACGATTCAACGTTATCAAACGTCTTCATCAAGACCAAACCACAATGGACATTCAGAGAGATATAGCACACATTGTAAGGATTAGTGTGTGAGGACAATATATAGATTTAATTATAAGATAATGATAAAGACAGAGGGAGGGAGAAAGATATATGAGATACTGACACTCTCATGGGCTAGGAGCTAGAATTGTCAGTGCTTTAAAAGTTTGATTATTTTTTGCATCAATATTTGCTTTTGACATATGTAATATTGCTGTACTTTCTGCATCAAACTTACACTGGGCTGAGACATCCAGCTTTGCTGGGGTCTGGGAGAGTTCTACGCAAGCGCGCAAGGTCACAGTCATGCCATCATGACGCCATGACCCCTCCAGCGCAAGCGTACAAAGTCACAGTCATGCCGTGACATCATGACACCATGACCCCACCATCAAAAGCATGGAAGGTCACAGTCATGCCGTGACATCATGACGCGATGACCCCTCCAGCGAAAGTGTGCAAAGTCACAGTCACGCCGTGACATCTAGACACCATGACCCCACCATCAAAAGCATGGAAGGTCACAGTCATGCCGTGACATCATGACGCCATGACCCCACTAGCTCCCCATTAAAGCCAGAAGTCTCGACTGAGAGTGAGAGGCCAGGAGATTTCAGTGCAAGCAGAGACAATCTGAAGATGTGACAAAGATAAGATGGAGAACACAAAGGGGCTGGCTAGGTGAGTGGTAAAGTGAGTACAAAGATTTTTTTTAATGTTTTGATGGGTTTGTACGGTCCAGAAAATTGTTGACAAGCAGCTGAAATTTTGCTAAATTTCCGCAGAAAGCAAAATGCAAAAAAAAAATCCACATCTTTGAGTTGAGAATTTTGTAAAATTCAAGAATCAATTCCACTAAAATGTATTCGCTCATCTTTAATCAAAAATGAATTTTGGGAAATTTGCCAGATTTCTACTACATGTATATAGCTACAGTGAAGTACAATGGGAAACAATTCATTCAATCATTCATTCTTATGTAATATGAGCTCAAACAAATGCTGAAAATGACCAAGTGCCACCTCCTGTGTCTAGATGTAGGTTATTCACCTTTTCTGTTAAGGTAATGAATGTACGAGTGCGCACAGTATGGAATGTATTACGCATTGCTGTGGACTGTTTGCATTTACATTACTTTTCTATTTTCCATTATCATTCAACATGAGTTATTACATTTACTTCCTGAGTACTTTTTTTCCAGCTCAAAAGACTGATATAAATATGATGACAGCATTTAAAGAGTTAACCTAGCAGGAGATTTATCAAAACGACTTAGGTTTCAACTTTAATTTAAGTGTCCCTGCGAAAGAAAACTGTTATTTGATTGTTTGATGTGGACAATTGCTCCATTTTTCCTTTGCATCAGTGGGAGACGACTACTTGAAGGTGGTTGTCGCACAAACTATATTTTAATCAATAGATCTTGGAAATATAATGACATCCAGAATGGATGTGTTAAAAGAAAATGTTCCTGTGCTGAGATAATCTTATAAATGTGTCCCTGCTGTGTCCTGTGATGTGGCTGTGTCAGACCATACAGGTCTGATGATATCACATCTCCTGGCAGGGAATTACTCAAAATAGTATACAGACAGGACAAAAGGGGATCACAGCTGCTGCTTTCTGTGAGGTAAAACATTTCTCTGTTTTTAAACAATGTTTTAACTCACAGGAAGCAGCAGCTGCAATCCCAGGCTGTCCTGTCTGTATACTCTCTTTTGCTTCCTTCCCTGCCTAGGAGATGTGGCATGATCAGACCATGCTCCTGCCTGGTCAGACAGAGCCATTACACAGTACACAGCAGGGGCACATTTATAAGACTATCTCAGCTCAAAAACATTTTTTTTAACACATCCAATTGTGGAAGCGCACACCTTGCACTAGATTTGGCTTATCTTTGACAGCCAAAGTGACACAAACCAAAAACTACACAAGCTTTCCATTGACCAATTCTGGACTAATTTATAGTAAATAGATTGGGCCACAGGCTGTACTGTCCTTTTATAGTAAATTACACTCACTTTTCAGGAATAAATAAGGCAAGGGATCTGGAAAAGATGCAAAAAAAGAAAATCACACAGTTTTGCACAAGCAAAATATGCGACTTTTTATCACCAGAACGGGAATTTTACAAAAATCCTTGAACAAGTCTGTATTATGAAAGATGTACGTTTTATTTGCCCCATGCTTGACTTTTTGGGACTCAAATTTTATATATTCACATTGCCAACATATTCTTTTTGCAAATTCACTAAGGAGCATAAATCACCTCATATAGGCACAATAGCATGTACTATCGGGAGTGGTCACTAGTAGTGTTGAGCATTCCTATACCGCAAGTATCGGGTATCGGCCGATATTTGCGGTACCGGAATTCCGATACCGAGTTCCGATATTTTTGTAATATCGGAAATCGGAATCGGAAGTTCCCAGTGTATGGTTCCCAGGGTCTGGAGGAGAGGAGACTCTCCTTCAGGCCCTGGGATCCATATTCATGTAAAAAATAAAGAATTAAAATAAAAAATATGGATATACTCACCCCTCCGGCGGCCCCTGGACCTTACCGATGTAACCGGCAGCCTCCGTTCCTAAGAATGAGGAGTTTAGGACCTGCGATGACGTCGCGGCTTGTGATTGGTCGCGTGAGCGGTCACATGAGCGGTCACGTGACCAATCACAAACCGCGACATCATCGAAGGTCCTAAACTCCTCATTCTTAGGAACGGAGGCTGCCGGTTACATCGGTAAGGTCCAGGGGTCGCCGGAGAGGTGAGTATATCCATATTTTTTATTTTATTTCTTTATTTTTTACATGAATATGGATCCCAGGGCCTGAAGGAGAGTTTCCTCTCCTTCAGACCCTGGGAACCATCCAGGATACCTTCCGATATTTGTGTTCCATTGACTTGTATTGGTATCGGGTATCGGTATTGGCGATATCCGATATTTTTTGGGTATCGGCCGATACTATCCGATACCGATACTTTCAAGTATCGGAAGGTATCGCTCAACATTAGTCACTAGTGATGAGTGAGTATTCTCGTTGCTCGGGTTTTACAGAGCACGCTCGGGTGGTCTCCGAGTATTTGTTAGTGTTCAGAGATATAGTATTCATCTCCACAGTTGAATGATTTCCAGCTATTAGCCAGGCTGAGTACATGTGGGGATTCCCTAGCAACCAGGCAACCCCCACATGTACTCAGCCTGGCTAATAGCTGTAAATAATTCAGCTGAGGTGATGGAAACTACATCTCCGAACACTAACAAATACTCGGAGATCACCCGAGTGTGCTCGGGAAAACCCGAGCAACGAGTATACTCGCTCATCACTAGTGATCACGACATTTGTGCAACCTGGGCAGAATGAACCCAAGAAGAAAGGGTGCCACTTCTACCTCCAAAGCAGGAGGAATTGTGCATTATGTTGAGCTATTGGGCGGCAAAGGGCCCATATATGCTTATTCTTTTATTTTAAATAAAACAAAACACTTTTTCTTTTATTTAACCCCTTCAAGCCTCAGCCCATTTTCATTTTTGCATTTCTGTTTTTTTTCTCCCCTGATTCCCAGAGCCATAACTTTTTTATTTTTCCCTTCAATATGGCCATGTGAGGGCTTGTTTTTTGGTGGGACATGTTGTAATTTTGAAGACACCATTGTTTTTACTATATTGGATACTGGAAAACGTGAAAAAAAAATTCAAGTGCGGTGAAATTGCAAAAAAGTGCAATTCCACGACTGTTTTTTGTGTTTTTTTACCATGTTCACCAAATGCTAAAACTTACCTACCATTATGATTCTACAGCTCATTATGAGTTTGTAGACACCCAACATGTATTGGTTGTTTTTTATTAAAGTGGTGAAAAAAATAAACAAAATTTGTTTAAAAAAAATGTCATTTTCTGAGACCCGTAGTGTCTCCATTTTTGGTGATTTTGGGCTGGGTGAAAACTTATTTTTGCATTCCGAGATGACATTTTTATTGATACCGTCTTGGTGTAGATATGATCTTTTGATTACCCGTTATTGCATTTTAATGCAAAAAAATGTAATTCTGGTGTTTTCACTTTTTTTTTCAGTGACGCTGTTTACCGATTGGATTAATTCTTTTTACATCTTGATAGATCTGGCAATTTCGAATGCCGTGATACGAAATATGTGTATTTTTTGTTTTTTTAAATTGTTTTATTTTGAATGGGGCGAATGGGGGTGATTTGAATTTTTATATTTTTTAATTTTTTAAATATTTTTAAAAACATTTCGTTAGCTTTACACTTGCTTCAATAGTCATCTGATCACTTGTGCTACACAGAGCAGGGCTTCAGATCTTCCCTGAGTAGCAGAAATGCTCACTTGCTATGAGCACCTACCCCGGGTTGTCATGCAAATCCATCTGTGAACTGTGGTCATGTGACACAGGCGCCGATGGGCGGGATTAGTGAGATTGACAGGGAGAGATTGTGAGATTGTGGGATTGTGGGATTGTGGGATTAGTGAGATTGACATTTAACAAGTTAACAGCTGCATTTAGCAGTGTAACAGCCGCAGCTGGATTGCGATTACAATTGTTAGGGGCACATGTCAGCTGTGCAAATCAGCTGACATGTGTCAGGAAAGATGTGGGCTCATCGTCAGAGCCCACAACAAAGCGAGAGACACGACTGGTGCAGTACATGTACAGCACATTTAGTAAAGGCGTTAAATATAACAAACACAGTTATACTCACCTAGCGCCCATTCCATTGAATCCCTAGTCTCCTGTAATAAAACAAAAATAAAAAACAATATCCCTCACCTTTCCATCTTTCTGTCCCATGCCATAATCCATGTCTGGGGGATAAGCAGTTTTCAACATGGATGGTGCCAAGATGCGACTGTTCAGGTTGAGAACCACTGATGAATGAGCTGCTGCGAGCACAGCAGCAGTGAGTGACTAGCAGTGATATCATCAAGGTTACTTTCAGTATCTGAGGCTGAGTTCCCAGCTGGACAAATGAACTGCAGTGACATCCCTCCGGTGAGATCACCATTAGCACAGTGAGGGAAAAGTCTCACTGTGCAGGGGCGAGTCCACAGCAGTTCAAATTTACCACAGTGAAATTTTCCAGGTGAACTGCAGTGAACTCACCTCTGCAGAGTGCTAGTGATGATCTCACCGGAGGAAGGTCACGGCAGTTCATTTGCATGGCTGGGAACACAGCCTCAGTGACTGGCAGTAACCTTGATGATGTCACCACTAGTCACTGATGCTACACTTGCAGCAGCTCATTCATCAGTGGTTCTCAGCCAGAAAGGTCACATCTTGGCACCGTCCAAGTTGAAAACTGTTTATCCCAAAGACATGGATTACGGTGTAGGACAGACCGATGCACAGCTGAGAGATATTGTTTTTTTATTTTTTACTTATTACAGGAGATTATGGATTCAATATAGTGGGCGTTGACATGAGTATACTTTAATTTAGAATCATTAAAGGAGTCACTGTCATTATTTCAATTAAAAGACTTTATTCTGAGTGTCTGTTTATTTACAATATAGCTATAGGATGGATAGGTGTCTTATAGAAGCTTCTCTAATCTATGGGCTTGATGTCAGCTGACAATGCAAAGGTGACATCAACCCCACAAATATTAGCACACTTGCCACCACTACAGGGCAAGTAGGAAAAGCTGGGAAAAGCTATTTTAGGCTGGCAGGCAATATCAATGGCCTCTTACCAGCCTTAGAATACCAGCGCCCAGCTGTCTGCTTTAGCTTGGCTGGTTGTCAAAAATAGGGGGACCCAGGCTGTTTTTTTTTAACCCCTTCCCGACCCATGACGCCACGTAGGCGTCATGAAAACCCGTGCCAATCCGACCCATGACGCCTATGTGGCGTCATGGAATGATCGCGTCCCTGCAGATCGGGTGAAGGGGTTAACTCCTATTTTACCCGATCTGCAGGGAGAGGGGGAGTGGTACTTCAGCCCAGGGGGGGTGGCTTCACCCCCCCGTGGCTACGATCGCTCTGATTGGCTGTTGAAAGTGAAACTGCCAATCAGAGCGATTTGTAATATTTCACCTAAAAAAATGGTGAAATATTACAATCCAGCCATGGCCGATGCTGCAATATCATCGGCCATGGCTGGAAATACTGAAGTACCCCCCCCCACGCCCACCGATCGCCCCCCCCGTCCTCTGTTATGGGGTCCGGTCCCCTCCGTCCGCCTGCCGGCTCCCCCGTCCTCCTGTCCGCTCCCTCCTTGCCCAGACCCACCCCCCCTGTGCTCCGTTCCCCCCCCCCGTGCTCCGATCCACCCCCCCACCACCCCTTCATACTTACCGATCCTCCCGGTGTCCGTCCGTCTCCTCGCTGGGCGCCGCCATGTTGGAAAATGGCGGGCGCATGCTCAGTGCGCCCGCCGAATCTGCCAGTCGGCAGATTCCTTACAGGTACATTTTGATCGCTGTGGTAGGTTCTATCACAGCGATCAAAATAAAAAAATAATAAATAACCCCCCCCCCTTTATCACCCCCATAGGGACAATAATAAAATAAAGAATTTTTTTTTTCTTTTTTTTTTCCTCTAGGGTTAGGATTAGAACTAGGGTTAGAACTAGGGGTAGGGTTAGGGGTAGGGTTAGGGTTACGGGTAGGGTAATTAGGGGTAGGGTTATGGCATGTGCACACAGAGCGGATCGGCCATGGATCCGCAGCGGATCGGCCGCGGATCCGCAGCGGATCGGCAGCGGATCCGCAGCGGATTGGCAGCGGATCCGCAGCGGATGGGCCGCGGATCGGCAGCGGATCCGCAGCGGATTGGCAGCGGATCCGCAGCGGATCGGCCGCGGATCGGCAGCGGATCGGCAGCGGATTGGCAGCGGATCCGCAGCGGATCGGCCGCGGATCCGCAGCGGATCGGCAGCGGATTGGCAGCGGATCCGCAGCGGATCGGCCGCGGATCCGCAGCGGATCGGCAGCGGATCGGCAGCGGATCCGCAGCGGATCCGCAGCGGATTGGCAGCGGATCCGCAGCGGATGGGCCGCGGATCGGCAGCGGATCCGCAGCAGATTGGCAGCGGATCCGCAGCGGATTGGCAGCGGATCCGCAGCGGATTGGCAGCGGATCCGCAGCGGATTGGCCGCGGATCCGCAGCGGATTGGCCGCTGCGAATTCGAAGCAGTTTTCCATCAGGTTTACAGTACCATGTACACCTAAGGAAAACCAAATCCGCTGTGCCTATGGTGCGGAAAATTCCGTGCAGAAACGCTGCGTTGCATTTTCCGCAGCATGTCAATTCTTTGTGCGGATTCCGCAACGTTTTACACCTGTTCCTCAATAGGAATCCGCAGGTGAAATCCGCACAAAAAAACACTGGAAATCTGCTGTAAATCCGCAGGTAAAACGCAGTGCCTTTTACCTGCAGATTTTTCAAAAATCGTGCGGAAAAATCTCACACGAATTCGCAACGTGGGCACATAGCCTTAGGGTTAGGGTTGGAATTAGAGTTAGGGTTGGAATTAGGGCTAGGGTTTGAAATAGGGTTAAGATTAGGCTTGTGGTTAGGGTTACGGATAGGGTTAGGGGTGTGTTGGGGTTACAGTTGTGGTTAGGGTTGGGATTAGGGCTACGGTTGGGATTAGGGTTAGGATTAGGGTTGGAATTAGGGTTACGGGTGTGTTGCGGTTAGGGTTGTGGTTAGGGGTGTGTTGGGGTTAGGTTTGTGATTAGGGTTATGGCTACAGTTGGGATTAGGATTAGGGGTGTGTTGGGGTTAGTGTTGAAGTTAGAATTGAGGGGTTTCCACTGTTTAGGCACATCAGGGGTCTCCAAACGCAACATGGCGCCACCATTGATTCCAGCCAATCTTGCATTCAAAAAGTCAAATGGTGCTCCCTCCCTTCCAAGCCCCGACGTGCGCCCAAACAGTGGTTTACCCCCACATTTGGGGTACCAGCGTACTCAGGACAAACTGGGCAACAACTGTTGGGGTCCAATTTCTCCTGTTACCCTTGCAAAAATAAAAAATTACTTGCTAAAACATAATTTTTGAGGAAAGAACAATTATTTTTTATTTTCACGGCTCTGCGTTATAAACTTCTGTGAAGCACTTGGGGGTTGAAAGTGCTCACCACACATCTAGATAAGTTCCTTCGGGGGTCTAGTTTCCAAAATGGGGTCACTTGTGGGGTGTTTCTACTGTTTAGGCACATCAGGGGCTCTGCAAATGCAATGTGACGCCCGCAGACCATTCCATCAAAGTCTGCATTTCAAATGTCACTACTTCCCTTCCGAGCCCTGACGTGCGCCCAAACAGTGGTTTACCCCCACATATGGGGTATCAGCATACTCACAACAAACTGGGCAACAAATATTGGGGTCCAAATTCTCCTGTTACCCTTGTGAAAATAAAAAATTGCTTGCTAAAACATCTTTTTTGAGGAAAGAAAAATGATTTTTTATTTTCACGGCTCTGCGTTGTAAACTTCTGTGAAGCACTTGGGGGTTGAACGTGCTCACCACACATCTAGATAAGTTCCTTCGGGGGTCTAGTTTCCAAAATGGGGTCACTTGTGGGGTGTTTCTACTGTTTAGGCACATCAGGGGCTCTGCAAATGCAATGTGACGCCCGCAGACCATTCCATCAAAGTCTGCATTTCAAATGTCACTACTTCCCTTCCGAGCCCTGACGTGCGCCCAAACAGTGGTTTACCCCCACATATGGGGTATCAGCATACTCACAACAAACTGGGCAACAAATATTGGGGTCCAAATTCTCCTGTTACCCTTGTGAAAATAAAAAATTGCTTGCTAAAACATCTTTTTTGAGGAAAGAAAAATGATTTTTTATTTTCACGGCTCTGCGTTGTAAACTTCTGTGAAGCACTTGGGGGTTGAACGTGCTCACCACACATCTAGATAAGTTCCTTGGGGCGTCTAGTTTCCAAAATGGGGTCACTTGTGGGGGGTTTCTACTGTTTAGGCATATCAGGGGCTCTGCAAACGTAACATGATGCCCGCAGACCATTCCATCAAAGTCTGCATTCCAAAACGTCACTACTTCCCTTCCGAGCCCCGGCATGTGCCCAAACAGTGGTTTACCCCCACATATGGGGTATCAGCGTACTCAGGAGAAACTGGTCAACAACTTTTGGGGTCCAATTTCTCCTGTTAGTCTTGCAAAAATAAAAAATTCTGGGCTAAAAAAATATTTTTGAGGAAAGGAAACACATTTATTATTTTCACGGCTCTGCGTTATAAACTTCTGTGAAGCATTTGGGGGTTCAAAGTGCTCACCACACATCTAGATAAGTTCCCTTGGGGGTCTAGTTTCCAAAATGGAGTCACTTGTGGGGAGTTCCTACTGTTTAGGCACATCAGGGGCTCTGCAAACGCAACCTGATGCCCGCAGAGCATTCCATCAAAGTCTGCATTTCAAAACGTCACTACTTCCCTTCCGAACCCCGACGTGTGCCAAAACAGTGGTTTACCCCCACATATGGGGTATCAGCGTACTCAGGAGAAACTGGTCAACAACTTTTGGGGTCCAATTTCTCCTGTTACTCTTGCAAAAATAAAAAAATTCTGGGCTAAAAAATATTTTTGAGGAAAGGAAACACATTTTTTATTTTCACGGCTCTGCGTTATAAACTTCTGTGAAGCACTTGGGGGTTCAAAGTGCTCACCACACATCTAGATTAGTTCCTTGGGAGGTCTAGTTTCCAAAATGGGGTCACTTGTGTGGGAGCTCCAATGTTTAGGCACACAGGGGCTCTCCAAACGCGACATGGTGTCCGCTAATGATTGGAGCTAATTTTCCATTCAAAAAGCCAAATGGCGTGCCTTCCCTTCCGAGCCCTGCCGTGCGCCCAAACAGTGGTTTACCCCCACATATGGGGTATCACCGTACTCAGGACAAACTGGACAACAAAATTTGGGGTCCAATTTCTCCTATTACCCTTGGGAAAATAAAAAATTCTGGGCTAAAAATCATTTTTGAGGAAAGAAAAATTATTTTTTTATTTTCACGGCTCTGCGTTATAAACTTCTGTGAAGCACCTGGGGGTTCTAAGTGCTCACTATGCATCTAGATAAGTTCCTTGGGGGGTCTAGTTTCCAAAATGGGGTCACTTGTAGGGGAGCTCCAATGTTTAGGCACACAGGGGCTCTCCAAACGCGACATGGTGTCCGCTAACGATTGGAGCTAATTTTCCATTCAAAAAGTCAAATGGCACGCCTCCCCTTCCGAGCCTTGCCATGCACCCAAACAGTGGTTTACCCCCACATATGAGGTATCGGCATACTCAGGAGAAATTGCCCAACAAATTTTAGGATCCATTTTATCCTGTTGCCCATGTGAAAATGAAAGAATTGAGGCTAAAAGAAATTTTGTGTGAAAAAAAAGTACTTTTTCATTTTTGCGGATCAATTTGTGAAGCACCTGGGGGTTTAAAGTGCTCACTATGCCTCTAGATGAGTTCCTTGGGGGGTCTAGTTTCCAAAATGGGGTCACTTGTGGAGGAGCTCCAATGTTTAGGCACACAGGGGCTTTCCAAACGCGACATGGTGTCCGCTAACGATGGAGATAATTTTTCATTCAAAAAGTCAAATGGCGCTCCTTCCCTTCCGAGCCTTACCATGTGCCCAAACAGTGGTTTACCCCCACATGTGAGGTATTTGTGTACTCAGGAGAAATTGCCCAACAAAATTTAGGATCCATTTTATCCTGTTGCCCATGTGAAAATGAAAAAATTGAGGCTAAAATAATTTTTTTGTGAAAAAAAAGTACTTTTTCATTTTTACGGATCAATTTGTGAAGCACCTGGGGGTTTAAAGTGCTCACTATGCTTCTAGATAAGTTCCTTGGGAGGTCTAGTTTCCAAAATGGGGTCACTTGTGGGGGAGCTCCAATGTTTAGGCACACGGGGGCTCTCCAAACATGACATGGTGTCCGCTAAAGATTGGAGCCAATTTTTCATTCAAAAAGTCAAATGGCGCTCCTTCCCTTCCAAGCCCTGCCGTGCGCCCAAACAGTGGTTTACCCCCACATATGAGGTATCAGCGTACTCAGGACAAATTGGACAACAACGTTCGTGGTCCAGTTTCTCCTTTTACCGCTGGGAAAATAAAAAAATTGTTGCTAAAAGATCATTTTTGTGACTAAAAAGTTAAATGTTCATTTTTTACTTCCATGTTGCTTCTGCTGCTGTGAAACGCCTGAAGGGTTAATAAACTTCTTGAATGTGGTTTTGAGCACCTTGAGGGGTGCAGTTTTTAGAATGGTGTCACTTTTGGGTATTTTCAGCCATATAGAACCCTCAAAATGACTTCAAATGTGAGGTGGTCCCTAAAAAAAATGGTTTTGTAAATTTTGTTGTAAAAATGAGAAATCACTGGTCAAATTTTAACCCTTATAACTTCCTAGCAAAAAAAAAAATTGTTTCCAAAATTGTGCTGATGTAAAGTAGACATGTGGGAAACGTTATTTATTAACTACTTTGTGTCACATAACTCTCTGGTTTAACAGAATAAAAATTAAAAATGTGAAAATTGCGAAATTTTCAAATTTTTTGCCAAATTTCCGTTTTTTTCACAAATAAACTCAGAAATTATCGACCTAAATTTACCACTAACATGAAGCCCAATATGTCACGAAAAAACAATCTCAGAATCGCTAGGATCCGTTGAAGCGTTCCTGAGTTATTACCTCATAAAGGGACACTGGTCAGAATTTCAAAAAACGGCAAGGTCATTAAGGCCAAAATAGGCTGGGTCATGAAGGGGTTAATTATTTATTTAAAAAAAAAATCAAAGTGGAGATCCCTCTATTCTTGATAACCAGCCTTGCTGAAGCTGACAGCTGAGGGTTGAAGCCCCCAGCTGTGAGTTTTGTGAACATGACAGCGTACAAAACACTGGAAGTTCGGGCCCCTCATTTAAGTGAATGGGGTCGAGGTTCGGGTCTGAATACAGTTCTGGTATCTGAACCTGAACATTTTGGAACTGGCCAAACCTGCCGGGCCGGAACATCCAGATGTCCACCCATCTCTAGTTCTTTTCTGTCATTGTCCTCTCCTGTTGCCCATGGGTATTTTAGTTCAATTTTAGTTACAAATTTCATCCACAAGTTGTATCTTCCACATGAATATTGAACTATAATTACTTTTTTTAAATTCAAAATCCACTCATTTTAAGCATGGAGGAAATCCCTAGGAGGTCTGCATTGAAATACCCAGCTAATTCTCAATTTTTCATGTGAAGAATGGCAACAACTTTGGAGTCAAAAGTATAGAGAAATATTCCACCATGTTTTGGCCAACCTAAATATAAATTTTACAAACACCTCATGATTGTCCGCATAGTGATTTATGTACCTGATTGAGCCAGAATCTTAATGCTTTACCCCGGTTGGCTCTCTTTTCTTTTCTGCTTTCCTAGTGTTTTGATATCACCGTTGATTACTGCACGTTGGCGTATCCTCCTCATGAAACACTTGTGAGTGTGATTATACACTGTAACTACTGGAGCTTCTCAATCTCCTCTTTTCTTTTAATTAAAGAGATTTTATAAGTACATCTTCTCTGTCGTGATCTCTCCACCTATCTAGCACCCGGATCTTTCTTTAGAGCCATGATTTGCCTCTTTTGTTGAGTTAATGTATCAAGCGGCTCTAATCAGCGTTCCTCACAGCTGACTCATCGGCACAGAACAGCATCTATTTTCCAACTGTGGCAATGGTTATATTAAACCAGGGGGAAAAAATAATATAATTTCTAAAGACATCATCTTGGATTACACTCTTTTGTAGGCACAATCAAGACATGATGTATTGTAGTCTTTTTATCGACAGTTTTTCTGTATTTCATTTTCTCTTTTGCTGAAATAACATTACAACATTGACTTATGTCCTTGGTACTTAGATAATATATTGTTGCATAGAAACAGTATCATTTGTACAGGTTGTTAGTGCTATTTAATAACCTAAGAGCTCAATATATAAATAGGTGAGGGGAGTCAGCAAAAATATTAATTTAATGAAAATCATAAGGCTATACATACATGCATATTAGACTGGGTAATGATACATATATATATATATATATATATATATATATATATATATATATATATATATATATATATATATAATTGTCTAAGGGGTACTTCTGTCTTTCTGTCCTCAACTTCCGTAACAGAAATCCCGCGTCGCTGATTGGTTTCACCAGCTGCCGGTCATGGCTGCCGCCACCAATCAGCGACGGGCACAGTCCGATTAGTCCCTCCCTACTCCCCTGCAGTCAGTGCCCGGTGCCCGCTCCATACTCCCCTCCAGTCACCGCTAACATAGGGTTAATGCCAGCAGTAACGGACCGTGTTATCGCTGCTATTAACCCTGTGTGTCCTCAACTTTTTACTATTGATGCTGCCTATGCACAATGGCGTCCACAACTTCCAGGACAATTGTTCAGGATGCAAAGAAAAACCCACAAAAAACATCAGATGAAATACAGGACTCTCTGAAAACTAGCAGTGTGGCTGTTTCAAATGGTACAATAAGGAGGCACTTGGAGAAAAATGGGCTACATGGTTGAGCCGCCAGAAGAAAGCCATTACTACGCAAATGCCACAAAGTATCTCACCTACAATATGCTAAACAGCACAGAGACAAGCCTCAAAACTTCTGGAACAAGTTAATTTGAAATGATGAGACCAAAATTGAACTTTTTCCAACAACCATAAATGTTACATTTCGAGAGTGGTCAACAAGGCCTATGATGAAAGGAACACAATTTCTACAGTAAAGCACGGAGGTGGATCGCTTATGTTTTGGGGATATGGGAGCTACAAAGGCACAGGAAACTTAGTCAAAGTCGGAGGAAAGATGAATGCAGCACGTTATCAGCAAATACTGGAGGCAAATTGGCACTCATCAGCCCGGAAGCTGTGCATGGGACATACTTGAACGTTCCAACATGACAACGATCCAAATCACAAGGCCAAGTTGACCTGTCATTGGCTACAGCTCAACAATGTGAAGGTTCTGGAGTGGCTAGCTTAGTCTCATGACCTCAATATCATTGAGCCACTCTGAGGAGATTTCACGTGCGCAGTTCATGCTAGACAGCCCAGGAATTTACAGGATTTGGAGGCTTTTTGCCAAGAAGAATGGGCAGCTTTACCATCTGAGAAAATAAAGAACCTCATCCACAACTGCCCCAAAAGACTTGAAGCTGTCATTGATGTTAGAGGGGGCAATACACAGTATTAAGAAATGGGGTATGTGAACTTTTGATCAGGGTCATTTGGATGTTTTAGGTTGTCATTATGATTTAAAAAGAGAAAACACAGTCGTTTGACAATAAATAGCTTCACCCAACCACTAACCATGAGTGGAGAAAAAGTTTTGGTGTTATCATTCATATTCTCTGAAATAAGGCCAAGAAAGCTAAAATTCTGCACAGGTATGTAAACTTTTGAGCACAACTTTATATATATATATATATATATATATATATATATATATATATAATGATCCTTTTTGCCTTATGAGTAACAAAAGACGGAAATAAACGGAGAAACCGAGGGTCAGTAATTTAGAATATGAATAAATATATACATTATGTACAGTATATGGAACACCATAAAAGCTATCAAGCGGCCCGCCATTCTTAAATGAAATGAATATAAATTACGTATAATTAAATTATTAGAACAAATTAACATAACGAACAATAGGAGGGTGGCAATGTCTTATACCGTCTCAGTTGCTTCTCTACAGACAGCTGATCGAGTTTCCTAGCACATTGACAAGGAAACAGCTTTTTGGTCACGAGACATTACCTTCTCAGCACGAGGCATGTCTATCAGCAAAAAACAGTTGTAAAATAAGAAGTGACTATCTGTATTTATGATATCTGTCTTGCTTACAAACCCATTTACATAATGGATGGGTATCATTAGCCATCCAACAACAAACTAAAAAGTACAATGATGAGTTTCATAGGTTCATTAAAATTATATTTCAGAAGAGTCATTAGGATCCACCAGACAGCGCGTTGTCTCCAAATAAATGAGATGGAACTAAAGTATTTTCCACTACTGTAGATTGAAAAGGGGAGAAAAAAAAATCTAATATATTAAAACTATAAAGAGCTGGAGATAGCTATGAAAAGTATCACCCAAAATATTCAATTTACTAGAACAGAGGCGAAATGGGCTTTTAATGATGTGTGCAGCATCCTGAGCGACAGATAATGTCGATCGATATTTTATAATTATTCTATTTATGAAATCTGATATAAAGCAGCGGATGTGTATGACTGCTCGCGTCCTTCCTACTCTATTGTATCTTGGACTGTGGACACGGACCCCCAACCACCTTACATTTGATTACATTAGTCCGGACATGGCGATCCTTCTTGATATACTTTTTAGAAGAAGTGGTGAAGGTTTGTGGTCGAGGTGCCCTAATAATAAAACCGGAGCCGTATTTCTTACTTCTGGTAAATGCACGTCTCGTAAAGGTTAACGACGTTGCTTGATCCCTGCCCGTACCCTCTTGAGACTGTCTCTTTATTAATTAGTTTTCTTGATATTTTGTATTGTTTGCTCTTACTAAAAGAGCAACTGATATCAATGTTTGCGGTGAATGGCTGCCTGTTATTTTCTGAATGGCATTTTACATCCGATGGATGTTACAGTAAAAAGAGGTTTGCTTTCCTGGATGTCAGGCGCTTCACTTCCAATGCACAATGTCAGATAGACCTTCAAAGTCCGGAGAAACAATCCTTCTTTGTCATTATTGCTCTTAACTTGATGTGTCAGGAACTTTTTCTCTTCTACTCAAGTTAAATAGAAACTGTTGTACACTTCTAGAATTGCTCATTAGAGACAGACTATCTAACCTGATTTTGGGGATTAATTGAATTTGTGTTGAAGTTTTAGATATATGCTGTACATGGAAAATGTTAACAATATTGGATTATTGCTAATTTCCCAACATGGCTGCCACCATTCTACATATTTCAGAAGATTGTATCAACCAGAGAAGGATCACAGGACCTGATAGGCTATATCATTACATGATATAGCAGATTCAATAGGGAAGGGCTATCAGAGCCTGTATAAAAGTCAATGTAGGGAATGCAGCAAACAATTTACGGTGAATCTGGATAGGAAAGAACGTCACAGCTAATAGCTAACAAATGGAGATAAGGGGAGAGGTATCCATAAACACTGAAAAAACTATGAAGATAGTGTGTGACAGCATGGCAATGAGGAAGAGAAGTTAGGAGAGTTACTGTGTTTTGTTAAACTGCTCCTGGAATAGAATCACACATACATTATTATTATTATTATTATTTATTGTTATAGCGCCATTTATTCCATGGCGCTTTACAAGTGAGGAGGGGTATACATAATAAAAACAAGTACAATAATCTTGAACAATACAAGTCATAACTGGTACAGGAGGAGAGAGGACCCTGCCCGCGAGGGCTCACAATCTACAAGGGATGGGTGAGAATACAGTAGGTGAGGGTAGAGCTGGTCATGCAGCGGTTTGGTCGATCGGTGGTTACTGCAGGTTGTAGGCTTGTCGAAAGAGGTAGGTCTTCAGATTCTTTTTGAAGGTTTCGATGGTGGGCGAGAGTCTGATGTGTTGTGGTAGAGGGTTCCAGAGTAGGGGTGATACGCGAGAGAAATCTTGTATACGATTGTGGGAAGAGGAGATAAGAGGGGAGTAGAGAAGGAGATCTTGTGAGGATCGGAGGTTGCGTGTAGGAAAGTACCGGGAGACGAGGTCACAGATGTAAGGAGGAGACAGGTTGTGGATGGCTTTGTACGTCATGGTTAAGGTTTTGTACTGGAGTCTCTGGGCAATGGGGAGCCAGTGAAGGGATTGACAGAGGGGAGAGGCCGGAGAATAGCGGGGGGACAGGTGGATTAGTCGGGCAGCAGAGTTTAGAATAGATTGGAGGGGTGCGAGAGTGTTTGAGGGGAGGCCACAGAGTAGGAGGTTGCAGTAGTCAAGGCGAGAGATGATGAGGGCATGGACTAGGGTTTTTGCAGATTCTTGGTTGAGGAATGAACGGATTTGTGCAATATTTTTGAGTTGAAGTCGGCAGGAAGTGGAAAGGGCTTGGATATGTGGTTTGAAGGAGAGATCAGCGTCAAGGATAACCCCGAGGCAGCGAGCTTGTGGGACTGGGGAGAGTGGGCAGCCATTTACTGTAATGGATAGGTTCGTTGGGGGGGTCACGTGAGATGGGGGAAAGATGATGAATTCTGTTTTGTCCATGTTAAGTTTCAGAAATCTAGCGGAGAAGAAGGATGAAATAGTGGACAGACATTGAGGGATTCTGGTTAGTAGGGAGGTGATATCTGGTCCAGAGATGTAGATCTGTGTGTCATCAGCATAGAGGTGATACTGAAAGCCATGAGATTCTATGAGCTGTCCCAGGCCAAAGGTGTAAACGGAGAAGAGCAGGGGCCCAAGGACTGAACCTTGTGGGACTCCGACAGATAGGGGGCGAGGTGAGGAGGTGGTGTGTGAGTGGGAGACGCTGAATGTCCGGTCTGTTAGGTATGATGAGATCCAGGATAGGGCCAAGTCTGTGATGCCAAGGGATGAGAGGGTCTGTAATAATAGGGAATGGTCCACTGTGTCAAAGGCAGCTGACAGGTCGAGGAGGAGGAGAACAGAGTAGTGTCGCTTGCTCTTGGCGGTTAAGAGGTCGTTGGTGACATTGGTTAGGGCAGTTTCAGTGGAATGGTGTGACCGGAAGCCAGATTGTAAGCGGTCAAAGAGGGAGCAAGAAGAGAGATGGGAGGACAGTTCAAGGTAGACGTGTTGTTCCAGTAGTTTTGAGGCATAGGGGAGAAGTGATATAGGGCGATAGCTAGATACAGAGGATGGGTCAAGAGAGGGCTTTTTGAGGATAGGTGTGATGGAGGCATGTTTAAAGCTTGAGGGGAAAACACCAGTTGTTAGTGATAGGTTGAAGAGATGGGTTAGGGTTGGGATGAAGATTGTGGTGAGGTTTGGGATGAGGTGGGATGGGAGCGGGTCAAGTGCACAGGTGGTGAGATGCGATCTTGAGAGTAGAGTGGCGAGTTGATCTTCTGTAATGGTGGAGTAGTTGGTTTTGGAGGTGGAAGGTAGGGAAGATGGGAGGAAGGGCTCTGGGGCTTGTTGACCAAAACTGTCTCTGATGTTATCAATCTTCTGCTTGAAGAATGAGGCAAAGTCTTCAGCAGAGATAAGTGGGGAGGGAGGAGGTGCTGGGGGACGGAGGAGAGAATTGAAGGTGTTGAATAACTGTTTAGGGTTGTGAGACAGGGAGGATATGAGAGATGAGAAGTAGGTTTGTTTAGCTGTGGCGAGTGCGGTCTTGAAAGTAGTGAGGGACTGTTTGAATGCGATTAAGTGGTCGTTGGAGTGGGATCTTTTCCATCTGCGCTCAGCAGCCCTGGAAGCTCGCCTCAGTTCTTTGGTCAGGCTGGTGTGCCAGGGCTGTCTGTTGATTTTGCGAGCTTTGGTATGTGTAAGTGGGGCAACAGATTCCAAAGCTACAGCTATTGTGGTGTTATATAGAGCGGCAGCGTCATCCGCATTGTGTATGGAACTTATGTCTGTGAGAGGGAGGAGGGATTCAGAGAATGAATGTAGGTCAAGATGTTTAAGATTTCTGCGAGGGTATGAAAGTTTGTGGGGTGGGGACTCTAGACATGGAGTGGAGAGAGATGAGAATGTGAGAAGGTTGTGGTCAGAGAGAGGCAATTTGAGGCATTGGAGCTCTTTTGATTAGTTTCCTGCACATCAAATTTTTTGGCAAGTTTTTATTTCAATAGACTCTCTCAGCTCTACTTGAGCTTAAAGCAATAGATGCTCCTGCGCAACTGCGCATTTTGATTAAGATAATTTTTTATTTACACACACTGCTCAATATCCTGTGTAATGTTCCATTATCTATCTATCTATCTATTATCTATCTATTTTCTATCTATCTTCTTTCTATCATCTATCTATCTATTATCTATTTATCTACTGTATCTATCTATTATTTATCTATTATCTATCTATCTATCTATCATCTATCTATTTATCATCTATATCTATCTATCTATCTATCTATCAATCATCTACCTATCATCTATCTATCTATCATCTATCTATTATCTATATCTATATATCTATCTATCTATTATCTTTCTATCTATTATCTATCTATTATCCATCTATTTTCTATCTATCTTCTTTCTATCATCTATCTATCTATTATCTATTTATCTACTGTATCTATCTATTATTTTTCTATTATCTATCTATCTAATTATCTATCTATCTATCTATCTATCTATCTATCTATCTATCTATCTATCATTAGTGTTGAGCATTCCGATACCGCAAGTATCGGGTATCGGCCGATACTTGCCGGTATCGGAATTCCGATACCGAGATCCGATACTTTTGTTGTATCGGGAATCGGTATCGGGATTAATATCAATGTGTAAAAGAAAGAATTAAAATAAAAAATAGGGATATACTCACCTCTCCGGCGCAGCCTGGACTTTACCGTCGTAACCGGGAGCCATTGTACCTAAGAATGCGCGCTTGAAGGGCATTAGAGGAGGTCACTGCGCTCTGATTGGTCCGTAGCGGTCGGGTGACCGCTACACGACCAATCACAAAGCAGTGACGTCACCTAAGGTCTTTCAAGCGCTTGAAATACCTTAGAAGACGTCACGGCTTTGTGATTGGTCGCGTAGCGGTCACGCGACCGCTACGCGACCAATCAGAAGCTGCGAACGTCTTCTAAGGTATATCAAGCGCTTGAAAGACCTTAGGTGACGTCACTGCTTTGTGATTGGTCGCGTAGCGGTCACGCGACCGCTACGGACCAATCAGAGCGCAGTGACCTTATCTAAGGCCCTTCAAGCGCGCATTCTTAGGTACAACGGCTCCCGGTTACGGCGGTAAAGTCCAGGCTGCGTCGGAGGGTGAGTATATCCCTATTTTTTATTTTAATTCTTTCTTTTACACATTGATATGGATCCCAGGGCCTCAAGGAGAGTTTCCTCTCCTTCAGACCCTGGGAACCATACAGGATACCGTCCGATACTTGGTGTCCCATTGACTTGTATTGGTATCGGGTATCGGTATCGGATTAGATCCGATACTGTGCTGGTATCGGCCGATACTTTCCGATACCGATACTTTCAAGTATCGGACGGTATCGCTCAACACTATCTATCATCTATCTATTTATCATCTATATCTATCTATCTATCTATCTATCTATCTATCTATCATCTATCTATCATCTATCTATCTATTTATCTATCTATCTATTATCTTTCTATCATCTATCTATTTCCTATCTATCTTCTTTCTATCATCTATATCTATCTATCTACTATCTATATATCTATTATCTATCTATCTATCAATCTATTATCTATCATCTATCTATTATCTATTTATCTACCTATTATCTATCTATCTATCTATCTATCTATCTATCTATCTATCTATCTATCTATCTATTATCTTTCTATCTATTATCTATCTATTATCTTACTATCTATTATCTATCTATCTATCTATTATCTATCTATCTTCTTTCTATCATCTATAAATCTATTATCTATCATCTATCTATTATCTATTTATCTACTGTATTTATCTATTATTTATCTATTATCTATCTATCTTATATCTATCTAATATCTATCTATCTATCTATCTATCTATCTATCTATCTATCTATCTATCTATCTATCTATCTATTATCTACTGTATCTATCTATTTATCTATCATCTATCTATCTATCTATCTATCTATCTATCTATCTATCTATCTATCTATCTATTCACCAACCTAGCCATCAATCCATCCATCCATCCATTCATCCATCCATCCATCCATCCATCCATCCATCAATCTATCCATCTATCTAAGTAGAAAAAAGAAAATTGAAAGCAGCACTAGAAAACAATGCAGTAATAAGGGTGGCAAAACCTTACAGGCATGGAGTGATGCTCTAAATAATTCGAAAGCAATGAACACAGTTCACCATTTAGAAAAAAGTGGAAATTGTGATTTAATAGCCCATTGGGGGTCAGCAACTAGAGATGAGCAAACATCATTGGCTCCCTCCCTATTCTGCAAGCTATAGCACTTACCGAAGAAGCTGCATCGGGAACCCGGATACCTGGAGCGCTCCCGATAATCAGCTCCTCTCTTTAGACCAGCTACACAAAACATAGAAAGATGTGGTGATGCCATTTCCATTACTTTTATCTTCCAATGTCAGGCAAGCAGAAAGAAGGAGCGCTGGGTGGGGAATAGAGCTGGAGTGACGGAGGCTTCAGATATCTCATAGCTCTTCAATCTCATTTGCATATCAATTCAGATGCTGATTTCTCGGCAACAGAGGCACAGACTGGACAAGTAAAGGTATTGCTGGACTTTACTTTGAAAGAGCTACATGCGCTTATAAATATTTTGGGAGGAGGGTGCTAAAATCCTGCTGACGGATTCCTTTTGCGTTGCTTTTCGCTTTGCGTTGGCATCCAAATCCCACAACATTTATTACCACTGAAACATCCAGATGGTTTCATAAACAGCCAAGAAATATCTGGTGGTCTGTAATGAATATCTGCTTAATTCAGTATTAAATTCATTTTCTGACATTGCTTCCTTTCTTACCCTGACTAATTTCAGACTGTGTCCCCTTGTGATCGTGTATAGTTTCATATTAAAAAAACTTCCATCCAGATCCGTATTTAAAGTGCGCCTCTGATTTCAGGTTTCCTTTCTGAATAATCTGTCTTGTGTACACATTTCTGACCATCATATGATTTTTATTCTGTATTTTCATCAGTTGTTTCCGCTACAGGAAATAGCACAAATTTTAAGTTGATTTAGTCGATGGAGACAGATCTTGTCCTTTGGGGGATTTGAACCTAGGATTCCAACACTGTGATGATGTCTTCCATCCACAGTACACTGAGAGAGATGGATTTCTGCTCTTCATTCTCTGTAACCCACAGCATGAACCAGCAGCAAAATGGAGGATATTATACAGGAGTACTGAACTGTGTGACTGTGCATCCAGCACTGAAGTGAGATACAGTTGCTGAAACCTACAGTGCGATCTGCCTGTTTCTGGCTTGTCTAACAGTGTGCTGAGTGCTCCTAACTAAGGCTATATAACCTGACATCTCACTCTGCTGGCAGTCCAGTTTAGTTTTTTAGAGTAAATGATGAATTTGGGAGCCAAGGGAGATATAGGGGGAAGAAGTGGCTCACAAATGGAAAATGAAGAAAATGTATGTGATAAGATCTTCTTATATTCACCATCATCTGAATGTTTTACCAGATAATTTACTCAGAGAACGTACAATTGAGCACCCCCACTAGATATGTTACACCCCCCCCCACCGTCTTTACATCCTCAAAAATAATCCAGAGATATCGCACCATACCATATATTTTGGGCAGGAAAGTAGGTACATAATTGACCCTTTGTATTAATTTGAACTTTTAAGAAGTGATGCTTGATATGCACTGCTAGTAAGGTTTTTACAGCAATGGTATCACCTTTCGGGAGAATTAGTTTGGGGTAAATCTTGTTTTCAATGTTCCATAATTTTTGCGCCATATAACTGTATTCTAAATTGAGAATCCAAGGGGAAATTATTTCTCTACCCTTGTGGTCATCCTCACAAATTATTTCAAATTGCATTTGTAGTTGGGGAATTGTTTGTGTTATATTAGTGTTTAAGAAACTCTAAATTAATTTAGTTATTTAAAAGGAATCTGTCAATAGAATCAACCCTCCTAAGCCGTCCATACGGGCATGTAGGTTATAGAAAGTTGAATAAAATTACATCTTGATATCTGCAATCCAATGTCTTATTCCAGAGAAGTCTACGTTTTTCTTAATATGTAAATGAGCTGTTAAGATCTATTGGCCCGACGTAGATCTCCATGAGAATCTGCCTCCAGAGCTTATTTTAAATAAAAGGGTGTTACCAGTGTGAGACATGTAGATCAGGAGAGCAGACTGTTCGTCATTACATGTATCACACTAGTGACGCCCTCTTTTATTTAAAATAAGTTCTGGAGGCAGATTCTCAGGGAGATCTATGTCCAGCCAATAGATCTTAACCACTAATTTACATATTTAAAAACATTTATTTTCCTGAAATAAGACATCAGATCACAGATAGCAAGGTATCACTTTATTCAACTTACTATGACCTGCATGCTCATAAAGACAGCTTAGCAGGATTGATTCTACTCACAGATTCCATTTCACAGTCTCCTCATACTTTGTGATTTAGACAATTTTTGTTGCCCTTTAGTGTCCTCTTGCAGATGGGATTTCGACAACTGAATGCCAAATAAGGTTTCAGTAGAGTTCTGTCAAGTGGGATAGAAATGTTCCTCTTTGTAATGGTGTGGGTGGATGCAATTATACTTTGTAGAAAATTGCATGGGGGGCTGTGTGGGGGTCATTATATTGTGTAGGGGATGTTTGGGAGCCATTATACTGTGTGGAGGGCTGTAGGGGCCATTATACTGTGTTGTGGGAATGTGGAGGCCATTATGTTGTGTTTTGGGACTGTGGTGCTATCGTACTATGCATGTGGAGGTAGCGGGAAAAAATTTACTATGAGAGTATCGTATTGTGTATGGATGGCCATGAAAGTAATATTGTAGTGGGTGAGAACACTAAGGATCATCAATACTGGTAGGGCTAGCGGAACGCATCGAGTAAAAATAGATGTTTATTATAAATGGTGCGTTCGCAGCCCGGGGTCCACCGTGCAGGAGAACCTGCTGCTAGTGAATGGTGGCACTGTTTGGCAGTATAGACTAGCTCTGTTACCTCACAGAGCAGCCGTGAGAGGAAAGCACTGTGCCCTGTTAGCCTCACAGGAGCGCAAGCTTGCTGCCGAACTGATAGCAGTCAGTGGTTATGCACACACACAATCTCCTCACCGGAGAAGCCGGTATTCTAGGGGCTTATTTCAGCCGGGTCCCTGAACACATTCATGCATAACCATACTGGCGCAAAGCACATATTTGAATTGATACTAGCGCATGGCCATGCGGCCATGCAAGCCTTTTATAGCTGAAGCACGAACAAGACCTTCCTAGAAGGACCAATGAGAAGCTGCCACAAAGCCTGAGCACCTTCAGGACCTTCCAGGAGAACCAATGGCCTTTGCTGCAGTATCTAAGCATGTGACCCTCGATTTCCAATGAGAGATCTTACCCTGGGCATGCTCAGAAGGAGAAAAGCGGGACTTAGTCCCAAAAGCGTCTGCTCGCCGCTGCCCAGCACTGGCTTAAATGGCAGAAGCTGGAAAAGCAGCAGTAACCCTTTGCACAGAGTCAGACTGAGAGAGACGCTGGGACCGACGTCTCCGCTGAGCAGACTCCACTGCGGCAGGAGAAGAATGGGAGACCACAGTGGAGATGGACCAAGATTCCCCCTGTGCAGAGGCGGGAACTCGACCCCTAACATTACCCCCCCCCCCAGGGCCCCCCCTCCCTGGACCTCACTATGCTCGAAGGCAGCAATGAGCTGCGGAGCCCGAATGTGCTCAGCAGGCTCCCAGGACCTGTCCTCAGGTCCATAACCCTTCCAGTCCACGAAATAAAATTTTTGCCGCGTACTACCTTGTAGCCCAAAATAGCGTTCACCTCGTAATCATACGTAGACGAACCCCATGTCCCGGCAGATGACTCGGAAAACTGAGACATGTATACGGGTTTCAAGAGGGACACATGAAAGGTGTCGGTGATACCCAAGCGTAGTGGAAGGGCTAAATGGTAGACCACAGGGTTAACCTGTTCGAGGACCTTGAAGGGGCCCAAGTAGCGAGGTGCAAACTTAGTGGACTCAACTTGCAGCCTGATGTTACGGGCGGAGAGCCACACCAAGTCGCCAGGAGCAAAGGTCGGAGCGGGGCGCCGATGTGCATCGGCGGAGGACCTCATTCTCTCCTTGGAGGCCCGAATGGCATCCTAACTGCGGTCCCAAATATCCTGTGCCTCCACAGCCCAATCTGCCACCCTGGAGTCAGCGGAAGACACGGGCATAGGCACAGGTACCTGCGGATGCTGACCATAGTTAAGGAGGAATGGGGTTTGTCCAGTGGAATTGGCTACGACGTTGTTCAGCGCAAACTCTGCCCACGGTAGCAAGGATGCCCAGTCATCCTGCCTGGCTGGGACAAAATTTTGCAGATATGTGACCAAGGTCTGGTTGCCCCTCTCTACCAACCCATTTGTCTCGGGATGATATGCTGAAGAGAGATTCAACTCAATGCTGAGAAGACGACAGAGCTCTCTCCAGAACCGAGATGCAAACTGGGGACCCCGGTCACTGACAATTTTGTCCGGCATACCATGTAGGTGGAAAATGTGTTTAATAAACAACGCTGCCAAGGCCTGTGCAGAAGGTAGCCGTGGAAGCGGCACCAAATGCACCATCTTAGAAAAATGATCGGTGATAACCCAAATGATGGTACAGTCACGAGACTTGGGCAAACCCACCTGAAAGTCCATCGCGACCATCTCCCAGGGCCTGTCTGCCACTGGCAAGGGATAGAGTAACCCAGCTGACCGTTGTCGAGGAGACTTATTTTTGGCGCAGGAGACACACGCCCGAACATAATCTCCGATGTTACGGACCATATGTGGCCACCAGTACGTCCTAGCCAGCAGTTCAGATGTCCTCTTGTCCCAAAGTGTCCACCCACTCTGGACGAATGAGCCCAAGAGAGAACCTCCGGTCTCAAATTGATGGGAACAAAAGTCTTGCCCAGAGGCACAGACTCTAGCGAAACCAGAGCTACAGTTCTCAGACTCTCTGAAGGGACAATAAGCCGAGGCTCCTCTTCCTCCTCCTCAGTTGACACAATGGAGCGAGAGAGAGCATCAGCACGAATGTTCTTCTCCCCGGTGAGATAATGGAGAGTGAAGTGGAACCGGGAGAAGAACAAGGACCATCTGGCCTGACGGGAATTCAGCCGCTGAGCTGTACCCAAATAAACCAAATTTTTGTGGTCCGTGAAGACTTGGAAGGGAAACCGAGCTCCCTCCAAGAGATGTCTCCACTCCGAAAAGGCCAACTTCATAGCTAGCAACTCCCTATCCCTGATGGAGTAATTTCTCTCCGCTGGTGTGAAGGTCTTTGAGAAGAAGAAGCATGGATGCTTCCGACCTTGAGCTTCCTTTTGATAGAGGACTGCTCTGGCACCAACGGATGAGGCATCCACCTCCATTAAGAATGGCTTATCCACATCGGGACGATGTAAGATGGGAGCGCTAGCAAAATTAGACTTTATAGAAGTGAAGGCCTTGGAGACCTCTTCCGACCACAATTTGGGATTCGCTCCCTTCTTGGTGAGGGACACCAAGGGAGCTACCAAAGTTGAGAAGTGGGGAATGAACTGGCGATAGTAATTTATGAACCCCATAAATCGCTGCACCGCTTTAAGAGAATGGAGTTCTTACCAGTCCATCACAGCCTGTAGTTTGGCAGGATCGATAGCCAATCCCTGGGCGAAGATGATATAGCCCAGGAAAGGTAAAGACTCCTGCTCAAACACACACTTCTCCAACTTTGCATAGAGGGAATTCGCCCGTAAGAGTTTGAAGACTTTGCCAACATCTCTCCGGTGGGAGTCAATATCTGAAGAGAAGATGAGAATATCATCCAGATAGACTACGACTGAGGTGGAAAGCATATCCCGGAAGATATCATTGACAAAGTCCTGAAAAACGGCCGGGGCATTACAGAGCCCGAAGGGCATCACCAGATATTCATAGTGCCCATCCCTGGTATTAAAAGCCGTTTTCCATTCGTCCCCCTCACGGATGTGAATCAGGTTGTAGGCACCCCGCAGATCTAGTTTGGTGAATACCCTTGCTCCCCTTAACCTGTCAAAGAGCTCAGAAATCAGGGGCAACGGGTACTTATTTTTAATGGTGATGGCATTAAGACCCCTGTAATCAATGCAAGGACGTAATTCCCCATTCTTCTTCTGTACGAAGAAGAATCCCACCCCTGCAGGAGACACTGACTTCCTAATGAACCCTCTTACCAAAATCTCCTGGATGTATTGAGACATAGCCTCCGTCTCAGGGAGAGAGAGGGGATATACCCTTCCCCGAGGAGGTTCAGCTCCAGGCAAGAGATCAATAGGACAGTCATAGGGGCGATGAGGTGGAAGAGTTTCTGCAGCCCTTTTGGAAAAAACGTCAGCATAGCACCAATAGCACTTAGAAAGAGAAGAAAGATCTGCAGGTATCTCAATGGTGGAAACCTGAACGCACTCTTTCACACATCTGCCCTTACATGATTCACTCCAACCCAATATCCTCCCAGAGGTCCACTCAATATGTGGGGAGTGGAAACGGAGCCGGGTATTCCCAGCAGAATTTCGTCCATTCCCTCGGGAAGGACAAGAAGGGAAATAACCTCCTGGTGGGAAGGGGACATGGATAACGTGAAAGGGACAGTCGGGTGTGTGATTTGTGTGGGAAGTGTTGACCCATTCACTACTCTAACAGTCACCGGTTTGGCGAGCATCACCTGAGGTATTGCATGGCGCAGAGCAAAAGCAGAGGACATGAAACTCCCCTCTGCTCAAGAGTCCACACAAAGCTCGACTGTTAGAGATGAGCCTAACGTGATTGTCCCTTTAAAGGACAACTTGGAGGAAAATGCAGCTGTATCTAGTAAACCTCCTCCAATGGTTACTAGACGCAATCGTTCTCCTGACCGGCGTGGACATTTATTGGCATAATTTCCTATTTGTTGGCAATTTTTACAAACCACGGGTACCCAAGCGGCCCGGGACTTAGGTCCCGTTCGAGAAACCTCCATGGCCTCATGGGAGTCGGACACCTGAATGGAAGTTTCTAGAGGTCTGGCGAAGGTGGGAGCCAGCCGAAACCCCTGCCTACACTGGGTCCGCTCTAACCTCCGCTTGTTAAAACGGAGGTCGATGCGGGTAGATATAGTAATGAGCTCCTCCAGTGTGGCGGGAATCTCCCTGGTGGCCAAGGCGTCCTTCACATGGTCTGCCAGTCCTTTCCAAAATACCAGAATAAGGACTTTATCCGGCCACTCCAGCTCTGAGACCAGAGTCCGGAATTGGACGGCGAACTGACTGACCATGGACGCACCCTGTGTTATTGCCAACAATTGGAGCGCAGTATCGTGGGTGACTGTTGTGATCCTAGTGGTAGAGGATCTCAGGAGTTCCAGCTAAGTCCGCAAACACAAAAAACCTGCTCATAAGGAAGTGGTAACTTGGCTGACCGCATATCTGATCCTGGCACAACAACTAGAAGTAGCCAGGGAACGTACCTACGTTGATTCTAGACGTCTCGCACCAGCCGGAGAACTAACTAACCCTTTCAGAGAAAATAAGACCTCACTTGCCTCCAGAGAAAAGACCCCAAAGTTATTATACAAGCCCCCAACAAATAATAACGGTGAGGTAAGAAGAAAAGACAAACGTAAGAATGAACTAGATTTAGCAAAGAGAGGCCCACTAATTAATAGCAGAAAATAGGAAGAGGACTTATGCGGTCAGCAAAAAACCCTATAAAAATATCCACGCTGAAGATCCAAGAACCCCCGCACAGACTAACGGTGTGGGGGGAGAATATCAGCCCCCTAGAGCTTCCAGCAAAAACAGAAATCACATTTTGAACAAGCTGGAACAAAATAAGAGCAAATGCAAAAGGACAAAAATAAGAAAGCAGAACTTAGCTTATCTTGCAAAACTCAGGGACCAGGAGTCAGGAGGAAAACAGACATAGACTGATTACATCGATTCCAGGCACTAGACTGAGTTTCCAGGAAGTCTAAATAGGAACACCCAAGGCCTAACGAACCAGGTGGGTACCAACCTGGGGAAGGATAATCCAAGTGCCATATCGCTAGTGACCACAAGAGGGAGCCAACAAATATAGTTCACAACAGGTGACACGAGGTCCCCAAAAGACCTGTTTCAGAGCGTCCAGGAAGAGAGGAGCACTCTGCACCACATGATCATTACGCTCCCATAGCGGCGTTGCCCACTCCAACGCCCTGCCCCACAAAAGGGATAAAATAAATCCCACTTTCGCCCGTTCCGTAGGAAAACGTGCAGCCAGAAGCTCAAGATGTATGGAGCACTGACTCGCGAATCCCCGACATAGTTTACTGTCACCAGCAAACTTGTCTGGAAGCGGGAGACGGGATAAAGTCGGAGCAGGGGTGGCAGAGGACAAACAGGCTGCAGCTACACTTGCAGCCTGAACAGCGACTGCGGTAACATTCACAGCTGAGGTTGTGCGCTCAAAAGCCACCAACCTACCCTCCAGCTGCTGGATGTACTGCTGTAAACGCTGATCATCCGCCATTTACTAGCCAGACCCTGGCGCTAGTATTATGTTAGGGCTAGCGGAACGCATCGAGTAAAAATAGATGTTTATTATAAATGGTGCGTTCGCAGCCCGGGGTCCACCGTGCAGGAGAACCTGCTGCTAGTGAATGGTGGTACTGTTTGGCAGTATAGACTAGCTCTGTTACCTCACAGAGCAGCCGTGAGAGGAAAGCACTGCGCCCTGTTAGCCTCACAGGAGCGCAAGCTTGCTGCCGAACTGATAGCAGTCAGTGGTTATGCACACACACAATCTCCTCACCGGAGAAGCCGGTATTCTAGGGGCTTATTTCAGCCGGGTCCCTGAACACATTCATGCATAACCATACTGGCGCAAAGCACATATTTGAATTGATACTAGCGCATGGCCGTGCGGCCATGCGAGCCTTTTATAGCTGAAGCACGAACAAGACCTTCCTAGAAGGACCAATGAGAAGCTGCCACAAAGCCTGAGCACCTTCAGGACCTTCCAGGAGAACCAATGGCCTTTGCTGCAGTATCTAAGCATGTGACCCTCGATCTCCAATGAGAGATCTTACCCTGGGCATGCTCAGAAGGAGAAAAGCGGGACTTAGTCCCAAAAGCGTCTGCTCGCCGCTGCCCAGCACTGGCTTCAATGGCAGAAGCTGGAAAAGCAGCAGTAACCCTTTGCACAGAGTCAGACTGAGCGAGACGCTGGGACAGACATCTCCGCTGAGCAGACTCCACTGCGGCAGGAGAAGAATGGGAGACTGCAGTGGAGATGGACCGAGATTCCCCCTGTGCAGAGGCGGGAACTCGACCCCTAACAAATACAGGCAAAATTACATTATAAGTTTCATAATACATACTTCTCTCTTTGTTTTTAAAAGTTTGGAGTTCGTCCTTTTGTGACTATGCCTATGTGCAATGATCCTGTCTAATCCACCAAATATTTTAGATTTTTGAGGAGGATGAGGCAGTATCAAATTAGGACTTCTGCTATGAAGCCCCATGATTACTGTGTACACTCTTGCCTGCCTACAAGTCACACTACTGGTAAGATATCCGTATGAGAAACTCTTTAAAGGAATCCACCAGCTGTCTCATGCTGAATAACCACCATGCATCTTGGATGATTAATCCAAGAACCTGGTTCCAAGTGAACTCTTCATGCCTCCTTCCCGTAGACTTACAGGTTTCTCCTCATGCACACCTAGGAACTGTCCTCTTGGACTTGTCACGCAAGATGCACTTGATTGTCTTCTCCATAACTTAGTAAAACATACACATCTGCAAAAATGCAGTGTCTGATTCATGTTCCCTGAGGTTTGGGCTGCCTGTCAGGTTTAATTTCTCTGTTGACCCAATACCCTTCACTTTCTATAAATGATTTAGATGCCTCTTCGTCTATCCTTGTAACTTCAGATAATACTGCCTTGTTGAAGGCCCCATATTCCTAAGGCGCCATATTTTTTAGTAAGTCATAAAAAGCTCTGCAACATCTGAGCATTATACATAGACCTTTGGTGGGTTACACCACATACGGTAAGTTCTTGCAAAGTTTAGAAGGTCTACTTCTCTTTACATCTTTTTTGTTACCTTTTCTAACTCGATAAAAATAACATCTACCCGAAGACACAGATTTGCAGAATATAGGCCAATTTTATGTTAAATGCAAATCTAAATTACAACAAACTCAGCTCGCCAACAGAATAATTAATTAAACCAAAGGGAATTGCAAGGCGGCCACGGGGAGATTTGCTCTGCATGCTTGGGTTAGAAGGCAAGATGCTAAGTGCATTGATCTTAAATATTTCATTTTATGTGGAACAATTATCAAATGACAGAAGTGACCGTTCCAGGCAAATTCATTATCAACTGGCACAAGAGTCATATTTATTACAGGTCTGGGAATTTAATGAGGTCTTCTACCTCTGTTTTGTTTCAAGCCTAATAATTCTCATCTAGAGGAAACATGGTAGACATGTTTTTGGTCTATGAAAGCACATATTAGAACTGTGGTCTTTGTCGTATCAGCTAATTAAAAAAAGATAATAATAATTAAAAAACAAACACAAAATAAAAAAATACATTACTTGAGTATTAATATTGTTGTAGTTATTATGAAATTATTAATTTAATAAAATTATCACAATATTATCAGCATAAATATTATTAATACAAATTAACATTAATAATAATTATTTGTAATAATTTTGACAATCATAATTGAAATAATTCATGATAACACTACCATTACAATGTTATTCCTATCTTGTGCATTTGTAGCATACACTCTAAAAGTCTGATAGGTGCACTGCCCACCATTGCTGCTGTGTGGGTGGTCTCTTCATTAACAGAACTTGTATGCAAATTATTGCAGAGAACCCTGCATGAAGACCTCCTCTTCTTTGAACATAGTGACTGCGTCCAATTGTCAAGATAAATGCAACCCTCATCTTATGAATGTAACATAAATGTTACCTATTGTTATTGTTATTAATATATTTATTATTGAAGAGTAACTAAACTTTTTTTAATTGATCAGCATTTGCAATATTATTAATCTTTGTAATGTACTCCATTACCCTATTTTTCTCTCTTCTCTCACAAACACTATGTTGCAAATACTGTTTTGCCTACCTAGTTCATGCTCTTTTAGAAGCTATTTTAAGCTTTTGTCCTAGAAAAAAATCCAAACCTAATCGCTATTTACAAACACTTTCATGGTGTGAGAATGTGGGTGTGGAGCAGAAAAGTTCACACAAGGAGAATGTTTGTAAATAGTCTTTGAGTATGGATTCTTGTTAGAGCAGCAGTTCAAAGCAGCTACTAAAGGAGCAGAAGCTAGGTAATTAATACAGCACATTCAGCATGATGATTGAGAGAGAAACAAGCAGAATGATGTAAGACAAAAATGCAGGTTAACTGACCAATCAATGTTTGTTAATATGTTGGTAACCCATTGTATCACTCCATGCAGCTTGTTGTTCTGCAAACATTACTGGACGATATATGGAGGTTAAGTGAACACTTGAACAATGAGAAATTCCCTCCTCTGACTTTCCCACAATCCTTTGGAAAAATGCCTGAATAAAAGCTGTGAACTATAAAAGGATCTGCCTCTACTACCAGTGAGGCTCAACAAGACAGCAGCCAGAGAACCATGGCTCTATCCAGAGGAATACATATTTGATCCACTGCTCATCACTGAATCCATGGAGACATTTGGAGAACTCAGAATGGGAAAATCAGGTCACCTGGTCACATAGCTCAATGGATTGTAAGCTTCCTAAGCTTGCCACTACCTCTTCTCTGTGGGTGCCTGCCAAAATCAGGAGGCCACTGGTTGGGGTAGTTGGCCCTGGAAGCCCCAAAGTCGTAGATGATCATTTTTCCAGCGATCCGGAGGAAGGGTATGACTCTGTCATTTGCACCATCTATGTACTTGCTGGGACTGTACTATATATTATTGACTGTTGGAGATCCAATAAGTTATTACCATAGTGTGTTACCCTCACCCTGTGTTGGCTGAGTAGTATTCTGCCCATGGGGAAGAGGTACGGGTGCTTAGTGGGATGAGCCTTGGTCCATACCGTCCTTCTAAAGACATCCAGGCCTGCGTATGAGTGCACTCACTGACCCTTGTGTCTCCACAATGATTATGTCGATACTATATTTCTGTTTAAAAGGTTTGTCTGGGACTTTAACATTGATGGACTATTCTCAGAATAGGTCATCAATGTCTGATTGGTCAGCTGTTCCTGATGTTGGTGGGGGCTAGAACTGTTGCAGAGCTGCACAGCTTAGCTCCACTGACAGAACAGTGGCTGCGGCTAGGTATTTTATATCAATCCCTATTCATTTGAATGGGGAGCAAATGTGTAGTACTGGGCCGCGGCCACTATACAGTCAACTGAACTGTGCAACTCTGTAACTGAGCAGTTCTGGACACCACCAACACTGGGAAAAGATGATCTGCGGGGGGTGCCAGGTGTCGCGCCCTCACCGAATGGACATTGATGACCTATTCTAAGGATAGACCATTAATGTTAATGTCCCTGACAACCCTTTTAATAATGACTAAAATAAATATATTAAGCTCAAAAAGAGAAATAAACAGCACCTCTAAATACCATACATTGATCTATAATTGATGTATAATGTTACAGGGTACATACACTAGATTCCTTGATAGGGCAGTGATCCAGGGAACTAGTCTGATTGCCGTATGTGGAGTCGGGAAGGAATTTTTTTCCCCAAGGTGGAGCTTACTCTTTGCCACATGGGTTTTTTTTGCCTTCCTCTGGATCAACATGTTAGGGCATGTTAGGCTATGGGTTGAACTAGATGGACTTAAAGTCTTCCTTCAACCTTAATAACTATGTAACTATGTAACTATGTAATGCAAAAATATATATAACTGACCATGAGGTTCTTAGTTTAACATTCTAATCAAACTATGTGAAGCCCACTGCCACGTCACGGTAAACCTCTCAGTGGGTCCTAACTTTTATGGCCATAAAGGAGTGGCGTCGTGCACTGACCACCGCCACACTGCACCGGCACTCATGGTGAAAGACAGAATCCCCATGACACCAGACAACACGACTCCACAAGCAGAAAACCACAGCAACAATGGCCGACACACAGCACTAACACCAAATGAAAGGAGCATAAATATCAAAAATATATTAACAGTCCCTAAATATGATCATGCCCCTTTAGCTAACAAGACTAGATTTAAACACAGGAAGAGGAGACCTTAAACCAGAAACAGAGAGGTGCACGAACAAAAAAAATCTAAAAAAATGAACATTTTTCGAAAGCAGTGGCATTTAGGCCAGATTAAGAAAACATATTTAACTCAACTGGCATTTCCTCTCTAGGGTTGTCCTAGGAATACAGGAACCCCAAAAATGTATTTTATGCATTTCAATTTATATTAACTGTATTATAGACTAATAGAAATAATGCAATTAGAATCCTATATTTTGTGTGTTCGAGACTTATAATTTTGTTATTTTGGCAAAATTAATTTTCAAATTAGGCTCATGCTGGAGTTTTCACTTTTTTGTTTTTTGTATAACTAAATTCTAAGAAAAACTGTATTCCTTCTCCAGATCCATGCCATATATGTAAATGCTTGAGTCAATTAGTGGGTACGAGTAGAACTGCGACTTGCCAGATTGAGCTATATGGACAATCTGGAGTAACAGATGCCTATGTGGCTCAAACGGTATTTTGCATCCCCGCTACGCTTCCTAATCACTATGTAAATGCAGTTATGCTTGGATAAGATGTGTGTCAGTGTTAAAAGAGCAATGTATGGTTTTGCATGAAGTTACAGATAATAAATATAATAGTTGTCCGGAATGGCTTCACATTTTAGTATGAGACATGTGAACTGGAAAGTGTTTCACTTCTACAATTCCTGTGACCCTGATCTAATTCTCCTGTGTAGAGGTCAGGCTAATATGAGCTCATACACAGATGGTCTCTATTTCTGGCTTCAAAACTCAAATTGAGAACTCACCTTGTGAAACTTTTTTTTACTCCTAAAAAATCTTGTTTTCCTATGAATTTTTGGATTACCTAAATATTGAGTTTTGCTCACTTCCGTAACCTGGATTATTAAAATCTGAATTACTGGTGTAAAAGGTGTAAAAATAGTGATATGACAAGTTAAGTATTTTGCTGTATTTTCCTCCGGTTGCCATAGTGGTAAATTCTAAGTAATCTGCCATATGAGTCAAACTCATAAAACTGGAGATGAGCAGATCTGGCTGGACTCAAATTTGCCAAATTTTGCAGATTTTACTGGGAATTTTGATTTGTATCTAATTTATTCTTCATGAATAGAATGTTCCTTATTATTCTCTTGGAATTGGAGAGACTCCAGAGCATAATTACTGTAAGAAAAAAAAAAGAAAAACAACTCACCGTTCACTGTTCACCTCTGCCGCTCATTTTCCCCTCATCTGGTCCTTGGAATCTCTTCTTACCGCCACCACTCACTGAAACCTTCGGCATCTTCACACTAGATCTACTCGCGGATGGAAGTCCCGACCTCGAGAGTGCGTCCTAGCGTTGTGGTGGACATGATGATGTCATGACATGTGTCACACCCTTACAAAGTGCACTCTAGACCGGGACTTCGATCTTCAACTAGACACGTGGTTTCAGCATTCAATGATGGTAAGAAGAGGCCCCATGGACAATACTGGGGAGGTGTCCAGAGTAGGGTTGAGCGACCTTTAGTTTTTTAGGGTCGAGTCGGGTTTTGTGAAACCCGACTGTCTTAAAAGTAGAGTCGAGTGTAATCGGCCGACCACCGTGAAAAGTCGGGTTTTGGCCGAAACACGAAACCCAATGAAGAAATTATATTATTTTTTAAATCTCTCTCTCTCTCTCTCTCTCTCTCTCTCTCCCCCTAAACGCTGATTTTCCACATCGCTCCCAGAACGCTCATTTTACACTTAGCACATCGCTGTGATGCACGCGAAAAAAAATGCCTGTTGTTGTGTACGCCCCCTAACACCTACGTCAGCACTCTAACGCTCCTTCATTG